>NC_073697.1:57330772-58587118 GCF_023634085.1 Falco cherrug | reverse complement strand
CAGAACAACCCACCAGCTTCACTGCCTGGAGCCAGTCATGCTTCACACCGTGCTGAACCACAGCCACCCTCCCTCTGTGCCTACTGCACGCAGGAGAGAAGGGGGAGAGAGAAAGAGGGAGACAAGTGTCTTAGACTGGCAGTTATAATGGACTATCACTCCAACTCCACACTCATTCCTCACAAGTTCCATGTTGGATCATTTAGTCTGGACAGTAATTTTTTTTTCAGACAGTAAAAACCCCACAAGTTACTTGTAATTAGATATGTTTACACCCTGCAGACAATAGTTTTGCATACAAAGAATCTGGTCAAGTTGTCAGCAATAACATAGCTAGTAAAAAAAAAAATAATAAAGGACCATTGTTTACGGTCTCAATACCCAGTCCTGTCCACTTACTTTTACAGAAGTTTCATGTTTGCTTAGTTGTTTTGAAATACATGGGAAATAAAACAGTTCTACTGTGCAATAAAATTAAACAGATGCATCATGCTGTCCTTTGCAAGACTCAAGTGGTTATTTCTTAACAGTGAACTGCAGTTCAGGGTTTCCTTGCTCAAGTACAAGTTGAGTTACAGCTAAAAGGTTGTTTCTGCACAAACGAAGACCAAATCTGTCTGACTGGAGAAAAGGCAAACTGAAAGCTTGTTTCATTTACTGAAAAGTTCCTTTTCCGAATGAAAATATTTGTTCTGCAAGTCACATCCTAGAACTATTTCAAGAGGGTTTGGGTTTTGTTTTGTGTTGTTTTTTTTTTTTGTTTTTTTTTTTTTCCTTTTCCCCATCTGCCACTGTTCCTGTTTTAAGGAACTGCTTAAGGACTACAGCCCTGGAAAAGGCTACCTGAACCATCTTCCTTTCACAATGCCTTAGACTCTAGATGTGCCAGTGTTAAACACTCCAGCTTTCAGTCTCAGGCTAAACACTGGGCAGACCAGCGGCTCTGCTGTCAGACAGAAGTGACAGTCCTCACTTTGGCAGACAAAGCTTGCTTAAACCTTCTCTTCAGATCCTGCATGTTAGGCGATTTTGGCCGTGGAATGAGAGAGGTTCTCCTTCTCTCGGGGGTGCTGGTTGTTTGCTGTTTACTGACTTCTTTACAGAGGAGATGGAAGGCATTGAAGACATTGTTATAGTTTTCACTGACAGATACTTCATAGAAAGTACAGCCCAGCATGTTGGCCAGCTGAAGTCCCTGCTGAGGCTCCACCTCTTTGATATGCAAGAGATCAGCTTTATTTGCAACAATGACAACAGGGACTGCATTTCCTGGATGCAACTGTCGAACATGATGGTAAAGGTGACCGAGTAGTTCGTAGCTCTTATAGTCTGTGATGGAGAAAACAATCACCAGGGCATCTGCCCAGCGAATGCATCTGTTCAGCTGCTCGTTACAATCCAGACTGTGTTCATGGATCTGAAAAATGAATGGTCTCAAATTAGATAGCTGAAGTCATAAAAGATTAAAGGAACCTGTCCTTAAGAATCTATAAAGCCAAATAGCATTTTACAGCTTCAGACACATACATTTGCATTTCACATTGTAAGTGCAAACAATCTAAGCGTGACGAATAAATGCCTATGTTGATTCAGCTGCAAAAAGCTGGAATTTAACACTGGAGTTTGCTATACTCAAATGGAAAATTGACCCGAGTAGTTCTGCATGCAGAGAAAGACTTTGTAGTTCCACAGAATGGGAAATTAACTGGCTAGACAGTAAGTCTGGGGAAGCAAAGATATGAGCTGGAAGCACTTAGACCTGGAGTGTTGCCCAGTTCAAAAAGGCAACAATCCAGCATTACTCAGGTCTATACATTCAAAACTAACTTGTGACACACCAATGAGCACAGCCACAATACAGACTTCACTTTCTATAGCATGTATTTATGAAGCTTGTTGGGCAGCCGTCATGACATTTTCTTCCCCATGTACCTTATTTGCACAGAATTGTTTCCGGTTTTGTGTCTTAACATTCCTGACATACAGGAATAAAACACTTCAGTAATTCAGCCACTCAAAAGTAATGGGCCTCCAACGTACAAATGATTCGTGAAAACAAGTTGGGTTTTTTCTTTTGCTGCCAGCATACTACAGGCTCCCAACACATCTGGCTTGACTGCTTAAAATGCAAGTTACCACCTCTCCCACACAGAGGGCCAAACTCTGAAATGGACAACAAAATATTTCTAGAAGAGACCATAACAGTATGTTCGTGCAGGGGAACACAAGCGCAGACAAATGTAAAGCTGCTTTGGTAAACTGTATGGCTGCATCCTGCTCACCTGAACTCCTGGAGTATCTTGCACTTGAATGGCCAACATCTCTCCATCTATCTGGATGTGCCTGCTGTAGAGATTACCTGACGAGGAACACCAACAGGGTCACAAGTACAGCCACTGCTCTACAGACAGATGTTGCTTCTGCTACCCATCGGTTGTATATAGAAAGTTGTATCATTATTTATGAGGCAAGGAACTGGTGTTAAAAGCTTTCTGCGTGTAACAACCCGTAAGTTTGTGACACTACTAGAAGCCTGGGATTTAATCTTGCATTGACTTGTTTTGAAGCTTGTCGTTTCATAACGTGCAACTTGGAGCTTAATCACTTCTTAAAGACTGTCTTAGCTTAGACGATAAATGTTAAGTGTGCAAAATAACCAGCTTTTACTATAGAAAAGCAGTTTGCTCGTCATGTAGTATTTTGACATTTCAGTGAAGCCCTCCGCTGGCCAGCCTGTAAGACTGGTTGGGGTTTAGGGCTTTTTCCAAATCATTTCCTCAAGAAAACGCTGCATGTTTTACACTCACGTTAGCCTGCACTTTGCACTGCACTACACCCAGGCAAGCGCACAACACTGTCTCCACATTTTGCCCCTTACGCTGCCTAGATCCCTTAGCCGCTGCCACTCGGGCTGCCAAGAGGAATGCAGCGCTGGGTTTACGGAATGTTTTTAGGCACAAGCCCCATTAGTTTCGGCCAGGAGAGTTCTCCAAGGAGGGACACGTCCACCGCACCGAGCGCTGCCGAGGCGAGCGGCGCAGCCGAGCGGCCCAGGGGCCGGGGGGGCGGCGCTGCAGTGCCCGGCCGAGCGGGCAGGGGGCGGCGGGGGGGCACAGCCGGCGGGGACCGGCCGCCCTGCAGCGGCCCCGGCCGCGCCCCCGCACACCGGCCCGGCACCGCCTCCCGCCCGCTGGCCCCAGGGCCCGCCCGCACCCCACCGCGCCGCAGCCCAGCCCCCGGCGGCACCCCCGCCCCGACCCCCGAGCCCGGCAGCAACCCAGCGGCGCCGCCCGCCTACCTGCGTTCCTCTCGTAGTCGCCGATGAACCGCCGGGTGAGGAACCGCACCACCAGCGCTGCGGGCAGGCACAGACAGGCAACCGTTAGCCGCGCTCCGCCGCCCCGCGCGCACCCCCGCCCGCCGCCCCCCCCCCTCACCTGTCTTGCCCACGCCGCTGCCCCCCACCACGGCGATCTTGACGAGGCGGGGCCGGGCGGCGGGGCAGCCCTCCCCGCCGGGCGCGCACTCGGCGATGGTGCACATGCCCTGCGTCAGGCGCATCGCCGCTCGCCGCCCCGCGCCCGCCGCCGCCGCTGCCCCGGCCCCGCCGCTCCCCCGCCGCTTTTCTCGCCCCCGCCCCCGCCCCGAGCCCCGCCCCCGCCCCCGGCGGCCACTCAGCGCGCCCGCCCGCCGCCGCGCCCCGCCCCCAGCCCCGCCCTCAGCCCCGCCCCGCCGGGCAGGGCCGAACGGACGGGGGGCGCAGCGGGCACCGGCCGCGTTAGCGGCGGCGGGGGGACGGGGCGGGGGATGCCGGGAACGGGGCGCTTCTGGGCACCGTGAGAAGCCTGGAAATAGACGGGGTCGCGGGGGGGTGACCGCCACGCTCCGCGGTGCCAAGCACCGCCAGCGCCCGCCGGCGGCCGCCCCAGCCTCCCGGCCGGTCTCCGCGCGGAGGCTCGCTCGAAGCCCCGCCGGACTGGCCCAGACGCAGGCAGCCGGTGTCACCTCCCTGGCTGTCACCCGCCGGGCTACACCAGCCCTGCTCCCCGGGAGGGGCAGGCGCTGGTCTGTGCACACCTGCAGCCGCACGCCTCCATCCACCTCCGGAAAGCTTCCCTTTTCCCTTTCCCCTTCTTTTCCCTTTTCCCTGCTTTTCCCTTCTTTTCCCTTTTTTTTTCTTTTCCCTTCTTTTCCCTTTTCCTTTCTCTCTTCTTTTCCCTTTTCCCTTTTCCTTTCTCCCTTCTTTTCCCTTTTCCCTTCCCTGACAAGCCCTTCGCAACAACCACCCAGAGCAGGAGCCGACTGAAATCAGGACAGCTGAGACTGCAGAGAGGAGAATTGGAACTAGGGGAGGAGGAGGAGGCTGGGAGAGGTCTGTGCCTTCCCAGCTCGGTGGTAGCACAAGGTGTGTGGGAGGGGAATCGAGTGGGACGTGGGTATGACAATGGTTAAGGAACAACGGCAGGTGATGGCAAGGGGGGTGGGGATGGGAGGGCTGTGCCAACCTGGAAGCAGGCACTGGGCAATGTGAAGCACTTGAAAACACTTGCCAGCACAAGGCAGGGGCCGGAGCAGCAAAACGGAGAAGGAAACCTGCCCAGGCGTCAAACAGAGGGGGCTAGGAGAGAGGGAAAAGTGGCCGCTGTGTCCCGGGCAGACAGAGCCCAGTAAAGGCCGCTGGGTAGCACTGAACGCTGAGCGCACAGAAAGAGGGAACAGACCCAAAGCGTCTGGCTCAGAACCACTGCAGGAAAACTGTCAGGGATAGAACCGGGAGCCCGATGGTGACATTGGCCAAGGATGGACACCCTCAGCTGCAAGCACGGGTTTGCGCAGAGCTTTCTATAAGCTGCAAAGCTACATTTGCATATGAAAAAAGGCATTTGGAATACAAAGAAACAAATCGCTGCTGCTCGGGCAGTAGCTGCTGCTTTCCCAGATACAAAGTTGAGAGCGGATACCACGAGTGGTGCCTGGGGCTGAGCCGTGCTGGGTGCGATGGAGGAGCAGCTCTTTGCCAGCCACCAGGTCAACAGGAGGTGGTGGTGGTTTAGCTTTGTAAGTAGTGAGTCTATTGTAGGGCTACTAAGGTCATAGGGAAAAGAAAATTGTTTCACAGATGCAGTTTAAAATTAATAGATGGGTAAAATGCAATTTATAAAAAGGCATTCTAAGTCAAAAGGGGAAAGAGACCAAATGAGAAAAAAAAATAAAAGGCTGAAGGGCTCAAGGACTTGGATACAAAGGAAAGATTAGACCTCTTTACGCCAGAGCAGCAAAAATGATCTGGACATTGTATCATAAGCAAAGGGGAAGGGCGTCACAGAAGATCTCCTGGAACTTTGGTAACTAAGGTCACTGGAAACAGAAAACCTATCAGTAACAGTGAGGAGAATCACTCTCCTGAGAAAGTCTTGTCTTCGAGATGAGGAAATACAGAAGATGGGTAATGGCAGCTAGCAGCAGTTACTTCAGCCAGCACAAAAGAAACAGGGCTGCCATGCAGTGAGGAGGGCACACGGACTGAAGGAATTCTGGCAATGTTTACAAAACCAATAAGCATTTTGCTTCCATTTTAAATAAAGATAATTCTGTGAAAGATGGGAGCAGAAGAAAGATGAATAACTGGAAGAATGTCATGGGTGTTTACTGCAGTGGGGAAAAACAAATGGTCTTTTCCCGAGTGCAGACAGGCTGAGTGTGTGATGATGAAGGTGAAAGGAGCCAGAAGTTTTACTGTAGTGCTCAAATCCTTCTGGAATACTTGCATTAGAGAAAGAGAGGAAAATAATTTACAATAATTTGGACAAATTTTGAGGGAAAAAATAAGTATAAAGTTATGGGAATAAATGGGGAAGCCATGAAGTATGCGATTAGATGAGATGTTGCTTCAGCATGATATCTTTCCCTGATACAACTTTGTTTTCCTTAAAGAAAGGAAATGTGGTAGATGTAATCTATTTGGGGTCAATCATACCTGATACCTTCCAGACAGGTGAACGGCTGTTTAAGCAGAAGATATGAGGGGATCAGGAGACAGTGACAGAGGGATGTTTATATGGGCAGTGTCAGACTGAAGGAAAGCTGCTCTGTGGGACTCTTCAAGGCTCCTGTCACCCTTCACATTTTCGTTACAGTGGTGCCATCAAGAACACGAGCATGCCAATGGAATCTGCTGTTGGCAGAGCTGGGAGACATCACCAGTTCAAACAAGGGTGGGAATAGTATACTGGAGAAACTGCATGCCTCTTAGGATTGGTTTAATGAAAATATAATTAAATCTGATAATACTAATGACATGCAGAGATTCATCACAAAAAAATCTTCCATTGACTATGAGATCAGTACTTGGAAAAGAAAGACTAGTTAATCACAAGATGAGTAGGAGCTATGTAAAAAGGGAAACGTAAACCCAGCAATATCAGATAAGTAATTTCAAACAAGATCTGCAGCACAATGTGTGATTCTGTTGGGCAGTCAAGAGTAAATCAAAGTGGAACAAATACGGACAAAAGCCACGGAAGTGAACAGGCACTAGACAGCCCATTTCAGAAGAGGATAAAAACACTTGGTGTATTCAGTTTGGCAGAGCAAAGCAAGCGGGGCTTGGGAAATGCGGGAGCCTGGCAAGTTAAAGCTAAGGGCCAATGTCAGCAGGAGAACAAGTGGCTATAAGCTCAGCTCTGCAGTTGGCATAGCAAACCAGTAGAGCAGCCCTCTAACAAGAGCGGTAGGAGCAAAAATCCTATCTGACTTATTTTAAATGGAGCTGGAGGAGGTTATGGAAGGGATTACATGGTGCGGTTGACTGCAGTGGCAATGAGATTGGATGACTGAGAGATCCCTTCTAGAGGCCCACAAAAAATATTCTAACACCATTCCATACATAAATATTTAAGCCTAACATACAGTGATGCAGGCAGCAGTGGTGTCTCCAACACCTAAAGGGGTGTGTTAGGAAAGAGAGAATGGGAAAGGGTGATGAAAATGAGACAACACTGCAATAAACCGGTTTTATAAAGGAGATGACTAATGAGAGACTGGATGAAAGTGCTAAAATAACTGGAGAATGGGATCTTCTCCCTTTCTCAGAACACAAAAGCAGAACAGATTGAAAGGTGGGACTTCTGGAAAAACTGAGATACAAAATATGTTCTTGTAAAATACATTAATTGAGCTACTGCGCTAATTGTAGTAGGAAGGCACTGGGACAAAAATTAAAATTATCGCTGTATGAAGAAGGAGCATGCATTTATAAATCATGAGAAAATGCATTTTTACAGTACTTCATGCTAGCATATAATTCATAGGCAGCAGTAAATTTTTCTCCCCACATTTTGCACCAGGCTCTGAAGTATTACGGACCAGAAAGAGCTCTAACACAGTGTGGACGGGCTTTCTCATCCACCAGCCTTTTTAATACAGAATTTCTTATGTCTTCCCCTCAGTTATATGGAAGTGACTGCTGTCAGAGACAAAGTCTTAGCTGGGACGGGCATGGGTCAGAGCTGGTGCAAATACACATTTGCACTCTTCAGGGGTGTGTTTTATTTTCTGCCACAGTTCTGAGGGTAAGTTTGCATGCAGCTTACACCTTCCATAAAGACACTTCCACCGACAGCCAGGGAATGAACGGTACTTTGTTATCCAGTGCTTTGGTAATTAACTTCTAATGCATGTCTTCACGGAAACAAGTGGTGTGGACATGGTGTTTGGAAACACAGACAACATCTGCTCATTCCGGATAAATTTGCTTTCCAAAGCACTGTGAATTCTGTCTTTGGCTTTACAGGGGTAGATACAAAAAAGTTGTCTGTTCATGGCACAGTACATATGTCCCATGCTCCCAACTTACAGAGCCAAGTCTGCCAAGCCCTGCGAAAAGCCCAAGAGCAGAGTTTACCCCCTCCTCTGACACAGCCTTGCATCACCTTCCAAGAGGAAAACAAGAGGGAGGGAACAGGGATATTAAAAGAAACTACATAAACAGGAAAACATATTCTCTCTGTACTGGGAGAGATCTCCTGGCCAGCGAAGGGCGAGCTTACTGGGCAAGATAGGATCTTCATTCCAGGGCCGGGAAAGGGGGAAGGGAGGGAGGGACATGCTCCATGCACCCTCACCTACCCGCAGACCCTGCGTGGTTTCTGTAGCAGCACAACAGCAGGCATTTTTCTCTCTCCACAAGAAAGCCTGACTAATGTTCTGCAATTATATTAGTCTGCATCTTAATCAGATTTTCTCTTCTCTTAAGTTTGCTTTCCAGCTGCCCCATTTCCTCCTTATGTAACACTCCCAAACTCTAATCCAAGAAGTGAAAAGCTCAAGGTTTTCTTTTCCATTCTGGGCTGCCCATCTGCTGGCAGGGGTTTTTTTGTTTGTTTTTGGGGTTTTTCTTTGTGTGTGTGCTGGTTTGTACCCCCACCATACAAGCAGTTGTTCTGCACACAGAACTCCAGTTTGATCTGAAAAGGGACAGGGGGAAAACCCCAGTGATGGAATCTATTGAATTAATACAAGCTCTAACGCTTCATACAAAAATGTATGTGTGAGAGCTTAGCAGAATTTTTGTTTTCCATTTTAGGAATGCCTCAGGACCGATACTAAGCCCTCTAAAATATGTGCAATTAAAGTGTCATTGCCGGCCTCTTTAAATCTCACCTTGTGTTCCAACAGAGTCAGTTGGTTGAGGGGCTGACACCTGGGTTACATTGCGAAAGGTCGCTGACAGGTCCTGCTCTGCCAGACAAACCGCTGGGTGATGCTCACACCAGCAGAGGAGCGCCGGGGCTGGCACAGCTTCTCCCAGTTCCTAAGCAAATGAAGAGCTTTTTGCAGATAACATCTGCAAGTCTAACCCTACCCAGCCTTTAACTTCATGGGGTCATCACACAGAAGTCACATCCCTGAAACTACAGGCAGGGAAGGCAGTGTTTCTGTTACCACCTCTCCACTTCTTGGCTGTCACCTCTGGTGGGTGCTTGGTGCACGCATCCTGCCCTGCTCGGGGGTCAGCCAGGACGGCACAAGCCCTCATTGAACATGGCGTGAGCTAACCTTGTTGTGAAGTGGAAGGATACTGAAAACTTTACATTTTTAATAGAACTTCTTCAGCCAGGAGGATGTGAATTCAAGTCATGTCTACATACTACAACAGAAAGTTATGATGAGTGAACATGTAGGTTGCAAAGTCAAATGCAGAAAATATAGGAAGTGCCAGAAATAAGATTGCCTGGGCAACCTTAACTCATCCTCCCACATGCATATGCGTTTTCTTACAGCCTTAATTGCATAATGTCATACCATTATACTGTCTCCTGTCATACCGGCAGTCTGTCTTCTGTTTGCCCATGGGAACAGAGCACCTAAATATACTTGAAGATTTGGATGTTATTCAGCATTTCTTCTACATCCTCAATTAATCAGCCCCGTGGTGCAACACAGAAAGTATTTCGTTGGTAGAAGAATTACTAACCCTTTCATAGGCTCATCATGGTGTATGGCAAAGATACACGAGAAAAGTTCAAACTCTAAGTTAGCCAGGCCACTGAAGTCCAGCGTGTTCCTGCCACTGAAACTCCTTTCAGTAGAAGCTGGATCCACATGCCATTTTAAAAACGCAATTACTGTTAACAATTTGAAAGTAACAGTTTAAAAACAGCCTGCCACTATACAGATTTCCGTAAGAAGCCGGGTGTTCCAAAACATTTTGTTGATAATCCAAAGTAGACAAACAATAAAAATGTAATGGGGAAAAATGGAAAGTAAATTATTCCTACTTGGGAAACACTACTAGTAATCTATATAGCTACATAGATATACAGGCTATAAGAAGCTGGTTATATTTTTCTTCATTGTGTTTCTGTATGATAAATTTCTGTATTCTGTTTTGTCTGAGTCTAAAGCCCATTGGTGATGTTTTGTGAAGGATGTGTTTTAAGGCATTTAAATGAGAGAGCAGTGCTGCCTACAAGGCAGCCTTAAAAAATGTTATTCATCAAAATTTCAGGCTAGTCATTAGCAGTCACACAATTATTATGCTGGCAAATGACTATAGATAGGCAGCCGAAAATTGTCAGAGGAATGGCATTCATTTTTACCAGCAAAAAAATGAGACTTTTGAGCTACTGCAACACCCAACATTTTAATAACAATCCATTTTTCAACGATACACTGTTCAGCTGGCTAACCATGCCCAAGGACTAAACACAGGAAGCTTAAGATCAGACTGTCAGCTATGTTTGTTTTCTGTAAATCCCTTTGTGATGATGATGAACTGCACCATAACAGAGAAGGACAGTTTAGTGTTATTGTATAGATGACTCATACAGTCTCTATGGTTTGACAAGAGCACAGGGTTTTTTTTTCTAAATAAAGTAGTCAGTCCAAAAATAGAAGTAACACTTAGAAGAATGCAGCTCCAGGAGGAATTACAAATTCCATCTACCAAAAACACAGAGGTTGGTATGCTGGGGCATCTCTGCTGAGGATATTGTATGAAAGCCATTAATTCTTCATCTGGAATGTAAATCTATGCCATCCAAATGGGTTTTAAGTATTTCAAGGTAGAACTTCAGTTCCTTGCTAGAACCAGTTTTAACCAGTTGGGCAATTTTCACAGTCATTTTTATATTTGCTTTCTTGCTCAGAGCCCAGAGTTATGTGCCCTGTTGTCCCTGCAGTGCTGCGATGCGGTGTGGCTGGAATGGGTCCCCAGGCGAGGGAGGCAACGGGGCTGGTTCTGCCAGCCCTCCTCCTCTGCTCAACCCTGGCATGGCCTCCCCCACCAGCCAGCTCCAGGGCCATCACACCGCTTGCACAGGCGAAAGGGACGCTGCTGCCACAGCGTATGCAGTTGCACGTGCTAAGGTTTAATGCCACCTTGTTCATTGGAAGAAAAGGAAAGCATCAAGTCCAGGTAGAAGGAAAGCATTTCCACTTGTTTCTCATGCTATGCCAGAGCACTTTCCCTTCTCCCTAAAATATTCAGGAACATTTGAAAACAAATACTCTCATTTGCCCGAGATACCCTTGAGATGGGGTTTTGTGGCTGAACTACACCTCACCTTTAACACCGTCTCACTGAATTCTCAAATCTCACCCAACCAAACCCAAAAAGTCTCAACTGATGAATCCATTGGTCGTGTTTTCTTACAGAATGAATTACAGGAGCCTCCACCAAATGAGAAGGGAAAATACTAACAGAGAATACTAAAAAGAGAAAGGAAAATACTAACTCACTGCCTAGCTTCTAGCCAGGAGCTGTAGGGGTAAAATGCATGATGCACCACAGCTTGGGGTCTGTGTCACCCACCTGCCCAGAAACTATCTGTAATGCAACCAGGTTGAACTACATCCTGAGAGGAAGTTTCTGTTCACATGGTCCAAAATAAAGCCCATCGCTACTAACGCTTGTCGGACACAGGTGAAGACATGAAAGAAAACCTGTGCTTAAACTGGCTCCTCTGGGAAAGGTCCCTCTCCTGGATGCAGGCTGGGGCAGCAAGTTTTGTCAAGGGGGACGAGTAGGAGGACAAGGGAGCAAGCCAGCCGGCTGAAGGCAGAGGAACTTCTATCTGGCTCTGTTGCAAACTGGTTTAACATGGGTTTTCCTTAATTTCTGATACCCAAGGAGTCACACTGCTATAGGACAACCATGGAAGGGATGCAAATACGGCACAGCAATTGCCCCCTGCCCAGATGGGACGGCTGGCTTGGACTGGAGGCAGCCTTACACATACCAGCAGGTGACTGGGCTCTTCCAAGGCTCTCAGCAGTGGACAAGCCACCATTTAGGAAGTAGGGCTGGGCTTGGTTTTGCTGTTAAAAAACAAAAAACTCTGCAGTATAACCTAAACAACCAAGACATCCAGTGGCTCATCCTTATTTCAGTATTGCTCCAGCTTAGATCTAACAACAGCTCTATGCTTTTTGCATCAGGGATACTTTCATGTGCTTGGAGCAGGTTGCAGAGCGATGACTTCTGTGACTTGGCTACCGGGGGGCTTCATTTGACCTTGGGACTTCGCTGCCTTCTTATAGTAATGGCAAAGGGAGGACTGGAACTACAGTCTCCATTAAGTGTCAACTTGAAATACACAACACTTTAAATTTCAGATGAAAGGTCATTTAAATGCAAAATATGAACTTTTATTCATTAAAGTACGTAAGAAAATGCTCCGTTATATGCTACTGTACTACTGTGCAGTATGTATTTTGCTAGAGGTTTGGTTCCACCCATGTTGATATTAGTAACAAAGTTTACATTAATTTTCATGGTATAGGAATAGAATTACTCACTACAAAATGCATTCCTATAGTCTGAAGTTGGGCAAAAAAACAGTATCTAGAAAGTCTGGGAAAACTTATGCTTTCTCACAGCTGCATTTGTAAAACAGATTTTTTCTTTTAATTTGACTTCTGACCAAGATTGAATTGTAACTCAAGACTATTATTTCAAATTGCAGAAATGAATACTAAGAATCAGCATTAGGCTAGCTATAAAGCAAGCTATATGCTTGCTAAGAGCATATAGAAAAAATTGTGTAATAAGTCAAGCTTTAAAGCAATTCCAACTACAGTCAACTACTGGAAAATTAGATGATGTTGAAATTTAATACATATTGGGTTTTTACCGCATTCTAGACAAAGAATCACTTTATCTGCAGGTCTGACTATGAACAACAGTAATTCTCCCCAGTAGTTATTGTCAGCATCTCTCTTGAATTCCCATGGGTGTAAAAGAGAATAGGTTTTGCACAAAAATAATTAGGAGAACCAGTCAAATGAGGTGTTATTCTGGCCATACTACTTAACTGTAGATGTAGACAACAGCTGACTCACTGCTTAGAATCACACATTCTCTCACATCTTGGCGTCTGAAATAGCTGAAACATCACAACCTGAAAACAGGATTTATAACTGAGAAGTGGAAGTATTTTGCATTAATATTACATATAAACATGAATAAAACATTAACACGTAACTAGAATGTTTTTAATTTGTATCTGAGCAGTAACTGCAATCTCAGCTGTTTCGAAATACCAGAAGGCAGTTGTACATAAAAGATTCATTCTCTTTTGGTCTATGAATCAGCTACGAAAGAACTGAAGTTGCAGTTCATTCTCCTGTGCGCTCAGCAAGCCGAGTAACTACATTATTACCGATCTGGGACAGATTGTAATGTTATAATTAACTCTGAGATAAAAACTGCTGAAAAAAATGTCAGTACTCAGTAAAAATATTCGGGGGGAAAAAAAAAGAACAACGGGCTGAGACTACAATAGAGCATAATTTTCTCAAACTCTACTCATACAGTATTTTCTAAACCAACATTTACATTTTTTAATGGATGTCCCACTTTCTTTGACTAGCAAATCATTTGCAGAAGTAGAAACTTTTGTTCAGAGTTATAATGAGAGATTGTTTGCAGAAAGAAAGATTTTTTTCAAGACTCCTTGGAAGCTGTACAGCAGCTCATCTATGTTGATTTAGCTTACAGTTTTTCTTAACACTAGGACAAACTGACCTTTAGCTGGAAAAGAAGTACTAAGTGGGGATATTTTATTTATCACTTTTTATTGCTTTAAATAAAATGCAAAGGCAAATTATGTGATTCTTGGTTTGTGTTTCAGGCCTGTAGCTCCACTTGCACTTGAAAAAGCACCCAACATATTTTCAGAGGAAAAAAAATATCTTCAAATGTGAGAAAAGAAGCGTGCAACAAGTACAGGATGGAAAACAAATTCTGCAAAGGAAGCAAATCGCAGCTGGCATTTTTGATGGGGAGAGAGAAAGGCACTGTGGGCAGGCTGGGTACAGAGCCCGGTGGTAGTACTCAGAAAAGTGAGGGGTCTGGGAAGAACGCATTCATCCTGTAACGTTTTGCAGTCCATAATGCATAGGTTTCTTAAATGGAGCCATACAGACATACTTTTTGCAGGTAGTTGTTTCCATCCAGACTGGCATTCTGTCAGAACCCTTGGCATTCTACCGTCACCAGGAGCTACAGCGATGATGACATGCAGCCCCACTCATGCACCGAGTGACGAGCCCTGCAGCCAGCCTCACCTCCCAGCTCTGCCAGCGACATGGACTCCTGCGGTCCGAGCAGCAGAAGGAAACATGGACGCAACTCATCTGCATCAAAAACAGATCAGCTGCTGCCATGAGCAGAGCTGTGTATGGGCAGCCAGAAGAGGAATGGGGAGATCAGAAGAGGTAAGAAACCGTTTGCTTTTGCTCAGTTCAGCCCCATCGCAGTGCATGGCCAGATCCAAAGGTTACTGGCATCAGTGGGATTTCTGGAGCTCAGTGCCCTTGCCTCAGGGCCTCCAGGAGGTGAGTGCCCCCCTAGATCTGAGGTGCCCAAAGTTAACTTGAGTGCCACCACCGACAGCAGCAGGTACCAAGATGTAAAAAGATGGCTAACCCCTTGTACAGCAGTGATCATGAGCCTGCGTCTGGTCACACCTCAGGACAAAGAGTGTCCCGACCCCCTCTCTGCGTCCTTGTGTCACCCACCCCAACACCGAGCCAAGCCCATCCAAACTCCCATGCTTTCCCCCACCACTCCCTCCCCGTTCCATACAAACTCAGACGCCCAGCCCAGCCCTCCTGCTTGTCCGCCTGTCCCTGCCCCATGCCTCAAGCTGTCTTTCAGCATCCTGAGCCAAAAGCACAGTTCCCACGTTGGCAGTGTTCCTGCAGGCTTCTGTATCAGGCCACCCTCACACCTGAGGGCTTGCCAGGCTAGAAGCCAGAGCCTCCCCCGTCCCCTGCCAGTGCTGATGGGGCACGCAAGGCAGCCCCTGGTTGCCATCCCAGAGGTGCCAAGAGCAGAGTGGAGCCAGCTCCAGGTCTGGGTTCGTGCTGGCGCACAGTCTCACCGGTGGTACGAGCACTGGTGTGCAGCGGTGATGCTGTGTGGGAGATGAAGTGTCCTGGGTCTGAGGCCAGGGAGCCCTGGCTCTCATGGCAGGTTAGTCTGTTCACTCTCACATGGGTTTTTTCTGGTGTGTGTGTTCCTCCTGCTCCCCACCCCAACATCTGCTGACATCCTTTCCCCTGGCTAATTGCCATAAAGGTCTGTCATCATGCAAGAAACTGCCAGTGGCTTGTAGGTGAAACTTGTGGCTTCAAGCATGGCTTTGTTTGGGAATGCATGAGAAAACGTAAGCATCACGGGTGTGCAGGGCTGTTGAGACTCCCAAGGAGAGGCTGCCAGCACGGGCGGCGAGGCTGGATACTGAACACTCACCATTTACATTTCATCACATATTACTGGAGGACATGTACTCCGTGTCTAGAAAATTAAGCTGTTATTACAAGACAAAAATTCATATGCTCTGAGGCTTGGTTTTGGCCTCGGCGCAAGGCTGTGTGCTCCTAGGAGTGGAGCGGTTGTGAAGCAGTAAGGGACATGCTCTGATTCACCGTGCGATCCAGCAAGAGCTTCCAAACCATGGAGCAGTTGTTTTTCTTAGAGTCGCCAAAAGATTTTGTTCACCTGCCAAATTCATCTGACTTGTCCTGCCTTGCACCCCTTTGGAAAGAAAGAGCAGACCCAACTGGCGTACGCTGTAGTCACAACTAAGGCAAGCTCCTCCAAGCTCGGGTGTACTTCAGCTCACAGAGACAAACTGCGGGTAAAGATATATACAATATCCTTCAAGGAGACAAATGGAAGCAATGTGTGCTGTATCAAGTACTAGCAGGCTATGTTTCTGTGATACATACTGGTTTTTTGAGAGAGCCAGAGTAAGATTAGCGGGTCTCTGCAAGAAACCCCAAACAAGACCACTGATACAAGAACCATATGAGTTCTTGGATCAGCCCCATTGCTGTGGGAGGTTTCTCTGGCCTCCTGCTAATGCCTTTCTACGTACTTGCTTCTCAGCGTTCCCAGTGTTCAGTCAGCTTTAACAAGAGGAAACATATTGTACACAAAAATATTAGAAAAAAAGGTACACGTACCTGATTTCCTAATTACAAGAAATTCAAAGAAGCACTTTATGCATGGTTCTAACAGCTTCTTTCCCATTTCCCTTCTCTTTTCTTCTCCCTTCCTCTCTTCCAAGTCTGCTGATAGGTATTTTGGGGTCTATGAATTGTGGCTGCAGAGAGTGCATTTCTGGAACACTCTCTGTGGTTCTCCTAGCTATAAAACATGTAGTTAGCCCTCTCTGATGGACCATAAATATAGAAACACTCACCTAGCTGTTTGCTGTAATGCTGTATTGCTTCCACTTCTGAATTATATCAAAAGCAAGTTGTATTAGCCAGTTCCTCATTTTCATCTCATCATCAGGTGCTCAAAGGTGGGTGGATAAAAAGCACCGTCAAGGTGTGATGCACTGTTAGTAGAATGGTGGCTTGCACAAAAAAGTGCAGGTGCTTTCAGTGTGCAAATGAGGCCAGGTTGTGCTGGCAAAGGATGAAAGTTGGGGGAGATTTCTGGGAGTGAAGTTCCATGATTCCCTAGCAGGGATTAACTTCTATCAACTTGGCGAGATGGCAGAGCCACCCATCAACTGCTGAATCAAGGATGAGGTAAAAAGACTGGAAGCTCTGCCCCCCCTGTTGTCACCGGTGCTCGTCTCCTGGGGGGTGGCCAAAGCAGCTTCAGGAGGACATCTATAGGACTTTCTGTGGCCCACAGACGTTCACAGGGAAATTGCCGCCAGCCAGAGTCAGTAGGAAGGATGATGCTTTTATACACAGCCAGTCCATTTGTCATGTCCAAACAGATGTAGGGTCACATGATAGCCTTGGCTGCACAAACACGGATGCCGTGAGGTTTCTTACACCCAGCTTTACTAAGACACTTAGGGACAGTGGTGCTCAGAGACACAGGCTGGTTTTTCGGGTGCAGATGTTCAGCTCACTTTTTTCTCTTCAGAGGGCAGAGTCATGCGGACTGCCTGTGACAGCCCATGACTGCTCAGAGTCTGAAGTGCTCACCTAGAAAGCAGGAGACCTGCATTCAGTGCTCTCCTCAGCCTGACGTGACTCAAAGCAACACCTTGCCCCCTCCGGGAGTCTCTTCCAGCCACTGGACTGCATACTTCTATGGAACCAGGGCATTCCCTGCCTCTTCTCTCAAAGCAGAGTGATAGAACAGGAAAGAAACGAGCTTCAGAGGGCCAGAGTGAGAAAGAACAAGCGAGAAAGCACCTCTTTATGTCATCCACTAATGTGGGCATTCAGCTGAAGGACCGAGACATTGGCTCCAGCCTGCTTTCTGAACTGGAAGAGGGGTTTAAGAGCTGTATACTTCCATCCCAGCTGTGAGAATAATTAACATGAACAGACCCCCTCTTGAAAAATAAAAGGTTATTCAAGTAAACCAATGTAATGACTGTTGCTAGAATGCCATATCCCACAGGAGCAGACAAACCAATGATTCATTAATGCTTCTAGCTGGAAAGGTAGGGGCTGTTATCCTGTCGATTAACGTAACCTCCTATCTCTCATTAGAGCACAGACTGGAAGCAAGTCCGAGTCAACCTTTATTATTATAATGAGTCATATGCACTGTGGCAACTGCTCAGACATCCCCCGAGCCAGCCCTCATGCTATGTAAAATAAGGGGCAGTCCAAATACCTGACAGCTTCACAGACCAGTCCTGTTCTTAACTATTACAGTCACAGGTAAGTTCTGCAGTCTTAACCGGGGCTCAAAAATTGACTCAGCAGTGGGGCAGTCTAAGGACAACTGGCTGGCAGGGTGGTGAGTGAATTTGTTAAGGTCGTGAGCAAGTGCATGCATTTTGTGCCGTTCATTTTCTCCTCCCCACTGGCTCTGGTTTCGAGAACAGCAGGGGATAGAGACTGTCAACGATCCAGACTTCCGAAATGCTCAGAGAGAGAGAGTGACGGTCAAGTTCAATTACCTCTTAATTGATAAGCAGGATCCCAGCAGCCAGGATACGGGGACAGGGCAACATGCCTGCTTGTGTCCTGCACCCCAGGCTTGCTGCTGATGCTGGCTTGTCTGCCAGAGATGTTTATTGCTGTTGCAGCCCATTTTTGTAGGCTAACACTTTGTTATTCATTATCAGATTTATCATTAAAAGGACAGGATCAGGTCTTATTCTTGTATCCATTTTCTGGATACCCAGGGATGTCACTAGATATAAACTCCACAGGAACCACAACACTTGTACCCTGAAGTCTGCCTAGTACCTGAAACTGAGAAATGCCATGTTAAAAATAATTCATTTAAACAAGATAAAATTTATAGAGAATAAAAAGTGTTTGTACTTCTATCCAAACATCAGTGCATACTCAGCATATTAGAACCCAGCACAAAGATCAGATCCTGAACGGAAATAAAAATGTTTTAGAAAGCTGTGTTCAGCGGAAAGGAAGATGACACTCCAGTAAAACTAAAAGTAAATATTTGCAAAGGCAGGCAACAATAAGGTAGCTGATCTTTTAGGACTAACCTTTTGTCTTCTGAGATCTATACCTTAGTGTCATGGGAATACAGAGGCCAAGCAAAGCATGGAATAGCGAAAATCAATGAAAATTTTATCACTCAGTATTGCTGAGTTGGACCAATGTTGCACATTTTGAAAATATCTTCAGAAGTATATTGCTGAATCAAAAGCAATAAAGCAGTTTAAAAATCCCAACAACCCAACAATGTCTCAAAACCACATTACAGAAGTTAATGTGTGAACTCTGGAAACTGTTGAGGCTTAACTTGCAGGGCACGAAGCAGCAACAAAACCCTTTGAGATTACCATCTTTTAAGGTTAGACCCATTATTGGTAGTAATTCCTACTGTGTTTATAAGTTGGTTAATGACTACAAGACAGCTTGAATACAAAGGAGAACTTGGAGCTGGGGGAACTTGGAAGACAAATTCCTGATGGCAGATTTTAAAATGAACAAGCAGCAAAAGCAGGGAATGAGGTCAGGCTGCTCAGTCCCACTGCCTCACTGGCTTGTTGGGATGAGGAGAGGAATAAACGCTGGTAAAGATAAGAAATATTTGTAACTTGGTACTGAAGTGTTTGGTAGCTGCTCTACCAACTTTGATGTAATACTGAAGTCTTAAAGCATATAAAGAAAGACTTTTTAGAGAAATGTGATCCCTGAGCCTCAGAAGCTGCCCCCACATAAAAAAAGTGCCGTAAAATAACATAGTAATACTCCAGTTACAAAATGCTAGGAGGAAAATTACAGGCAATTTCAGTCCTGTTGCTATTTTCTTTACTGCTTTGAAGGAATGCAGTAGATTACCTGCATTAGACAGGCAGGCTTAGAAAATGGTTCTCTTTTACAGGCTGCTACAGTCTCAAAGGCTTTAATGCCTTTGGAAATGTCCACACAGCAAAATAAAGGACACAAAATAGCATAGTAAACCTAACAAGCTTTTATCTTGCTATTACAGATAACAATAGCAGCAAAAACATAGCAGGTGGAAAGGGCTTTCCACACTAGCATGTGTCTGTAACATCCATCTAGAGCCCCAGGGTGGTTTGTGTTTAGGTTGCTATGAGTTTGTGCTCCCGTCTGTGTCGGTCCATCTTGTGTTGTGTAGGCATGTTTTCTGTCTCACAAGCAGTAGACGCAGATAACGACGTCTAATTAATGGAGCTCCCCCTCACCCAGCTGGAATCTGAACAGGCTAGGGACAAAACTGATAGCATGCGGTTTCAAAGAGTACCACAGTTAGGTAGCAGAAGGTTCATTTTGCATATCACGTCCATTTTAACTGTGATAGCATAAGAACAGCACCTGTTAAGACGGATCTGCAAGGAGGAAACTTTTCAGAACACAAAGACCCATCTAGGTCCCCGGCTAGTACTTATTATTGGATATTTGGCAGGTTGTGTCTCTATGGGTGATGTCTGAATACCAAACTGTTTGGGAGTACAAGAAGACAGGAAATGGTCAATGAAACCATTTGTCTTTAGCCCTTCTCCCTAATAAGCAGTGACCAGAAGGTCCACTTGATATCTTCTGCCTATTGTTTAATTTATTTTTAAATAATCATCATTAAGACTATTATTTGCACTGTGGCAGGTGCTGTACAAATAGGGCAAAGCAATAGGGGAGTCTACTGTAAGGGGAGGAGTGAGGTGGATGTCAGTAATTTGGGTTCACAGGCACCTGAACAGGCTCTGAACAAGAAAGCCAGACACAAAATGGCACACATGAAGCACCTGACAATTATACAAGATCCAACCCAGGTTTTTCACTGTCAACATAACTCACTGCAACACTGAATCGTTACATTCCTCGCCCCTTTCCACACCAATACCAGCGTCATCTGCATGTTAATTCGCTTCAGGAACTGCACTTTTATACAATGCTAAAAAGAGCTAGTTGGAAAATACATTTTTTTCTCCATTGAAAAAATAAACTGTTTCCATCAAAAATCTAACTTACACAACTTTCTTTCATTTCTGAGAAACAGCTTATCAAAAGAAAAATCATAAAAAATTGTTGAGGAAAATGTTAAACTGATTTCTTCCCACTTTATTTAGTTGAAAATGATCTGATTGGGAAAAAGATCCTGATCAGCTAGTAAGGCCGTGTGTGCATTGACCGGTATAAGCAAAATTTCCAGTGATGTTGAGGAACACGGAAGAAAAGAGGTTTACCTTACCCCACTTGTTCCATCTGTTTGCCGTTGCAATGGCATGTTTAGCCTGCAGTCATCTTAATGCAGAAAAAACATACCAAGCTAACCTGGATACTAGAAATGTGCCAACCCAAAACTCAAGGTAGGTTAGTTTATCCAAGAGATAAGGTGCATGTTCATGATTGTGACAGACACACCTTGAAGTCCTGTCTGCATCAGTCAGTCACTTCATATGGATGCAACACACCTATGTTAAAGGGTTTCTGTTGGTAACCTCACCGGTGTACGATTTTCTGAAGCAGATAATGAAAAAACATGCAACCTTTCCAGCTGAGAAATAACCTCATATTTTCCTATTACAATAGCAGCAAAAGGGATCCAACAAGGTCACACAGCCCAACCCCCAGCCCACCCCCCACCCCCAGGCAGGAACAACTAAATTTAAACCATCTATCACAGCAACTGCTTACTATACTTTTCTTGTCTGCTCACACATTCTTTTTAAACCAGCCTTAACCTTTCTCTTTCAATTAAAGGAGGATGGACGATAGCTTTCTTGCTTTAAGAGACTTCCTGCTGTTTCTCTCTTTCTATGTATTGTTTTTGCTGGATATTTTTCAAAGTCAAATGCCCTTCCTAGAAATCTGGGCACTTTGTTGTCAGAGCTAAAACTGCTGTTGGGGTTCGCTGTTGACTGATGTGTGTAGACGGGGACTGATGTCATTTTTGTAAGAAAAGCAAATGCTTGCAGGAAAAGAATGGGAATATATATTATTGTGGGCATTGAAATAAGCATTATGGAGATGGTATGTTTTCTGTTTATTATCTGATAATTTCCTTGGTTTTCTGGGACAGATTCTCAGCTTGTATAAACACAAATTTCAAGTAGGACTGACCCATGCTAGTTTACACTAAGCAATAATCTGACTCACGGTCTTGACAGACAGTGTACTTGAGCAACCTTAAGTGAGAATTCACTTTCTCTGTGGCTTCAGCTGCAATGTCCATGATAGTGTTTACCAAGAAAAAATATAAACCTGTGGGAAAAAAATTTGTTTGTAATACACATACCTGAGAAAACGGCAAAGACCCCTTTTTTGAAATAGAGATTTTACTTACAAGATGCTACGGCTCAAAGGTATATTTTGGCCAAAATGCTGTGCTCTGATGTAACACAGAAAAGTACAGACCTCAAGAAATCAGCTTTGATCAACAAATGTAGCATAAACACAGTTATCACATAATTACGTCTCTGCCATTCTCTGCTGCAAAGACTGGAGAGTTGTGGAAAGCTCTGGAATAGTAAAGGCCTGAATACAAACCAGCCATTTTCTCATATTTCAAGTGATGCAGAAAGAAGTAACAGTCTATCCATTTTCACTGTGCAATTTTTTAGTGTTCCTGAGCAGGAAAAAAAGGGAAGTCTCCTGCCCGTTTTCTCCTCGTATGTATTAAACTAATTACTCTGCTTTAACAAGGGGAACTTTGTTCTCATAATTTCCAAGTTTCATTCCAAACCCTGCAGCTAATCATGACCACAGTCACTGATAATGAGTAGTAAATTGTTATAGTCCTTAGAGCCTGATAGGTACATTCCAGCCTGCATCATGTAGCCCTGCTTCTCTATACATTATTGTTCACAGATGGTAGCTGTCAAACTCTGTCAACTTCATATACACATTCAGAGTCACATCCGCATTCCTGAAATTTATGACTGCACAGCCCTCACCTTCTAAGGCCCTTAATTCAATAACATGTCACGTCCCTTCAGTCTCACCCTGCTTTAAAATACTTTCACTCACTTACATGCCTTCCATTTAGGAAAAAAAAAGAAAAAAAACCAACAAAAAACTACTGAGTTATTACAATGTAAATATTTTAATAGAACTGGGGAGGGGCGGGGAGTCTATCTGGCTTTAAACAGCCCCATTATTACATTAAGATTGATGGTCAGGAGCTAATGGAACATTTGCTTTAAAAGTTTATGTAACTACAAGGAAAGTGGATATAGATATGTGTATCTATTGACTGCCACATCACTGAGGTTTTGGGTAACAGTGCACAATACAAAGAGATATTTGCAGAGGCTTCATGGTCTAAAGCGTATTATTTAGTCCAGCTTTGTCTAATATTTAAACCCCAAGCAAAATAAAAATAGGTATGAAAAATGTCCATTTCATTTTAAAAGCACTTATTTTAAAATGAATAAATATAGCACTGTGGAGATGGATGTCTGAGGACACTGTCACTAGCAACGTGAATGAAGAGAGAAATTCCTTCCTCTGACCTGACTGAGAAAATTAAGCGCAAATAAGTAAAGAAAGCAAGTAAAGCAAAAGCATCACAAATAAATTAAGACATTTTTATTTTTTCCACCTAACAATGCAAAGACATTACTAGTAACTCAGAGACCATACTGGTTGCATGTATCCCCCCTTCCTTGCAGGGCTGTCCTAGCCAAGTCCCTGTTGGCTCAGGAAAGGAAATCAGCAGAAGCACCTTTCTAGAGCTTTTGCACTTCCAAATTGGCCTTGTCTCTAGTTCACCCAGGGCCATCTTCCAGAACTCAAGTCTGAAGACTCAAGTACAGCGAGCTGCAGCAGTGGTCTGTAAGCTGATCGTGTGTCGGGGCTAGAAATGAATCAGCCAGAGCTCCCAGCTGGATCTGCCCATGCGATTCCCATCTGTGAGCTACTCAGAAAGTCAGCAAGTCTTCAAAACTGAGGGATGTTGGATTTTACTAGGATGTGCACAGGACAGATACCAGAAATTAAAATGATTGGTACATAACTGTCCCCTCTCCCACTGTGTCCTTGAAGACAGGCCCTTAAAGGCTCGGGGGTCCTTTTATTTCACCTGTTCCACAAATGCAGAAGACCTAAGCATCACCCTGCTGACAGCCCTGTGAGTGCCTTGGCAGGACAGCACCCCCGGTGAACAGCACACAGCACCTCACCCCTGGCTCAGCAGCCACACAGGCTGTGTTACAGATTAAGGTAGTCTCATGCTGTAAAGAAACTAACCTGTGTTTTCCTCCTACATGTCTTTCAGGCTAAAGTAAGCCACTTTGTATCCATGAATAATGCAGTAGGACTTAGCTGGTCCTGGAGAAACACTTCAATTACACCCCCACACCCCACACACACCCCCCACACACACAACCCCCACACACACCTCCCCCGTAAGAGGAGAACTATGAGCAATCTGATAGGGATTACTCTGAAATTCAGTTGCAATGCTGGAGTCCCCCTTCCCTCATTAACCTTTTAAAAAGAACCTTAACACTTTCACCACTGTCCCTGGTGGGAACTGGTGCCACCATTAAGGACATGTAACACACACGCTATATCACATTTATGGCCATCTCCTCTGCCGCTAATATCACTGTAAACCCATTGTTGCAGCAGTGATGTATGTGCCAGATGAAAGGTTTGTGAGGCTATAAGTTATCCAGAGCTGGATGTTCTGAGACCACAGCAGTGGTGACCTTGAGATCATGTCACGGTGGGGCTCCTTTATAGGTTCCCCCCACACAAGAGTGCATCCTGCCAAGGTGGAGACACAGCCTAGGTCAGAGGCTGCCTCTTGTGAAATGTTGGGAATAACATTCTGAAAACAGCTTGTTCTGTAGTCTTCCTTCACCTTGTGTGAAAGGGTAACAATTAAATCATTGCAAAATGCATCATATGATACTTCAGTGCTAGCAACAAGCAAGCTAAAAATGGCCTGGGATTTAACTCAAGGTGAGATTTTAAATCTACCCATTCTCAAAGAAAGTGTGATTGACCAAGACACCTGGGAATGTAAGCAAAACAAAAAAGAAACAAAGGCAAAAAGGCATCCACCCCATTAGTAAAACATTAACAAGGTGAGGAATGTTTTGATAGTCTGTGATTTCTGAGATTCTGGTCTGATTCCCTTGCTGCCGCAGCTCTTCTGTGTAATGGGTAAATGGTGTGCAGCCACGCTCTATCACAGAGGAGATAAATAGATTCAAGACTCCAAAACTACTCAGATAACACAGTAAAACTGGCTGCAAAATGGGCTGCATTATCACAGGTCTGGACTTGAGTCAGGAAAACATCTTTAGTCAGGAAAGCTCTTAAAGTCACCAGGAGATATGGTCTATTCACCGTTACACTGCCCCAATGCTCTGTTGTTTGTCTCTTTGGAAAGCAGAAGCAGAAGGTGGTATGAAAGCTTTTCAGTAAGAGCTTATCTGTCCTTAAGATACTGGAAGGAGAAAAAAGCAATTTATAGGCTGTGATTTTAAAAATCCTATGCATGGGGTTTTTGTCGTGACAAGACAATGTCTCAGTCCATTCTGCATACTCTTTAGTGCTGCAGGGCATAAAAGAAAGGAGCATTACACAGCACGCATCCTGCTAACAGAGCCACACCACCCATCAGCTGTGAAATCAGTCAACCAGGCTCATTCCGGCTCTTACTTTGTTCTGGTTTCTTGATAACTGTTCAGCTATATACGGGACGTCTGAGAAAAATAACCTCAAGGAATAACCTGCTTTGCCTAGGAATATCTCTCTTGATCAGCCAGCTGTGTGAATGAAGGGAGCCATGGATACCAATTACCCTTCTAAGTGCTGATCTATCCCCCTGTAACAGCTGATGAATATCCATGGTATTACTGGGAGTGTGAAGAGCAGCAGTTAGTCAGATAGTGATTCAGTCCCACTAAATCATATTGGCCAAATTACTGGTCCATGTGATTCTCCAGTGACCTGTATCTGGGTAAGAAAGGTACCTCTCTCATCCTGTTAGTATGTTTTATTTGAATAGCTTACCAAAATGCAGGCTGCCTGAGCACAACAGGCACGAGCAGTATCCAGCAGAATGAGGCTTGGCTCTTAGCTGGTAACTTCAGCGTTAATGTATGACAAGTAATTACAACCCATGCTTAAAAGAAAGTGCTAGAAAAAACATGTGACTTTCGAAAAGATGGTTATAATTGTTTCCTATTTCCTAAATTTATAAAAGGAGGAAGCTATTAATTTGGTCTTGCTTATAAAAAGAATTGCAGGGTATATAGAAAAAAAACCCCTAAGAATTGTAAGATTGCCTGGACTTAGATTTGCAAACATTCTCCACTGTTGCAGGACCTGAACCAAACCCAAGTGTTTGAAAGCGACTGAAATTTTCTCTTTTCAAAATAAAAATCCAATCCACTCTAACTCTATGCACTGCTTGTTACAAACAAAAAGTCGGGTTTTTTTCCTGTTTATATATCAGTTACAGCTTAACTGGGGATACAGTGGAGCCACTGTACCGGCGACTTGCTGCTGATCTACACCACATTCCTCCAGGTGCCGATTAGAGTGGCCTTATCGGGAAGCTTTGTGCAGGTGCACCAGGGAGTGCGCCGGGCTGGCAGCAGGCTGGGGAGCATTCTTCTGCCGAAACATCAGGGCCTAATTACACAGCAGTAAGGGGGGAACGCATACAATGCAGAGGACTTCTGATCCAAAGTCCACAAATACTGGTAAAAAGCATTTTCTTAACATGAACAGAAGCAATTTTGCAAGCCATGTTTTTGCTTCACCTTGCCAAGAGACTTGAATAGAAACATTCCATTGCTGAGCAAGCCTCTGTGAAAAATACACAACTGAATCGGTAAACAATGAAACAATTTACAACCAGCTTGTAAAAAGTGCAATAGGGAGATGTCTTTTTTTAAATATGTATGGGTCTGTACCACACCGCTTATTTTCAAAGTGTTCCGCACCTTGAAGAGCAGGATTATGGATTCACCTTCTCACCAGGTGACGAGGAGGGCTGAAGGTGAGTAGCAGGACGAAGACCTAGCAAGGGCATGAAATATTAAGATTTTGGAGGAAAGAGAATTTAACCCAATCTGCTACCCACCTTCCCTTCTCTGATGGAGCCTTGCTGGAGAAGATGTTGATGGAGGTGAAGTATCATGTTAAAAGTTCAGGACTGGGGGAGGTACCCCCAGAGATAGTTCCAGGTTGGGAGATGGAGGGGCACAGGAGGCTACTTGCCAGCTAAGGATGAGCTGCATGAAGAACTTGTTTCATGTGAGGAGGCACAGGAAACCTGTTTCCTTACTGGGACAAGCAATGGTTTAGACCAGAATTAGAGTAATTATCTCAGCAGCAGTTGTGAAGACCACTCTCTCTTCAATGTGATTTTCATCCATGCAAACTGTATTCAGCGCTACAACCAGAAGCTTTCAAGAACCTCGATGGAACAGCACATCCAAAGTGCTGAAACCATCACACCGGCAATCAAACATCCACTTCACATGCTTCCTGGGCACTACGACCACCTAGCTGTTTGGGCCACTTTGGGGACATTTTTTTCTAGTTGGCATATCAGAAGCAGAAATAAGTTTGGGGTCTTTTTCACTCACAGAATAAGGCATTTTGGTGAATGGTAAGGTAGCAAGGTTTTGCAGTGTGATAATTTGTAGGACTGAAATGTTTCTAGGTAAGTAAGACAAAGAAACCTTGATAATAGATTTATGGAATTTGATTGCTCTAACAGCAAGAACTTCAGAACATATTTGTTTGGCCACTCTGATCTTGACTAAATTATTAATGTGAAGATGATCCAAGTATGAATGAACTGAACAAGGCTGAATAAGGCACTGCAGATGTACTGTGAGGCATATTACTTAACATATATATATTTATATATACATTTAGATTGCTCAGTTCATAAAAAGGCACAGGAGGACAGGGAGATTAGCATCGTGTTTCTGTCTCCTCTAGGGAGCACAGAGTCAAGAGGTATCTACATATTTCCAAGCAAGGTGAATACTATGTATTGATCTTTGCTCTGCGGTACAAGGGATTCTGCTACTGTGCACTGTCCTCCCAGCAAAAAGATGTTGAGAGATTACCAGCATAAAGTGGTATCCATAGGATTCAGCAGCAACTCCTCTGGTAAGCCCAGTGCTGAGTTATAAAATCAGTCGTCCTTTGTGGCTCTTCCTTTAGATGAAGGATGGGAACTTTTCCCTCCTCTTTATCCCAGTCATCCTGCACCGCCAGATGAGAAAGCTCACACTGTACTAGTTCTGGGAACAAAAGGAACGGTTCTTTCCTCTGACGCTGACAACCTGATACCGTTCAGAAGCACTGCCAATTTAAATTAGGAACATGGAAAAGGTACAAGGAGTTTAGGCAGCTTAACTGAATTGGCATGCTTATTGAAAAGGGCCTCTGGTACCTTGAATTTGTATGCAGCCAGTGGAGCTGCTAAGCCAGAACAATCGCTCACCAGGAACACAAATGCGGACCAGACGTGCTTCATTCAATCAAGCTTTCAGTAAGATTTTTGTCCTCCATCTAGGCATTCTAACAGCAAACATACCAAGGTATTATTCTTAAAACAGAACCATAATTTGAATATCACCAAGCCAATAAGATCGTTACCAGAAAGGTCACAAGTATCCTTAAAAATAGTGCAAATTGACCTATTTTCTAGTAACAAAAGGCTCTGAAGGTATGGTATTTTGCCACTTTACATGCAGCTATTTTTGTTTCTTAGTGTTGCAATACCAGCTGAAAATCATCTTAAGTGTTACAGTATGGTGGCAGCAAGTTTCCTGCTGTCATGCTGGGACAAGGAGGAAAGCTCAGTGGTGTTATTTCCATTTACTTGCTAAATGTTGTATGCGTAGAAAAGAATCAGTAAGAGGGTAGGCCAGTACAGTCTTGCATACTGACAGTGAAAGATTATAGCCCAACTCTTTCAAAACTGATTTAAAAACTATTCTGAGAAAAAAATACCTACATGTTTTTCCCCGGAATGTTGAGAGATTAGATGAGTATGAAACAGAGCCTGGGCTGCCTGTCTCCATAATAAAATCACCAGGCCAGGCTCTGGCATAAATCTGCTGTAATTCAAAATGAGATTGATATGGTTATTACTAGAAACTGTTTAGCAAACATCTCAGCAATCAGGCTTTCTGAGTTACAAAATAAAGGCAAAGAGGAGAAAGCCACTAGTCTTTTGCCAGCTCCACATTAATTCAGTTCTGATTATTGAGCCTTAGCTATTTTTAATGGTGGGTTTAGGTGCCACATGGCCTCATGGATACCCTGGTGCAACCCTCTGGATAATTTTCTTCCCTTGTCCTCCTGCTTTGTGTAAGTTTGAGACTTTCAAAATTGAAAAAAACGAAGCCTGCATTTCAAAAAGAAATTTCATAATTATTTAGAGTAATTTAGGTTTTTCCTCTTTTTGTTGATGATACAATGCAGTGGGTTTTCTTTTCAGTACTGTGCTCCAGCACCTTGCTCTCCTTCTGTTTTACCTTTTTCTCCTTTCAAGCCAACCTGTGATTTAAGTGTTGCAACCTGAACAAGAAAGGTGTTTGCCTTATACCAAATATCCTGGATTTGATACACTACTATTTCCTTCATAAGACAAAAAGCCTTTTTGTTACAAAACATGTTTCAAGAACCTATATATAACACTTCACCAGAATTTTATAATTTCTAGGACTTACGGGCACTTCTTGCTGTGAATCAGGGTTAATGTGCTGCAAGCTTGGCGAAAAGCAGCTCTGTAACCACATGCAGAGAATCTAACAATTAAGATGCCCTGAATAAATGGGACACAAGTACATCTTTAAACAAAATTATGTTTTTGTCCTTGGGTAGCCAAGGTGTTTAGCTGTTGTACAGTGGGTACGATGAGGTAATAGATAAGACGAAACTAATTTTCTCAATACAGTAAAATCAGTTATTTATAGGAGTATGATCATAAGGAGACATATTTGCTGCTATTGATTTACACACAATTCCAGCTATTTAAAACAGTTTCAGAAGATCAAAATTATTACTGTTATAAAATCATTAGTGCTATATATCCACCAGTGCTGTTGGATGCCCAGCACTATAGAGAACCAGGTCCCTTAGGATATATCCAGACCCCATGGCACGAACTGCCCCATAAAATTAGGTCTAAGCAGATTAATTTGCATACTGTGAGAAGTCTAAATGCAATTTTATGGTGTTGCCTATAGGCTTATTTACCATGTTCTTCTCTGCTACCACAAGGACTGATTCTATATAAATTACAGTGGACTTTTTTACACTGCGCTGATCACATCCCTTTAGGCTCATTTGTAGATTTGCAGCTCCAGGGACAGAACAGAAGACGAACTCCTGAGTGAGGGAAATGTACCCTTCTCTTGCCCTACAAATGTCTGAAAGTGTACTTTCCCAGGTATGCAAATTGTAACGAGGCCCCATCCATTTCCATTACCTTCCTTCTCTCTCCCTAACTCTTTCCCAAGACATAACGCCCTGCAGAAGCTGTGCCTGCTGGGACCTACATACTTGCTAAGTCCTTTTTGTTCTGATTAATCTTGGGTAGCCACCCATCCCTGGGTGCAGCTTGTTTCTGTATGCACGTTTACATAAACAGACCTGCTCCAAGCAGCTTGGAATCACAGGCAGCAAGCATATATGGTGACCCCCCAGCACTGCATTCAGCAGAGCTGCAGCTGAACAAGGAGCAAGGAGCCAAAGTCTGTGATCACAGCTGGCTCTGTTTCTAGTTAGGTGAGGACAGAAACCACACAGCCAGTACAACCAATTGCATTTGAAAACTCACATGTATTTGCTGAATTGGAGCACTGCTTTTCTAACAAGCAGAGGTGATATTACCCTTGGTGTTTTTTTTCAGCTGAATTAACAGCAAATTAAACAAGAGTTTAATTAAAATTTAATTAAAACAAGAATTTGTTTTCTGGACAAGCTGCCTGCAAACAATTTTGGGCAGAAAAATTATCCAAGATTAAAAAGATCAAGTGAGCTTTTAGACCAGCGTTACCGAGTTGTTATGTAACACAATCATCTGGCTCGTGTGTTAGATACCTTTTTAGTAGGCTATGACTGTGAACAAAGTATATTTTGGAATCCTAAACTATCAATCTACTGGCACGGAGAACCAATGACTGATATTGAATATCCCACCTCTTGCTAAGTTATAGAATAGAAATGTGAGAGGTGTGTCAAATGTTCCTGGTTTTGACACATAAACTATCGAACAAGAAGAAAGACTAGTAGAGCTTCAATGTGGACTAGATACACTGACATTTACAAAATGTCTACACTTTGTTCTATGTTTTATTCTGTTCTTGCCAATTTTATATCAGCTCTAGATAAGTTTCGATCACCAACCAATTCTCACATTGATTTTAATTTTGTAATTCATCATATGTCAATACTTTGTTGGTGGAACAGACTACTGAGCTTATATTGTCGCAAACAACATTTAACATCTCTTTAGCAGGGGCCTTGATTTTTTTCCCCCCTCAGTTAATGTCTTTAGGCAACTGAAGAAATGGACTTCCCACAATAGGTGGCATTCAGTCAGTGCTGCTTATGGAACTATTCCAACCCAGAGCAACCGAACCCAGCTCCCAAGGCTCCTGAACAACTTGTGAAACACAAACCACGGCATCTTCACTGGCTGCTTCTTCAGAAGCATTGACACAGCCTTATCTACACTCTTCTTCAGTCCATGCCAAAAAACTTAAGTCAAATTTATGGTAGCTTTCCGATTTCAAAGTAAAATTGGAATTACAATACCCCCTGTGTGATGGCTATAAACACTTTTTCAGTCATCTCATGGTGCTTCCTCAAGCTATCATTTTCCAGGTAGATTTGTTTCATTATTATAACTCCACGTTCTATCTAGTTTTTAATTACGATTATATATTGCTTAAATAGGACTTTCTTTTACCCTAGTGATGCTACCCAAATGACACTAAAGCATGCACACAATAATCTGAGACTGTCCTCGTATTCTAGATCGAGTCTCCCATACCATTCTCTGTATGAAACGCATGTTTTCCTAAAACTCTTTACCTCAATGATTGTTTTGATTTACACATTGGCCCTGTAGTGTGTTACAGACTATGGGTATGAACTGTAAATAGTGTCTTTACCTCTAGAGCTGTGTTAGGAAACAAAATTCAAGCAAGGAATTAAGTATTCTGCAGGACTAGCTCAGATTCTTAAAAGAACTGCATCACGAGTAACAATAACAAAATCAAATAAAGCTCCTGCTTACCAAAACAGTTCATATTTGCAAGACTGTTTCTATTGTGTGACATATTTGATGAGACATAGGGTGTGAATTAAGACTTCTTAAAAGACAGTCTACCACTGTGTGTTTTATATTTCCTTCAGTGCCTGCAGGGTAATAATTATTTTTTTCCTCTTGGCTTCATGATGTAAGTATGGAATTACATTATCAACAGTTTCGGTGCGGCCAATCCAAATCACTTGGCTGAACCAACCACGCCCTGCCACCTGAAGAGATTAAGAAATACCAAAGATTTTGATTTTAGTAACCAGCTGTGGTGGTCTGACCTTGGCTGGACACCCGGTGCTCACCAAGTTGCTCTATCACTGCTGTCCTCTGTACAAGGGAGGGGCAGGGGGCAGGGACAAAATATGATGAAAAAAAATTTTGTGAGTCAAGATGAAGGTGGTTTAATAAAGTAAAAACAAAGGCCGCACATGGAAGTAAAGGAAAACAAAAGATTTTATTCTGTACTTCCCATTAGCAGGCCATGTCCGGCCACTTCCTAGGAAGTATGGCTTCACATAGCAGTTGCACCAGAAGACAAACATCATAAATGAATATCTTTGTAACGAATGCCCCCAGTCCCCCGCTTCTCTTAGCTTTTATTGCTGAGCAGACATCATACGGTGTGGAATATCCCTTGGTCAGTTTGGATGAGCTGTCCTGGCTGTGCCCCCTCCCCAATATGTTGCCCACCCCCAGCCGGCTGTTGGTGGGGGAATGCTGGAGAGCCAGCCTGGATGCGGTAGAGCACGGCTCAGCAGTAGCCAAATCGCTGGTGTGTTACCAGCACCTTTCTAGCTATGAGTACAAAGCACAGCGCTGCCAGGGCTGCTGCGGGAAAATTAACTCCATCTCAGCCAGACCCTATACACCAGCAGTGGGATTTTCAAACTGTTCAGTACTGAACAAATTTTGCTCTAATGACATCAACAGTAAAACACTAATCTCAGAAAGACTGGAAAGAATTCAGTTCTGAATACTTCTGAAAAATCCTACCCTAAAATTATTTATTTAAGTTACTTCAAAACATGCAATTTATAGAATCTGCCACAAGAAATTCTACCAGAGTCAATCTGAAAGGCAGCTGGGAATATAAGCAAACAGATATCCATATAATATTCTTACTTGGAGCTTTGAAATCTGACAACTGAAAATAATTTACTTGGAAGGAAAAACAATTCCTCCCTACCCCCTTTTCAATACATGAAATATTCACCTCTAATTTATTTTTCCACAAGAAAACGGCAACAGCATTTTGCACTACTGAATTTTATGCAAGACCCTTTCAAGCAGCCCAACTTGTACTCAAATCTCCAGGCAATAAAAACATATATAAACTATGTCCCACAGCATAAAAACAAAGGCAGTTAAATCACAGTCTATAACTACTTTAAAGATTCCGATTACAAATTGCAAGGAACGACTTCTCTTTGTGTTCACACAAACATACACAAAATATCAGGAAGATATTAAATAAACTTCTTAAGGCAGACTCAGTAATAATACAATTACCCTGAATAAAAACAAGAAGTGGTTAAATGGGAGTAATCCACAATTAAGTTGCAGAAGCCACAATGGAAGGACACATCACTTACATGGAAAAATAAAGATTATTTTCTTAAAGCAAAAACTAAAGGTAGGACGACAAACTGTGAGTCAAAGCTAGAAACTTCTCACCCTGCTGAACGAGATCAAAGATGAGTTCAGGTTAACAGCATGAGCGTTAGTGAGAAATTATACGAATAACCCAAAGTTACGTAAACCCAAACCTTCAGACTGGGCACCTGGTAGCAATAGGAAAGAGGCCAGACTGAGGACAGGACCTCAAATCATTGTAGGTGTTAGGTCATGACTAGCAACCTCAGAAAGATAACTAAGGTTTGTAGAGAGGAGTGGGGGCCTGACTCTCTGCTAAAGTAAACAAACACAGTTTCATTGAATTTTGGTGAAATTGTCTGAAGACCTACCTTTCATTTGTCCTAGCATGCTTGTCATCCATGATACTGACTTACAGGTCCTAGTGACCTTCAGCTAAGTTTGCATACCTTATTTCTGGAAGTTTTAAAGCTACCTAAGTTCAAGCAGCCTTTTCAAATTCTAATAGACAGGTCTCAAGCCAGTGAGAGCTGAGAGAGCAGCTCTTCTGTCACACTAGTGGACATGGAATGACAATTCCACTTAATAAAAAATGCAAGTCTTCTAAAAAAAAAAGAATCAAACCACAAACAAAAACCAATGGCAGTACCCTATCTGTATTTTCTTCCTCAGAAATCAAGTTCTGTCCAAGGGTTACATGGGAGCTGTAGTAACTACATAACAAATGCTGCATCTGGTTACAGTTCCTGAAGTGATAGCAGCACTGTAATTCATAATGAAGCAGTTTGAGATACATGGGATATTTAAGAAGGTATATAATATATTCAATATTTTTCTTTATCTTTTTATTTCATACCCAACCCCTATATCCAAATGTGGAGAGAGCACTCATACCTGAAGCTGCATTCAGTTAACAGTCATAATTCTAGTCAAAAAGGAAAACCATCAGCCCCTCTCTAATGGTATAAATACAGGTACTCAAGTTCTCAATGTTTTATGGTGAATTCTTGGCACACTTTCTTTTTCCTAGCAATTTCCAAGCAGTCCAAGGAAAGGATTTATAAAAATTGTGGACTACACAGCATATAGTGCATAAGCCAGGTGGTGCTAGTTCCGTTATGAGGTATGACAACGGCAGTAATTTTTCTTTTCCTGCTCACCAGCAAATATGCTGCCTGTAGGCATGCAAGAAAGAAAAATATAAATTTTTGTGATTTTTACGTACCAGCTTAATACTGTCTGTAATTGTAAGTATTAATCAGTGACACAGATAGCTGCAAAGCAGAGCTATTATTTTTCTGTATCTTAAAACTTGTTTTCATTCAGTTTACTGTGTCTAATTTTATAGTTCTTTCACATCACACACATATCACAGAGTTTTTACTAAAAGCAGTTGCTTCTCCATATTCTGTCAGTTTAAGATGGGGTTTTGGTTAGCATTTTTAAGAAACGGTAACAACAAAACTCAAATTGGTTAAAGGAGGAAGAAGCTCCATGAGAAGTAAAAATCATGGCTACTGAAGAGGAAGGCTGTAGCCCAAGGAGCCTGCAAAGAGCATGGCAATCTGAGGAACTTGGTGTAGAGTTTTAATAGGACCAACCTATACAGATACCTTGAGACCTTTCTTCTGCTTTGACTCATGGTAAATAGACACACTGCAAGGTCTTGTACCAAGTCAGGTGAGAACAGACATAATACTGTGAATCAAAACAGACAGAGCAATAAAACTTCAGTTTGGAAAAAAACCCCAATGTACAGCACAGTAGCAGTAAAAAAAGTCACCCTGTTACTTGTTTGTATAATTAGTTTCCTTGAACTAACACATGTGATAAAACTATGCTGGAGAGGAGTCACAGCTGTTGCAATCATCGTTTCCCAGCTCAGACCAAGAGGGCAGATGAGACCTAGCTCGGATCCGTCAGACTTCTCAGCCTTACCACCACACAGGTGAGAATTGGACCACATTGCTATTACATCTGCAACACTATGAAGAAGAAATGATCTACAGTTAAGGTACCCAAACCTGAGGTGCTCTCCCTACACAACAAAATGATATGAAAATACTGACCTGGCAGCATCTTTTTGCATAGGACCAAAAATTACTTAGGCCCTGCCAACAATGATATACAAAAAAGGAGTAGTGGACAACTGAAAGGACTGCAGCTGGTATGTAGTTCAAATAAACATACTCATTATGCATTATAAGAAGGAGCAAGGGCTTGAATCCAGGAGGGACTTAATGTTATCTTATAGTCCTTGGGGTTGCTTTTTAATAATTTTCACATCACTTACTATAAAAACACATCACAGAGTTAAAGCATTTTTATTGCACACCTATGAATTCCACCATTATACCTTTTTTCTCTTTCCAGATTTTCTTGATAGCAGCAGTATGTGTAGATGAAAATCCGAGATTTCATGTAGAGCAGCAAAAGAGATTTTTTTATTTTCTTTCTTTTTTAATTATCTACTTTTTTATCTTATTTTTTTTTCTTTTCTTTTTCTTTTATACCACGCAACACAGAACACAGACCTATCTGCAAATTGAAACAGCAGCAGCAAGGTCTAAAACAAAATTTTGAGGAAATCCATGGGTATCTGGAAAAAAAAAATCATGGTATGTCACTGCATATCAGCAACTCTAAAAATCTTGTGCCATGCTGGATCTGAAATCAGTATCTTGAGTCTGGGTATGTGGGACAGAACACATTCTTTCTGGAAACAGACTGCATCCTTCTGTTTGCTTTACTTGGCTTTATTCCCTTCTGGTTATTTTACCAGTAAAGTATGTTGGATATATTTTACGTTTACATGTCAGAGGAAAAATAAGTAAATAAAAATGATGAATCTATTAGGATCCATTACCAAAATCCTGAGAACATTACAGTTAGCAATCTTTTCAAGTAGCTTGCTGAGATTTTTTTCTACAGAGGTGCTATTGATTTTCTTTCACTTTACAAGCTACATGAGATAATTTTCTATTTTTAAGGCACAGATCATGATATAGCCAAATAAAAGCTGGGATTTCATCTTCCTACATCATCTGTAATAAGATTTAATGGCAGGACCACTAATGAAACCTAAGCCAAATTCCTTCATATAATTTACCTTCATGTAATCCCTTCACTTATCAGGAGAAAGTCTGAAAAACACTGAATCACAGGCCAAATACCACCTCTGCTTTGGTGTGCAATATGCCACTGAGAAGGAAAGACAATTATCTCACCTGCTACCACATTAAACAAACTAAGATCTGCATGACCTATTGTCTCCAAACCCAGGCAGTGCTAAAAGCAGCAACTCCCAGCATTTTTTCATCCCCTGGTTTTGTGCACACTGCTCTTCCTAGGCCTCTGCCTATTTCCAATTACTGCTGATCATTATTTTAATAAAGTACATTTAGGTTGAAATACATTAGAATGTGTTGTGATTAGATTAACTTTATGTCTTACAGTAAACATACAATACAATCTGAAGATGGCAAGTCATTGTTGTCGCTTGTACACTTTTCTTTAATCTGAAGGAGTATGAGTGTTTTCAGTATTACAGTGTTCAGTGTTTATGCACCGAGTCAAAGCTGCAGATGTTAAATATCAAAGCATAGGAGGAAATCTCTGATCATTACATCAGGGTCCACTGAACAGAAAAGGCCCTCTTTGCAGCAATGAATGTCACTGAAGGTCACACAGCTTTCACCTTTGTTTAGATGAGCAAAAGTATTGATGTGTGGAAAAATCCAATGTGAGTTGCATCTGAAACCAAATGTAGAAAGTTTTAAGAAAACATGTTCTATACAGATCTGATATCTAACAACTATAAAAAGATTTTGCTATCTCAAACTGCATTTTTGTGAGAAATGTCTGCCTGCATTGATCCAAATCAGAACACATGGGATGCACACTCGTTGTTTCTTGGGTACAAGTCCATTCAGCCTATATACTCACCCTACTGCTGTTCTGCTCTGCACGAACTCAAGAATCTTGGATACAACCATAACATTATGGGAAGGCATAAATAAGGAAGATGCAGGCAACTAACCATCAAGTCAAAAGAATAACTAGGACAACAACTAGCCGTTATTACTTGAGTATTGCCTCCAAGCTTCCCACTGAAGATCTGTAAGTATGATTTATTAATATAAGGCCACAAAGGGTCATAAACCTAACTCTAACATTAATTAATACCTGCATGCAAATTTTAAATCCTTAAAAACAAAACAGTACAAACCCTGGAGGTCCCAAATCTGTGTTACTAAGTATAAGTCATCACAGAAATTCTGGTATTGCCAAGGTCCTCAGAACTAAAACTCTTGGGGAGTGCCAGACTTTCAAGGTGGTCCCCCAACAACTGCTCCCAGTTCAAAAAAAACGGGAAGAATAAACATTTTTGCATCTTGTCAGACTCTTGCACAGAATACAAAACAACGTTGTTCCATGTAGCCCTGTGCACAGGAAACGGTCCAGGGCTGAGCACGTCACTCCCAAAGTACACTTAATTCTTCGGCTTTTTTTATCTGCATTTTCTTTGATTATTGAGTCTTGACATCTTGACAGTTTTAGCAGTAAGTTACAGAAGAACTATCATGCTTTCAATTGTCTGCTAGAACACAGAATAAATACATAGATATGAAAATATTCCCTTTTCTGTCTGGCAGTCTTCAGTCTTGCTGAACAAATTTAACATTCTTGCAGATTTAGTCGGTGAAAAACCAATGCAGCATTCCTAAATTAGCAATCAATAAGCCTGAATGAACAGAAATGTACAGATTAAAAGCTATATTGCAGCTTTCCTCCATCTTTATTTCCCCCAACACTCTCATATAATCCCTGTTGTACAAATGATCATACAAAAACTTACAAAATGACAGAATTTGCCTTAATATCATCTAGCTTGTAACAAGGCCAGTTAACACAAACCTGTAATGGTGCAAGCCAACTAGTTAGCCCTTGACTATTCTCCAGCAAACCTGGCTGTTTTTCTTCCATTAGTCTTCACTTTTCCAATGAGTAATAAAAGCAAAAATTGCAACGTTATAGCTTCATTTAGAGGACAGAATTCATACAAACCAGCTCTCAGTGAACTGCACAGCCGTTAGGGTGAATGAGCTAACTTACAACAATAAAGTTATCACATGCAGACTTACTTCATATTCCTAGACTAATACTAATCCTTTTGTTTTGCTTCACTACTTTAACATGATATATCATAAATTTAATTAGGTGAACGATGCCTGAACTGACGTATTTATACTCCAAAAAGCCTGAAGATGGAATAGAAACAAGTCAAAGTTAATCGATAAGAGAGTTCTTACTGTAACTACTCATGAGAAGTCATAGAACAGTCTACTCTCAAGTGACTTATCTTTCCAACCAGTGTTTCTTCCAAATGAGCCTTCAGCATAGAATAACGGCCCCAACTGAGTCGTAACAGTCAGTCAAATGTACAAAGTCGTAAGCCTTATAAACACATGAAATAATTTGATACTTTAGCTTAAAATACAAACTCTATTTTGACTTTGTATTATTAAACCCATTCTACTGAAAAAGCTCTTCCCCTTTTTAAATAGTGCCTTATGATTGCCTAGTTACCTGAAGAACAAGGTAGGTGAAATGTTAAGTATTCACCTGAGTCTCAAGTACACTTTTTCTCATTATTGCTCCCTCTCCAGATGTACTAAAACCAGTAAGCTGAATCCATTTTTGCTGTGTGAAAGCAGAATAGATCATGTTTAGAATGGATCCTCTCTTTCTTACCAGATATTTCAGAAGGGCAGAACAGCAAAGATTGGACTTTACATGCAACGTCATCTCTTAGTAGCTCATGGGTATTTCATTGATAACTATGGCAAACTAGGACTTTGCTAACACTGCAATTCTGTTGGGGAAACAATAACATACTGCCAGTATGTAGTACAAGTGTGCAAGTCACTGATCTGAAAAAGCTTATCTTCTGCAACAGACAGACTGATAGGAAACAAAACTTCAGCTGTCAGCAATGGAAACAAGTACATCCCAAAACATTTCTATATTGAACTTACTGAAATTTTAGGCAAATTTCTCCCTTTAAAAAAGGAAAAAACAGGAGAAAAGCAGTGAGCAATGAAACTACATAAAAGTACCAGTTTAAAAGGGTGCGGTATGGCTAAACAGGTAAAATGTTGCTTAAAAGACAAGTTTTAATCAAGTTTCATGGGCAAATTGAAAAACACAAAAATTATAGCCCTTTTAAACTGTGGATGTGCTCCACAGTGAAGCTGTATCTTTCAGTAACTGCAAGTCATGCCAAAACGAAGTAAAATTGAATAACCCCATCTAAATCTGTATGATACTGAAGCAGCAGAAATGCTTAAGGAACAATATGATACAAAATATTAATCTTTTCAAATTGATTTGAAGCAGGCAGTCTGCAAAAGAATTTGCAAGCCCAAGAAATGAGCAAGTATGAAAGGAGCCTTTGAGAATTTGAAGGCTACATCACAAAAGCCAAGTGAATGATTTGTCTGTGATAGAGATTACTTTCCCAAAATTTTTAAAAACTAGGGATGAATGAACAAGGACCTGACTGAAATGTTTTAGAACAAATTTGTGAATAAGGACTAAGTCATTAGGATTTAATGGCAATTTTTATCACCAACTGCACAGCATGAAGTTGAATAGTAATGCCTCAAAAACCCTAAACAAACAAGTCTCTGAAAGAGTCAGCACCTAAGCATGACTCAAAGGAACATTCTTTTCAATAAGTCTTCAGATAGGTCCTTCAAGGGCATGATAGCTACTATGAAATAGTAGGGGGCCTTAAGTATACTTAGGCCATTAATTCAAAAAGGAGAGGAACAAATAGTTTTCATAAGTGAAAAATTTCAAAGCTGTTTTCAAACTGATGTGAAAAACACAGAATACTCAAAAGGTAACAATGGCTGCAGACTCCAAAACATCTTGATTCTGACAAGATCCTTATGGACAGAGCAGCAGATGGAATTTAACACCACTTACTGTGCGACTAATAGATCTGGGAAGGAAAACTCCAGCCCTTCCAAGATAATTCTACTCCCTTCATAAAGTTCTGGAAGTGCAGACAGCTCACTGAGAACACCATCCCAAGCTAACAAATGTAAACAAGTTTACCAGTTATACAGGAGAAAACATTTAAAGTCTCTCTATGCTAAATGCCATCAGTTAGTGTTGAACCCAAGATAAGTATGATTTACACAGCCTGGACAGGGCAGCATGGATCAGCTATGAAACCACACTCACATAAGGCAAGACTGAATAGACTAAAACAAACCCTGAGTGTGACTGCAGGGGACAAAGGTTTATAAAATAACTGACAAGGCTTGTAGGAAAATAGTTTATTGTTTTTTTATAACAGGAACTAGACAGTTGTCAGACAGGTTTAATATAAAGAAGGGAAAGTACTGTTGTATTCCCTTCAAATTTAGTTTATTAAAACACAAGTCCACAGGAAAATAAATACCTAGGCAAGACTAGCAGGCTATAAATATTGACGACTAAATACCCCATTTAGCCTAGATTTAAGCAAAGATAACCAGAAACACTTTGTGGCTAGATGGGGGTTAAACCTGACCATGTATGTTTGTTCCATAAATCCACACTTAACTCACTTTCCTCTATAGGCAGTGGGGAAGCACCTGGCAGCTACTTTAACAGTATTTTATATTCTTGCTTGTGCATTTTAAGGTACTAGTGGCTAGTAATAGGACACACAAATCACTTCTTGTTAAGACCCACCATTGAGGAGTAAGTTTTTAATGTTTAGACATAAGCACACAAAAGCTTTCAATCACTCAACACTGATCTTGCTCTTCAAGGATCTTCACACTGGTTGTTCTTTACAGGGAGTATTGCAACCTTTTGCACTTTCTTTTATTTGAAATGGGCAGGTAATGGGATTCTTTGTTCTTTAAAGTTTGAGACCTTTTCACTAGCTGGAGAACATGCAAATAGCACATACAGCCTAATGAAATGACTTGGAAGTTGACCAGTTGATCTCAAAGTGCTTTTGCATTCTAAAATACTTCAGAAAACGAGGATCAGGTAGTCAGAATAAAAGATGAAGATTACAGATGCATTGAAAATGGCCCACTTAAATTAAAAATTAAGTTTATCAAGTGTGCACATCTAAAGATAATGTTTCTGCATGACAACACAAGTATTCACATCCATAAAACAAACCCAAGCCTTCATACAGGAAGTACCTGAACAAGAAACCTTTGAACACGGACTTCTGGTAGCATTTTCATTTTATTTCAATTAATACATATAGACATAAGTTACAGCAGTTTGAGGAAACTTGTTTCAGCAAATGGCACGGTTCCTGTTTAAACATGATCATTGAAGATGTGCAGTTTTAGCCATTGCTGGTCTCAATTCCACTTTCAAAACAACATATTACAGGTTGTAGTCATCTAGTATGAATTCAGAAATCAGCAACTCATGAAATCCTAAGCTGATGTTTAATATCGGTTCAAATCCCTTGCACATGCTGCTTTCCTCCCTGCAAATTTTCTTTAATTTGCAGTCTGCATCACATATATACAAGTGGTAACTGGTGGCCTGAGGTTGGGTTATATAAACATGCTACATTAAATAACCCTTAAGTCAGAGCCAATTCTCAATATAATTGTCTTCATTTGTGTAGGACAGGATTTTCCTTTCCCATACCACTAGTATGGATTCCATTCCACAGGACAGCCAGATTAGAGGAAATGTTAGAATAAACTGATCCAATAACAATCACAAGCTTTCCTCTGACTTTTTTCTGATTTGGATTGGCTAAATCTGTATGAAGTCCTAACAATTACCACACAGGTTTCCACTAGTCCAAACTATTGCTGGAGTTTTTGTTTTCGGGTAAGGAATAAATTAAATTTAGATATAGAAGGCAATACATCCACTAATATTTTTTTAATCCTTTTTTATGCAACGTACCTGGAGACCAACCAATTACAAGGAACTCTTTTCATTCAAGACATTTATCATGTAGGTTCACATAAAGCACCAACAGACTTGAGAAACCTGAAAAAGATTTACACAAAATTGATACCAAGACTCAGATAACATGACAATCTGATAACAGTTCAAACCCTACCTACAAGCTAGTAATAAAGTTGATGAAGCAGCTTCACAAAGTTCATTAGTTTAATGAATGTGTTCCTCTCAGCATGATCCAAAGAAGAGTTTCAACCTCACCTCTGGGTTTGAGAGAGATCTTTTATACCCCTCTGGGTTGGCCACTTAAGACACTGCCAGACTTAAGAGGGCAAAGCATATAAGGGGAGTAGATTAAACCACCTTTTTTTCTTATTGAAGATTATTATCTGAACTTATTTACTCAAGAGTTACCACAGTTTGCTTGAAATTTACAACTTATGAAAAATCAAGTTTTAAAACTATTTGCAATTGTCATTAGACTAGAGCACACTTACCTTCTAGCAGAAGGTATTATTCATTCCTAAGAAGTTTTGAGCATTGCTTCTAATTTAGGTGTCATCATCCATGTCTAAAATATTTCAAAGTTGCTTAGTACCTCTATACAGCACAAAAAAGATGAAATTAAATTACATATTGTAATTTATATTGTCTTATTACAGACGTTCTGAAAGCCACATTCTACAGAGTTGCTATTAGGTTGAATTAGATTTTCTTAGAAGTCATGTTCTACAGTTGCAGAAGTCGTTTTCATGAAGTTTGTTATCAAATCAAGACCTAAAGGAAAAGGTAGGCAATGGTTTAATCTGTTGAAAAGATTGTTTTAATTAGCCCATTTAAACTACATAGAAGTTCTTTTAAAATACACTACTGATCAGAAACAATGGAAAGTTTATTAAGCCTAAATTGTTTAAAAAGTTGACGCTACCCTGAAGCTGTACAATTCCAGACTTAAACTGACCTTTACCAGCCTATTCATTGCTACCTTGTGCCTAGTTACACATACCTTGTAACAAATTATACACAGACCTCAACGAAGACAGACATCAAAAGTCACTGTTACAGACATACTAGACCACCAGGCCAAACGCCTACATAATCAGTGACGACTTTTTGTTTGAAAAGTTAAATCCGTTTGAACTTAAGTGCCTACAGCATTCAGCACCCTAAACACTGCAAGTTATGACTGTAATTTTCTTGATGTAGACTAAAAAAAAGAAACCACTGCACTGAATCCGACTTAAGGTCTGTACAGCTCAACACCTACCATTTAGAAAAGGAAAGGGAAACAAACGTACACAAACCCTTCTTTGTCTCACAGTGATACAGACCAGTATCCTCACACATATGTTTGTCTTTAGGTGGTACAAAGTCTCAGGTTCAAAGCCCTCCGTTTCTGAAGCCCAAAGCCTTATCAGAAGAGGTGAGATACGTGACGAGGTCGGTGTGCTCCCTTACCTATAGGCGCTCAAAGGCACGAGTCCAGGTCCCCAGCGCTTCCCACTGGGAAGGCCTGCCCTGTGCATTGCCTCCTGCCCGGGCTGGGAGCAGCCGAGCGCGGCAGGCCAGCGGGCAAAGCCTTCGGGGTCATCTGAAGGCCTTGCCAGGACCGTGGGGCGCTTTCTGCCGCCTTCCTCCCCGCCGGGCGGCCGCCCTGGGGGTGCGTGCGGCCTCCGCCGCTCCCTGCGGCAGAGAGAAATCTGAAGAGAGGGGCAACGAGGGGGGCCGGGGAGGGGGGAGGGACAGGGACGCTTGTGCCTCACGACAGGATGCAGGGCGGAGGCGAACGGCTCCGCACTGGGTTTCTGTGAGGGAAAGGCGCTCTATCCCCCTGTGTTGACTCCCCAGAGCACCGCCAGGCTCTGGAAGGGCAAGATGTGAAGGGAAGACGCGAGAAGGTCCAATCCCACCACCCCAAGCCTCCCACCCTCCGTCAGGAGCCCGGGGCTCCTTCTGGGGAGCAGCTGCAACAGGCTTACCGCAGCGAAGAGCGGCAAGGAGAGAGAGAACGCAGCGCCTCCCGCGGCCTTAAATACCGCCCCGCCGCTCCCGCGAGACCCCGCGCGGCGCCCGCGCGGCCGGAGGAGCCAGCGGGAAGGGCGCCGCCGCCTATTGGTCGAGCTGGCGCACGTGACCCCGCGCGGGGGGAGCGGCCCGCGCGCCGGGTCTCCCCGCAGCCGCTGAGGGAGGGGCGCAGTGCTGCGCTTCCCCCCGCGGCCCGACGGCGGGGGCTGCCCCCGGGAAGGGGCGGCCGGTGCCAACGGAGCGCACCGGTCAGGGGTGAGGGGGCGGCCTTCTGCCTCCGTGAGAAGCGCCCCGGTTGCTCAGTCGTGCTCCCTGCGGCAGTCAGTCAGGGGCGGACCTGCCGCCTGGGTCGTGACGCGGCCTTTCGTGCTGGTCGGGACGTAACTGCCGATCTGTGCCCGGGCCGAGCGCTGGGGGCCCGGAGGCCTTCAGTCTCCAAAGGCTAAAAGGCAGAGAAACAAAAGCGTCTGCGGTGTGAAGTAGCAGCCGCGTTAGCGGCTTTGAGGAACTAAGTACCGTTGATCTCTGTCTAAACTCCCATCTAAGCCCTGCTTTAGGAGGCTTAGGATCTGCCTGCGAGGGCAGTGCAGCAGGCCCCAACCCGCGCTAATGCCCTCGCTGCCGTTACAGCAAGTGCCGCTGGCTCCAGAGCGCGCCTGTGCCGCCATTCCCGGGGCAGCATGGTGGGACCAGGCCTGTCCTGTCAGTGCACAGCGTGGATGCAAAACATGGCTGTTCCACCTCAGCTGAGATGTGTTGCTGGCTGGGGACGCTACTAAGACGTTTTAGGGTGAGTACAAGCAGATTAGCGTAAACTGGGAATTGGTAATTTGTAGCACAGACACTTTGAATGTTGCCCAGCAAAGCTAGTAGGGTAGGAACCGCAACATCTTGGTTCCTGTGGAGTTCCGAATTCAATGAAAGTCCCTGCTTCACAAAGAGGTGAATATATTTCTGATAATTCTTAGCTTCCTGTCTCAGTGAGAAACGGTGTGTATTGCCTTATAGTGAGTTGCCACAGCACAGCACCTGTAAGTGTGTGGAAAGAAAATTACAGGTTGGCCCACTACCCCTAAGTTTTCTGAACCCTGCATTTAAATTACCCTCAGCAGAACTAAACTGACCTGATTCAGCCAGAAACCAGCAATCACATAGTTGCAATGAAGGGATAGCTCTAGAAAGTGTTTCTTATCACTTCTAGTTACTTCTTCTGACTAATTATTCATACTTAAAACATTGTTGCAGGTGTAACCCCTGTGCCAGTAAATTTATTGTGAGGACATCAGGATTCGGAAGCTGTCTCAGAGCTCTAGGTAAGTCCCTCTCTGGATATGAATTTGTAAGGCATGTAGCTTCAGGTTATTTCAAGTGGGGTTCTCTGCAATGACCATTTTCTACAGCTAGGCAGGTAAGTCAGATCAGTCCTTTCTTGTCATATAGCCAAAAAGATGAAGTAGCATCCAACCTTTACATTTTTACCACCTGTGTCAGTGGGATGTATGTCAAGCTCAGTATTTTTCTTTTCTAGTACAGAATGTAAGCTGGCACCTCTGTTAGCACAGCAAACCAGTGATCAGTATCCTTCCCAGATGAGCATTTTAATAATTCAGATAAAATCCTACGTGCACAAGCTTTCTTCTGTCTACCCCGTACAAACTTTGCATTGTTTGCCTCCCCTCTGGCTCCATGAAACTTTCTTGTCTGGTAGTGGCACAAACTCAAGAGCAGGAATGCAGAGGCCACCTTCTCTGTCCCTTCCCAGACCTTCCCTATAGAATAAATTTCTGTCCTAGCAATGTTCAAATGGGAATTTGAATCTCTTTACATGCAGGTCAGGGTGTCCTGTTTCACTTGGGCAAGTGCTGCAACCATTGAGTTACTACCTACAAGACTGCAAGTGGATCTGCTGTGTTTCTGTTTTGTTGGAGCAAACGGGCTGCCTCTTTAACTTCTATCTGAACAAACTTCTTAGCTGGGCACTGAGTCTGCCTACAACCCTGGGTATCTTGGGGACTTGTGGGAAAGCCCATGTCACCAGTGGATCTAAGTACAGCTTAATTTTGAGATGGATCCTGGAGAGATCCAGGAGAGATGCAAGTCTGGTCATGAGCAGAACTTACAGGAACTTCAGTTGTCATGGAAGCTTCACCATGAACATGAAAATATTTAAGGGAGGAGGGGGAGAGTATGTATAGTTGGTACAAAAACTACACTTAAGAATCAGATAGTAAACATGCTAGTTTTATTCCACACTGATCACCTAATGGTGAAAAAGAACATTTGCTTCTTTGCAGTGTGAGAAGTTAGCAGGTTCTAGCAGGAAAAGCTGTCAGGCACCTGGTCAACCATGCCAGTAGATGTTGCCAGGTCTGTTTATGTTAGGACACTTCCACTTTAGGTGGTCGTGGAGAAGAATATCTGAAGGTCTGCATTTTGAAGTTAGCTAATTGGCAGTGGGGTGCCTTGGTTATTTTGTGGATTTATTGTTGAGCTTTTTAAGGAGTTTGCAGTGATCTGAACTCAATTATTCAGATCTTGAAGAGTGGTGCTCTAATCAGCCAAGTCTTTCTTTGTGGAATGCATGAATTTAATCTCAAAGTCACTGGCCTGATACCTCTCAGCTGAAAGACTTTGGAAAAACATTTGTTCAAAAACATCATGTTAGTTTCACCAAAATGCACAACTGTCACTAATGTTTCATTTCAATGTCACTGTCTTTTTCCACAGTAATATGAAGGAAAACCAAGCAAGAAAAATCCATTGCGACCATCAATCTTTGCAGATGGATGACAGTATCCATCTGCATTAAATAACTGGCAGATTTTGGACCTTACAATGCAGTAGCTTTTTTTCTGCCCTTGATTAAAACTTTGAGATGGTAATGTAATAAAAACATAATCTGATTAATTTATGCCACAATTTACATAAAATGAAAAGGCTGTTCTAAATTCATGCTGAAAATAAACTAAATGCCACTTACAGCCTGTCTGCTGTCACAATATCCTTTGTGTTTTGTCCTCAGAATGTATGTTAGTTAAAATTAGTCTGTAGAATAGAACAAAAATAATAAATAAAACCATTGGAGGAGAGAAGGGCAAGCCAGAATTGTTATTTCCTTTCCAGAGGCAGAAATAGCAATACATTTCTGTTAGAAACATATGTTTTCTGTTATTTTTGCTCAGTGAGTGTCTTTGTGTTTGAGAAATCACTTCCACAGCTAAAAAATTTGGTTATCTCTTTCTAGCCAATATGTATGATTAGAACTTAAACGGGATCTTTCCAACTTAAAGCACATTTTTATATAGCTAAGAAAAATGCTAGTGAACTTCCTTGCTGAATAAAATACCTGATAAAGAGGCCATTCTTCAAGATTCTACCTTACAGAAATGTGGGCGTGTTTTCAGTTGAGTAGTGAGTGTCAGGAAAGATTAGTATTATGTAAACTGATGAAGCAATATGCAGAAGTTCTCTCATTGTCATTGTTCAAAGCTCCTAACAGAATATTTTTGAAACACAATTAAGCAGCAGGGAAAAAGCAAGAGTAAGATATTATGAGATAATCACTCCTCTAGGCCATTATTGAGCATTGAACTGATCGTAAAGGCCTAAACAGCCTCTTCATAGAATAGGCTGTTTAATGGTTAAGGCTGTAGAACTATTAGCCCCTTTTATCTACTCAGTCAGCTTTTGGTGTATTTGACATCAATGCATTTGCATCTGTCTTATTCTGCGGCCTTGGGCTTTCAAATCTGATGGCTGGCCAAAAAAAACAACAAGTCAGCTGCTGTAAGTGATTTTGGTTTTTCCTGTGAAATAGCAATTCCTGAGAAAAAGGAAAAGATGGTATTCCCTCTCTGTCAACTAGTATAATGTATAATTAGCAAAGATAAGGGAGATTCAGAGATCAATTTAGTGCAAAGTTTTATTTTCTTTGTTTCATATTTGGTAGGTGTCAGTATGACTTGTTAGGATTCTAAAGATAAAGTTTTACCATATTTTAAATCAAAAGAAATAATTTCTCAGGTTATTTTAAAATGTTGGGTAGGGGTTGCTTTGAAGCTGACAATCTTAAAGAAGAATAGTGATTCCAAAGTGTGTGTGCATGTGTGGTTTGGGGGTGGTGGTGGTGGTGGGCAGGCTTTAGACTAAGAGGCCTCCAAGAGAATCCCCACATTTTGTGTGGATTGCCATGAATTTTACATGGACTACAACTCACTCTAACCATTAGAATTTCAGGTGCAAATAGAGGTTTCCGTGGACCTGCTATGAGGCATGCCCTACAACCTCAGCCCAAGGACTGCAAGTTGGCATTTGGCATTGTACTAAAGCTCCTAATCTGTTCTGCAGTGGGGGCCAAGCTTCATGGAAAATTCTTCGTCCTCATGCTTGTGTCTACATATTTGCCATTCTGTTAAATTTTATTAATTTTTAATTAATTTTTAAATTAAATAAACTAAATTTTATTAAATTAAATAAATTTATTAAATACTGATACTTTTTGTAAAACATAATTTAATGTGAGATACAAAATATCAAAAAAGTCTGTAAAATTCTATATATACATTGTCAGCACTGAAAATATTTCAGGTACCTGAATTCTCTTTTAATTCTTATTATATATTCTCCTACCTTCCAGAAAACCTGAGTATTGTTTTAACTGCCTTTTTCGCTAAAATGCCCTTTTAATTGCCTGGAAATATATCCTAAGTTTGATTCAGTTCCAAGCACTTGTTCAGCAAAGCTGATGGATGATGACCCGTTTCTGGACCAGAGTTTATGACAAGAGAAACATAACCCTCCATGGAGTTTTCCATGACTTCTGGAGTGAAAATGCAATATCCTCTTTGTAGCATGGAGTGAGCAGATATTCCAGTCCCAGCTTTGCTACTAACTTTCCTGTATAACTTTGAACAAGTTGCTAAATTTCTGCTGCCCGTTCTCTTGCTTTGTAAAAGAAGCTAATGTTAACTTGCCACCCAATAATTTAACAAGTCTGAGTGAATGTTTGCAAAGTACTCTTAGAACGTCAAATGGAAAATGTTATGAAAGTCCAAGCCTGTGCTAGCCAAAGAGGATATTTACAATAGGTTCTTATTTTATGTAGTGAAATAAAAATGTTCAAGCGTATAACCAGATGAGACCAAGACCGATCTAAAATTAAATGCAGAAGGCATTTTTTGACCTTTCAACAGAAATTATATAAGCACTCTTAGGTTATAAATAGTCCTTTGTTTTCCTTCTCTTTGTCTAACACTCGGAAGAAACACAGGGTTAGTTGTTTGTTATGAAGAGATAGGGCAATGCTTTAGAGTGGAAACAATTGTTCACTGTTCTTTATTTATACAGTTCCTATAACATTTGTAACTAGCATTTGTTGCTTTTCTTAGCACTTTTTTATCTTCAAAAAGCTACAGAAATAGACTTTCTAGTTCTGAAAATGACCGCACCAGAAGAAAACCAAAACACCAGCCCATTTCAAGTGTGAAAGTTTCTTTCCTCTTTCCTGGTTTGATATGTGACTGACGAGCAAAAAAGCCAATGCTAAACTATTGTTAAACTGGCACATAAACACTTGTATATTATTTCCTATTTTTATGATGAATCCTCAGAAATAAGACATGAAATGTGTCCACCCTTAAATAGAAGTATTTTTATTAACATTAAGGATAATTATATTGAATTCTTCACAGAATGATGTGTGTGTATGTGCATATTTCCAAATATGCTTAGTTTCAAGAGCAGTCATTTTCTTGAACAACCAATAAATGCTTAATTAATAGCAATTTAATTTTGTATTTCAGAGAAAAAAAAAGTTTAACAAACAGAAACCACCTGAAAACTTACCCTGGAGTCAAGTAATTGGCATCAGTGAGAACACGGAAGTATGAAAGCACTTTTTTCTCTTTCTTTCTGAAAATATTTACCTTTTTCTTACTCTTTTTTTTTTTTTCTACTTTGTATGGTTTCTCTGGGGTTGGCACTATGGGAATGATGTCCTTGACATTAAAATATATGTGAGGTAAATGGCTTTATTAGTTACCACATTTTGTTTCATTTGAATTTTTAAGCAGCTTTCAAACCCATTCATTTACTTAATAACTTTTCACTGACAGCAAGGACGATTCTCTACAGTAAAGTGGAATAAATGTGCTGCAGCAAAGAATACACAACTAGGCTTCCGGAAAAAAAGGGATCTGAGTTTAAAAACCAGCTATAGTGCAGTACTGTCATTCTCCACAGGCTACTTAGAAATGCACTGGAGACCAACCAGGCCATGACTGCTTCAGAACTGAGGCTGGGGGTGGCCAGTCCTGAAACAATACTTCACCTTAACTCCCATTTCCCTTGGTTATGTCAAGAAAACCTGTGACATTATGTATAATCCCGTCCTCAGAGTTTAAGCAAATTAAACACTTGGGGTGAAATTCACACATAATGTAAGACCATGAACTTCATAGAACTATACCAAAGATTATTCTTTTCTCAGTGTTACATTATTTGATGGCTCTTTTACATAGTGATTTGTGGATTTATGAAACAGTTTAGTAGCCCCGACAACTTCATAATGTCCAAAAATCTTTCTCCCATCATGTATTTGAAATGTCTGCAATGTTTTAAATATAATTAATCGAAGTTACTGGGGAAAGAAAGTTCTGTTGCTGTGACAACACAGTTTTGAGTTTCTTTGCTAAAACTGTCAACAGAATGCCAACTGATGCTAAATTTGATACCATTTCTATGAAGTGGACAATCATCCACAATGAGCTGCATTGAGACCACTTACCTAACAGTATTCTCAGGGCAGGAATTTATCTTTAGATGCTACTGCTAATGCCAGATTTTTATTAATAATCATGGACCTTTTCTTGAAATAAAAAAAAATAATTACTGACTTCAGAATGGTTCTGGTAAATAAAGCCTGTGGGGCCTGGCTTTATAGACTGAAATTATTATATTCTAGCATCATGAAGTAAAAAGCATAGCCAAGCATGAGTGTGCCATACTTGCAGGTGCTGTCAGAAGCAGAGGTGCCTATAGAAACATTAGTAGTTCTCTCTCTCTCCATTGGAATGATTTCCCTACCATAGCAGAGGAACAATAAACAGGCCTTAAGCTCCTGCTGAAAACAGCAATATCTGCTAAAGAAAAGGGGACTTCTAAGATAAGGCATTGCCCCACCTGAACACCGTTCTTGCTTCTCTCAGAGATTTGCTGTGTGGCCTCAAATCTTGTGCCTGTTATCATGTGTGTAAATGTAGTACACTTATACTGGTCTACCTTGGGGAAAGGCATGGGCCCTGACTGGTGTTTGGAGAGGAACGGAGATGGTTGCATTAGTGGTGTCACATAAATGCCACGCGTTATGAACTTGGGCCCAAAGATGTGTGGTGTGGGCATGGTCCCAAAAGAGTGTTTGTGAAGGTGTTGTCTGCAGGAGTGGCAGCACCAAGCACCTGCTGTGGGCAGCAAATTACACGCCAGCCTACTCTGCTGGGGCTCGCTGTGCCTGGGCTCCTGCGTACCTCAAAACTGGTGGAGCGAGCACGTCCCGGTACAGCGCAGCCGTCACTGGCACACCGCCGTGCCGCCCGCCTGGACTCTGCCCCCCGGCCCTCACCCCGCTGCCGGCCGAGGGGATCTCGCACGCCCCGACAGCCTCGCAGCCCGGGGCCGTCCCGGGCCCGGTGATAAAGGCACCGCCGCTCCCCTCGGAGCGCCCGTCCCGGGCAGCCGGCGGGGCAGCCCCCGCGTCCCCTCCCCGCCGCACATTGGCCGGGCGCGGCCGGGCCCGCCGGCGGGGCCCCGTGCGGTCACCGCCTCTGACCTTCCTTCCCCCGGCGCTGTCACCGCGGATCAGCGGGCGCGGCGCTGCAATGGAGCGGCGAGCAGCGACGGCAGCCGCCGGGAGAGGAGGAGGAGGAGGAGGAGGAGGAGGAAGGGAGAGATTAGCGCGGTGCCGGCTGGCGCAGAGGCGCGGCTGAGCGCTCCAGCGGGAGCCCGGGGCCCTGCGGACCGTGCGAGTCAGCGGCGGAAGGAGCGGAGATGCGGCGGCTCCCGCCGCGCTGCTAGAGCTGCCGGCCACCCGCCCCGGAGGGGGGGAGGGCAGGAAGGTCCGTCCTGCTGGCTGCTCTGCGGGCGCAGAGGGCTCCTGTGCAGTCCCCTCCTCTTGCTTTTATCCCAGCCCCGGCGCAGAAGCCGCCGCCGCCGCCCCCTTTCCCTTCCTGCGCTCTTCCCACCATGAGCGAGGCTGTTTTCACCTTATAAAGATGGCGGTGTGGGATCGCTGCAACCTTTAGACTAATGACTGTCAGAAACATCGCCTCCATCTGTAATATGGTGAGTGCTGGCGGCGGGCGCGGCGGCGGGGGCGGCACAGCAGCCCCTCCGGGGGCAGGCCCTGCTGGGGCCGGCGGAGGGGCGGCCGGGGGGCTCCTCCCAGGGGCGCCAGGCATCCCTGCCCCCGGCGGCGGGGGAGCCGGGCAGGCTGCGCCGGGGCGGGCCTGGATGGAGTTGGCCGCCCGAGAGTGGCGACGTCCCGAGGAGTTTTCCCGGGGCAGCCCGGGAGTGGGCCGGGGGGACACGGAGGTGCTGAGCCGGTGCGGGGCCCGTGGAGCTGGGCTGGCCCCGGCCGGTACGCCTTGCAGACGGAGCCGCAGCCCGCCCTTCCTCCTCCCGCCCTAATAATCCTGCGAAAGGACCCCAAAGTTGGGCTTTGAATCCGCATTAAGTCAGTGACCCCATTTCACCCTCACAAGCAGGCGCCCTGTGGTCTCATGGGGCCAGGAGCTCCCCAGGTTACACAGAAACGGAGGATGTTTAGATGCCTGATAATACGCTTTTGGATCCTGATGGTACCTGTTCTGGGAAGTCTTGGCTTTAGAGCTAACACCAGGGTTTAGCTTCTACTGCATGGCACTCCGGGAGGACTGCTGTTTGTTAAGGACTCGTGAATCACTTAGCTTTCTCTAAAGCAGACTAGGCAATTAGGAAGGAATAAGGAAACTGGTATTTTTGTTTGTTGTGTTCAGATTTTGCCATTTTCCTCCTTAGGAACTGTTGAAAGGACACTTTCTGCGTTGTGCTTGGGTCTAATTTCAAGCCTAACAAACTTGGAGCATCTGATTGGGTTTAGATTTTTGAAACTTCTTAGTGGGAGAAGGGAGAGCTCAAACTTTGTAATTTGTCTGTCAAAGGTTTATTAATACAGTGGGGCAGTAACAAACTTGCCAAAGAAATCGGTGTGGGCTAAGCGCTCCAACGCAAACAGAAGAGAAGCCTATTTCCACACGTTTTGTTGTTTTAGTCTGTATTTTTCCCCCTTATTTCCAGGTTCTTCAAGAGCAGCTACATGCAGTTGCCACCTTCCCTCCATGTGGTGCCCCAGCATGCCTTGTGCTGGTGATGCCACACATACCGTTCATCTGCCCTGGAGACAGAGCCTACCTCTAGGGTAAGGCAGCAGGCACAGCCCCAGAGGCCTGGCTCCTGTGCGGTCAGCAGCCGTGGGCTGGGGGAGGGAGTGTGGATTGCAAGCCTGCTCCCCTTCCACATGCCCACGCTTCCACTTAAGTGGGCTTGCTCTTTTGTTTCCAACCAGATGTCCAGGGCATCCCACGCACAGTTCTGATTTAAGTCCTAGTCCTCCCTTTTGAAACGCCTGCTCTGAAATGCAGAGAGGGAGTGTTGGATCTGGGGTTGAAAGAACTTAATACAAAATCCAGACTTGGGGTAAAATGATGTTGGTGCTCACCATTCTTCACCAACACTAAGCAGCTTTCTAAACTTCTCACTGCTCTTAATGAATTCCAGTCCTGTGGGCCAGGGATACTGCAAAGAAAGGTTTAGGAAACAGTACAGGAGTGAGGAGAAAACCTGGGTGTACTTACCTTCCTTCTGAGGTAGGCTCCGGTTTTTATTGCTGGTGAATGGTGGGTGTGATGCCCTGATGCCCTGCAGACTGCGTAAGAGAGCACCACATGAAGGGGAGCTGGAGACTCTTGGGTGGTTGAAAGACTTTCGCGTTGGCATACAGTACTAGGAACTCCACAATTCATGTACCTGTATATAGTACACTTCTCCCAAAGACTGAATGGATTCACAACAAAACTCATGAGGTTGTGCGAATGGTGTGCTGCTCAGCTGTTGCTGCCAGTATATCCTGCCAAAGTAGCATCCGAGGAATGGAGAGACTGAAGGGAAGAATTAGAGCCTCAGGCAGAAGAGGCATACAAAGGCTCATAGTTCAAGGCCAGTACTGTGACAGAAGGTGAAGTTGGTTTAACAATGGTGATGTTTTAAAGCTATGTATTCCTTGTGGTCTGTGTACTTAGTTTTTAGAGTTGTGTTGTGCTGATCGCATTCAGTCTTTTCTGGATAACCCACAGGGACTAGAAGTTCTTTTAGGAAAAAAAGCTGAGATTTTCAGACATCTACAGGAATTTGAGGCTGTAAGAGAAACATAAATTCTTGGAAGTATTTGCAACACTGCATTATGGCTCCTCCAAAATATGTCTGCTTAGATGAGGTGGTACCGGACTTGAACTCAGTGGTCTGTAGGAGGAGCTATGACAACCCTCCATAAGCATGGGACTTGGGAAGGTTAGAAAACCTTTTACCTGTATAACACCTGAATATTTGCAGGACTAGTTTGATTTAGGGCATCTGTAGAAATCTACGAGACAAAAATGTTGGATTCCAGACCTTGCTCCTGCACTATAACATAGTGCTTGAAGAATTGAACTACTTACAATTTGTGGAATAAGAAAAATATGCATAATTCTTAGGTAATATAATATATTTTGGTATATAATGCTGCATGATAGTATGTTTCTAAGTTTTTAACCTCATTGAACATAGGAATGAAAAAAAATTTGCTGTTCATCTTTTTCCATTCACATTCCACTTGAGAGTGTTCATAGAGATTTTGTTGTTGTTGTTTTTTGTTACATCTTGAAAAAAAATGGATGATGCCTGGTTGATTTTATTGGGGGGTGGGGGCTAGGGGCTGGGGGAGAGAGACAGAGGTGAGGATTGGTCCTGAAATACTTGTCCTTCTCTGAATGCAACATACATTATGTTTTCAATGGTAGTCTTTTCTTGACAAATTTTTTTCTGTTTGTTTGTCCAAATACTTTCATGTCCTGAAGGGGAAAAACAGATGAAATTGAGCTGAATGAATTTAGCTCAGAGGAACCTGGCTACTCAGCATTTTAGGATGTATGTTTGCTATTCAATTGACTGCCTGAGGTCTAGTATCTCAGATTGTCATGTTGGTCTCCTGAACATGGTAGAGTTTCAGTCTTTTCCAGAAAGGATCAAAACAAATGTACTGAAGCAAGGAAGCTAGGGACAGCATTTAACCTGCTTGCAGAAGAGATCTAGTACTATATATATTCACTGGGTAAGCTCTCACATGCTGAGGCAGACACAGTAGGAGCTAACCGTTAAGAAAAAATGTTAGGTGCAAAGTTTCTACTTGGCACATTTATTTCTAGTAAATATTAAAATGCACAACTTTCTAGAATTAAACAAGATTCCTTTATTGTCTTTTACAAGGTTCATCCCCCTAGTTATAGTAACAATAGTCCTAGCTATTATTCACTGATTTGGTTAATGAGACCAAAGAGTTAAAACTTGTTCTGCTGGGGTGGAGGGGATGAAGGCAACAGTGCCTGAAGGAATTGGTGGGACTCTTATGTGGACACAGTGGCCACCCTCACTGAAACGGGAGGTCTAGTCCCCAAGTTCCTCTTACCTGCCTTGCAGACACTGGGAAAGTTCATCCACTCTGCGTGTGAGGTCCACCACAGAAGGATGTATACAATAGGTAATCAGCTTTTATGTAGGACAGGTATAGTAGATGTGAACAAGCATAAGATACGCTCAAGAAACACTGTTTAAGGAATACCAACAGCTGGTACCATGTAATCCTTGCAGACTGTAGCACAAACTAGGGATGTGCTTTTAGCCTCTAGGATGCTGTAATCCTCTTTTTTTATTGTTTCTGGAGATAACCTGATGACTCAAGTACAGAATGCTGCTTCAAAGGCAGATAGGCATACTGGCATTTAAGGATCATTGCTTACTGACATCCTTTGCAATATGTTTCTCTGTTGATGAACTTTTGGTACAGCCTTGAGTTCTGAGTTAAACTCGTGCTGCAGCGGTGGCCCAGGTATATTACTGTTACGTGCAGTGAAGGACATCTAACCATTTCAAAATGTATTGACATACATTTTTACAGAGAAGACTGACAAGCTCCGTGGACCCTATCTCTCCTAAATACCTTTTAGTATTCTGCTGAGAACAGGTATTAATCCCCCTTTTCATAGTTTTGGATTAGTATTTCAAATAATCTGATCTGCACTTCAGAGCACTCCTCTGTCAATTTCATATATAGGACATTCTGAACACAGTTGGATCACTTCTGATGCAAAGTATCATCTGAGATACCTCACAGTTGCTCCTGGTAGTTGCTGTATAGATATCTTTTGGGAAAAAAAAGTTGCAGTTCCTCAGATTAATTTGGTTCTTATTAATTGGGCTTTCATGTTACCCGTTCTTCTTGTAGTGTCTATGAGTTTCATAACAATTGGTGGTTTTATTTGAGAAAGCATTCACAAAATTCACCAGGAATTATGTGAATACCTGTGAATTTCAGCTTTTTAAAAACAAACAAAAGTTTCTAACCATCCTAGAAACTAGTTGTAGGGAAAAGCCTAAAAACCTGGGAGTCTCTGCTTTCAGGAAGCGAGTAAGAATAACTGTTGGATTTTTTGTTTGCTTGCCTGTTTTTAATGTCATGATTTTAGAGACTTATTGCAGGATATGTTTGAATATAGGGCACTGGCAGAATGAGAACTCAAGCTACAAACAGATTTGGAAAATACTTGATATAAACAAATTACAATTGTAATGCTCTAGAAATAGTCAAATTCTGCTTTGTACAATAAGTGTATTGCTGGATTACAGAATTGATCACTATGACTTTCAACTGGATTTATTCATTTGGACAACCTGTGGTGTATATTTCTTTGAGATTTTTAAAACTTCTCATAAACAGAGATTAAGGCAGAATAATACATGAAGATAGTAAAACAGCTATCCAAAGGCATATTTAGATTGATAAAGGAAAACAGATTTTTACATCTGACAAGGTTAGTTCCAGGCAGTTCAAACAATGCATTTTTAGAAGTATAGTCTCAAGAGTGCACAATTTCAGTATGACACATATAGAAAACATAGAAATAAAAATATGAAAAATATAGAGAATGTGAAGTTTACTTACTGTAATACTTTTCTGAAGTAATGAGAAACTTGAGAGTATGGCTGGAAAATGGATACTGGACTGGCAAGCAGGAAGTGTTTATTCCATCAAAAGATTGATTTTTTTTTTTTTTTTTTTTTTTTTGATAGAGGAGGACATGCAAAGTGAGAAACATCCTAATACATCATTTCCTATGTATGACCTGGACTAATGACTGAGATTTGTCTTGTGTAAACACCTTTTTTATGGCTAAAGTAGTGATCATTCACTTACTTGTTTAGAAGATAGGGACAACAGGACAGTTTGTCAATACAACGTGTAATCAATGTGTATTTCTTCTAGATGCATAGAGTCTGGCTTCAAGTTGCTGAATTAAGAGCAAACCAGTGGTTCCTTTATTAAAGTATTTAGCATAACCTCTTAATTACAGCTCAGCAAGTCTGAGTAAGTCTGAATTGTGGAAGAAATGGAATTAAAAGCAGACTCTGGACCCTGATTAACTGTGTGTGGTGGGCAAGTGTCACGCAGGAGGTGAGGTTCTGATGGACTTGAAGAGCCACAGTCTGTGGAATGTAAATCATGGCCAGTCAGAGAAGCAGTCAGCAAAGTCTCTTCTGCTGAAGTTCCTTTAGCCTCATGAAGCTGTCCTTGGCTGCCTGTTTGGTAGATACTTATACACATTTATGCATGTTACGTACTCTTAACACCACTGTACATCAGTACTTCTGCGGAAGGAACGAGCTTACAGCTCCAGTGTCAGGGCTCCATTATAAGCGCATTCTTGGGTATGCTCAGCCTTTGCAGAGAAGACTGCTTTGCTGATGCTTTCAAGCCAGCCATTACTGGATATTGAGTGTTGTGGTTATTTAATTTGATGACCTAATAATGGTTGCATCTAAACTCCTAGGATAATAAAGTCTCCAACTGTCTACTGGAATTCCATTTGATAAACCTGTATTATTTCTGACGTATGCCTGTCAGACTTGAAGATTTCCAGTGATGGTGACTACATCATCTCTCGAGGCAGTCTATCTCAAGGCTTCAATATCCTTATGACTAGAATGTTTCCTAATGCCTAACCTGAACCTACATTACTGTAATTTGAGCTTGGTCCACCCTTGAGATCAAGAACAGGCTAGTTCCTTTCAGTAACAAACTATGTACTTGAAAATATTGTCATGCCCTGCCTTTTCTGTCTTATGCAACACAACCCTGTTCAACCCTTTTTTATAGGTCATTTTCTCTAGTGTTTTGTCATTTTGACTGCCTTCTTTCAGATTCTCTCCAGTTATCTTCATCTTTCTTGAAACCTAGCACCCAAACCTGGATGTCTTACCAGTGACAAGTGAAACAGGAAAGTTACTTTAAGAACTTTGTAGACTGCTGTCTGTAAGAATTTCATTATGTTGTCAACATTTGTTGTTGTATTTTTTTGAAATTGCACAGCATAGCTAATGCTTATTCATCTTATACTACACTATGATACTGTGGTCTCTTGACTTTTTTTTTCCTTTTTTTTTTTTTTTATTTTTAGCAGTACTACCTTAGCTCTTTGCCATTCTGTACATGTACAGGGTACAGGTGATTCTTCTCTTCATGTGCAGAATCTTGCACTTGTCCCAGCTTTTTACAACAATTCTCTAGAAGAAAAACAATACTAAAAATTGACTGTCAAAACCAATTTTGAATTCTAAACATGTCTTGCAACATAACTGCAGCCCTCATAACTCATGTTACATTGAGATTTAATGAAGATATTCTTTCTTCTGTCTCCAGGTTATCAAAGCATACTCCAGCTGGTGCAGCTGTGATGAAGTCTAGAAGGTGCCTTGCCTTTAGAATGTTCTGAGCCACCACGTATGCTGTCTGGGTGGCCCAGACAAAAATGTTATTGAAGAAATTATAGTCTGTAAGCAAACCTCAGTCTCTTTTTCACTTGTGATGTCATCTTGAGGTTATGTCTTCTGAAGAAGGAAGCTGGCCAAAAAAGAAAAGTTTTTGCTACTTGTTCCAGCAAAAGCCTGAGTGCCACTAATCCAAGAACAATTAAGCTGGGAATAGAGACAGACTCATGAAAGAATACTGAGTTGCAGTTTGGTAAAGGTTGTCTAATCATGGAAACTTTAAAGGTCATTTTTTTTTAAAAAATACTTAAGGATGTAGATACTGTACTTGTAATACTTCACTAGAACCTCACTTCCAGTACTTGGTTGCTTTATGCTTTGTGAAAACCAAGTTTTATAAGCTATATAAGACTGAGTGCCTTAAATCTTTATTCAAGATTTAAGGTTCAGGATTTCAGGCCTCTCAATTTTTCTCTACTCACCGCACAGTAAAGAGCTAACTTATTTAAGGTATATGTAATACTGAGATCTGTGATTAGGGATAGTTTAGTACATCCAGCAAAAAACAAGTTAGACATCTCCTTTCAAGGTTTTATCATTTGCATTAATGATCAGAAAACTCTTTGAAAAAAACGCACAAAAAGTTTATCTAGATACATTGTCTTAGAACACCTTTCCTCTAAAAATATGACTACACAGTGGTTTTTTTGTTAGCTAGTATCCTTTTGCTGTTTACTATGATTTCCTGTGTTTTTTGTAGCATTCTCTCTTTTATCTTTTTTCTTGTGGCAACAAAGACCAAATATAGCTTAGCTGGAGGAACAATAAAGTATTTCTTTGCAGAAAGAAAAAAAAAAGCTGATTTGGTGAAGTTCAACCATCTTGTGGGACTCACACTTTAAAAATTACAGAAACATTTCGGATTTGGCATTTAATATCAATGAGTTGGGAGGAAGGCTGCTTCAGTGGTTCCAATTACTTACCATAGGTGCAGTTGTCCCTGAGGATGGTCACAGTCCAACACTGGGGACAGATGATGTGTCTGTTGAAAGCAGTTGCATATATACTGTGTGGTGTGATATTGCTTGCTCTTCTCTTACTCTTGCTTAATTTGTGTTGATTCTAAGTTTGGGGTTTATTTACAGTTGCTTCCTTTCTTTTGAGTTATCCATCACTGCCGTTTGTTGGCCAGGAGGCCTTCCACATCTTTCTTTATCTTCTTTTTCCCTTCCCTCCCATATGCTTTGCTTTCCAAAATCCTGAAACTCAGGCTGCCTGACCCTGAAGCCATTTCTATTTTTATTCTAATTTCTCTTCTACCAGCCCAGACATCACTCTCAGTTTGTCTTAAGTCTTCAGTTTCTCCCTTCAGGAAACAACTTGTTTCTAGCATGTTGCTCTCACTTCCCCTGAATACTACGGAAAAAAAAAAAAAGTAGTTAACAGCTGTATATGATCTGAAGCCCTTTGTCATGGACCAGCCATCTTCTTTCATTGATCTCGTGTTCTTCATATATTTGTTACATTCCTGTTTTCATTGTTCAATTTTTATGTGGTTTTTCTTATATTTTTAAAATTTTCTTGTGAACAAGAGATTTCTTGTTATTTCTTAGTTTGTATATTATTTGTTGATGGTTACTCATGCTGTGTTTGCGTTTATTTGGTGATACCTAGGTAATAAGTTTTCCATAGGTGACTTATGAAATGTCCTAATTTTTTTACTTGACTCATTTACTTTCAAATAAGCACATGCATATTTCTAGAAAGTTAGTGCCATTTTTTATAGCTCTGTCACAGTAGAAAATCTAGTCTGTTTTCTGCTTGCAGTATCTTTCATATTAGCTCTATTACATTTCTCATCCTCCATAGAATAATTTTATTTAGGTTATTTTGCCACATGTGACTTAATGATCTAATCAGATGCCTTTTTCTTTTTTTTCCCCTGCACTGTTACTTTATTTACATGCTAAAGTGCAAAGGAACAGGAGGTTTTTTTACTTAATCTGTTTCACGTGATGCAAAGAACAAATGAAACTCTTAGCAACATTATTAGAAATTTCAGCTGAAAAGAAAACTGGCAGACTTACCCATTGGAAGCCCTAGAGCAAAATAACAAAAGGAAAAAATACAGGTCATATGGCCAGAAAGTTTTTGGAGTGATGCTGTGATAGAAATTTTGGCTTAGCCTGAATTGACCCATGCTTGGCTTTGTCTCCAACTGTATGTCTTTGCTGTTTTATAAGGGCTCAGTACTGATTGTTGAATTAAACGTGAATAATGGTTGTTGAATTAAGTGGTAAAACTTCAGAGAAATCAAGGTTTACCAACACCACAGAATACATAGTAGGAGTTTCCACATTGACCTAGTTCTTGTTTTCATAAGGTCTGGCCACCACAGTTACCTTGTTGCATTTCCATCATTAGTGTATACTTTTAAGAAGGAGCCAGTCTCTTTTATTGTCTGTATACCCTGATATGAATTTATTTAATAGTCCCAGTTCATTGACTTACGTCTGTCCTCTTTTCAGGCTCCGTGGCTGCACTGCCACTCTTGCTGTTTTATTATGAAACTACAGTAGACTCAGCTGCAGTAGGATATTGCTCCCAGCTGAAGCGTGGGACCGCTTATAAAGTCATAGAGAATGGATTGCTTTAAAAATGTTTGAGCAGGTTTTCACTGCAGAAGTGACCAAAATGACTCGCTGGGAGTGGGAGCAAGAACCACCATGCTTAAAACTATGTTAAATAGTCATGGTTGATTTTTGCTGCAGATTAACCTCAATAGGCTAACATGTTTTCTGTAATTGATATGGTTGGTTTAAACTGAGTTCTGAATCATCTTTAACACATCTCTAACAACATATTTTTCTAGTTTAAACTTGGCTGGGGTGTACAGTTTCTGGTATACTTTGGTTGGAAAAAATTCCACATATCAACTGTTTCTTGAGGAGATGGCCGATACAAAACATGTAATGTATGTGCAACATGGCGTGGTTTGAGTTTACTAAATTGTCTACGTTTTTTCTCCATGTGAGAAATATATCCTGCTTTGAAGTATTAGGTCTCTGTGCTTCTTACCCGTTTTCCTACTCTTCTTCTTCTATGAATTTAACAGTATATTTTTGGAGACCTTAAAATAAACCAGACTGACATTGCCCTTGATATAAGAAGGCACAACTCCTAATGAAGTCCATGAGAATTATGTCAGCTTACCCAAAGACTGAATTTAGCCCCTCTCTTTCATTGGGAAACCAGCACACAGTGCTTTGTTTAATATTTACAACAGCCAAGGCCTTGTTTTGGGGAGGTAAAGCTCCGTGACAAGCTGTTACTAAGAGTACAACTGGATGTACTTTGGAAATTTCCATGCAATGTATAGTTTTGTATGAAGATCAGTTAGTGCACATCATGGATTTGTTTGGTTTTCAGCGATAATTTTGTTTGGTAAATCCTCTTTCTCACAATATTTACAAGACAATTTAAATGCTAGAACGGATTTGTCAAACCAGATGGCATCCTCCAAAGTAAGAAACCCTGGCACTGGAGGAAAGGCAAATGAGTAATGTAGGAGCAACTAGTTAGCAGAGCATTTGCATTCTACTTGTCTAACAGCACACACTAACCTGTATTTTATGAAAGAGTAGGAGGTTACTTTTTAGAGATATTATTTTCCATGAATTCTAGAGGGAGAATTTTTTTCAGTGTGGAAAATACTTCCTGCAAAACTGGAAAAACACCCATTTCATTCTTATGTTAGGGAGCCTGATTAGAACGCTAAAAGTGTAATGGAAGAAAACCTTTGCTTTGATCTGAAAGCTATACAATGAATATTAATATGAAGATGGTTTTCTTCAGAAGCTGCATTAATCTTCTGTAGTCATGTTTTTCTTTTATCAGTCAAGGTTTTGAGGGTAACAGTGGCTGGTTTTTTTGCTGTTGATATCAGATAGACAAACGTCTATCAGTTTCCTACCTCTTGGGAAGCTGGATGCTTTGCTGAATCTATGCATCTTTGGCAAGGCTGACTTTCCAAGCAAAGAAACTAATCTTCATATGGAACTTACATAATTATCACACTGTCATCTCCGTTGAAAGGTAGCCAATAATTGCTTTGCATACATTATTCATTTTTCCAAGTTTCTCACTGAGGCTTAGCAGAACCTGAATACCCCTTAAGCTTTGCATGGAGTCTTGTGCAGGTGAAGTACTTCAGTCTCAAGGGGAATGTCCGGGAAATCACATACACTTGGTCTGAGCAATGAGCTGCATGTATGGGAGGAAAGAGGAGAGACTGGAAAGAGATCTGATAAGGGGATGTGAAATACAAAATATTTGGATCTTTCCTGGAAGCTGTCAACTTGAAGGAGCTGTTTTACTTTCAAGACTTGCAAATTCTCAAAGAGCACCTGTGCTTAGTTTCACACCACTGATTCTGTTGACTTAAATCTTCTTTTGATGAGCTGACATGAAATAATATTCTAATATAGCACACAGTGCTGATGGTAGGTGCAGTAAGGAAACACAAATCAGGCTTTGGGGAGAAGGTGGGGAAGGGACACCAGAATTATTGAATTTGATTACCCTTAGCTTTGTCTCAAAGCAAATGATATATTGAACATGCCTCAGGAACCCAGGAAATTTCAGAAGTGATCAGATGTTTTACATGTTGACATGTTTACAGAGGCGTTTTACATGGGTTTATGAAAGTCAACCAACTGTGCTGTTCTTGTGTGGTGGAAATTCTAAGGCATAATATATTAATGCTTCACACTGCAGAGCATGCTCAGTAGGGAAATAAATGTATGATGTCAATAAAGAAATTATGATGCAGACTAAAAATTGGCTGATAGGTCTTGAATCAATTTATGTAGGGAATACTTGTCCAAATACAGCATTTTTCGTGAGGTCCTACAGTGATCTGTGTGCTTATGGAGTGGACAGCAGTTACGACATTTGCTCTGGCAGCAATCTTGCTTGCTTGCTTAGTAGTCTGAGCTTGTTTAAAAATGTGTATTTTAATATCGCAAAACTGCAGGTAACATACAAGATTAGTAGTTTTACTTCAGAGAGCAGTAATTGTGGAAGCAGCTTTGCTGTTGGAGTGAAGATACATCTGGACATAACTTGCCACACAGAGGCAGTGACTGAGAGATGGAACAGTGCTTGGGCTGATGCACCCTTTGGTGTCAGACAGCACAAAACAGCAGATGTTACACTTGCTTTTAATATTTGTGATGTTGTTACTAGAACCGGGTGCCAGTCTGAAGCCCAGGTGTTGTTAAAGGCTGCTGACCAATTCAAGTCTTACATCTAGGAACTGGTTTATCCAAGAAAACTTTAAGAGTTTTGCTTATGATCGACAAGTATCTCTATGAGGCAAGAGGGTAACGGGATCTGGCTGTTCGCAGACACAGTAAGAATAAGGGAGAGGTGGGTGTAGGGAGAACCACTGTTGTGACCTGCTCAGTTCTACTCAGCCGTTACTAGAGTATCCAGGCCAGGCCAGCTCCCCTGTCTAGAACTGCAAATATTTTTATTGGCTCATGTGACTGTCATGCTTGCCCCTAAGACAAGAGTTAGCTTGGCTAATTGTAGCTGCAAGGAGAAAAGGAGTTTCTGACTTGACGCTGTCCATAACTTTCTTTTAGTATCTTAATATTCTAAACAATCTCTTCTCTCTTTTTTTTTATAGGGCACCAATGCCTCTGCTCTGGAAAAAGACATTGGCCCAGAGCAGTTTCCCATCAATGAACACTACTTTGGATTGGTCAATGTAAGTACCATTTTCACTAGGCAAACCATATAAACCATATACAGAACTGTGGCTTTGATATTACTTGAACTTTGGTTTGTTCTTTTTCTTTCTTTTTTTTTTTTTTTCCTCCCCCAACCCTTTTCTAAGGTAGGATTATCTTTTTTTGAAAAAGTGCTGCTCACATTCCAATTTTACATAAAACGGGTTGCAAAACTGTATCAGATATTTGAAGACAGCTTCATACGCCCACAGAGAAAACAGTTTACTGTTCTGTGAGTGTTTCCAGGGATTAGAATTTGAACTTCAACAAAGTTAAAAGTCTGGTTTAGCTATGAAATGTGAGGGAAGAAGTGACGGAAGCATGTACAAGCTTAGGAGCAGCAGTCTGCGCTGGGGACACTCTTAGGAGGAGCTTTGTTATCTGACTTAGGAGAGAATGAGTGAGAAGAGTTTAATCACTTGTTTATTCTCATATAAATAAAACAGATACAGTAATTCTTTCCATTGAAAACATTAGTCATTCTCTACTGAGCAGCTTACAAGCTTAACGAAATCCACTACAATAAATATATCTCTTACAAGTGGAAACTTCTGCTTTGTATCCTAGTTAATTTAGAACACCATAGTTTTTTCCTGTGAAGTGTCAGATGTGGGTGTGGAAATATATTCCTACAGCAGCTGCATGGCAAAATGGCTGGTATGTGACAGGGGCACAGAAGCCAGAAGCTGAATGAAGCAACGAGTTTTATTGTGATGCACAGGGATTAAGATTGTTTTTAATTTTATATGGCAGTTTGGGAACACCTGCTACTGTAACTCCGTGCTGCAGGCATTGTATTTTTGCCGGCCATTTCGGGAAAATGTATTATCATACAAGGCCCAACAGAAAAAGAAGGAAAATCTCTTGACTTGCCTGGCAGATCTTTTCCACAGTATTGCTACTCAGAAGAAGAAAGTTGGAGTTATTCCACCAAAGAAGTTCATATCAAGGTTACGAAAAGAGAATGGTAAGTGTGAAACTGGGATTCTCTTAGACATTCACATATCGATCAGGAGCATATAAATAAATACTGGGCAATGTGGTCATATTAATCAGATGCTCAGGTTAGATTTCTAAGTTGCTTTTAGTACTTTTGGGGGTTTAGATATGAATATTTTAGTATCTGTGTACATGAGATTGTGCTTGAAATAACCATACCAGTTCCCATAAGTTCCCAAAGGTGCATGAATTAATGATGTTTTCACAGCCCAGTGGGGTAGACCACACTGTACAGGGAGCTAGGGCTGGGAATAGGGTGGCACTCTGCTGTCGTTTTTTGATTGTTGTTTTTTGTGGAGTGTAGCAGAGAGAGATGGAGAGCAGCTGGCAGTATAGAAATTGTGTGACCTAGGAATGCTACAGGCACCATTATTACAAAACACCCTGGAGGATGGGAAACCGTATGTGGGGGTGTTCAGTGGACTACACGTCAACTGCTGCTCTTGTTCTTAGAAGCTGTGGGCACAGCCTCACTTTGTGAAACGTCAGGCCCTTTTTAAGCACTAGGTTGCTAACAGCATATGCCTAATCTTGTAGTAGTTCTGTCTAAGGGATATGAGGAACATCTTGAAATAAGGACGCCTGCCACACAGCTCCGTTTTGGCCTGGATTCATATCAGTGTGGGTGGTATGCTTAGAAACAGGGGAGCTTTGAATGAAGAGACAAAGTAAGAGTCAAACACCTGGAAGAAATTGCTTCCTGGTGACAGCATATAAATGGGCAGACTGTTCATTCCTGAGCAGGCGTTTGAAACTGTGACAAAGTTAGCTGAGTCATTTAGTGATAAATGCCCCCACGAGTGTTGGGGATCACTTTTGCGGACTGGATCTTATGTTTTCAGCTTTTATAATAAGGGCCAGACTTAGTGTGTATTAACCTGCTTATGTGTTAGACACTGCAAAGCCAAAGAATCTGTGCAATATTTTCTGAGGACATCCATGTGAGCTTTTTGAGGAGCAGGGGGATAAAAATACACATTTCTGGGAACAGAGATTCATTTTTCTTCAACATGGTGGGAAAACTAAGCCTTCACTGGAGAAGTCTGTACTAAATCACCAGTGAGATACTTTCCCCTTCTCCTGTAAGCATTTTTTATTGAAGAGGACAAGTCTCTGCTCATCAGACTTGCATGTGAAAAATGAACTTTGTTAGGTGGTGTTATTATTACTATTTGTGGCAAGTTAACCTTGGCTGGCTGCCAGGTGCCCACCAAGCCTGTCTCTCATTCCCTTCCTCAGCAGGACAGGGGGAGAAAATAGATGAAAAACACTTCTGTGTTGAGATAAAGGCAGTCTAATTAAAAAAAAAAAAAAAAAAAAAAGCGCAAAGGCTGCACGTGGAAGCAAAGCAAAACCAAAGGAGATCTATTCTCTACCCCCCATCAGCAGGTGATTTCCAGCCACTCCCTAGGAAGCAGGGCCTTGGTATGCACAGGAGCTTCTTTGGAAGACAAACATCTTAATAACAAATGCCTGCCCCCCCCCCCCCCCCCCTTTTTTTTTTCCCCTTTCTCTGAGTTTTTATTGCTGAACACAAAGTCACACAGCATGGAATATCCCTTTGGTCAGTTTGGTTCAGCTGTCTCAGCTGTGTCCCCTCCCTACTGCTCGATCATCCCCAGCCTACCAGCCTTTGGTGTCGGGGGGAAGAGGGACAGTCTTGATGCTGTGTGAGCACTGCTCAGCAACAGCCAAAACACTGGTGCCTTACCCACACTGTTCTAGCCACACATACAAAGCACAGCACTGTACAGGCAGCTGTAAGGAAAGGGAACTCCATCCCAGCCAGATGCAGTACACCAGCATGTGTCAGCATCCAATGTATTCAGTTTCCTCAGGCATGTGTCTTACTGTCCAAACTCCGTGATGTTCCTAAGCGTCTGAGGGACTTGGGTAGGAGGTGTGGGTGTGAATCAGTGTTGCCTAAAGTTAGGCATCTAGTCTAAGGAATTAATTTAGGATGAGTCATCCTCTTGCTTTCTTCATTGACTGTAGTGGGAGTCTACACAGCCAACTCCAAAGAAGATGGTAACTTTTTTGGCAGCTAAAGTTAGGTGAGATGAAGCCTTCCCCCAAAGGAGCTTCACTGAAGCCATTGTGACTGCAAAACTGCTCTTTGGCATGATTCTAAACACTTTGCTGAGCAAGGGCCAGTACATGTATTTGGAAAGAAATAATTAATTTAGTTTGCTTTCTTGAAGGAAAGGATATACTCAGCTTTAGAAATCTTGACTCTTTTCTTCACAGATCTCTTTGACAACTACATGCAGCAGGATGCACATGAGTTTTTAAATTACCTGCTCAACACCATCGCAGACATTTTGCAAGAGGAGAAGAAACAGGAAAAGCAAAATGGGAAACTGAAAAATGGCAACATGAATGAAGCTGAAGAGAACAATAAACAAGAACTCACCTGGGTGCATGAGATTTTTCAGGGAACACTGACTAACGAAACTAGATGTTTGAACTGTGAAACCGTAAGCATTGGGATAGATTTTTTTTTTTTTTAGTTGTTGCCCATTAATAGATAGATAATTTTATATATATAAATATATGAATCTTTTCAGACATCTGAGAATTGTGGATATTCCTGTAGACTTTACTTCTTGAAGTGAGTATATTCTTTTCTAAAAATTTATTTTTCTAAGCATTACTTGGCTAACCTATGCCAAGTCTTGCTGTCCTAATACATATCTCTACAGTTAAAATCCTTGCTAGTTAATCAATACCCTTCCTTATTACTGTAACTTTGGGAAAAGAGATTCACATAATTATTCCACAAATAAGTGAAATATTAAGATGAATTTGTGTTAATTGAATCCTAAGAATGTGACTGGCATACAGAGGGTTTGTTATTAACAAACCATATGTTTTCTTTTATCTCCCTAATATTTTCTAGAGGCTGTCAGTTTGAAGTCTCTGATGTTTGAAGCATGAGTAAAAACTAGTTTTAGTTAGGAAACCTGATTGCAAGTCTCCTATCAATTTATGTGGTTTTCAATCACATGCTGCTACTTAAAGGGAAAAGAAATATTGAAGAAAAAAAAAAAAAGTTTCTCTCTTTGAGGTTGAGGTAGCTATGTGAAAGAGTAACACAGATAGCAAAAAAAGTCTCTTTTGGGGAGAACAGTGTCACTGATTTTCCAAAAATCACAGAATTATAGAATCACAAATGGTTTGGGTTGGAAGCGACCTTAAAGACCATTTAGTTCCAATCTCCCTGCCATGGAGGCTTCTACTAGACCAGGTTGGAATTAACCTCACATAACTTTTGCTTTGTAAAAGGTAGGTGTCAAGGATGAACTAGTTTTCTCAGCTCCTTCTGTAGATGGTGGAGATTGCAAAGGAGCTCCTGCAGGAAGCTCTCTCCATCTGTCAGTAGGCTATTTCATGAAACAATATTTTTAACAGTATCAGGTATTCTGCTCTATACAGCTTGTCCTGGCTCCAGTTGTTGGGCCAGCAAACTGATCTGGCCTATGAATAATGTGTTTCTAACTCAGACCAGTACTGCTGCCAAGTACTTCCTCTAAAGAAAATGCACCTTTTGATTATTTGCATTAAGATGGGAGAAGGTGCCCAGAGAAGCTATCTTCAGACAGCAAGCTGAGGTTAAATATCTAACTTTAGACAGTTGAAGTTAGGTGAGATAAACCCTACCCAGGTCCTACCAGATGTATAAAAGAATATATTCTGATATTTCTAATCATAAAGGATAGCTCTGTACTCCAAGAAAATATGACTTCTCCAGGGAATTGGATCAGAGAGGGGGGATAAAAGAGATACAGTGATAGTCAACATGTAAGAAGGGGTTGGACCAAGTTTGGAACAAGCTTGTATAAGTGAAAACATGAGATATTGAAATGTAATTCTTTAGTCTCTTTCAATTATAAAACCCCAAGTAATAACACCAAGTTAAATTAAGTGAAAAGGTAGAATTAATTTTTAACTGGCATGCTTCTTTAGGTTGTGGCCTAACTCCAAATTAATAGCCAGTGTTTACTCAGACAAACTGTAGTGAGGTCAGGATGTGTCCTTGGGCAACTGCAAAACTAAATCAAAGTGACCGCTTTGTGGAAAACAATAGTGCCAGGTATTGCTGCTGTAGGAAGGCTTGTCTGTAGCTTCCTGTGAATGCAGAAGTATACTATACTACCCAGAATACTTTTCCAGTTTATTTTTCTTGTATTATTGTATCTTGAAATCTTTAGGAAATAGTAAAATGAATTAAAAGATGTTCCTTTGCTAAAACATGTATATGTAGTGCATGAAGTGTCATTCAGATTCCAGCAGTTCTTATTCTCACTCACAAAGAGTACACATTGAATCTGGTTTTCCAACTACCTTTTGTTTTGGTCTGTATTATTCTAACTCCAACTAGCTCATCTTCCCCTTCAGTAAATATTTGATATGCTGGAATCAGTGACTAAATTCCTAGCTTCTTTGCGGTATTCCAATGAAACACTATACTTGCCAAAGACTTTTCCAAGTATTTAACCTCTTTCTTGATATGCAGTGTGTCTGACAGAACTCTAGTTCCAGCCATAGGGACACAATGTTCTCTGAAGCTTTGTTGCTCTATCTTTCAGATTCTAGCTGTGTATTTATACTGCAGTTGATTGCTGCCAGTTTTGTGGTTTCCTCTTCCCTGTGGGTCAAATCATGCTTCAGGGAGGATTTTTAATCTGTTCATTTTAATCGTGTGTGTGTTATGCCTCTGTACATCCTTGATAATATTAGAATTCATCCTGCTAAAGATGTTCCTCTGGATTCAGAACTGATATGGGTTGCATTCACCGTGTTTATAGGATCCCTGACATCATGCAAAGACGAGCTGAAAGTAGTATATAACTTTCAGATCCATAGAACTGCAGAAATCTGACCACGAGGAACTTGCATCAGAACAATGGATTCAACCCCTCACTGAAGTTCTTGATTTGAACTTCACTATCCTGTCATCTGATTTAGTTAGTCTCAGGAAATGTAGTCATAGGAGGCAAAATAAGAAGTGTTACTGCAGCATTTTGTAAACAGAATTGGTTGTTATGAATATGACTAAATTCTTGTGCAGTAAGTAATTCTGCAGTCTCTTTAACTCTGTTGAAGTATTATACCAATTGTCTGTTTGGGTGAGTTGGAGTTTTTTTACATCATCTTCAAGATTAAACACTCTAAGTGAAGAATCATTTTCAAAGCACAAATCAAGATCTGTCATTCTGAAAATGTTTGGGGTCACTTTTTCTTAAAAAAAGCTCTTTATTGGAATTTTTCTCCTGTTTTGCCTAAAAAACATTGGCAAAATAAAAATGATTTTGCAAAATATTATCACTTTACTATTTTTACCTTTAATCTTTTTATTTTTTTTAGTCAAAATTATTGATCAGGATCAACATTCAATGGGGAAATGCAGCTGTGTTGACCAGAAATATAAAGCCAGCCTTTTGAAATCTCACTGGAGAGAAAATATAACATGGTTAAATATGACATTTCTTGACAGATACTTATGTGGATCCTTAATAGTAAGAGTAATTATGCAGGGCATAAACTGTGATTAGGTAGTGTAATATATTATACAAAGGGTAAATAAAATTCCAGTAAAATTAAGAAATTAGGCTATGTTGCATAACAAGGAAACATAATGTAGTGCACCAGTCACAGCTAATATAGGCAGTGGTGGCCCCCCTTTAATGAATAGTAGATTATGGTCACTGCCATGGTTGGTGGGCTTGGGTAAGTGGAAGAGATGGAAATTAAGTGATAGGAAAGCTGAATTGGTAGAGCTACTAACAAATTGAAATGAATTATTTTTGTGTAATTTATTTCTGTAGAAATTGCTCTATCTTTAGCATTTGCAAATAGATATAAACAGCATTTGGATGTATGGCATTTTATTAAGTCTCTATTTTACATGTATATTTTTTGCAACAGGTTAGTAGCAAAGATGAAGATTTTCTTGACCTTTCTGTTGATGTGGAGCAGAACACATCAATTACACACTGTCTAAGGTAAATGAATGTGTCTCTTTGGCAGATAGTTCTGTCTGACTTTGCTAAATTTTGCAGGTTTAGGAAGTACAGGAAAGAGAAGCAGAATAACATGGGGTTTTGAACTTTTCCCAAGGAGAAGAAAAAGACTGTAAACTGGTTATTTCCTCTAATGACAAAATATGCATTAATGTATTTTGGTGTACTCACTTTCTCTTTCAATGTATGTGTTTGAAAGAGAAAAAAAATCATCTCTTGGCAAAAATAATTGATTGCCTTGTCATCTAGAAGAACTGCTACAGAGTAATAATTGGCTTCAAATGGATTAAAGTGAGCTTCTGCTCAAGTGCTTTGTTGATTAGGACTCATGTGCATATTAGAAGTCAAGTGTGTGCTTTTCAGAGTGAGTGATAGAGTCCCTAGAGGGCAAAAGATTTCAGAAGTCTAGTTTTCTACAAGATAAATTTCTTATTCTGTGTCTTATCCTAAAATTATGGAGAGAAATCTTTTATTCTAAGTTCTGGTTCTGCTCCTAGTACACTCTTTAAGTATTGAACAAATACTTCAGAGATAAAAATAATTTTCAGAGTTGCATGGATTATTATTCTGAAAGATTTAAAATATCTGGAGTTTTGGCATTGATAAACCTATACCTAGATTTAAGACAATATGTTGCTGCTCTAAGGTACTGATTATCAATTGGTCAAATTACTCTATCAAGCTCCAAAATTTCTGCCAAGCTTGAAATTGCATTTAAAAGTTATTCTGGAATACCTAGAAAGGGTTGCCTGGCATCTCACCCCAAGCTGAGTTACAGAAAGAGAAAGTATATGAGGTACTAACCATTTTTTGAGTCAGAAAGCAGTGGTTTCTCTGAGGATACCACAGTGGTACTAAGTAACTTCTCTTACATTTCAAAGTACTAGATCTAGTAAGTTTTTTCATTCTCAACTTCTGTTCAGTCTCCTATAGGATACTGTAGCCCTGAAGTATTCCACATGGCAGTAACTAGCCTCATTTTAAAAAGTGAGCAAACTGAAGAGCAGCTTTGGAAAGGAACACATTATTTTCTTTTTTTTCCCCCTTGTATCTTTGCCTGTTCATGGTCATCGATAATTGAATCAGTATTGGTATACAGGCTTTTCTTTGCACATTTTTAAATTCTTCAGTGTAGCCATTTCATTGTCAGCATTACTTGCCTTTCCCTATGGTGTTCAAAGTCAATTTGAAATCACACTGACGTGCAAGGAGGCTAAAGTGTGCATCTTCTCAAGTCCTTCCTAACCTGTTACTTTGTTCTGTGCTATACTGTTACTGGAAACTGAGCACTGACTTTTTCTTACAGCTTAGCCTGGTGAACTTGTTAGAAACAGCTGCTGTACATAAGTTACCATCTGTCCTTCAGTTTTCTCCATTTTTTTATTTCATTTCTTCGTTTTTAAGCTTCCTGGAAATGTTTTGTTTGAAAAGGCTGTTTTATGCAAAGTCACAGAGTACTTCAATAAAGGTACCAATAGCATTTCTGAAGAGCCAGTGGCTGTAGCTTACGATGTGGAAGAACTACACTTGCACCACTGCAGCCAACAGGTGGATGGTGGGGTTGAGAGGCACCCCAAGAAGTTAGTCCCTATCTCCACCTCAGGCAGGATGCTTGCACAACCTGTTCCAAAAGGTCTTTTAGCAGTAGTAGCTCACTTGTCTATCCCAGTCCTTCCTGTTCTTACTATTAACAAGTTTTTCCCGCTGTGTGACATGAATCTTTCTTGTTTCAGTTCAAGCCTGTTTCTGCCTGCCCTGGGTACTCTGGACATAAACCAGGGCTTGCTTCCCTTCCTCTGAGCAGCAGCCTTTTACATACAGGAAGAATGTAATCGCCTTTCTTTTTAAGTTAAACAGCCTGAGGTCATTCAATGTTTCTTTCACAGGCTCTCTTCTCTAGATCTCTGCTTATGTACATTACTCTTCAGCCTTCTCTCCAATTGAAGCTCTCCCTTGGACACTATCTTTCTTGAAGTGCAGTTGCCTAAAATTAGGCACAATATTCCAGCAGAGATCTACACAATCCTGAGAAGAACGGATGCCCTAAAAGTTTGTTTATACATCCCAGTATAGTATCTGCCTTTACTCCAACAGCACAACATGCATTTTGAAGTCCACCCATTGTTCCTTTTGGAAGTGAAGGAAAGCAAAATCCCATTTTTTCTTTTCTTGAGGTGAGAGATACAGGTTGCTATTTACAGATTAAACAGGAAGACAGTCATCACTTGCTCTGATAGTCTTTTACACTAACAGCATGTCTATCTGTTTAGAAAACTTATATTTAGTTAAACTGTGGATTTCCTCTTTTTGCTATATGGTATTATGCATTATTAAATGAAGTGTAAGTGCTTTTGTGGTTTCCGTTAGTAGGAATGGCCAAGTTATTACTCATTTTGGGAACTTTGTTGTTTCCTTTTTTTTAACAACTGCTTTGCTGTGTCTTTACAGCTTTGAGTGCTACTGCAATGAAAAGGTAAATTAAAGAAAAAACCTGCACGATAACATTTAAATAGAAGGAATTTCTTTGCCACTACAAATGAATGTTCTCCGTAGTTATTTCTGTAGCTTTTCAGGTTGAAAAGGTCCGTGTGTACATAAGAGGTCCAAAGGCTACAAGCTTCTGGCATAGTCTAACTCCACAGGGTAGACAATCAGGTCTGAAGCAATAGAAGTCTAGTAACAAATATAGTACATATCCATTATTTTTATTTCCACTAGCAGTTGCGAAGTTTACCAGTTCATTTGATCCTGACTTTTAGCTAGTCTGCTTGTGCTTTTTTATTCCACTAAGAATTCTCTGATCTCTTAAAACAGAAAACGTGTATTATTTATGCATATAAACAATACAAAGCATCTTTCACACTGTGGCATAGAAGCTGTAGAGAGACGGACTGTGGAAGCATATGAGGTCAATGATAAATTATTATATCTTGAGTAGGTGTATTTAAAAATTTCTTTCTTCTGTTAAATACCATGTAAACAGAATGCAGATCGGCCTGTTAATGGAAGTCTTGAAACTAGCTCTGCAGGTATGAAGAAAAGTTCCTCAAGCCTATAGTTCTTGTACGTGCAGACTTTGCATGAACTCTGGTCAATGATCTGTTGTTTTTAACTGTTCAACATCTGTTAGAAGTGCCATTCTGTATTGATGAAACAGCTACTGAAGTTGCAGTTGTAAAGGGCAGCAAAAGCATCTGTTTGTCACTTGCATACCTCCCCCCAAGGAAAGAGTTCATGCTTATAAAATATGCCATAAGTTTTGTTCCTGGTACAGGAATTAGTAGTGCCTCTAAAGTCCGTGACTGTGCCTCAGCTGCCTTGGTAGGTAGGGTAACAGCCTTTCAGGTGGAAGTGGAAGACAAAGGAACAAATGCTAAGAGGGATGTAAGGGAACGTCCCTCAGCTTATCAAATATTTGCATATTTCTCTGGCTTTCACAGATGTAATTCCCATAGCAGTCAACTTATAAATTAAAATGTTAGGTATTACTGGCTTCAGAGTAATTAATACATTTTAAAAGAAATTCAGAAACTCTTTGAGTTTAATTCATGTTCATGGGAGGCTTGGCACAGAACAAACCAATCTCTATGAAATTTCTACCATCTGTATGTGTTTCTTTATGTTAGAAAAATATTATTGCCATAGCTTCACTTTGAGGTAGGAAGGAAACTAATGAATTCCACAAGTTTGTTTTTCTTTTAAATCAAGACTGTAGGCTTTGAAAACAAACATCAGACTCTTTCCTTAACAGCAGACCTAAAACTCAACACAAGGACATTCTGCTGAATCTTGCATCATTACGTTCCCCACACATATAATCTGTCTCTAGCATTTTCTAAAGTTTCATCTCTTCACTTATGATTCCGTGAAAGGTTATCATGTTTTTCAAAGGAATTGGCTAAATTCAGTTAATTTTGTCTTTAAATTCAAATGTGAAATCCAGTGTTCAAGATCAATGTTTACCACTGAAACAAATCCTTTCCAGTTATCATGCTTTGTTTTTATTTTAGATAAAAATATTTTTATGATCAAAGTTCTGTTGCAACTTGTCTTTCAAGAGATGTATCTTGTCCTAAATTTCATCACTTTCTGATCAAATTCTTTAAGACCATATAAAGAAAAAAAAAACAGTAAAAGCATTCTCAGTTAGAATAAATATCCAGTCATAGAAGTACCTCTCTGTATGCTCTGTCAACCTTAAAGGACATAGAACTTGGAAATGGAAAATCCTCCCCTTTTAAGAAGTTATGTAAATAACCTCTAATACCCATGCCCTGGCAATCTATATGGTCTTCAGCTCTTTCGTCTTCCCCTGTGGTGATGATGCCAGGAAGAAAGAGTCATCCAGAATCCTCCCTTTGCCTTTATAAGGTGATTCTTGTTCTGCCTACTGTGAGAGTAGACCATGCCATTCAGTGTGTGAACTGCAATAGTAGAATGGAATTTATTGGGCCCAAATAGATCTGAATTTGCCTGGAGTTTGGAAATCTATCAGGTACAGTGTAGCTGCAATCAACAGGACAGGTCTGTACTTCAGATATATCTGTTTAAGGCCCAAAATCACAAGACAACCTGTGTGCTTAAAGCAGAAGACAGGTGCATATGTCTGCATTTACAGCTCTCAAAACACCTGCTCAGCTGCAATGTAGCACTAGAGGTGACAAAAATTTACTGTCATTTTTTTTACAGTTAAATGTTTTAGGTACCTAAGATACTCCTCATAGCATATCAGCACTGACTTCCAACAAATCTTGTCTGTGAACTGGGAGACAGTATCAAACCTTCCTCTGCCTCTATCACTTCAAAAGCGCAATCCAGAAATATTTCCAAGGGTATTTACTTGATTAGGATTTACAAAATCTTCTATACTAGCTGACCTTTTCCTTTTTTGGACAGTAAGAAGTTATAATCAAATAACTTAAGGATGGCAGTTCAAGAGGTTAGAGGATGCAGAAAACTGAGTTCAGTTTATTTCTTCTGTGAGCTATTTGGGGATGACACAAATGCACCTGAAGCTGTTCCGTTCTGCAAATAATTTAAAAAGGGACTGGATGGATTTGGTGACTACATCCAAGTCTAGGCAGCCCCTTGGTACATAAGAGACCAGGTTATAAGTCCCTTTTTGAGATACCTGACTCTCCATCTGTATCATATGGAGGGCCTCAGCTCCTAATACAGGGCATCGTAGCAGCCAAATACTTCAAGTCCCTTTGCAAACCCCAACACAGTTGCTTCAGATGTTCCAGAAAATTGGACTTGGTGGAGAGAGGATTTCATCCTGTGTGTCTTTTAAGGGTTCCATTTTCATCAGCCCAAGTGGGGCAAAAGTGTAAAGATCCTTTAAGAACTGATAATTGTGTTTATTTACAGAGACTTCAGTAACACAGAGACATTATGTAGTGAACAGAAATACTACTGCGAAACTTGCTGCAGTAAACAAGAGGCACAGAAAAGGTAAGTGAAGAGCAGGGTGTTTCACCATGTCCCTCCTGGGCTTTGACAAACCTTCTCCTTAATTATTATTGTATTTAGATACCTAGAAGCCTTACACCCCAACTGCATTCTCTATGTGGGCCAGAGAGCCTACAGACAGATTCAAAGCTATTACATATGTCTTATCTGGAAGTTGACTATTGTTACTTACAAAGTGCTTTTATAAGCAAACATTTACTCATTAAGGAAAGACAGAATGGCTTTGAACTGGTCAGGTCTTTATCATATGCACTCTAATGGTTTCACAGGATGAGAGTAAAAAAACTGCCAATGATTCTTGCCTTACACCTCAAGAGGTTCAAGTATATGGAGCAATTGCACAGGTATACTAAGCTGTCTTATCGTGTAGTATTTCCTCTGGAGTTACGTCTCTTTAACACATCTGGCGATGCTGTCAACCTAGATCGGATGTACGACTTGGTAGCCGTTGTTGTTCACTGTGGAAGGTAAGATACTTTCATGTATACCTCAAGCTTATTGCCAGACATTTGCCAAGGGCAGAGCATGCCAGACAAAATGTGGGAAGTCCCAAAAGTCACAAGATTGGCTTGAATTAATGGAGCTCCCTCTTTCCTCATCAGCCCACTTAGAGAGCTTGGGAGCCAGGACTCTGTGAGGGCCAGATGTTGCTAGCGTGTAGGCCCTACAACAGATCACCTTGGTCTCCTGTCAAGGCAATGAAAATGATAATTTTAATAAAGCTTCCCACATATGGGGTATTGTCAAATATGAAACACACGGAAAAATCCTTGAGGGTCTAGGAATATGACTTGTTCTCCCTCTTCTCAATGACTATATGTAACTAAATATTCATGGTCGATACCAAACAATTTCCCCCTTTAAATTTACTTCAGATTTTTTTTTAAATTTTTGCAATAGTTGATGCCTACAATGAGCAAATTGTTGTGTTCTATAGGTTAATTTGTAAATGGTCGTGACACAGATGAAAACAACACATTTAGTTTTCAGTTGATGAAGTCTTTGCAACAAGTCAGTAAAAAGGCAAAAGGAGTAAATATCTACTGTACCACCAGGGGTGTGTTTAATACGTTCTGCATAATAGTTATAATTCAGTCTGCTTGCATATAGAAATGTGACTTATCAAAATGGACTCAATAGTATCTTCTAATATTTTGTGGTTTGTGTTTTTGCTTGTCTTTCTAGTGGACCAAATCGGGGACATTATATTACTATTGTGAAAAGTCATGGATTTTGGCTCTTGTTTGATGATGACATTGTAGAGGTCAGTATGCTGAAGGTCACGAGCACAGCTTTTGTGTTTACATTCTCTTCTCTATTTGTAGTTAAAATTCTGATCCAGATCTGGTATAGATTACTAGTCTGCAAAGCCACAGTTTGGTTGTAATGTGACATGTATCTCAACTCTGTTAGGAAATAAGACTGCAAAAACCCCTATTAATCCTGCAGTTCTTACTCTGTCAATGTCAGAGGGAGTTGTTTTATTTCAGAGCAACATCAAACGTTTTTAATATCAGACTTCAAGGGTTTAATTTGGAATGTTTTCTATGTCTAATAAAATCAACTTAATTCATTAGAACCTGAAATATCCGGGAACTATTTTGCAATCCTTGGCAGTATCACTTGGAAAAATTGGACTGCGTATAGCTAGCCCTGCTGTACAATTTTAATATTCGAACAATTGGGAAGTTACAAGAAAATCTGGATTCTGGAATGGATCTGGGTTTATCTGAATATAACTTAAAGCAGGATCTGACCCACAGCTGTTACAGTTTCTGTCTAAGCATTCTGCAATTCTTTGCTAAGCCAACCCTTTACGCTGTTGTGGCACCTTGACAAAACTGAGGTCTTAAGTCTGATTTCCCAGGGTAAATCCAGTGGGCAAAGTAAGCACTGGGACATTGAATGGGACGTGTCTTGAAGACGGTTTCTGGAAATTTCAGAAATACGGGGTCACACGGTCACATTTATGTGTTTTAACAGTGTTCACTACTGCATTCCAAAGAGTCTCTCTGTTATTGGAAAAAGCCTAATCCGTTAGATTCACTGAGGCAGGCATTCCTATTGACTTCCATGACTGAGACCAATGGGGCTTAGCCCCTGAGCATTACCCTTTCCCTGCTTAAATTGCAAGCAGAATTTGAAAATTGCTACCGTGAAACAAATAACTCGGTTTGTCTTTTGTGTTTATACAGTCATGTAGATTGTGTTTGGTATTTATTTTACCTAGCTGCCCATTAAATTTTTTTATTTATTTTGCAGAAAATAGATGCTCAAGCTATCGAAGAATTCTATGGTCTGACCTCTGATATATCAAAAAATTCAGAGTCTGGATATATTTTGTTCTATCAATCAAGAGAGTGACTTGGCACACTGTGACAATTGCACACAATGATGCTACACGCAAAAGAAGGTGATGGCCCCCCTTAACTGACTTTTACACAGACCACATCTTGTATGGTTGAACGATAATACACTCTGTCTCCTATTAAAGGGTCTATGTGATATTGCCTATAACTGTCCATTTTTGACATGCGGAGCATTGTTTTGGGGAGGGGGGTTGTTTGTAGTTTTTAAGTCTGAAGAATTAATTGCAGTCAGATTTTAGTGGAATTTATATGGACTAACATTTACAGATAATAAGATTTGGATGTCAACTGTTAAACCCAATCCAGCTAGAGTAGTATTTTATATGGAAGTGTTCATTGCATTTAAGGCAAAATTGTTTAAAACTTTCTAAATGGCTTTGGGGCATGTTGGTTTACAATGCATTCCTTTAAATACATCCTGACATATACTTACCCATTTTAAGTGTAAGGAAAATAATCTGTTTCATGATGGTTGGAATTATGATTGTATAGGGGATTTTTTTACATGTTACTCTCTGCTGCAGAAAAGATATTCTTCCAAAATCATTTAAGCTTTGGGTTGTTAAAAACTTCCAGTGCATAACCCTAGGCCTAAAATGCACATAGAGGGATTTAAATTACAGTGGATCTAAGTAATTCTGTGTGTCCAGTCAGTTTGTTTATCATGAGATAGTACAGATGAGGTGAGATTTCAGACCTTACAGAGCACTGGAATAAAAGGAGTGGGATGACACATAACACAAAGATAAATTACATTTATGGAGACTGAACTTATCTTTCTGTTAAAATTATGTCATAGGTTGTTTGCTTAACTGAGGTTGCAGAGTTTGCAGCACTGCTTATGTATATATAACATCCATCAGAACTTAAATTACACAGTCCATTTAAGTGTGGTGTTCATGCAATATATGACACAGCTCGATCCTGCAGTTTTCTGAGTATCTGTAGATCCCATTTTAATTTCTGAAGACAGAGTTGATTTCTTAGCAACATAACATAATGCATAACAACTATTGGTTTACACATGCTGTCATATCATCTCTAACATTTTGGCCATGTTTGGCAGCATTTGTGTCACCACAAAAACAGATAGGGCTCTGGAGTGTCTGATTTTAAAAACATCCAAACACTTAGTGCAAAAGGATTAATTTGTGATTTTACTGGGTAAATTTGGCTGGCACCAGTCATGGACTAGCTAATAAAATTGCTGAACTCACGTACTGGAATTTGGCAAAGAATGAATGTAGAAGAAAGTATCAGTAGGGCATGAAAAGGGATCGACAGCAGGCTGAGAGAGTGGTAACACTGGGTAACCACTTTGCTTGGTTTGAACTTTCACTCCATTATACAATTCTTTTACCTTAGTAGCCAAATTCCTATTCCAATGAAGTCAACAGCAAAAACACTCTTGTCTTCAGGGGGCCTGACAGTTGGTTCTAGTATTTACAAGGAAATGTTTTCGTCTCACAACATTGATTTCTACCTGTTATATTCCTTCACTCTCGTTAATTAATTATAAGACAATGTTGCTTTTGGTCCTTCTTTTCTTTCAGAAGCCTGCCTGCCACCTTAGGGCCAACAATCCATTTTAAAAAATGGCTTTTGAAGTGTAGCTAAATCTTATATTGTAGTCTTCTGTAGGAAAAATAATAACTTTTTTCATTGTAATCTACTGTGAATGTGAAATATCTTTTGTTAAATAACGGTGAAGATGAAGTACTAGTTTCTACTGTAACGTCAGTTGAAGTTCAGTTGGATTTGTCAATGGCCATTTTGAAAACTAAGGAAATGTAGCACTTTACACTGAATGAGAAACAGAAGTGGACTTTTCATCTAACATTATTTGTGATTTATCACGTTGTTATACTGATACAAGAAAACAGACTTAGAATGTAACCTTAGCGTACTTAGTTTGGGGAACAAGTAGTGGTCTACAGAGATCACTCACATGAATGAAGGCTGTTATGCAGGCACAAGACAAGCATTATTGTGATGCAGCTCTAGTTCTTTTATTGACATTAGAATGAAATGTTCTGTCTCTAACACAGAAGACAGACATCTTACCAGAGACTTCAACTCTCACTGAGACTCAGGAGCTTTTCCACTGAAAAGCTGAGCCTGCAAATCCCTCTTTACTGGATTTCTTTATAAACATGTGGAATTTCCATATAAAAATATAATAATCACTTGCTTTTTAAAATGGATAAGTTTTCCCTATGAATGAAGGCACTTTCTGGATCAGCGTTAGTCAGTGCTGGTCCAAAAGTCTCTAAATCACAGTTTACTGTCGAACATTCTTAGGGCATTCTTCAATTTTAAAACAAACAACAAAAGAGATATTCTTAAGGTATCATTTGAATGTTTAGGGCTCATGTTTATATGAAAAGTAATTTTTCATAAAAATGATTTTAAAATCAGTTCAATTTTAGGAAATGTTTTCCATATTTTAATTGACTTATCTGAAAATTGATATTTTTAATACTACTAATATGAATATTTAAAGGCTAAAGTACAGGGTAATAATCTCTGGTTTTCCCCTGCTGCAAGACAGCTTTAGGTTGTAAAATATAGAGATAATGCAGTATGTTTTTGAGAGTAAAATTACTAGAATAAGCCTTGTCATAAAGTATGAAAAAGCATTTTAAATTCATGCTAGCCCATGAAAAGTTCACAGCACTGGTATCACACCAGTCCAACATCAGTGGTCTGACATCAACTGAAAAATTGTGGAATATTGACTTTATGCTAACACCAGCTAAACTAAGGAGCATTTTCTTTTGATAAAAAAAAAAAATACAGTCACAATTCTATAAATTATATCCAGTTTACAGTGTGCTGAATGTCTTGACTTCAGTCCAGCAAAAGCTGTCCATTACGGCTGTATGAATAGTGCCAGCCTAGGCAGCAGAACTTATCTTCTGTGTCAAATTAAGCACATTCACGCAGGATTGGGATCCTCACAGAAACAATCATGTAAAGTATTTTGGTTGAATAAATAAAATGTAATCCCTTTTCTGTCATGCTTATGTATAGATTTCCAGTCCCTTAGGAATCAATGGAAAAATATCTAGGACAATAAAAGCTTTTCAGCCAGCAGATAGAAAACAAAATTGTAGCACAGATGTCTAATAGTACTCCGTGCTTCCCGAAAATGAGAAGTTCTGAGTCTATTAGGCCTAATGACATCTGAAGTTTTCTACTTGTTTCACACGCTGTTGCTGAGATGTCTTGTCCATTTATAAATCTTATTACTGTGTTCTTACTTGGAAAAAAAGAATGTTTTTGTCCTGTGCTGTTTTTTCCACTGAACCCAATGAAGCACTGCAGTGCTGATGAATCAGTTACCTTAGAGGATGAGCTCAGACCAAAACTTTTATGTTTCACAGAACAGGCTGTCAGGATTTTATGTAATTTCTATTTTTGGGGCATAGCAGAGGGAGGCAGAAGAGGGAAGTGATGGAGTCCATACCAGTGAAGCAGAGCACCTTGTTGAAACTGTCCCAAAATTGCTCCTATCAGTTTTATTTTAATAATTTACAGTTACCTCAGAACAGTAGATTACATCTTAAAAGTCTTGTTCCTTTAGCAGTTGCAGTAAAGAAAATAAGGCGGTAGGTATTTCCTTCATATCAGATTTAATAAAGATATTAAAGACCTAAGCTGAAACTGAAATTCATGTTAAATGGCGAGTCCTTAAAATGCTACTACAACCTGTCTTTTATCTTCAGACATTACATTTCATTCACCCATCTGTTACAGCATCAGGTACTGGGGACCTGAGCCGACTACTTGCAGCTGCCAGTGATTTTATGCCTCTCAGCAGCAGCCCCTTCTTGGTTTGTCTCTTTTTTGCTGCTTGTGGCTACGAGTGTGAGCAGTGTCTTACAGCTAAATGTGTACTAGAAATGTTCAGAAGTTTTTGGCTATGTACCTGTACTTTACTACTACCTTTTATCAGTGTTTGTTTTAATTTATTTTTCTTTGATTTATCTTTTTTTTGTATTTGTATAATAACTTACGTAGTTAATATTATTAGTTTTCTGGTTTAATTTTAATGTACTTTGATTTTTTTTTTAAATGTAATCAACCCAAGCACTTTAAGCAACAACATCAATCTTGTGAAATTCCAATCAGCTTAACATTTTGTCGTTGTCTTTTTGCTTTTGCAGCTGTTTGCTTGTGATCCAACATCTCTGGTTACAACCCAATTTCCATTTTTAGGCTTGTAGTCCTAGTTGGGTTGTAAATTTGGGAAGCCCAAATTTGTCCATACATATTTGTTGGTACATAACAAGGATGCGGTATTTTCCACATTTCTGCTACATATAGCAGTATGTACCTAACAAGTTGCACTCACAGTGCACGTTTCGCAGCCTTTTTGCACTGTACCTGCTAACCCGTCTGTGAATTACTGTAATACCTTAATCTGTAGCACAGTTACCAACGACTGTAATTTAGAAAAGCTCCACTTCTCACAGGACAATTCTCTTTTACCAAACACAGCGGTCAATCAGCTGATGATACAGGTATTGCTCTCTTTGCCATTTTATCTGTGTTCTGTACAGTCTCAAGTATAAATATACTTAAGAGCTGCGTTTATTCTTGTGTGAGTGCTAGCAAGGAGAGCAATCTTTTTTTCTTCTTCCTTCTCTCCACTTGGGCTCATACAAAGGGAGGAGATAATGAGGTAGGATAAGTGCTGGTGTAAAAATGCCACACCATCTGTCAAAGACACTGGATGTTTCTTAGAGGCCAGCATCTGTGGTGTCCATATCAGAAAGTCACAGACTTTCTGTGCTAATGCAAGGGTTATTCTTAGGTTTCTAGACATCATATTCTTGTTGATCAATGAAAAGACCAGGGCTTTTTCCTGTTGCATCAGTTCTGCTGCTGAGGTATTTCTTCTCAATTTAACATGGCACATAACATTTAAATAGATCTTGGGAAGCCTTGGTAGACAGCCTTTTAATTTCTTTCCAGTTAACATGCATTACTTCAAAGAGATTGCTTGAACCTGTCCACAAGACTTACTCAGATTAACACATGCCTTTTGCATACAAGGTCAAATAACACCTGTCAGGAGGTATGTGCCCACCTAATGGGACCATCTGGGCTAAGCCCACACCTTTTTACACACTAATGATTCTTTACCCCCCAGGAGGTTTGCTTGCTGACTTTGCCTGAATGATTTAATATGAAACCGCACATAACTCCCTTTATTCATGGTCTCTGAGTTGCTATAATTCTTTAATAATTCTGCTTCATTTGGCTATCAAAACTGGGACTATTGTACAACATAAAATAAATTGTGTGTGCCATTCACAGTGGTCGATTTAACAGCCTAATGCTTCTGATGAAGGCTGTTGCAGGTGACAACTTCACTATATGTAAGAATATTAAAGAGTGACTTCTCAGTGATGGCGCGATAGGTCCGTAGGAGGAGCTGGATTAGCATACAGCTTCCTAACCCTCAGCTTGTACCCAGCTGGAGTTGGTACTCCATCCCCTAGTTAATCCAAACCCTTCTCCTAGCGGTTCCAAAGTAGCAGGAGCAAACCCTTTGTGAAGATACCTTGCAGTTCACCAAAACATCTTGCTTGCCACAGTAGATAATTAATGAATATTAGCAACCCCTCTCTCCCCACTCCCCAAAACCTCATTAGTAGGTATACATTCCTTAAAGAGGCTGTGCTTAAACATCAGCTTTGTATTTGCCATGGTGTTCATATTTGCAGTTGTTCCAAGACAGACTGTGTTCACATACTGAATTGTTTCCTAGCCCTCTCTCAACTCTCATTCTAACAGCAAGAGCAACATCAGGGCAGCCGTGTTACGGACTTTTCCTGGAGACAATTTTCTAGCTTCAGTGGCTTTTGTTAAAGACTTAACACAAGCTCCATAACTTACCCGTGACTTTGTAGGAGTAAAGTCACCATAAGCTGTATGAATATGAGCGTAAGGTACAGGGAAGAAGAAAGAAAATAGGAAGAAATACGGAAAGGGCTGGCTTTTTGGAGGCTTTGAATATGTATATCTGTTTGTAAATATATAGTCCCTCTCTACCTTGTCAAAATGATGCAATCATAATAAAACCACTTAAATATTTTGTGCTAGTTTTTTAAATGGAGTAAGACATAGTAAAATTATTAGGCACACCAATTGGAGACACACAAAAATACTGAATTTCTAGTGAAGTGTACAATACATGGTGTATGTGTACAGTTGAGTATCTGCTCTTTTTAATCATGTACATGTAATTAAAACCTGCACTACCTGCAGAACTGTAAGATAAATTTAATGTTGGTTATTAAGGTTGTAACATAAGAAAACAGTATTTTCTCCTGTTAACATGTTTATATTTTACATAAAATAAACTCCCTAGCTGATCTTGCTTCCACTCAACTTGCTTTGAATTCAGCTGGAGTCAGACTAAGGCTGAACATTGACGTTGGTTGTTACGCAACATGCTTGTGGATGTCAGGTATCTGTATTGTTACAGATGGCAAGACTGCTGATGCTCACTTCTTATTTCATTTAATGGAGTCATCGCATTTCAAGTGACATCAGAGAATATTTCACCACCTGGGCTAACTGCCTCTGAAGTGTCTTAAGGGAACCAATTTTGCGTGCAGTTCCTGAGTGGGTTTGGTGGATTACACGTACAATTGTGTGACTGAGCTGTACCTAGTTAAAGGACATCATGACCTTGCTGATGTTACTGAGGACAGCTAAAACTGAAGGGGAAAAAAAAGCAGCAAAAACCTTTTGCATCAGGGACTAGGAATTCCAAGCCCTATAGCCTGGGATTTTGCTTGGGACTACCAGAGTGGGAAAGGGTTTTGCTAATGAGGTCTAAAATTCTGCCAGAGAATTGAAAGGTTCCTGTAGTCTGCTCATTTTCCTGGTTATTAATCAGCAAACACAATTCACTTTCTCAAACGTTACATAAATAAAAGACTGGTGTTTCTTGCTTTTGTCTGAATGGATTCTTGTTATTTCCTCAGAATCATTCAGAGAACCAAAATCAAACATAGCTGTCGAACTGCATGTTAAATTTGTAGCTAACACGCTGTAAGATTCGTGGCACATCAGACTATCAGAGGACTGGGTTGAAAAACACTTTACATCCTACAGTACAAATTTCCTTTCAAATTAAAACCTTGAAGCACCTTCAAATTTACTTCTGGGTTATTAGAACATAAACTTTTAACTGCAGAACAGAGACAGAAACGTAAAACACAGGAGATGACTGAAATAAATAAATCACATATACATACTTTAAAAACATTTTAAAGAAATAAAATTTATAGTGTACACATTAAGAAACCAATCAAAGATTTCCAAGAGCAGAATTCGCAGTCACTGTGGGCTCTACTAGAATCGCTGTCACTTCAGAAATACGCTTTCCCAGAAGCTGTATGGTGTTTACCTATGTCTCTGTTCCTTAGATTTTGGTATGAGCTAGAGTAATCATTTTACATTACCTTGGGTTGTGTTCTCTGTACCAGATAAACAGAAAAATGATAAAAATATAATTTCATCTTGAATTGAAAACTCAGGTACACTATGAGAAAAATGTAAGATTCCTCATTTAAATACACTCACCAGACTTGAAACATCAGTTATTAGACACGGCTAAATACATGACATGGAAGACCACGTTTCTGGAGATGGTGATTTCCTTCAATGTCTGTGTGCAATTTAAAAATCAAGTAAAAATATCTGAAGGAGAAAAACAGGACAATCATTTTGAAGACATAGAAATATATGTATATATGATAACAGAATGTTTCAATTATCTGTTCTGAAAAATGTTCCGCTTCACTTAGTAATTTTATATCACATAGTAGATGATTTCTCCATCGCCTTGTTAAAGTTCACTCACCCTCACTGTGTGACTCATTTGGCTGCTCTACTGTGACTGAAGTGTTTCAAGCTTTCCTCAGTCCAAGGAGGCTGTAGCCACGTGTCCTTGCTGTCTCTGGGAGACTTCTGTGTCACAGGCTGTGGGGGCCAGCAGCCCTCTGAAGACCTGGATCTCCCTGGATCCTTTCTCTCAGGGCACACCAGACCAGTGATAGCTTTCTCTACTCCACATCTATGCAGCTTTGATACGCATTTTGCCCGAGCTCATCTTTCCAGGAACATATGATGCACAAGTTTTGTATTTCCAATACAGAATCACTTTGCTTTACATAGGAAAATAATCAGCAGATCTAGAAAAAAGATAAACAACCATATGTACTCTCCTGTTTCAGTTTGCTCGTGTGGTGTGAATCTAAGACAATTCCTTTAATGAATCAATCCAAGACATTTCTGAACTATAACAACTTTTCCCTGTTTTTTTTTCTCTATGGTTCCCTTCCCCATATTCTTATACGGCTGGGGGGAGGCACTCTCAATCCTCTTTGTCACAGCAGGTCTCTACTACTCTGAGCTCAATTTTAGGGTTCAGGTGTGAAGGATGGGCTTGCTTTGAAGGAAGCATTGGTGGCATTCACCAGTGTAAAGAGTGACCATTATCAAAGTGAACATGCTTCTCGCCTGTATCAGTTTAACCAGCCACAAACCCTTTGCTTGGTGCTAACACTGCATTTCACCTCACCACGAATACAGAAACGGCAGAGGTGGCAACAACCTGGAGTTTGCAGGTTGGCCCAGGACACATGGGGAGACCTACCAGGATCAAGTTGAAGAGGTGGAGACTGATAGACATTTTTTGCCAAATCACTCTTAGGGTAAAATAAAGAGGTTGATACTGGAAAGAAATTTGGAATAAGCCACAATGAAACATTACTCTTTGGCTTTCCTTTCACACACATATGAGGAAAAATATTCAAATGTTCCAGAACAGCAAAGGTGTTGAAGCAGAAGATACAGATGTCACCCAACATTGCAAATTAGACATCTCAAATGCTTGGGCATCAACCAAGAGACTGCCTGACAGAGAACAAATTCTACCGCCAATCACCTTGGTGTAGCTGTAAAGACGCTCCAGACAGATTTGCAGTTTTATGGTGGGATTAGTAGCAGGAGAAATTGGAATAGAGTTTCTTACATCCACGTAAAACGTTTGGTGTGCAGACTATGGTTTCTGTGCAGCTGTAAGACGTGGCTATGTGTGGAACAATAAGCACTGGGGAAGAAACTGCAAGTAGGATTATCTCTGCTATCCGAAAACACAGTTCCAGAGAACAAACGAAATTTTATACTTTATTTAGTCACTAATCATATAATTCTCACTGGCATTTAGAAAACATTTTTAATCTTCAAAATATTTTACCAAATAAGTTAATAACTTTCCAACACCTGATTTGGTGAAAATTGTAGAAATTGGGTAATGTGTACCAAAACACCAACGTATTTTAGAGAACTGTAACTTGTGCTGAATCTGGCCATCCCTCAGCTAGACCAGTTTACCTTGTAGGAACATTTTCCTCAGCTCCTCGGCACTACCTTGATGACCTATTCATTTCTGGATGCAGTTCAAAGCGCAGATCTTGTAGCACATCACTCCAATATAACCCGATCCCTTGCTATCTCTGAAACAGCTTGTCTTGCCTGGAATGTACTGGGGCAGCTGAGGTTACTTGGGAAGTTAGTCATAAACAGCTCTTCACTTTCTAAAGAATGGATTAACTTTCTTTTGCCCCCTAGTAATTGTTAATTATTATACACTAGCAGAAAATATTAGGTAAAGCAAGAATGTCATTTATTTATTTGGTTTATTTCTCTTTCTTCATTCTGGATATTTCTAGTTACATTTTCAGATGAACAAAAGTATTCTGAGGTAAGGTCATTGAAGTTTTAACCAGTTTAATTCTGCAAGACGAGTAGTTCAGGACAAAACCAGTGTTGACTAAGACACCAGAATGGCACTCAGTTGCCCCTCAGAAGATGGCCTTGAGGACAAAAAGCCCACAAAAGGTAAGCAGAATTCTCCCCCCTAACCTTTACACCTGCAATATTTTTAAATGCTTAAGCACAGGCTGCTAATTCTGCTGTCGGCATATAAGGGGGTGTATTTCTGGCATACGGCATCACTATGCTGCAATGTGGCTTCAACCAACTTTAAACTAACCACAATTTTGCAATAACATGCTTCAGAGTACTGTTCAATATTTATACTAAACTGTATTTTTACCATGGCTTAGAGAAGGTGGTGCATGAAATCTAAAAGCTTTGCTTTATAGCAGTGTTACGCATCCACACTCATTTATTGTTCCCAAGCACAGTTGCAGAGGATGAGGAAGGACAATCAGTTTATCATAAAGTAAGCAGTACTGCAGAATACAGACCATGCACAGCCAGCATTCGCTGCGGTAACGGCAGTGAATAAACCCCCGGCGTTTAGTAGGTCCATTTAGTTTTCATGATACTTGTAGAAGAAATGTACCCAGAGAATGTTTCCTTAACACACTGACCCTCTTGCTCCCGCTCCTGTGCAGTCAATCCCTGCCTCCAGGTACTGAGCTGAAAACAAACCTCTCCATTCACCATGCCCTATAGCCAACTGAGCTTTATTTATCCAAGGGTATTTTACTCAAAATTCCTGTAATATGAAAATGAGCCTATCTCCCAGGTAAACCATTTTTTTATCTTGACACTCTGATAAACCTGAGTTCATGTAACCATTTCTTAATGAAAAAAAAACCAAGATGCATGTTCCCTGGCATAATTTCAAGTGACATTCTCGCCCCTTTTTATTGGTTGGGTAGGGTTGGTTTTTTCCTTATAAGCCATGATGTGTAGGCTTCTTTGTTTTTCCTATTACTCCTGTAGTTTTGGACAGTATCTTCTACCATTCTGGCTCTCATTGAATGGAAGAGTGCTTAGCCTTTCTCTGTCTGAAGGACTGCAATACCAGCCCACCAGCTCCAGTGAACCGTATGACTATTTAATATCCAGTATTATAGGGCACATTCACAGGACTCATCCTTCAGGAGAGGATGCTCAGGAAAGCAGCAAGGTCTGGGAGCATGAGAGTCTGTGATTTCCAATCTCATCCCTGTCAAGAACTCACTATATTACAGGGGGGCAGATAATGCAACCTCTCTCCCTCTATTTCCCATGCAGAAAATGGGTATACCAACATCTACCTACCTATCTCAGAGAGCTATGAAGCTTAGGTCAGAGGAGTAGAAGCTGCAACCTCAGTTACTCTCATATGCGCAATAATTAGGTTATAACAGTATACTTTTTTTCCTTTTCAGGCAGTCTTTTAATAACTGCAGTGCTCCCTTCAACAGGGGAGATTTGCAGACAGTAAGACTATATGATGGTTATTTGACAAGAAAAAAAGAGATCAAACAACTGTCCAGAGGTGGCAGGAATTCAGTGATACAAATGTATTCTGAGTTTGTCCCAAAAGGTCAGTATTATTGAATTTTATTTCCAAGCAACACACCCCATCATTACCCCAATCAAAGTCAGCGGGCAAAGATGAGGTCCAGGGTGACTAACAGGTGATCTGACAAGGGAGTTGCAGTTTCTTTCAGCTCGCTGTCTCTCACTATGACTGTATCTGGAGATTTCAAAGGAAAGAGAGAAAACCCTATTGCAGACGGCTTTGAAATAAATGACCGGTTAAACAAGGTAATTTCCTTACAAAGAAAAAAAAAAAAAAAGGCAAGTTTCCAAGGGAAAGAAATTTTCTCTCTAAACTTAGTTAATTGATGCTTTTCTTACAGATATGAATTAGGCTAATGGGTTATGCACTGTGTACCGCCTCATTCTTTTATGTTTGCTTAGCTCATTTCCCTCCTAAAAAATATTTTATCACCCATAATAATTTTCCATTTATGTCTTAGATAATAAGATATTATTGTGTTACTTACAGTATTACTTATTATATCTTGGGCCCTTGGAAGGATTTTAGGATGACTACAAGATCATCAACAAAAAAACCCCAAACCCTCAATGTTTTTATGAAGTTAAATATTAAAAAGACAAACAATATGGGGATTTTTTTTAGAACTCTGTCTTTAAATTATTTCTTTCTTGGGTTTTGTACTCTTCATTTTAACCTTATTTTTCCCATCTGCAAAGCAAAGAAGTCAGCCAAATCATTGTAATGTTCAGAGAAGGAAATGGTTAATATTCATGAAAAGGAGTAAGAAATGCTGTGTTCCTTTTATAAAGGGCGATTCCTCGCCCACATGGGTGTTTGGAGCTCATAAGGATCAGGTTTCCAAAAAACCCACGTTTGGAGGATGGAACAAACACTAGCAAATACACAGCAGTGAACCATCCTCAGCTGTTACTGCAATGGACTGGTGGTTTAAAGAGGTGCCTTTCACTTTCAATGTGCCATTCTTATCAAACCCTTTCTACTGGGAACTGAGCAAAGAAAAGGCAGCTATTCTCTTCCAAAAGCTGATAAGATCTTCTGTAGAAGAAAATATGCATTTGGCTGAATGTTAATTTTATAATGCTGTCCAACCACAGCACAATAATTTACTTCTGTTTCACAAACACAACCAGGAGGGGACTCTACCTAACATTTTCAATTCCTTTGAACAAATTAAGCAAACCTGTATGACTGCGTGGCTGTCACAGAGAGATGCTTCACAGAACAAATAAGAATAGCCAGGGCATTACACCAGCGAGCCACTGTCTCTTGGTTTTTGGCCATATAAGTTATACGACACAAAAAAGTTTTCTGCTTCTTAATGCTTTTCTTTGTGGACGACTACCAAGCGCTGCTGTTACTCCTTGGCTTCACAGTCTTTTAATAATCATCTCAGCATTCCCAGACTCTGGGAAAGGTCAGATCCAGACCCAAAACCAGTTTCAACTTTTACAAGTTTGATGTAAAAACATTAGTAATACTTGGTTTTTAGAAGCAGCACATGGGCCCCAACTAAACTCACATTAGGACCGCTGCGGGGTTTACAAGCCATATGGTTCAAATCCATTTACAAGTGGGGAAGGCTGGATAGCTCGTGCCTAATCTCCTGATGGGTGATACAGTGGATTAGAAAACCAACGCAAGTGTATAACACAGGAGATTGGAAGTGACAAGGTTTTTTTCTGAACAGTTAAATCATCATCCAGTTTTACCTGCTTCTCAGTTAACGCACAGTTTCACACAGAAAGAATATTCCGTCTCTCAGGTTTGAAGCCTACTTGAGAAAGTGATGGGACAAGTGATGGATGACTGCCTCAGGCATGCACCTCAGGGCGTGGGCATCCTTGTATTCCAGAGCATTCTGTAATGCGAATGAGAGCATGAAGCGTCATCCTACTATCCCTTTTTTAAGAAGGTTATTCTTAATACCATGTGTGCCCAATTGTTTGGCAATAGCAGCTTCTCCTCCAGTTGCTGTTTCCTCTGGACTGTAACACAGATATTCATCAAAATAGAGAAGCAGTGGTAGGAGAAAACTGTGATCTTATTTCTCTAATACCGTATATTTCCTTGGCAACAGATACCTTCAAACACTGATCTCATCCGCACTGGAACTGTATTTTCCTACTTCCATGCAAAACCACTGCTTTTCCTCCTCCCAAATCCTACCTGCCATCCTCCCTTACAGGAATTTAATAACAAGCCAAAGCAATCCCCCCATGCCTCAAAAGATCCTAACTGCCAGTGGATGAAATGGCCCCAAGCACTGGTGAACATGGTCTGATGAAAGATGAGCTCAAAACAGAACACCACATCCAAATAACCCCAACTGGCATGAATTATCATCATCTACATTCATGCAGTATTTGATACACATGAACAGATGGGAAAGAAATCCTGCCTTTCGCATGCTACAATTCAATGTGCTTTGGGGCATTAACCAATGTCAATGTGAGCAGCTTTTATCCTGTTGTGCTGGAAAACTGGCTAGGACAGCCAGTAACTAGGTGTCCGTTAATTGGAAGTACATATAGAATACTCATATCTAGGTGCATGTTACTATACTTGAAAACGTATTGTAGAGATACGGGACCTTGGCAGCCCATGATGAATTTCTTGAAGTTATAAGCACTCTGACTGTTTTGCCCTTGCATTCCAGGACAATTTCCAGACAACTTGATTCTGAAAAGACAAAAAAGAGCTGGGTTTCTGGAAGAAATATCACCCCAGGAGTGTGGCTCATCATGAAACAGCAGGGTTTGGAGGTCAGTAATTTCTTTTTTTCTCCTCCCTTTTAGGACCTGGCTGTAGTCTCAGGACTTGTATGAGAACAACTTTTACACAAGGAGCTTGAGTAAAAACAACTTCTAAGCTGTTTGATCAAGGGTCTGTTTCACAGAGGGCTCTCTTTGGTGTTGGGAGCAAAGAGAATTTAGAACAAGCATGTGCTAAACCTTAGAAAAAAATACTCAAAAATATTCTCATTCTACCTTTCTTTTTATAAAAGGCTCCGCAGCCCGATAACTCTTCACTGCCCGAGTCTCTCATCAGTATGTATCTTGTCCCTACAGCAGTAAATTTCCAGTCTCCAGTATCACAGCAAACAGAAGCTAACAGTTAAATTGAAAATTCTGTCTATTCTTTAATTATTTTATGATGGCTTTCACATAAATCACTTGCATTTAAATTGCCTAAAATCTCTCCTATGAAGATTTTTTGTATGCATCTCTATAGCAACATATAAAGGAGCAAAAGGTTTTGGTTTACTGTGTACATAAAATATAAACCCACATTTTACAGATTCTGGCATAATAGGTAGTCACTATTTGCTTAATTAGCTGCCGCCTTTTTTTTTTTTTTTTTTTCTAAAGGCTGGTATGCCCTTTGGAACAAGAAAGGGAGCAAGTCTACAAAAAGGGCAGGAAGCCTGTGCTCTTCGAAAGCGGTTTGGGGAAATGTGAGTCTTTCACCCTCTCCTTAGGACCCTTGGGGTTACCTCTGGAAATACATGAGCATGCTCTTTTGCAAGGACCCCAAAGCCCTTTACAAGTATTCATCCAGCTTAAGTCCTCGACTGGAGTAATGCAACAGCCCAGTGACTCGTGGGCAATAAAACCCAGAGCTCTTAATTCCTACCTCTCCCTAGACTCATTAGGACCCCCTTGCTCCCGTCCACACCCCAGACCATTTGTCCTTCTTCCCACGCCTGCTGGCCTATAGGACCCTGAGGTAATGATCCAGGTTGGTTTTTTCACCAATAAACTATCTGCTGTTACTGCAATAAAGGGCAGCAAGTGACCTGGCTCTGGGAAGGGCTGGGACTCAACTAAATGACACCACTGACAGCACTAAAGTGGCTCCCGTGGAGCACAGCGGCGAAAAGACAAATGTCATGGTGATAAGAGTATATATGCCTTTACATGCCAAATTGAGGATATCCTTATTATAATTCTTTCAATTTCAGGCTATTCTTGTATTAACTTAGATTAATGCAACATACTTCAACTATTTTGTGGGTATTCAAAATATTCCGTTCTATTTTTTGTTTTGAAAATAGTAAAAGAATATATAATTGCCACTGATGTGGCTTACTCCTCCTGAAATTAACAGGGAAATCTTTCCTCTGAATCCAATAGATTTTGCCTTCAGGCTGCATTAATAAAGCTGTGGATCTGGACCTGGTCAGTGCTGGAGATGGAAAAATGGAACAGACGCTCATCTGGTCTTACACAACTTGCATAGTGTGGACACTCCCAATTTCAGTTTATTTCAGTGGGAACAGCACTAAATTTAAGGGACTAACCAAAAGTTGCTGTACTCAAATTCTACTTTTCGATATAGCTGTTTACCTAAATGTCAAAATGTTATGATTGGTTATTAAGCATTTGTAGTTAAAAAAAATAATCAGGGTATTCAGATTCTCTATTTCTTCTCTGTTCACAGATCCCATATGGATTTTAACAGCAGTTTTAAGTTCATAGTAATATTTCTTGCTCCTCCTGGCCCCCTCCATAAGTTTAAATTCAGTCTGTGGTTGTTGCTGCCCTTCACAAGTTAGATTTCTCATAAGTCTTTATTCATTCAGGTGAGAAACTCATAATCTAATGAAAGCCATTAAATTAAAGAGTTCTTTTGCAGTCCCATTGTATCTTAGCTGACAGACTGGTCATAAAGGAAATAAATCAAATCAGCAAATATATTGAAGTTAGCAGATAGCTAAAAGATTGTACAGATTGTACTGTTTGAAAAACACTAAAAACGGTGGGCCAGTTTGTGCTCCTTATATTCCATTATAACCCCCTAAATTCAGAGGTCTCTGGCACTGAATACACTCACAAGTTCCTACTACTTCTATTTGAAATTTGCGATGGGCAGTTTTCATCGAGGCATTTCATCAGTGTTACCTTGTTCTTAGAGCAAGGAAGAAGGCACTAGAAAACCTGAGATTTTCCCCAACAGCAGCATGTGTTGAGTCTGGAGTTTTTAGTCTTGTATCTTTTGCTCTGAGGCTGCCTGGCAGCTTGCTAACTCCAGTGTGCACCTCCAAGAATGGTCATCTTTGACAAAAAGCTGTGTAGGCATCTAAGGAGCCAAGTTCTCTGCTGAATTAGGCTGGGTAGCTCTACTGGGAGCCGTGAAAACCTACCGATTTTCACCACATGGAAACCACCCTCCACCCTTAATTGTTGCCGTCTTTCCTGAAGCAAGTGGTTCTGATTTCAGACATGTAGCCTTGAGGGCATGGGGGAGCCACTATATGAAATATTTTGCAAATTACCCCTAGAATGTTTTGATACATAACATAATATAATGGAAAATTAATCTATCCCCTTCCTATATAGTTTGCTATAAAAATGGATTATAGAATTGCCAAGAGGAGATAGATCAAAGTATCTGAATTATGCTTTTGCAACCAAGCAGAAAGCTGTAGCTCTGTGGTTTTCTCACAGGAACTCATACAAAGTGAAGTAATTCCATCCTACCCCTGTCTTCACCATTAGATGATGCAAAGAGTATCTGTGCTGTGTACTTCATGCAGATAGTTGTTTCTTCTGTTTGTAATAGAGCATGAGATTGGCTTTCAAAAAGCACTCGAGGTAGAGTCACAGCTTCTCCTCACTAATGCATGCTTGAAACTCCCACATCAGCAGACTTTCTGTATAGGCACTTCTGATTCATATGGCAGTATAGTTGAGTTGTGCTTGGTATATGCACTTATAAAGCAAAAACTGTGACCACATCCATCTAGAAATAAACCCTGACATTTTTAACTATTACACTGAATCATTAGGAGACACTTTGCTGATTTCCTTAACTTCACAAACTAGGGAAAAAACACCTGGACTGTTTATCATTCAGAATAAATTGTTCTACAAAGATGTGGTCTTTTAGGTTTGAAAAGTATGGGCAGAATGCTGCTACAAGTGGAAGGCAAACCAGCGGCCTGGCAGGCAGCAGAGCGTGGGTGCCATGCAGGGGTGCTTTTGTACTCCAAGCACAGCATGATGATGATGCCGCCTGCATCAGACCAAGCAACTGTTCTGCCACCCTTGAAACCCAGGACAAAAAGTTAGAAGGGAGAAAGAATAATCATACAGCTCCCCACTCCAAGCAAATTCAATCATAAAGGCCTATGTGTACAGCAGTAGGAAAATCCAGACTGCAAAAAATTAATTGCCTTCAAAAAAGATAAGTATGCAATACTAATGTAACTGAAGATATCAGCTGTAATGAATCATTTGGCTGCTTGATTATTTGACTAACTTGAACCATTTTAACTTGAAATGCTTTTATACAATGCATAGGGGTTAATTTAATCTGGGTAAAGTGTCCACTGAAAGGATGATTGAATTTGTGTCAGTGTGCAAGTGACAGTAACGTATTTCTGCCAATAATAGTGAAGAGTAATGTTAAATAGCGCAGCAGAGCAGTGCTCCTTTCTTAAGTCATAAGCCAAGATGTAAGTATTGAGAAATGTTTTGATGTCATAGTGGGAGGCAAACATTGCACCGACCATATCAGAATCAAAAAGCCTGTAAGAAAATACAGAGATGACAATATTTTTGAGACTGAGAAGGAATGTGTGATAATTTGTCTTTGTGTTTTTCTTTTGTCTTTCCTGTTACTCAGAAACAGTGTTTTGTTATTCAAAATCAGGATTAGGCTATTACTACAAAAACATTACTAGTTCCTCTCAAATCTCAAACATTAGAAATATTGTTCTGATTTGTGCTTGCCTGATCATCAGTAATACAGACTGCAATCTTGCTCATTTTTCTCTGTCAGGTGGCATAGGGTAGAAGCAGACGTGCAGACGTGCTGTCAGGGTGACCCAGTCTTGCTCCTGGACACCAGCCTTTTTCACAGGGGAGCCGAGTAGCAGCAGCTGGAGATGCTGTCAGAGACCGAGGGCACTTGTAGGATACTGGATTTAAAAAAACCCACAACTTCATTAACTGAATTATCTGCAAAGTTTGGCGGACATTTATATGCCTAGAGAGACAGGGTAGGAGTCTGGAACCATTTGACTACCAGTGAAGACCATTCAGCTTCACATTTGAACCAGGTCTGGCAGTGAGATTCAGAAACATCTGTTTACACAGACTGTACTAATAGCTGTTGTTCTTACAGGATCACTCATGAATTCAGCATGAATAAAGGATAACAGTCTTTTCCTGTACCTCTGCAGAAGATGTGAGCAGTGTCAACAAGCACTACATGAGACTGGAGAACTTGTGGAGAAACAGGATGGCTCATGGGCAGTATAGGTGGAAGAGAAAAGCATTTAAGATACATGATAAAAAATGCCAATTGTGAAGAATGCCAACAAATTACATCATACAGCATTTTGTAAACCAACACTTCACATGTTTAACCCTCTGCATAAATGGTAAGTAGCTCGTCTTCACAACACTCCAGCAAGCTTTTGTCTTCCTTTGAAAGGCAGAAGCTTGAAACAAGTAGGTGGGTTGCCCAGTGTGATAGATCAGGTCAGTGATACATCCAGGAGCAGGACGTGACAATTCCCACTTCCCTCTTTAAAACCAAACAGAACCAAGAATTGGTTTGGGGTTTCTACCTTTGTGAAATATGACTATAGCTCAGCAGAACTCTATCGATGAGGACCACGCTACACTCAATGGAATTTGCGTCATCCATAAACGTGATTAAATGTGATGTCAGTATGTATTGGTCTTACATAGGACCATGAAATAGTTTTGTGAATATTGTTTTTTTAAAAAAAAACTTTTGTTTTGTTTAAAGATCTTCACATAGTTCTACTGCAGTGACTTTGTTGGTCTGGTTTTCCTTCTTGCACAATGTCTGGTTCTCTTGCCTGCAGATATTTTTCAAATACAACTCTCTGTAGCTATTTCTAGGAGATAATCACTGCAGTATCTTTTAAAAACAGTTTTGTTTTATTAAGAAGTCCAAGTGTCACGTTTCTATATCACTGCTGTTACCAGGTGACAGTGTTTTTACTTTTAAAATACCATTTCCAAGTTTATCATCTCACTCCGTGACTTATAATTCTTCTGCATAAACATGTTTGAGATCTGTGATGGTATCCCTGGTGATGGTTGCCATAGTGCTTTGCAGGATTTTATTTCTGCTCATTCCTCAAAAGCAGGACTTTGCTTCTCTGTGGGAAGCCCAGGGCTGCAGTGGTCTCAGATGTTACTGTCTTCGTTGTTCTGCCCCTACTGGGGAATTAACTACCCAGGCATACCACTGTCATCTTTACCATATTCCATCCACTCTGCCCAAAATGCATGCCAGAAGCCATTCTCCTCCTTCCTGTAGGACCTTATTACACATCTCTTGACGTTTTCATTGGTTCCTACTTAGTTCCCATGTCAAGAACATGTTATTCTCCATTAATATTTCAATCTACATTTTCTAACACCACGGGGAATACACAGAGTTTTTAAAATTTCAGTTGTGTTCAAATATTCTTCAAAAGACTTAAAAATAGGACACAGAAAAGCTACTGTGATTCTAATTGCCTCAAATGCTATACTTTCGACAGGAGCAAATACACCTGCCTCCATCCAGTTCAGTCTCGCTCATTGTGATGAATACCTTTCCCAAACCGTTTGTTTTTCCTAAGAGCTTTAGGAAAATTGCTGAGTCTCATTTCTGTGAAATGGCTGATATGATGATTGTCTTAGAGGCCATGTCAGTGGCAATTAAAGCGCCAAAATGTCTTTGGGAAGCTGAGTCATGCTGATTCATTTGAAGAGGTAGTAGACCATTTCCTCTACCTTTGCTTATGTTAAAGGGTACTTTCAGCAGTGCCTCGTCTAAACAAAGTCAAAGATGAAGGATCATTTCATATAAGAGGGGCAGAATCTGGTTCACTGCACCTTCAAAGTCAGGTGTTCAACCTGTGGTTTCTAAAGGGCATATACATAAAACCTATATCACAATGAAGCCTCTCCTCACGGTAGATAGAGCAGTCATTTTAAATGAGTAAGCACAGATACCTACATACATGTTATATAAAATGGTAATTTTAAATGCAGGCTTTACATCTTCTGAGTGACTGAGGAACAGAGAAGCATAAATGAACTCTCTTACAGCCCAATTAAATTTTTGAGATTTGTTTGACCAGATGACAAATTTGGCATAAAATATTCAAGGAATGTGCAGGATGGAATTGAAGGCTATCAAGGGGGAAAGAGCTCCCAGAGGAGCACAGGCACGAGGCAGTAACCCTCCAAATTCCCTGAACAGTTGTTCAGGTATGCTAAACGTCTGGTGTCATAACAGCCTACCACTAAGGCAACTGTTTTGTGACCCTAAACTCAGTCCCAAGTAAAGCAGATTACACGAGAAACAGCACTTGCCCAGGCAGGATCTTTTGTTATGGACCCATCCTTCTCTAGGATCTGCAGCATGGTGTGGCAGGATGGAGATAATGGGAAGGGCACAGTGACATCCATCTGATCAGAGTTGCCTGGGAAGTGGCTTTCTCCAGCCCATTAAAGTTTAAGCTTGGAGATATTTTCCTGTTCCTTGCCAAATAACTTTTGAAGTTTTCTAATTTGTGAGATAGTAAAAAGGCACAAAAGGTGTTTCTGGGCAGACTCATAACCAATCTTACTGCTAGTCTCTATACCAGCAGTGACAAACCACTCACCTCCCTGTACTTGCTCAGCCACAGCAGCAAGCAGAGCCCGACCTTTGCCCACCTCCCTTTCCCGGTGGTGGATGGACCCAACCTACCTGAACAGAGATTTAGATCATCTTTATCCACTGCAATAATTCTCCTTTCAGAACATTAACAAAGCTGTATGTGCTGAAGAAGAAAGGAGGTAGAAATCACCTACCTGGAGTGTGTGTAAGGGGTGGCATGCCCTGTTAGGCTATCAGAGTTACCCAGGTGCAGTTCTTGATAGAGAGCTGCTTCAGGTCCTGCTCTGCTTCATGGCCAGGATCATGAGTTCCACCTGATGGTCACTTATCACTGGGGAAAACATGGTACCAGTTACCAGGCATATCGTGCAGGTCAACCTGAACATGTCTATATGACACAGAGCTGTGCCAAGGAAGCTAATCTGCTAAATTAAAAATCCCATCAGTGTACTACTTAGCCTCGGCAAACACACCTTGTTGATTAACAAGACTAATTAATGTGGATAGCTGTACATAGTGCTGCTGCTGCTGCAACAGGAACGTTCCCTAGTGCCTCACCAGGGCAGAGTTTAAACCAAAGAGAAACAACAGTGCTGGTAAGTCTGCCAACACCACCAGCCTCCACTGCTAATAGTGTCATCCTTTTGTAAAGATGTCAGTCAACGTTCATCTACTTCAAGTAAAAATAGAAACTCCCATAATGACCTAGTTCTTCTGGTCCATGTTTCTACCTCTGTGTAAACTTGCATTGTTGAAAACAGAATTCTAAACTTTCCAGAGAACCTAAAGCCCGTATTTATAAACACATCATAGCAGATTTACTGTTGGACCAATTACTTTATCTGTGTCTCTTAGAAACACCCAATAAAAAAAATATAAATACTCCAGAGGGGTTTTAAGTACTGATGAAATTAATGGACCCAGGGCATTAGAAAGAGCTAGATATGGCACAGGCAGGCACTGGCCAAGCTTCCTCATGTACTTCTCCTTACATCTCTAAGGCCTGACCTTCAACACCCTTCTTCTGCAGGGGCAGGTTCCCCTTCTTCCACCACTGCACATGTCTGCATGTGGCCAGGCAACTGTACCCCAAATGCCATCAGAAAGGAGCAGGGAGGTGGCATGGCCTGAACAGACGAAATACATACATGCGTATACATGCCTGCCTGTGCACACATACTGGAGTAGCCTCAGGGCTTGTAATAGCTGAGACAGAAAGAAAGTTTGTGGAATAAGCGCAGACAGTGGAAAGGACCAAATGACAAGAACAAGCCCATGGTACAAAGACAGGGTAGGCAGCAGTTAAGAACAGAGAGAACTGGGACATGGGTAGGTACATTCAAACACTTCTTGGAATAAAGTGGTCGATGGTATCAGATGGCAATAATAACTGCAAGAGGTAACAGCCGATCAGGGAGTGCTGAAAAAAAGATTGCACTGGAAGGCGGGTGGCAGATTGCTCAGGTGGAGCCACTCTCCAAAGCTCCATAGGTGGATGAAAACAAGATTGCTTAGCCCTGCCTCAAAATCAGAGAAGCAGTAAACAAAAGGCTGAATTTTTTTAATTGTTACAGAAAGCCTAGGGAGAATAAGGACTGCTTTGCAGAAGATCTTCTCTTCTTGGTATCCTGTTTCCCTTGTTGTTAATGCAGTTGGACATTCTTTGAAGTTGAAATAATTTCCTTTATCCCCTTTTCCTCCCCCTCTGCCCTTGTTCTTAGCCTGGTTAAATTAACAATTTAAATTAATTAAAAACATACTTGTCTAAGTCAAAGCCCTTTTATACAATGTGTTAAGAAGAAATATGACACATGCTTATAACAGTTTCAAGTTTAAGTGGTTTTACCTTTCCAAGTTCTGCAGATTTTCCCTATTGAGAAGACCAAATTTTGCCATTACAGGGGTATCTTCAGAGCATAATTGTCACCAAATTTCATTCATGTCTCCTTCAGGAAAAGACTTTGATCTTCCTGACTCTACTCCCATTTCAGTGAATTTTTTTTTTTGATGTGACAAATACTTGATTGGTTTTGAAACTGTTTGCATTCTTCCCTTTCAAACCTTTTGTCCTTATCCAATAGGATTTCTACATGCTCACAATTCCTGGGATATTTCCTCTGTATCTGTCTGTTCCAGTCTGAATTGGCTTTTGGGGATTTTATGGACTTCTACACATATTCCTAGCAATACTGGCTTCACTGTCTCTGCTTACTGATCTTATCGTAAGCCATTTACTGTTTCCATTTTATCCTTCAATTACACCATTCTTTCACATTCCTTCCCTAGGTTGTATAAAAGAGATCTTTAATCTCTCTTTTCCTCTAATTGAAGCTGTCCTTCCCAGTGTGTTTTCCACTGCAATGCTCTGGTTTTCATTAAGCAATGTCAGCAATACTCTGGTTGCTGTTGCTCTCTGTTTAATGTGGTTTTGCAAGAATAATAACAACTTTTTGTCTTTCCACAGAACATGGAAAGAAAGTTGTAATTTATTAGCCTCATAAATTAAAGCATTACAGTATTGATGTCTTATGAGAACTAGGGTAAGGAAAAGGCAAACTTCTGTTTCTAAGTCCCAGATAGGTAATGCATTACCAGGAGTTGCTGCCTGATTAGATACTGACACACCGATACCTTCCAACTGTAACTGGAATGACCGCAGGTCAACCCTGTTAGGTAAACAACATGAAAAGGTAGAGCTGGGAATGAAACAGGGAAAGGCTCCCTGTAATTGTGCTGTCCAGGGGCATGGTGTACTTAAATAGCCACAAAATCCTGGTCCAGATCTGCAGAGATGGAGGAGCTGGGACTGGCAAATCCCAGCAATAACTCAGTGTAAATTGAGGGGAGATGTTAAACGTTCAGACTTTGTTCTCCACTGGAAATGCACTGATTAGCAGCCACTGAGGATCCTAACAGATTAAAAGAAGACAAATAGTGGCTGTTTTCATAAGCAGGAGGTCTTGGCCTCCAGCAATCAACAGAGCTCTGCTATTATCCACCAGCCATGGAGCTAACATTTTCTCAGATAGCACAAATAAGCAATGATAACAGAGCAAGCCCCTAGCCTGACTTAACTCAAACGGGCGAGATTGCCAGTGCTTTGTGGGGTGCAGTTTCTTAGGATCACATCTGCAGACAGCTAAGTTTGCTCTGAGTGAGACAAGTGATGGAAATGAAACCAGCATACTCAATATGGGCTGTAAATCACATACAGCTGTCAGAGTAGGGTAAAACCTGCTTTTCTCATAGTTTGGTTTTAGTTAAAAAGAAAAAAACCCAAGCAATTCTTGTTTCAGAGTGGGAAGGGAGGAGAAGGCAAATTGAGGAATGAAAAGCAATTAAAAGCTTCCTGGGACATTTTCTGGTGTTTGTCCTTGCCTTCTTCCAGGATGACATTTCAAAGCCAGAGTTAAAAGATCAGCTTGAATTGGAGGCAGAGAACTCATCAATGTTCAGACTTTAATCAAGCTCAGCATTACAGTGAGATGTGGCACAAAACCAGCTGCTTCTGACTTATATGATTCAAAGACACTACAAAACCCACAGGCTGCCTACAAGGTGCTTCCCAGGCCAGTGCAGCTGAGACCTGGGTATTTCTAACTACTAAAACATGTCATGAAACCCACGTTACAGGTCCTTCAAATAACAAGGGCTCTTGGGCAAATAAAAGAATAACCGTCTTCCCACATATTATTCCTATTACCAATTTCCTTTTTTATAGGTCTATACATGATCTGCCTTTTTCAGTTTTAAAATGCAACCAGTAAGCAACTTCCACACCTGACAACCCAAAAAGGGTCTGCCAGCTCTAACAGTCAACAAGAGACCATGTCTCCACCAAGGGCATCCTTCTCAGTGTGTGGTTTCAGGCAAAGGGTGGCTGCCTGGTAGAACACCTGGGAGCAGGAACTCAGACAGGCTCCCAGATGCCACGCATCATCATGAATTTTGGTTGTCTCTGCTTGGGGAACCTCTGTGCCTAGGGGCACAGGTTCTGACCAGAACAAGGACAGTGTAGCACTGTGTTCAGACACTACTGTGAATGCTAAAATCCAGATGAATTAAAAATCCTACCTCTCGGCATGATTCACTGCCTGAGTGAGTTACCAGGTCTGGAGCTACTGCAGTCATGGCCAATTCAGGAGCTCGCTGGCCATGATGTCCTTCCTGGTGACCTTCCCCTACTGAATTCCTCCAAACGTGCACTCCGCTAGGTGTAACGAGACATCTAATGAGACATCAGCCCAGTATTTTGGAGTGAATAGAACTGACTGAAATGCAGAAATTGTGTGCCATGAGGAGGTTTTGATGTTTCAAGTTCACTTTTGTAGTGAATCCGAGTTTGAAACAAAATTTGTTTCCCATATACAGAAAGTATTTTAAGGATTTTGTTCTGGACTGTGTAAAATACTTACTATTTATTTGAATGATAGCTTTTTACTTTGACTTTAAAAGGTTACCATTTTTAAATGTTTACAAAATTAAAACTATTAGAAAGTATGTCGATTTTAAATGGTAAACACAAGACTTACATTTGGGAAATGGAAAAGGGAAGACTTCACCACTATTGGAATACCTCACTGACTTCTTTCAGAGTGGTATTTCACATAAGCAAGCATAAAAAAAAGAAAAGAAGCCTAATTATGAAGCAGCATTTTCTGATCAATAAATACAGTGGTGGAAATTTTCTGCTCCACTTCAGAAACAGTGCTGACGATGTGCTCCATGAGTAGGTCCCCATGAAACACAAATTGGAGCCAGACATATTGACAAGGAAGGCTTTTATAAAAAAAGTGTCGACCTAAGGAGGGTTTCAAGATTCTGAGCTCATTGCTTCAGTTTCTGACTCATCCTTTTCTAAGGTTTTTGGTTGGTTTTTTTTCTTGTTTGGCAGGCAGCTCTTGTCAGGTCCATTTGACTTTTCTGAAAGAAGACTGTGTAGAGCAACTAGAGCAAGACCCCCACTTCCTTTCTTCTTTAAAGCAGTGGCCATCATGGGAAGTCTAAGATGTAGTATTAGTCACCAATTTTTTGTAAATAAAGCTCTTCACGTATCGTGCACTGTCAGGTAACATTCACGCTGCATGGTTGGTGCTGCATGAGGATTAATCTAGTCACAAAACCTGACAATTCTGGTTTGTATCTGGAAATTTTTTGAATAAAAGGCATACCACTTTGACTTTTGTTCTCAGTCAATGCTACTGTATCACAATGTTTCCAGATGGTTATTTTAGACACTGAAGAATTTTTGTGGACTCTAAAAGCAGCTTTGTAATGCACTATGATAAAAAAAATAATACGTTTGGTCAAAAGACCTACTTTCCTGTAAGTGTATTGTTACGATTTTATTCTAAAGATATCCATTAGAGCTTTTCTTTATTGTTATAATTAAAAATACATTAAGCATTATAAACTGTGGAATGAAAAAAAGTAAATAAACCAGCCTATGTTAGTCATCCTCTGTCCTTTAAGTACAGACCAGGTTTCAAATACCTGAGTAATTAAAGCCAATGGCAGTTGTACTTAGGAACTTCGGTTTTGACAGCTATGCACTTAAGCCTTAAATTTTGCTCAAGCCTAAGCAGATGTTCCATGTTCACAAAAAGAGTACCACAAAACTCTCCTGCTTAGTGAAACTTGTGCCGACTGCGGCACTTTGTAACTACAGCAAAGATTCCCTGATGCTGGGATGTGACTCGCTTCCATCCTTCTCCCATAAGCAATGCACTGCACTGGAAACACCTCTCTGAGATAAAGTCTGTTGTATTTTGCCATCACTAGTAGCTGGGCTGTGCAGTCTTCACTGAGATATGAGCTTTATCTACTCTCCTTTTTTTATTCCCCACTTGAGTCATTTTCCTTCCTAGCCTAGGTTATGCTGAGGAGGTGGCAGCCAGGGAAAGGAAACCTCTTCAAGATTCCTGCTAATATCATAAATAAATAAGAACATAATGAATAATGCAAATTTTAGCTTGAGTCAATCAGCACACGATGCAGTTCAGGAAGCAAGCAGAGATCAATGGGGGCTGTTAACAGCTTGGCAGTGGCTGTTTCCTCTGCATTGATCAAGAAACTGTCTTTTTCCAGGGAACATCTGAAATGACGATGCAGCTGGGGTGGGAGGTGTTCACTGAGAAGAGCCCAAAAACTGGACTTTGGGATTTCGCATGAACTTCTGTGCCACAAGGGCAAACAAGAGATAGTTAATTAACAATGCAGATTAGTGCATGCCATATACTGCATACTATGCAACACCTGGTGCAATTTCAGTGCTAAGCCCTGGTCCGTGTGCTGTGGCGTACTTATTTCCAGATGCCTATATTTGGATTGAAGGTGGATCTTCAATCATTCTTTAATTTTTCAAACTGTCACCAACAGTGTGTTATATTGCAAAAGTGTCTGTGACTGATGGCAGACTAAGGTCAGACAGAGTGTATCAAGCTTTTTTAATTTGAGGAACGCACTTCCTGTTGCAAGTGGCCTCAAGCACCAGTCTCAGTCTTATCATGAACTACCTCTTTTATCAGTGTCGTATAGCGTACCTTTGGTTCCTTCAGAGAGTGGCTAGAGATGCTTAACAGCTTTCAGTGTCATCATGATTATTCATTTTGTCCTGGTGCTTTGTTGTTAGAGTTCTGACCTTCATTCATGGCAGGAGGGGGGGACACGACACCAAAACCAAAACCAGAGCAAAGCTTTGTCCAGTTCATCCCTTTGGATCCCACTCTCCAGGGCTCTCCAGGCTCACACACTTGATTCACAGTGCCACGTAGCTCTCTCTCCCCCTAACACTAGACATGGCAGGGTGGAGGAATCACTGTCCTTTCCTGCATTTTCCCTGCTACTCAGGGAAGCAAAGTCCTTGCCAGCTTCCCAATCCTTTCATGCAACAGGCCTTAGCAGAGACATGGGGGTGGTGTTTCTGTAGCATGGGGAGCACTGAATCTTAGCAGAAATGTGTTACCAGTACTTTAAATTATGATAGGTGAAAAATGCTTCTGTCAAGCACAGAGGATCCTTTGTTTCCAGCTCTGCTATGAACATCTCAGGAGTGACAAATTCCTGTTTAAGATTACTGCTATGAAAAGAGTAACTTCCTAGTTAGTGAGTATAGTGTAAAGTAAGAAATTACAAGATGGGGCTCACTAGTTGGGAAGATGTTATTTCCCCACCAGGCAGGGGATTCAGGCTGAGATGACATGTTTCCTGAGAGGGAACAAGGACAATATTCCTAGTCCTGTTGCTTGGGTGCATAAAAACATACTCCAGGCTTTGGTGAACAAACATACCACACCTAACATTGCTTAAATAAGAACTCTTTCTTCCTTTCAACTTTGTTTGCCTTGTGGAGTCTTGAAATCATCCTCCTATGTACACCAGGAATGTTAATCCACAGCTTAGCTCTTCATGAATGGCTTCCAGATGTCTGGTCAGGGCTAGGTGAAGGGTTTAGTAATGAGGAGACCTAAAGAGCAGGGTCACAAGATGCACTGTAAAAAGGCACTGTATATCGTACACATTATGTCTTCCCATCTCATTACTTCTCTCCCAGCCAAAGCTGTCAAATCTTAGGCCCATTTTTAAACACTCATCTGTCTCCATATAAAAAGCATTTGTTACTACATCTTCTACATTACATCTCAAATTCACAAATAGCTTTATAGATATCCTTGTTCTTACTGTACCACCTGTTTGATTTTGATCTGAACACCTACCCTGTCAAACTGTTGTCGGGGCCATATCTGATATGTGCTGAAGTAAGAAGCATCCTTTGTTTATTCAGTCTTACCCAGTTCTGTCCATCTCACTTGAAGCAAGTCATAAAACACAGGCTGAAGCATGAAAATGTTGTTGTAACAGGGCTGTCACAGTTTGTTTTCTCCTTCAAAAATCCACTTTTAACTACCTCTCATCTTTCCTTTGCTACTTAGAGCAATGATTTCAGAGCTATCCTTGATGCTTTGTGACCTGCTCTGGGTTTTTCTCTCTGCTAGTTTAATGAACTTATCACCTCTCCTGTGCTCATCATTGTTTTTCCCCACAAGAACCCTAACGTCATTCATATATTTTTACTAACATTATCCTTGAAGTTGAACCTTTTCTCTACTATGACATCTGGAAAGTAAGGCTTGATTTTTGAACACCAGCTGGATAACAAAAATGCTCAAATTAGAAAGAAAAATGTAACTAGCAATGTAAAACAACACTAGCATCATCAAATGGAACAGAGGAAGTAATCACATTTCCTATATAAAAGATGGTAATACACAAGAAACAGATGTTGTTTCTCCGTTAAAAAAGTCCTTGCCTGACCTTGTTTTCAGAATTCTAGAACAAAATTTCATTATTTAAATGGAGAAGGATGGCTAATATGTTGTGTATTCTTTAGAAAACATACTGCCAGCAAATGGACACACAAGATCCAAGATGATTTGCCCTCTAGTTCTGCTATGCAGCATATCAAAATTCAAGAATAACTCAGGCAATACAACAGCACACAGTGGTAGAACGGGTTTTAGCCACCTGTGTTTATATCACTACTAATTGCTGGGGTGATGGTGAATGCATTACCTTGGGGAAGCTGGCAGAAATTGTTCAAATAATCCGATAATTCTCCTTTCCTTGTCAAAGAACAAGGGAAAAGAAAAATAGAAACATACACCAGAAAAACACACTAAGAAAATTAATGTGTGGGAAGGCTGGTTTATATGTGATAGGGTAATTTGATTAAGGACAGTCAAATTTTAATGGCCCCTCTTAATGCCCATTTAAGTCAAGTAGTGCAGTCCACTGACTCTCATCAGAATGAGCAATAGCGAATGCCAAAATACTACTCATCACTATATCTTCACTTTTGAGGAACTGAACTGGTTTTGAGTTATTTATTTAGATCTTTTACTTTCTAGATGATCACACTTCTGCATGAAATGGCATCTAGTGTCTTCAGTCATAACTCAGGGCTCGAGGGAGGCAGTTTGCTAGAAATGTGGGAATTCTGACAGAACACATCACTGGACAACGTGGTTTGTGGGGCCCAACGTATCTGGTGGGAACGGACCCATTACACCAAATTGTCCTTGTATTACTGTCAGGGAACTAGTCTACTAGCTGACATTCCAGATTGCACAGGCAAGCTGTTTATGGGCCCATATCTATAGCCATGGCTGCAGAGCAATCCCATCAGACAGACTGCTTGAAGGCCAGTGATACCAGAGCTTTCAAGCTGTTAGGGAGAGCACCTGAAGCTGTGGGAGTGAGAGACTCAGATAACCCCAGAGCATGGCAGCCACATCCCGATCTTCACATCTGGAACTATTCTTGCAGGAGGACTTGGACGAAAAACTGACCTAAGACTTGCAGCTGCAGAACAAGAGCTAATAGGAACTTCTACCTCCTTTATCTGAAGATGAGGGAAACCCTTCTGACAAAGAAACTGGGTATCTAATCTTTAAACTAAATAGCTGTTTAAAAGGCAATCTCAGATTCTGTAAATCCTACTGCATGTACCTATCTGTGCTCTCCAAGTAGGTCTGCTGGTTTTAACAGAACTGCTCACATACATCAAGCTGATCATGCCTTGCGAGAATGAGCCCTTTCCCAACTTCTCTGCATCAGACAAAAGAACAGACCTCTATGGCAGAAGAATGTAATGTACCAGCCAACTTACAGCTTCTTAACATCATAACACAATTTTAATTGTGCTGCCCCAAGGATGATGGTCCAACACCAAGCTGTCCCTGACACATCTCCTGGAAATAAGAAGAAAAGGGAAGAACAGAGACACAGCCAGGGTATGAAGAGCTTGGGAGACACAGGCTGGCTGCTTCTGCTGCTGCTGAGGCTTTTGCTGGGTAGGAGAACTACTTCCCCTACTGAGAAACATGACCGTCTTACTCCACTGCTGTCCCACACAGCTTGGCCCATCTTCCATGGCAAGCTAGGTTCAGTCCCATGGGGCTGAGGTGGTTTGGCTGCTGCTCCCACCAACATGATGCCAAAGACAGCTGGCTGCCTGCACCTACAGTATCTTCACATCAGAGTGGGTCTCACTGACTGGTTTAAAACCTGCAGTGAGAGTAGCCAGGCCTTTTGGGCTAGCAGGAGACCCAGACCCGGATGTGCTGGTGCTACTATGCATGTCCATAATATTGATCTATGCATACCTGTCAATTTGAACATGCACTGGACCTGCTGGATTAATTGTTTATGTGTAAATGTATGGCACAGCAGCAGCAGCAACTTTGTTATGTCCTAGTTCTGGAATGACTATGCATGCATGGTCTAGTTGCACAGACATATAAATCATATCTGGAGATAGCCATTTTGTTTGCCTTTTAAATAAGACTATCAACTGTCATGGCATTGTGCATGATTATCCCTTTGCACAATGCCATGACCTTTCTGGACTGCTATATAAATATTTAGTCCTTTTTTTGGCACCCAGTCATTTCTTGTGCTTCATACTAAGAGATTACTGAACACAAACACATTTAAGGTGAATGCTCAAGTAAGAGTAAACTCATCATTCTCTTCAGTTAACAAACACAGTGGAAAACTGACAAGAACAAAACTGTTGTGGTCTGAAACGCATTCATTACTGACTGAATGTATGCTATGATTGTTACTACTGTTTATCATTGCCTGGTGGCGAAGCAAGACCCATGACTAAGCAATGTCGGTGACCACATAATGCTCTCTCTGTGCATAGTCATAGTCTTCTTACAGCTATAAAAATGTCAGTCTCTTACATGGTATAGATTTGAAAACCTGGAATGGACCCGAAAGGTAAAAAGCCTAGAGACAGTTGGACAGCAGGCCTTCTCAGGTCACACGAACCCGCTCACTCCACTGAGTGTTCCTTCCACAGTCCCATTTGATAACCCCATTAGTAAATTTAGAACAACAAAAGCACAAAAAAATAATGCACAGTCCATTCTGGCCTTGCTTTAATAGGTCATTTTTTTCCAGGCAGCTGGCCAGGCTCACATTAGCCTCCTTCCTGACCTTTCCAAGCAACAAAGTACGTGGCTCACCACTGACGGTGCTATTAACCACTGACACATCAGAAGAGGACTACCTGAAGTAAAGCACCATTTCAAGAATATTCTTTCAAAGGTACATTAAGTCCAGATCTCTTTGGACCGAACAGATGCTAAAAAATTTGGTTGGCTATGCAGCTGTGAACCCCTTGCAAATGCATCATTTCATAAGAAACCTTTCCATTTTAACCAAAGACAGATGGTGTGCTGAAAGGGGTTGTGTCAGTCCAGCCTAATAACACAAATAAAGTGGTAATTATTTCCTTCTGTGCTTTTCCACTGTTAGAGTGTATTTGAAGCTGTTACTGTATTTGCTGGTTCTCTTTAGTGTGTGATATGAAATCCCGCAGCGGTGGCGGGTACTTCAGATTCAATGCAAGCGGTGGCAAACAGCACAGACACATTGAGAAACTGGAAAGTGCTAGAAATGTAAGAAATGTTCCACTTCTTTTGGCAAAAGCTTAGCAAGGGAAAAAAACCCAGACATTTTCAGAGGAAATGGGATACCGCTTTTCAATCAGTTCTTTACTAAGCAAAGACTGCAAGATTGTTTGCCTCCTCAAAGGTCATTTTTGTTCAGATCATGAAGCAGGGCACTAGCAGAAGAACTTCAAAAGCAAAGAGAAGCTAAAGCCAAATTACTCAGAGAAGCAAACACAGAGCAAATCTTTAAGTCTGGAAAAGTTTAGGCAAAACCAAATAGGAAAAAACCACGAAAAGAAGAAAATATCTATTATGATGCACAGCAATGCAACTGAGACAGAATTACTTATGTGAATAATGGTTTACAATTGAGGGAAGACAGGATGATACAAAATATACTGTACAGTTCAGTCTTGGAGTAGTAAAAGTGGGATCAGCTATTATGATCTCTCTTACATTTCATGTAACTTTGAATCACATCAAAAGCTTTTAATAAGACTTACATTTTGCCAATAAAGTGACACTCCAGTTCCAGTATCAAGAGATAGAGATCTGTTTCCTAGAGGTGCATTGCACCAGCCAAGAATGTAAAAAAGATAACAGGTAAGCAGGAGACAGCATCTCTGGAGCGGTGTAGAGAGTGAGGAGCAGGTTAGGCATTGTGCTGATTCCTTAGGTATGTGGCAAGCACTGAGTCAGGCTGAAGTGAAAAGGAGAGCCAGATGGGGAAGGTTGGGGGTTTGCAGACAGGAGAATGGAGTTGGAGATGCAAGTGAGAAAGCTGCAAAGGGCCAAGGTAAAGAAAGCAGAGATGAACTGAAGAAGTAAGGAACCTGGTTAAGTTATTTCCTTGTGATGACTAAATTGACAAAAGATATTTCTCTGTCCCCCCTTGACCTTACTACCTTATCCTTAACCTGTGTCCGGGAAGTTCTTCTTAACTTTGAAAATGACAGCTTCAGAAACTTGACCTATTTTTTAAGTATCTGATGTCAGTGGTAGATTTTGTATAATTGAAGGATCTTTTTTTTTGCCCTGAATAAATACGTCAGTGCTATATTTCTTTCTGTTCATTGCCCACAGCTTTGTGTATGTGAGAAACCACAGACATCTTCATTTTGGGAAGGAAAACCAGTCAAGTCTGCATTAGCTGGAAGAAAAAAAAATGAAAAAGCAGTTTACCAAATGATGAGGCAAAGACTGGAGTTGATTTCAACTGGAAGCATAGACATGGAGGCAAACCCCCAAACTGGTTTGTACAGAAGGACTCCTGCTCTCACAGAAGTTACTCTATAGAGCAGAGAGAACAGCATACCAAAAAGACTTGTGCACTGTCACCCATGGTACATTTTAGAGCAAGCCCAAGAGCACACTGAATTCCAGGTTGCTCACAGGAGTTGGTAGCCACCATCCCTGTTGAGTCCTGTGGGCAGCTGGAGCTCTTTTTACTCTAAGACTACCCAGCTGCACACATCCAGTGTCAAAGCTCTCTGATGACAGATGATGCTGCAGCCCTCTCAAGAAAAACTGAAGAGAAGCTGGCAAGGTCCACCCCACAGCAGGTAAGTGTCCCTTGGGGACTATGCTAAGCAGTAGATACACTTGGCTTCCTCCGGGATATGCTGGCAGTCACATCAGACCTCAGCCCAAAGTGGTTCCTGCAGTCAGACCATGTAGATGAAGCAGTAGGTTATTGTTCCTGGCCAAAGATTATACCTTCTGTCATCACTTTCATATCCTCCTGTCATGTCTCTCTCCTCCTACACTTGCTTAGACGTTACATTGCCAGCTGAAGTTACCTTTAAGTTAGAAGCTACCATGAAGTTAGAACCATGATTAACATACGAGCAACACTGCCCACCTCTTTGAAACAAATCAAGCTAGGTTTCTTCAGACAAATGCTTTAAAAAAAAACCCACAACATATTAGTTTTTCTCCCCTTAAAAAAACAAACGACTCATTGTTTCTTTTTTCCTAAATATAATTTCTCAACATTTTTGCTATTATTGTGTAATACCACACTTACTGACATAACATCATTTTGTATACAAATGTTCTACGTCAACATAACCTGAAAGCAGCATTTTTTAACTTCAGCATCAATGTTTAAAGTTATCACAGTGTCACATCAGCCAAGTACTGCAGATCCATCAAAAATGATAATATTCTGGTATTTAGCTCTGCTTTCTTACTTTAACTACTCTCCTGTTGAAACCATACAGTGATAGTGGTCTAAATAGTAACAGAATGAAGAAAGTTGAATAATTTCTGAAGCGGAACAGTTTCTCAGGACATTAATTTAGAGGCGATACTAAAATTAAAGAACAATGAGTAGGTTTCTTTTCCAAAGTTGCTTTTCCAGAGCCCTGCAAAAAATTTAGAAAAAACAGACAATGGGATGAGCATAAAGTAATCTTTTTTCTTGAATCAACAAAGGTGGCTATGAGATTATGAAATCAGACAAAACAGGAACAAAGTTTTCTTTCTGATGAAAGCCACAGAAAGAACTGGTGACCCAAGAAGCACCAAAGAAATTTATCTAGAAATAAACCCTAAATATTTTAAGGGGAAAAGAAATCCACAATGCAGTGGGCTTTTATTATTGTAAGAATGTTGCCAATATTTCTGGGAAAGTAAAATACAATTCCAATATGGTACCGTTATTTTATGTATGGAGTATAGGCTTAATATTAACTGATTCCAGATGGAGCAGAACTAGAGCAATGCTGAGCGTTTTGAGGAAAAACACTGTGGCATTTTCCAGAGATAGACAACATCCTTACCAATCTAAGGACAACACTGACAGTCACAAAACCTGGCTGTAATGTTCAGCTTTGCCTTTGCAGTCAATGTGTGGCCACAGGGAAGTTATTTAATTTTTATTTTTAGTTTTTTCCAGGAGTTCATTCCAAGAATTGGCAAGGCACCACTTGCCTCCCTTCTGGGGTTCTCAGTGATTTGATACTAGACCAAAGAGGTCTTACAATAAAATATTTTGCATGATGAATTCAGATTTTTCTGACAAATTAAGAATTTATTTCCTTCATAAAAAATTGTTCATTTATGTCTCTGCTATAAATTATTACTTCCCTTCTCCTATACAGTACAAAACTAATTTAAGTGCCATTATCTTCAGTGAGAATAGCATTAGAAACCTGCATAGAGATTGCTGGCAGTATTGTGGAAACATTGGAAACTAGCATGGAAACATTCATGGAGGGCATAAGAAGCAGAAAGTCAGTAATTTTAAAAGTCATACAGTTGGTAAGCTGTGTGGTTAGTTTTGGCAGCAAGAAGTGAGATTCTTTAATAGACCTAATGGATGATGTCAAATTCTGTGTTTAAATATTTAATGTGCTTTCACTGCCTAGGAGTATCCTATTGCAGGTTGTCTGGCTTTCGAGGCACATGAAACCTGATCAGACACTGACTGCATAGAACAGTAGACTCTAATAGAGCAGTCAGCGTGTGACACAGATGTCAGCCTTCTCTCAAGGGATCTCTCTTCAGATATAATTAGTTGGTGGCGTTATTGCTCAGAAAGAAGAGAAAGAACCCAGATAAAAAACATCAAGCGATTTCAGGCTTTCCAATAAATGAACACACACACAGAGCTTGAATTTAATAGGGACTATTCATGTTGTGATCGCTACCTCAGGTCCCACCTCTAACCATCAAGAATGCTTGAAATGCATGAGAAGTCTGGTGGTTTGGTTTACCATGCCGGGGACATATCCCTAAGTGATATAAGCTGCTACTACAGTAGGAAGATGGTCCTTTATATTATCTGAAGGTCGGTAGAATTGTTAAGATAATTTTCCAATAACATTTTATCATTTTCAGGGAGTTCAATGGTTCGAAATTTTGACAATGCCACTTTCAAGCATGTGAGTGGTTTTACAAGCCTTTTTGCCCTGTCTCCTGTTCTCAAGGGTGTTTAGCAAATTTAATAACACAATATACCACTTGAAAAACAAGTATAAACCTAATCACATCTGCCTGCAGGATTGGGCAGCCACATCTCTCCTATCTCATCATTGTTTTCTCTGAAATTAGCCTGGAGACATAGGAAAACTAAATACCTAGTATGATTATTAAAACAATAAATCCTCTCCTTACAAAACCCACCAGTATTTCAGACTCAGATGTGCTGATCAGTAGAAGAAAACTCATCTTACAGCATGCTGAGACTCTGATAGAAATCAAACTATCCCTGACTTCAGCTTCATTGATTTTTGCTTTGCTATCAAAGGACTCAGTATTGTTAGCACATGTACGTCTGATTAATAGACAAAAGTAGTCTGCCTGGTGCAGAGTATCAGTAGGAATACAGCTGTCACAAAGGGGAATTTTCTTAAGGATAGACTATCAAAAAGCCTGTAACCATCATAGTTTTCATTTATTCCCTTCTCCTTAAAGGCTTTAGTGTGTTTACATGCAATGTTTTGTCTGATGGCTTGGCTATAAAAGTTGCTCACAGTAATGTATACTTACCTTAAAAAATTACAGGCACATTAAAGGTGCTGAGCTCCAGTTATTGCTTTCTGAAAGCTTCCTCTGCTCTACTGTAGTTGTAGAAAGAAGTCTTTCCATAAATGAGAACCGACCTCATTGCTTTGACAAACTGCAGCAGCATTTCAAGAGCAATCAGTGCTCTATATTGAAAAAAAGTAATAACACAGTGCTCTGGAGGACTGATAATGGCATCAGTGAGAAGAAATAGGTAAAATTCTCTGCTGGTCTAAACTGATGTGGTCTTATCGAACAAAGGCTATTTTATAAAAGGTAAACTTATTTTCTGTGTATCACAGTATTGCCTCTTCTGTACTGGCTGCCTGGAATGAAAATCAAGGAAAGCAGCCAAATAAAACTGCAGGCAGCCTCGGGCTCCATAAGTCCATTTTCTCTCCTTCTGTACCAGCATATTATCTGTACCATAATATTTTTGCTTATTTATCTTGCAAGAACTTTGCAAAAGGAACTGGACTTGTCGTGGTTCACACCTCTAGTACAAGCTTCTGGATGTATCTGATCGCAGGCTCCTGCCTTGCATCCGGCAAGTTAAACCAAGTATCTACACAGCCCAAAGTACATCTGCACAATGGTGGGTGTGCTCGCAGCCTCACCAACCTTGGCTGCAATGTTTCAGGTCACTGGTTCTTCCTGTATCATTTCAGAACCATAACAATAGGTTCTTGGCAAATTCAGAAATTTCACAAGTCTAATTCAGAGTATAATCTGCCCTCTCCCCCTGGCACAAGAGTAAAACAGAAAGGAAGAGTGATAATATTTTTGAAAGCAATAAAAATGCACTTTTAGCTTTTGGCTTGTTACTTTCATTTACTTGCTGTTCACCTTCAGCATTCATGCACAAAGCACAACACCACGATGATATCCAATAGTAAAAATCGGCATAAAAGATAGAACAATAAAGTTTGGAGGCACCTGTATTTGCTTTATTTGAAGTTGTCAGAGCAAACAAAAGCAGAAGGAACTATTCTCATGTACTTATAGACATGGTAAGAGAAGAAGGGTGTATCATTATAAGAAGTTCTGCTGCTTGTAATTAGGCAAGTAATTTCCAAGGAATATCAAACCCAAGGACTTTTAGGGTATGTACAATGCTATGTAAAAATCTAAAAGCCCTTTTTTCCTGTGTTTTAATTAGGACAGTTGCTTTGCACTTCACAGCTAATTGCAAATCACCATCAGTTATTAGAGGTATGTCAGTTTTTTCTACAGCAAAAGTGTATTGCATCAGGCAAAGGCTGTCTATATCAGAAACGGGAGTGCAAAACAGCATGTGTTTTGTTGACTATGTAGTCTAAGATAACCCACATTTGCTGCCTGAGTAGTTACATTTGTGTGGCACACTGATATCTGGGCAGAAGGTATATTAGAATTACAGCTAAGAAAAAGAGGTTAAAGTAATGGCAGGCTGCTTATGAACATAAGAATGACTTCTCAGGTAAGCTTGCATGAGGAAAAGACCACACACACACTAGCACTCCAAGTATCACAGTTTTCCTTTTTTCTTCCTCTATAAAAGAAGCAGAGGCTGTTCGCAACTCCTTAGCTAAACCAATTATTAATAGTATGAGTTGACATTTGGGTCACTGCAACCCCCTGACATTGAGTAGACAGTTTTCTTGATGATCCTTGCACTTTGCTGATGGGTGAAGCAACTAGAATTGCAGATAGGTGGTGATCTGAGTCACACCTGTCCCAAACTGAGGCCATTTGCTCCGAGGCACAGGCTGATATAGGAAAACACCAGGTGCTTCTAAGACACCCAAAATCTAGTCTTTCTTTTCCTCGACATCCCCCTCCAGTAATTTTGCTAAGCTTACAAATTCTCACTTTGTCCCTGTACAAAGCAGAGGTGGGGTGAGCATCAGTTCAGGGAAATGAGCAAGAAGTTACCTTCAGGCAAAGCTGGCATGGGACAAACCTAGATGCAAAGGGTCGTGGACTTTGCCTAAAGGAAGGATGTACTGCCTGAAAAACCTGAGTCAAGATGTCCGTGCTTTACACAGAGCCCGTGGCCAAGGCCAGGGAGCTCAGAGAACTACAAAGGGCTTGAAATCACGGTGTGATCATTGCTTCCTTTATCCAAGCTAAAAAAAACCAAACAGACATTTTGGTAAAAATTATCTGATTTGGCTGTTTGACCTCTACAGGGTGGGAATGGAGAACTCCACCCATTAACAGTAGCTCATTCTCTCCAGTCAGTTGCAAGCCTCCTGTATGAGCTGTAGTAAGTTCCTGCATACAAAACCCCATCACAGCCAGTTGGAGCACCTCAGCCAAAATCCAACATCCCATGTAAAAGCAAAGCCATGCCCCTCTCTGGAAAACCCCAAGTAAATGTGTTTTAAACAAACAGAAGAATTGAACTCCTACCTCAGATCTCCCCTAAAACAGAACTTCCTTCTGGCAAGAAGCTTGGACTGCAGTAGCAACTGCTAAATCAGTGTTGTTTCCCCTTCATGCTGTCTTAGAAAATATGCACACATTTTCCTGAACCACGGTCCTTGCGTACAATTGTACACAGTTGTACTCAGTTCTGTTAGAAACTGCAGATTTTCATGCAGACTTGAGGAAAGACAGCCAAAAGTCAAGTATGGGAGTGGGAGGCAAGGAGAAATAACCACAAATTTCTCAGTTCAAGCACCATTGTCTTCCTAGCATTGTCTCAACCTTTCAAAGTAAGTAGTTGCATATGAACAAAGGCATCCATATCCCAGTTGGCGGGTACTGGAGTTGCTGTTGTAATACTGCATTATTAAACATTTATGGGGGAGCAGCTTCCAAGAAGACTGAGTCAAGCACAGAAGCAGCATTTTCATCTAAGGTTACCTCAGAGTCCAGATGTCATTCAGCTTCATCCATGTCTTGGAAGCTAATCGTGGCTGCAACATTTATAATTCACAGAAGAGCACCATAATTTAGTCTTGTCTGACTTTTAAAAAGTGTACAAGAGTTATGTGCACGCTGCGACCTTATACTAGTTAGTGACAGCCAAAGTTTCAGAAAGCCTTAACCCACCTCATTCCCCAATTGAGAGGCCAAGACTAGGTTGTTCAGTTCTCACCCCAAACTGCTTTTCAGAGACACAGAATGGTTCACCTACAGCAGGTTGGGCAGAATCCCATCCAGGCAGGTGTTGAATGTCGCCAGAGAAGGAGACTCCACACCCTCTCTGGGCAGCCTGTGCCAGTGCTCCATCACCAACAAGATAAAGAAGTTCTTCCCCATTTTCAGGTGGAACTTCTTGTGTTGCAGTTTGTGCCCGTTGCCCCTTGTCCTGTCGCTGGGCACCACTGAAAAGAGCCTGGCCCTGTCCTCCTGACACTCGCCCTGGAGATATCTGTGTGCATCGGTAAGATCCCCTCTCAGTCTTCTCTTCTCCAAGCTAAACAGTCCCAACTCTCACATCCTCTCCTCATCAGGGAGATGCTCCAGTCACTTAATCACCTTTGCAGTCTTCTGCTGGCCCCTCTCCAGCAGTTCCCTGTCTCTCTTGAGCTGGGAAGCCCAGAGCTGGACACAGCACTCCATGTGCAGCCTCACCAGGGCAGAGCAGAGGGGCAGGATCACCTCCCTCGACCTGCTGGCCACACTCCCTATAACGCACCCCAGGGTCCCATTGGCCTTCTTGGCCACAAGGGCACACTGCTGGACCATAGGCAACTTGCTGCCCACCAGAACTCTCAGGTCCTTCTCTGCAGAGCTGCCTTCCAGCAGGACAACCTCTAGGCTGTTTCAGTTCATGTTGTTCCTCCCCGAGGTGCAGGACCCTACACTTGCCTTTGCTGAACCTCATTGGGTTCCTCCTCGCCCAGCTCTCTGGCCTGTCCAGGTCTCACTGAACGGCAGCGCAGCCTCCTGGGGTGTCAGCCGCTGCTCCCAGTTTTTTATCACCTGCAAACTCGCTGAGGGTACACTCAGTCCCTTCATCCAGGTCATTGACAAGTTGAACAAGACTGGAGCCATTGTTGATCCCTGGGGCACCGGCAGCTACAGGCCTCCAGCTGGACTCTTTGCCACTGATCACAGCCCTCTGGGCTCTGCCATTCAGCCCGTTCTCAATCCACCTCCCTGTCCGTTCATCTAACACACGCTTCCCGAGCTTACCTACAAGGATGTTATGGGAGACAGTGTCAAAAGCCTGGCTGAGGTCAAAGTAGACAACATCCACTGCCCTCCCCTCATCTACCCAGCCAGTCATTCCATCATAGAAGACTACCAGGTTGGTCAGGCATGACTTTCCCTTTGTGAATCCATGTTGACTACTGCTGATAACCTTCATTTCCTTCTCAAATGGTACCTTATGGAGCTGCCTTCTTCAGCTAAGCCCACAGACTTCACTGTGCATAGGTGATCGGAGGCCACCGGACAACTCCCTCCAGTTTATATACTGAGCATGATGTTCTATGGTATGGAATATCCCTTTGGCTAGTTTGGATCAGCTGCCCTCGCTCTGCTCCCTCCCGGCTTCTTGTGCACCTGCTCACTGGCAGAGCCTGGGAAACCGAAAAGTCCTTGATTTAGAGTAAGAACTACTTAGCAACAACTAAAACATCAGTGTGTCATCAACATTATTCTCATACTAAATCCAAAACACAGCACTGAACCAACAACTAAGAAGAAAGTTAAGTCTGTCCCAGCCAAAACCAGGACAGCATGGCCAGGCTGATCTCCGCAGCATGTCTCATAGCCAGAGGAGTCAGATGGGTGCCTGGGCAAGGCCATCCAGGAGAGAAACTAAGCCTTAGATGCTCATGGCTGCCTTTTGGGTGAGCTTATTTCTATCCCTTTACCAAAGAGGGAGCTCAGAAAGATGCAGTTCCTAAGGTCTTGCTCCCCCCTACCAGGGAAGGGATTAGGCCTGTCAGAGAGCATTTCAGAAATAAAGGGCAATTTGCGGCTTTAGAGAATTACTTTTCTTACCTAAATTGCTCACACTTGCTGCTTCCCAGCTCAGTGAAGATGGCAGATACTCTCAGACAGTGTTAGCTTTGGTCACCAGAAAGCGAGAGAAGGACAATTTTACTGCGAAGTACAATTTTCACCAATATGTTGGTCCTGATTCAGAAAACAAACACTAGAGCAAAATATCACTACACTTAAATGAAAGCATAGTTTTGAACATAAATCTTTGCCAGCTATACCAAGCAGGCATAACAAGTACTGGTTCAGTTACCTTGCTCTTAAAGGCAGTAAAGCCTTTCAAGGGGCTTTCACCTTTTCATCCTGCAGTTAGCTAGAAGCAACCAAAATAGTTGCCTGAAGTCTGAAGGTTAGGATGTTCAACCTGGAAATCGCATATTACATGACACACACACAGAGACACCCCAAATCCTTGTGCCTTACTTTATACTCATTGCATTACCACAGCATTTCTTAATGCTGTTTGTTGCAGGGGGACTCAAAGATGAAGCCATTTCTGTATTATTTTTAAAGGAAGGCCAAAGTAAGATCTAACAGTACAATCCTGTATATCAATTATTGCTCCCTGCCCCTTGCTACTATGAGAATACTCACAAATCTGATCTGCTCCGGGTTCCTGAGAAGCTGCCAACACATTGCCTTTGTTTGTACAAAGTTTAGCTGTCTCTCGATAAGCTCCTGAATTCTGTAATAAAACAGCAAGAGCAAAATGTACTCTGGAAGATGGCCTAATGCAGAACTGTGGCACTGATTTTAAATCATGTTACTGCCTTTTTGGAACCTTTTCCCATTCTAATGTGCGTGTCAGCTGTGATAAAAATATTGAGCAACAAGCTTTGAACTATTTTGGTGTACTGTTGAAGTGTTTGAACAGTACTGCCATGCCAATTTAGCTTCATTTTATAATAATCAGTGATTTGAGACAAATTATAGTGTAAACACAGCATGTCTGAACCAAACAAATTCTTTTAAAGATATTCTAAATGAAAACTTATTTAAACGTATTGTTATTGCTTTTAGTATAGTCACCATGGATACTATATAAAACTCACTTTTAATATCCATTCTTTCTTAAATGTTTTGTGTTGCCTCAATGATACATGAATTGAGCATAATTGTTTTGGTATTTTAATGGTCAGTCATGGAACAGCATGTCCTTTGGAATATGCTATAACTGAGTTAATTGCCGCATCTACTGTATGTGAGATGCAAGTTTATACCAGTTTTGTTATGAAAGGAGAAGGGAGCAAAACTTTTAAAACACCAGTGGGTATTCTGGGTTACATATATTTCAATTCACTGCAAACTTTTAAAATTACAGCAGACAAAAGCTTGGTCAGATTTCTCTCTATAGAAAACTTAACTAAAATCAATGCAGTTATGTTAAAAATTAATTTGTTTCACTAGCTTCAGGACTATGACATATTTCCAAGGATGTTGTTAGAGACATAATCACATTCACAGGTTTCAGCATATGTGATGACCCTTTCCCAGGTTCCCAAGAACAGCATTTAAGTGCTTGCTGGAACCTGTGGGTTCGATGGGTGGTAAGGAACAGATACTATGCTTAACAGATACTATGCTTGCTGGAACCTGTGGGAGACGAGTGGTAAGGAACAGATACTATGCATACACATTTCAGTCAGTCTATTCCTAAACCTGACAAATTCCAGGTACCAGCGCTGCGGGTTTTATATATACTCTTGTGCACACATGGAGGAGCCATTAACAATCTCTTAACTCTACATGACTGGCATAAACTAAATAGCCTTATTTTTACCCAGCTTCAATATTGTTCCTGATGACTCCAGTTCAGCTAGAGATTGGTTTGAACAAGGGCTACAAAGGATGCCAACAGACATGATGCCAAGCTGCATTTCTTCCTCATCCACAGCCCCAACAGCTGTGACTCTGCACTTCCCAGGCTCCTCACATCTTCTACCAGCGACCATAGCAGATGACCTGAGAACCCTCATTTTCTCTGCCAGCATCAGGCTGTGACTAGACCCATGCCATGGGCTCCTAGAGCCCCCTCAGCACTCATGCCCTCCAGCTGGCACTGCAGGTGCCAATTGCTTCTTGTTCCTTGCTGCCAGCTGTGGCTTCACTGCTCCGTTCAGCAAGGAGGAGCGAAGCTGCAGCAAAGCAGAGAAATCCCAGGCATTAACAAGTGAGATATGACAGGCCTGAATATACAGCCACTGAAAGGGACCTAAAGCTATGTGTGGATGTCACCATGCACAGATTGCAGCAGATTGAAGACTCCCCATGTGAAATTCATGACAAAGATATGCATCCATAAAGAGAAATTACATTATCTGTAAATAAGAGATCAATTTCCCCTATTTTTTTAACCATTAGATGCCTGGTTTAATCATCATAACACCATGAGACAGCAGTGTCTTTGGCAGTGCAGTTTTGGAGCCACACTAGCAGAAGCAAAGGCAGAATTTTCAAAGAACCGTCTTTAAGGTAAAAATTGCAGCATCAGCCCAAGGGAAATGCATGGTGATAGAACACCACAGTTGAAAACAAAATTAAAAAATACATATAAATGCATTTCAGCTGGCCACTTTTATTAAAATGCTTGAAATTTAAATTTGAACACATAACCATCTGTCTCAAGGATAAGCTCAATATAAGCTCTTATTCAATTTACATACATCTTGTTTTGCAAAATGCCTCCTCAAACTCATGCTAGGCAACGCACAGAGGAAGTAATGCATTTATCTTCCAAGGATACAGTAACCCCTTGATGTCCATTTTAATAAAAGACCTAAAGAAGGCAGTGCTGTTCAAGCTGTTGCATATTGCAAAGTTCCCCACCTTGAAGCATTTTCTCTGGGAACAGAAAAGGTCAAATTATGTAGTAGAATTACACTCTCTAGTGGTGAAATCCTGGCCCTCGTGTTACTTCTCTCTGTACCTCCATCACATCCTCCTTCTTCAAATTGTTCTTTCAGATTAACAAATAATTCATCTCTTACACGATGTTACCAGGAGCTATTTTTATTGGAGAGGGCACAGTTACCAGCTCTTCTTAATCTAAAAATTAAAAGAGAAAAATTGGGATTTCAGCAACTTCATCAACAGCCATTTCTCCACCTTATGCAGTTGTTGAAGGAGATGAGTAAATGCCATCCATGTGCATGTACACATAGACTTTATGAAAAAGCATTTATTTTATGAAGAAGCATTTAACGCAAAATCTTCCTGTGCTAGAAGAATGACCACACAGTTAACACGAATTGCTACTGTTAAATGACCACCAGAAGTGTCCTCATACAGGCCAGCCGTAGCTCTAGCGAATTTATTCTTTGCTTATGAGAAAAAGGCTTCAACTTACTCTGGCAATTACCATCTATGGTATTATCTGCAAAGCACTGCAAAAAAAAAATAAAAATGTCCAAAGGTATGTTTATTCCAGGAATAGGGAGACCTGCACCCTGGGGACAGATACAGCTTGCGACTGAGTTTCATGTGTTTTGCTACTCTGTGTTGCACAGCACTGAATAACACCAGGGATATGGAGAAGTACAAGCAACACAGGAGGAGCCAATTAGGTCCTCAGAAGGAAAAGATGCCCTAAATTTTACCTATGCTCATACCTGAAAGGTCCCTGTTCATGCCACGCTTTTGTCCACACCAAAAATACATGCAGCCACATCCTAAGGCAATTGCAGCAGAAGACCATAAGCTCTGCTAATCTGTTGGATGTGAGAAGACCTTCCTTGCCACCTATCTGTAGCTTCTTTAGAGTCTAACCTAAGCTACAGAGCCCGGTCTCAAGAAATACTCAGTCAAAAGTCCTACAGTTTCATGTCTGTATCCCATCCGCTTTTGCACAACTCTACCTTCTGCACAACATTCGATCTCTTCGCCCTGCAGACAGTTGCAGATCACTCACAGTGCTCATTTTTGTGCAGAACTGTTGTCTTCTCCCTTGTTAGTCTCTCCACTGTGGCTTCTCCGTACTCAAGAGTTTGGCCAGAGAAGCACAGCCACGTGAAGGAAAGTATTTGCCATGCACTGTATTTTGGCAAGAGTAATCAGGACATCCATTTCCACAATACGATTTTGCAGCAGATCACTTGCTGGGGCATTCACTAAAATCGGGAGTGATTGCATTTTTAAGGCTTCAGTGGTAAATTGACATTAGCAAGTGATTTTGGCCAGGAGGAATGGATCGGTAGAGGGAAGCAGGTGGAGCTATGGCATAGACAGTTCAAGGGGTTTTCTGCACACTGGTTTCCTGAGCCAAACATTCCCAGTATGCCTCTGGCTGGACCTACAATTGCTTGAGACTCCAATGTTCTCATGAGAGGTAGAAGGACACGGGTGTGCACCTGGAGCAGAGCCTCCAATCCAGTTTCCTCTGAAAGAAACCTGGTCCTATATTCCCCAAATTGCTCCAGTCTGGAGCTACACATGCTGAACGTCACACAGTGCAGTAGCGTAGGTTTGGCATACATCACAGGGAGGGAAGGATGGAATACAGGGTTTAGGCTCGTATCAGGGTCAAATTACTCCATGATGCAAAAAAAGCTCTCTTTGGTCCAGGACACATCCTTTCCCCAGGTATGAACAACTGAAAGAGCAAAATGGGGAAATGGCAGCACAGAAGACGTGCATAATGAGCATTCCCAAATAAAAAACCTCATCTATTGATACATGCAGTTTTCTCTCAGTATGGTCAGGTGAAATTTGATGTAATGGACTACAACGGGCTGTGAAGGCCAGTGGGGGGATTTTGCAGCACAGACATTTGAGATTGCCCACACAGGATCAAATGACCACTTTTTTCCCTTGAGGGGTGTTAACCAGCGTGCAGAAGGATCTGTTCCCATTTTTTACATTTAATCAAAAACCTGAGAACAGAATATAAGGCCAGAATATTGCAATCTCATCGTTTCCAATATGGTTCAGTTCTGCACCGTATTTGGGTCAAGATCCAAATTTCAGTGCTAGATTCCATTCCTTTTACAGGATAAATCAAAATCCAGACTAAAGTCAACAACTCTGGGGTAGAGGGAGGGAAAAGTATGAATTTTTATCTTAATTTTGCAGCTGAGATTAAAGTCAAGCCTTTATTGTCCAAGATTGTGAGGTTCAGAGTAATTAATCCTGGCTGCAAAACCCATCATTTTGTTATCATGAAATCTATACATTGGCTCTCATCTTACTTCTGACCCTGCCACTTAACCCCTTCACGTGTCTTTCCTAGTTTTTTATTTTGTTTCATGAGCTAGCATTCTGCTCATTTAAAATTTTTGAACCAAGGTTTCAGACGCCTCAAGGGGAAAACACTCACATCTCTCCCTGAGAGACCATGGGTATAACTATTATTTTTGATGGATAGCAGCAGGATCAAGAAATTTCCACAAGAGCTTCATTTGCTTCTTGAGGGAAATAAACGAGCTCACAGTGTGTCCTTGCCAGTTCTGCATTTGAAAACAAGAGGAAGATTTGTCATGTCAAGTGCAGCTGAAATACAGAACACACCCTTCAAACCAACTTCTTCTAAACCACCTACTGCATTATTGATATGAAGCATTCATGCTTTTTGCATGTAAGGGTACACTTAGATTTGAATGATTGGATAACAAGGAGACCATATGCTGCTCCAACTATGTCAACGGTGCTTTTCTTATCTATTTTTGAAACCTGCTAGCAGCATTATCTTTCACTGTCCTAAAATATTGTAAGAGTTACAGATGACCCCATCTGTAACTTCACCCCTAGTCTGGCGCAAAAACAGCCTGTCATTGAGGGGTCCCAAGCCAATCTGTCCTGGCCGAAATGCAGCCACCCTTTTTTCTCCTGATGTTTGCATGCTACACCAGTTAAGCCACTTGTGCAGGTCTCCTTTCTGGGTGCTGCCACCCAAGCCTCGAGGTCAGTGACAGCCACCAACACACTCTCTTCAGGTGCTCACTCCCACCATTCCCCGTTATCTCCCCAGGGGCAGATGGCAGCAGGACACAGGCTTTGCCGGGGGAATCTGAATTACAGCACTCAGGTCACTGATCCAGTCACTATGAAAATTCTCCCAGTCCTAAGAGAATCCTCCTGCAGTGGCTTGGAGCTGAGGGCAGCTGGTCAGTCAGCCCTGTGCACTGTCCCCTCACAGAGAGCAGGGTGCCAGCACAATGGTGTGATGGATGGAGGGGCTGCAAGGCTGAACTGAAAAGCTGCAAGAAAGGAGATGGGATGTACCTTCCACATTACCAAAATAAGATGTTCTCAGGTCCCATGGTCATGGAGATCTGATTGTAACAGCAGAGATTGATGGTGTTTCTGGGACTCCTCAAGGACATGGTAAATAAGCATAAATCAACAAACCTGTTTGTATTCCTGCTGGAAAGCATATATTGAGCCTGTCTCTCTAAAGGAGAAAAGCTAATGAGCTCCCATGCCTCCTGTGTCACTGAGATTGGAATTACGACAATATCTATACCAAACACTAAGTGCACATGAATTATTTCCAGATGTATGTAAATGTGGCTGATTTTTTCCACATTAATCTTTCACACAGCCTAAATACATTGTAGAGCTCAGATGTTTGCTCAGCATTCAAATAAAACATAAAGGGATTAAAAAAACCCTATCTGGTCTGTTAAGCTTCCTTAAAAGGGAGCTGATGGTATCTGCCTAACACTCTAACTTGATTTTATTACTGAAATTCTGGGGATTTATGTAACTGTCCTGCTTTTTTCCAAGGTCTGCATTTTGCCCAACTAATTCAGTTCCCAATATCCCTGTACAATTAAGAGAAAATAAGCACTAAATTTTGATGCCAATGATGCTACTTGAGATTTTTATTTTTCCATAGACAATACTAGAGATGCTGAAAGATTCCCCATGGTTTCTTCCTGAACTAACTTCTGATGAGGTTGGATTGAATAGATGAGTCTCTTTTTTTCACTATGTGGCAGTGTTAAATCACAGGAAACATAGAAAACTCTAGTCCACCTTCGCCAAATGCAAGAGTGGTGCAAGGGACGTTCACTGCACCCACCCAGTTGACTGAGCTGCAAGAGGCAGTGGCAAGCTCACGTCCTGCCTTGCCACCAAGAGCTGCCCATGAGACACGCTGTGCTCACATGGCTTGCAGGGACCTGGCACAATTCCTCACAACATCAGTCATCCCTCTCAGCCACCTGAAGGAAGGTGCTTACCCTCATGTCTCCATGCAAATGTTTTCTGGTCGTGGGAGAATTTATTGAGGGCAGCTATACCATTGGGAGTGCCATAGTCATATGCTCTGCAGATGTGTGGAAAAGTGAGTCTTTTAGCAAGTAGTTGGGGCACAGAAAAAAACATCAGAGGTTGAGTCATCTCCAACCCTTCCTGTGTCCGCAGGATGTGTTTAGTCTTCTGATATCCCACTATAGGAGGAAGTTGCTTAATGGGGTTGTAAGGTAACCCCCTGCAGGTACACCCCCAGCTTTGCACTGGCCCTTCAGAACCTGTCAATAAATGATGTTTTTAAACACCAGACACCTTATCTTGTTTGATTGCTTGGTGATTTTGTGAACAGCTGTCATTTGAAAGTTATACATGCTGTTTATTTTTAGAGATGAACCTGACCTTTATGGTCTGAGCTGGATTTCAATTTCCTTTGCACTTCTGGGGAAATCCAATAGCTTAGGATTTTGGTCCCAGCTGTAAACAAGGTGCTATGGTCACTGTGATATTCAAGTGAAAGCCTATGTTCAAATAGTAAAACATTTCCTTCAGGAGTCTTCAGATCAGGAGTCATCAGGTATGGCTCAGTCCATGTCCATAACATATAGTAGATCAAAAAGAACATATATCATCTAATTCAAGGTTCCTTACAAAATACAGACCGATCCTGTGGATTTGCCTCATGTGACTAATCACGCTGGTGTCCATCAGTTTGTTTATATATAAATTACCCCTTTTCATTAGCTTCAGCAAACTGACTAATGCTTGGTTCAGTTTATCTTTATGGGTCCAGCTCCATCAAAGAAATGTCTACACTAAACCTGTCAGTCACCAAATTGCTTTATCTTCTTTGAATAACCCTTATAATAGGTTATGAATAGCATAAATAGTGAATATGGAAAGAGACATTTGATTTTCCATAGCTGTCATTGAATTATATATAAAACATTTTATCAAACTGTCTAATAGCTAATAATCAAACAACAGTATAGCATACCAGACACTTTTTTTGCACATGCTTTTTTTAGGACAGCCAGTAACTGGCTGCCATCACTTTTTGTTCCTTACTACTCTCTACCATGTAAAGTTCAACAGCCAAGAGTTCAGACAGATCCTCATTGAGCTATAAGCATCCATTTGCATATTACACAACCATTGTTATTCTAATTTTCCTAGGTTAGGGAGAGTTACCTTTGTATTTCTCTGAACATTTTGGGCGAGGGGGGGGGAGCAGGAATGCTGCTTTTTTATTTGATGAACAGCATCCCCCAGGGCCATCACAAGTGGTCTTAGGAGCTGCAAGCAGGAGTTGCTCAGACCCCTTCTGATGGCCCTGGGGGACTCAGCATCACAGAATGGCCAGGGTTGGAAGGCACCTCTGGAGATCATCTAGTCCAAACCCCTGCTAAAGCAGGTTCACCTACAGCAGGTTGGGCAGAATCCCATCCAGGCAGGTGTTGAATGTCGCCAGAGAAGGAGACTCCACACCCTCTCTGGGCAGCCTGTGCCAGTGCTCCATCACCAACAAGATAAAGAAGTTCTTCCCCATTTTCAGGTGGAACTTCTTGTGTTGCAGTTTGTGCCCGTTGCCCCTTGTCCTGTCGCTGGGCACCACTGAAAAGAGCCTGGCCCTGTCCTCCTGACACTCGCCCTGGAGATATCTGTGTGCATCGGTAAGATCCCCTCTCAGTCTTCTCTTCTCCAAGCTAAACAGTCCCAACTCTCACATCCTCTCCTCATCAGGGAGATGCTCCAGTCACTTAATCACCTTTGCAGTCTTCTGCTGGCCCCTCTCCAGCAGTTCCCTGTCTCTCTTGAGCTGGGAAGCCCAGAGCTGGACACAGCACTCCATGTGCAGCCTCACCAGGGCAGAGCAGAGGGGCAGGATCACCTCCCTCGACCTGCTGGCCACACTCCCTATAACGCACCCCAGGGTCCCATTGGCCTTCTTGGCCACTGCTGGCCCATGGACAACTTATTGCCCACCAGAACTGCCAGGTCTTTCTCCACAGAGCTGCCTTCCAGCAGGTCAGCCCCAGCCTGTCCTGGTGCATGGGGTTGTTCCTCCTCAGGTGCAGCCTCACACTTGCCTTTGCTGAACCTCATTGGGTTCCTCCTCGCCCAGCTCTCTGGCCTGTCCAGGTCTCACTGAATGGCAGCGCAGCCTCCTGGGGTGTCAACCACGCCTCCCCAGTGCCCTTTTCCCAGCAGCAGCATCGCCATCTCCAACAATACCAACCCCTTGGAAGTACCCAGTCACAGATAAGGAGGTCTTTTTCCCCTTCCTTTCTTCTCCAGTTTTGTTTAACAAAGATCAACACTTCAAAGCAACCAATTTTAACTCATATCTTGTGCGATTCATACTTCACTTGTCCTTTTAGTACTGCTATACTAGCTTTTGTGAGTTTCCATCAACTACTAAATGCAAAAAATGGAAATCAGTAGTCAGATCTTCCTCCACTTGCAAAATCTTCAGTATGACTTCAAAAACCTCCTATACTCTTCTTCTGTGTTATAATTGGCCCAAATCCAAGAACATGTTTGCTGTCCTGATAAACACTGGGAAATTGATTTTATTGGGATGTCTCAGATCTTCCTCTGCACAAAGTTTTCAAAGATATCTTAACCATTATTACCATCCTGCACTGAATAATCAGAGAGGTAAAAAAGTCAAACTTGTCATGTGGTTAAAACGCCTCAGAATCTCACGCTGTCAGACTCCATTAAAAAAATTACATGAATCCATATTGCTCTTCTTTTATTTGCAGACCACCCACTAGCTCTTTGTACTGGATTTCAATTACTTTTATTATCAATGCTAATTTATTGTAGATTACCTAAAGAAAAGTCAACATTTATAAAAGGCTGCATTTTTCTGCTTACAAAGGGAAAGTTTTCTTCCCATGTTTATACAATCATATTTATCTCCAGCATATAAAATGATTTTAGGGAGTCTGACTAAATTTGGGTCGGATAAAAATAAACATTGATGGGTTTTGCTGCACCAGCTAAGTGGTTTGGGTTCTGTGGGGTTTTTTCTCCTTCTGTCAGCTTCTGTTTGCATCATGAATCTGAAACACATGAGTAAATATTCAAATACTTCCACTGTGGTCTTTGATGTTTGCAGCCCAGGAGACTGTTCAGTTTTTCAACTCGGCATCTTAGAGGTGGTCTCCTACCCAAGGTGAATGTAGGAAACACCTTCCACTTACAAAGTAAAATGATGGATTAACATTATGGGGGGAAAGCCTCTATTTTCCTTCTGTTCCTTTTAAACTCAGTTTATACAGTATTTGGTTCAAGGCTGTAGATCTCTGATCACAGCATTCCTGCTATGGAGCTGAGGATTATACAAGGCCAGGCAAATAAGATAAAATCTTTTCAGGAATTATTCTTCACAGTGTTATCACCCAAGTTAAGGTATGATAAGTTTTTCTCAGAAGGCCCTGATACATCTGTAAGAAAACACTCAGAGAACAAGAAATGCACTTGTTCTCATCTATGACTGACCCCCATTTCTTGAACTTTGGCTTCAAATAATTTAATCAGGCATTGTTGCCAAGAGGCCAAAGGCAGTTTTCTTGCATGCTAATTATTGTGGCCTGCAACAGGCTTACAGGCTTAACTTGTCCAGATTAATGAGGAAGACTTTCAGATGACTGAAGCCCCCCTTAAGCCATTAGAGCAACAACAACTTATACTGGTGAAGGATTTGCCCTTAACTGTAGGATGAATCAGTCTTTTACTACAACTGTGTTTTCTTTCCTTTCTTAATTAGAATCAAGTAGTTAAAGAGAATTGATCACACACGAAGGCAGAAAGAAATGGAAAGTCAGGTCTTCTACCACAAATAGTAAAGCAACACTCAATAAGCCTGATACCAAAAGACTTCCCCCCCAGGATTATGGTTAGCTGCCTTGCCACATCCCTCGCTTGTCCATTCCAGGTGAGCTGTGCAGGGCTTGGCTGTTACGATGTGGGTATCCATCTACTAAGAATCAAGGCAAAACCACCAGTTCCTTTTTCACTGGCTAATTGATACTACAGACAGAGCTCTAATCAAATGGTAACAGGATTTAGTTACAAGCCACATGGGATGATATTTGAACCAGCAACCTCATGGTACAGATAACATTCAACATCCCATCTGTGTTCTTCCATAACTGGCCAGGAAGGCTGAAGAGACCCGTTTCCCACAGACACATAATCACATCCAGGAAGCGCACAGCCCAGAGCACACAGTGCTGTGTTTTGCCACATTTGTCACCCGACACACTGCTTCCTCTAGCCAGGACTGGGGCTGGTCACATCAGAATGCAGAGGGAAACCCTGTGAGCTTGCTGTTAACCATGCTTTCTGCTGTATTTCTCTGGTTAATACCTTTCATTCCAGCTGGGGAAGCAGGGTAGTGCCTTCAGTTGCTCCTCTCTGGTTTCTAACTCCCATATGCTTTTATTACTAGTTAGGCAGATAAATCTGTTCAGAACAGTGCCATTGCCATTACAAAAAAGCCCCATGGGTGTGGAAGCAGCAGCATTCTCTTTAGGGCCAGCTGGGCACAAAGCTACAGAGCTGGCCTACTGAACATGAGGTTTTCCAGAGACTTCATAGGAACTTTAGGTGCCCAAATTCCCTGCAGTCTGTAGGCACAGAGGCATTGCTAAATTCCTTGTCCTGTCCTAGCCTTCACATGCAGCAGCCTAGTGGCTTCTTGCTGTGAAACTACTGAGTGATTGCAAGGAATGTAGCAACAGAATCCAGCAAAAGATTGGGCAAACAGCTACTTAGTAAAGGTGTTGATAAATTCTTTCTGCAGAGTCTGAGGTCTTTGTTAACTTCAAATGTTACTTTGAAAGAAATAGTTAAAATAAACTGGCAGGTTAATAGCATTGGGTAAACAAAGGCAAGAAAACCCTCAGCCTTGTATTTCAGCCTTTAACTTTCACTGGCTTTCTTCCTCCTTTCAGTCTTCTATAACTCTACAGAAGTTTCTCAGTCTCTTGATGGTTAGAGTAGCATAACCCTGCACGTGGGATGGGTAGGCTGTTTATCTGCCAGGTGATACAGTTCCTCAAGTTACAGCGCCAGCTGTGAGCCTGTCTTTTCAGTCCCACTGACCAGTGAAGCCTCACTTAGGCAGCAGAGCTGTCCTTGGTTTGCATCACAACAGAACATGCTATATGGTGTTACGCCAAAAAATTCAAGACCATTTATTCATGCTATTCTCAAAGCATAATTACTATAAATATATTATACAATATCATTTATATATAACAATTTGCAGTAGTAGTATTGTAATGCTTTATATTCTTCAGGGATATATATACATCACTTTTTTCACAAAGGGATCAGCTCCTGCCATGTCCAATCCTATTGACATTGATCAATGCTCATGTTTAAGTCCTTTGTTAGGCTAGGGCATTTCAATAATTTTCTCCCCAAGTTTTTATTTCCACTTTTAACTCTTAGCTTGCCTCTGTGAAATAGGATTTGGAGCCCTTCCATATTACCCAATACCAAGAACCATGATGGTGCTGCGCTGGTGGCCAGACAGAGCTCTCCCTGCCTCTGCTGAGGGCACCATGTGGCAGCTGTACCCATTACCTGCTCCAGCAGCTCCCCAGCCACCACGTCCCCTGGCCCAGGCAGCTTGCGTGCCCCACAGCCAGGGCCTGCCTCCAAGGGAGCAGCAGCAAACACTCCCCCCAGCCTCCCCCTTACAGCAGCTCTATGTTTTTATCACCCTGAAATAGGAACAGAAAGGAGGATACTCTATGAGCTACAAGTTGGAAAGAGTCACTCTGTAAAGAGACACACATGAATCAGTTTTTAGCAACAGCTCTTTTGGCTGAGCTTCCCCAGTTCTCAGGTGAAGAGCAACGGGATCAAGCCTACCCCAGTGTTCTGCTGTGCTTGATTAAATGCCACCCTACAGAAACAGGTATAAGAAAGAATACTAGAACTGCTTAAAATGCAAACAGCTGATAAGTTTGATATCTCACCAGTTTGATTACCTTGCATTTGACTCTTCTTTGACCTCATTTTATCATAGAACCATTTAGTTTTAGTTCGCTTACATTGTCTCTATGCAAACTCTGTCTGGGATAAAAATAGATGGTAATGGAATAAGGGAAACTAAGACATACCATCATCTTTTATATCTTCTGGGCTAAAATCTTCAGATCTACTTAGGATAAAGCCTGTTCTAATTTCAAAGATAAGACACAATAATATATTACAGCCACAGTTCTAAGAATAAGAGTCCACTGCCTCGCTGGCATTTTAATTGGCAACTGGGTAATGATCCAGACCGTGGGTCTCCAGGAGACAGTGTTATACAAGTGGAATTTGGCTCACTAATCCATACTGAAGCCTGCTGTACACTTTATTAAAGTGTACTGGCATTTAAACCTGAAGAACCACAATGTTAGCTCAGTTGCCTCCAACTGTTGAGCAGCTAGCAATAAAAACAGGAATCAGATACAAGAAACCAAGTACAATAACTCTTTATATATTCTGACTATGGGGTCTTCATCATATAAAATGGGAAAAAAATGCCAGCCAGTTCTAAATGCAAAAGCTTGACAATGTTGGCCAGACCCAACATGTCACAGTCTTCTTTTCAGCTTAGCTTTTTTTGATATAAAAGCCAAATTAATTTGTAGATGAGTGGCCTGTTGTCATCGATCACCCTTCCCAAATGCAAATCACGGCATGCAAAGATAATTTCAGCCTATTCAGAAAGCCAGTTACTTCCAGTCATTTGTCAAAGCACTAATATTGCTCTTTAGTCAGGGTTAGAAAAAAGTTTTAAGAGCAGTGCGTTAGCTTCACACACCATTAACTGACTGCCTCAGGCTGTACATCATATGCTTGATGGAATGGTATTTATGCTGTCCTGTACAAAAGAAAATCAAGGCATTAAATATTACCTTTGTTCCAAGGGAATCTCAGACATATTTGACAAGGTCAGGTATCTTGATATAGTCTATCTGGATTTCTACAAGGCATTTGATTTAGAAGCAGGTGATAATTTGTTTAAAAGTATTTGGTGCAGAAATAACAGAGTACATATTAAAATAACTACAAGCTGCCTCAGTGGTCTTGATGGAGACGTATCTGTCACTGAGACTACTCCAGCCTGGTCCATAGGGACCAGTCCCTATGCTACCACTAATAGCGTGTCAGTCATTTAGAAACACAAAATATTTGCTGGTGGCACTTGATGTAGATCATGATAAACACGGTAAAATAGCAGACTGCTGAGGCAGTGTGACCTGAATTGCAAGGTCAGTCGGCCACAACCCAGCCTGCACCTAGGGCTCAGGGACAGAGATGGCAGCCACAGGCTGGGAGACACAGATTTGTGGTAACAGCTATGGCTCACATATCATTGAAAGTAACTGTCAATACTACAACTGAAGGCTGCCATAACCCTTCAATAAACAAAGATAAATAATGAAAAGAGGTAACAAAATGAACCTGCTCCCATGCACAGCCTGAGCAAAGCTGTTATGGAGAAATTAATTCTTTCCCTGTGCTTGTGCATTGAGAGGGATGTGGGAATACAACAGAGAGCACAAATAGGTTACAAAAAACATTTTGAACTTGTGCAGCTCCTCAAAGAGACATGACACACCATACAAAAGATTTACGATAGTCTAGGGAGAAAGACACTACAGGTCTACTCATGCTGGAAAAGACTTAAGGTTTGAGCTTAGATACATGAGACTATTTATACTTTGAAAAAGCTTATAAGGGGAACAGGGAACTTATTACCAAGTGTGCAAATCAGTTCCCCAAATGCAGGTAGCAAGTTGTCACAGCACTAGCAAAACTAGCTGGCTGCAACAAGGCTTTTACCATCCCATACTAGGTTAACTTCAGTAAGTAGTTCCCACACCTTGCCCCGGCACAGCCACCAGCCCCCCACAAGATTTCAACAGTTCATCTACTGTCTGTGTTGTTTCTGCATCCTTTTCAGGCCAGTCCACCCTGCTTCTTACTTCTGCTGCGTCCAGAGTCTTCCTTCTTCGGGCTCCTCTTCCAGCCAGACTCGCCTCCCCCAAGCCCCCTGCTTCACCCGGGGCCTCTCCTTATCACACCTACATCTGAGGCACACATCTCCTCCCTCTGCTTCTTCCAGATCTCTCTTCATCTAAAGCTCCTCTTCCATCCCCCTTAGAGCCATTTAACTACTTAGCAGGAACCAGCCACAGCTGCACCTTACCCACGTCAGCCAACCCACCGCCCCCTGAAGCCAGCCCACAGCTGTATATTATCAATGTTAACTAACCTGCCTTCATTCCTCTATAATTCCTCTACAGCAAGTGGTATTTTGAGATGCTCCAGAGCATTCAGACAGGTCCTTAGATGCTGCTACAGAGAACTCTGGCATCCTGCAGCCCCAGCAATCAGAGATCAGCCAGCCCTCTACCTGTCCCACATTCCCAAGGGCACCTCTGCTGGGACCTCACCCTAGCAGGGTTCAACATGAAATCAGACATTGCTCCAGAGGATGAGGCTAATCTGCTCTGAGGAAAGACTCCAGTGGATAGAGTGAGGGCTGGAGGGCCAGTGTACTCGCCTACGGCCTCTCCTCCAAATGGCCATGACTCCCTCTGTCACAGACCCCCTCCCCAGCTTGGCCATACCCTGTCCCTGGCGTTCCCAGTGCTATAATAAATCAGTGGTCAAAATCAGAGGTCTAGGTTCAAGGCCTCTGCCGGCCTCCTGCAGGGCTCAGGAAGGCATTTTTGTGATACACAATGACTGAGCTACTTGATAAGGAGTCCCAGACATAGACCAGGATCCCACCACACTGGGCTCGGTACAGCGTGGACTGAAAATGCCATGAACGTGGCTTAGTGTGTCAGACTGTCCCCTCACTCCAAGGGATGTAATAAAGCAGTACTGACAGTTAAAACCTGCAGTATGTCTTACTGATCTGGTCAGAGTGCAGCTGTGTTAGATTTGGGATCAGAGAGGAATTTTCTTCAGCTTATACTGACAAGGATCAGGGATCTCATCTGCTTTTACCATGGGGCATACAATTTAATCTCTAAGGTCTGAAAAGCTTCAGCCTAAAGTCTTTGGACTAACATGAAAACAAATAGGTAAAATTTTTGAAGTTCCTTATATAGAGTCACAAACTGTTGAGCTACTTTTTCTTCTTGATCTCTATGGAATCAGTCAGTTCCTGGAGCATGGGTTGAGATAGGAGGGGCAAAATGTGATTCACAATTTAAAACTAGAAAGAGAATAATGTCAGCCGTGTGTGTAGCCAGAATGCAAAGCAAACAAATAAATGCATACTTTCGAAGTTTCAGCATAGAGGGCACTGGATTTGGAAATGACAGATTAAGACATTATTTTATTTACAAAAAAAAACCCCAAAAAAACCCCACTCCCACCCACCCCCCCAAAAAACCCACAACCCACCACTTTTTTCCTTACTGACTTCTTCAGAAAGACAGAAAATAATTATGAGGGTTATAGGGAGTTACCCAAGCAGCTGTGACTGAAAACAGTAACACTTGACTAAATGTTTATAAAAGTGTATGCTTTGCCTGAAGAGCTAGCCTGCTTTCATCTGGTGTCTGGCAGAAGCTTCTCATCTTCCTCCAGTGACTGCTTGTAGCATTTTCTATCAAGCTGGTTGTATGGGTCAACAGCTTGGAGCTTTCAGATGTGTTTTTGTAGACAAGACTTTGACCTTTAGTACATGCTTCTTTTGGAAAGGTCTGTCTCATCCTAAACCACGAGGTTCTAATACATCTGGAGCATCACCTACTAAATACAGATATTTTCCCATGGTCCAACGAAGTATATCTCCACACCCAGAAGGGGATCCACTCAGTGCTGTAGGACTACATACAGATGTGAAATCAAGACTTCAGCAGCAAAAGTGCCAAGCTTGTAAGGTTCAGATGTGGAAGAACTTTCCTTCACGCAGTCATAAATCCATAAAAACAGAGACTTGTAAGAGAAATCATCTTGCAGCATAACCATCTAGGGTTTTAAAATAATTATTTCCATCTCTCTGACTACGTTTTTATATCGACCACCAACTGCTTAATTCAAAACCACTTACATCAGTAGAAATCTAATCACCACAACACAAAGAGTAGGCACACTCTGGATTCCTCTTCTTTCTCCATAGGCATTTTTTTTCTTGTATTCTGCCATTTTCCTTTGGCCCCATACCATTCTTGGCACAAAAGGAAAGATCTGTTAATCATATTGCAGTATTGCTAAAGAAGTCCACTCATGGATCAGGATGTCGTTGCACCAGGCTCTGTATAAACAGAGAATGAAATGTTGATACCTAAATTAGGCTTTTGGTTGGAAGCTATTTACAATCTCGACTGTAAAAGGATTAGCTTCACCTAAATGGCATGGAACAGTGTGAGAGGTATGTCTGTGCATTTGTCTCATTGTTACAGCATCGAGGACATTTAAGTATTTGAAAAGGCCTATGAATGCATGCCATAATCTGGGCGTTACACTGCCTTGTAACGCAGATGGGCCATGGGACAAACCCCATAGCATACCCAAGGCATGTCATTTGCTCTACAGGCAAATCCTGTTTGCATACTTTCCTTCTTTTATTTTAGGATTTGAACTTCTGCTTTTCGGAAGAATAGCTTTTTCTGCCTCCCTTTTGAATTCTTTTGGGTATGAATTACCTGGTATGCTCCCCACAGCTCACTGCCTGCACTGGAATGCCATGTGGGAGCCAAAGAGCTTCGCCTAAAATGCCTTGTGAATTGCCCCAGTGTTTTACTTTCCAAAACAACGGTCTTGCATCCCAAAGAGCACACTGATCCCCAGTTCTCTGTGGCAATATGTATTTTGAGAGGAAAGGAAGAAAGAGAAATTTCAATATTTAATACTTAATCTTGGGATTTTTCAAAGCATTCATCAAAAAAATTCTTTTTCTCACAAGATGCAATGTGAATTGCATAGATTTTAAAGCAGGAAAAGAACGTTTTCCTAATAGTTTTCTCTTTCTAGTGTCTGGCTTCTTCGAGACGCTGACAGAGCAACAGATGGCAAACCTTGCAGTTCCATTTTGCATCAGTGGAATTTAGGGCACATGGCAGTGATTAAACAATCCGGTTGAGGGGATATCCAAAAACAACTGCCTCAAGACTGAACTATGCACTGTTGACTGTAAAATATACAAAGCAATGCCTGTAACCCTCAGCACTTCACCCCTTGATTCAAACCTGCTCATATAAGAGTAGATGGGATTTGAAAATAATGAAAGAGATCTCACCATAGGAAGAGCTACTGCTACAATTATAAGAACTGCAAGAATTTCTAAGAGCCATGGAAGTCCACTTCAAAACCAGGCAGCTGAAACAAAGTTTGAGTTTGCCAAAAACAGGCACGTGCCAACATTTCCCAAAAAGCGCAAAGCAGGTATGGGTCTCCCAAGGAAAACTCATGGCTTTTCTTCTGAAGAGTATAAGGTATCCACGAAAAGAGTCAGAAACACCAGAGAACAAAGGCAGCAAAGATGCACCAGACACAAATAGATGCAGCATGTCATCCTGTAAAAACACTGATAGAGAGCTTTAGGATTAAGGGCTAGCTGTGATTGATTTGTGAATGTCAATGTGTTTCTACAGTCAGGTTTTTTTTAGATGATGCTGATTGTGAAATAGCTTCAGGCTGTTCTATAACACCCAAGAAATGCCAAGAAAAATTACACAACCCAGTACTAAGTCAGCAACAGAGACTCACAGAAACTCTTGATAATTTCGTGTTCCCATGGAAGAGACAAAGAGGGAGGACAGAAAGGAAAAAATCGTGCCCCGTCAAGATGGTGACTAGCTGGCAGATCACCCAGGCGGACCTTTGCTGAAGCTGGTTTCCATGGCTAAGCAGGACAGCTTTAATCCAAAGAGCCATATCGTGTTTTGAGAAAAATGGGACTGGACATGCAAGTAGCCTGCTGATTTGTCTAAATCCTTACTGATCTCAGGCTGTTGAAATAAAAACCTGCTTTAGAAACCCTTGTGTCACAAAAGCTATAAATCATAAACAAGCATGTACATGAAAGTAGGCACACAGGAATGACTAGGGAGAATGCTGGGAAGGTCCAAGAAAAAGTGTGTATTGGTGTCTGCTGGGAGAAAGAAAGGTAACATAGTGAAAGGCAGGTCCATAGTTTGGGGTCCAAACACAGCAGCTGGGTGAGTCTCCATCACTGGTTGAACAGACTGGGAACTTTTCTCAGTGAAGAAATACTCCCCTGTTTGATCTGTCCCATGCTCATTTTGCAGGTTCTGCATCACAGAAGGTGTCTAGATCCCACATTGTCTTCTCACCCCAAGAGACAAATCTTACAAGACTCATTATCAGTTACGCACCTGGGTCACAAAACAGTGCCAAATTTTATAATACTGAGGTTCTGGGAATGCCTTTCAAGTATTGTACGCCTACCCATGTGCCAGACTGTCACACTTATTGTCCCTCCCTTGCCATCTGCATGTGTGTTCTTATGCTTCAAATTCCCTTTACCTGCTGACATAAATAAATGCATTAAATAATTGCACAATTCCCATTACATAGTTTTATTCAAGCATTTTCTGTTTGCTTTTAAAAACAATTAGACCGAAATGTAGCATGAAGGTGTTAGCCCAAATGCAAAATATTTATACTTAAAATAGAGCCCATTAAGAAGTGTTTGTGATGACAGTTGCATCTTCATCTCTAAAGCTTTTTAGTATCATTCAGTTATTTTCCAAATGAATTCTCCAGGAGAGTTCTATTTAGGATAATTTCCAGTGTACCCAACAGCACTGTATCTAGGCACCATTAACAAAATAAATCTAGGAGAGTTAATTCATTTTTCTGAGGTAAATAGTTAAAAGAAGAATGTGTTTCTCTGACAAATGTTTGGAAATTTCTGTTCTCGTGATGTTAACAGATTGTGTGGGGGGGGGGGGTGTGGGGGCTGGGAACCAACACTGTGGCACTTTTACTGTAGAAATCAACTTAATTTGCTAGGAGACAGATTATAGCTTTGGAAAAAAAACACTGATTGGGCCACTGAGGCTAACGTAAGGAAAGAGGCTTTCAGCCTTGCTTAGAAGGGGGGCATTAACAGTGAATTATGACCTGGTTTTCAGAGCTGTTGATTGACACTTACACTATTCACTGGCCACTTCTTCTGAAAACAGCCCTGCACAGGGAGGTGGGACAAGAGAAGAAAGGCTTTACTAAGTAAATGTCAATTGTGGGAAATGTCAAAATGACAGAATGCTTAGAAATGTTGCCCCAGATGATTTGGTCAAGCCCACATAGTGTGGAAGTGAGTGAAAGATTACAACTAGAACTCGTGGCTGCATCTCCACAGTGCCATGCCCAGTGGTCCTAGCCCGACCCTTTGGGGAGAAACTTAGCTTAGCACAAGGATTTGGCTATTAAAACACGCGTGGTCCCTGAAGCAGGAAGGAGGTGAGTCCAATTCCTAATTCACTTTGGAGTGAGGTGCTTTGCAGGAAATCAATCACTGTGAAATTCCAGGTGGGGAAAAGGACTTTTCGTGCTAAGCAAGCAGTGTAAGTCTATCTTGATGCCTGGGTGACATGTTCTGGAAGTCTACCAAGCAGCAGATTCCTGCCCTAGGTGAGAAGACAAATTTCAGCAAGTAATCCATAATATGTGCTATGAACAGTGAGAGAAAGAAATGTTTTGTAAGCAGTTAATTGTATGGGATGATGTTAGTGTGTTATGCCTAAAGGCAAGGGTATGTTGCACTTCTTCCAGCTCACTAACAAACATGTAGGGGCTTTTGCTATGCAGCAATACTCCAGGAAGGAAACAGGAATGAAAAAAATGAAGGAAAATATCAACAGAGAAATGAGGCAGTGTGACAAAATACATCCTGCAGTATTTTTGACAGATTTCTACAAAATATTGGAATGGGATAAACTCTGTGCAAATTCATCTATGGCCAGAATTCTGCTCAGTAGCAGGACTGGGTCAAGGAGTTAATTTTTCATCCTCAGTCTCTACACATGTGATTTCTTCAGCAGATATATAATTTAACCCACAAATTTATTTCCAAATTTATGAGAAGCATTCACTTTCTACTGTCTAAGATGAAGGAATCAGTCTATTACCTGTTTTATGTTAGAACCTTTTAATGTTAGAAATTCTCTTTATTTTAAAATTACATTTCATTTCCACTATTTATTTAGATCCTAGAAGTCTTTGGAAAATCATAACTACAACGGATAATGTAAAGTGGAGCGTGCTTCCGTGATGTGGGGTTTTGGTCAATAAACACTGCAGCTGGGGTGTTTTTTCCCCTTAGAAGATGGAATGCTTGTAAAATCCACTTGAAAATTTCTCAATTGAGAGCAATATTAAACTTGAAAAAAAGGTCATCATACATGGCATTTCTTAGCAGATCATTATGTAAAAATTTCTAAGAGCTCCTAGAGAGCGATAATGGGCTGCTCTGCACGGCTGTCTCCCCAGTGCCAGTGGCAATTCCGCTAGGTTGGGAAGGCGCTTGTCCAGTCCACAACACTCAATGGTACCGAATGTAGAGCTAAACTAAACAGAGGTGTTTGCCACCCAATATTTCATTATATTTGCCTCTTGAAGTTAAGAGGTGTCCATCTGAGATTTTTGTATGGTGCTCATTACCGTGGAATAAAAGTGACCACAGCCTCCAATAGCAGCCTGTTTAAGAAAAAAACTGTCGTTGTTTTGACTTCAACATAGAGCCTGTCCTGGATTTTAGGCCCAAATCTTGCTCCTAAATTGGGGGGGGTGGGGGTGGGGGTGGCATAACATAAAATATTAGAAGACCTTCTAGACAGAAACTGGCCCTCTTCTACATTTTACAGCTCTTGCGTTATAGCAGCACTGAATACAATTAATTTTATCAAAGAATTTCATTTAACATTGAAATATGGACTTAATGCGGAAGATGGTCCAAACTGAAGATGTTTAAACAAAAAATAAATAAGGGTTAGGAGTACATTACATGAGAATTTTAAAATAAAGAACAGTTTCACCAGACTGGAAGTCTGTCTCGTCTGCTGCATGCCATCAAAATGTGCCCTGTCATGCTGAGCACCATCTTATCACTTTGCCAGCTGGTGGTAGCAGGAAAAAATGCCAGGGTTTGGCCCCATGCTTGGCAGAGGGGCACACTGCTTGACGGCAGCTGCAAAAAATAAAACACGCACTATAGCACACTTGTGATTTCTATAGAAGGAACTGATTGATGAGAATCTGAGCTAGGATGAACTTCTTGAGTTTCGGTGAAAGTAGGCCAGCATGCTTAAACAAAAGTGCTCTGTCTTATTTTACAATGTTAAAAAGAAATTAAAACCACAAACAAGTCAAAAGTGCTCTCTTCTTCTGAAACTTATTTTATCTAAAGTGAGGGTCCCTTCACATTGCTTTTCATATTTTATCTGCTCCTCTGTCACCCCCCATGCACAGTTCTCAAATCCATTGGAACCACTTGCTATGCTTCCTTAAGCATCTCTGTCCCTACATTGGAGAAACAGAGACCTTTAGAAGGCCACGATCCCAACTCCTTTCTTTTATGTGGAAGGGAACCTCCATGATTATTCTGTTAGTGTAAGAGGTCTCTCTAACATGAAGACTATAATGGATTTTGCAAATGTTTGTACACCATGAAAGCAATAATTTGAACAGACAAGCTTAATGATGTGAAGAGCTTAGGGCCACTCACCTTTCAGGTAATGAGACCATTTGTGAAGATGATGTACAAGCTGGACATTGCTGCTGGCACTGCCAGGGCAAGCAAGCAGAGGAGCCACCCCACGGCACTTGCTTGTGCCAGATCACAGAGCTGATTTGTGACTGCCTAAGGCCATATACATTATTGTTTACATGCTGCCAACATGCTCCTTTACAGGTAGGCATGAAGACGAACTGTGATGGCAGTTGCAGTTCCTACACTTGTGAGCAGCTACCCTCACCTCCGGGAAATGTGGCTGCCGGTTTTGCAAGTGCTGTCACCTGAGAGGACACCAGCAGCTGGGTTTCCCCCTTCCACCAACACGACCTGTTTAGGGTACATACTGGCGGGAGAGTGAAGGGAAAGTTGCATTACTCCAGGTTTTGTTTATTTAACCACTAGCTAACCAAGCAAAAATGATCCGTTTCTATGAGTCTGTAGAAGAGAAAATACCAGTTGTTAAAAATCAGATGGTAGCATTGACCTTCTTGCTTTGTCCTTCAGTACAAAATATTTTCCAAACATACATCCCTCTTCAGAGATTTGCAGAGTAGAGGGGGCAAGGAATGCAACCCAGCAGCGCTCATCATTATGTAAGAAATCATTTATTCATGGTTCAATTACGCGATACATGTTGCCGCGCGGTGAAAGCTAACCGTAGCTAATTTCAGCTCCTTGTAGCCTTTCGACACGAGCATGCCGAAGTGCCATATGGCGCTGCTGTACCCGGGCAAAGCCCCGCGCTCGGCACAGCCCCCGTACCCCGCGCCCCGCGGCTGCCGAGCCCCCCACCCGCCGGCTCGCCGCCCCGCTCCGGGCCGGGGGCTGGCGGCGGGGCCGCTGCATCCCGAGAGCCAACGCCGGGAAGTGGAACCTGACCCAGTTTACCCAGTTTATGAAACGCTCTTTGTCTCTTGCTGCCCTCTGCTGTCAGCAGCCGCGGCGGCCGGGACCCGCAGCAAGGCTGCTCCCTCCGGGGCACAAAAATCTGCCCCGGGGCGGGGGCGAGGAGGGGAACACGGCGACTGAAGTCCAGCCGCACAGGGAGGAAAAGGCAGCCGTCGGGATTGAAAACCTGATCGCTCCGAAACGCCTCTGAAGTCTCTCCTGTGTGGGAACTGAACGCTTTGTGGGTCTGGGACAGGGCGTGCTGGGTGCGACGTGCAAGCAACGCAACGCAAGGGCTCGATCCTGTGCGGTGAGATGGGAAGGAAGAGCACTGGAGCCAAGGGGTCTGTAGGCTCTTGGCTGTTCATCTAAAACACTGTGTCACAACTGTAACGGTTTCAAAGCGTTTTTAGCACAGCAAATATAACTGAATCCAAGAAATGTAAGTGTATCCAACAGGTTCAAGTCATACTACTTTCACTTTCAGCAACTGGAACATTTTAGCAAATGTGTTCAAAATTGTTCACATTTTAGCAAATGTGAACAATTGCATTAACTCAGCATGCTGAATTTCCTGGGGCAGCCACCCCTTTCTGAAAATGCACTCTTTCTACAACAAGAAACTATCCAGAGCAGAATTGAGGTTTCAGGGATGTTTCTCAAACGCTTGCTAAACGCATGAGCAGACTCAGAGCCTACCTGTTGAACACCCATGGACTCAATGTGAGCTCTCTTGCTGTTCTGGCCAGCCCATGATGCTGCCTGCAGTCCAGTCACCAAGATGCTCAGCAGCACCCGGCAGACACTGAGATACAGAAGAGGCCACCTCGGGGCAACCAGAGCCAGAGCCTACAGTTGGTTCATCCCTCACTTTTGCTTCAGATACTACTTGTTCTTCATGCTCCTTTAACAAGGAGTTGCATGACAATCTGGGGTACTCCACAACAAGATTTGGATTTCTCTAAACGCTCGTTTTGATGCTTGCTTTCTTACAAAGCACTGTTGGGCCAGCCTGTCCTATAGAAGATACAGGAAGCACTGAATTTCTTGGTACAAATACAGCTCTAATGCAATGTTATCTTCATCTGCAACTTGATTGCATCAATGTTTTCCTAGATTAAAAAAAAAAACAAACACCACAACCCCCCAAAAACATGTTAAAGCTGGACTGTAACTAGAGCTACAACATACCCAGGAGGCACGGAAGGCTCTCTCTGACAGACTTCCCACTGTTGTTCCTCTATCACATATCCAATCTCCAGCCAAGTATTTCTTACCATGGAAACGGCATTGGGAAACAAGTGAATCTTAACAGCATCACCACAGAACACCAAATACCTAGAACACTCTCAAGCACAGATGATGAATCTCCAATTCTCATGCAATGATCTTGGAAGTTGCCTTTCTTTTTTCCCAAAAACACTTGGAGTAGACACTGGAAATTAGGAAATTTAGGGCCAGGAAATTGTCTTGGTTTAGCTGGGATAGAGTTAATTTTCTTCTTAGTAGCTGGTGTAGTGCTGTGTTTTGGATTTTGTGTAAGAACAATGCTGATGGCACACCAATGTTTTTGGTTGTTGCTGGGTAACATTTACAAAATTCAAGGACTTCTCAGTTTCTTGGGCCCTGCCAGCAAGAGGGCTGGAGTGGCACAAGAAATTGGGAGAGGACACAGCCAGGACAGCTGACCTGAACCAGACAAAGGGATATTCCAGACCTTATGACGTCATGCTGAGTATATAAGCTGGGGGAAGAAGGAAGGGAGGACATTCAGCATTATGGCACTTGTCTTCCAAGTAACCGTTATGTGTGATGGAGCCCTGCTTTCCTGGAGATGGCTGAACACCTGCCTACCTACGGGAAGTGGTGAATTAATTCTTTGGTTTGCTTTGCTTGCATGCACGGCTTTTACTTACTTATTAAACTCTCTTTATCTCAGCCCATTAGTTTTCTCACTTTTACTCTTCCAGTCCTCTCCCCCATCCCACTGTGGGGGGAGTGGGTGAGTGGCTTCATGGTGTTTGGTTGCTAGCTGGGATTAAACCACAACAGAATTTTTATTTTTTTTTAATAACAATGAAAAGTAAAAAAGATCCTTTGGCAGTTTGTTCTAAGACATCCTTTAGAAATGGTAGGAATTTTACAAGAAGAAAAGAATATCTGCAGGTAGACCATTCCTGTGCTTGAGTAGTAGCTGGATGCCAATGAAATACACTTTCAGTCCTGGACCTTGGTGGCACTACAGGAAAGCTGGTCTAATCCTTGAGGCACTGGAGCCCTCCTGTCAAAATCCCAGTCATGTTTTTTTCCTGCAGATGCCAAGTACATCCATGACAATGGGAGAGGGAGAGACTGGGCGATGAGGAGGATGATTTGTCACTTGGGCTGTCAGCTCAGAGAGGAAAACTTAAAAACTGAAGGTCCTTGGACTGTGAAGAAATGCCTGAGGAAGGAAGACTGCAGAAGCAAAGAGAGGAAAGAGCTGGGATTTGAGAAGACTTGAAGAAGCTTCAGGGAACAGCAAGAAGACTACTCTGAGGGCACACGTGCCTCCAGACCCTGGAAATCAACCTCAGTTTCCCCAATCCCTCTGTTTCTGAGGCAAGCAACCACCCATGACACCATCTGGCAAGAAAAGTGTTCCAACCCCCGCATCATTTTTTGCTTGTAATGTAAAAACAGAATCACTTCCAGGGATTTCCTGAAGAAAAACTTAGAAATGTTCATGAAGCCTTCAGATGCACCAATAGAGAGCATCACAGAAAACCAAGAAACTAAATGTTCAGTTCTCACCCAAGACTTTGACCAGTATGCAGTGAAGGAGGCATATGACATACATTCAGCCACCTGAATAACAGAGAATACTGAGCCATGGCTCATTGATTTGTTTGCCAGCACTGAATGAGGCAAGGTTGCCAGGGGAAAAGAAAAATTATGTTTTGTATCTTAATCTATATAATACCTAAGAGGACTGAACTGCTATTACATATTTAATCTGGCATTTCCTAGCTTTTGAAGGCAGAATTTTGCAGCCTGAATTATAATCCTTTCCTGTATCTCATTTAGTAAGCAATAAATATACAGGAGAAGATTTGAATTGGAGCTCTTGGGATTTCAGATCTGAAAGGAAGGAAGGTGAATGAAATTTCCTCTAGAGCTTTGATATACCAAAGTCAAATGAGTGATATAAAACCAGAGAATGTAAATGTAGAGGCAGATGGGCCTGTCCTTGAAGCTCAGGCTTTTTATTAGGCCCGAATAGTGGTTAGTGCAAAGCACCCTTGGCCTTTAAGCACTGCTACAATACAAATAAACAATAAACATTTGAAGAATAAATACTATCTTGACCTGTTACTTACTGTTAAGAGTTTATTTGATGTGTGGTCTCGTTCTTTGGTCTGGGTTTCCTATTTCTTCTGGAGCTTGCTGTTGTGTTTGTTTATCCCAGGCAAGAGGGACCCTATATGAAAATATGCAACAGCTGAGCATTTGCAAAAGAATATTGCAAGCAGAGCACTAGTCCTGGGCAGAGCCATTCACATTCGCACACGAATCATTCGGATCGCTAGCTGGCTGGGTATTGCCTGTGAATGGGGGAGAGTTGCTCTGCAGACTTTCCTCTTGGCCAGCTCTTCTTGGCATGTGCACCTCTACAAAATAAGAGTTAGGTTAGCCAAGATATCTATGTATGGCACTACTAGAAGGGTAATAAAACAGAATATATGAGTTAGAAGGTCATTTATTTTAACATGTGAATTTTTCAATGCACTTGGAAGGGCACTTCAGCTTGAATTTCTAATACCATGTTATCCTGGCTTGCTTTATGACCACCATATTCATTCTGTTGCTTAAAGGGTTTTGGCCCAGGAATCATTTTGGGTTTAGTTGCTATTTATACATACAGACCTGCAAAGCATAATTCACGCTGAAACTAATGAGACCATGCTTGCAGTTTCAAGTCTTGTGTATTTCATATCATGTTGTTAAATTAAAAGATAAGAAAAGATTTTGGGGTGGAAAGGAATGAGGAGGGAGGATGAGTTCCTCTTTTTCTTCATGTTATGAAACAGATAAGAATCTCATCGTTTAAGAAGCAAAGCAAATCATCAAGGCAAAACACGAAGCTGTCTTGCAACATGCTGGAGCTTGTTTGGAAGAACTGTTTAAGTAATCCTATTGTTTGCTTGCTTTTATTGAAATGACAGAAAATGGAAAAGCTGGTGCATAAATACATAATTGTATTATGTAGACTGTACTAATAAAAACCTTGTCCTAGTAGGAAAATAGGTTTTCTTCTTTAAAGAACATAGAAAAGTATTTGTGCCCGTCCACCCCACCCCACCCCCTGTCCTCCCCCCAACTGAGGTGGATGGCTTTATTTTCAGGCTGGGGACAGATGAATGTACTTTCTTAGCCCAGTACTGTTTTGTACATGGGATTTACGCTCCTTTAACCATGCCTGGGTAAAATGGCAGTGAAGCTCTAATCGCCTGTTGCAAAAGGTGATGATCACTAGGAACATTGCTGTCCCCACATGTAGTGCCCAAGCATAATACTGGGCAGCAAGAAAGGAGTGAGACTCTTGGCCAGTGAACCAGTTGGGATGGTGAATGCAGGCCAAGGCCGTAACACACTATTTTTCACAGTGCTATATCATGCTTCAGACGCGTCTCCCTGGGATGGCTCCAGCAGCCAGCACATGCCTGGGAATCACGACTGGATTGTGTAGCTCTGCCTGCAAACCTGCCAAGCCCATGGCTGCAGGAACTCCAGGCTGGCTGAGCACCCAGAGGACATGAGGGAGGTACAATACTACCTGGGTACTTAACTTTAAATGCCCTTGTGTACTGAAAAAGTACTTCCTTAAGGCAGTATTTCATTCAACACAGGATGCAAGAGCTCTGTTTACGGGCAAATTTCCATTACTGCTCTCTGTTTTCACATATTATTTTAAACCCTCCCAAATTCTCCTGTGGGGAATGATCCTTTCCATGTTTGGTCCCAGTCCAGGGATGAACTGTGCACGGTATATGGAAATTGCTGGAAAATTTCCTTCAGCTATTTTTGAGGTGTAGTGGTGAAAAACAGAGCCCCCCGCTCCTCCCATCCACATACACACTTTTTTCAGTTTAAGGAATTTTATTTTAATTCCATTCCCCTCCCCTCAATTGCCGAGTTTTTGGCACTGAAAAAAAAAACCAACCCCCAATACAAAGGTTTCTCACCAAGTTCCCTAAGGAGTGCTCACAGCAAAGCCAGGCTAAGATAACAGGGAGTGCAACGGAACAAACTTTATATCAGTTGTCTTTAATAAAAATTGAATATTTACATATGAAGGGGGGAGGGGGGAAAAGTGATCAAAACACAGTTCTTCAAGTTTTCTTCATAAAGCTTGTGTGAATGTTTTTCTGGTTAAGAAACAGCAATATTTGATTGTACTCGGCCAGCTTAGTTTGAGTTTGCTGTGACTGAAAAAAAAGGAAATGTCCCAGAAATGTTCTTTCCATAACTAGAATTTAACTAGGAAGTTGTAGCTTTTTTCTCCACCTTGTTTTTTTGATGTTTCTTCTTTTACCAGCAATGTTTACCTTTAATCTTCAACAACTTTAGAGTGATGGGGAGAAGTTAGTTTGATGGCACTTGAAAATAAGGCACACCTGTGAAAGCAGATCACTGGCTGAAAACCAGCTCCTTGATCTCACATACATTAGCGTAAAACTGAAATTCCTCTAGATTCACAGCAGTGTTTTGGACATCAGCATCTGGCCTGAAAGATTTAAGCATTACATTTTTGGAGCTTGATGTTGATGCTGGCTACAGTTTCGTTTAATTTAACCTAAAAAGATACTGTTTCAACAGCTGGAGAATCAACTCCAGACAAAGCATACACAACGTTATAATTGCCCTCCATTATACAGTGGAAATGAGTTGTAATGCTGTTCTGGAGGTGAAAATCCACTTTTCATAGAGTTTTGGCTCTGAGACCCAGCCTTCCACTTTCTCTATTTCAAAACCAAGCAGAGCCAGCAAAAGTGCCAACATCCTTCAATGTCACCCAGATGGGCAATTAAGGGAAAGGCTGATCCTAAGGCCACCGCAGAGGAATCCAAGGTGGAGAGAGCCAGACAAGGCTCACGGATGGCTGGAAAAGGCTTGCCCTGTGGGTGTTATTGGGAAACACAGGCCCTCAAGCATTGGCTGTCTAATTCCACCATGGGGATCTGATAGGATGAAGCAGTTTTATCAGTTGAAAAATTAATTGCTGCCTAATAAGCAAGAGCAGGGTCAATAGCCATTCGTCTTCATTTCCTTTCTGTAGCATTCATGCTCGTTAGTTAGGTTCTAAATCTTCCTCTCCTTTCAGATTTGTTTACAGCAGCAGAGCGCCAGTAAAACACTAGAGCAGGCACACTAAACACATGCCTGCCAAAAGCACTCTCGCTAATAACACACACATTTTCAGTCATGTATTTGTTTTGCCAGTTCCTTAACTCTTGATTTTTTTTTGTCCAAAAAGACGGTGGAAATGTTGAAGATGTGTCAGGTCCCACCATATGGTGAAAGACCAGGATTCTGTAATGTGGTTTATTAAAGCTGAAACCTCAGGGAGGGTACTGTTTCTTTTCATGTATCCATTTGTTTTCAATGTCATTGTTTAAAATAAAAGAAAAAAAAACCCCAAACACTTACTTTGCACTAGATATGTCAGAACACATTGTATTTCTGTGCCTGGATACTCCTCCTCTTTTCCACAAACAGATTTCTGAAAGGTAGTTTTGTGGGGTTTTCTAAATGGCCATGGAAGCTGGAAAAAATAGCAATAAGCCTAAACCACCTCCTCTGATCTTCAGCCACAGATACCGTTGCCACCTACCTATGAAATCCACATGTGCCCATAATCCTCCTGTTTGTATCTAACTTGGAACCAAACAAGAATCTATTCCCCACACATAGTTCAGATGCAGACTGAAACCAACGGTAGAAAAGAGCTACAAGAAGTGCTGGTGTAGTTTAAATCCTGCTGTTAGGACTGTTCTGTGCCGTCAGATGGACAGGGAAGAGCTTGTTTGTGATTTTCTGGGCTGCCTGTTCCTGCCAGCAAGGTGTGTGCCTGCCTCGTGGGACATCTTGCACCACAGCTTGCTGAGCACTACTGAGTAGCACTCCAACTAAAAAAAAAAAAAAAAAAAGCCAATAGCATAGCCCAAGTCGGTTGTGAGGCTACTGGGACTGTGGGAGATGAGGAGGCAATGTCAGAGCAGAAGTGAAGGATGGTGCTGACGAGGAAGCAATGCAAGGAGGAGAAGAGGCAGCAGCTGTTGGTGGCAGGAGAGAACACAGGTGGTGAGAAGCAGGAAGAAGGACAAGTGAAGGCAGCAGCAGGAAGGTTGGGCTGCAAAAGCTGCCAGCAACTACCTTACTAGTTTGATTTTCTGCATGGTTCAGGCCAAAGCCTCTGCCAGTAATTCCTGCACCTGGCCCTATGCACTGCTGCTAATGTGCAAGGGTTTGAAAGACATTCATTCTTGACTTCTAGACATCCGGTAATAAGGATTCATCATATGAATGTTGCTAGTGAAAACACGCATCATATTTTCAGCATGATTTTGTCTGAGTTTGGATTCCAGAGCTGAAATCTCCTTCTGCTGTTATAAATCTTGAGTAATTTATTCTCACAAAAAACAATTTCCTTGCATAAGTATTTTGAGATTGAGGTAGAGATCTGTTAACTTTTTCTTAATCTCTCACCATAAGGAAAATTTCCCACATTGAATCATTCCTGCAGCTTTCTTCCAAAATGCTTCCAATTTAACAATGTTCTTTTTGAAAAACATGGACTTTAGATGAACCCAAATTTGCTAAACCAGAAAAATAATAAAACCAGTTGTTAGCTAAAATATCTGAGTTTGGCCTAAAAGCCCAATACCCAGCACACCCCTAAGCACTGAGCTTATAAAAAGGTACTGGAGTACAGACGTACCTCTGACTGTCACCCCATTTGTACGTGAGGAATCAGCTCTCGGTGGGATTAAAGCTCTATTTGAAAGAGATGCTTTGAAACCTTTAACATCTCTATATTTTGTTTTGCTCTTTCCAATCAAAGATGAGATTCTTATATAAGCAAATGAATGCCAGGATGGCTTTGGTCTCAAATAAGAAACCTAAGCCTGCTGAAACTTTCAAAATTAAATGGAAAGAAAGAATCAGCTAAATCTACTCAGATGAAAGTATTGGATGCTAGGCTTGTCCAAAGAAAAATCTGATTATTAACAGACTGACTTTTCTGAAGAATTAATTTTGGTAATTGTCATATGCTTTCTGTACATGGAATGTACAAAAAAATCTTTTCAGATTACTGATTTGTCTTAGTGCTGTAACAGAATGCCTTTTCTATATCTTGTCTTCAAAACAATCTCACATTTTGCTATATTTTACTATAGAAAACTTCTAAAACTCAGGGATGTTTCAACAAAAGACTGCAGTAAGCTTTAGACAAGATTTCCCTGCATTCTTTACTTGGCTTCACTCATGGCTGTTGCTAGAATGAGCTGACCATTTCACATTGTATTTTAAAAATTAACAGAACAGTGCCATGTGCAGGTTACTCCTTGCTTACCCCAGCAAGGAACTTTGCAAAATTTACCTGTACACAACAGTCACTTTACCTAATTCACAACTGGAATGGATACAGATAGTGCAGTGACTAAAGTATTATTTGAATTAACAAGGAGAAGAGTAATTAACTATTGAATAAGCTTCTGTCACTGGCAAATAGATTGTTAGTTGGGCTGGGAACCAGGCTTAAGGCGTAGTGATCAGTGGCACGGTGGCTGGTTGGCAGCTGGGAATAAGCAGAGTCCCCCTGAAGTCAGCACTGGGGCTGTTACTGTTTAGTGGCTTGTTCAACAGCCTTGGTGATGAGACTGAATCCACCCACAGCAAGTTTCCAGACAAATACTAAATTTAACATCTTGAACAATAGAGTTTCAGTCCAGAAGCACATTGAGAAACTTGGGCATTAGGAAAGCCTACCAAGTTCAACAAGAAGTTCTGCACCTGGGTCAGGGTAGTCTTTCACAGCAACACAGGCTGTCCAACAAGTCAACGCTTGTCCAACCAAGTGGCTATGGAGCAGCCCTGCTGGAAACCACCTGGGCACCACGGTGGGCATCATGCTGAATATGCACCAACAGTGTAAAGCAAACCTAATACTGGGCTGCATGAGGAAGACTATGGCAAAGAGATGGGACTAAATTATTATTCTTCTCCCTACTCAGCACTCGTCAGGCTGCATTTGCTATACTGTGTCACTGTGTCCAGTTTGGGGGCTCCCAGTCCAAAGGAGATACTGCAAAACTGGAGAGAAGGCTAACCAAGATGGTCAGGGGCCAAGATTGCAGGTTGTACTAGGACAGGTCAGAGAAGCTGGCTTGTTTAGCCTGAGAAACTAAAAACCTAAAAGGGAATCTAACAATAGCACACTACTACTTGAAGGGGAGTTATAAAGATGACAGTCAAACTCTTCATAGTGGCAGATCCTGTAAGCAGAGGGACATGCTACACCGTGGGAGGTTCAGGCTCGACCTTGGAGGTTTTTTTTAGAATCATAGAATCATTTAGGTTGGAAAGGACATTTAAGGTCATTGAGTCCAACCATAAACCTAACACTGCCAAGTCCACCACTAAACCATGTCCCTAAGCACCACACCTACATGTCTTTTAAATACCTCCAGGGATGGTGACTCAACCACTTCCCTGGGCAGCCTGTTCCAATGCTTAACAACCCTTTCAGTGAAGAAATTTTTCCTAATATCCAATATAAACCTCCCCTGGCACAACTTGAAGCCGTCTCCTTTTGTCCTATTGCTTCTTACTTGGAAGAAGAGACTAACACCCACCTAGCTACAACCTCCTTTCAGGTAGCTGTAGAGAGCCACAAGTTTCCCCTCAACCTCTTTTTCTTCAGGCTAAACAACCCCAGTTCCATCAGCCGCTCCTCATAGGACTTGTGCTCCAGACCCTTCACCAGCTTTGTTGCCCTTCCCTGGACACGCTCCAGCACCTCTATGTCCTTCTTGTCATAAAGGGCCCAAAACTGAACACAGCATTCAAGGTGGGTCCTCACCAGTGCTGAGCACAGGGGGACGATCACTGCCCTTGTCCTGCTGGCCACACCATTTCTGGTACAAGCTGGGGTGTTCTTGGCCTTCTTGGCCACCCAGGTACACAGCTGGCTCATACTCAGCTCTCTGCCAACCAACGCTGCCAGGTCCTTTTTGCTGAGCAGCTTTCCAGCCACTCTTCCCCAAGCCTGTGGTGTTGCAGGGGGCTGGTGCGTGGGCTCAGCCACCCAGCCAGTTTTTACCCACCAAAGCACACACCCACGCAAGCCATGAGCAACTGCTTTCTCTAGGGGAATGCTGTGGGAAATGGTGTCAAAGGCTTTACTAAAGTCCAGGTAGACAACATCCACAGCCTTTCCCTCATCCACTAAGCAGGTCACGTTTTCATAGGAGGAGAACAAGTTAGTCAGGCAGTACCTGTTTTTCATAAACCCATGCTGGCTGGGCCTGATCATCTGGTTGTCTTATACATGCTGTGTGATGGCACTCCAGATGATCTGCTCCATAACCCACCCTGGCACGTTCCCCAGATCCTCCTTCTGGCCCTTCCTATAGATGGGAATCACATTTGCTAACTTTCAGTCAATGGGGACCTCCCCAGTTAGCCAGGACTGCTGACAAATGATTGGAAGTGCCTCGGTGAGCACTTCCACCAGCTCTCTCAGTACCTTTGGGTGGATCCCATCCAGCCCCATAGACTTGTATGGGTATGTAAAAGTGAGCTAGCAGGTCAATGACAATTTTCCCTTGGATTATGGGGGCTTCATTCTGCTCCCTGTCTTTCAGCTCAGGGGGCTGGGTACCTGGAGAACAGCTATTCAAGACTGAGATAAAGAAATCACTAAGTACCTCAGCCCTTCCTTCATCCTTTGTCATTATGTTTCCCCCCTGCATCCAATAAAGGATAGAGGTTCTCTTTAGCCCTCCTTTTGTTGCTAATGTATTTATAGAAACATTTTTTATTGTCTTTTACGGAAGTAGCCAGATAAAGTTCTAGCTGGGCTTTTACCTTTTTAATTTTCTCCCTGCATAACCTCACAACATCCTGAGTTGCCTGCCCCTTCTTCCAAAGGTCACAAACTCTTCTTCATTTTTCCTGAGTTCCAGCCAAAGCTCGCTGTTCAGCCAGGCCAGTGTTGCTCTCCGACATCCCATCTTTCAGCACATGGGGACAGCCTGCTTTCTTGAAGAATGTCCAGCTTTCCTGGACCCCCTGGCCCTTCAGGACTGCCTCCCAAGGGACTTTGTCAACAAGGCTCCTAAACAGGCCAAAGTTTGCTCTCTGGAAACCCAAGGTAGCAGCTCTGCTGATCCCCCTTCTTACTTCTCCGAGAATCAAAAACTCCATCATTTTGTGATCACTATACCCAAGATGGCCTCCAACCATCACATCACCCACAAGTTCTTCTCTGTTCACAAACAGCAGGTCCAGTGGGACGCCTTCCCTAGTTGGGGGTACCTTGCCAGCTGTGTCAGAAAGTTATCTTCCACACACTCCAGGAACCTCCTAGACTGTTTCCTCTCTGGTGTACTGTATTTCCAGCAGACATCTGGTAAGTTGAAGTCCCTCACAAGAACAAGGACTAGTGACTGTGAGACTTCTCCCAGATGCTTACAGAATACTTCATCTCTCGCTTCATCCTGGTTGGGTGGTCTACAACAGACTCCCACCATGGTATCTGCCTTGTTGGCCTTCCCCCCTGATTCTTACCCATAAACACTCAACCCTACTGTCACCATCATCAAGCTCTAGACATCAAACCACTCCCTGACATACAGGGCTACCCCACTGCCTCTCGTTCCTTGCCTGTCCCTTGTGAAGAGTTTATGGCCATCCATTGCAGCACTCCAGTTGTGTGAGTCATCCCACCATGTTTTCATGATGGCAACTATATCATAGGTTTCCTGCTGCACAATGGGTTCCAGCCCCTCCAGTTTGTCGCCCATGCTGCATGCATTGGTGTAGGTGCGCTTCAGCTGGGTTATTGATCCTGCCACTTTTTGGAGGGAGAAGCCCTAATTCCTACGTGACCATTCTCAGGCCCTTCCATGGTTTCTAACACATCAATAACCCTTGTGTCTTTGCTGACTCATGGATCTCTATCCCCTGCCTCCACTGAAATGGCAGACCAAAGGGCCTCGCTAGGACACCATCTCTCAACCATCGGTGTGCTGCCCCCAGGCTTATCTCTAGCAAGCCTGGTTTTATCCTCTTCCCCCTTCAAATGTAGTTTAAAGCTCTTTCAACGAGCCCTGCTAATGCCTGTGCAAAGATCCTTTGCCCTCTCTGAGACAGGTGTACCCCGTCTGTTGCCAGCAGGCCTGGTGTCATGTAAACCCACCCATGATCAAAACCCCCAAAATTCTGCTGGTGACACCAGGCTCGGAGCTGGCTCTTTCTGTTTCTTCCCTCATCATTCCCTGCAACTGGAAGGACAGAGGGGAACGCTGCTTGTGCTCCTGATCCATTAACCAGTTGCTCTGCAGTTTCTCTTGATTGCCCTCAGACTTCTTGTTGCAACTTCTTCGCTGCCCAGCTGAAAAACCGATCACGGACAGTAATCTGAGGGCTGTACCGGGGTTCCCCTTCACAGCTGTAACCCGGGCCCCAGGGACGCAGCAGGGTCGGGTCTGCGTGCTGGGCCTTCTGTTCACTTAGGGGAGAATCTCCTATGACAGTGGCCTGCCTCTTTTTTCTTTATAAAGTGTCTTTATTTCATTCAGGGTATCAATCTACTTAACCTCGGTGATGCCTCCAAGCTAGTTGAACTTCTGTGATTCCATAATTCACTGCATAAACTCATAGGAGCCACGTATGAGAAGCAGAGCTGATAAGAAACGATATATTACACCTAGATATTATTTTCTCAGACAACTCATACTTAGGCAATTAAATACAACTTTGCAATGAACGGAAAAGGAGTATGGTAATGCTTAAACGCATGAAGTATATTTCTTCGAACTTCTAAGTCACAACAGCTTTGAGGAAGAACATCAAGTTTATAACTAGATGAAGCACAGAGACTGTAACCAGAAGATGAAAGGACCTTTGTTCTCTGGTACAGCCTCCAGTGCTCTGCTTTCTGTGTTTCTCAATGCTAAGAAACAGTCCAATTTCTCATCAACAGTTTCATTAGCACTTGAGGGGAAATCTCTCTAAATCAGGGTGAACATTGCCTTTATAACCCTCAGCTGTAAGAAACAGTTAAGTTTATCATGGGACCTGAGAGCTGAAACCACCATAGCTTTCCTTCCAACCACGGCACATGTCACTGTCCAAAGCAAGGGCACCTGCAAGACACATGGGTGGAAGGGTTTTACTGGCCATTGTTTTGTGATCAGTTGGGTGTCTATGAGAGAGAAACAAAAAGATCAAAGGAAGAGACAGATGGTGGCAGGGAAAAAGCCAACAACACAGACATAACAAGGGCCAGGAATGTGCCTCTGAGAAAAGCTAAGAGAAAAGGGAAAAAGAGCTTTTATGCTAAGTGTTTAATGGAAAATAGACTTGAGCTGTAAACAGAGGCCATGCCTCCTCTGCAATTCTTGCTGTGTGAGGAAAAAGAGGGCTTTGTACTTTATTTGCAATTAAATGGAATTGCATCAGAGAAACCTCATTTCAGAAAACACCAATTTCTCTTCGTAGCTGGAAAAATCCTTATGACCCAGGGTTTTTGTTTGGATATTTACCCAGCTCACATAAGTTTATACCCAGTCATCCAGGAAAGAGAAACTATTGCTCTTTTTACCCCTAAAAAAGCACACACAGCTCAGCAGTCAGTCAGTTATGTTTCTGACGTGCCTATTGCTGCAACACTGGCAGAGCTGCAGTTCACGAAGGTTTCAGCAACGCTAGTGAAACAGTCAGGTAATGGGGCAGGAAGCCCCAACGCAGAGCAGAGCACTGGTGGATGCTTTTTTTGAGTGGCTTTTTTCTCATCTTGTGCTTGTCTTGTTTTTGTCAGAGTGGGTCCTAAGGAAATGCTGGCACTGTTAGACTGGGAAAAGGGCTGAGCCCACTTGCTGTAATAATGAAAGACTGATTTTTTTTGCAGTGGAAGTGGAAAAGCTGCTCTCTTCCTATTTAGGAAGCTGACTAAACAGGGGGAAGTGTCTATTTCCCTCTTTATACACCTTACACACTACTAAACATCCACGGAATACAGCTAGTGAGATGAGAATTTGGTGGAATTTGTAGATGGCAAGACACATACATACATGCCTTTAGTGTACCCCCACTGCACAGAAAGGGTGGTGTGCTAACAAGATAAGCGAGCTATTCTGCCTTTTGTTTTCTTCTTGCAGTTCAGCGTAACTTATGCTTGTCTTATTTTCTACATGCTGTTCAAAACCTGGTTTGAAGACGGTATCCATCATTTTCATATGGGGTTTTCTTTGAGCACAGCTCCCTCATAACAGAGAGCTTCACAGTGAACTTCCTCACATTTTCACTTCAAAGCGAGGGGGCTTGGCAGCATCCCTTCACGCTGAAAGCTGGTGGGTCCCGGGAAGAGTAAGACCAGACATAACTATCTTGGACACCATTTTAAATTCCCCGAATCGGATTTTTGGAATACTGTTTTATGTTCAGAGCACAGTTCCCACTGACTTCAGCTGCGGCTGTGAAAGTTAAGCACGCCTACAAGTCCTGCACCAAGAATAAAAGCAATATAAAATTATTGACAGCTTCTGAAAAGATTGGCTCGAGTGACTCAGCTATCAACACATGGGAGCTGCATGACAGAAAAAGAGATGGTATCCAGTTCTCCAGGCTAGAACATCACTCCCTTGGCATATTCTCTCCTACCAAATTCTGTTTTGCTCTCTACACTGCTTCCCATTTCTGGGACCAATGAAGTGGGAAGGGGCCTTATAGTGTCTTTAACTGTATAATCATGATCAGTTCCCAGAACTTTCTATACTGCTTACAGAATGAGCCTTGTCATGGAAGACAACCTGCATAAACACAAGAAGTACCAAAGTTTTCAGCTTTAATATTTTATTCAGTTGGCAAGTATTTTGCTTGTTTTTTCAAGAAGGAGCAAATTCCTTTGTGCTGCCATTCACAGGGGCTACCAAGGAGGTAGACAGGGCCTTTAAATGCGCTGCACAGGTCTCTGCTGCTTGGCTAATGGCATGACAAAAAATGATGATAGGCATTAGAGATCACTTCCAGGGAGCTGGGACATGCACCTTGACTGCCTGGCTTATTTCTCCACCAACCTCTTAATCTCTCAGCTATGTTGGGTCCTTATCCTCATGTTTTCCCTAAAGCAGTCCCATTGCTCCTTGTATAGATTTAGTACCCTTGGCAGATCTACAGCTACTCAGCCAGTCATAGTTCCTCCCCTCAAGTTCCAGTTGTGGATTTTGATTTGAAACTCCTCACTTTTCCTTCAGAAAATCTTTAGTCAACAAAAGAATTTTTTTCCCATCACTTCATTCACAGCAACAACTAGCAACTTTACCAAAAATTTCCAGGAGAAATCAGTCCAAAGCAGACCCTTAACATTGGAATGGCAAATGTTTCACAAAATTATAACTGACTGAAAAACAGGAAATGTTTCAGGAGACAAGAACAGGTCTATCTCCAATTTGAATAAAAGTTGGTTGTATAAAACCTTGCATTATACCTCCAATTGTTTGAACACCCTTTACTGATGATAGTTATGCTAACAGGAGGCATTAAAAAAAAACACAAACCAAAGCACAAGATAAAGCACTAAAGACTGTATTAAAATTCTCACCCAGGGGTATTCATCATTTGGCCTTAACACTGGACTATTAGTTGCCTCTAAATATCATTTGCTGCTTTACCTCCAACCTCACAGTCCTGAAACATGAGCTGGACTTGCAAAACCAAAATGCGCCTGTACAGAGTTTCCCTCCCTATTTCAGACAGTTGCTTCCAGACAACCCATGAAAAACACCCAATAATCTCACTCACCCGAGCTGCAAAGAAAGAGAAGAAGGAACGGCAGTGACAGCTATTTGAACTGCCTCATCAGAGACAGCTAATTGATCCCCAGCATTTGCAGGGGTTTATGGCCCTGCTCCTATACAAAAGGAGGCAAGGAAGGAAAGCAGCCAGTTTCTACATGTTACGGTCCATGTGGGTTAACACACTTCTGGGAAGGGAGATATTTGGGAGAACTCGCCCTGCAAGTGGGGTACAGAGTATGTGATGAATGCCGCTTATAAATACCAGCCCCAAATGCCCTAAAACCTAAGTGCTGCTGTCAGTCTTTATCTGGGAACATTCTGTAAAATACTGTTGATTTTAGGCAAAGTGGAAGGCACCCTTGCTGTTTTCCTGCTGGCTGGTTTTCACTTGTCACCTATGACAAACACTCGAAGTCTGACATTGCGTGGCCACATTTCTTGCTGTAGACACCATTCCTCTCCCTTTGCCCCCAGCCCACTCTTTTCATTTTGCTTTTGTTTCTTTTCTTTCAGGCTGAGGAGGAGCTGGGTAAAAGATGTTTGTTTTGGGAAAAGAAGAAAGAAGACTACTCTGAAATTGTTAAAAAAAATGCAATGCAGGTTTCAACAAAGAGCCACTTTAAAGAAAGCTAAAGAACTCTATAGAGGTCCTTTTTTTTTCTTTTTTTTTTTTTTTCTTTCTCCCCCCCGCCCCCCAAAAACAAGGTTGATGGAAACAGCTGGAGACCGTAACTTGGAAAATTCGAGGAAGTAAGATGAATAAAACTTCCTGTTTTCCTCTCCTATCCCAACCTGCAGGGGACAGTGGTGGGGGGTAACCTCTTCAGCCCCTTTTCAAAACACATGTTGGATTCCCAAAGGGTTCAGGTTTCAACTTGTTTTTTTCTGAAGCAAAAATATCAATTATTCTTTTGTACAGTGCTCTAGGGTCTTCAGCTCAGCTACAGCTTGTCACACATAAGTAAACATGGCAGATTCCACTACCTAACTCTGATTAACACAAAAAAATTATGTTAGTAACCCTTAATCTTTAAGGCTGATATATACCATTGTTTTCAACTCCTTGCCCCAGGATAGCTTTCTTAGCCCGGTATCTTGTGATTAGCTCCTGTTATCCTACTCACCAGTGCTATAATTCATTCAATGTAAAAACATAGTTGTGAAATTCAGTTGGTGAAAGCTCTTACTGCAGGTGATAGGACTTCATTCTGCATCATTTGCCCACCTCTTTTCAGTTATCCCTTTGGGTGCACAAGCTCTGACACTTCAAGGCTCATAAAGATGAAAAAGTACTAAAGCATCTGAGATCAAGCACTGAAAAGCTAGGTTTTGTTATTTTTGATTTTATATTGGCTTAAACACAGGTGCACCACAGCTAAGAGGTGCTGTGGAATAAAGTTGTCTTGGCTGCTCTCTCAGCACGTTCCACTGCTATAAAAGCAGTGAAAACATTGCTAAACCCCTTCTAAAACGGCAATATAGAAATCCATAAAAATGAGTAGAACCAGAAGATCTCATTTCTATTCCTAGCAATGCTATTGACCTCTGAGATCTTGGCCAAGTGACTCAACTCCTCCACATCCCCGCTTCCCAGAGCTGTGAAGGGGAAATACTGACCCTTCGGTAGGACACTTTGAGATTCTTGCCCTAAAGCTTTAGTTTTGTCACGAACATGGTGCGGGGGCCTAAAGTCAGCAGGAAAACAATGAAAGCCCCTTCTCTCAGTTCAAAGATTTCAAATATTCAGCTTCTACTGCAGGAAGCTGCACCCATTTTATAAGGCAAACCCACTGTATTATTATGGCTTAAATGGCTTAATGAATTTAGTACTTTAGTAATTTATAAATATGTTATAAATAGTATACAAATAATACTAAAATAAGAATTTAGTAATTTAATTTTTGATTGTTTATTTTTATTAATTTCCAGTGATACTGTGGATGTTCCAAATGAAGATGGCTTTGGACTTCTAACATTCTGTGATTAGAAGATTTTATTGATTTTTTTTCTCATAATATCTACATCAGCTCTACTCTTCACCACCTCCCCCAGGAAACACCTGGAGCTCAAAAAATACGCTATTGAGACTTTTTAGTGTCCAAGACATTTGTTTAAACTACATCTAAAATTTTTAACAAAGCCCTCTTAAATCCCGCATATGTGTATAAGCTCCTCAAGCTGCAAAACACGCAAAAGAAACATAGAAATTCCTGGCAACACAGTGACTAGGACAACGACAAGAACCAAGCACATTGAACATTGAGCATGTATGATAAAGTAAAGGCACATAGACCTGTAGCCACAATATCCAATGGGAAAGAAGTAAAATCAATACAAGCTGAGGAACCATTCCTTATGTTTTGCCAGTATCCACTGAATAAGCATTGATCTTTTTTGTTGTCAGGGATGTCTTCTAGTTTAACTCTAAAGATTTAAGTCCTCGTGCAGACCTGTATCTGAAAGTCTGTTTGTTATTTGGGCCCTTGGGTCCTAAAATGTTTTTCTTGAGGCCCAAAGCCAGGCAAATTTTATCCTTATGTCATTCAGCCGTGTATTCTGGCTCACTATTTCTACCCCTTGTGTCCAGAGCTCAGCTGGCCTCAGCTCTGGAACTAGGTGGGCTTTGTTGTTGGCCAACTGCCAGACATGGTCAATTATGTACCAATTTTCACAGAAAAGAGTATTTTAGGAATAAACCCCGCACTCATGTTGTTTACTGTGATATGTGCTGAGAGGAACAAAGAAAATTACAAAACAGTGTCTCTCACCGTCATGCATTTAAATCCTCTTTTGTACCCATAGCAGATGACAGGTGCTACTCTTTGCCATCTACTTTCTGTAGTATTGAGTGGGTGTGAGATCTCTGACTCAAAGCAATATGGGATCAAAGACAGTTACTTTGGGGCTCATGGCACTCACCAAAGCTGCTCCCTGTGGCTGGAGGCACCAGCCGAGCTGGACACATGCCATTTGTGCCAGGAAGCCTTGTTGGCATCAGTGATCACTTTCCTGCAAGCACATGGATCTTACCGCCTTTCTGCAGCTGAGGACTTGGCTCTGAGTCACTCTTCTCTCTAAGGAAAGAGTAAGCTGTTTGATTTACAGTCTTGGTTTTGAGGGTTGTAAAGCGCCCCTGACCTTCCTGCTCTGGTGAGGGAGTTCCCACCAGATGAGTGGCCATCACGAACAGACAACCCTGTTGCACTCACCCTATGTGCATTTGCAAACAAGCAGCATACCCAAATGCCCTAAAGTATTTCTGTACCTTCAGACTTATTTCACATAGGCATGACCAACATGGATTAACCAGAGTATGGCATGCAGCAGAAATTTAGGTCCATCTCTCTACGCCAAAACACCAGCCAGAGCAAAATGCACGTTTACATTTCATTACACAGCTGAAGCCATGCAGCTCTTCCCTGGCCATATCAGGACTGCCAGGGTGCTCCCAGCCTTACTGTGCATCAGTGAATTAGTCCTGCTGCTCTCAGGACCTTCGGGATACTTGAAGCTGTGCAATGGAAGTGCAGCAGCTTGAATTGTTCTCTCTGCATTTAATTTTGTGAGATTTTGGGCTGGGGCCAATAGTATCATTGAAAACAGCTGAAGGTTTCACATTAAAATTAAATTAGCGTATTATTAGAATACTAAACACGCTAGGCACGCTTGCCCAATGGCACTTTTCCCATTTTCCTTGAAACAAACAAAGAAAACATCACATCCATATCAGATAGAGAAGGTAGCCACTGCTTTTAGTACTGCAGCAAAGTGTTGCTTCCAACAGCACAGGGTAATTTGCCTCCTTGTGTAGCTCCCCGACTGCCTGATCAGCCACACTGAGCACAGCACCATTTGCAACACTCCCCAGAAAGCGCATCAGCATTGCCCTCCACCTTTATCAATAAGAAATCTTCCCTGAGACAGCATTAGTATGGGACTGACAGGCTCTCCACTAATCACGGTCAGAGCTAATGAGGTAGTAGCCTAGGGCTGCACAGAAAGGACGTGTGACATGTCTGCTGGATGGACCATATGTTCACTTACAAACAGGATGGATTTTACTCTGGTTTAAGTGCATTCACCTGGCTTTAAGCAAGAAAGTTAAATGTTTTATCATCCAGTGCCGTTCTAGGAATACCACAGATGTCTAAAGAAATAAGCTGGGAAGGAGGTTTCTGATTCATTTGGAATTCACTTTCTTGGTTAAATAAAATTCACAGAAATCTCATTGTGTTGACATATGTTTATTTCTCCAAACTTGTCACTGGGTGGATTTGTTTTGGGGAAAGTTGACCTTCAGATGACACACAACAGGGTCAGTCCACAAGGAAGAGCTATAAAGAAATCAAAGTTTTTCAATTATTTTCTGCAAACAAAAATACACCAGATAGGACCTTATTTCCCTAAGGAACTGTATAGGCTTATAAGCCTAAAGAGAAAATACAAATACTTGGGGAAATGGACTGAAAGATTCCCATCTGGCTGACACAACCGGATCAAAAATGCAATGGAAATGGAAAGATACCCATCAAATTCAATAGGCTTTGATACAGGTCTGTATTTTTTTTCTAGATGCGGATGCCAATTCGTATAATTGGACAAAGTTCTTCCATCACTTCAGGACAGAACTTACTGCAGAACTTGCGATATACTTTTCCCTCCTCAAGCTCTCAAAAAAAATTAATGCTGTTTCAGCTTGACTAAACCTATTTAGACAGTGACTAAGGGTCATCAAAGTGATTTGCCAAGGAGACTTCAGGGAGGGAAGTACTCAGGTAAACTTCAGTGGGATTTGGGCACAGAAAATTAGACTGATATGAATGCTAGCTCACAATGCAATATGAACAGGAACAGTTAAAACTAATCTGACAAATTATCCTTCAAATAACATCCAAATCATAAATTAACATTCAGAGAGTAAAATATCTAGTGATGACAGAGACTCTGAGATGACATGCAACCTGATAAATGATGTTAGGATGAAGAACAGAGGGATATTTAAAAATCTATCGCCAGTCTGTGCAGGGAGGATTTATTTCCTCATAAAGATGTGACAAAAAAATACAAATATAACCATAGATTTATGTCCCCTAATCTCCTAATGAGGAAAATAATGAGTGCAGAATATTCAAGAATATCAAAGCATAGATATAGCTGGCTTCAACCACACACACAGGTGCTGCAGATACACGGATAGTCACACAGAGCAGCTGTTACCGAGTTACTTATTAGCGATGCACAAAAGTGAGTTCAGGACACACAAGAGTTGAGCCACAAAGCAAAACTCACTGCAGCATAAATTCTTTCAGCATGTTCATCAAGCTGATTACGGCTGTCTTAAGCCATATAAAAGGAGAGCTCAAAAATAAGGGAACTAGTGAAAGAGAACATCAGAACTGAGGAAAGCAATGGCTTTGAACAGTCTATGGAGCCTCAGTAAAAGACATTGTGCTCACATTCAAGCAGTCAGGGCAGAAATAAAGCATGTGTGCACCAGTCCTGCTGAAATTCACTGCAGTTCTTATCACTACAGTGAGTCCACAATACGTGGTCACATCTCAGGTTTGAAACACTTTCGTTTCTCCAGAAATCCTCAACCATTTCTGGATTGTTATACCAGTCAAAGTACAGAGCAGGGTGACCATTTACAACCAGAAAATGATGAACCACGGCACTGCCACAGCGCTGGGGCTTGGGTGCTCTCATTCCCCCTGTCCCAGTGCTGCAGCTTCACCCAGACAGGAGCGGGGTGGCTTCCCCAGCCCTAAGAACTGTCCTGCACACCCTGAGACTGATTCCAGTGAGGTGGTCTTTGAACACTGGCAAGTCAACAGCACCTTTGAAAAACAGTCATGCTCTTCCAGAGGACATGGGCAGCGTTTCAGGAGAAAGGAGAATCTCCAAAAGATTGTTTCAACATGGAAGAAAATTAGACCCCCCTGAAGAAAGTGCTCAGCTTCTGATGACAGAAAAGATAAAGTTCCTGGATAAAAGACTAAAAGCTTCCAGAGTCTTCAAAAATAATTATACAGCAGAGCCAGCTCAAGCCTCAAAATCAGATACAGGATAAGAAGGCTGCAGAGGCTTCAAAATGGGTTCAAACAGCACAATTTGTACAGCTCAGCTCATTTTAGTGGGTCCAAGTCTCAGATGGAGATGTCTGATCACCACAGGACACCTCATTTTGTTTTGATTGATACATTCACAAAGTTGGAGACACCAGTCTTGTGCAAGGGGTTTAATTAAGGAGAATTAGTGCAGTCAATAAAACCTGGTGGTCTCTGTAAAATATCCTGGATCCTTCAGCCGAACCAAGTCAGAGCTATTTCATCAGAACATCCTCCTTTTTTCTCTCAAATCGCATAACTGCATGCGACTATAACTGGAGATGGATACATGCCACTGAATTTGTATTAAGCAGACACTTTGCCTAAAGGGAGATGTCTAGGTCTTAGTCTAAAAAAAGAAAAAAAATCACCCCAAAAAGAGAGAGTAAAAACAAAACAAAAAATGCTGAGCCAAGTAGCAAACGTGAAAGAACACTCCTTTTAAAGAATGGATCTGACATTACTTGTCCTTCCTGCTAGGCACCAGTTAGCTAAACAATTTGGAGATTGCCCATGTAAAAAAGTTCTGCTTAAATCATTATTCACCTCCACCTGCCAGCCAATAAATCCCTCTCAACTGTTTGCTAAGCCAGTAGTAATATGGCAGGGAGAACAGTTTTATTCTTGAAAGAGCCCTGATTGTGTCTCCCCATTCAGGTTCTGTTTTGCTGGAATACAAAAGGATTTACTGGGAGAGGAAGTGCCCATTTCATGCCTGCAGATCAGAATTCAAAGGCAAGATCTGACAGGCAGAGATACAATGGGCAGGCAAACATAATGATGAAAGTACTAATCACCTAATTTAGCAACAATTTCATTCACCTACCTCTCTGACCTGCCACACAACTTATGCCTTGGATTGTTATGAACAGGACACTCGCACATCTCTGTAGTGGTGCTTTATAGTGTGGTACAGTTCATATGTGGCACAGTTTTTAATTAATTGGTAGTTTTACTTAGGTAGTTTGATGCATTGTGATAATACCCAATAGACTTGGCTGTAGAAGGTTCACAGTTTTCTAACTCAAGCATCATACCTTTGTGTCAGTAGTTTTGGTAAGATAAAGCATACAAAAAAAAGGGACCATTTGCATGTCTAAATGCTACAGGATCCAATCTGGAATGATTACTTTTCATGACATCGTTTTCATTTGCAGTTTTGTAATTAACACTGATCAATGGATTTTCTCAAAATTAAAATGATCATTAAAAAGTTGAGGCTTAAAACCCAGACAAATACATGAAGTAAATTAAGATTAGCATGGCAATACTTTAAGCCTAGAAGGAGGATCCAAACCCTTAGATTCAGGCCAGCGTTAGTGTTGCATATGAGGATGTATTACAAAATCAATACAAAAAGATGGCTGTATGTCTAATACTGACCAAACAGAAGGGCGATATTATGCCGTTCACCTTGGTGCGAGCCTGAATAAGTGCAGGTACTCCCTATTTATGTCAGAATTAGGAGGCAGAAACATACTGTAATTCTGTATACACTATCCTCCTGATTTTCTGGAAGCGAAGAACTCCTCTTAAGTGAAAGAAAACAATTTTGTCCTTTTTTCTCCAAGGTAAAATGTCCCAAATATAATTTTAAGACATGAATTATGGTACTTGGCAGTTTCTCCCTATTCCGCTAACAGATTCTATCCCAGTGATATAAACTGTTTGCAAAGCAAGCAGGATTTGACTGGTTTTCTGTCCATCGTATGAAATGACCACTGGAATATTTGCATACATTATGACTTTATGACATAAACTTTTTAAGGTTTTTCTTTTCGGTAGATTCCCAAAAAGACCATTAGTTTTGATGACTAATCTGCAACTTCATTCCAGCAGGAGCCATGCTGTTCACAGGGTTTATTTGGCTCAAAACAGTCGTTAGGAGACTGTTTCCCCTCTTTCCCAGTGTTCCTCGGTAAGAAATATTTTGCAGAGGGAAACCCTGCCACCAGCTGTATCTTGCACTTGAAACCCACAAAGAACCAAGTTCAAACAAGGAGGATCAACCTTTTCAATGAGAAATCCAATTGGCCTACAGAATGCAATCCTACCATCCAGTCACATAGGTCCCGGTCCCACAATTATTTCTTAATTCTGTACCACAAGGAAAAAGTACCTAAACAAAAAAAACCCACAAAAATCCTCCAGAAAAGCTGTGTTTTTCCAATGATTTATTCCACTATTGTTCAAGGCTGCCTCCAGCTGGGAGGTAGCTGGCTGTAAAGTTTTGAACTCAGTGGGAGTGAGACATGATACACTTTCTAATACAAGCACCATCAATCATTTCAATCAAGCAGATATTTTTAGATTATTAAAGACTTTGGAAGTTACACTTTCTGAGTTTCAGTATTGCACCATATCTGGTAAATGGCTGTGCATTTTTGCTACTATATCAGACATTTAAATTTTTTTTTATTTAAAGATAGCGAGCCCTGCATTAATCAGCCATAGAAACTGATGAGAGTGGACAAAGTACATTTCAAAATAACATTGGTGATTAATCACAGTGAGTTGCCCAAAAGTCCAAGACCTGGAGCACAGAAAACTTCCACCAAATTAGAAGCTGCCATCCAACTGAAATGTAATTCTAAACTATCAGCAATTATTTTAAAGGAGTCAGTTTTAAGTATTACAGGAAAAAGGATTTCCTATTGGCTTTGACCTTAAAATGTTTGGTGTCTCTCTCATTTAAGCTAGAAATCCTCATACTTGAAAATGACCAGTAATTAACTTTCCTATATTTCTGTTTGTTTAATGAATGCAAAGACTCTGCTATGCTCTGTGGAATTATAAGTGGACATGTCTGTTCCAAAAAGTTTACATTAAGAAGGCAGCACAGAAAATACTGTATACAAACCAAAGCACTTTGTTGCTGTTCTAGGTCATTCTTCTTTTTTTCAGCCTGATTTCCTAAGGAATTCTGTTCTGTTTGCTTACGTGTCTGTTTAGAATATGTGACCCTTTCACCTCACCTCATCCCAATAGATTTGACCCTGGCAGTCAATACAAGAACGAAGCTGTTGGTAGCTGCTGAGAGGTGGAAGCCACCCAGAGGATCAAATCCCTCTCTGACCTCTTGTAGACAGAAAAATGCTGTGAGAATATCCCTCAGCATAACCCAGAGCATCCCAACAAAAAGATGGTTACAACTAGCCTCATCTCAGTAATGTCTTCAGTCAGGATTTACATGTTATAAATTGCTAGAGAATCACTCTTACAAATTACCAGAGAGATCAGTTCTTCAAGTTTCTCACCCTTATGGCTTTTCTGGTATCCAAAAAAGCCAGACTGAAGCTTTTCCCATGTGTTACAGTATTCAAGTCTTGATCTGTAGGAGCGTGCCAATGCATGTTCCTGCTACAGTCTTAGTGTAATCCTACCGAAATAATGATCGATGAGGAAGTCCTAATTCATTAGAAACCAGACACACCTGGATTCAGCATATGCCCAAACTACTTGTTTAGAGTAATTAATGATACCACACCTGCCAGGAAGAAGCACATGTTGGGAATAATAGGCAGAAGAAGAAGGATGGGCACTTCAACACAGAGGCCTTTTTGTGAGGATTTTGGAATATGCAGAAGATGGGAGGATTTTGAGTTTGGGCAGAGCAAAGGTTCACATGCGGGTGAGAGCAAATACAGTGCTGGGTGAAGAGGAAGAGAGAAGGTCCAAAATGGAGGTGGGAGAAGAGGTGTCCCAGAGTTCATGGGAGAACAAGACTGAACCTGATGGACAGCATGAGCAGGAGCCAGAATTGGACCTAAGAGAAGTAGACACAAGGGAGCAAGGGGTGGCAAGGGGTGTACCACACCTGCTGAAGGGCATTGGTTACTACCAAGTGGTATTCAAAGCCAAAGTTAGAGCAGAGGCATGAAATGGGATTCACATGGTTATCTCTCTGTAAAGCCTGGTTCATCATTCCTGTTCTAGGGTAGGAAAATGAAGTTTTGAACTGCTGATTAGAGGGATGAGACTGAATAACTTTTAAAGTTAGGTAAGACAGATCTCATATTGGATTTCGAAGGAAATCTCATATTTCGAAGGAAACACACCACATACACCCACCCCCTCACCCACCCCAGACGAAGAATAAGCAAGCTTCAACAATAACCTCCATGTGTAGGAGAGGAGAAAGACTGGATGTGACATGGAAGCTGAACAAAGCAAATGGAGTGGAGAGCAGAATTTTGCCAGAAATGGAACCAGCAGGCAAAACTCAGGGTCAGTTTTCATTCTGTCAGTACTTAGCACAAGCGTTCACAGGGAAACATGTCAAAGAGACCACTGGAAATGCAAGACCTAAGAAGAGTACAGGGAGCAAAAAAAGCTGCACTTGTCTGGCAGACTCTTTCCTCCTTTTTATCTAAGACAGACCACCGCGGTAAATTATTTCTCAGGAGAAACCAAGAAGCTTTAAAGGGTCAGATTCTCTAAATGTCATAAGTCAGAAGCCATCCTCATATTTCCATTATGCAGTCATTCTTGCAATGCCATGCCACACTGATGGGCAAAATTAACTGGATGAAAAGATGGTGTCATCTAAAACATTACCACATGTGACTCAGCACTTCTTATATACTTAGTAAAACAAATGCTAGTAATTCAGTGGCTCTATAGTAAATACCCTCTGCCCAGAGAGAACATTCAGCAAGGTCAGAAAAAATACTTGGTGAATAGGACTTAGGACTTACTGTGGTGAATGAAGGCTGGCAAGCTGATTGTGAAAATTTAGTGTTTTCTTTTAAATTCAGCTTCTCAGTAACTATATATATATATGGGAAAATCTAGGGTTTTGTCTGTTTGAGTCTCACTATTAAAAAATAATGTGATGTTTCTGGGTAAGACTCTTTATGTTTCCCTCTTCTTTCGGAGAGGAATATAGCAGCGATTGATGCAATGCAAGTTTCCCAAACTGACTCACCCAATCTTCAATTTAATTTAGAAAAAAAAAAAAAATAGAGACAATAAAATAAGGCTTATATGTAAAATTAGAGTTTTGCACCCTCACCAATGTCATTTAGCGGAATATACTTTTCCCAAGCTCTAACATTACAGGCCAGGAACTTTAAACACTTTGCCAGTACCCACTGAAGTGAAGACATTCTGGTTTGCAAATGAGGGAGGCCTGCTTCCCTGTGCCAAGGACTTAACCTTCATTTTGTAAGACCTATATGTGTAGGAAATTTGCAACAAAAACGGCATAGAAAGCAGCAGATGTTTGTGAGAAGAAATTAAACAGGTGTCAAAACTAGCATCCCAGGAATGATAGGAAGACAAATGAAGAAAATATGGGATATGAGATGTGAACATCACAGATCTGTTTTCTGATAATGTATCACCTCCCCTTGCCAATTCTGTAAAGCCATGAGTATGATCTTCTGTTGTTAACTTCATTGATTTGTATGGCATCGGCTTTCCTGGTGCACAAATTTAAAATTGGTCAGCCAACATATGTATTCTTTCACAATGTATTGAAAAAACAGGTGAAAAAAGCTCACCCTTTTTTAATTTAAAGTATGCCCTGCCCTTTTCATCAGTGTTGCCCGTCAAATGCTGATGTCAAATGAGCTTCTAAGTCAACACAGGCCGAGTATAAAAAGTGTGACTAGAGCTGTTCCCAGAGAAAGGAGCAGCAGACCAGATGTGCATCACACCCTCTTGCCAAAATCCACCCCACGGTGGGAGGCATTGACTGTTGTTTCACACTGGTACACTTCCCAGCTTGTTGCTCCAAAAGAGAGAGCCTCTGCAATGCCACTCTACCTCTTGTAAAATAAAGTATCAGTTACGTTAACATTTTAAAGCAAAAGGCAAATATTTGTTGCAGCCTTCGGAGCGGAGTCCAATGCAATGAGTGATGTTATGTTTCACTGCCAACAAAGGCTGACACAGACAGCTTTGGATGTGTTTAAGGAATAATAGAAATTTGAGACTTTTTCTCGGCTCAAGCTCTTTTTTTAATAAAGTGTCACATCTCTTCCTTTACTTCTCACACAGATTTTTCTCATGAAAAATCCTTGCTTTTTGCTGATCAGAAAAACCCCACAGATCTGCTCCAGTACATAGGGTAACACTGCTGGATTTCAGTAGCAGAAGAGTAGGGAAAGGCAAAAAGGTAGTAGCGATTGCCATCGTGCATGACACATGTTGATAAGACTGTGGCACCCACCATGAAAATAAAGCAGGGACTAAAGGAAGTTTTACGGCCAGTGTTTGGCAATTGTAGCAGAGAAACAATGAACAGATCCGTGGGGGGAAAGTCTGTGGTGGTCCTCAATCTGTTTATAATATAGAATATTGTTGGGTCTTATTTACAGTGTGTACCAGAGGGGTCTTGTTGCCTTGCATAATTATGCCGGCAAAAGTTTCCAGTGTAGATGCTGTTTTATCACAGTACGTGCTCAGATGAGCATGGCATCCCACCAAAAACTGTGAGAAGGCATAAGAGCTTTTCTAGCTGCATCTGTATAAGCTGCTTTAGCCACATGCCACCAGAATGATACAGTGTAAAATGGTCTGAAAGCCTTGTTTCTCTCGTTGTCAAGGGAAGCCAAGGATGCAGGTACAGAGAGGCAAGTAGGGTAGAGGAGTTTCATGTGCATGTGGGACACACAGTGAAGTACTCATGCGTACACTTTTGCAGTGCCTCCATCTTGAAACTATACAGGTGATCATGAGCAGATAATTCAGATAATTCAAGGAAACACATTTAAAATTTAAATCCAATATTCTCGACAAGTCTTTTTTTCAGTAATTTCTGACAATGATTCAAAGGCTGAAGCCTCCTTCAGTTAAAACAGCATCTTGAAAAGGCAAAACCTCTCATCACTCATCTTCTGAACTTACTTTATTTTCCTTGCAAATGTATTGTATCAAGTCAAAATCTCTTTTTTTCTGTAATCCCTTCAGACCTCATAACCAAGAGATTAGGTTCCTCTGACATGGGAGCTCTTCTATAGACCTCAGTGAACAGTGAATTGGCCACTGTGAATATAACCTGTGAGGAAGCAGCTCATTAGCACCTCTTTCATCGTTAACCTCTTTGCATAACCCTACTCCTCCTTTCAGGTGAACATGCACACTACATTTTATACATACTTTCAAAACAGACTTTAATTTAAAACTGTTCAAAACAAACTTTTCAACAGACTTCAATTTAAAACTGAAAAATCTAAGTCATAATTACATCTATTTCAGCTGTGATAAAAAAAACATCTCTATCCCAAAGCCTAGTTCTTATGGGCAGGACCTGAAACTGTGGGCATCCCTCAAGGAAGCGGACCCGGCTACTCAATTCCTGTTGCATTTGATTCTAATCACTTCACTAATATGGTTTTTTTTAAATGAAGGGAATGGTTATACAGTAAAAACATAAAGACTTGTACACATGATATTAGAAGCAGTTTCGTTTTCTCGGTTTCCATTTACTACAACATTGGATTTATTTAAGTATGTTCCATTAACTTCCCTTCATTTTAAAGGGAACTTGTAATGTCTTGGCCGTGATCACTAGAAAACACAATGTTCGCAAAAGGCTTTGTTGCTTCACCCAAGACCAGGGGGCTATAAAAGATTGATTATTAAATGGTATCTGGTTATACTTAAGGTGAGGTGTGTATATATATACATATACTCATCCTGGTACAGCCCAGAAGGCAGGCCTGCAAATGCAGAGTAAGTTCTAGAGAAAGTAAGTGGACCCATAGCTTCCACTTTATGTCTAGGGGATCTAGAGGATCCCACAGCCTAAAACATAACTGAGGTTTTCTAAAAGTAAATATGCAGTACATACATGAAAATCTACAAGCAAAACCTTTCCAACCTCTCCCACCCTATATGTAGAGCTGCACATTGTATCAAAACCAGATCTGATTCTTGGTTGCTGTTCACCTAAACCATAACCTTGCACCAACTGATGAATTTGAGAAACAGAGCAGTCTAGATCAGAGATCTGCAAGAGGACATATGGTGGCATCAGCATTATTTCTAAAACCAAAGGCATTTCCATAGATTTTCACAGTCAGCCCAGAAAATGAGGGTTTGGACAGGAAACTTGTTCTTTCACTGAGCGCCACCATGAAAATAAAATGTCAAGGACAGTGTGAAGGTTGCAGTCACACTTTTAGCAGTGCTTCTGTGGTAATCAATTAGCATGGATAGGAAGAGACCCCAGTACTATTTTCCTTTTCCAGTCTTCCTTCTGGTGTCACGCAGTGTCTGTATTTAATATATACCCTTCAGCTACATACGAAATTCAGAGAAAGTACCAAGCAGGGATTCAGATCTTCACCCCTCCAAGCACAGCTCCCAGCAGCTGGATGTCACTGACCTGGACGCTCACTGAGCAGACCTCCTCTCCACTCTCACAGCACTCACGCCCTGTCCCTAAAAAGGAGGCCACCAGACATGCCAAGCTTTGCTCTCAGTTGCAGCTGATACCAGGAAGGCAGGCAGGCTCTACCAAGAGCAGGGCAGAAGGACAGAGCTTGCACAGACAAAGAAACCAAAGCCTGTTTGCTTGCGTTGCTTCATCTGGTGGGCAAGATGCATACAGTCCTTTCCTCACTAGCATCTCTGGGAGCTAGTCACAGAAATTTTGGGAATGAAAGGGTGATAAATCCACATTCCAGCTGAATCACACATTAGGAAGAAAGAGCTTAAAATCCCCAAAACTATAATAGAGACCTCTCAATAAAGTAAAGCAAGCGATTTTGAACCAGAACATGCTTTCCATTCTCTTCCCAAAAGAATTCCATCTCTTTATCGAACACATGTTAGCCTTGGATATCAGAACTAATTCCCATCAAGGGCAGAACACAGCCAAATGCTGTATCCTGGCTGCAGTTCTTTTTGGACAATAGTGAGACATTTTATTACATTTTAATATCATTGTACAAATCAGCACCTGTTGCATGTGCATATTTTAAGGTTTATGAGTTTATTGTTTTATTGTGAAATTCCTGCTCTTTCTTTATTGAAAGCAGATAACTGTGAATTTTCACGCTCATTTTAAAAATACATACACTGGTTGTCACATTTTAGCACTTCAGATGCAAGCAGTTTCAGCTTCCTGCCTAAAAATCACCCTGCAGATTTCATCACCTTGCAATCCCATTTATAAGTTTAAAACACAGGCATCCAGTCCAGTGTGGCTGGCTGTTTTTCCTTACAGAGGTTTGAAAAGCCATTGAGCAATTCTCTGGAGATTTTCACTGAGAAATTGTGGTATATTTTTTCCTGTTATTTTTCCTTACATAAGGCAGTGCTTTCAACAAGAAGAGGCTTTAAGGATCCAGGTTTGATACCATCAGACAGAATTATTGCTGTAGAATTAATCAAGATCTGCCATTTTGTAAAGACGATCGGTTGTGATTTGTTCCTATTTTAAGATAAACTGACATCGGATTAGCATAATCTAATATTTTAAAATGTTAAACTGCTAGCTATTTTCACAATTTTCCACAATAAGGTTTAGGCATTTTGGGAAAATGAAGCCTATTTAATAGAAGGAGCTGAGCAGATCCACATTCTTGTTAAAAATAAAGGCAGAAAATCTGTTTTTCTGAAATGTATCATTGGACTGTTGACATGTCCTATGTGCCAATGGCAAAAATCACTATCCAACATGTAGACATGGTAAAAATAAATACATAAACCTTTGGCACTAGATGGGAAATGGCAACATCCAGTTTAATACCAAATTGCTAATACCAAAATACCAAGTAAGTCTTTACGAATGCTCCAAAATTGTCTTCAGCTCAAACCAAACAACATTCAGTTTATCTCAAAGGAGTGTTTTAAAGGAAATGAAGCTCAGTAGGAGAAGGCTAAGAAAAATGCTAACCTGTTCTCTTGTATCTTCTTTCTAAATTCAAATCAGCCTTACCACAATCAAAAAAATTGTAACGACACTTTTACAGAGACTGCTCATCACCTGTTTCTATCAATGGGCACGGTCTCTTGAGCAAAGCCTCTAGATGCAAATATCCCAACGGTACCAGCCAGCATTTAGGAGCTGCTGCTGTTGGGTGCATTGGCCTCCGTGTTACAATTTAGTCACAGACTGAAAGTATATTCCCACTGCACTTCTGATCTGAGCTAGGGCTGCTCTCAGCCTTCTCCCCAGCAGCAAACTGATGAAAAAAAAGGTAGGTGAAAAGCTCATGGTGAAAAAAAGTTGGCATCTATTTGCTGTTGCTTGGATAGTAATTGGCCAAGCTGAAAAGACCCAGGAGAGGGTATGACAGAATTTCAAACACATTAACTTATGAATGACTTGTGCTCTCCACCCAGGATAGCCCAGAAAAGAGAAGTAGTGAGGGAACCGTCCATGGCTGTCCTGAGATTTCCTGATGGCTCAGGGCCGCTGCAGCAGTACAAACCGTGACCCACCACGAAAGCACAGCCATCCACCTCCCACACTTTCCTGCACCCAAGAGTACAGGAGGAAGGAAAGGAGCAAATTGTGCTGTCACGAAGCCTTCTCACAGGCACCATGGCTGTCGCCTATGGGCCTGAGCTGCTTCACCAGTGTGGAAATTTAGGTTATTACAAGGTACATCCAACTTGCAGGCAGAAAGAGTGCATGCCCCTAGAATGAACTCTTGCCCTTTGGGGTGCTCTCAGATAGGACTGCCATCCATGGGGCACTTCTCTCTTTTTCTTTCTTTTTTTTCATGACTCTAGTTAGGGACTCAGCCATTTACTGTGAGGGCAAACAATAAAGATCACAAGAAGCTGTACAGGAAAACCAGAAGTCCTACACTTGAAAGGGAACAGTGCTGGCTGGCCCAAGCAGCCACTTAAAAATATAGTTGGGACAGGAAAGACACAGCATGTGAACAGACAGTCACAAATGGCTTTATTTAATGTGGAGGAAGAACCAAAACCAGAGACTTCTAAACCAGCCAGGTCAGACGTTCCCTTACGGAGAGGATCCCACTGCACGCCCCTGAGATAGCCGTGCCCGTGCAGAGCTGGCACTGCCCGCGCAGCCTTTACTGCCCAGGCGCAGCTCAGTGCCTGGCAAGGAGCAGCACGTGCGGCTGGGGCTGATGGGCTCTGCAGCAGGGCAGGGTGCAAGTGGCAGAGCTCCTGGAGGAAAAAAGAGCAGCTTTCTGTCACTAGGCACAGACAGTGAATCAGCTTACCCAAATCCAGTGCCTATTCCCAGTAAGAAACACATTCTTTTCTTCTGATTTTACAACCTGCCCGTTCTTCCGCAGGCATTCAAAAAAGAGAAAACTTGTGGGTGAATGGATGTGGTTTTGATTCTTAAGCTGGCCTTTGTCTCTGTAATTCCCTTGTTTCCTTTTCAGAAAGAAACATTTTCCCCACCTTATTTAAGACTGGAAACAGGGAGAACCCTCTTTTCAAACAATACTTTTGGCTGCAATACATGTATTTTGTAATTACTTTTGTTTTAAATGCTGTCCAGCTAATCTGGTTACATCCTCAGGCCATTTTCCCTGGGTTTAGCTCTGAAACAAATGATGATTTATTTTCTGGTTGTTACTTAAGTGCATATAGATGTGATCTTCGAAGGAGCCTCATTTGTCATTACTCAGGACATTCAGCAATCAGGCACAAGAAACTAATCAAAGTGACTAAATGATGTCAGCTGACTACAGTATTACTTTCCAAAACTTTAAAGCAGTGTTCTGCAGCTGTATGTAAGTAACCTTTCTAGTGGGAATTGATGTCTTCTAGGGTTTTGTGTTTTGGAGGAACATGTGTTCAGGGACCTCACCAGCTGCCTATGGAAAACCATTTTGCTCTTAAAGCAAAACCATATGTCAGGCCAAGGTAAGGGAAGCATTTGAAAAAGAGAAAAATGTCTTAAAAAGTGATGCTGAAAACTGTCAGAAAGCTAGCCATGCACCGCAGGAGGTGGTAGCGGATTAGAGTCCCCCCAGAGCTACAAGGAGGCAGGGCTCTCTGCAGAGGGATGAATTTCCATTTTTAACCTGTGAAGGCAGGAGGGGAAAAAATAGAGCTACAATTAGCAGCTTGGCAGAGGCTCTGTTTTGACTGAACAAAGCCCCACGGACTTTTAAGCCATGTGCCGGTTCTGTTTGCCCACAGACGGCTTCCCTCGGTGCTGCTGACATCAGCTCTTCACGCTCAGGTCTGGTCCCGCTCCCCAACAGCCAGTCGATGATGCTCCCCCAGGGCCCCCTTAGCCCCGGCGGGAGCCCTGCCCGACCAGCGGAGCACTGCCCAGACCTGGGACTGTGGGCTGCCAGGAGAAGGCTGAGAAACAGACATTAAGAGCTATAAAATGTTAATGATGACAAAGGAGAAGAGAAGAGACAAGAGGGGAGGTGTCCTTTCAAAGCCCCAGGTCCAGCAGGTTGTTAGTACAGCCCTGTGAAGCACAGCACTGAGCAGAGCGTCTGAGCTTGCAGCACCTACACAAAATAAACTCACCAGTGTGCAGGTGTTCTGAGTAAATGGCAGGGCTGGAGGAGGATCCATGCTGCTATAAATTCACAAAAGAGTTTGCAAAAGCACATGCAAGGTCTTCTCCATTCTCCCAAGCCTGCAACGTGGCCCTGCAAAAACCATATACATACAGATACTGTACACTCCACCTATTAACCATGCTCTTTGGTGATGCTCTTGCAGCAGTGAATGTGATAATTACCAGTGGTTAATTATAAGACAAGCAAGCCATGTAAGAATGTAATTTCCCACTGTGCAAAGGAGGCCAAATTAAGAAAAAGGCTGTTATGTCTGTCATATAAGTCATATGTATGTCAATGACAGAAGCAGAAATAAAAATAACTTGGCTACTGTATCTTTCTGAATACTTACAGAACGCCAGTCCTGTTAGAATAAAAAAATTAACAATAACAATAATAACAACATATCAATACTGCTTTTCAACCTGTCATCAAACAGTAACATGAAGGTGCTTCTGGACAGAGTATGAATGAGTACAATTTTCTGTGCTGAAGAAATATATCAGCATGGTAGTAAAAACAGGCATCTCCCACAGTAGCACTTGACTTCAAGACCCAGTACCCCCTCGGTATCCTTACTTCCGCAGCAGTTCATCCTAATGTCCATGTCCAGCTAGTCCCTTTCTCATCCTACACTCTGGCAGGCCAGCCTCCTCACCTGATTTCACAGTCTCTGTCTACACTGTTGTTTCTCTTCCAGCCTGTCTGGGTGCAAAGGACAGGGTAGTCACAAGAAAGATAGATGTGCATCACCTCTGACCATGCTACGGACCAAGCAGTGGGAAATGGCCATCGCCAAGTCCTTCTGGCACCATCCCCGTAGCCTGAACCTAGAGCATGCAATGCTGGGTCTGACCGGCGCAGCAAACTGTGGAGGCTCCAACACACCACAGAGATTTTCCTTGCTAAATTTTAACAAGTTTCTTCTGAGTATGAATAAATTGCAGTTTTTCAACTGTTTGTAACTTGGCAAAGCATGAGTGGATTTTCGCTAAAGGACCAAAAGCACATCCTTGACATAAAAGCAGCTCTTGCGCCAGAGAAAGCCCCCACTGCAGAGCTCCAAGGCACTTGAACTTCCCAAAGCAAAGGTCATCTAACCTTTTTTAGCCTTGGAAACCAGTGCATTGTTTACCCTTCGCTTTGTTCTCATAAACAGCAGAACTACTTTGACTGGTATTTTCAGAAACAAAAACCTGCCCAAGGCATGGAAAATTTGCCTAAACGAAGTTTTGGAAAAGTTGTGGAAAATGAAAACCAGAGGTTTACTGTGGGAAATAACGAGCAGCCTGGGTAACAGAGCTGCCAGCCTACCTAAAATCACAACGAAATGACTGATGGTGGGGTAACGGCACCTCTCCCTGCTGCGGGCGTCTGCTATACCCGCGCCCGAGCCCGCAGGCTCCCTGCACGTGTGAGCAGGGACTCACATGGGCAGGTTCTCCCAGGTCACCACGGGCCATAGCAACTGGGACACTTGCATTTGGCGGATGCTGGCTTGGGAGGCAAGTGTCACCCACAACAGATCAGCAGATGCTGGTGACACTAGGACTAGGCTGACGGGTTTCATTACCATGATTCTAATATTTCAAGCCAGCAGCATGAGGCCAGGAAGGAACTCATATGTCAATGAGGTTCCTGCACTTCCCTGTAGAAGACACTCTACGCCACAAGCAGCGCGTCCCGACACGACTTATAGACTAAATAGCTAAATCTCTTTCTTCCTCCAGATCTCTGCAGACTCTCAGGGCCATAATATACCCCATAATGTATTCCCGCAAAGCCTGCAATAATTCACTTGTCATAATACTCCAAGGATACAGGCCAACAAAAGCAGATTTGTGTTTCATCTTACATTCTGATCTCTGAAGTTATGCTAAAATAAACCAAATCGAAATGCAGAGACACTTTTTTTTGGAACCCGTTTATGGTTTATTATTACAATGAGCTAAACAGGCCTGGCAGAAACATGTGATTTACATAGAACAAGCATTCATGTGAGCCAAAAGACCACCTCCACCATTTAAAAGGATGAACAAAGATCAGGACAGTTCCAAGGGACGGCAGAGGGAAGGCGTGGACCTCAGAGAGTTAGCAAAACCCTTTAGGGGAGTAATAGAAGAACCCAACAGCACTGTCCTCTCTGTTTCCACAAAGGACACAGTTGGGTAGATTCATTCTCCTTTTCCCAGAAATAATCAGATCTTAGATTAAAGTCACATGCAGTAATATAAAAATCAGATCGCATCATGGAAAAGCATCTCTTCCATAACAAACAAAAGTGCACTTGTGAAAACATATGGGGGGAACAAGCTGGCATATCTGTTCCTGTCTACTTATTCTGGCAAAGAGGGGAAGAAACACAGTATTTATAATAATTTGTTCTTTATTATGGTGTTTTGCTTTGCATCCCAGATGATTACCATGGTTTTTACAAATTACCGATCTGCTGCTTTCCTACTTGCATCTACCTTCCCTCATACCTTCCTTTTAATCTGTGTTTCTTTCTTTCAGATACGTACTTCAACATCTCCATTTTTCCGCAATATATATTTTTTTTAGGGTTTTGGTTGGGGTTTTTTGGCACAAAGTTATTTTCAACCTGGAATTAACTTCAGCATGGAATTAATTTCATACTGGGAGTAGCGAATGAATGCGGCTGGACACGCATCTCTAACAAGTGCTGGAGAGGTGCTCTAGCCTGTTAGCAAGAAGTGTCTTCTGAACCAGCTGGAGGAGTTGCATTTACTTTTCTGTTTCAACAGGCAGTTTCATTCCTAATTCAGTGTGTTGCAATAGCCCCATAAACTAAACCTGAATTCATCTGACAATCAACAGAAGCAGCTGCCAAGGAGAGACATACGTCAAGGTTGACAAATAGACATGCATGGCATCTGTAAAAGTGTGGCAGGAAGGCAGCAAACCTCGTCTATCCATGGTGGCAGAAAACTTTTCATTCATTCTCATGGCAGGCTAGAAGAGTTGCCTGATAGGGCTATTTCCAGCCACAGTGTCTGAGAGTACCCATGAAATCACATTCACACAGAGGTATTTTTCCTCATCTTAAAAGTAGTGGCTGATTTATTGTCTAGATAGGGATGCAGGTCACAATTGGGATATTTACATCAAGTCCTCTTAGCACATGCAGAATGCGTGGGTGTATTTAATGCCTTTGTGTCTCTTAGGTTCCATTCATTCACAAAGGTTTGCCTGCTCCTCCCTGCAGCTGTAGCATTGTAAGGCATGAAGAAAATAATTTTTGAACATCATCAGGCGTTATTAACCCCATCAGATCCCAACATAATGTGAAGACATTACAGGGGCAAAATTTGCAGCTTTGTCATCACTGGTCTCCTTGATGGCATGCAGGAATTCTTTACACATGCCTTTCCCATTCCACAATTTAATAATAGCTGACATAATTAAATCCTATAGGTACTTTGTTCAGTGGCATGTTCTGCATAATGGAATTTACAACAAATACGAATATTACAAGATTTTGTAATTACAAAATTTTGTAATTAAGTTTTGTAAGCTGAACAACATCATGTGGATGAATTTTCTTTATCTGCCAAGATATTAGAGAGGTGCTTTTTCCTTACGCAGAGACGTAAAGGTGAAATTTAGAATTTTGGCTCAGGTACAAAGTAAGCTGGAGAAAGAAAGTAACATTCACATTCAAGGCAGATTTTTTATTGTAGTCAGTTACTGTTCTTTTTACAATCACACAGAATTATTTTTTTTCTTCACTATGTCCAGGGACTGTCTAGAATTCCAATACAGGAACAGCTACTGGCAGCATTATTTTTCTGGACTGATTTTGCATGCTTTTTGAAAATCTGACATACCTTTAATTAACATCTTCAGAGGAAGTTGGGGCATGGATCTCAGGACTTTGCACTGTTTCTCTATTTTTCCTGTTTACATTTAACAAGACTAAGAGCAACAAGGGATCTGTATCTAGTCGCTGGCTATTGTACATCTACAACATCTTAAGGATACAGAATAAAGTTTAGTGCTAAACAAGACATGTACATGGTCACTGGGCAGCACGTCATGTCATATGACATGTATTATGAGTATAGTTAAGAATTTATTTGTTGCCACAGAAGCACCTCCACCACAGGCTCATATTAGGGTGCAGAAAATTTTAGGGGACAGTTCTGAAGAAGCTGGCTCTCATTAAAGTAGCTTCATGGGATTCAGGGGTAGTCTTGCAACTGCTGAGTCTCAGACTCTTAGTAAACATGATGGAGGACACTGACAACCATTTCTGGTTTAGATTTATGCATGCTCGTTATTCCAGCAAGTTTGTCCTGAAAATTATTATGGTTATCCTTCCATCTATGGGGCTTTAGGCTCTTTGAGTAGGTTTGGAAAAAGATGCACAATACTCTCTCACACAATGTGTGTCTCTTATCTTGAAAGGTATCACCCTGTTACTGACACATTTTAACTAGTAGTTCTTACTCAATACATTTAAAATGCATTATGGCAACTTAAGGTCTCAAAATACATTTTCTTTGTTCTTCATCCATGCTGTCCTTAAGACAGCAAGTCATGGCAAGAATCCACTTTACAACGCAAGAACTGTAGCATGTTCTTCCTAGATATCCTCAATAGACCTTCTTAACAAGTAAAACCCAAAAGCTTCCTCTAACTTCCAAAACTTTCTTATGGGTAGTAATACATGAAACAGTTCATTGCTGGTTTAGTCAGGTCAGTTTTGCACAATTAAGAGCTACCTGAAAGAAACAAGATTTTATGTACAAATCAAAAAAATATGCATACATATGCGTGTGTCTATATACAAGTATGCATACACCCCCCCACTAAAAACATGCCACTTCTGCAAGATGGTTTTCACAACAAGACCTCACATAATCATCTGCCACTGGATCTAGATCCTAAGAAAAGGTTCGGAGCACTGTCCTCACAGATTAAAAATGCCCGAGAAGAAACATCTGTTTTACTGCAAAGGAAGTCCAAATGCAATAGTTTATACCCTGCCCAGAATACTGCTGCTGGTTAGGATTTAATGGGTATTGTGGCACAAAAGAAGAAAATCTTCTTCATTTTCCACACCATTATGAAATAGTAAAAATCTTCGGAGGCAGATCAGGGCTTGTAGGAATAGAAGCAATTCCATCCTGTCACGAAAGCTACAGTTGCACAGGTTAAGCTTGAACTGGGTAAAACTGTGTAAAACTGCATTTCTAAATATATTGTTGCAAAGCCAGCACAGGTTTCTCATAAAAAATCCATACAACAGTGGGAAGAAATCTTCCAGCAAAATGTTGTAACAGAGGGGCCACAATGACATTTTCATTACAATTACATTAAGAAAGTAATAATGTAGGCAAGACATAAAAAAGAAGCAATGACTGAATCAAGCAGTCACTGTAAATCATCAGCAAGGTTTCTTTTCATACAGCTTCAGGCAGAAAAGACTGAGCCTATCTGGAGATCACAGGAATCAGAAGGCTGCGGTTTCTGTGTTGTTATCACACACAATTGCTAATCAGACAGTAAACATATTCTGTACTGAAAATCTCACTCCGCCCAAAACTTGCTCACAACTTGAAAGCTTTCTTGAACAGTCCCTAGGCTTAGCAATGTATCCATCTGCACCTGAAAAAATTATTTTTCTTCAATCGATTCAGAACCAGGTTGTATTTTTAAGAAGATGCAACTTAGAGTGACACTGACACCAGGTACCTCCAGGCTCACTTGATGTGATGCACAGGTTAGTAATGCCTCCTACCTCTACGCAGCAGAAGAGGTAACTGGCCGTAGAGTACGTGAGAAAAAAAGCAAGCTTAAGAACAACTCTTCTGCCCTAAAACACAACTACAGCTGTCACCGTACGGGTCAATATTTCAGAGTAAGTACCACACAGTGCCTCACAGAGAGATTGATCAGGGAGACATTAAACATGAGACTATCCTGAGGTTGTACCCTGACCTCAGCTCTTCACTGGTGAGAAGAAAGCCCAAGGAGGAGCCACTGGAGAATTATCTCCAAGATGTTTTCAATGCAGTTCAGATTTAGTCTGCGATTACCTGAAGTTCAGACCTAGTGAGAATCACCAATCCCAGGCTGTGCTTTTGAGGTGCTATTTATTCTCCTGTGCTAAATTACAGCCGGTCAATAGCTGTCTCCTGGGGGAAAGAAGGATCCCTGCAGAGGTGCCAGAGATACACATCCCTCCTGCGGGGCGGCAGCCACAGCAGGGAAGGTGCAAGATGGCCTCCTCTGCCCTCACACTCCTCCCCAGCACCACCTATTCTATTTCTGAATGGGAAGGCAATTTATGATGCTAAATTAGCTGTTTTATAGGGCTACCTCAGAACTGCACTCTCTGACTGAAGGATAAGGACCATTAGTATGTGTTGTCACTGACTCATAATTACGTCACAAGTCTGCCAGGTTTAAAGACCTTCCTAACTCTGGAGTCATGCAGCATCTAAGAATTTCAGATTTTGTTACAAAATGGAAGTCTCTAAACCTCACGGTGGAGAGTACTCTTTTCAAAAGTTCAGGAAGAGAAAGCAAATTTTGAAAACCTTTCAAAAATCATCTTGCATCAATCGATCTTCAAATATCTGACGGTCAGAATATAATACCTGAAACTTCTTAGGATCTTAAAATTGCTTTAAGACTATTTACATGTGACTTTCATGTGTTAATATAAATTTTATTAACAATTATCAATACAGAGTGGAAATATATACTTGCTTTTTAAAAACAGCCACTGGGACATATATGCAGCAATGCATAGATAACAAAGCAGCACAATCATTTAGGTAGAAATTCAAGACGCAGAGTAAATTGGATGTCTCTATACTCATTCCTTAGACTCCCCCTTTCTGGCCTAATAACCTTCCGGTTTTCCCGACAATGTTCCTGTCAAAGGTCACAGTCTGATCCTTAAGTACTGAATACTGCACATGTACCTAGTAAGAATCAAGAGTTTAGAAATATGGAACTTCTTCAGAAATCTTCGTGTTTGACAAGCCATATACTTTTTATCCTCAGGAATGTGCTTTTCTCCCAGAGGGAGGTGCATGCATTGTGATATAAAATCAATACACTGAGTGTGAACTTTGTGCTGTTTCCAAAGGGGATTTTAGCCTGCAAAATATACATATGTATTTATGCGCAAAACAGTGACCTACCTAGTTATGCTATATACAATGAGTACACATAATTTTGACAACTAATGTATGTATTGAGTTGCAGCCATCTATACAAACCAAACTGTAGCTGCATCAGCGAAGCAGCAGAACAGTAGCCATAAAGGACAAATTCTCCTCTTAAGGCTGAACTGTGTTGAGGAGATTGGGACACAATTTTAGGTGAATCTGCATATACTTCTTCATACTTTGGTAGGAGGTTTTAGGCATTATTCTTCATAATAAAGACTTCCAATCTGCACCAGTTTTGTCCTAGTGAAGTAAGAACGGAGGATGTTCCTATCTTGGGAAATATCATATCTGATGTTCACTGCACATGCACAAGCATCCCAACTACAACAGCTTCAACAGCTTTTGTTTCTATTGACACAGAACCAACCTTCCACAAAACTTCCGCTAGATTTGCCCAAAACTCAGAGACCAGCTTCAGCCGAAGGATACAAACCCACAGCACTCACCGTTTTTTAGGGTGGCATAACTCTTGACAAAAAGTTTATTTCCATTTTCCTCTGAGGGAAAAAAAGGAAAGGCTGACCCAACAGCGTATTTACTATTTTACATAAACAAAAAATAAACTCAAATGTCTAATTGTTTTCCTTGGGCCCTGTCCAAAGTGTTACACAAGTGCTTACACAGCAAACCCACCCCCTCAGCCAGAGCATCCTCTCTGGCTGAACCATGGAGTTTTTCTGACACCTAGTGGAGTGTAACTGTGGGGATTTTTCTTCATAACTAACAGCACGTTTAGACTCAAGTTACTTCCTCCTAGAACTTTTTGGCAGGATGAGGCCTTTGAAAAAGCAAATTGTATAGGATAACACCTGCCAGCCCCCAGGTTTCCCCCTGAAGAATGCATCTGCTGCAACATGTACTGAAGACGCACGAGGCACAGCATAAATCCAGAAGATGCAAGGGGTCATTATACAGGCTTTGTTAATGCTCTCTTGCCAAATGCAAGCTTTAAGATGGCTTGTAGGCTTCCCCTCTCACCTTTAAGAGCAGCTGCAGCAAGTCACTACAAGCGCTGCACTTAAAGAGCTGTGCTATTGCTCCGGAGAACTTTTCTCAGCTGCTGCTGGATGGTTGAGAGGAAGGCACAAATCCTTCCCAGAACTGGCTCCATGTGAGTTCTAGGCCCTCCAAATAAAGTGCAAGTGTTGCAAAGAAGTCGAGTGGGTTTTCCTTTCTCCTGGAAGCACATCTTATGGCAGCATCTGGTCATTTTAAAATAGTACAGTTAGTTATTCCTTGGGTTCTTAAAGCTCAGACATTTTAAAAAAATGAACTATTGAAATGCAGCCCACTTGAAGTTCTTGGATTAATTCACTGTAACAACAATAGTTGTATGGGGAATGTGGAAATGACCACAAAGAAATTCTTCATCTTTAAGATTTAACATCCTGTATTCCACTCGTTTTTCATCATTTGGACCCAGCGCCTTTGGTGGGACTATGCATACATGAGTAAGCAATGCTGCACTATGAGAGCCAGCCTGTAAAACAAAATAGCTGGTGCTGAGGATACAACATCCATACAGCCCCCCGTTCAAGGGGGAGGCCACCTAGAGAAGCTCTAGCAGCCCAGCTGCATGGACAGGACAGGCGCCAGTGGCTGCAGCACAAGTAGTGCTCCCCTGGTGCACACCTTCCCATTCCTTCTCCTCAGAGGGATGCAGTTCACATACTCTGAGTCTAAAACTGTAATGTAGCTGTATTTTAGTCTAGCTTTGTCATGCATGAGCACTTTTCTTCCCTGAACATCACTCATCTGCTTGTAACGTGCCAGGAGGCTGAGCCAGCTGTGTTCCTGTGCACTGCCTGCCTGCCTCTGGTCACACAAGGCACTAGCAGCTGCACAGCCATCTCATCCACATCCCTGTGCTTCTGCCTCAGCATCGACCTGCTATGTAAAACGCTTTAAATCCTATGGATTGGATAAAGCGTCAGGCTGAAGCTGTAGTTCTCCAACAAACAGATATAGCTGAAGGTTATCCCTTCCATCAGAAGAAGAGGACTGTGGATAAAGAAGGACTGAAAGACAAAAGTGACTGTGAGACTAAACGCTCCCAGAAAGATAGCCCTTCTGGCCTTCATTATGTACATGACTGCCAAGTAGTAAGATAAATGGCGACTTTGAATTCCCTGAGCTAACCATAGGAAAACTATAGCCCAGCTTTACACACTCGTGCCTCCATCCTATACTCCTCAATGACCTTGGCAGGGCAGATCCCTGCCTCTCTAGCTCCCATTCCTCTCTCCCTGCCCTTTTCTACCAGCTTCATACCACTGAGCTTCCCTTTACTAAAGAAAATAGGAAAGCAATTTGCTCCGCTATTACTCAACAGTTACTACTTACATCTAAGTATTTTTAGGCATAATTAAAGGTACATTCTGTTTTTCTTACTCATGAGCTGTCCCTCTTTAGTCAACAGAATCATCACTGCAAAATATTCACAAGATGTAGAGGTAGAAATAAAGGCTTATCCTTTAAACTGTCTCCTTCACTGCTCCCATTTCTGACGTTGGCTCATAGTTTTGCACATAGCTAACATTGGGTTTATTTTATTTTGCCTTGATGTACAAATACATTATGAATGCGTATTAGGGATTTTTTTCCCTAAGAAAATATCTTGTTTGTATTATAACTCTTCTTTAATCTGAGAAAATTTTCCCCTTATATGCAACTGGAGTGCCTGACAGACTCCCGACAGTATTTAGAAAGACTTCTCAGAAAAGCAATGCTGATGTGATGCTTGCAACAGGACAGAACACCAAGAATCACGTAAAGAAGTGACAATTTAAAGACACCATTTTGGCATATGCAAAGCACAGGAGAGTTCTCATCAGCATCCCATCCTCCAGCAAGAGGCACAGATGTTGTAGAGGGAATTACAAAGCTTAAGAATTCAGTGTTGTGCACATTAAATACAGAACATACAGTACTTCACAGAGTGCAGGAGAAGAAATTTTCCTTCCGAAAAAGGCCTGTCACCTTGACAAAGATGTATTGCCTGTATCACATGAATGTCTGCAACACCACTTAAGCACAACATATAACGAGTCCTGCAGTTATACTGAAGGGAACATCCTGGGGTTTTTTTCATACAAGGCCTAATTCTGTTCTGCCTTGTACCAATGCAAGGCAGGAGTCACTCCCCTGAAGTCCTTGTGTTAAAGAGACATTTTGAAAATCAGAGCCTCGATGCTTTTCTTCAAAATAAAAATGTGTTAACTGCTTAACTGGCAGCCCCTCCGGTTCAGCTTCCTTTCAGCGAGAATCATGGTTATCACTTGGGCTCGAAAATCTTCATGGACAATTATAAAACTCTTCTCCAGTCAGTGTTGCTATCCCAGTTCTTGACTGCAAGCAATTAATTTATGCACCAAGCTGTGACCAAAGTACTTTACATACTAACAAGAAAATGAGAAGTATCTTCTCCCCATTTTCAAAACAGTATTGGTTATTTCTGTGGCCTTCTATGACTATACTCTTATTACAGCCGACCAAGTCACTTGTAAATCGATTAACTAATTAACACCACAGCCTGGTAGTGGTAATAGAAGAGAAATTTTAAGCATTATACAAAGAGGGCATGGATTAAAAAGGACACTGTTTTGTTCTAAACTATGTATCCAAGAGCATGGGGCAAGGTTCTTCCAAGCGTTGGGTACCTGTAGCTCTTGAATGGGGTCTGAATGGGTTCAGGATTTTATGCATGGCCCTTCCCTAAAGCACCAGCTCACTCTGTGCAAAAGAATGCAAGTTAAAAGCCCACCTGACTGCTAAAACCACAGTGCCAAGAAATATGCCTTCCATTAACTTTGGGACTGTGAAACGACACCTATTTGAAACGGACAGGAAATTTAAACACTTTTTCCAAGCACTTTTTTTTTCTTTAGTATCCTACTGAGAACAATTTAACCTCAGATGCTGGAAAATCCATGCTTTATTACAAACTGGGAATTTTCTTTGCATAATGAGTTGCTTTTGCACACATTAAACGAGATTTCATGATTCCCAGCATAGCAATTGGGTTGAGTAAGCACCTGCACTGCAAGATCTCCAAACACAACCAGAACAAGTCATGTTTATTTGTTGGGTATTGACAGTTGTTGAAGCACAAACTGTGGAATAATCTGTTCCACTTAGTTCTGATCTTACTTTTTAAGAACCTAGGTATTATTTAAAAGTTTGTATTTATACCATCCGGGCATTAAGGAACTGCCATCTGGGAGTTAGGGGTCAAAAATCTTATATGGTCAGATATCAAGAGAGCAAGTTATGCTTTTTAGTTAAATCCTGTAAATACTGGCCAAACAACAAAAAATTAACTCCAGTGTCAGGTGATTAAAATTATATTGCACAGTTATAATTTTCAACCTCATCTTGCAATACAATAGCATTTGCAGTGGATCTGTCCCTGGTGTAGTATAATTTAGTTGTAGTGTAAATAAGATAAACACATTTAACTTCACCTGGGTTGTATCTGCTTACACTAGGACTAAACTTCCCTTTGTGGGTTCCTGTTCATTTATAGACAACCTGGTAGACCAGGATGACAAAGACACGTATTGCAATGTTGCAGTTACATTAGAAACAACATATTTATCAGGATACAGAAAATTGCATATTACTAAATACCATGATATGTGGGAGAGGAAGGCACTTGCAGGATATTGAAGGAAGCATTTTGGTGGGTATTAGAGAGTTCCTGCCAGTGAAACCAGGTCGCTGTGTGGAAACAGGAGTCTTTTACCCTTCTGTGCAACCCTGCCAGTGCAAACAAAAAGCAGAGTGACCCAAAACATGCCATGTCCATTCAAAATAGGTGGTTTGTTGGAGCATTATACATCTACCTGAAAAGCTTGTTCTCCTTTCTCCATTAGTGTAAAGAAGCAGATTCACACTGGAGGACATAAAATTTGCACTTGCTCTTCTTTGCTTATCTGTAGCAAGAACAAAACCTGCTACCACCAGAGTTTAAGAAGTAACTTTGCTAAAAAGATATCTGTGGCCCTTCACAACAGACTGGTGGCAGTGTTAGTGGTCACATACCAGCTAACAGTAAGTGGCAAAACCCATTTTTCAGCAGGGCAACACTACTAAGATCCACTCTGTGCCTCGACACTTTTAATCTTAAAGGCATCTCAGACAATAGCACAAAGATTGTTTTCTATCCTCAGTCTTGTTTTCAGTCAGTCATATCATCCCCCAGTAAATAATCCCTGGTTTACCTTCCAAAAACCACAGATGAATGTTAGAATGGGCTCTGGATAACATATTACTTAATGTTGTTCAAGGCTAGGAGAATTACCTGCTGGAAATTATCTGGAAGGGTCTTAATGAATACCACAAGGTTTCTGCTAAACAGACGTTCTTAGCCAGTCTAGAGAGATTCTACCTTGGATCACGATTAATTGCTTGGATTTCATAAGGTGCACCAGATGTCAGGGTCAGCAAGTCCTCTTGCTGCTCCAGGAAAACTGCCAAAAATATTGGCTGGCTCTATTCCAGGGGACTGACTTCATGCAGCAGCAGGATAGCAGTCACCAGTTGTCATATAAAGGTTTTAATTTCAATCCTGATTTCTAAATGGTGAGAACTATATATAAACAGGAAACTGAAGGGGTTTTTGTGCCTAGATGGACAGACACCTACCAAAATTAATTCAAGCGTGGCAAAGGATATGGGTCCTTCAGCTGAGGTCTGGCATAAACACTGGCCATAAAGAAAAACAGACTGGAAAGTGAGGAAGGTGTTTTAATTATTCCAAATCAGACGAGAATTGTTGCCTTTGACTGTCTTTTGCCTGCCTGGAGAGTCCATTGTAGAAATCCCAATATAAATTATTGTAGTCCTTTAACTGTAAGCTCTCCCACTGCCTGAGGTCAGCTTTCATCAAGCAGGTAATGATGCCCACCCTTCCTGCTGCAGCAAACGGTGGTGGCAGCCCAAAGCAGAGGGAGGCAGGCAGGCAGGAACAACTCATTTGTTATGACAACAGAAATCTGTGGTTTGGTTGCCTTTTTCACCCAAGAATAAGGATTTTTTTCACTTCTATGGTGCACAATTAGATGGTTTAGGTCTAAAGCTGCTCTCCGAATTTTTTACTGAAGTTTCTGAATATGGATACAGATGCTGTCTGATGAGTCTTTTCTTGGTCCAAATTAAAGCTGTTTGTAACAGCGAGGACCAACTCCATGTCATGTTTTGGAGGGCAAAAAGGACTTAATGAAGGTTAAAGGGACAGCAGAATTACTTTAGATAAAAATGTAGGGGACACAAGCAGCAGCCAGGACAGATGTAGGCAACTAAAACAGCCAAACAATTTTTTACCATTGCATAGAGACAGCTCCTTGAAACAGAATATGAAAGCCTATGAGGTAGAAAACTAGAAGAGAAGGGTGCAGAGGGCTGCTGATATGGCTGCTAAGTCTTTTTTGCAGTGACTTAAAACACTTACCTTGGATTAAAAGCAATGCAAAGGGTAGCAAGAGATTGTGTCCGCTGCTACCATGTGCACACCCCTGAGAGCTGAACTCTAGCTAGACAGCTCTGGCCAGCTGAGACAAAGCATTTCTCCCAGACCTCCAGGTATTTTTTGGCCAGCTATTCTCAGAGAGTTTTTCTTTAGTGCTTTAGGTTGGTTTACCCCTGGAGAGCTTCAACCATCTGTAAGTTTGTCATTGGAGAAATTGCTGTAGGTAAGATAAAGGGATGCTTGGAGAAAAGTAGAAATGCCCTCACTGGAGAGCTTGACTGTGGTAAAGTCATCCATTTCCTCTAACGTTCATGACTCATTTACTGGACTGAATTATTTTTAGTTTAGGTGGTTGTTAGAGATGGGGTTATAAGAAGTAGATGCATGCCTGAGTGCTATTCCAACCACTTTTCCTTGACGCTGTGAATTGATATTGCAGTCATCATTAGATGGTTTGCACTCTAAGGGGTAGAGAGCTCTGTTAATAAAAATATGCTTTACACACACGCTTCATGTTAGCCTTTTTTGGCTCACTTATGATTGACTTTAAGGTATTTGATTCTCTGAAAAACATTCAAAAATATCCATTGCCTTTTCAGCTGAAACAGGAACTTTCTATAAATTAGGTCTCTGAGAAGGAAGGAAGATGCCAAGGGAATTGAGTATTTCATTTTATAGTTACCCAGACATATCAAGCCTGTCTCTGTAAATGTCAGTAGACATCAGCTGATAGGTCAGTATGGAAGAAACATAAAAAATTAAAGCCAGTAATCTACCCCTTTAGAAAGGAAACATAAGCAGCACTTACAGTGCTAAAGGATTGTGCTAGAATTTATGACTCAGAATTTTTATCCATTTCATAGCAGGCTTAGTCTAGTTTTTCAGTATGATCTTTTGCACTGTGGTCAGAAAAATAAGAGCATGTATGCTCTCTATAGAGTAAAAATCATAGCAATGATGTTTCATCGTCAGATTAGTAGAAATATTCCTATGTGTACAGTTAGCTTGAATGCCTAGCATCTCAGCTTTCCACCAATTCTTGCTGTTAACATTTTAGTTCATACTTGTTTGCTGCTCAATCAATTGTCATAATGGCAAATAAAGATGGAAGAAAATTCTAGAGGTCATCTAAGACATTGCTTATTTTTTTTAAGGGAACTGACTGGCTTTTTGGATTGGGGCAGGGAACATAAATCAAATTGATTAACCGATTTAATCAATTGGTAAATTGATTGGGATATGTTATTGCTTAACATCCATCATCTTAATATGCATGAGAGATAATTGTGTAATTAACACTAATGAGCTATTTTACAGAGTCATGTTTGCATTCCTATAAATAAGATTACAAATACAGTTGCTACAAATACTTTAACACAGTTCCCAAATCTGCATCTTTGTGACGGCTGACCACGACTGAAGCATTCAGCCCATGGGCTTGTGGTCAATGAAAGCACTGCCATGAGTGACAGTCAATAATTCTGGTCTAATCCATACTCCTGCCCCAAGACAAAACCAACAGCATCTGCACCATTTCCCAACTGAGTACAAATATCCTGTTTGTTGATTGATGATTTCAAGTAACACTCGTGTGTATAAATATTTGTGCTAAAACCATTCCGAGGGCTGAAATCTCTCCTACAGGGCAGGACCAGCACTTGCATCTGCAAGTCATTTGGGTATCTCCTGCCGGATTTCTCTGTAACTTCAAGAAGCATCTAGAGGCATCCTTCTTTCTTCCTATGATAGTCATCTTCAGGACAGCCTGCTGCCATGATTGATACCAACAGTGCAGTAATTATTTGGACAGTTGTTATGTCGAATTTCTGGATGAAACAGCAACATCAAATTATGCATATTTAATGATTTAATAATTAATTGAGGTTATAGATCTCAGGCTTAGAAATGCAGCATTAAGACTCTAGACTTGAGAAACATTTTATGCAGGACACATTCAGACTACCATGGAGTCCTAACCTTCAAAACCTGAATTTGTTTTTGGCTGGGCAGAAAAGAGTATTCCTTTTTCACATCTGCAGAGCTTCAAGGCAATCAGTTTTGTTCAAAATTGCTTTTACAACATTCTTAGGCTGATAATTCCTTTAAAATAAACTAAGGTGTTACAGAAGGGGGCTGTACTGGAAATTTTAATTGAATCTTAGCTAAGATATCTGCTAGTTAATGGTTGACAGCATAGCGAGGAATAAAATGCAGCAACACGGTCTCTCAATGGTAACAAAAACCGAAGTCATAGTTTTAAAATCTGATGGAACACTGTCATCTGGTGGCAATTTGAAGAGAGTACAAACAGACTAAGCTAGTTTTTGTTGCACAGGCTTCTTCCATTTGAAGAAGTTTATTTTAATGATCAATTAATTTGCTTCAAATTATCTAGAACTCAGCCCAAGTTCTGGATTGTTCACATCATTAAAAATGAAGCTTGGCACCACAGATCCTGCTAGTTAAGCCCAAAATAAGTTACCACAAATTACAACTTATATTGGAAGCAATGCCTTAATAATTCAGTTCTGCAGACTGTCATAGGCTCCTGCAGAAATCCAGCCAAGAGTTCCTACTGGGCACGGAGCAAATTTGCACAGAAAGTTCAGAGGAAGATATGGAAGTGATTAGAAAGCCAACGAAATGAGAGACTCACGTGCTACCTGCAAGCTGCATCTCACTTAGCAAACTGCTGAGCAGGCATCTGTCTTAGCAATTCTATTAGTCAGTGTGGCTGGGAGAACTTATATAAATGTTTTTAACTATGAAAAACAACTCAGCCATTTAGGTTGTCTAACAATAGGAAGACACCGTTGTTGGAAATATTTCTGGTTTCTCATATCATGGAATTATTTCTCAGAGGGAAACCAGTGTCTCAGTTAAGATCTCAGCAGAGAAGTTTATGATCAAATATGTACCTGAATACCTGTTGTTGAGAGAAACGCCAGGGCTGTAAAAAACCTCACATCACAGCCCAAAAGAACAATCTGTGAGCCTGAGAAAGTCAGTTTCAGGTCCATAATTCGGACAGAAATGCATATGGAGTCTTACATATAGGGTCTCAGCAGTGAGAGCTTGCAACCCCAGCTCCTGCCCATGACTGAGTTCAGACCCACAAAGTGGCTCAGCCTCTCTCAGATCTCTCTCTCAGGCTGTCACTGTCCCTGGGGCACACTACCCAGGGACCAGCAAGTAACCAGCAAGTTTACTGCCCCCTGGGCCACTGCTAAAGCTCAGCTGTGTAGGGTCCTAGCAAGCTGCGGGACTCACTGATGCCTTTTGGTACCTTTACTAAAGCAACTCACCAAATGATAACAAGTAATAAGACCAAGCAAGACGTAGTGGCTGCCACTGGAGGATCAAGGGCAATGCAAGTGCTCTGAATGAATCACAAGAGCAAAGCATGCTTGCAGCTCTGATATAATATGAAGGCAGGTAAATTCAACTGTAAATGGAAAAAAACCCCACATATTGAAGAGCTCCTCTGCACACTCAGAACAGCATGGAAATGAGAAGCAGAACAAGCAGGGCCAGACACTCAGCTGTGCTGAGAAGGGAAATGGAAGAGAACCAGGTAGCTCCAAGCCAGCCAGTCCTGTCACGTAAAACCACTCAAGGAGCTAAGGGTTACCTACAGGTTTATTAAAACAGGCTTCAGTTCTGAGCACTTGTAGCACACTCCTGCTACAACAGAACAGATAGGAAAAACAATTGTGGTGGACTAGAACAAGTGTCAGTAGGTTAGTCTCTAGATTTTTATTGCAGTAGAACAAATAGATTCTTATTTGGTTTCTATTCATGCAAACCTTTGCTGCCTGGAATCAAGAGCTTCATGGGACAGACAGAAAGATAACTAGATAAGTTAGCTCTACATTTGAATTTAAAATTTCTGGCCTTGACTATATGCACAGAATTGTGTGCTGACAACTAAATCCCCTTTGGTAGAATTAGGTAGTTATCATTAATGGTCTGGTCACAGCAGGGACGTGGGAGGAAGGACAGTTACGTAGTTTTTCATTTGATACTGCTCTCTGGCAGAATGACTGCATTTTTCACTGGCAAGAATAGCTTTCAGAATTTGTATTTGACTTTCCCTGCTAATGCTGAAGCTGGTGAAGTTTCAAATTAAGGTAAATTATACAGGATACAGCTCAGTTTTTATGCATGACATTTGGTCAGGACTTCAAGATTGAATGCAGTCTGTTACTAGTTACTATTTGCTCTTTGTTTAAGCACAGGATTCATTCCTTGTCTTTACAGTGAAGCTGTTGAAACTGCCTATAAATTACATTCACTATTCCAGAGGAAGCTGCAGCAACTTAACTACTACATCAAACTCAAAATATAGCTGACAAAATTAAATGCTAGATGAATTGCCACCAAAAATAACAGTATTACCCACCATTTTAAGCTTATAGGACACCCAAATAACAGTTAGGACAGGATGGATTTTAGTTACCTCAGCTGACAACCTAAATAACAGTCTGGTCTGTTTAGAAATCACTGTACAATTGTGGGTGCGACTAAATCGTTAGCTGTCTGACTTGGAGAAAAAGGCATTTGTCTTCTTCCTAAAACTCCTTGCAAACTAGTCCAAGGCAGACACCTGAGCAGCACTTCACTGTGTCCTGACGATCAGGGCACCCAGCTAGGATGGATGATAGATTTAATTCACTTTGAGGTCAGCCAAAGCGGGAAACCAGTGCTCTGACTGGTGGACCAGTACACCAGAGACAAGCAATAGCCTCACCATCACATGGTCAGGATAGACGTGCAGTGTTTTACAGTTCCCCACATTGTAAACCAAGAGCTAGATCTCTTCCTCAGAAGAACCAGGGCATCCCTGGGAGGTGTCTCAAGTCCACACGCTGCCAGGGGAGCAGGATGCAGGCACCTCTGTAGATCTGCACCAGGAGACACAATTTGCCTGAGCAAGGGCTTCCCCACCAGCTAAGAGGAGGGGGCTGTCTGATTCCTGTCCCCCTCTTCAGCCCTAACAGCTAAAGCTGGTGAAGCAGTGCAAATGTTAAAGACCAAAGCCAGGCAGATCAGATTCCATCCATTTCCTCATTTATTGCTCTAAGCAGGGTTTGAAAAAAAACAGTATCCTTTTTATTGTTATTTCAGCCTCACTGGCACCGAGTAGCCTGCCAACAGGAGGAGGGAAGAGCAGAGAGAAGGCTGAAACAAAGTCCGTAGTTGTGACGTGCAGGTTCTTTCCTTCCAATGCCACCATACTACTCAGTCCTGTTTATTAGCCCATCGTTTGCCCCAGGCTCCCAGAGTTTTCCAGTGCTGTTTTGAACTGCTTTACAGTAGGAACTGCAAACTCATTAAGGCCAAGGGTCATTCGTTATTCCTGGGGGAAGAAATACATCCCAACTACAAAGCTGTTGTCTCCCCTCCAGGACCTGAAGGATCCCTAAGGATTTGCTCTTCCACCCACACGAGAGGCAGGAGGGGGGAACAACCCTCTCCAATCCCTGCACCAGCCACTCTGCAGGGAAGCGGTCCCCTGGGCATCTAACAGCTTTTGAGGAAGGAAGCAGCAAGCCAGCCGAGCTGGGCTGTGCCCCTCCGCACGCGCTGCACTGCCTTCACGCAGCCCCTCGGACAGCATCAGGTGCCCGCTAGCCACACTGCCAAGTAGAGGCAGGCCATGCCTGGAATTTGAATGAGCAATCCCAGGGCAGATTTAGCGGTGCCTGCCTAAGCCTTGGACTCCCTCAGACCCTCCCTACCCCTTTTACAAGGGTCTGACTAGCTAGGAATCTGGGACTACATATGAGTATTGAAGGAAAGACTTGAGAAAGCACATGGAGAGGAAGGAATACCATCTGAATGATTCGTGTTGCCTCTTTGCTTTGAACCCTTGAGTTGGATGGCAGAGGAGAACAGCTTCCTGCAGGTAAGTGAAGTTAAAAACTCAGAGTAGCAGAGAAGAAATAAATCAAAGAAAGAAAGAGGAGTAGAAAAATCAGATTCTTCTTTCCAGATGGGGGGGTGGGTAAGAGACATTCAACAGCTAGCTGCCTTTCCAATAGTGATATGAAAATTACTAAGTCACAACAGCATCAGGTGAAAAGAGCACAGTATTGACTGCCATAGACAATGATGACCACAGCAGCCAGTCCGTAGGCATGGGGCTGGAAACACTCAGGAATGTTCCAGAAGTGATCTCAGCCATTGACAGCATCAGGAACTGTAAACAAGGACATGTCGACAGACCCTCTTACTTATCCAAAATATGCAAGGTCACTGCACATGTTCTTCAAACGTGTTAGAAGTAGAGCAGCATTTAATAGAAAATGTGCAGGAGATTAAATGAAGTTTAGGGGAACCTATCCTTCCTGGAACAAGAGCAATAGGCTGGTAGAAGTCAGGAATTTGTTCACAGCCACATCCCAAACACAGATATGGTGTCAGGTAACTTAAGGAAAGCATGTGAAATATAGGCATTTTCTAGAGGTTGAAAGTGTGTGTGTTTTTAAACAAACCCTTCAACAAGGAAAGTCAAGTTGCAAAGACAAACTTGGGATACACAGAAGATCAGATGAAGCATACTTCATACATGAGACGGGCAATTATTTTGCAAGCAACTTTTTCTTGCTCTGGCAAGCAAATACAGTGAATGAGAATTTGTATGTCCATAATATTGATGTTAATACAATCAAGCAGGGGAAAAAAAAAGGTGTTTAAAACTTGGGAAAGTATCCACTGCATATTTGATGACAGCCTAAAAGCCTATGCGGATGTCAAGCAAGCAAGAGAGCCCTGGCAGATGTGCTAAGTTACAAAGGCTCTTTTGGTTTAGATTACCAGCAAACCCAAGGAAATATAAAGACTAAAATTCAAGCCAGCATAGACAGTACAGACATTAACTTTCAGGTGAAGCACATGAATTCAAACTAATAACATTGAACTGAGGTGAAAACAAGCCACATGAGATGTGAAAAAGAGGCACACTCAAAAGCTGCTGAAGGTTTTCTGTGCTGTGTTACTATCTGAGATAACAAAGCCAGGGAAATTCAGAAACTAAGCAAGTTGCAACCAGGGCATCAGCAGCTTTTGTATATCTTGTTTCCCAGCATTTTGCTACATGACCATATGGGCAGAGAGATAGCATGCAATCTCCAAGTGCCTTTATCAAATTGATGATGTGCCCAAAGCCAGAATCATCACTGCTTTGCGACAATTTCTTATTTATGTTAAGTAGGAGTAACTATGTGTATGATGTACCTATGGACTCCACAATATTAAACAGTATTTGAATACAACCATGAAGGTGGCAGCATCTGTTGGGACCATAAACATTACAACCTAAACCACTAAGCTTAACCCTTGGCCATCTTTTCCCAGAAAACCTTGCTGCAAGGTAGATGAATAAAACAGTCATATGTCAGATATGAAAGCCATGTTAAGCCATATTAATAAAGTAAGCTTGACACTACACTGAGGTTATCTTCCTTCTTGACTGTATTGTAACAACTCACAACAAACATGATTGCTGTCATTGCAGCTAATTTAACAGCAGCTTTTACCTTTCAGAAAACTGAAGCTTTTTCTTCTTTAAGTCAAGGTTTTATTTGATTTTTCTTGCAATTCAAGCCATTTAAGCAGTATGACTTTCTTTGATCACATAGAGTTTTACACATCAAAGGGAAAAAACGCAGTCCTTTCTGTCAAGACTATACTCTAGCTGCTCCTCATTCACTGCAGTTTACTTGCCTCCCATTGATGGGGAATCTTTTTTTAAATATATATATATACACAAGTATAGCCTGCAAAAAGATTCTCACAGCTTTTTAACTGCAAGAGTACTGATTTCTTCTTGGGGGCTGCCTAGCTGCACTCCATATTTGTCACCTGAGGCCATCAACCCAAGCACGGGTGTATAGCACATCTTAAGGACTTGGGTCCATCATTCAAAGATCTGAAAAGTAACCAGATGCAATTGACTCAGAGGTGTTACTGTTATTAGCATAAAACATAGGTTGACCATGTGATCATGGAGTAGCTCTTGTTGGAAGGGACCTCAGGAGGTCTCTAGTCCAGTCTCCTCCTCAGAGCCAACTGAGATCAGACCAGATTGCTCAGTGCTCAAACCAGTCAGGTCTTCAAAACCTCTAATGATAGAGCCTGCCCACTCCAATCCTTAACTGTGCTCATGGGGTTCCTTAAGTCCATTCAGATAACAGCCCCACAGGTACTTTGGGGCTTCAGTTGGCTCCCTCTGAAACTGTCCTCTAGGCTGACTAAGCCCTAGTCTATCAGCCTCTTCTCACAGAGCAAGTGCTCCTTCATGACTAGTTTAGTGGCTCTCCCCTGGACTTGTTCCAGCTTATTAACATCTTTTCTGTATTGGCAGGGGAGGTGAAGAAACAAACCTAGATGTAGTATCCAGCTTTGATCAAACAAGTGCTGAATAGGTGGGATAATAATTTTCTTGGATCAGGCTACACTGCTCTTAATGCAGCCCAGGATACTGTTGCCCTTCCCTGCTGCCAGAGCACACTACTGTTTATGCCCAGCTTACACACCCATTCAGTCAGTCAGTACTCTGCTTGTATCATTCCAAGCGTTTATTCCTTCTCAAGGTTATTTCTTGCTTTTGTCCTTGAATTTATTATAGCCTTTGCCTAAACTAGAACATCTAAAAAAAAAACTAAGCCCACCATCTATTAATTACCCATTTAGACTACTCAGTAGTGTTGCCTGCCTAAGAATAAGTTTTGTATGGAGACTTTCTTCTGAAAAATAACCATTTACTCCAGTGACTGTAGATTCAAAACAAAGGATGTACTTCAGCAGGAATTCTCCTGTTTCAGGGAGACATCCAGCTGCACCTAGAGCTGCTTTAGTAGGAAGTGCTTCCATCCCTTAGGCCAAAGTAGAAACCAAAGCTATCCAAATGTTCATTACATTCAGAAGCGATAAGCAAGAGTGCATTATTTCTTTAGTTTTCTGCTCCAAGAGACCATATATTCACAGTAGCAAGGGATTTTATTTTTCCTTCATTCCATATTAACCATAGCATATTGTATACAGTCATAAGCACCTTTCAGCATCTTGTCTTAGAGAGCTATAAGCTGGCCTGTAACACCTAGCTGTGTGGGCAAACTGTCTATAACTCTAAGCCATGGGGGACCCTGGATGACACATCTCATGCTGAGATACTGTGCAAGACTACTTGCTTTTTGTTTAGTCACAAATAGGTTACTCCAGAGAAATTCTTAAATAAAATCCCTTCTCTATAGTTTGTGTCTATATATATAGGGGGTATTAAGGTCCCCTATTGATAACCTTTCTGGTGGGAAGCAGCTTATGATCTGCTTCAGGAACAATGCCTCAGTGCTATCATTGCAAGGCTATCGAACTCACAGCTAAACAGCTTCTCCCTACCCTGCCCTGATTTAGGGGCAACAATTATGTCTTAGAAGACCCTATACAGCTAAAATCAGTTTTGTAGTCTAACTTAACCAGCTGCTCCTGCAGTGCCTCTTATTCGAGATGCTGGGATACTATCACAAAAGTACACCCGAACTGGTGGGGTTCCCAGCAGGAGGTGGGCCTCTGCCTCTTAACAGCAGTGGGGAGTCTGTTGGAAAACAGGTCACTCCAGGGAACTTATCCTCCTGCAGAACAAAAGTGCATGGTCCTTGACCAATGGTGCAGTTTCACAGACAAGAGTGTTAGTGACTCCTCATGCAGGACAGCCACATGTCAAAACTTAACAAGCTGCATCTGAAACCCAGATAAGTTATGGGTTGGCTAGATATGCAGGCAGCTGTATCATCAATATAAACAGGCTTTCAAACAACTGCGTAAATGATGAAATGCCATTAAATAAGTAATACACAAAGCACTGCATAGAAGGAGCAGACAGAAAGGAGTATCCTAATGCACAGCAGATCCTTTGTCATTTTTGATCTCTGGATACTGATCCAGCAGCAGAGATTTTGGCTCACTATATTTAGATCTCAGACACATGATGCTTAAGCTGCCATATGCCATGATTAGGGTTGGGAGCTTCTAGAAATAATTTCTAAGTACAAAGGATATGTGCATTTAATCAGTTCCTCAACATCCATTTCATAACACTGCATAATCTACCTGTGTGGTTCATCAGTTCAGTTTCTCCTCTTTGCAGCAATTGATCAACCAAGACATCGACAAGCTAATAACTTTGTTTTCTTCTTACCATACCCTGTTTGGAGTGCCTTTTTTTTAAAAAAACTCTTGCAACTAAGCAAGTCACTATTACGATTCTGCTTTGCCCCAGGAAAGTGAACTGAGATCACTAAGTCCATCTTTCGATGAGATTTGTACAAGATGTTTGCAGGAGTCTAAGACAATACTGCATCAGAATTAACTTTTCTATTGTTAGTCACATTACAATTTACTCTTCCAAATACTAGAATGAAAGTGCCCTTATTTGCTTACAAAAGCCATGTCCTACAGTGAGATCCAGCAGCTCTTCACAGGTATCAGGGCCATGCGCTAGCTAGAAGCCACAGGGAAGGCAGGAACGGAAAGGGACTAAGGAGACATCTCCCTTTTCCAAGGGAGAGAACCCCAGGCAGACAGCTTGAAGAGAAACCAGTCCCCAGGGAACCAGAGCTCACTTACAGATGCTTGCAGCTTGAGAAGTATTACCTTGTCTTTTGCGAAGCCAAGAATAAACCCAGAATCTAATGCAGGAAGATGTAACAAAAGCCATACTGTCAGAAGATCAGCTATTTCTTAGAATATAATCACTTCAGCACTATTAAGCAGTAACGAGTAGTTAAGAAGGCTGGTTTGGATTAAATCTGCATGGCATGCTTATTAACATCATTAGTCACAAAATCTCCATGGGACCCACACGCAGTTTGACATGCCATCTGAATGTCATTGGCTGTACAGACAGCGAGACAGCCTTGTCAGGACTCTGATAGATTATGACCACCCCTTCTCTCTGCCAGCGTCTGCCAAGATTAGAGACACAAAACACAAGGTTAAGCTTTGCTTGCCAGAAAAGCCCCATGAGATATTTCCTGTCATCTCCAAGTATGACTGAACCTTAAGCAGCAGAAGCAGCACAGTAATTACAGACCAGTATTAAGGCAGGTCCAGCATGTAGTCCAGCTGTATATCCCAAAGACAAGCTTTGGCACTAGGTATGTCTCAAACCCCTCTCTCCTCCTTCCTGTATCTCCACTACATCCACTTCCCCTTGTATTCCCAAAAAAGAACGACCCCAAGTATAATATCTTTGCGGGTTTGTAATGTGGAGTCTAGCATATGGCTTTGGATATAGCATCAAAAGTGTTCTTGTACAGTTTTAGATAATTTAACCAATGTTTGCAAAGGAACATGTGTGAATAAAAGCACAAGATGGCATTTCAGTCAAGTGAAAGAGTAGAAGTTTAGGAAACAAAAAAGCAGCCTTGTTTATACATTGCATAATTCATCTGCAGAACTTGTGGCCAAGCAATTAGCAAGATTCAAGAAGCTGGATAGCTTATGAATAGCCATAACTCAGTTACAATCATTATGTGTTATACACTCTTACATTCTCCATTTCAAGATTTAAGCTAAATCCAAAGACCAAAATGGGATTTAATAATGCACATCAGCATTTCATACACCTTCCTGTAGATCATTCCTACTGGCTACATCCAGGGATGAGACATCAAATAACAGATTTTTGGTATCATTAGCTCAGGCCTCAGGAACAGAAAGTTTTCTACATCAGAACATATGTGCAATGGAGAAGGCAGAGGTATTACAATTTTACAGATAGGAAAATAAGTGTACTGAAATGAAAGAGCTTCTCAGCTTCATGCAAATAAGGAGCAGGGCAGAGGAATTAGTTTTCAAATCTCCATTCTAACAGTTTCTTAAATGCAATTCAAAAGCACAGTGCTGTGATGCACTTTTGTACAGAAAACTGAGATGACTGAGGGTCTATTTCCAGTCTGGTTTAAGTGTAGCTTGTGCTGAAGTCAGACTTCTACAGATGTCTCCAAACAGGGCCACATTTCAGTGTTTTGCTACACACAGGGTAAGTTATCACTATTCCTTAAGGCCTCTGTTTACTTTTCCATCCTGTTCCTTTTAATATCAAATTAAAATACAGCTCCATTATTAACTGTTCCATGCCTTGACAACTTAACATTTCTACTGTCTTGTCCTTCCAAAAGGGATGATATTCAGAAAATACACTCTGTATGTGTTCCAAACATCACACCTCTTAGGGCTTTCCACAGTTGCATTAAAGTGTAGAGAACACCTTGTGAAGCTTTCCTACCTACACATTGGAAGAGCAGCAGCAAGACTTTGTGGTATCCTGACAGAGAAGTGTTCAGACTTTTCCAGCTCAACAGAAGACCACAGTTTGGACAACCCTGCCCTAAGCACCTCATCCAAAGTATTTGATTCTTGTCATCCTGATGAGGGGAACCCGTATGTCAATTCAGCTGGTCACTGCACCAGTACTAGGTTACGGCTGTGGCACAATGCAACAAGTACATCTGCTATTCAGGATCAAATGGTGTCCAGGTGTGCTTAGAGGTGACTGGAACAGTTAATCAAGCTTCACTTACAGAGGCTTTATTTCTCCAAAAAGTTATACAGACTTTAACCACTAGAGTTACAGTTCAAAACTCAAAGCCTCAAGCTTGTGAGAAATTATGAACCCACATAAAGAAGGATGCTAAATGTTACTATATAAACCATAACATCTTGCCTGGCAGAAACCAGAAATATTTCTGCTGCTAGTCGTATGCAACTCTCAGAAGAATGAGAACTTAAAGGAGCAATACATCCTAAAGAACATGATGATCAGAACATAGTAGTACTATTGACAATAGTAAGGAGGATAAACTCATAACACACAGCTCTTAAAAGGGAGTGAGGAAAGGCATGAATGTACCATACAGTGCTTTAAAGCCAGCTTCAAAAATGGATGACAGCTGGCAAACTACAGTTCAGTTTATGGCTTGTTCAGCAGGTGTAAATCATATTTTTTCTTCACCTTTTATAGCTTCCAAGGAGCTACAGGTGGTTTCTGAAGCCTTCAAATTGATCCAATCCCTGAGAACTGAAGGCATTCAAAGTTAAGGTGTATGGATGAGGAAAGCTTTGATTTCATCTGGCTCAGATCAGCTGTAGTAGTACACGTTTAATTAGCATGTGAGCTCCTAAGGGAAATAAGGCCCTTTATAGTTCTTATTTCAGTGAAAACTGCATGCCAGATGCTATGAAAATCCACGTGATCTGTGCCACAAATAGGAAAGGAAAATAAAAGAATAATTATTACAACAGAAGCTTCAATAGGTCCTGGAGTTTTCTGCTTTTTTGTGATTAAAAAACTGGGTATGCACAGTCTGTTTCATAAAAACTAGTTACTTTACAGCAATTTAAAATTTTCTTTAAAGGGTAAAGTTTTGCCAAGGGCCCGAATGTTCCTTCTCACACAACCAAGTGCGGAGCCAGACAGCTAGACACACCGCATACGAGCTTCCAGGACACCCTCCAGACTATCAAATGTCCTGTGTCAGATTGTCAGCTGGCTCCATATTTCCATCTCGACTTGTAACAGACACCACACATCGCACAGAAGTACCCTAGGTCCCACGAGCAAGTCAGACCATCCTGTTCATGATCTCAGTGCTTGCAGACCCTAAGTTAACAGGGCACTATCAGGCTGCTTTGCCTTGTCTGAGAACACGAAGAGTCGGAGAAGTCTTATCCCACCATAAGAAATCAATCTACACAACGCTCCAGTACTGATTCTGCCATAGCAAGATGATGAATCTGTCCCAGCAAGTCTACACACACATTTCTTACATTAGATATCTATAAAGCTCTGATGAGACTGGTCCTAAAACAGTTCCTTTCCTGCCCCCGATACAGTTTATTGCCAAAAAAAACCAAAACAAAACCAATGAAACAGCAAGGACAAGCTAAAGAACTTGCAATTCTATTGTATAGTACATAGCTCTGTGGAGTGGAAAAGTAATTTGGAAAAAATTCATGACAGAGTCCTTATCTTACACTTTTATTATATTAAATTACTGCAGAGGATTTTTATATGAGCATATCCATTTGACTCAGAACATTGAAGTTGTTGCCCAAAATGCCTACTTCAGGAAAGTAGAGTGTTACAGCATATACTGAAGTTGCCCTTAGTATGATTTTTGTATGTTTCTAGGCCAAAAGCTACACACAGAGAAGTTCTTACACCGACTAACAGAGGAAATAGTACAGTCTGTACAGCTAAAATACCTGGTTGAGCTACCTGCTCTCAGGGCCAAGAGAAATTGCTGATCATCAAATGATTATGTATTCCCCTTGCCTGGGGAAATTCACAATACAAACAGCCATAGCGATATAATTCACTGCCATCCTAAAGAAATCTTATTGATGATGCATAGAAGCTTAATAGCATTTAGATTGAAATGTGCCGAGAAAGACATTTCACCAAGACAGGAATTTTGTCAACTGTCCTTAAGCAACTCCAAATGGCTTTTAGTATATAAGCACACTTAACTTACATTAAGTATAATTTGGGTGCCACCTGTACCTGATCCAAACTTGCACACTCCAGTTCACTTCTAGTTAATTGGGAAGAAGATGCTTGGGTTCCTTCAGAGGAGCTCACTTGCATAGGATCCTGTACCCCAGCTCTGTGCGTTCATCATCTCTGTCATCAGAACTGGTTATCAGGATTAATACTGGTGTTCTCCACTGGGCTGCAACTGAAATAGCACTTTGGAGGAAAAAAAAGTGAGCAATTTATTAGTCTAGGAATCACTGTAATTGCTAATTAAGGTGGGGAAGACTGGATTATGAGCTAGTTTCACCTCATAGACTCAGCATAGGGCTAAAAGGACCAAGACAATCCAAGTGTTGTGCTTGCCTTAGCACCCAGTTGGTCCTTACACTGGCAGCTGAGCTTGCCCTGGAAATGTGAGACCAAAAGGCCAACAGCTACACTTGGGGGTGAGTACGAGGAGAAACTCAGAAGGATTATGTAATCTAGAGGATTGCCTACATCCAGGAACCATAACTGATCACTAAGCCAAGAGCAACAATACAATATAAGAACATCTGCTGAATGGTATGAATACAGCAGGCATAGGAACTTGTAATAACACAAGTGAAGCAGCTGGTCAGGAGTTACTGATTTACAGCTGGAAGACTCATTTTTGCCATATCTAACAATAGCAGTGAGCCCTTTTGCTAAGCTATGGCACCATTTCCAGGGCAACAGTCTAGATGGGGACTTCAATTTTTTTTAAATCTCCTGAGCTTTTTCTTGTCTGGTCAGGTTCTGGGACTTCTTCCTTGCTTCCTGTTGCATCCTTGGACTACCACCATTTGCATTTCCTGCATCCTCTCATTATTTCTTTCTTCATCCTGTGGTCCCACTGAAATCCTGCTAATATTTGCATAAGTGACCTTAAAATTAAAAGAATACAATCATTTCTCTTATTTTCAGTCTTGGATGACAGAACCATGTACTAGGAAATAACTTTTGAATTGTGTCTAGGTTCTTGTTATATGGTGCTAGTGGTTGCAGGTGCAGGGTTGCAGCAGGCCTTTGCAATAGTCTTTAGCTGCCTGGTAAAGGCTACCCACACCCACAGAACTCACTGCTCTGAACAGGACAGGGTGACAGTACCTCTTTGCCTCCTGATTGCTGCCACCACCGTAAGCACTGGAGGGATGAACAGGCCAGAACTTCACAGCACAATGTCCCTAACGCTCTTCTTCATACTCACCAGCAACACCCTTAGTATTTCCTCTCTTTGGCTTTTCTCCAAGCACTTCCCACAGTGCAGGGCAATAATATCTGGAGTTCTGAAAACACCTCAGATACTTACATGACCAGATTTGGGATTGGCCTGTCCCATAGCAGGATACCATCAAGTCCTCACCTCCCAGGGCACTCGGCTACTCTCCCACCTCAGACTAAACACCGCTTTTCTCTCTTAGAAGGAGTAAGTATGGTGCTTAAACCCCCTAACAAGCCAATCCTCACCTTATCCATGCCTCCTTACACACCCGATCTCATAGCATCTTAATCAGAACACCCTTTTCTTCCAGAAGACATAAGCATCAGACCAACACACACAACCTCCTCCTCCAAACCACATTCTTCCTTTTCACCCTAGTTGGCAGCTGCCTTTTATAGCCCCGTTTATTATGTTAATTAGATCTTTCTGGTGCACGGCTGTGGATTGAGCCAGTTCCCAAGGTGCTAAGCTACTTGCTGGATCAAAACCCCTATCCTTGCAATGCTACTCACTCCTAAAAAAATTCACACAAAAGGGGCTAGTTCATAACAGGCAGCATTTGGAAGTGGGATGTCTCCTTCAGTTGTTAGTTCTCTCAGGTGTTGAAAACCAGGTGCAGGGACTTCACCCCAGAACTACCACACCTGTCACTGATTACTATATTCCTTTTCCATAATTTCAGAAAAATGTTTTAGAAATTAATGATAAAACAGATCTGTAAGATACAAGTGTGAATACACCTGTGGAGGAACAGCTGTTCACAAGGTCACCTCAGCAGTGATGGGTGGACAGTGGACAACTGATGCTCACTGTTGCAGGTAAAGGACTACTACAGTAACTCTGGCACCCAAGTAAAAACATCTGTGTCTGGAACACCAAATAGGAAAAAAAATCTCAGTTTCATTGCAGCCATTAATTTTAAAGGACACAGGTTTGGTTTGTACTTTAAGAGCAGCCTTGTGGCATGAGAAATGAGGTTTTCAATTTGTCAGAAATTCAAAAAAACTTCTACATTTTCCTTCCTAACTGGAATGAAGACTCCGAATTTGGTGATTTCCTGCACAAATGAATGTTGTTTCATTAAGTATAAAAAAGGTCAAGCTGACTTTTCTGAAGTCAGACTGAACAAGCAGCCACCTTCAGTCCCTGAGACTTTTCTCTGCCTTTCACTCCTGGGAGATCCCCCAGGCAGCTTCTCCTGGCTCGGTGAGCTCAAAAGCCTGCTTTGGTTCTGGAAATTTCTGCCTCACTTTGGATAGCTGAGGTCACCTCCGCAGAGCCGCAATCTCCTGTAGGCTCCCTCTACAACTCACATTTATTGCTCAAAAGAATCTCCATCCTCCTAACGTTCATTTGAGCTCTAGCACTGAAGTTAAATAAACCTGTTCAGGAGTTATGAGCTGTAACATTCTGAATTCTTCCCTCTGCAGCACAGAAGGTTATAAATAGAGTGGGAAACTTACAAAAGTTTCATGTCTTACTCAAGTCCTTTATCTGGCTGAATTCCATGTTCACACAGAGGATTTCTACTTTGGTCTTTGACTCCTTAAAGGCAGAGCTGACATTTTAGCTCTTTCAGTCTTTGCTGAGATCAGCTGACAAGTTCCAAGTTGGCCAGAGCCAACTTGATCATAATTTGCAAAAAATTTTCTGCAAAAAATCCTTCCTGTCTGTGGCAGTCAGGCTGCTAATCACCTCATCAGTTCTTCTTCCTATTCTAGGCCAGAGGTGTTGCAACTGCACTTCTCATCTATCCAACTGTTCCTTCACAAATAAAGTTTTTATTGTTCCTGGAAGTATTTTATCTGTTCTTTCCGAGGAATCTCCAAACCCCAGAGCTCCTTCAATCCTGTGAAGGTCTCTGCTTCAGTACCAGCCTTAACTACTTTTGCAAAGCTTCAAATGTTTCACATGCCATTTCCTTCCTTTGGATCTTCATCAATTCCTGCAAGCGCTTCCATTTGTCCCACCTCATCTCAACAGGAATACCCCAGTTTCTTTCCTTGCAGACAGGACCTCATTTGGCTGTAACACAAATCTGCACAGTTCCCAGGGCAGACCCATGCTTTTTTCAAGAATAATGTTTCCCTGTACCCTCATCTGACACTACAGATGATTAACACACAGCATTTCACACGCAGACCCTAAGCATGGGTGACAGGTGACTCAGGCAGGCATCTCCTCCTCTCTGTTCAGTGAGAGAGATATCCACAGGAGAAAGGACCTCAGCCACACAACTGGCAACAGCATTCACTTTCTGATGATTGTTTCTCAGTCATTCCTTTCCAACAGTCACACCCTTTGAGAAGGGTTCAGCCTAGGCTTCTGCTGAGAGTTCATCAAGTGCACCTTCAGCCCCTTATTCCAGGTGGCACTGCCATGGAGCTGGGCTCAAGGCTTACACTGAGGATGACAAAAGAATCACTGCACATTTCACTGTGCAAGGCAAGCCCCACCCAAACAGCTACAACAAGATCAGTTTGGTTGGCCTCCACCACACCTGATACTGCCCACAGCCTGACAGTCCTAAGAGATGATGCTGCTTCTCAGAGGAACGAGCCATAAGCCAGACCATCTGCATATAGATCAGCAGAGTTCTCTAGCCTCCAGGACTTTTTGCACCAATCCATCTGCCTCTGACCCTAAGACTATTGAATTCTCTTTTCCTTTCTAGCCTTGCCAAATGTCTACTCTTTCTCTATCAATTTCACCTAGCTGCCTCTTTCTCCCTATTCCCTTGGTCATTTTCCCACCGGGCAGGTGTTCTGGGCTGCTGCTTACCAAAACCACATTCAAACACGGCAGTGACTCCCTCTCCCTCCTGTGCTCCCCACCTCTTGGTGATGAAGATGGGAGAAGACCCATCATGCAGGGGCCTGTCCACTCTTTCACCACCCTGCTTGGAAAGCATGTGCTCATGCACCCTTTCCAGAGAGACAAAGACAGCTCTGGGAGTCAGATTTCTTAGGAAGAGGGCTGTGCCAGGAGGGACATGCACATGCCTCCACATTCTGCCCAACAGGCTCACAGGTGCAACCAAGTGAGGGAAGAAAGAAGGCGCTCTTCAGCCGAAGGGTTAGGGGCCAGTTTCCAGCTCTTCTGAAACCAGATCCCATTGTCTCCTCCCGGGTCATTCCCCAGCCTCTTGGAGGCTGCCTGCTTCCTACACAGCTACCCGGTGGCTGTCAGACACGCCGCTCTGCTGCCCACACAGCAGCTGAATGCAGATGAGTCAAACACCTGAGGTCCGTAGGTGGTAGGGTTATAACACATCTAAGCACAGGGCAATCTCCCCAGAGAACAAATAAGTCTTTTTAAGTACAGAAATACCTCAGTGCTGACCGCTGCAAGCCCCTTTGCATCTTGCCTAATGAAAGCAGCCATGGCGGCCTCACGTAGAGGCTGCTGGCAAGATGCAAGACCAGATGTCAGCCGACCTTTCCTGGTGCTGTGGGGGCTGCCGGCCTCGGGGGCTGGGAAGCAAACGAGCATAGGACACAGGCCAGCCCTTGCTGGGGCCAGGGCTCGTGGCAAAATGTTGGCCCTGACTGCTGGAGCCGGGACGCAAAGCACAGAGTCCTTAGCTAGAGCAATGCTTCTTTTTGGAGCCAGATCAGATTAGACACAAATTTAAACACTGAGGTGATGTCTATAGAGCTGGGCTGATAAACCCACAGAAAGCTGCACTTTCTCTGCTGGCCAAGAGGAACAGGGTACAGCCCGGTCCCAGGGGCACACTCATTTAGACAGGCATATCCCACACTGGTGGAGCCACCTGGAATCCTTCTGAGTCTGTCAGGCTTTGAGGACATCCGTATGAGACTAGTCTGAGGCAGATAACCCAGAGAAGGACAAGCTACGTAGTGGTGGCAATTAGGACCAAAAAGTGACCTTGCAGTGTCTCAGCCCCGAGATGCCCTACAGAATTTACAGCTCACAGAAATGAGCACCAATCCCCCAGGGCTCACCACATGTCTCCTTGAAAGTCTCCATCGCCACGACATGCACAATTGTGGCTGTGACAGCCTAGCCCACCAAGGCAAAAGCAAAGGAAAAATAAATAACAGTCAGGTTCCTCTCCCAGCCTCTGCATCCAGCAGCTTCATCATTACCCAGATCCACCATTGCCAAGGAATTTTCTTGAGGTGGAAATAGCCCTCCACAGATGCTGAGAACATCATAGATGTTCCCTCACCCATTTGCTAAAGGTAAATCCATCTGTGGGGACACCCTAGGAGCCAGTGAAATCAGGCAGTAAGGTACCCAGTGTGCCCAGATAGCTGCTTGGCAGAGCTGTGGGGATAAAAAGGGACCATCAGGAGGGCCACATAGTGCTCGGCAGCAGGCAGCCCCACTGTGCCCACAAGCTCCTGAGTACGCAGGCATGCTGCTCTGCAGACACCCCTAAGGGTCCCCATTCCCATTGTCCTTCTGGGCAGCAACCACCTCAACTCTGTTCTGCTGCAGCATGGGTGTCCTGTGTATTCCAGACATGCCATCTGCTCCTCTACCCCATTCCCCAGGAATGTGCAGGAGAGAGCAGGCAGCCTACTGCCCTCCTCAGTTGCAATTTGAGTTAAGATGGACAACAAATATTGCAATACACCCATATTGATTAGATGCCAATGGCTCACCTCTCATGGTGTCTGTTATGGGTCACAGGTTCTCCTGCTTGTCTCAGCTACATCAGACAGCAGTTGTTGCAGTCAGAGTCCCGCTCAGTTCACCTCACACAAGGCACAAATTGTTGCAGCACAAACAAACCAGTAGGCTGTAACAAGGCTTTTGCCATCAGTCTACTGTCCATGCTGCTTCTCCTTCCTCCAGAGGCCAAACCACACAGCTCCTCCTCCATCCAACCACCTCTCCCACCATCCTCAGGGCTATTTAACTACTTAGCAGGAACGAGCTACACCTGCACATCATCCATGTCAATCAACCCACTGCCTCTGAGGCAAGGCCACAGCTGCATGTTATCAATGCTAATCAACCCACTGCCTTCATTCCTCTACACTCCTCCATGGGGAAAGCAGAGAGGAGAGCTACCTTTGTTGTCTAACAGAGACTACTCACTCTGGCCTGATAGCATTGAGGTGGGCTTACAGGTAGGTGCAGGTAGTTTCTGTTTGCAGCTTGAGCCCCATGCACAGGTTACAAGTGCTGTGTCTTTAAGCAAAAAGTGTTGATCCTGGGAAAAGAGGTTAGTATAAGCTTGGGAACAAGATTTGGTCCTAGCAGCATGTCCTGCATTTGCCTCCATCCTGCTTGGGTGGCCAAAGGGCAGGACTGTGCTCCAGCGGGACCCTCTAAAGAGGTTGCACCTCTTTTCTTCAGGCTTAGGATATCCCAGCATAGAATTAAACAAACCACTCATTGTGCCAGGTCTCCCTCTGGCAGCATCAGTCTCCAGGAGCGCATCACCCACGAAGTCCTTGTCTTGTGTCATGCCAGCCAAGGTGGCAGAGGGTCATGATGGGGCTGACAAGCTGGCTGCAGCACCACTCCTGCTCCCAGCACTGGCAGCCTGGGACATGCTTGTGAAGGTGGCTTAAAGAGCAAGCACCAGACCTGGCCGCTGAGGTACCTGCTCTGGTGCTCTCATGATGAAGCACTAGGGCACTGGTGAAACTGCACTTCATGGGCAGTTGGGCACAGCTGAGGGCTGGGTTAAAGGAACACTTGATTTAAGCCCAAGTTTGTAGAAATGAAGTCTCCACATGCATTTAAATGATACAATATACATTTTTCCACAGCCTCAATGCAAGATTTAAGTTTAAAAAAAAAAAAGCAACAGTGAAAATCTTGAAATAAGCTTTGCTATCTTCATTTTGGCCAGAAGATGAATTGGCATAAGTTATTCAGAATGAACATGCTTTAGGAAAGGGAACATATGTGCCTAGAGAAGAAAAGATTGAAAAAAAAAAAAAAGTATAGATTAAAAACTTCGTGATCTCATTTGGACCATCTTATGTGAGTTACTACCCTGGAAAACAGAAAGTCTTTGCTACTGAATATAGGGGGGAAATATAATTTGCCAAAAAATCTCATTGAAAGATGAAATAAAATTCCTTAAGCTAAAAGTACTCAGATGCTAGAAAATTTGTATCCATTGACTATTTTGGCAATAATTATATAGCTGACTACAGCTTAACCAAACACTTCAGAAAACAGAATATTCCTTTAAATAATCCCTTTCATTAAAAGAAAAGGGATTTGTTCCTATTTGGTTCCCCAAAGAAGCATTTGCCATTGTTTAGTTGGCAGAAACACCTTTTCAAAATACCATCGGAGGTGGAACGCCCCTCGCTCTGGGAGCCACTATTATATCCCAGTCATCCGTTAACTTACCCCATTCTCTATACCACAAGCAGCATGAGCATGTCAAATATCAGCCTCATCAAAATTTTAAATAGCAAAGAAGCCCGTCTGGGCAGCACTGCCCATATCACACTACAGTGGCCAAAATGAAACCTGAGCTACAGCTTGCTGAAGTTCTTGCTTTTCTGGGTAAAGATTTTCCCATTTCATCTCTTCTCTCATCACAGAGGTAATTTATGTCTTCCTGATGTCTCTTCTGTAAGACTGGAAAATAATTAGCACCTATTCCAATTAATGCATTTTCTTCATACTCTATGAATGGGGACTCTCGAGGGCTGCCCACAAGCCACTGTGTCGTTGCTCACGGTGGAGCCTCCTCTGAAGTGAGCAGGGCATTTCTGGCCTTGCTCATGTCCTCCAACTCTTTCTGCAGAGCATCCTTCTGAAACGATGTCCTGTCTCCCTTCAGTCACAGTCTCAAACCTTGTTTTCAGATGTTCACCCTTCCCACCCAAGCCAAAAACCTCTGTAGAGAGACCCCACAGACAGAAACCATGGTTCTTCCACTTGCCCTGCCAGGCAAGGCTGATACAGCCAACCTCAGCTACTGACCTCCAGCTGGGGGACATGTTTAAAGCCAGATGCCCTGCCAAGCATGTTGTTGACCTTGAACTGCACTACATCCCTGCCTGTCCACTTTCCTCTGCCCTCCTTCTAGCCAGCAGCAGGAGCCTCCCACGGTCTTTCTCAGGAGGCATCTGCTGGCAGGGCACAGCTTGCACGGATCTCTCGGCTACACAAGAATCCCTCCTTCTTCATTCAAAGGGCGTCCAAGCCCACTGACCTCCAGAACAGGCTGAAAGCCCTATCTGTTTCCTCCAGCTCTTCATGATGGGGAACAGGGTACAGCCTGGGATCCTGTGGGCTGATAAAGCATTTCTGATCTTCAGCTTTCCAACAATTCAGTTGCATTCAGGGGTTGTGGTAGTGACGAACAATGCATTTCACTTTCTCTTCTTGCCATCTATATTGGGTTTTGTGCTATCCAAAGAATCAATGACCTGCATTTTCAGAGGCAGTGACCTCTCACAGCACTTGTGCTGCTCAGCACCATAGAAAAAGTAACCACTGAAGTCTGTGGTGAGTTTTACCTACAAAGTTTTTTTCAATCTAAAAGTATAAATAATAACTACTTCTGAAGCCCTCCAGCATCCATGTGGCCATGAGCAGCTTCTTGCCCCCGGAATATGCAAAAGCCCGATTTCTAAAAAAGTTACTGCTTATGCACACACTAGGTTGCTGGTAACAGACTGGCTGAAAGATTGCTTCCAGTTCACACTTCAGCTAAAAATAAAAAATGTCTGGAACACTTTTTCCTTTCACTTGCTGCAGATTACTAAGCAGATCAGCTGAGGAATTATGCTTTTCTCTATAGCACCCACCGGAGCCCAGATGGAGCATCTTTTAAGCCTAGAGAATGACACCAAAGACGACACCAAAGTTTTAACTACTATATTATTCTTAGATGTGATTGTTGTAGGACCTCTGAAGTCCTGATGCCACGTAACTTCATCACTCTCTCTTATTCTGGGACACCTCTTCCCAGGGGGGACAGGCTCAGAATCCTTGGGTGTTAAGAAGAGAGGTAATCCATATGGAATCAGAGGAACAGACAGTAAACTTCTGAGTGTGAAGTTTACTTATCAAAAATGCTTTACATAAACCAGATCTATGCCCAGAGCTGTGTCTCAGTTCATAGTAAGCCCTTAAGAAAGGGTATGTGCAGCTAATGGAAAACAAATGTCTGTTTTGGCAGGGCTTGCAGCTCATGTCAGTTATTTTCCCCCCTTTGCTGAAGAAATAAAGAAATTGTCAAAATGAAACTGGCTGACTGAAATGTTCTGGTTTTCTCTTAACCATTTGAGTGCTTCTCTGATACACAACATATGTGACAGACCTTATCTTTGTGATTCAGGAAAAGAAAAAAAACTGCTGAAGAAATCATGTTCTTTTTCATTAAAACATACAATGTCCTCAGGAAGGAAGTTCAGAGTTGAAAATACAGATATGCTTCATAGCTTGATAGCTCTCAGTAAGGACTGTTTTAATTAGAAAGTAATTTCTAGACTTTGTTTTGCTGGAGTCTGGCCAAAAAAAAGAACAAGAGTACCAAGCAATCTTTAAACTGTTTTCTAAAGAAAACAAAAGCTTAGAGAGGGCAGAATTATTAGCTGTGGCCTAATGCCTCAAAGCAAATTAATATAAAGTATAGTCACTGTTCATTCCTCTGGCAAAGAGCATTACTGTCAACAGAAGCACAGAAACCACCAGAAAATTATTCATCATCAGGATTATGGTCACTAACTCGTTTAAACCGTACCAAACCACAAATAGTGTTGTTAACCCAGAAGACAATCAAGAGTCTGACTTTAACTCAGTAATTACATGAATTTGGGGTCACTGAACAGCCTGTGGGATATTGGCCATGGTCGAGAAATTGGTAATATGGAAATAGGAGGGCCAGCAGGAGATTCCCTGAACTTTGCCTTCCTTTGGCCTGAAGGGACTGATTTCCCGAAGCCTTATCTCACCCCTGGGAGAGCGGAGAGCAGATCCCAGAAGCTGCAAGGACAAGATTCACTCCTCTTCCATGCTTTCTTTCCTTAGGCAACCACTTGGAGCATGGTTAGAGGGAGACCAGACTGGCCTTATTTTCATCAGGTGCAACCGATGTGTTCAGTTCTTCCCCAGACACATAGCTGAGGATGCTCACATACACATAAAACCCTCAATGATGCAGATGGATAGGTGCTGCTGAGTAACTCCGTGTTCACCTGTCTTCGTACCGTGACGGTGTCTTGTCATGAAGACAGTTATAGCCTCTTGTCATTAAGACAGAAAACACTGTTTCATTTTCTGGAAACAAGTAGTCAATAGAGGTCACTGGAAGCCTCAGCAAGTGTCCTCCTGCCCAGGTTAAGGACACAGGAGAGGCTACTCCAAAATTTGGAACATGTGGATGTAGGGGCTTGGCATTACAGGGGTGTTACATCAACAAAAGAAGCACAGAGAGAGAGAAAGGGAGGAGCCATAATGCAGGCACACTCACGGTCACTGGTATGTGACCCTGGGAGAAAGCCACCAGAGAGCTTTCTGGGATATATGCTAAAAAATGTGGTTTGGGACTGTAAGAAAAGAAATAGTCATACATGGTTGGACTGCTCCTGTGTTCAAGCCAGTGAGCTTTGTAGGCTCTTTAAAAATAAGGGGATTTCACCAAAGAAAGCAGTAAGGCAGCTAGGCATTGTAGCCTTCCACACTCAAGAAGCAAGGCAAAGCCATGGCATGACTGAAAACCTATTGTGGAACAGACCTTCCAAGAAACAAAAGAGTCCAGGAGCTTTTACATCAATATGGAAGTTGCTAACTTGAGTCTTGCTGGAGTGACTGATTCCTCAGCCAGCCATTCCTCTACCTTCAATACAAGGAGAAATTCTCTGCAAAACAACAGCTTACAGCCAGCAATGGCCAAAAAAATCTTCCTGAAAGCTTTCTGTCTGCCCAGACCCTGTCACTTTGCTCTGATCTCCCCTCTTTGTGCTTCAGCCCAAATGCCTTTGTGCCTCAGCTTTTCCTGACCCACTGACTGAAGCTTTGTTTAGCCTTTACTGCAATGTCTAACACCCTGGCCTTCAGGCTCAGTGCTCACCACCTCCTTGCTCTACCCCTGAGCTCATGTCTCTCCTGGTCTCCTTGCTTCTCTCTTCATTACAAATTCAACCCCAATCTGCCTATCCACTGGGCCTTCTCCACACATATTCCAGAGATGAGCTGCTGCTGTGATGATGAAACTAAGAGGCATTAGATCCACAAAGAACCTAAAGCTAAAGAACCCAGTTAAAAGTCATGCCCTGGGTAATGAATTGGACCCATCAGAGAATTTTGCTATGACAGGAATTTCACAACCTTGTTGTAACCTACAGAGATCCAGGAAGTAGAGATCAGATTATGTCAGCTCAAGTAAGGAAAACATCTGCTAGTTTAAGGAGACCATTCGCTAAGAGGCTTATTTATCTTAGTTTGTTATCCAGCCCACATAAATTGCTGGGAAGATGAACAGAAAGGTGTTTCCACCTTGAAGATGTGAACTTGAAAAAAAACCACTAAAGAAAAGAGAAGAAAGAATATTCCAGGGTAGAAGCTCCTTGAGTTTAGATTCAGTTTGGCTGAGCATAGCATGCGGTGGAACTTAAATGAATGCCTTCAGCATAACTTGAAGATACTTTTTGTTTAGGAATTGTCCTTATCTCAGATATTATCACCTATAGAGCAGCAGTACAGCAAAGACTGATGCAAGGGGAAGAGGCTCCATAAACAACTACCTCATCATTTCATAACTGCAAAGGACAAAGTCATCTTACAAGCTATTAAAAATTGTTCCAAGAACCTTAGCCATCACTTGGCAAAGAACAATGACATCAGAGACCTTTTAGGGCTGGCCACAGAGAAGTGCAAGCCACTGTGAAGGAATCATGTCCTGTACCACATATGGATGCTACCCTACGTACTGTAGTGGACCCACCTGTTTTTCCATTTTAAAAGGAAGTAATGACAAATGGACCCAGAAGATAGGGGAAAGCCTGTAGCATGGGGTCTGAGTCAATAGAAAAGACTGTGATTGCAACAGCTTGTAGGACACAGAGATCACTTTGGAATAGGTGAAAGACCTCTCTAACCATCTTTGTTGACTCTAAATTCTATCTTGTGGCTTGCTTGGAAAAAAACCCCAACATTCAGAGAAGCATAATCAGCAAGGAGGGAATTTCCACCAACAAAAGAAAAACAAGACTGCAGAAACGGCCAAATTTCCAGCTTTACAGATGTGCAGACCTTTGTAGTGCTCTGTCATGACAGAAAGTTCATTTGGGGCTTTTACAGGATCCTGGAAAAACTGCACACACTTAGTGAACATGGGAGAACATTTCCCTGGTCACCTGAATGCAATGAAACTTCTCTGGAATTTTAAAAATTCCTTATGACCCCTCCTGTCTTGTACCTCAAAACTTGTAACATTGGACACAAATGCCTCCATATATGGTTTGGGGGCAGCATTACCACACAGGAACACAAAAAGCCATGAAAAATGGTGGACTGGTACTATAAAACCTAAGACCCCTAAGATGAGAAGCATCTGAGTATAAATTACCCTTGACACAGCTTTCCTGGGACAATCTTCTGTTCAGGACAGTCTCTTTCCCTGCTAGGGTTCTTTGCCTTCAGGAGTACTAAGGGACAATTTGCAGCCTTCCTGGAAAAGCTGGAACACTCTGATTTTACAGTCACATAAAGGTTTTGGCATGAGTAGAAGCAGCCAGACAGTGCTGGTAAGAGATGAAGGTGTTTTTGAGGAGGAAAAGAACTGATAGGTTTCTCAAAGAATCATGTGGGCCTAAGAAGAAATGATACCTCCTTCCCTTGATGCTATTTGTAGAACTAGAAATTGCCCCTGACAACTGCTCTTCTGGTGTTTTCTAGCAAGCATGGGCTACTTCAGAAGCCTCAAACACAGAAATTGGGAAATAGAGACTCTGACCACAGCCAGAGTTCTCGCGATTTAATTCTGTACGGGTCTGTCGTGGTTTAACCCCAGCTGGCAACCAAGCATCACGCAGCCGCTCGCTCACTCCTCCTCACCCAGAGGGGTGGGGAGGAGAATCAGAAAGGGATGTAAAAGGGTTGAGAAAAGAACAAATTAATAGGTAAAGCAAAAGCCACACATGCAGGCAAAGCAAATCAAGGAGTTCATTCACCACTTCCCATCAGCAGGCTGGTGTTCAGCCATCTCCAGGAAACCCAGGCTCCATCACGCGTAACAGTTACTTGGGAAGACAAACACCATGCCAGATGTTCCCCCCCTCCTTCTTCCCCCATATACTCAGCATGACATCCAATGGTATGGAATACCTCCTTGGCCAGTTCAGGTCAGCTGTCCTGGCTGTGTCCCCTCCCAATTTCCCATGCTCCTCCAGCCCTCTCACTGGCAGGGCCCAAGGAACCAAAAAATCCTTGATTTAGTATAAATATTACCCACCAACAACTAAAACCATCAGTGCGTTACCAACATTGTTCTCACATCAGAGCCAAAACACAGCACTGCGCCAGCTATTCGGAAGAAAGCTAACTCCATCCCAGCTGAAACCAGGACACTGTCCCAGCGCCTTTCATTCGTTCTCCCTTGGTCTGTGTGGATGCTTTACACTTTCAATAGGCATGTACAACTGAGTGATTCAGGAAACTCACCATTTCTTTTTGCTCAAATCATGTTGCCTCAGAAGCTACCAATTTGCCCCAGGTACAAAGGGAAGTCATTGGAATTCAAATCCGAGTTGTAACCCCCTGCAATAGCATTTGTCAGTGATTTAGCTCTCTGACTAGCATCCCTGCGCAGCTGGCTTGCAATGCATTTGCAAAGCAGTAACACCAGGACCAGGTGTTACCACCAGGTAACACCAAAGTGGTAACACCAGCAAGGACCAAGATCTGATCATGTGAGTGGTTTGATTTGCTTCTTAGGAAGCAAAAGGAACTTGTGCTTTCCAGTCACCTTCTTCCTGGGCTTCTATGAGTCTTCCTAATGTACCTGGCAAGTCAGTACTTCCAGAAGATGTTCTGCAGACTTCAGGTTTGTAAGCAATGTAGCCCCACCATGAAGTAGGTACCAGGCATGAGCACAAGGCAAAATTGCACCCAGCTATGACTGTGACTGCTGAGACACCCCCTTGATATCACTTCTGGCTACCTCACACTGCCTGTTCTGATGACAATAGTTGAGTTTCTCAGCACCAACACGGCTTTCCTGACAACACTGCCCTTGGGCTGGTACCTCTCCTTCAATACCCAAGTGCAAGCAAGTAGTAGAGGGACAGAGCTTTTGCTCAAAGAAAAATGTTGGGAAGGAATAGGTTTTTAAATGCTCTAAGCAAGTTTTAGCCACTCTTTCTTGTCAAAGATAAACCATGGGAACTTCTTTTATGGGGAAAAGCAGATAACTAAAAAATGGCACAATTCTTCATTCTTATAATCTGGAGACTTTTATGGAGAAGGCAAAATCATTTTTTCTCATGTTGCTGAAACCAAAAAGTCTTTGTCCTTTCATTCCCCTAACCAGAGGTATGACAAAACATGTCAAAAGATCTTTCCGTGTTGTCTTCTCGCTCCTGCATCTTCCCCTGCCTTTCTGTCTGCAGCCATGTGGACTCCTGCTAATCCAGCCTTTTACATGGAGGTGAAGAGATCATTCATAACTGTGCACTTGGAACAGCTCTCTAAGAACTTTTCCAGCAACCCATTCACTATAGCCCTCTGAAAAAAAGGTATGAAATAATCTCTCCATGTTAGTATTACATTATTTATGCTTCATTCCAGCTATCTCCTTGTTTCCTGTGGACAACATGTTGATTTATTCATGCTGTGAGGCAACCTCCTCTGACTGTGTTTCCAGCAAAAAACTGAACAGGAGATTTAGCCGCCTACTCCCCAGATGTGCAGTGGCTCCAGCTCTATGGCATCTGTGTAAACATCAGCAATAAACTTCTGACTTTGAGATTAAATAGGGAGGGGTTTTCCTTTTACTCCATGTTCAGGCATCTTGGATCCAAATATTTTAAAGGCATCTTTGGCATTTTTCGTTATGAAAGCATTTTGCATGCTATTCATCAAGGAAGCATGTGCCCAGGAATCCAGCCACTACTGGGAGACATCAACCCATGGGACACCCCCATTAGAGGTCGAGGCTGTGGTGTTCCCATGAGGGAATATGCCAAGGAAGAGCACACGTCTGAGCTGCTCAGGTATTAAACAGAGTTCCAGAGGCCTGCTTGAGCTGTGGGGCTGTCAATGTAGCGCAAAAATGAGGATGTTGTGAGAAGGGTTATCCTAAAGTATTTAAATATGGGCAAGTTAGGTATGCTATTTAACCAGTGGTAATTACTTATATATAAGAAGAAAAACAAACCAACCCAAAAATAAAATATCACCAACTGGGTGTTTATCAGCCTAGTGGTTAATTCCTTGAAATCAGTGATCTATTTTAGTATTTTATAGGAGCTAAAGCAATGCTTCTGTTTAGCAATATACTGCAGAAATGGCCTAGAGGAAGGGCACCAATGGAGCGTAGCTGCCTTCAGTGGGAAGTGCATCATCTGGAAAGCTCCTTTTCACATGAGACAGGTTCAGTTCATTACCCTAATGACATTTTTTTGCTCTACTCACTCAGCTTGTACAAAACATGCCATTGTACTTGGGCCCACAACTTGCTTAGGGGTAGAAGATGGGCTGCCAGAACAAAAGCAATCAGAGCTGGTATGGGGCAGCCAGCAGGGCTGGATGGGGGCAGAACAGCCTGGTTCACGCTAACCGCATCATTTTCTTAATTGTAGCTCACTGCAGTGGATTTTGACCTGCAGGACTCTGCCAGGGAAGGGCCCTCCATTCATTACCTCCCATATCACTCCCTTGGCTAGGTTTACAACTGCCAGAAAAGGGGGCTTTAGCTGGGGGCTACACTGGTTTTCCTGCTGCTTGAGTGCTTGACTTCTCAATATTTTAAATGTATTTTAATTTAAGAGCTGGAGCAGTTTCTCATTAAAACCCACTGAAATTGCCCCTCTTCAATGATGAGTTTAATCCCTGAATTATTAATACCCACCAATGAAAGGCGGGAGATGGATGTTACTGCCCTGAATTGGTAATGTTGCTGGAAGAAGAAAGCACTACACTAACAGACAACAGACAGACCAAGGGCTCTAGACTTAGCTTGTGTGGCTGGTTTTCCAGTTCAATAACATCTGATTTCAATCACTTCTAAACAAACTTCTGAAGTATTTTGTACAACCAGCTAATGTCTCTATAAATATCTTCTGTTTAACTATGGACAAATTATCTCCCAGCTTGAAAAGCTAATCAGGGTTTGTTGAGGGAGGTGTTTCCTTCATCTGTCTATAACAAATAATTGTCAATAAGAGACAAAATGTTGCTTTGGCTCTCACCCAGCTGAATCCCACCATGTGTACTCTGCAGCTATACAGTACAGAACTGCAGGGTCCTATATAGCTTTGTAACTCTGGAAAACTCTAGCAGATTTACAATTAAATCACCTCTCTTGCCAGGGGTTACTTTCCAAGTCAAACTTCAAAACCCAAGAGTGCCCCAAACCTCAAGTTAAAAAGAGGGAGTCTTTTGACCCTACTTCACTTTGAAGTCCAAGGTCTCGTGCAATGCATGGTCTCCTTGGGCCAGAGCATCCCTGGCTGGCAGACTGTCCTGCAGAAGGAGGTGCTCCCCACCAGCATCCTGTGAAAGCCCGTTGAGAATTATATAGGATAATGCACTTCTGAGTTAATCTCAGCTCTATGGAGCAGCTCAGAGAGCTTCTGGGGTGAGGCATGGGCTCCTCAGAGCACCAGACACGCTTGTCCCTTAGTCATCCTCTGCCCATCTGTGTGTCTGTCTCACATGTCACCCCAGCACCAGGCAAGCTGTGGGCAGGGTTTTTCCCCCCGAGCACACAGCAGGCAAGCCGAGGCAGCCAGGGCTTTGCTGGCAGATGCTGGGCAAGGCTTGGAGCCCAGCTCGGTGGCAAACAGCTATGGCTGGGGACCTGCCCCCTTCCACAGCCTGAAACCTGCTGCTTGTACCGTCCCCACAGGAAGATTCCCACTGGGAAAGGGAAGATGGTGAAATGCAGGCAACACCCTCCTGTAGCTCCTTTATATTTAGCCTTGCTCCCCTCTCTCCTCTCCTGGGGTGTCAGACAAAAACATAGGTTGCACTTTCTGGCCCAAACACACGTTTCCTGACACACTTTGCTGTAAGCAGGACCTTTAAAACTATTTTCATAAAAGCTGATTTGGCTGTGAGTGTAGTCACGTGTTTTATTTGAGTGAAAGCTATGTCTTCCTCCTAATAACTTCTGGTAAACAAAGACCTCCTTACAAATCCTGATGGGAACTACTGTAAAGATGCTGGTGCATTGCACAAACCAGCCAAGGCAGAGGGAGCCTGCACAACCACAGCTCTGAACAAATGACCCAAATCACAGCTTTCATTTCCACTGGGAACTGTGGCTGTGCCATACACCGTGGCTCCTGACAAAGGAATTAATCATTAAAAACCCCCACTAGTGGGGCTAAAGCATGAGATAAACTGAAAGCATTTGTATTTATATTCCTAAATTCAAAATACACGATGTTTTGAAAGTGCCATATTGAAATATAAAGGAATTGCTGAAATCTTGATTTACGCTATAGTTAAACCCAGCTTTGGAACATCTGCCTGTCAATGACCATATCATTATGAGCAGATGCTGTCTTCAAAGAATTAGACAACGCAGGGGGAGGAGATATTTCTTTTTTTCTCTCTCCTGTGTGTATGCGTATGTACCCGTGTATACAGCAATCCAGAGCAATTGCCTTTGAAGAAAAACATGGAGTTATGCCACATCACCCTGGCATTATATATATATATATATATGTCTACAGGCATCCGTTACACATAGGTGCTATGGCATAGTTTCATAAGTTTTACACTGTGCAATTCCCCTTGATGATACTGACAGTCCTAATAAGTTCCAAAGAGTTTGGCCTCCATTATATCCTGCAGCTGAAAAAGCTTGGCAAGAAATAATTCAGCAGAAAACTTCAAGTTTCCCCTACGTACACCTTACTTTAAAAAAAAAAAAAAAAAAGAAGAAGAAGAAAGAAAACTAAAACTTTGGCATAGTATCCAGTTTAAAAAAAACACAACATAGCAGTAGCGAAACCTACATCTTGCTGTTGTCTGCTGGCAGTCTGTGAGAGGCAGCAAAAACACAGTCTGTGTATGTATCACCTTCTGTTTTCCTCTTTTTGAAGACATATAAGTAAGACAATCCTCCTAGTAAGACAATCAAGAAAAAACATACCTGAATCTCCTTCTTTTCAAGCAGGAAATTGCCGTATACTTGAAAGCTGCTGTGCACCACCGGTAGCTAGGTTTTTGCTAATATTACCATTATCACAGAGTTATCTGAGGAATGCAGTGACTGCCAAGCAGCAAGGAGCACATCTGGGGTATGTCTAAATAAAGAGTCTGAAAAACATATACCTTGATGCTCTCTGTCCAGCAGAAAACCTTCTTATTGTTACTGTGCACTAACCAACCCTTTATGAAAGGCACAACCAGACGGTTCACCTGTTAGGTCACCACTAGGCTGTGATTTGTGGGTGACACATAGCACCGAAGCAGTATTTACATCACCACAAATAACCAGAGGCACCAGTAAACACTGCCAGCATCATCTGCAAAAGAAATTAGTTTGGATGCTGATATTCTGACTCAGGTGTGGTATGATGGGAAAGGAGAAGACTATTGACACAAGAAGGAAAAAAACTACCCAGACAGGATCTCAAAATTGCTTTCAAATGAGACAAAGAAACGATTGCTATTGCTGGCAAGGGGCAAACTCACACTTCATTCATGTGGCTACACTCTGTTCTGCAGGATCAGGGTTTCCCATGAGAAATAACTGGCTAAGGGAATGGCTAAATCTCGTCTGGGAGGTTGCTGGTTTTATCAGTTTGGTCTCGTGAATTATTATGCCTCCCTCTTTCACTAATGAACCTGCTCTCTCCAACTGATGCAGATCTGCTTTTTCAATGTAATCTAATTTAATATTATTACTGTACGTTCCTCTATGCCACCATTAGAAAAGGCATTCGATTGCCAAAAATGCCACTTCCCCAACTGTACACAGAACATGAATACTAATCATTAATACAAGTGCATGGGCAAAATTATTTATTTTTTTGTTGAAAGGTTATTTAAAGAGTGACTAGATGTTCTTCTGTACAAAAATACTTAATATGCACCTTCCTCTTTCCTCTCATATTAAGGAAGGGCACAAGGCAGTGGGGTCCTCTCTGTAGCCCGGTGTACATGCAAGCGGAATATTCTCCTGTGCACCCATTCTTAAGGATATCCTACTCAGCCAACTTTTTGCAAATGAAACCCTTGATATATTGAGTGTCACTCTCTAAGTATTCCTGGAAAATTACTTTTCTTTTGCTAAACAAGGCTTTTTACACTCCATGAGCCTGCGTGACACAAAATTCTGTGTACAGTTGTAAAAATGCCTTCTGCTGTCTGTACTGCCCTGGCCTCTCGAGTGGTGGGAAGGCACCAGAATCTGGGCTGCAAATTGGTCCCTGGTGAGACTCTTCAAATGTTGACCAAGTTCACACATAACTGAGCACAAATTATTAAATAATTTTTTTTTTAGAAAAAAGTTTGCATTTTATTCCAATCCAGTGCAACAGCCACCATTAAACACCCTAAAGTTTATGCAATAAAAAAGTAATATTATTGCTTCTGTCCAAGTCTTTTTTCCTGTCCAGAGTGAAAAGTAGTCTTGCTAAAAACCCATTCAGGAGGTTCCAATTATTTCATCTTCTACACAGAGAGGTAAAAAAAAAACCCTAACAAATTCGGATGTTTTTCAGTCAGCTATTACTATCACTTTGTTTATAACAGCAGTAAAAAGAAACAGAAAATCCTGTTTCCGAGAGTCATCATGACACCTATAAAACTGTACAGGCTGGAAGATTAAAATGAAAGCCTAAAAAAAGATACAGCATAAATGGTCCATCCAAAAAGACTTTAAAGGTGGTTTTGTAAAATGTCAACACATCTACATTTTCAAAAATGATGATGAAAAGTCTAAGTATCTATAAGAATTTTATTTATACTGTGTTGGGTGTTCTTGTGCCAAAACTAGATATTACTCATAGAAACAAGAATAAAAAGCACTTCCATACTTTTAAAGCAAGATAATGTTTTATCTATAGTCATCCACCCTTCTAAAAGCAAGTTATACTGTAATGCATTGTACTCAGAGACACCAAACCTGGAAAACATATCAAACAGTTACTACATGTTAAAAATATATATTCGGTGATAATGCTCTGCAGAGAGCAGTGAAAAATAATGACTTCAGACAAAATACCTGGCCCATGCAGTTAATGACATTTGTCTGTGTGCTGGCTTTGGACAAAGTAAAAAGCGCAAAAAAGAATAAAACCAAAAAAATACACACACCCCCTAAAATTTCCCGTCTAAACAGACCCTGAATCAAAATTGCAGGTCTGAACACTCTGAAAGAGTGACCAGGGGGGACAAAAAATCCCAGTCTAATCTACACAGATGAAGCTGATCTTCACCTTCCACTCAGTTTAAGTCACTAGAAAAAGCAACAAATCAAAATGCATTTATCAGTTTTGCATCCACCCAAAACACTCTATGGTGGTCAAACACGACCACGTAGGAGATGGTATGACCGCATCTTGGTCCTGTTACTGCTCTCTGTGGGAGGTGTTCCCCTGCATCCTGTGCCAGATGGACCTCAAATACCACCAAATCCCAACAGCCCAGTTTGATGTGTTCTGCACAATGGTAATGAACAGGCCCATGCTTATTGGACAAGAAATCAAAAAGATTGGTCTGCTCGAGCCCAGGCTGGTTTTGAAAGAATTAGACCAGACAGCTTTTCTTTAGGATCAGACATTTCCTTCCAAATCACTGGGAGACAGCAGAAAGGGGATCTCAATGCCCCATGTCAATAATCGCCCTTTGGACCAGCGCAATGTCTGAAGTAATCTCAGCCCATGAGCTGAAATGTCTCCTCTAGACGAATTGCAACAGGTAGTTGCAAATAATGTGGATATTTTTAGGCAAAAGCAATTGTCATCAAACCTAAAATCACCAAGGCAATACAGCAAGTGCTAAATTGTGGCTTCAGCATGGAATAGCTGATCTTTATTGAAAGGCAAAAGCTTTAAGAAAACTGGGTGGACCACATGACAAGCACTGCAGCCAGTGCTGGCTGTCACCTAACAGGTAGGATTTTCAGTCACACAACAGTTTAACCGATAAACTGGAAACACTGAAATCTAAACTAGGCAGGAAAACTCACAATCTAAAGCTCTTTGAAGTCTCTCCAGCTTCAGACAAACTTAATGCCTTTGTTAGAAGGTGAAGGAGGACTAACAGCCCAGCGCCTCCCGGATGGGCACAGGATTTTACCATTCCTCCAGCTTGGCCCAGTCCTACAAATTTCCTTGCCCTTCCTCCTTGTTTTCAGCAGAATGCCTTCTCCTTTGCAGCACCTCAGCATCTGGTCCAGCCCAAAGGCACATCTCTGCTTTATCAGTTCAGCACCTCTTTTCACATTTCACTTGAAAATGCACACGCCAGATAAGGAGAAATTTCTTCCAGATGTCAGGAACTGAACATGAACGCATCCTCGTACAGAGAGGTGGTATTATGTGATGGGAACACTGTGGGATAATTAAAAATGGAAAAAAGTCTTCTTTTAGAGGTCAGTGTTTAACTTCCAACAAGACATTTTAAGTATTTCATGTCTCCACAGTATTCCTTACTCTAACTGTGCCATCCAGAATCTGTCTAAAGGAAGTAAGTCTTGAGAACGTTTCAGAAAGATGGTCTATGTATTGAATAATGATGAGTTACAAAAATGATAAAGACAAATCTCCCTTAAATCCAGCTTGGTCCTAGAGTCTGTCCTGTCCAGCTCAAAAGAAGTGCCTCGCCCCCAGAAGCTTCCCCTAAGGGACCTTGGTGCACCTCACCTTGAGAGACATCAGCTCAGCGCCCCCGCCTCTGGGTGGAGGAGCAAAGAGGCATCCTCTGTGTTGTGGCTACAAACTCCAAGTTACACGTATTGCATTTTCTAGACATAAGGCATGTTTACTCAGCTCCTTGCCACCACAACTTTCCTCGTACAATGGGAACAAAACAAATGGACCACTTGTTCTAAAATCCAAGTGTAGTAAATGCACGTGACTGAATGATTGCTGCCATAGTAGTGGTTTATGACTTACTACATTTAGATTGGTTCTTTGTAGCTGCGTGAATATATATTATTCTGCTTCATATGAGAGTAAGTCTGGTTCTGATTAGGCTTGCAGAGAGCTGTCAGAAAGTCAGACTCAAGCAAATAAGCCCCTGTAGGTTCACTTGGAAAAGCCCATAAAATGTCTGCTGTTCATTTAAATTAGACTCAGAAAGAAACACAAACCTGAAAGCTGCCAGTGTTTATATATTTGATTAAGAATTTTTTTTTCTTGGGGGGCAGAGGAGGCTGGGAGAGGAGTTGTACTGGGAATGAGCCTAGTCAGAGAGCAGCCTTGGGCCCAGACCCTCACTCTGCACACAAAGCAAAGGAAAAACAGGCTTATGTAGGCACCCTGAGCTATAGCATAGCCATAAGAAATCCTTCCCTTGAACCAAAGCCCAGCAGCGGAGGAGGAGCACAGCCACTCTGCGGTCATTTCTGACAGCACCAGGTTGTGGCAGCAGCTAAACAAGTTCTGAGAATACTTTCCTGTACACGGCTTGCTTAATTGCAGTTTTCCTACACATCTGTGAACCTCAGTTGAAGAAATCTTCCTGGGCTGCAATCCCGGTGGCAGGGCACGATGGCTTGTGACACCTGAGCTCCTCCAGGACTAGCTCAGGTCTCCCCACGGGGCTGCCATGCCCAGAGTACGGCCCCTGGCCCACACACGGATGCCCCTACGTGCAGTAGCATGTCGCCCTGCTCAGAATGGGTATGCTGAACAGCCTCTTTAGCCTGTAGTGTGCCTTTATTTTCTTAAGGCTTAAATATCCACACTTTAGCTGTCAAGGGGTGAGGTCTTGCACCCCCAGCTGGGATGATAACATTGATGTCACCTCCAGCTCTCACGCCATGCTGTCTGAAATGCTGCTTACAATTGGTTTACTTAGGAGGCATCGCCTGAACCCCCCGCCTCTGCTGCTTCTGGGACGAGCAGGCTGGCTGCTCCCGGCCCCTCTCCCTTCTGTGCACGCACATGTGCATCCTCCGCTCTCCCACACCCCGGCTCACACATTCTCCTTGTGAAAATAATAGGCTCAAAATTCCCCTCCTTTGCCTGCCTGCCTCATCTGGGTCCCGCAGGTTCCAGCACGTCCCCTCCCCATGCGTGGATCCACGGGTGTTCTCCAGAGCCTTCCTCCAGGCGCCTGCCCGCGTGCCTCCCCCCACAGCCACATCTCTCAGGTTTTGGGGGCCCATCTTCTACTGCTGGACTGCTGTAAGCCCAGCACTGCTTCCCAAAGCCTCTGGCTGCATGTTTTTTCCCTTGGGGATCCACCTGCCCCCTGCACGCATGTGCACAGGTGGGTCTTGTCTGCTGTTCTCACTGCTTTCTCAACATGCTTCTGGCCTCCCCAGCCTCTGCGGTCCCTGGGCGAAGGGCCCCCGCGACCTCAGCCAGCTGCCTGTCCCCAGCTCTCAGGTTAAGTGCACTCTGTCCCCGCGCTGCTGGCACAGACAACCTGGGCTTGAGGCTGGCGCTTCATGGGACAGAAAGGACAGACTTCCTCGGGGTTTTGGCATCATGACTGCTAATTACTGAACAAGCCGAGAAATAAGTAGTTCTAACCATGACTTGAAGGCCCTGCACACATGTGTCTTCAACTACTCTGGATCAGCAAATTAAGCCCCCAGCAAAGAATTGGTACCTTGGACCCCAGAGGAAGAGATTTTCTCTTTCCTTTCTCTTCAGTTGTCTGCTCATCCACCCAGATGCTTATAGAGATGTCGTAGCTGCTGCATCTAAGCAACCAGAACAAAGCACCTTGATGCCCACCGCAGCATCCTGAGGACAGTTTGGAAGTCTCTCGGTATTGAAACTTTCTATTAATTATTCTTATGGCAGCTACAGGAAGGTGGTAAAGCACTGACCTGACCAGTAGGGCAAGCGATGGGTGCTGCCTGCATTTTAATCAGAACCTCTCCTTCCTACCATACCAGGGTCAGGCTGCATTTGGCTGAAGACAGACGTGCTAATTGTAGGAAGCAGTTAATAGGCACAAAAAATTACCTGTATCTTATCCAGCGCTGGCATTTTATTGTTGCCAAAGATGGAGTCTTTTCAGACTTTTGTTTCAATTAGAAGGAACTGGTGCCAAAACCAATTTATCTCAGGCAACTTTCACCATTCGTTGAAGTCTTCATTTATCTGATATTATATATATTTTTTTAACCTGGCCTTGTAATAATTATAAGAACAGCCTGTCTATTCAGGTTCTGAGAAGTCTCCTAGAGAGCAGCTGGGGAGAAGAGCTTGCCTGGCGAAAAACCTGTCCTTGGCTCAACCAAATCTCCCAAGCAGCTCTGGCCCCTGCATGCACTCCATGGTAATGGAGGGAACGAGGAGGCTACCTTTAAGCCTGTTCAAAAATACGGGAAAAGTCAATGATTACCTGCAGGAACGCTTTAAGGCCCACCCATTTCAGGGGTGACTTAGGGAGGCTCTCTAGGTAGAGGCAATCTTCCTTTTGATGCTATTCCCTCTAATCCTCCCGCCCTGCCTGCCTTTCTTGCTCATAGGAACTTGTGCATGTAAACGCTCATCCAGCTGCCTAGGTTGTTTTTATTTATACTAGGTGGCAGAGCTGTTTGAACTGCACAATGCTCAAGCACAGATAGCAGTTGATGCTGTGCAATGGGAAGGTGGACGGGTCCACAGCCACCTCACAATGGTAACAGTAAAATTGCATCTGCTCATCTGCATTCGCAGACACATCACCTGCAAAATTACCTGCAAAATCACATTACCTGCTTGCTGCACAAGCAGAGGTAAGGAACTGTCCCTGCCCCAAAGATTTTAGTCCACAAGAGGCAAGGAGCTGTACAGTAGGTGAAATGTGGAGGAAGAACCACGGGGACAATAACTACCTCCTGTGGGTAGGCAGAGACTTAGCTACATTAACAGGATATTGCAGTAAGAATGGGAGCCCTGTAGACGCTGCCTGCTTGGCTATTACCGGTTGCACGGTTCAGACATGAAGTGGTGGCATCAGTCATCCCCAGCCTGGGGAAAGTCCCATCCAACAAAGAAACAGACTTCAAAGCTCTAGATGGTCCAGGACTTGCAGAGAAAGAGCACAAATCCAGAAGCATCACAGAAAATACTTTCACAAGGATATCTGAATCTGTGACAAGTGCCATACGCATATTGTGGAGATGGCCATGATGGCCCTCGGTAAATTTAAAAGATGGACAAACATGACTGAGAAAAAAAAAGCGTTTCTTAAGATGTGAGCACCACAACATTGATCAATCAAAAGGCAAGGAGTTAGGTGACATAAAATACTGCAATCTTATTTTAAGCTCTTGCTGCAAACCATCAGGTACACACATTACATTCTTTTCATGAGGAATTCCTAGTATTTCATTCTGTTAATACTGACAGAGACCTTCTGTCTGTTGAATGGTACCCTATATTTCACAAGTTTGTAGTGACGCTCTGCATTGATTTCTTCTCTTGACAAAGTCCATATAAGCAGAGCAAGGCATCACCCTGTAGTAGTTTTTAGTAATAGAGGAACACACCATGATGCATTATGGCATCTGCAGATACCACTGCCACGATATGTGTGCAAACGGGTATCCAAAGTTCAGAATCTAAAATAATGCCACCCATATGAAAAGCATTCAGAGATGGAAAATCAAAAGCCCACAAAAAAGTGTGTGGATGAAATGATGTTCTAGGAGAAAAAAAAGACTCATCAGTTTGAAACAACTGAGGATAATAAAGCTTATTAATTGATCACAGATGCTGAGCCACTTCCCACAGAGATGATACAATGGCACAGTGAAATGGATAGATATACAGCACAAAGCTCCTGTCAGGACTCATCCTGAATACTGCACACCATTTCTAGTCATCTGTGCTCAAGAAAGATGGATTGGAACAGCAATATACCCAGGGCCACCCAAATAGGATAATCAAAGGAATGAAGAGACTCTTTCTTCAGAGGAGATAGAGAGATTTAGCAATTTTAGCCTAGAGAAACAAAACCTAGAGAAGAGAAGAGATGATTGCTCTCATCAGTAGAGCAAATACCAAAGGAGGGAACAAGGACTTCTGAAGATAAAGAATGATTCTGGCAGAAGAACAGACACATAGCCTGGAAGTGAATAACTTTGGGCTGGGAATCAGAAGAAAATTTCCAAGTATTGGAAAAGTGAAATTCTAGAACAACGCTGCAACAAGAGGTAGAGGGTGGTGCAAAACAAACTTGTTTTTTAAACAGCAATTAATAAGATTAAGAACGTGATTATGCAAAGCAGTTGCTGTGACAGCAGGGCTCCTTCCAGCTCCATCCTGATGGTTCAGGAAATGTGATTGTCCCCATCTTTGATTAGAAAATCAACAGAAGGTGCAGCTAAATGCAGGGAGTATGCTTCTGGTTCAGGGACTTTGCAAAGTTTATCAGGAAAATACTTCTTTCAGTCATACAGAGGGAGTAGTGGAGCAACTTGCTAGCCAGCCATGACAACTAAACAATTGCTCAAAATATAACAATTTGCAGGCTGACATTTTTTTTAACTAGATAAGAACTAGAAATAATAAATTATGGACAAATGTTAAAAGTAGTTAATTTTCAATGTGATTTTCAGCTTAGGGTTTTTTAAGTCAAAGTTCTCTGAGAAGAATATGACCAGGTAAATACCATTCACTTTAGAGCACCATATTAATTTTGAAAAACTGACCCCAAAAAACCCTAAATCCACAACAGTTTCTCCAGTAACGGATTGACAGCAATGCTCACCTCATCACCCACATGTCAAGACTTTTCACATCCCTATCAGGCAGCAACCTCTCACAAATCAATCAGCAAGCTAATTTTCCATTTGACACCAGTTGATACTGCTCAGATCTGTAACATTTATTTGCAAACCTCGCTTTGGCAATGAGCTTTCGAAACTGCAGTTGAAGCCAAACCTGCTTTTTCTGTGCATAAGGCAATAGTGCCATCTTCTGGGAAATACTCTGCTTCGTGCCTTATGGTGGACAAAGGAGCTTGGAGCCCTTCTCCACACAAATATCTCAAGAAAAATAGATATTATTTTTGTTTGGGTTTGGTTTTCTTAAGTTGGCTCCCTCAGGTTAGCACGTAAATTTTAATCTAAAACACCCACTTGCCTTTTCTGGGCACTGTGGTAAGGTTTTGCAAGGTTTTTGCTCTGCTCCGAGGTGCTCTCCTATAAACCACAGCCCCAGCACCCTGCTCGGGCAGAGCCCAGGGGAGACCCTGGGCAGGAGGGCACCCGCCGAGCTCCACCTGACGCTGCCTGCCAGCAGAGCGATGCTACACCACGTCCTCCAGCAAGACCAGCCTCGCTGGGCAAGCACGTGCCATGGGTCCTCAGGTCTGCTGCACACGTGCTACACACAGAGTTGCAAGTCACATCTCAACCGAGCTTCTCCTATTGACATTTTCAGTCCATTTTATCTGGCTTTGTGCCTTTCTACCTTTTTCCTTCGGCTTCTGCAAAGCCAAACCAAAACCAGCACTTCACATACCAGGGAGTACTGGGAACCTTTTTACATTTAAGATGTCCACCTTGCAGAGGTGGATTCATCAGTTTCTTCCATGAGCAGCGGAAGAAGCGTGCCAGGAACAAGGCCCTTTCTTCCAGCAGGCTCCGCGTGCCTGGCTCCCCGGTGAAGAAGGGAACAGATTAACCCAAATCGGCTCCCTTTCCCACAAAGCGGGTGTTAACCAGAAGCTAGCTGCCTGCTTCAGACTCCAGCCTTTTCTGCAAGGCTGCTTCTCCGATTGCCATGCTGCTCTGCTGTGACTCCTCAAAGGTGTTAAGGGCTCTCCCACCAAAATTGCAGCAGGCTGTAACCCCATCTGGGCTCTTGTAAGCTTCTTAGTAAGCAAATAAAGGTAAACCCCGCTACAGGTGGGTTTTTTGTAGATCTCTTATAAAAGCAGTGAGTTCTGGAGCCATCCCATATATATCAACTGGAAAAGGAATTAAATAGGCCCTGTACACAGCAACTTTCCTTTTACAGCCTGCATTCAGTGGTTCAAGACATGCTCAAGAATTAATCTCAGGCTGGTGCTTCTGTGGTGCTGTTCAGCATTGCCAGTGAAGCCAAGCGTCAAGAAAAACAGTAAAATATTACCTTAATTTATCATTTGTATGCTCTTGCCAGTATTACAAAATTGGTATTTGTACTTTATAATACCCGTATTATAAAATGAGAAGAAACTGTCACACTGATCTTCCTCTATGAGGTTCTAGACTGTTTCCCTGAACTGTTATACATGTCATGTAAGACAAACACACGCTTCCAAGCTTAAAATTCCTGTGATGAACAATATCACAATTTTCAATAAATTGCGCCAGTATTGTTACAGCATTATCAACAAAAAAGACCTCAAGCTTACAGAGAACAGTTATCACGTGGAGGTTTGGCATCAGACGCCTGTTTGCAATAACTGCAACTGAGATCTGGTTTAATGTGGTTTAAGCTAAATTCAAAGCAGATCAGGTGTTGTTAGTGTAAGATATAAAGACCTTGGGCTTGGTATTTTATTAATTCCCTAACAAAATAACCAATTTACAATACAGTTTTGAGGTACTGATTTAAAACATGCTGTTTATTCAGGCTAATTGAAATGGACATACTATTTAGATTGCAGTTAGTCATTCCTGAAATTCCAATCTGGGTGAGAAAAACATGGTACTAACTAGTATTAATCAACTGAAAATGGTTAAATTCAAAATTTCATATGCATTTCATTGATTTATTAGCTGATGAATTTGAAGACAGTACTTCGTTTAAACCACAAGCTCTTCAGGTTGAGCAAGACACCACACACTGACTGGAAAAAAAACAAAACACCTAATTGTATCTCTACATTAAAAGAGCTGGCACAGCTCTGTCTGTGTCTGGTTTTAGTTGGGCAGATTCCTGCCAAGCATTTAGAATAATCAAGTTTTCTTTTCTGAGCAAAGGTGCGATGTTCAGAATCAAGTTGAAGCCAGCAGCAGTGCACCTGGGGGGGACTTTGCACTGAACCAGCTGGTACTTCGCATGGCCTGATGTAAGCAACTCACCTCAGCCTGAACAGTAATCACTCACTTACCTGCAGCATGTGAAGTGCTTGTAAAGAAGAAAACATTCAATTTCTGATCAACACATAAAACCATAAGGCATGCGTAAATGTTTGCAAAAAGGAAGGCTTTCTACCCAACATGCGCTACACGCAGTATTAGAATATGAACATGTTACCCTGAAAGCAGTCATAAAGCTTAGCCCTAAGAAACAGAGAAGAAAGCTGATAAAATAGTCCTTCAGATTTTCTGAATGTTACATTTAGGTGACAAGAGATTATGATCAATCTTTGTTGTAAGCTATTTAACATAACTGCATATTCTAATATTTTAAAAAATTGTATAGTCATTTTATGCAATAAATTTTGTGTGATTTTTCTAAACTGCAAAGTTTCACCTTACTTTTTTCATTAACAAAGTACCCGAGAATCACACTGTACCAGAAAATAGACTTGAAAAATACTTGTCACTTTTAAAACTCCATTTATTTTTTATTAATTACAGTAAGTCAGCCATAAAAAGTGCATAGTGTATAAAAATCCATAGGGCAAAATGTTTTCTGTGAATAGAAGTTGATGCTTCCAAATAATAAATGTTTGTCCTGTCCATGCTCACTTGGAGGTGCACATATCGACACACAGACGGGTTTTTACTGAAGGTCCTGGATGTAGTTTACAAAGGTAAGTATCATACCTGCTTGTGATAGATTATATTCCTCCAATGAAAAAGGCTAAATGCCAGTTACTGTGAAGGGAAGAAATTAGCCTAAAATTATGTCTCTATTATATACATTTTTTTCTTTTAAAACAAAGAACTTTGAATGCAGGCCAAAGCCCTTTATCAAAAAAGTTTCAGAGGAAGCAGTACTAACAGTGGTAAACAGCATCTTTACGCTGACACTTTACTTTCAAGCAGGTAACAAACAGTACTTTGAGAACTGTGTTCTTGCAAGGCATAAACGCTTCCTTCTCAAAGCCATAAGAAAGTACACATACACAACCCACTTCATGTGTGTTCATGCCTTTTGTCTGCTAACAGTAAACTGACACCAATTGCTCTATATTTGTACTCTGTGAGTGAAAGGTACAGCTTTTCTGTACAGCTGCAAACAATACACCTGTATATCAGCACAAGCCTGAGAGATTTGCCTATATGTGCTGTTTAAAACTATCAAAAACCTGCATAAAATGAAATGTACAATTCTTTAGTATACTTGCTTAGTATGCTGCATGACTAAAAGAAATACAGTAGTCTTGAAACTTCAAACATTCAATCTAAAGCCAAGCTAAGGTAGCCACAAGCCATAACAAACTATTCAATGCTACAGTAAAAAATTCATTGTGTAGTTTAACACCAATCAAAAATTGCTGACAAAGGTTACATAAAGCTGAAAGAGAGCATTTAATCTCGATGGCACTTGTACAGGATGATAAACTTCTGCAGTAGCAATACATGCAATATAAAAGCAAAGTTAAAAGGCTCAAATCCTGGAGGATGTACAGGCATATATGTCTCCCAAGGAACATTTTGATAATTTTTGGCCTTCACATTTACTTTCTTCAGGCTGTATTTTTGCTTTAACCTATCATTCATCTTCAGAACCTCCTACAAGACAATCAGCATGACAGTTCACTGCTGGCTAGATTAGATGGGAAGACTCCACCAGCCTCCTGACCCCAACTTTCTCCTATCAGGATGCCAGGAGGATCTATCCAAGGTAATTTCTGAATTTTAATCTTAATTGTGCATTAGCAAATTTAGCTGAGCAATTTCCCCTCAGTATCTGCTAGCTCTGCATGAATCTCGACTTCATGTTATTGAGCTGCAAACATTGAAGAATGAAGACTGAAGATACTTTGATGACATTGTATTTTCCCAGAAATATGTGATAAAACATCCACATCTTAAGGCTGACTCCAGGACAGCCTCTGAATCAAGACAGACATAATCAGCCTTCAAAGAGCTGACAGGCAGGAGCAATTCTCCAGCAATCTCAAAACCTCTCACAAAGGTGTTCTACATAAACACCTTGGACCAAATGTGGTGCTTTTTTACACCCCATGCAGTCTCACCTCCATCAGTCCATCTACAAAGAGTTTAAATTAGCTCAAAATCTAGTCTTATTTTCCTGTTATTGACACTTTGATCATGATCATACTGTTCAAAAACAATCTTATAATAGAAGCCTTACTGGCTCTTTTTTTTTTTTTCAGTCACCTATTAGAATCCACCCTTACTCTTTCTACTTTGCAGTATTTACAAGTGTGGCATTATCCAGGTGATTTAGAGAAAAATAAAAATAAAAAAAAAATCTTATCTAAGACTTTAAAAACTCTTATTAAAATACGAAGTAAATTTCACATCATATACCAAGTAAATTTCCCATTCATGATCCATTCTTCCATAGGATCTTAAAAGCAATTACAGAAGTCCCTTTTTATAAGTTATTTTGCATTTGCTGGTTAATTCCATATAATCTTTATTGGTATGCATTCTCTGCACGTGGATAAAAAGAACAGGAGCTATTAGTGTCTGACTTGATACCAAAAGCAATCTTCTATCTGACCTATAGATTTAATTGGCTATAAATGAGCTGCACAAGCAACCAGTACAAAACAGTATATTCCTATAACATTACTATGGGCTGCGGAGTACAACTGAGTAAAGTTTAACTAAATGAGCATTACCATGCTGTGCACTGACTTCCTATTTTGATGAAAATAGTTTGCTCTGCTCTCAAACATTATGAAAGAAAAAAAAAATCCTAGAGCTGCTTTCTCACTACCAAAACAAGTCAATGGCTGTCATTTTGGCTGTCATTTCATTAGTTTTCTCTTTTACTCTGAGACTAACTAGTTCTCTAAGTACCTGCTGGGAGAGTAAGATGAGGTGGTCAACCATGCACTGCAAATTTGTCTTTTTGACAATTTTATGGCAAATTTAGATCTTTGTGAATACTAGTCCTTAGTGGCATCACAAGTGTGCGCAAGTCTGGAACCACCCTGCCTCTCATGCTTGTCAAGAAAAACACTTCCTTGATGTAGTCAGTTTTCTCAGAGTTGTTACAGAAACTTATTTCAACTCAAAATCGTAACACAGACATGTCTTGGTAATTACATGCAGAAGACAAACATGTAACACCTACCTTTAAAAAAACAACCAAGAATTAAAAAAATCTTCATTTTTCTGCTCAAAACCATAGTCAGGATAGCTAATTGTCTTCTATTGCCACACAGGTTGCAGGTGCTTAGTTTTTCCAGAGCTGTGGTGGTTTTAGTCATGAGATCAGCACAGAAATATGCAGGTTTACTTTAAGCTCAGATCCATAGCTGTGACCAACAATCACGCTCTTTGAAGAGGAAATGTATTGCTTTAGCATTTTCTCTCGTGACTTGCTTAGATAACAAGAAGTACACTGCATACGTGCGTGTGCCTTTGTGTCCCCTTAGTTCATTCAGAGTGGCTCTGCGAACAACTATGTACAAGACCTCATTTTGCTCTCCCTGGTTACTTATGGGCCTAATTCCAATGAAAATAAGTCTGTAGAACTAGAGTCACAGCCAATCCATGGCTCATGGGGACCAATGAGTCTGCCTGAAGTCTGGTCCTCTGCCAAATAGCCTTGCACCAAAGTCTTAAGCCACACAAGAAGAGATAAAGAACATGGTGTGTAAATCTGCATAGAATCCCTGAAAAGGGATCACAAAATCTGCTCCTGTAACTTATTTTCAAGAACTCAACAGTTTCAGACTTAAGAATATTTTTGCTCATGTTATTACAGTAGTACTAATGAAATGTCACGGTCCTGGGTATAGGCTGATAAAGAGGAGGCAGAAAGCAATTTTTATATTGCAAAATTGTTGAGATGAATCTGGGGAAAGCTCCACATACCTTTGAAACATCGAGTATTGACTGGAATAAGACAGTGGAGTTGGTGAATTACACATCAGCTCCATTATGACAAATCCTATGTTTCTGTGTAAAAGTACAAGGCCCCAAGCAGTCATTTGTGTGGCTTGTGTTCATGGCTGGCCCTACGGATTAGGTTCTGGAGAAAAACAGAATCCGTTCTCTCAAAACCAAGAATGCTGACATCAAAATAAACATTTACAAGGGGAACAAACTATTTAAAGTGCCAGAATAAAATCTCTCCATGTCTCTAATCTTTACATTTAACATGTAATAAACACCCACAGTGAGAGATAATTTGACAAGGTTTTTTCACCGTGTTCTCAAGAATTAGTAATCTATCAGTCTGGTATGAAAGCCCATTAAAAGTGATACTGATTAGACCAGGGGTCCTCAAACTTTTTAACCAGGGGGCCGGCGCACGGATGCAGTGGCAGGCAGCCATCTGCGGCTGCTTGGTTCCCCCCCCAACCCCCGGCAGGGGGGGGGGCGGGGGGGTTCTGTATATAGCAGGGCCCGGATTGAGGACCCTGGGGGGCTGTATCCAGCCCGCGGGCCGTAGTTTGAGGACCCCTGGATTAGACCATCTCAAGCAAATATTTCAAGCTTACAAATAGTCGGTGGCACAGATTCAAAATACTTTTAAGTTCCAAACTGCAAGGGTTTTTTATGATATTAATTTCTAAGTAACAATGAATTTAACAAGGACTGTTACTGCCTTGCTAAAGCATATACCCATGCTTTCAGAACTATATGTCAATGAAGTCCTGTAGATTTCTGGAGTATTGGTAGTTTATGACTGTTCTGTGCAACTTTTGCACTGTAGTTAGAAAATTCAGTTAACTGCAAGGAGTATTTAAAAGGATGCTGTGTGAGTCTGGCACATACTAAGATTATTGCTATTTTCTAAAATTGTAAATAAGCACCAATTAATGAAACTGTTTTCAAGTAACAGCTAACCTCAACATTCTGCAACATTCACCATTTAGGTTATATTAAACATCCTATCAAGATAATTGCATTGTTTGGTATCTGTGGAAAACATTCTAGATGGAATAATTCTATCTCCATCTGCAGGATTACATCATGGGTTCCTCAGTGCTCTGCAAATTTTGCCAAATAAGTATAATCCTTTTTTTGCAAGTATTGCAAGCACCTTTTTTTTTTTCCTTAAATTAGAAGGGCTGAATTAGTTTCTAAAATTATAAATAAGTCTTCTATATTTCTATAGACCACACTGAACACAAATTTCATTTGGAGTGACAATTGCCATTCATTCACATTATTGCGAGATTTGAGGTATTCTTGAAGAGAAAAGGCACCAGTGAAGTCATTGGATCCAGATGTACTGATTCACAGGAACACATTCAGTTAACGTCCTATTGAAGAAAAAGACACATTTCAGTACAACTTTTTTTTTAAATAAATCTCTACATCGGCTGGGCTTGAGAATGGGCACACATTCACACTACTGGAAATCCCTCACTTCACCATCACTACTTTGGATTTGTAAAAGCATGGAGCCAGCAGACTTGCAGCTGTTTCTTGTTTAGGGAAGAGAACATTTTACTTACTACAGAACTGGCCACAATAAAGGCAACCAGCAGGGAGAACTCATGACTGTGCTCCGAGTACAGTGAAAAACAAGCTCTCCAAGTCAGAAATTTCAGCTTTTTTCCACACACAGAAAGAAAAGGAGCTACCCATTCTAAAAATAAAACTTGGACAAGTGTTTTAGAGTTGAGGACCTTTACCACATTTTTCTGTCTCTTTGCTCAGTCGTTCAAGGGCTTAATGTGAAAACATGAGTCATAATGAACTAATACGCCCACTTACTTGGGCTTCCGCTCCTCACTGGTGAAGGACTGTGGCTTTGAGACACCTGCAAGACAAACAGAAAAGGAAACTCAGGTGTGCTAAAGAACTGAAAGAAAGGCACGTGGGGACTCATCAACATTCAAAAAGTTTGCATGTGTCTATTAGGGCAGCTCCACACGTGAAAAGTCAAATTCAACAAATTTCTAGTTTTTCTTCCACACCCTGCACGCACACAAAAACTTGAGTCTTACCCAAAGCCTCTCACATTTTCAATAGTCACATTTTAAGTTGAGGGCATCTATGTTAATTTAATAAGACAGGCTAACAATTAGAAAAATAGACATGAGTTTTATAAAAATAATTAGATACTGTGTAACTATACCATAAGTAGAACTCTGCTAAGGTTTCACACATCTTACTAGTACCACCTCCGTTCTTCCACTCCTGCCCACCTTACACTGATTTTCTGCTCCTTTAAGGCATTATAGGGTAAATTCAGATTACTAATTCCAGGAGGCAGGGACCACGTGCTCTATATGTACTGCAAGATGACTAAAACACTTCCAGATGATGCAATTAGTTATTCAGAAGGGTACTGAAGCAAGGGGGAGTAGGGGGAAAGCATTCCGAGATCCACAGTTGATACTTCTGAGAATGTAACTATGATCTACTTCTCATACAGTATCTCCACTGAAAATTATACCAGGCAATAACCATCTGTCATTTCAGCTTCACCTCGTTCCAGACCTAGCAAAGGCATTTACTCCCAACGCTAACATCTACATGCAGCACATCAGCATTTTTAAAAGGTTGCCAACATTCTGAGTTTAAAATACTTGGTGCTGTTTATACTACAAGCATTCAGCTGGGGCTTACGTGATGAGATAGAAGAGGACTGGTGCTACGGCTGCGGCTTCTACTTCTGCGAGACCACTGTAAGAGAAGAGTTTGACAAACCTGTTTTGAGAGAGGGCATTTAATAAAGATGAACTCAGCAAGCAGACTTGCCATGCTGGAGACAAGGCTTGAGGACAGAGCGTAAACACCTCAGACTTTCTCCTTAGAACAGCCTCTGCCAACAACCATACATCTGCATAATGAACACATTAAGGCAAACAGAACCATTCATCCTAAATACAGGATGAGGCACCAAAACCTAACTGATACTAGTTATACACAACTCCAGCCAAATAGGAAACAATTAAGAATTTGTCTTTTTAAATTTTGAAAGTGTTTAAATCCAGTTACTTTTTTAACGTTCCTTAAAAAAAAACACATACCAGAGCTCCTCTTTTTGTGACTGCCTCTCCTTTCACAATTACAACGTCATTTTCCATCAGAGCAGGCCACACATGATAGGCCACCAAGGCAGCTGTGAAATCAGAGCCAAAACTATGACGGTACCTATTGAAACACAGAGGACGAGAAGGGTCTGCACATCAGTGCCAGAAGATGAATATGGTGCTTCAACTCATCAGTGCTGATAAAAAGCAGAATACTAGCTACAGCTCATAAATATCTATCTTGACAATATTTCCACATCACAAAAATAAGTATTCATTAAGTGAACCTAGAAAATGAATGTATTTGTAAGACAGACTAAACAGAACATACTATCTACTTATACTGAGAGACGCTCCAATAAATTCATCTCCCACTTTAGAAGACCACTAGACCATATTCTTACATAAGCCCCACACATGCCAGGGTCCTTGGGTCCACTGACAGATTAAATCTTCTGAGCATTTTGGCAGACACAGTCATCCCATCTCCCTGAAATACCTTGCTAAAACAAGACCCCTGTAGAGCATATTACAGAAATACTCTATCTCAACTGTAAAGTTATATCCTAGCATCTTATGAGACATAAAAGGCAATTTTATTAGCAAGATCCTCAAACGATGATAATGAAACAGCACATTTTAGCTAAGAAAAATTATTTTGAAGGCCTGTATTATCATACCAGATATATATTACCTCCCTAAGTCTGCAACACTGGCTGAATAATACACGTCTGGTTTTGTGGATTAAAACTCAAACCAAATACCAAATAACTGAAATACAAAATAGCGATGCATCTATACATTAGTAATGCATATACAATAGCAATTTTCACAAAGCAACGCTGCAGAGGCGTGAAGCTCTGCATAGAGGAAGATATAGGGTACAATAAGGTTTAACCAGCCCTTTTATAGAATGGTATCACACGTAACTACCAGAGATATTTTAATTTCTACAAGTTTTGCTCCATCTCTGTGTACCACATATATATGCCACATATTTCACTATGTAGATGGACAGATGCACGTATATGCCTCCCACAGCAGCATGTATAAACACCTGTTTTTGAAGGCCACAGACATCAGGTAGGTGGAGAAAGCATCCCAAGACTATACCATAGCATTGCAGCCTTCTCAGCTCAGCCAACAGCTTTGGGTATCAAATAGCTAACTGCCCAGTACTTGAACAGGATTGTTAAGTAGTCATGTATGACTCTGCACTCTCCTAAGGGCTATTTTTATTTTCTCTGTTTCTCTCCTTGACGTCTCAAGCTCTTTTCCCCATCTGGTCTGTACTCTGCTTTAAATGATTAGGCACACGGAAAATAAGGAGTTGACTGTGTGACAGCCAACATGGCTTCACTAAGAGCAAACCATGCCTGACAAATTTGGTGCCTTCTATAATGGAGTTACAGTGTTGGTGGACGAGGGAAGAGCAACTGATGTCATGAACCTGGACTTGTGCAAAGCATCTGACACCGTTCCACACAACATCCTTGTCTCTAAACTGGAGAGACATGGATTTGACAGATGGACCACTCGGTGGATAAGGAATTGGCTGGATGGTTGCACTCAGAGTCGCAGTCAACGGCTCAATGTCCAAGTGAAGACAAGTGGTGTTCCTCAGGAGTCGATATTGGGACCAGCATTAACATCTTTGTTGGTGACATGGACAGTGGGATTGTGTGCACCCTCAGCAAGTTTGCTGATGACACCAAGCTGAGTGGTGCAGTTGACACGCTGGAGGGAAGAGATGCCATCCAGAGGGACCTCAACAAGCTTGAGAGCTTGTTGAGAACCTCATGAAGTTCAACAAGGCCAGGTGCAAGGTCCTGCACAGGGGTCAGGGCCATCCCAAGCACAAATACAGGCTGGGTGGAGAATGGATTGAGAGCAGCCCTGAGGAGAAGGGCTTGGGGGTGTTGGTGTATGAGAAGCTCAACATGACCCAGCAATGTACGCTTGTAGCTTAGAAAGCCAGCCATATCCTGGGCTGCATGATACATGGGAAGCAAGTCAAGTACAGTGATTCTCCCCCTCTGCTCTCGTGAGACCCCACCTGGAGTACTGCATTCAGTTGGGGGAGCCCCCCAACATAAAAGGACAACTCGCTGTTGGAGTGAGCCCAGAGGTGGGCCATGAAGATGATCAAAGGGCCAGAGCACCTCTCCCATGAGGACAGGCTGAGAGCAGCCTGGAGAAGAGAAGGCTCCAGAGACACCTTATTGCAACTTTCCAGTACCTAGAAGTGGCCTAAAAGAAAGCTGCAGAGGGACTTGTTTACAAGGCCATGTAGCGATAGGACAAGGGGTAATGGTTTTAAACTGAAAGAGAAAAGATTTTGATTAGATATTATGAAGAAATTCTTTACTGTGCGGGTGGTGAGGCACTGGAACAGGTTGCCCAGAGAAGCTGCAGGTGCCCCATCCCTGGCAGTGTTCAAGGCCAGGCTGGATGGGGCTTTGAGCAGCCTGGTCTGGTGGAAGGTGTCCCTGCCCATGGCCGGGGGGTTGGAATGAGATGATCTTTAAGGTCCCTTCCAACGTAAACCATTCTATGATTCTATTATTAGAAATATCCTTATTGGTGTGGCTTTTCTTGCTTGTGAGAGTAATTGTTTTGGAGATACCAATCCCCTCAGTTTTCTTGAAGGCATGCAAGTATCCTACAGCTCTCTGCCAGCTAACAAAGCAGCCAGCCCTGACTCAATGGAAAAAAGAAAAACTACAATATGGTGTGCATTCATTAAACAAAATTCCCATTTTTAAAAGTAATTTTTCTTCTTGCTCAACTTTACACCAGAAGAGATAGAAGTGTATTATGGTCCATATGTTGTACATCAGCCACAGCCTGGAGGTTGCAGCACACACGCTGATGATCCTGGTATCAGATACCAACTGCCAGATCTCAGCAAACATGACTTTGACAAAATGGGCCAGAAAAGAGGAACAAAGTTGCACACATTTTGTAAAAACTGGTGGCAGACAGAGAAAGAAAGGCTGATGATAATTTTCCTCTTCAAGGATAAATTAAATATGCTCTAGACACTGAAGTTTATCCAGAAAGCTCTGCTGTTCATTAAAAAGAGCTGTTAACACTGGTCTACATCCTAGCATTTATACACTATCAGAAACCTTAAAGGCATACCAAATTCACCTCAGGCCAGGAATATGTGTCCCAAATTAGTGTTTAGCATCAATCTTAAACCTTTATATTAATTAGGAAAGAAGTATACTATAAAATCTGATTAATGTTTTTTAATAGTAAGAATCTGACTGAAAAGAAAAGAGTTCTTACTTGGTCTCACTGAAAAGCTCTCCATCAGTACCAAAGGCAATATCAAGAGGAGGAACAAGTGTCTGCATTGAAAAAGCCACACGGCACAACTCTCGAATCAAAGAGCTGATCACAATGAAATCGATTTCTGGTGGCAATGAAATCTTTGGGCTGATGTTCATGGAGCGAATTACTTCCTGGAAATAAATACAATTAAGTAATTTGAGCTCACTAACACTTTTACTCATGGGCAGTATGGAAATCCCTGCTAAATATGCCTCTCAGTTTTCTACATTTAAAAAACAGTATAAAAAGCTCCCAGCAATGTTGTCTTATGCTATTGCAGAAAATATTAGCTTCAGAAAGAATGTGCTATTATTTTAGAAATAAAGTATGAGCTACATCATTGACAACAATCTTAAGCGGGAGATGCAGCTTTTCAGTATAACACAGAATTTAAGGAACTATGCAATTTAGCTTACATTTATTTGATCGATCATTACACTGTATCTTACCAAAAATATTACTCTGGCAGACAAACATTCTAATCAAGGCAAACGAAACAAGTAATTACTGGGTCACACCACCATACTGTTTTGGAAAATAAACTGCTACAAGACATAAAATCCATGCAATAAACTTTTTTCCTTCTTCAGGTTACAGTGCATTTCTAGTTTACACACTTCCAATTTATTAGCTACTGAAATAGATCAGCACGTCACTTCCCCACCCACTGCCCTTGACTTACATTGACACTGGCTTGAACGTCATACAGATCCTCATGGCGAACTATATAATCCAGGACAGTGTCTTCAAGTGACTCTGGCCCTGAGTGACCTAGAGACAGAGTCTCTCTTACACGTATTTTGAACTGTCTGTAGGCCATCTTTGCAGCACGAAAAGACTCCTGCAAAATTAAAGAACATCTAGTCAAATCCAGGAGACTGAGATTATTTTTTTTATCTATTATCTGAGAGAATGAACTTAATCCAGTATCATCATTATAAGAAGGAATAGAAAATGCTGCTGTAAAAGTGAAAGCTAAAAATAGTACTCATCTAGGAAGACTTCTCCGATTAAAGTGTGATCTATTTGCAGAAGACAGGAGTGAAAAGCTTCCCACCTAACCTTCTATTTTTATGTAGCATTCCATCACATGCCCATGATCAGTAGAATCACACTTAAAGATATCAAGAGCAGAATTCACTAACAAGCATCTTATGTGGCACAGACTAACATGTCAGACAGGAGCACCTCTTGTCTGTTAGGAAGAAAGGTCAAACTGGAGAATGTAAACTGAATGACAGTTGTGAGAAAAAAAACTTCCATAAGTTAAACGTTCTTGGAATCACACACGTTAAGAGACACGCTGCCGCTCCAACACAGGTATGTACTACGTCAATTTTATAGAAAAGAAGATTAAATACAGAAAAATGAAAACAAATTCCTTTAGACTGAGCTCGTAGTGTGATAAACGCAGTCATGATTCATGTCAAAAATTGAGTGTGCTGTGCTAAGTGTAATTGTTGTAACCTGTGTAAATCTGGGACCTGTATGGCAGTTGTGGTGAGTGGGTGCGTGTGGTTCTCCTTTGAGACAATGTGATGGCTTCCCCTTCCCCTGAGGCAATCGCTGCTTGGAAAAGCCCACCGAAGGAGGTAAGGAAACCACGCCAGAGAAGGCCCGCCGAAGGAGACAAAGACCTTGAGATTTGAAAAAGCACGCCAAAGGAGAGCCAGTAGGAGGAGAAGGCGTACCCTAACGGCCCAATGGGGAAAGCGCGGGACGAACATCCGGCAAGAGGAGATTGGTCAAGATCCGGGGATAAAACACGCTGCTTTTAGGACTCAGGTGTGCGTGTGGTGGAACTATTTGAGTTCTCCGTGCACCCAGCACTGTTTTAGCTTATTGTTTCTCAACTTAAATTGATTGAATCCAAAATAAAATTGTTTTAATTGTTATTGTTTATAACAAGTCGGTGACCCCGACGTGATCTCGCTGTGCTTTCCTGAACTGTGACTTTTTGAGGGGCGCCCCACAGATTGTGGCTCGGGATAGCAGTCTAGGTCAGTCTCCGGAGATCAACAAACAAAAGAGAAACAATAACCAAAAGGGATTGGAGCTCCTAGGGAAAAACTGCAGTATAAAGGACCCGTAATTCTGGTGCATGAAGATCCGAATGAAGACCATGGAGTCGTGAGTATAAGGGACACCGTTTGGTTGGGTGGGATCGGTTACTTGTGTGTAAGAGTGTGATTGAGACGGAACCTACTTCTGGAAACGGTCTCTAGGTTTGGAGCCAGGATTTGAGTTCCGAGGCAAGTGTGGAGGTCTTCTAACCACGGTTCCAAACTCCCATGAGGGACTTGGCTGGTAAGGACCAAAGCGGTTCCTATAGGATTTGTGGGTGGGATCTCGACTCCTATAGGGTATGTAGGTGGGTGAAGGGTTCAGCCCCCTGCAGGACAATCTTACCAGTAACTAAGGGCGATAAGACACCACTGTAAAAGTCCTAGGATTCACGGGTGGGTGGTAGGTCCAAAACCCCATGCAGACATTGGTATCGAACCAAGGGTGTGAACTCCTGGGTATCGTAGGGGGCGCAGAACCCTTATTATATGCATATGCATTATATGCATATATATATATGCAGAACCCTATATATATGCAAGACACTTATTGGTTGCTAAGGGCTATAGGAATTGCCGCAAAATTCCTAACAAAATGGGCCAACAGGAGTCAAAATTTGAAAAGGAAATTCAATCCGATTATGTATATTGGCCGATATTTGGATGTTCATCCAATCTAGCCATAATATCTTATAAAACACTGCTGGCCTGTAAAATAAGAAATATTTTTTTCTTACCACAGCTGCAATGTATATTATCCTCTGTACCATCTCCACATCACTGATGTACGTCCTCAAAAGGGTCTCTGCATCCAAGCGTTCCTGAGCATAAATGTCACCAAAGCGAGCTACCAGGCAGGCACGACGTGAAGCGTTTTTACGCCTGGCTTGGCCAGGTGAACAGCTCCTCAGTGGAAATGAACCAGGTGACCTGCTCACTCTGTGCCTTGGGGAAGGAGAACGGCTCCGTGCAAGCCTATGACAGACATGTAAAGAGCATGTGTGCAGGAGCGGGCTGGAAATTAGGACCATGCGTGGCAATCAGTTAGCTGAGGGGAATGTGCTCGAGCTTTTATGGGAGGACAAGGAGCGTGAATAGACACAACAATTAACATGATGAGTCATGCTGAGAGAGGATAAGGGAGTGGGGGACGCATGGCGCCAAGGATGGCACCAAGGAAAGGTAACACCTTGCTGTTAATTGCTGGTAGTTAACCACCAATCAGGGATTGCCTAGTATGCAATGCTTAGCTTAAAGAACCAATCTGTTTAAAACGCACAGCTTCTGAAAGTATATATAAACTCGTGCTTCTGTACAATAAATTGACATTTGTTTGCATCAAACAGCGTCCTGTCTCTCATCGCAGCACATGTGGTCACTTCACCATCCTCAGATGCTTTTGCCTAGTGCACAGAGTTTTGTGTCAATTTAATTATTACCAGGGTAAGCCGAGATTTTGAGCCAACATAATGAAAGACAAAGTTGCAGATGGTTAGTCTAATATGAAGGCATTTGTGTCAATCCGTTTTATGGGCTACAGCCTGAATAACAAAGTAATTCCTAAAGTGTGTATAGCCAAGCACTTTGCTTTGGGGAAACACACTTTAAACTTGGAATACTTGGGAGATTTGTTCCTCTTTCAGTACTACTGAAGAGTTGTAAAGTCAAACAAGTGAGAATGTAACAGTTTCTGCCCTGTAATGATATAGTATTCAAAGAGGACTTACAAACAAATCTAATCTCTTATCTCGTACAGTTGCTCTTGATGTATTTTGTAAAGCTGCTCTCTTTGTTGTTTTGACAGAAACTTAACATAGATGTCTGAAATTAAAACATTTGGGCACTAGAAGAAAACAAAGAGTATATGTTCCTTCGTGACAAAGTACAAAAGCTTAGCTTTTGTTTATACTTCAGTCTCAAATGAGGAGGAAATTCATGCTACCCAACATGAACAATTTCTCCGATTCAGTGACTTCTCTGAATAATGTCTCTACCTGCTCTGGAGAACAGACTTTTGGGCATCCAGGATAGAAATCTCATCCCGCAGTATTTGAATCTGCCGCTCATAGTCATTCAGACGAGCTAACTTCCTCAGGGCATCCTTCTCTTGGGCATGGGAAGTCTTCAGACTTAAACACACAGAATAAAGTCAGTCACAAGATGTTCTTCTACCAATGCAAACCATCTATTAATTAATCCTCACCATCAAACAGAAAGAACAGAAAGAGGAGAAATATTGAGAAAGCTCCTTATGCTGAAACACAGGGAAATCAAGAATTTTTTAAAAAGCATAGTCTTAATGTAAAAGCGTTACTGTGGCAAGAGACTGGATACACTACACTTGTGTTACAGGGAGATCACTGGTTGACACCGTGTTCTTGCACTACCTCAGATGATGAAATCTAAGAAAGAAATCTGTTTCTTTCTCGTATTTAAGATGTTAACTAAACCAGCTCAGTTTTCTTTCCTACAGTTTAAGACTAGGTATTTTCTTATATCAGGTCCTCAGGTTCCTTTCTTTGCTAGAATATACTAGTCAGTCAAAGGATATCACCAATGATGTTACTGAAGAAGTATCAAAAGCTAATGTTTCCTCTCTTGCTCTCCAGAAGAGAAGCAGTGCTTTTTAATCATTGTCAACCAACCAGTTAAGCAAATTTGTCTTGCCCTTTATGCTTAATGTTAGAAAGTATCCTAACATCTCTACTTTCCCTCCTAACACTGGTGTTACTGTTGTTTTCCTTACTCCAAAAGGAAAAGAAAAAAAAAAAAACAACAAAAACAAAAACCCAAACCAAAACACACAACCCCAAAAGAAACAGAAAAAGAAAGATGCTTGCTTTCTTTTCACTTTGGAGGCATTCAGTCTGTCCCTCCTTTTTTTTTTACCGAAGGACCATGGTGAGATTTTTCAGGATCCAAAACAATGAAAACAACACCTATCAATTAACAAGCTTCCTGTTCCAACACAGGTAGTAAGGCCAGCACATCTGCTAAAAGACTGTCCTTCTAACCTGGGTAGGAAAAGCTGCAGATACCCTTAGAGTCCCATGGCCATCCTTAGTCAGCTCCTCCAGCAAGGACTGCTAGCATAGTAGTAGTAAAAGAGGGATAAATAATTCTAATTTAAAGAACAACCAGAAAAGGAAAGTAGATTCGGGAAGACAAGTTCTAGAGATAGGTGTTTACTTCACAGGGTGTCACTTGGCTTTGTTAAGTTTGATTAGACCTTTTAGCATGAGTCTAAGCACCCTAGTAGTAAGCTTCCATTTATAATAGTACTAATAGGAATTTGTTAAGTCTGCATGTAACAACATTTTTTAATTACACTATTTATTGCCTTCCCCTGAAGAACCTCCAATTGCTCTTAAATGTTGATCTTTATTCATCTAAAAAAATCTGTATTTTCCTTCATAATTCTGCAGCAAATAGCTAAATCCTGTTATAATTAATATCTTGATATAACAAACGCTTACACTGGCTATAGGATTGAGTCTAGACCACATTTGCTCTAACAGCCCAGGAGACCAAGATGCCTTGCAAAAAATTATTTGATTTAAATATAAGAGACAGGCAGACTATAGACAAGGGGAATGAGATCATCAGCTTATTCCAAAAGTTTTAAAACACAGGTTTACAAAGATGCAAAGGATACTGCTAGCAAACTGTTCCTTGTGTAAAAAAAAAATAAAAAATCCTGCCCTAGGTGTCACAGATCAGTCCTGGTTTCACTTTCTCTACTTTTAGAAGGACTCTGCTTTTGACAGGTAGGCAAAGACTAGGCAAATCCAATTTCACCCAACTAAAATGGTTCAGTTTTTGAAAAGATGATGCACAAAACATGAAAAATAGCACCTTTGCTTTAATCAAAGATTGAACTCCCAGACAGAAGATGCAAATGTAGAGAGCCAAAATGAACCATAAGCATGCGGAGAAGACGGAATTCCTGGATTCACAGAAGATGTGAATGTTCTGTTTTTCTGTCAGTAATACAAATGGCAACATGAACTTCTGTCCAGTCTACATTAAGACCTACACATGGGGCTTGTGAGATGTTTTATTCCCTACTATTAATTTTAATCAGGAAGACAGCAGTCAGGTTATATCTAAGAATCAAGGAGTTACATGAGCTACTTTTCACCCAACGAATCAAAAAGCCCATTTTATGGGAATATGAATTTATACCCCAGATAGCCACCCAAAAAATTAAAATCCAAAGTGATCAACACTTGCTAGGAAAAGTCCATGGATTAAATCAACAATTAACATTAATCTAGAAGCAATGATAAACATCCAGAGATGAACAAGTGATATTTAACTTGATACTGTAAGTAGAAACTCTAATAGCCTGAGGGTTTTTTTGTCTACTTATGTTTATGAGGAGTAGCTCATCCTCTCAGTTGCCCTAAAATGAAAAGATAAACTCATGGACAGTTATATCCTTTCCTACAGTGTGAGCAGAAAAGTCAAGTTTCTTCCATTTTTAAGCGTGGCACTTATTTAACTGAAAAGCTGCAAGTATTTATTTAATAAGTATGACTTGTTATTAATTATATGTAACTATAATTGGAATTCATTTCAACCACCTTTGTATTCTTTTCTGATAATACAACACACAAAAACCCCCAAAACCAAGCCAACAAAAAAACCACAAAAAGATGTGCGCTACAACTCATAACAGTGAATTATTATTACTGAAGGTCAAGCAACAAAAGGAAATTAGTTTTAAGGACCCCTGTATTGAAATGGAAAGGTAGTTCCCCCAGCTGCATCCTTACCGATCCAGATTAACTTCCCAATGTGACAAACACACTTAAAAACTCAAAAAACATTTTTAAACCAGAGACATCAATATCACCAATAGCCATTACTTCCATTCAGACAGGCAAAAGGATTTAGCAAAAACGGCCTAAAAGAAAAAACTGTATAAAGAACTTTATCTGAAGATAGACAGACTGAAGTGTCTGTTATTTGACACGCACGGTACTTCCAAAAGCATTGTAGCAAGTTGCAAACGATGGTTTCCAGCTATATTCAGAATACAGTTCTCTCCTATTTAACTTCATCTACAAGATTCAAATGCTATCAGGCTGCTGGTTTCAAAGTAATCCTTTCTCTAGCCTAAAGAATACAGGGTAGAAGTTCAGAAATAGGGGTTCTTCTCGTGTAGATCTACGTAGGCTAATTCTCTCCATATAACATCAAGAAACAAAGCTACAGGATGTTAAGGTCCTATTTTTTGCTACAGCATAGGACAGTGTAGAATAAACAGAACCCACTTGCTGACTTTCTGCCACAAATAACCCAAGATTCAATTTTTCTTACGCTGCTTTTAGCTGAACAATTTCGTCTTCTGCTGCCAAAAGAGTAGTGGCTGATTTGGTCTTTGTGTCTTCAAGAGCCAACTGGGTTTTTGCCAGACTGCAAGAAAAATTAATAACCTTCATGGTAAAGGCAGAGATTCTACCAGAGAATTTAATATGACAAACTGACTGTTTAAGCAGATCAAGCCCATACCAACTTAACATATGAAAACAATCACAGTGGGCTTTGTGCAGACTATCAGCACAGCACACAACTTATAAATCTGACTATGCCATAGCAGAATTATTTAGCTATCACCCATTATTTTTCATTAAGACAATTCCAGTTTCATCATCAGTTTCAACAATTTACAGCATTCAGAATGACTTCACTGTAGAGGGATTTTTAAAGGACCAAGGACATATGTTACCATTGTCCGGGTTGGACAACCCAGGCCTGTTAGTTGAAGCTGCAGAGCAACTTTAATTTGTCCTTGGAACAAGCAGGGTGAGAAAGAAAACAAGCTGTGCACAAACAAGGAGCCAGGTGCAGAACAAGTCCTGGGAACCGCGAAACCGGCACACTGTGATCAGGCGCCTGCAGCACGCTCACCAGTCAGCAACACGGACACCCACGTGAGCGGAAGCTTTTATCCAATCACCTGTGTGTCGAGTCGTGTGAGCGGTTGGTTTAAGTTATAAATATGACCTGTTTGCTTAATAAAGTGAGCACGGCGTGTAGCCGTATTGGTGTGATTGTCATGACTTGGCCGACTCCATGGGGGACCCTCTTCGCTTCACCATCCATAGACCGGGTATCCTGTGACATGAATTTTTTCTTCTGCATCTATCCCCTGCCTGCCAATAATTACATAATCACTGCTTCATACTGCACCGCCTTGAAAGGATCAGTTCTGAAACTTTCATGTGCGACTTCATCTCTGCTTGAATTACCCCTTCCCAACCATCCACCTTCTAGAGTACTACCTTCGCAGATCACAGCCAACACCTCTCTGACCTGACTGCACACAGAAATGCAACCCACAAAACTGCACAAAAGCTTTATCACTAATTTCCCCACTTCTCATAGGGGCTAACCCAAAATGACTTTTGTACTGCAAATTGCCACACACTCACTCCTGTCTGTATTAGTGAATAACTTTCCTCGTACTTCTCACCTTGACCATCAAACGCTTTTCCTCAGCTCATCAGATAATCTCTTTCTATCCACACGGGAGCTTAAGATGAAATGCCTCACCACTAAACCAACATTTACATCCACCTGAACCACAGAATGGCTGAGGTCACCTCTGGAGGCCACTTTGTCCAATACCCCTGCCCAAGCTGTGCCACTTAGATCCAGTTGCCCAGGACCATGTCCAGATGGCTTTTAAATATCTCCAAGGATGGAGACTTTACAACCTCTCTGGGCAACCTGTGCCAATGCTCAGTCAGCATCACAATAAAATAGTGTTTCCGGATGTTCAGAGGGAACCTCCTGTGTTTCAGTTTGTGCCTCTGGTCCTGTCACTGGACACCACTGGAAATAGCCTGGCTCCGTCTACTTTACATCCTCCCTTCAAGTATAGACTTGAATAAGATCCACCAATCTCCCATCGCTCTTCTCTATAAAGTAATTCCTTTGTTTATTAAACCTCCCAGGCTGAAATTATTTTGTAAGATTACCCAATTCTTTCAAACCAGTTGAAACGCCAAGAACAAACAAAACCCTCTCTTTTTCCAAATGTTATGGGGTCCATCTCTGTCTAACCTTGCCATTTTTGATGTTTAATTTATACTGTGAGATCACAAAATTTTTTTGTCTTCATCTGCTTTTCAGGGCGATGCACTGATCATTAACTCACTCTGAGTTGACTGACAGACTTTTTCAATAGTGAAAAACGAGAACGGCTGTGCTTATTCGAGACATAACAGATAACAATATGCACTGGTTAATAAGGGAAGAGCAACTGATGTCATCTCCCTTGCCTTCTGTAAGGCCTTTGACATGGCTCCACACAACATCCTTGTCTCCAAATTGAAGACACATGGATGTTGGTGTTGGACAGATGGACCAGTTGATGGATAAGAAATGGGCTGGATGGCTATGCCCAAAGAGTTGCAGTCAACAGCTCAATGTCCAAAAAAACAGCAACAAGTGGTGCGTGTCAGGGGTCTGTATTGGGACCGGTATTGTTCAATATCTTTTTTTAATGACATTGACAGCAGGACTGAGTGCCTACTCAGCAAGTTTGTGGACAATACCAAGCTGAATGGTGCAGCTGATACTCTTGATGGAATGGATGCCATCCACAGGGACTTTGACATGCTTGCAGAGTGGGCCCATGTCAGTTTCATGAAGTTCAACAAGGCCAAGTGCAAGGTAATACCCCTGGATCAGGGTACTCATCAGCATCAATACAGACTGGTGGGGAAAAATTGCTTAAAAGGAGCCCTGTGGAGAAGGACTTGGAGATAGTGGTAGATGAAAAGCTGAAACCGAGCTGGCAATGTGGGTTCATAGCCCAAAAAGCCAACCATATCCTCAGCTGCATAAACAGCAGCACAGCCAGCAGGTCAAGGGAGGGGATTCTCCCCCTCTACTCCCCTTTCATGAGACCTCACTGGCTGTACTGCATCAGGCTCTGGGGTTCCCAGTAGGGACCTGTTAGAGCAGGTCCAGAAAAGGGCCACAAAAACAATCAGAGATCTGATCCGATCAGCCTCTCCTATGAGGAAAGGCTGAGAGAGTTGGGATTGTTCAGCTTGATGAAGAGAAGGCTTCAGGCAGACCCTGTTGCAGCCTTCCAGTACCTAAAGGGGACTTCTTAGAAAGTTAGAGAGACCTTATTTTTTTATACCCCTGTCCTATCACTAGGACAAGGGATAGTGGTTTTAAACTAAAAGAGGGAGGACAGACTGGATACAAGAAAGAAATTCTTTCCCATGAGGGTGGTGAGACACTGGAACAGGTTGCCCTGAGAAGTTGTGGGTGACCCATCCCTGGAAGCGTTCAAGGTCAGGTTGGATGGGGCTTTGAGCAACCTGATCCAGTGGAAGATGTTTCTGCCAACAGCAGAGGGGTTCCAACCCTCAACCATTCTGCGATTCTACAGTTCTATGAAAGCAGGCGGCATCTGCAAGATTAGGATACAGGTTGAAATACTCTATTGAACCTCTTTAGTCTAGTTAATACAGTTTGCAGTTCTGAGAACCTGATATTCTTAGAATGACTTAGCAAGAGCATTAGGTTATAACACTTATTGTACCAACTGAAGGACTGTGAACATCCAGTGTTCTCACGATAACAGAATGCATGAGAAAGTGTCTGTCACTTGGAGCTACCTCTGAAGTGGCCCTGGAACTGGCATCAACTGCACAAATTTGTTTCTGACACAATTAAGTCATTTTGAGACCACAGTGCTCCACAAAACATGTTTTATACACCAGGACAAAAACTGTTCAGACCTAGTCACTTATCTGAAAACCTGCCTTTCTTCCACCATCTTACCACACTGAATTTTGAACTTCTTGGATGTTCATGCACCAATTACATACCATAACTCATTATGATATGTTGTAGTCCTTCAGTAAGTGTTGCACCATAGCTACTCTATTTTTATCAGAGTTTACTCAGCATGTAATATTTCACTGACTATAATTCCACTGGGATGGTCATGCACTATACAAAACCCTTTTATCTGGAATACTGGCATGTTTTCAAACTCCTCTGCCAGAAGCAAAACCTACCAAGTCAATTTATGAATGTGGGTATGACTATCATTTGTACCCCACTTTGAACACACATGGACAATCCAGAGCCTAGATGTATTTTGAAGCTCTGATTTTAAGCCAGAAATGAAACATTTTACAAGTCTCCATCACTGTTTAGATATCAAGAGAAAAATATGGCTTGTTAACAAAAAACCAAGAAACAACCACAAAACAAACAAGAACAATCACAGTTAATTCCCTTACTCTTCTTCTATATGGTCGAGCTGTAGATGAGTTGAAGTCAGTTCTTCCTGAAGCTTTTGCAGTTGAAAAGCCTGATTGCTGGCCAGCTCTCTCAGCTGCCTGTCTTTCTCAATTGAATCCTACAGCAAAACACAAAATCACGCTGCTCAAACATTCTGCCTTACAGAATCCTTCAAGAATGTAGTATACCTTTATTAGCAGATACATTTCTAAACATTTCAGTAAACACTATTTCTAAAGTAACTGAAAACAAAAGCAATTGCATACCTTCTAGAGACATAAGCAATACCTTCCAGGCACACAAAACAAAGACTCAGTTATATTAGGAAAAATACTCACTTTTTATATGCCATGACAGAGAATATGGAAGGTCTGCATACGCAGATTTACTACTTGTATACACATCACCTGAACAAAGTGTTCATGCAGATGTGTTGCGGGGGGGAGGGGGGTGTCCAGTCAATCACAACTGGCTATACCACCAACTCAAGTTTTTGGGAATTCATGTACACGAAGTAACAGATAAATTTATCAGAACAGAGGCAGCAACTATCGTCATTTCAGAAAGCACACCACTACACATGCAGCTCTGTCTTTAACAACCTGTAGATTTGCCTGATACTACTGGAATTAAATAAGTAACTGTGCAACAGACTTTTCTTGAAAATTTTAATGTCACATGCAACGACAAGTCTGTAACTGGTGTACTGTCATTTCATAACATCATTATTTTACATTTTGTGGGTTTTTTGGCAGAACCCTCCTCCAATACAACAGAATCTGACTCTTAAGGACAAACGAAAAGTGATATCCCTTATTTTAATTGTGAAAGATTTTGACAGAAGTGTAAAAAAAAAGAGAAGTCAGAGAACATGGAGACATCACTGTCAAATCTCAGTATCTTCCCCTAGACTGCATCAACCAACGCTTTTTTTTTTCCCTGCAAAGCACAAAGCCACAGCAGACGTCTTCTGCTAAACTGTTAGTCCTGCAACCCCTTCAGTGTGGTGGTATCATGATGGACATGAGCACTTACTCCCCTTGCTGCCCCTGCCCCGGAGATATTCTAATGCTCAGCTACAAAACAAAGATATTTTTTCTTTAAAAAAAGCTCAGTTGAATGCATGGAGTTCACCCACACATTCAGCTTACGCATGTACTTTTACATAGTGTTAGGTTTTTACTAATAGAGATAACATTCTATGACATCTTTGCAAATGTAAGTGTAGCATAATTCTTTCCTAGAAAAGGACAGTGATACAAGAACATAGTTTGTCTTACAGAGCACATTCCTTCATATTGTCATTTGTTGTGAAACACCATAAGCCCTAGAAGGCCAAAAGTAACTTTAATGACCTCTTTGATTTCCCTTTCAAAGGAAACATAAGATGAGACTGACAAATAGCACAGTTGTCTCCATGACATATGTCATTTAAAAAAAAACCACCATCAGGGAAGGAGGCTATTATTAACGGAAAGTCATTAAAGTTCTCCTGCAGGTATAAATTCACACCATTCTATTCCCTTAACCTAAGTTTCCTACATACCTGAGTGAGAGAAAGGTTGGTTTCAAAGAGCCTTCCTGAAGTAGCACAGGAAAAACAAGTCCCTAGCCATGGCAGGGGACGAGTTTTTATTGTTTCCACACCTGCATAATGCCCGCCTAAGGAAATAAATACATTAAGAAGTTGTGAGAACACTCATAGAAAGAGCCAGAGCTTGAAAAGATGACACCTGTGAAATGTGTTAGTAATAAGACAAGGCACTGATTTACCTTCTCGAGATGTTTCATTGAGGATTGTGAAGAGCTGCCCTTGAATCTCAGAGTTCAGTTGTATTATTTCACAGCATCGGTTCAGATTCTGATCACAGGAATTAGTCTGTAAATTAATCTGTATTAATACCTCTGCGTGGGCTTTCTTACTTAAAATCATTCCTGTTATATCACAACTTCCCCCCCCCTTACATCTTCACAACCTTTTCTTACTGCATCCGCTAGAATACTAATCTGTAAAAGGTTCACACTGTTAATAGGCAAACAAACAAGACATCAGGACCTCTGTTACCCAGTTAATTCATTGCTTGAGAAAACTTACTCCTTTCCCATTCATAAAGGAGAGGCAACCATAAATATCCCTAAAAGAAGGATCATAATTATAGATCTGTGTTAAAATCTTTCACAGTTTTTACAATAAGATGGGAGATCATTGGATGAAAAAACATTAGTCTAAACTCTGGTTTTCCATATTAGCTTAACTAATACATATAAGGCTATTATCTTGCTTTGTCAACATCCACAGGAGGCCTCCATGCAATTTCATCTGATTTTTAAGAGTTGCCAACTGAAACCAATACTCCTGAAGAACGGGCAAAATCCAGCGTTAGCCTAAGAAAAAAAAAACAGCAGAACTACACCACTTTCAGCAAATGCAATTCCCAAAAAGGAGTTGATGGGGTTAATTTGTCCAGGATGCTGCTGCACCTGCCAGGGGAACACACACTTTGTACCTGCTTCTTTAATCTTTATCTGTAACCTGCGTATCGTCTTCAGCATGGATCACCCTCTACATCTTCAGGCTTTAAAGGCTCCATACGGTTTTCACAAGCTTCCAAAACAGCTGTAACTCCCACCCATGCCCCTGCCAGCTTGTCTTCTGATTGCTGTAACACATGCTTTCCTCTGGCCTCAAGAAGCCCAGCCTCACCCTGCTAACCTCCACCCGAACACTACTCCAAAATGCATTTTTCCAGCTCGTTACACTGACATAACACCCATGGTGCTTCCACCTGCCAGATCCTCCTTTTCTGCAAGAGTAGCCTGAAACTGCTAGTCTTTGTTTTCCAAGACCACAGAGACTACCCCCACCTCAGTTATAATGGAGAGTTCAGCTCCCACCATTGCTCAGCCTTCCCAAGGTCTACCTCCACCATCCAAGTGGAAGATCTTAAAATGCACGCCTCTGTTCTTGCTCCTCTGGTGTCCTGCACTCCATGGCAACTATACTAGCTACCCTCAAATGCCTCCTTAAAACAGTCCTTTGCCAAGAGTCCTGCAGAGAGTTAAACTAGCTATTAATATACCGTAACTCCTACATACCACGTAAAAAACCACCAAAAACCAAACTGACTTCCCTTGAAAAGGCTGCATCTGCTCAGCACCCTTCCTCACCAACCCCAGCACACAGTAGATGGCTACAGGCTCATGACCAAACCAACCATCAGTATCCCAAAGCTAATGACACCTGGGGACACAGGAGCGAGCACTCTGTCAAGATTTTCCACTGAGAAAACGGACAGTTGTCAAATCAGAGGTCACTTCATCTCATCTTGCCCTGATTTCACACATTCGCTACTGCTTCCACCACTTCGCCTCCTCAGTCTCCTGTTACCTCTTGCTCCTCCGTGCATCCCACGGCATCCACCTGCAGCCTTCTCCTGCCCCTACCCAAACCTCCCTTAGAACTGCCCCCCCAAAGCCCTCCTGCAGCTGTCCCGTCTTGCAGCAGCTGCTCAGCGCCAACAGCTCCCCCCGCCCCCCCCAGAAGAGCTGGGAAGCTGGATAGCCCCCTCCTCACTTCCAGCAGCCTTTCCCCTCACCTCTTCCTGACTGCCCCCGGCCACAGGCGATTCCCCCCGAGCACGCCCTCACCTGCGGCCCTTCCACCTGCCGATCTCTTACCGCAAAACTCTCCTCTGATCCAGACTCGGTCACTACGGCTCAAACGCCCCTTTTAGCCTCCAGCCCTCGCTCTCGGCGAGCCTAGGCACCGGCACAGAGGAGCACCGCTGAAGCTGCGAGTGCTGCAGGCACCGGGCACACGTGCGGGTCAGCGTCCCAAGGCGGCCGCTGAGCCCCAACCGGGGCCGCTGCCTGCCCCCCGCGGCCGGCGGCGGGGGCCGGGCGCCCCGGGCTGAGCGCACCCCCGGAAGGCGGCGGGGGCCGCCGCTCCGCGTCCGACCGTCACCGCGGCAACCGCCCGCGGCCCGGGCACCGCGGCAACGGCGCCGCTGCCTGCCGGCCGGCCCCCCCCCCCCCCCGAGGGCCCGCTCGCCGGGCGGCCCCCCCAGCAGCCGCGCAGCGCCCGCGGCCCACCTCGTAGTCCCGGTACCAGCTCTCCAGCTTCTCTTGCAGCAACCGGCCGCTCTCCGCGCCGACAAGCTTCCTCAAGCCCTCGGCCATGGCTCGCCCCGCGGGTGGGATGGGGCTGGGCTGGTTCCCCTCTCCCGTCCCTCCTGGAGCCCTCAGCGGGCGAGCGGCGCGGCTGAGGAGATGGCAACGCCGGCCTTGCCCGCTGCTCTGGGCGGCGTTCCGTGCGCGCCGCCTTTTATAGTCGCGACTGGAACGCGATTGAAACGTAGGCCGGGCGCCGGGTGCCACGGCAACGCAGGCAGGCGCGCCTCGGGCCCGGCGGGGTGCGCGGGGGCAGTACCCCCTCAGCCGGCAGGTGGCGCCGCCGGGTCCCGCGTTTCGCGAGCCGGCGGCAAGAGCCGGTCTCGCAGCGCTGCGGAGCGGCACCCGGCTGGGCCCGGCCGCCGCCCTCCCCGCGCCGCCAGAGGGCGCCCGCAGGCCCCTGCGCGGCGGCGGTGGCGGCAGCAGCGGAGGAAGATGGCGGCGGGCGCCTCCGAGCAGGTCTGTCCCCGCAGGGGCGCAGGCACGGGGAGGCGGCGGGGGCGTGCCCCGGGGCGAGGGGGGAGCGAGGCGGGAGCGAGGCCCGCGCCGCCGCCCCGGCCGGAGGCCGCTGCTTGCGGAGGGGGTGCCGTTTTCGCGGCCGTTGCCGGGGCTGGGCTGGTGCCAGAGCGCTCCGGCGCGGCGGGCGTGCGGGGCCGCCCCGGCCGCCCAGCTCCCCCGCGCCCGCAGCAGCCGGCCAGGGGGCAGCGGCACCCGCACGGCGTTTCCGAGCGGCGCCCGGCGCCGCGGGGCCAGGACAGCCTGTGCCTTGCGGGGCAGCCGCCTCGGCGGGGGAGAGGCAGCCCGCGGCCGGGGCGGGACGCGGTGCAGCCCGGCGGGCCAGCCCGCAGCCGCGGGGTCTGTGACACAGGAGCACTTGCTGTTTCCGAAATAAAGTGTCGTGGCGTTTCGGCAGAGGAACGTGACTGTCGTGCGTAGGTAGGCGCGGGCCGCGCTGAGCGACGCGGGCAGCAGCTGTGCGGCGGGGCGGCCTGTGGGCACGGCCGCGGCTCGGGCTCGGTGTCCGAGCTGTCACGGCAGCGCAGCCAAACCCGTCGGGAGGGGTGTCGCTGCCACCGCCGGGGGGGCGGGCCGGGGCGAAGGGCCCCTTTTCCGGGAGCTCCCCATTCTCCACGGGACACGCGTTCGGAGGGAGCCTGTGCAGGAGCCTCGGCGGCGGTGGGTGGGAGGCCCGGGGGGCCCGGTGCCGCCCCCGCCGGTGCCTGCCGCCCGAAGCGCTGCCCAGGGCCGCAGGGACGCTCCAGCGCCTGTTCCAGCGGTCACCATTTCAGCCGCGTTCTCCTAGTCCTGGCGCCGTCTTCCGTCGTGCTGCCTTGCCAGGTGAAAAAACCGCTTTGGAGTTTCGTGGTACCATCGCCTCCTTCCACGAACAGGCTGTCCTGAGGACACCTCACTGTCCCGTTGTACAAGATTTCCATCTCCTTTTCCCCAGGGCACAGACCTCTTCTGTTTCCCTGTCTAGCCAGTTCTGAGTTTGTGCAGGGTTAGAGTGACTTCCCGAACATCTCTGAGGAAGCCCTCCGTAGAGCTGTTCAGGTCAGGCACCTTGCTCGACACCGTTTCCTTGTTCTTTGGCAACAGAAGAAAACAAGACGGTTTTACCCGCTCCATCAGTATAGACACATGCAAACATAGTTTGCTTAAGGTTCATCAGTAGATGAACAAACTTAATCCTATCAAAAGGATCAAGCTGCTTCTTTGAAGTATTGAACCCTTAAATAGCAACGTGTTCCATTCGAGGGAGGTGGAGCAAAATTTTGGGCAAACGTAGAAAACGACAGCTAAGGTTCGTTTTCCCTACAAGTTTCCTCTATGTGTTAATTTGTTACATTGATGGGATATCCCTTCCAATCTAGCATCTTCAAATGACAAAACTAAGGCTAGGCTGGCCAGCTTCTCCGTGCCGAGTTTGAAGCCTTGTGGTATTTTGCTTAACGCTGCATGCAGGCAGTAGAAGTTGAATTCAAACCCTGTGCTATCAGACTGAGCTTAAAAACTGGATCTGCCACACTCCTTTTGGATAGACTTACTGAGAGTCTATCCTGCATTAGCATGGAGGGAACTAAAATCCTGTGTATTGGTAAATGACCTGCAGGATTATGTCCTGTATCATCCCCAAGAGTTAAAACTTGATGGAATTCTTTACAGCTGTTGTGGGTTTTTTTACTGCAAGAATGTCATTAATTGTTCCTATTTGCCATGATAAAAGTGAGGTATAAAAGCATACATTATCTGAAAATATCTGGATTTTAATTTATTCATTGTGTTAGTAGAGATTGCAATGGGTGTAAATGTTCGTAAGTACAGGGCGGCAAACTGAAACATACCGCTGAACATAATGTCTAATATATTCTACTAGTCAGTACAAATTTATATTTTTTGCATGTATACATGTGTGTCATTTTGGTGGATTTACATTTCTTGTAACAGCTAATCCACGCTTTGTATTATTATAGCAAAGTTCTAATGGCCCAGTGAAGAAGTCTATGCGGGAGAAGGCTGTGGAACGCAGGAACATTAATAAGGAGCACAACAGTAACTTTAAAGCAGGATACATTCCAATTGATGAAGACCGTCTCCATAAGACAGGGTTACGTGGCAGGAAAGGCAACTTGGCCATTTGTGTGATTGTTCTTCTCTTTATTTTGGCTGTCATCAATCTGATTGTGAGTATAATACTTAGGCTGTAAGCAACATTAGGGCATATTTCATTTTGATTTATTAGAGAATAGAACTTACTCCAGTATGGCTGAGAAGGACTTAAAATGTACTGAAGGAGATTTCTCATTTTTTCTCCTTTCCTTTTTTGTTCTTTTGTAGTCTAAGCAAAATTATATGAAACAATCTTATAAGTCCAGTCATGATTATTTTAGTTATCATGGTCCCCAGCAAGGAACCTGCCATTTATGCAACACAGAATTAGGAACCTCGAAAGTGTTTCTTAATTCCCAGAACTCAGTAACAGCAAATGGGCAAAGTGTCATTAGTGCAGTACAGATGCATTCATGGTAAACTGTTACACCAGGAACATTTTACATATAACAACAGAGCTGCGTGTGAGCATTCAGAATTCATCAGCCACTGTACTTTAAACCTTCGTTGTTATAACTGCCACCTTTTTATTGCTTGATCGCTAAGTACTAATGAATTATTTTTCACAATTGGACATCCACCTGTGAAGGTGCTTTCTTGTAGTTCAAGGGTAAGTATATCCTGAGCTGAGCTGCTTTGTTCAGGAAATTTGTTTAGCTAATGGTTACCCTTAAACAGGAAAAAGATCTAATAATGGCCATGATTTAATTCCATATATATATATATATATACACAAATTATTTTAGTTACCATTTCAGATGAGTCTAAAAATCATGTAAAATACTTTTCATAATCAAATGTGTTCTGATGTTTCCAATAGGAATTACACAGACTAAAGTAAATTCACATCTAAAGCTCACTTAAGCACTGGCATTAATTATTTCAAATAAAACCTCTAGTTAATACAGTCTTTGAGAATGTGTGCTTCTCTTTCAGATTACACTAGTCATCTGGGCAGTAATTCGAATTGGTCCCAATGGCTGTGACAGTATGGAGTTCCATGAGAGTGGCTTGTTGCGGTTTAAGCAAGTTTCTGACATGGGTGTTATACATCCATTATATAAAAGCACGGTAGGAGGCAGACGTAATGAAGATTTGGTGATCACTGGAAATAATCAGCCTGTAAGTTATATCATTAATTGGAAGCTTGTGAGCAACACTATGGAATTGCACTCACATTATTAATAAACATACTTGAAACATCACTAACTTCATGACTTTGTTTCTGAAGATTGTATTTCAGCAAGGAACAACCAAGCTTAGTGTGGAAAAAGACAAAACTTCTATTACCAGCGATATTGGCATGGAATTTGTTGACCCACGGACACAGAATACCTTGTTCAGTACAGACTATGAAACTCATGAGTTTCATCTGCCAAATGGAGTTAAAATATTGAATGTACAAAAGGCCTCTACAGAGAGGGTATGTCCGTCTTAACTACCACTTACTTTTTGTAAAAGCTCATTACAGAATCGCCTTAGTTGCAGACTAAGAAAAAAGTTTACTAATCTGCTCTTTCAAGCATATTTAGAAATTCGACTAAATGTAGCTAAAAATGCAGCTCTGAAAATGTATATCACCCTAAAAATTAGAACAGAAATGAAAACTGACATCGTTAATTGAGCATAGTACCCAGAATACTGTGCCAACTAGGTTTGTGTGTCTTTTTATTAAGTATTTATCCATTTGTGCATGGGTAACTTTCAAGAATAAAATTTCTAGGAAAAGTTTCTCTTTTCCAAGTAAGATCTTACAAAAATAATTACTAGAACTTAATGTTTCATTTTCCTTCTATTGGAGATAAGCGTTAATACAGTCAGAATTTCAGGAGTCTGAGTAAAGGGGTAGAGAACAATCACAGCAACATAGGAGGTGTGTCAGTTCATGGCTTCTAGGTTAAACAAGTTCTTATTTGGGTTTCTACATTAAATATACTTTATTTATCAGTGGTTTTACAGAGGGCTGAGTGTGCCTTAGGAATCGTTGAGCAATCCTTTTAGGGATGGAGAGAAGTTTAGTTTGCTCTTCTTCATGTTTTCTCTGCCAGACTAACACTTAAATAGTATGTTCCAGGAAAAAAAAAGCCAAAACCACAAACCTATAAATACATAGGAGGAAGGCATTAAATGAAAACAGAGGAGTAAGTTTACATAATTGGTCCTAACAGGAAGCCTGTATTTGCTACAGGTGTTAAATGTGTATCCCATAAAATTGTCATATGAATTGCTATTTTTATTGTAAAAATAAATACTTCACATACCTTCCAAAATTAAGTAATCCTTATTTTTAAATGTGAATGTGGAAAATAACAAATGGACAGAAGCTTCATAGGCATAATGGCAGAAGGGCAAAAAGTACATGGAAGTTTTTTATTAAATTGTGGAGCAATATTTTTATAGTAATTAAAGTTACTCAGAGAAACCCAACTGACACATTTCCACTGATCTGTAATATGCTGGGTTTTGTGTATGTTCTTAGATTACCAGCAATGCAACCAGTGATCTAAATATAAAGGTTGATGGCCGTGCTATTGTCCGTGGAAATGAAGGTGTTTTCATCACAGGCAAGACCATTGAGTTTCGAATGGGGGGGAACATGGAACTTAAAGCAGTAAGTATTTCAAATGAACATTTTTTGAACAGCTTAGTTTCAAATTTAGACTGGTAACAAACTGATGTAGCTTTATATGGTTTCCAGTTTTATATAAAGTAGTCACGCATAAAAGTTTAGTTGCCGTCATTGTACCAAGTAGGATTTTTAAAGGTGGTTTATTGCTTTGCTGTTAATTAGTGGTTCGACAGTTTTTAGGTAACAAAGATTTACTACTGAGAAGACACTAAAAACCCATAATGCCATTAAAGCTAAGCTATTGGCCTCAAACGAATACTAAGGCGAATTCATCTTTTCTTCTGGAGGCTTTACTGGGGTCAGCCACCTTTGACAGAGGCGCAGAGCACACAGGAGCACTGTCTCCTGTGCTGCCGTAGTAAGACTTGCCAGCATACGTTTAAAATTTCTGGAGACTGTTAAGATTGCAGGGCATACGGAATGATGGAAAAGGTTAAAAGGATAAAAAAATAGAGGTATATGCACTTTTATTTCATGTGAATGAATTTCATGTATGAATTCAAACACCAATTCCCATTTCATGTCCGTGTTTTTTAGATTTACTGTATTTGCTAATAGGTCTGTAAAGGGAAAAGCCGCACTACTGCTGTCTCCTGGAACAGCAAAGTACATTGCTGACTATAATTGAGAAATTCATGGGCATTATTCACAAATTTAATTAAAAAATGAAACCTTGTCATACGTTCTTTTTTTATTCTGTTTACTTCTACAGCCATCCTAAAGATGCCATTTATTTGTTAAACCAGCTTGTCTCTTTCAAAAACAACCTGCCTTGTTTAAATTAGAAGTTGTAATTTTTTTTTCTCCCTCTTAATAGGAAAACAGCATTATCCTGAACGGAACTGTGATGGTCAGCCCATCGCGACTGCCAAGCTCTTCCTACGGGGAGCAGTTTAGTAACGGGAACTGGCTGCGTTTCAAGCTCTGTATGTGTGCGGATGGGACGCTGTTCAAGGTTCAGGTGACAGGTTATAATATAGGTTGTCAGACTTCTGTCAATCCATGTGCAGCCACACACTAAAACAGAAACCACTGCTAGGGGAGTTCTCTTTTGTGCTTATATATATTTGTATGAAGTAACTGCATGCCTTCAAGGATTTCTGTTTCTACAGCAGTTTATACTAACATTTATTACATATTTTTAAGCAAAGGCTGTTAGAGTCAGCAGTATTATGTCATCATCCTGTTAGCTGTAACAGCGGCACTGATTTAGTAAGCTTTCAGTCTACATGCATACTGAAGTACCTTCCTGAATTGGGATCAGTAGAATATATATAAAGAATGTGATCTTAGCAACCATCTTGACTGCCTTCAGTTGCCAATAGAGGAGGGTTTTGTCCTGCATCCCAAGACCTTAAAGGCTGCTGAGAACACAACTGCAATCTGAAGTACTTCAACAGGAACGTCAATTTGTTGTTGGAAGTGGTTTTGCCTAGGATGGCTGAAGTGGCTGATTTTTGTCTTCATTTCTTGCCAAAGGTTGATATAATGATTTTCCCAAAAATTACGTGGTATACCATATGTTTCCTAAGAGAGGGGTAATGGCAGATTCACTTTAAAATATTGCATTATTTCTGCCATATATTGTCATGTAGTTAGAAAAGCCATTGTACTAGCGTAAGTAATTTTGCAAAGTAATATGGAGTGTGGAAATGTAACTTCAATTTTGAAATAGTGTTGCCATTACTGGAAGTGTCGCTTGAGCTCCCATTTTATCTGTGCAGTTTAGGCATTCTACAGTTGCTTAATTTATGTGAAGTATTTATAAAACTTGTTTATATTAGAAGTACATTTTTAAAGATGTACTTACAACTTGCTCACTACCCCAGAAAGGTGTTTTCTTGGGTGCTTTAACGTGAACCGTGTGTGAATCCATTATTCAACAGGTAATAATCTAAAGCATGACTTGTTGCAGCAGTGTCGAGATCAGACTTTTTTCCTCATAAATGTCAGTACTGATGCGTTACTGAAACCTCAGAATTAAATTCTGAAGTTAAATTGCTGGCCTGTAATTCTACATGGGATGGTACTGGATCCTATGTCAGCAGAGTAAATACATGTGTATTTGAATTTGTCAACAGTGAAACCGTGTCTATGGTGAGCTGTAAGGTTTATCGGCTTATAGAAACTACTATAGCCTTGTAACTGCTTTTGAAGAGGTAAGGTGTTCGGTACTAAAAATAGAACAGCTCATTATAATCCTCCTTTCCCCACCCCATGTATTTCATCCATATAAAGTAGTTTTGCAGTAGCATCAAGTAACCTTAATAATGGAGGCCACAAAGGTGACTTTGCAAGTAGCTTTTTGACAAGTTCTTTCTAGATAAGCACACACTTCCTAAAAGCTGTGCTAATATTGCACATTAACTTAAGAATTGGTTGTTTGTTAGGGGAAGATAAACTATCTACCCTTGTTCTGTAGTTCTCAAAAGTACATAGAATTCCACAAAATGCAAATCAGCTTCTGCAACAAAAAGTTCCTATCTAAGGTCCCAATTCCTGTATTTACTAGAAGCCAGTAAGTCCTCGTGTAGGATGTGTATGGGTGGAATCGATTCCTAGAGGGGGATCCTTAGGTCAGGCAGTATGCCACACAGGAGCTCAGAAGGGTCACATTTCCCTCGTTGCTCAAAGGCAAAGCCAGGTTTTGATGTTCCGTAGTTGTTGGGGTTTTGGGGGTTGGACATCAGTGGAGCTGTTCCAACAAAACCAGAATAAACAATAAAATGTAGCAAAAGCCATTGAATTACTTAGATTACGGGAAAGTACTAATATTTTGCATACTACCTTCATGAACTTCCTAGTTATAGTAGAGCTAATGTGTATTAACCACTCCAACACACATTTTGCTGAAAACATGCACACATCTTTGCTGCTAAGTAGCGCCTCAATTAGTATCTGTTACAGTTAAGAGGAGGACACTCATGCTAATGGCAGTTTGTCACTTCATTTTTATATATATCTGTGTATATATATATACACACACATAAAAATATAAGGAGCAGTATCCTCAAAGCTGAAATAGACTGAAAATGACAGATACTGCCTTGGTCAAGTGGACTACAGGCGAAGAGCATATTGAGGCTCTTCTCTGGTTAATACTGGCATGCCTGTATGCTAGTATTGGATTCTTGATATTCTCAAGAGTTCTTTTTAAAACACTGTATGCAACATAGCTGAAAGATTTGTCACAAAGGTACTCTTAAATCATGGTCTGGAGGATTGGTTTTGAAGCGTGGACTTCTTGTCAAAACGTAGCAAACCAATCATACTAAAATAAACGATCAATTTGTTAGCCACTATTTATATATTGCTAAGATAATCTTGTTGCCTTTAGTAAAGAGTTTGAGAAATGTTGGCACCACGCATGCCTTGTGTGGTGCATGTATTTGTTGTTTATCTTCTAACAGCCTAAGGTACATTTTTCTATGCATATTTAACATTGTGTGGCACATTATTTATTTCAGTCCCACGGATGCACTTAAGATTCTGGGTGTTTAAAGTACATTCTGTATGCCTCTGTAAAATACCGTACTGGGCACATTGAAACAACACAGATGTGAAGAGTTCTCGGCCTGTGTAAAGGTGGGGGTTGTTTCAATAGGTGAAATACAATTGAATTTCTAGTCTTTGTTTTGAAATGAAACAATAAATTCTAAGATGCAGCTGTGGTTCAGAAGTGTTATTTGTAAGAATATAGTTTTTCATTAAAAATACACTGTTGTGTTATTGACAGGGAAACTAGTATTTTATTAACTGTAAGTATGAAAGTCATTCCATACCTACTGATCATGGATTGTATCTGGTGGACTTCACTCAGTGGTAATTGTGTAGGATACCTGAAGTAGAGTTCAAAAGTCTCCACTGTTCTTAGTTCACAAGTTCCTGAGAAGCTGCATTTCTCAACCGAAGGGCTGGAAAAGAAAGGTTTGGATTGTTTTTTGGGAGGAGGAAGGTTACCAGTTTATGAATAATTTTTTGAAAAAGATTCAAGACTCCAAAACTGGATGTTTAAGGCAGAACATCGGTAATGCTTTGGTTATTTGTTTGGCATTGATTTTTTTTTTTTTTTTTTAAATAGAAAGTATTTCCACTTTCTATTTAACTCTTGTTATGCTGAACTTACCAAAATTTTACATTTTACATACAGATACTATGGATAACCTTCACTTGAGTATTATAGCTGTGGTCCTTTTCTTTAATCTTCCTGGATCAGTGGGAACCAAGTCATAGCAGGTTGTTCTTCATATGCATCACCATTCAGAGTGCCGACGGGATGGGGAGTTCTTACTGAACTGTTCTTTTACCAGAATGTCATTATTACAGAAGATATATCACAAACAGCAATAATGGCTGATTTTAGCTACAATAATATTAAAACTTTTCTGTGCACTGGTGGAAAAAATGAAGAATGGATGCTAAAACACCTGAACCTCAGTAACAACCTGATTTCTGAGCTCTCCTTAACTCCTACTAAATTTACCCATTTTAGAAATTCTAGGCCTCGGTGGTAATGCCATCCACACCCTCACACTGGACACACCTACACCTGCATGTGGGTCTAAAAAGTATGGAAAAGTCAACCATCTTCTGCCTGCTTTGAAAGTATTATCAGTTGAAAGAAATAAACTTAACATGATTCCAAGAGGTAAGCATTTCAAAGTCCATTTCAAGGGACCTCACTCCCAAGGGGTAAGTTGGTTTTGGATATGATTCACTACATCCTTGTGAACTCCGAATGTGACTGTCTCATTTAGTTAAGGTAAGGGAAAGTTTCGCCTGCATGCAGAGACTGAAGCAAAGAGGTTGTTTCAGATAGGTTGGGTGGGGTTTTTTGCACAGTCTTAGCAATCACCGTGCCTTAACATCAGTCAAGTATCACCAAATATATCCTCTGAGAGCTCGAGCAGTATCTGCTTGCTGTATAGAAAGGGAAGTAAGGATCTTTGGCAAAACACCAGCCTCCACCACCCAGTCATGAACCTTAACATCAAGAAAATTACAGTTAATGAGTTTCATACTACTCTTCAAGCAGAAAGTCAATACTCTTGAATAAAACTTGCTCTGATTTTAGTATTTCACAAAGACAGGAAAATGTATTTTGTTCAGTCAAAACAATTTTGCTCCGTGCCATCTGACACCCAAAGTGACACATATTAACGAGAGGGCTGTAGAGTTTTGACAGACTTTTAGAAAAACGTTTGCTAGTCGCTGAACTACGCTAGGCATCATAGCCTTTACGACAGCCTCTGTCCTCATAAACAGATGACTCATATTGTCCTAACAGTGCCTAAAGGAAGCAGAAGCTGCAGTAACAGCAACACTATCCTATATATTTTTTGCTGACTTTAACTGATCTCTGGTAACATCATCAGATTCATTAGCTCGAGGTTTTGTAAAAATACTAAGCCTGGGGCAGGCTTATCTCACAAAGGCAGACAAAGGGGATAATTTTGCACCTACACAAGGTCCTTGACATTCTATTTTTCTCCTTTCTTGAAACTAAGTAATTGTCTGGCATGCAGGAAACCATTTTGCCCAATTACTTTGTAGTGTCTGTAAGGTTCCCATAAAGACAGTATAGAAAAGCTTACATTATAAAATTGATACAGATTTGATCTGTTTTGATCGATAATGCCACAGTGGGTCAGACATAGAAAAGGGTTGATCTAAGAGACTCAATTTTAGATGTTAAAAGTCAAATTGCTATGCATTGTACCACCATACTTCAAGTTATACTTAAATCCCCTATTAATTTACGTACACGTTCATAAGTTTATTTTCCTCCTCCAAAATACTTCACTAAGACTCTAGTTTTAAAGCTCTGATAAGAAAACATGAACTGAAGCTCTAAGGCAGAGGGGTTTGGCCACAGAGAATCCCTTCTCACAGCCACCACTCCAGGCGTCAGGCTGCTGCCCACTGCTGCTATACCACTCTGTATTTTGGCCACAAATTTAGCTTCATGCAGGTGCAAGAAGGATTTATGCACTGCCAGAACTTCTGCACACCGTTCCTATCAGCTACCTCCAGTTTTACAGCAGGCATGAATCATTTCCTCCACTTTTCACGAAACCCAAAGATTAATTACTCAGCAAACAGAATGGCAAACTGGAATAAGAGATTTCCAGTGAACCAGATGACAAGAGCAAAATTTTTAAGAACTAGTAGCTTCTGAACAATGCTCTATCATCAAAAGTCACTTCAGAGTGCCATTCGGGCGTTACCCAGTGTGGAGACGCTGAGTGTCCAAGTGCCTGCCTTCCCGCTGGATTGCAGGCTGGAGCTCTGGGGGCTGCCTGCACAGCACCTGAGAAAAATGAGGTATCTCCAGTATTCAAAAGGGCTACTTATGCGAGACAGATGCTGTCGTAACTAGGATATGCTGAGGAAAATACCATCATGCTCGGTAACTGACAGGCAGGCAGGAATAAGCAACACCATGGTTTTGTTTCCAGTCAGGTTTACATCCTGTGAATACGGTTCAAACGATTCCACATATGAAAAACACCTGTGAACGTGCAGATGGCAATGACTAGGAGATACTGTACCACCTTTTGCATATCCATCTTTTACGTACAATTAACACATCTGGATTTTATAAACTGAGTATATTCCACCCTTTTCATACACCTCCTTCCCTAGCCCCAGTTCTCCAGAGAAGCGTGCTCAAAGCACAGAGATCACAGTTTTGTGATTTTATTTTTTTTTTTAATTAATTTTGACAGGACAATGGATCGTTACTGCTGTTATGGAGATGTGAGGTTTTAAAACATGCATCAATTGTGAATGTATTAACGTGCTTGCTGTTGATGCTATGCAACTTTTAGAATGGGCAACCACTGAATAGGAAAGACACAGTAACTGAAAGCCTGCAGCCCCTCATTGCAATAGACAGGAATGGCAGCAATTTTGTTGCAAAGAACGTTAAAAAGCCACTTGACACAACTGGGAAAACAAGAACCTGAAATGTAAAATAGTTTTGTTCTTCCTAGGACTAGGCCTGCTGCAATCTTTACAAACTGTCCATATGTCATCCAATGACATATGGCAGATTGATGTGAATGATTTTCAAATCTGTTCACAGCTGAAGGACATTGACTTGCAAAACAAGGTAACTAAAATTCATCCGGATGCCTTCAGGGATCTCAACAAACTACAGGTTGTAAAGCAGTATTACAACTATTTCAGTGTTTTGTGTTAATCACCATTAAATATATTAATTATCAACTATTCAGCATGATTACATTGGCCTTCGATTATTATGTTAGTATACAATTATAAAAACAAAAGCAAATGGTGAAAGTAATTATGTTTATATATTTGTGTTTCATTTATATGAAAGCCCACCACACTTGTAAATACACAAAGTAAAACTATATATTTACCATTTATGTATGTCCCAAACCAATCCATAATTGACTTACACACACACATCCTTTTCTACCCACATCCCTTCCACAGCAAGAGCCCTGCAGCTTCCCACTCACACAGAGGTAGTTTACAACGGGAGAATTCTATATACATCACAATTTAAAATTCTCATTAAAATTCAAAAGCTTAGAACAGTATTATTGAAATCTTAACCAGGTGTACTGTTTCCATAACCACAAAAGTGCTTGTATACTAAAATGAATGATATTGTTGATACTGCAGTTAGGATTCTATTGTAAGGCTTGTCAAATTCATTCCGGATTATTTCCAAATAGGTCATGGACCTCCGTGGAAATGCTCTGACAACCCCTCTACCACAGATAGTAATCAGTTTGAACTTCTTTCAACTTGAAGTGGATTTGTCATACAATGCCTGGATATTTAACTGCAGACTAAATGCTTTCAAACAGTCATTTAGTTTCCTTTTTGACTCCTCAAAGAAAGAATAGAGTATTTCATACAATGAATCTGCCAACAGCACACAGAAACCTCTGCTGTATCTGCCAGGTTTCCATTTAAACTGCAGCAACCATGTTTTGCTCAAAAGGGCTGTAATCCCAGCAGGGAAGACATCAGTGCTAAACTGTAACTTGGACAACACAAGGGGTATGTAAAACAGGGACTCCATCCATACGTTGCTAAAATCCAGATGCGTGCAAGAATGATCAAAGAAATCCAGTTTAAAAAGTGTGTTTCAAAAGACACTGTTTGAAAATAACTGAACAACAATTTAACATGCAAATTATTTCATTGGAAAGTAGTATATTAGAACATTTGAAAGTCAAGTTTCCCAAAAAAGAGTCTTCATCTCCTTCCTTACATTAAAGTAGTAAGTGATGCCAAATTATACACAAATAAATTGCAAATCTCAGTTAATTTTCGAAAGTAAGCAAAGGACCAAATAGTGGGGTGGCAGTTCTGGGACATGTAGGAAACCGAGAAGGATACAATAGTGCTTCTAGTATTTAGTTACAGCAAAATGAAATGGAAGTTTATTTGCAAGGGAAAGGATTTATATTTCTTCTAAAAAAAGTACAGCTACTGTAGCATACAGTTCACTTAGGAAATGAATCCAGCATTTACAATAGAGCACTTGAAGTACGAGTGACAAAATATGCAGAGCGAAGACTTCCCATGCAGAAGGAAAACTAAGACCAGACTTAAAGGTTTATTAAGGCAAAAAGTTTTAACTCTAATGGACGAATACCACTTTGAGTGGATAAGGCTTTCCCCTTGGAACACTTTATCCCCAAATGAAAATATGTAGGATCTATCAGAAAGGCCACCTGCTTTGTCTATTAATAAGTCATAGAAACTGATTATGGAATTAAAATCAACATGCTGGATCGCACCAAAACTCAACTGGGAACGCAAGCAGATCCAAAGGCGAAGATCTACATACAACCTTGAAACGGATTGCAAAAGCCAACAACCAGCCATGGCCTACGCTAGTGGAAGTTTGGAACAATTGCTTGGTAGGTACAGTCCTCCGTTTTCAAACCTTTTTGCTGCACTCAAAGCAGTACCTGTAAGAAAATCGTAGTGGTTGACAAGCTGACAGTTAACCTAGTGACATCTCCTCTCACAGCTGCACACAGTGACCATGGTCATGCTGGAGAATGGCTGGCTAGAAATACGGATCTTCCATGAGGCAGATCAGCAGGTGGTTCTAGTACGACCCAGAACAGAGATAGTTTCAGTCACCTCCTCCCTCACCCACACCATTTTTCCCATAAAGTCTGCTATTAAGACCCCGTACGTACTATGTTTTAAATGGGGGGTGGAAATATATGATGGTTTAACAGATACTTGGTACCATGTAAAATGACTGTGGATGGATTAAAAAAAAATATTTTATAATAAAAAGTTAAAATTATCAAAGACAGGTCAGAGTATGTTTTTACAGAAATAACTTGACCCTGCAAACCAAGCATCCTATACTTTTAAGAAAGATTTAGTTTGTATTTTCTTTTGTTTCAGGTAATGGAGTCACTTGGTAGGCACCTAAAGGCAGAATTTCAAAAGGTAATAGCATTCCTTGCATGACACTGGATAAAATGAATAATTTAGTGATACACAATGCTGAGAAAACTGCTGAAGGGTTATATTTGTGTATTTTTAATACAGCAAAGAAATATCTCATCTACAATACAAAGGTGAAAGAAAGGGTTTCAACATTGTTGGTTAGAAAAGCCTGGGACACCAACACTGTTTCCAGACAAGGAAGAACAGAGCAAGACCTTGCACTGGCTGCCTGCCTCTCGGTGCTCAAAAGCTTTGTGCTTTTTGTCTGGGTGCTTTTGCTAGACCCTACCTTGTGAGCCTGTGAAAATTCATGTGCAGGAGCAACGATTCAGGGGTTCAGAACACACTTATTCTAATCAAGCTTTTTCAGGTGAAACATTGTGCAGAGCATGCTCTGCAAGCAAACCAACAAATGCGCAGCACGATTTGTTCATTTGTGATGAGAATTCTTCAAGAAACACACGTATTTTTCCTGGGGAAACTTCTACTTTGCATGAAAATGTCATCGGTAGCAGTGTACACGCACAAAATACTGAAGAAGAGTACCAGAAACAAAGCAATAATGGGATCAGTGTGAATAAAATAACCCAGTGTTTTCAGACATCAAAACTAGTACCAGCAGTGATGAAGATATAGATGTTGATGATAACAGACTATTTTCTGTAAGGGTAAATTACAAGAACAGCAATGAAGTAACACCAAGAAAATTAATGACTAATGACATTTCATTATGGAAAGATTCAAAATATGCAAATAATGAAGACTCAGAGAAGAGCAGGTTCCCTCCCATATCCAGGAGATTGAATGCTAGCAGTTGCATCACACCGACTCTTCAGATTTGGATTTATCCTTCATGGGGGAAACTGGCTTTCCATTTTTCACAATACAAACACATACAGTTGCACAAGATTGTAGGAACAGTGACATAAACAACTCTGGCCTGCTCCAGTCTGAAATCACAAAGGCTACACCAGATTCTTCTGAAAGAAGGTGGTATCGTTTAACATAATGAACCCATGAGCCCTACAAAATATATGCCTGGAAGGCGAAGCTGTGATGAACAACTGGGTCTAAACCGCAACATAAATATAACCAGCGATGTGGGAAATTATATTTTACCCTGTAGCTGCAAGAGAGATACAAATATGGAGAATTTAAGTGTCTACCAAACAACTCTCCTCCTACAAAGTACGACTGTAAAATGGAACGTACAAATGAAAAAAATGCTTCAGCAGATATATTTAGTGATAGCTCTTCAGATGAAGGGACTCCATTCACAATGAGCAACTGTAGTTCTTTAGCAGACTCTGAACTGGAACACCCTGAAGTTAGCAACAACCTGCTGTTCTGTCAACCTTCACTAGAGGAAGCCAATATGAACAGTGGAACTGGGAAGTTCTCAACACTGCCAGAGCCCCCAAAAACTGCTGCTGAACTTCAGCATACTGGGAAAAATGGGGATGAGAACAGCATGTATTTCGAAACCACTATTAAGCTTGCAACAGCATCACCTTACGTTGATACATGTAGTGACCACATAAGCATGTCAGTCACAATTAGTTCTTCAAGTCAAGAAGTTTCTGATAAGTTTCATCATTTTACTAATGCAGAGTCAACAGTACAAAGCCCTATCTCTGATTCTCTCCCCAAAGTACAGATTTTGGTAACACGTTACTTTCGTTACATTTTCCCGTGCATGACACAGCCACAGAGAACACTCCTGAAGAGGCTGAAAGGAATCACCGTGAAGGGGGCACTACATTAAGAAGAAACACAAGTACATCTGAGGACGAACATTTTACTTTTGCTCCTAATGATACCGGTTTGAGTGAAATTGTTAAAAACACATCACTACTGCATTCCAGCAATGAGTCACATCTCCAATCTCTGCCTGAACACACAGCTGAAAAACATTTTACAGTCATTACAGAGAAGGACGACTCGCTACCACAGGGGAAACAGGTGAACACAACTAAGGCTTGTGCAGATAAAATGGAAAGAGGTTTTAACGAGAAAAGCTGTGATAAATACAGGGAATTATAGGATACCAGCAACTGTAGTTTGCCCGAAGAAACCCAGTCTTGCAATCTGACAGCAGATTTGCTGCATCTTCACTCTCCTGGGAAAACACAATCAGCCTTCAACACAGAAGATCATTTCCAACTGGATCAGAGAGACAAGGATGCATATTCCTTCTCAGTCCCACAAGGATTTTTCAATGAAAGCACACAATGCAGTTCATGTTCATTCCCACTAAAAATTACAGAAAATACAATGTCCAAAAGCACAGATTCCAGCAAGATGGAGGATGACACTACTTTGACAGGACTGGAGAACAGTTCTCCAGCTGTCAGTCTCCAAAATTCAAGTGAAAAACTCGATCCAAAAGGTCAGACCAATTTAAGACAGGACCAGTTTTTTGTTAAAAAGAAAAGAGCATTTGATGGATTTGCTAATGTTTTGCAAAGCAGGAGAACAAACTTCAACAGCTGAGATGCAGAACTCCCAGAGAATTTTTGTCATCCAGTAAGATGCAAAAATGATTGTCTTAAAATGAAGTATCTAGCTTTTAATAACTGTTAAATACCATGGGATGTGGTTTTTTGTGTCCCCATCCCCCGTCCCCCATCCCCCAATACAACTTTCTATCTGCCATTAACTTCAGAAATCCAACTTATGGAACTAGACTTAACCATGAGAGGTTAAAGCCTGGATCCATCCCATTTAAAAAACACCGTCATTCCAAAGGGTAATTCAGGCCAGAAGCCATGGACTTTTGTTTAAAGGGTACTTTTTAAAAAAACCAAGAATAATTTCTATGAAAAACAGCTCTAGGATACTCAAATGAGTAAACTACTCAGTAGTTCTAACTGATAATAATGCTTTTGCTGAGTTACTTTCTCATTATTATTGGTACCAAGATATTAGATTTCCTTAGAATTTGCCTCTGATATGTGCCGTTCTGTTTCTCTTTGTCTAAAATAAATGTAACTGAAATTATCATTACATTATTTATTATTATTGTGTTTTCCTGTGGGACTCACCCTTCACAGTGAAATTATACGTATTACTGTCTTCTGCTTTTTGAACCAAATTTGTAGATTAAGTGTCTCTGAATTCCCACAGTTTTGCAAAGATAGGTCAAGTCCAAGCAGTATTCAATTACATTTTAAAAAATTACTTTTTAACTTGGCAAGACATAGAATGAAACCCTTCTTTCTCAAAGAAACTGAATAGACCTCAAGCCTTGCAGAAAAGTCAGTCATGGAGATCTAGCTACTGATGGGACACCGCCTGTAGTTTGTAGATGTGATGACACAGGCAGGGTAATTAAAAAAAAAAAATAATCTGCTATTGCTAAACTCTAATTCTCTATAAAAAAGGATCCTATACCCACTTCAAAATTTTACTGAGAGGCAAATCAAGAGCAGCTCAAAACTGTGTGTTAAAATAACACTAGCTTGATATACAGCAACCTTTTCTAAGCCAAAAGATAACAAATTAAGGTAAAATTTTCTCTGAACAGGGCCCAAGGCCCTTTTCACATACACAGTATCATCAATGTAGTCCTTGAAAGGGAAAGTCATTACAAAGGCAAACAAGCCTGTGTTCCCAGAAAACGTAGGAGGCTGGGCAGCAACTCTGGGAAAACTCTTACCAAGACACAATTAATTCACTAAAAACTCTGAACAGAAGGAACACATTTCAATTCCACCAGATGAGGAGCAAGTCCAACGGCACAGTACATCTTTGAAACTGCCTTTAAAGAGAAAGCTAGAAAAGAACAAAGAGATGCTGACAGAAGCTAATAATTTGTTAGCTTTGCATATTTGGAACTAAAGAAAAAGAAAATCAAGTACTGCAAAAAAATGTAACAGGCAAGTAAGGAGACCAGTACAGATATTATTTGATCTTTGGAAAAATATTTTCTTTAGCACCTCGAGTTTCTGTTAAATAATTGTTCTACATATCTAACATCACAATTATCAATTATGTATTTTCTAAGCCAAGTCACCTACATTCAGATCTCCTGCTGGCTTCTTTGGGGACTTTTTCTAGTTTATTTTCTCAAAACCTCTAACATAACTAACTCAGAAGAGATTATATAGCAGTTTCAGGCAGGTGTTGCACGGATTTGATTTAGGGCACCACAGTATCTGCAAGTAATTGCAGTCAATAACATCTGTAATCAAATTACAAGCAATGAATCTACTGTTCTTGCTTTTCAATTAGTTCTTAGAAGATTTCTATTATTTTTGCACCAGTAATCAGTGATATCTAAATTGATAACTAAGAAAATTTTTTAAGAGCGGGTACTGGCTTAATTTCTTCGGTAGGAGTCAGCTCAGGAACCAAGGATGAAATCACCTTCTAAAGAAACTGATAATTTGCCATCAAATTACTCATGAGTTTAAGGGTCTGATTTTGTTTTCTGTTTTTCAAACACAAGAAAAAGCTTTACACATTTAACTGTCCAGAATTGTTCATACAGTCTGACTAGACAAGTAGTAAATGACAAAACACTCAAATCTGCAAAAATCATAGCATTCCCAGAAGTGTTAAAAATACAGTAACTCTAAAATAAGGTATGTTTCCCAATACAACTCATTACTTGATTACACAAATGTCTGTAAATGTTACATCCTGTTCTACTGCAATTTTTCTCTCCTAATCCCCACACAATCTCAATATTCACATAATGCCCTGGCTTCTATTGAATTTAAGGCTGCTCTTCTCAGAGAACAGTATGTGACACAAAACACAACTGTGTTTTTTGAGTCTGTCTCGGACTGGGTAATCAGAGCACGATTCCTCATAGGAACAGCTATATAGCCACTAGGAGCAGAAAACAGAACAGTATTTCCTCACCACCAGTGCTCTCCTTAGAGCCCATAACCAACTTTCAGTAAAGCTCATTATACACAGAAGTTACTTGCAGCCAAAGCAACTTTACAACCGGAATACATAAAACTTCAGATCCCTCTTTATGGTATGTGAATCTTCACACACTGTGTTGACAGACCTCTCCAAAGCCTGTTGCCTTTCGGCTGTACTAGCTGCTAACAAGTTAAGAAATGCAACTACATAAGCAAGCCAATTTTGTGGATCATGGGGGGAAAGCAAAAAAGCAAAAAACCCTGAGCGGTTCTATTGATGTCTCATACACAGCAATGTTTTGTCATTTGCTTCTGCTACGGTTCAGCATACTTTCAAAATATATATTGGCAAATAATTTTCTCATCTTTATACTGATCACAGGAAGGCTGCGGTGGTGGCAGACAGTACACTACTTGTGAGAAGCTGCAAGTTTTCTAAGCCTCTCTTCATGCCATAAAGTTACAGAAAAAGGTTATCTGCTGTTCTCATCACAGAAAAAATATCGGCTCCTTCATCACAGGATTTTTTTAACGTGACAAAGTATTTAATTTACTGTCAGAATATTGTTGATGTTCTGCCTCAAACTTTCCTTGAGATTTCTGCCTGATCTTGCACCTTTCCTTTCCTACTGATCTCTCCAGACACTCTTATTACCTGTTCATTCAAACCCAAACACTCAGCTGCTTCTCCTTCATATTAGTTCCTCACTTCATTAGAAATTGGTCTTAAACCCTTTTATATTTTCTGTGGCTTCCAAGCAGTACTCTTCATACTTGGCTCCTCTCCGTCCATCCTATTTTGCCATGTGTTCTCTATACAATAGCTACACAGTCCCCTACTCACTGACTCCCTCTAAGATTTTACCCCCTCACTTTTCTTTACCTTTCGGCAACTATCAATCTACTACATCTTGTTCACACTGAAAATGCCAATAGTTTAGCTGGTTTGGTCACCAAGAATAGTCTAGAACACCTACACTAGTACAAAACCAGTTGCTGTTATGGGGTATAAGTATACATCATACAGACACTGCCTTCCTTTTTTTTCCCTGCATAGAAGTTACAGAGAGACGTAACTGCAACTGCTCCTGCCCTAGGGATGTTGAAACTTCTTTAGCTTCATCAGTAACTTCAGGTAGCAAAACTAATGTTCAGCTAAGACTTACGTTACTATCACAGTTGATAGTGGGTAAACAGACTACTCAAGAAAAAAGGTGGCTGAGCATATGTTGTATGAATTCGTAAATGAAGCATGAGGAAGCAGCCAAGACGATGCTGGTACTAGTGGAGGAAACCCTTCTCACAGGGCAATGGCACCCTGAACCCCAAGGTTGACAGGACACAGTATCCCTCATACAGTGAATCAGCACATGAAAAAATACTGAAGTCTTAAGAGTAGATTGAGAACTTCAGATATTGTAATCAGAATGAGACAAAGCTCTCATTTTCAAACACGTATTTATGATACTTGTGTAATTACCAAGTTGTTTGCTGCAGGTACAAAGCATTTCAGTCTTTCCAGAGCACGCTGATAAGTGGCCTGGAAAACCACCCTTGAATGTAAAGACAAGACATTCACATTTAACCTACATAAAATTAACATCGGAAAATATTTGGGTATTAATATTGAAGATTTCATGGTACGGAATCTGATAAATACAAGCAGCAGGCTACATTCTGAAAACTGGTGAAGGCAATCCCAGCCTTCACCACCAGTATGAAAGTAATGAAGAGCTGCTTCTCTAGAAAGGGGCTCTACATCACAATATTCTAATTGTAATATATATTCAATTTAAAATATTATTTTAAGCCAAGAACCTCAGGACTAGTAGCTCAAATCGTGGCTCCTTCAATGACTACATTTGTGAAAGTATTATGGACATTTAGGCTGTAGTCTTCATGTCATTGCTAGCAGCTTTTCTACTGCTCTGCTTAGGTACTATCACTTTTGCTTTAAAAAGATCAATGCAACAGCTCATGACAAGTCAAATAAATAAAATCTCTTCTAAAAAGTAAGAAAAACACAAGCATTTAAGGTCATGAACAGACCCTCAACTCAAAATATCACCCCATTTAAATACTACTAAGACCACCCTTCTCTTCCAGCATTACATTTGAGTAACTTAGAGAACTGCCTTTAGCATATGCCTTTAGAAAGCACAGAATCACAGACTAGCTGAAGTTGGAAGGGACCTCTGGAGTTTAGCTAGTCCAATCCCTCTTCTCAAACAGGGTCACCTACAGCCAGTTGCCCAGGCCATGTCCAGATGGCTTTTGGGTATCTCCAAGGACGGAGACTCCACAACCTCCTTGGGCAACCTGTGCCAGTGCTCAGTCACCCTCACAGCCAAAAAGTGTTTCCTGACGTTTCAAACTGAGCCTTCGGTGTTTCCGTTTGTGTCCATTACTGTCTGGTTCCATCACTGGGCTCTGCTGAAAAAGTCTGGCTCTATCTTCTTTACAGCCTCCTTTCAGATATTTACATACATTAGCAAGATCCCACCCCCCCACCCCCACCCCCGGCATCTTCTCTTCTGGAGGCTAAACAGTCCCAGCTCTCTCAGCGTTTCCTCATAGGAGAGAAGCTCCAGCCCCTTCATCATCTTCGTGGCCCTTTGCTGGACTCTCTCCAAGGTGTCAGTGTCTCTCTGGTATTGCAGAGCCCAGAAGAAGACGCAGTACTTCATGTGTGGCCTCACCAGTGCTGAGCAAGGGGAAGTATCATCTCCCTCAGCCTGCTGGCAATACTTTCTCTAATGCAGCCCAGGATACCATTTGCCATCGTTGTGGCACGGGCACATTGCTGGCTCATCTTCCAACTTGGTGTCCATCAGGAACCCAGTCCCTTTTCTGCCCCAGCATATGTTGGTACATAGGGTTGCTCCTCCCCAGGCACAGGCCTTTGCACTTCTCCTTGTTAAAATTTGCGAAGTTCCTCTCAGCCCATTTCTCCAGCTTGTTGAGGTCCCTCTGGACAGCAGCATGACCCTCTGGTGTATGAGCCACTCCTTCCAGTTTGCGGTCATCAGATAACTTGCTGAGAGTGCATTCTAGCCCCTCATCCAGGTCATAAATGAAAAAGCAGGACTGGATCCCTGCATTGACCCCTGGGGTACAGCACTTGTTACTTGCCTCAAACTAGACTTAGCACTGCTGACCACCGCCTTCTGGGCCCTGCCATTCAGCCAGTTTTCAGTCTGCTTCACTGTCTGTTCATCCAGCCTATACATCAACAGCTTTGCTACAAGGACCTCAAGGGCCAAAAAGTGTGGGCTGAGATGAGTGGGACATTCCCGCTCAAATGGACTCTTCTCATTGAAAACATTTGTATTTACAATACTGTTTTACATCTACACACTCCATTTGAAACATACCTTTTTCCAACCAAGTTTTAAATACTGATTTACCTTACTATTAGAAATAAGGATGACAAGATTGTACATAAAGTTCTCTGCTACTAAATGATAAAGGTTGCCAGCTGACATGGTGTGAGTTCAGATGAGAATTTCTGAAGTATGAGCCACAGAAAAATCTGAAGTCAGTTGCTGAAACCAACACAAATACTGTTTATTTGTGGGATGCCATTTTACATCAACACCAGCAAAAGACCTAAAAATTAAACAGATGAGCTCATGTTAGGTGGCATAACAGTACTTTTGTCAGGTCGTGAGTCACAGGAGTTTAGCACACCTTATTTATGTAATATCCAAATTACTAAGACATAGAGCATTCACAGTTATAAGTTAGCTGCTGTTCCTGCAACAGCAGTGTCAGTAGGTACTATTTTGTGACAATGTATGTACACACACGGGGTGGGGGGTGGGGGGATGGGAATTTAAAAAATAAAAACAAAGTATAAAGCCAGGTTTTGGTCTCAGTTACAGACAACAAACTAAATAGTTTGGCTAGACTCTAAAGACTTCCACAGCAATATGAAAGGACAAAATCTAAGGCCTAGAAAGAGGTATTTTAGCAGTTATAATTAAAACCAGGGCACAAGCTAACTTTTAAAGCTGTCTATATGAATTCCAAGAGTATTAAACAATTTGTTAGACTTGTGACCAAGGGTCAACAGAAATCTGGAAAAACCTTAACACAACTGATGTCCATTTCTTGCCCTTCAAGAAAGCTGGGAACATTAATCAAGTACTAATGAGCTGTAACAAGTTTTGCTCATGTGAGCATATTTGTGATTAAATGTAAGTCACATATTTGTGGGGAAATGGAAGAAGCCTCCAGTCCTCTACAAATGTTAGAAACTGCTACACAAAGGTAACCCAAATATTTATTGTACCTGAAAGAAAACCTTGAACAGGTTAACTGAAAACTCATGAAGTGTTACTCATATCCTATGATACGGTAACTCAAAGAACATAAAGTATTCCCGTAATTTCCATCCTCTTCAGCTTGCTTTCCTTGAAAAGGTGAAAAAACAACAGTAACGCAGAATTATAGTGGTGTTTTAAGCACCTAATATTATTTTGCTGTAGAATGAAATTTAATTTGTGGAATGTTTTGGTTACTAATATTCATAGAATCACAGAATCATTTAGGATAGAAAAAGACCTTCAAGATCATCAAGTCCAAAGAGCTCCAATGTTTGTCATCTATCAACTTAGAAAGTGTCCACTGCTATAGTATCTGGACACTGTTTTCCTTCCACTAACTGGCTTTCCACTTTACATCTCCCAAATACCAAGCATGAATTGCACACAGATCATCAAGTTCCTGCCGTAAGGACAGCAATAGTACACCAGAAAGATTAATGTAAGACCTGTGACGCTTCTTCCACAGTGACCTCTCAGTGTCTTGTCCAAGAAGTCAGCAGTATTCCATGTATTACTTTTCAAAACGAAAAACAAAACAAAGCCCTACATCAACTATATGATGCATAACAAACAAAAAAGCAAACGCCAAACTTGTACTAAATACAACGCAAGCTGAGTAGCTTAGTAAAGTTTCCACAATTAATTAAAAATTAGAGGTAATTTCTCCACAATACAAGAAATGGCAACATTAGGATCCTCTGCTTTATCAGCACATATAGCAAAAACAGAAGGATGGATAGCACAGGGAAGCTTATCAAGCCATACAGGTCCATCTCAGTCCGTTCGTTCTCTATAAATGTCAGTAAAGTTGTCTACTAGCTGTAATTGAATTTGTGGTTTATTTTATGAAGATAAATGTTTACAAACCAGCTAAAGACTACAGATTCACCGTGCCTGCAAGTGGAAGGAAAAAAAAAAAAAAAAAAAAAGGCAGCATCTCATTCACTTCCAAACATTCTTCCTGTCCATCACTCCTGATTACTTTTACCTAGAGAAAAAGTTTGTTTACTTATGCAGTGTGAGTACTTTCTGAGGTCCTTTTCCTCTTCTTTCTTTGTTTTTAGTTAAATTCTGTATTCTGCTAAACGTTAGCAAAACTTGGAAAAAGAGCACCTGGTTGAGCTGAACAGATTTCTGTTGACCCTGTTTTATGAAAGTTATAATAGTAATAGATTAAAAGTGTCTTTGGCTCTTGCTTCCATTATTGGAAGTCAAATTATTTGTGATATACAAAACCTTTTATGCAAACCTTGTATTTGTTGCAGGATTCATGCCAATTTGTGCTAAACAGTTTTCTGGAGTCATTAACTACCTTAACATTTCAGAACAACTACAGTGTATCACTTAAAATGTTACCAACCACAATTTAGCCTATTGTTAAAAGTTCTATTGCTTCTAAATTCATCCTTCTAAGAACTACACCAGCAGCTCCACTGATACTTCCTTATGGTTATACTATGGTAATATACACATTTACATCAAAAATCTTAATAAAACGCATGTGTTTTAGTAAGAGGCTTATTGTAAACATTAAATACCACACTCCACTGAATTAATTTCTTGTGCAAACTGGCATCAAACATGGAATTAACGTTATGCATATTAGTACGTAACAAAGCAATGACTATGTATGTCTTACCACTATTAGCCTGAAAGAGTGCTGTTTACTGTCATGGAAATCTGAACATGACTACTTCACAGGGAAAGGTAGTATTTTATTCTTAGCATCATGAACTTTTAGGTTTTGTATATGCATACATATTGTATATTTATGTATATACAAACACACAGAAACACACACACACATTTTTTGTCTTTGGCAGCTGAGTTTGACAAACAAAACCCAACAACAACCAGATTTGAACACAACTGACCACCTGCAGCACCACAACTACAACCTCCAGGCCCAGGGCAGCAAATTAATGTGCTTTTGCTAAACTAGGCTTAATCCTGAAAGTAGTCAAGTTAATGACAGTTGTTCCTGACTTCAGTGATGGCAGAATAGGACCTTCAATACAGCTGAAATTTTCACATTCAACCTAGAATGCTTCCCACCCCTTCCCCTGGATTGCATTCTACAGAAATAACAAAACCGCTAATACCTTGTAAAGTACTTCTACAGAAAAGTAATGTTACTCATTCCAAAACATCCACTGGCCCTTTTTTGTTAAATGCTCCGTGAATCAATATGGAACATTTTAATAAATCCTTAGGGATCAAAGCTTAGGGATCAAAGTTTAATAGCACCGGATACTTTGAGGACCTATTTGTAAAAATCAACACTAACATTACTTAATAAAGAAGGGTAAGGCAAAGACAACGTGACAATTACAGAACATAAACATAATTCCATTCACTCATTTTCCCCAAAATAATCACTAGAACTGTCCTATACAGATAAAGAAATGAGTGAAATAGGCAGTGGTCCCTACTAAAAAGTACTGTCATCTAATGCTGGTGTTTAACATGCCCATTGCCTGCAATGGACATTCTGCTAGGAAATTCCAATCCTAGCATGAAAGAAAAAGTAATGTTTTGGCTACTGGATATCATATTTTTAATTACTTAGAAACACAAAATTAAAGACCTTGGGAAAGACTAATGTTACAAACAAAAACCCCTCAAACCTCTGTTATCTATATGCTAGGGGTGAGCAGGTTTTATTCCCCAAACCACTACTTGTAGCTAGAACTTTCAATTTTGCTAGATCGCAACATAGACCAAACACTCTCGGTAGACAAAAAATCAAAAGGAGTATGCCAAAGGCAATTTACGAAAGTCTAAAACCCATTTTTAAAAGGTACTTTAATTTGTTCATTTGTACCTGTAATGACTACTGCAGTTTGAACATTAAAAAGTCAATACTTTTTTCTTCAAATGGAAATCATCTGTGGCATGTACAACTATTACAGTGTTTTAATATTTATATGTGTGTGTATATATATATATATTTATTTTTTTTTTTAAGACACCGATGTTTCATTCCTATTAAGCAATAGGTCAGGTTTGGCGAATTCCAGTGAAGAAAGTCACAGCGTGTCTTCTCCCCTCAGAAACTGGCATCTCAAATAGTAACATTAAAATTGACAATAGTTCTTTACATAACTATGTCCAAGCAGTCTGTTCATTTCATTTTCTGAAATGCTACATTTGAGACCAAAAGAAAAACAAAATAACCTAAGTTTCAGCAAACATGTAAGTGATGACTAGAAATATGCCACAAAATTATTTTTACAATACATTTCTGCAGAAATTATCCCTAGGTGAAGCTTTTTTTTTTATACACATATACAAAATTTAGACAGCAATATACACATAATCACAGTGAAGACGCTGGCAAGTTCACCAATTTGTAGTGTAAATACAAAATGCAAAGCAGCCTTCAAAGAGAACAATGCTACACAGCAAGCATAAGCTAGCTTGTTAAATAGCAAACATCAAAAGTTCCCTGCAAAAGGGATGCAGTGCAAGAAAAGCAGCATGCACTTTGATACAAATAGCAGTTTATGGCTAATGGTTGACATAACTGTGGTAACAGTGACTCTTGAGTGGCTGTGCATAGTTAAACTTCTATGTCATCTGTTTTCCTTTATACCATTCCACAAACTCATCCAACAACACTGGCCCTGTAGAGAGATCAAATAACTGTATTTTACAAAATTTTGTAAAAGGACACTGAATGATTTATCTAAGAGAAATAAATTATTTTAGAACACCAACATATGGTAGTACTTACAGGCTCCATCCTCATCATAGTTACTGAGGTCAAGGTTAATTGTTCTGCTGAATTCAAGAACGTTACACCATTGGTCCTTATTGATAACTTTGTATTTTGATTGCTGCTTAAGGCAAGAAACAGAAGTTACTAAAATATACTTTCAACTCCCTCAAGTTCAGATTTGCTTCCAGAAAATTTAAGCCTTGTGATGAGTTATTTCAATCTGTATACCATCTAAAACTAAACAGGATTAAAGAAACTACTAAGTAGTCAAACCAGTATTGAATAATCCACGTTTCTGATTAAGACATCTTTTAGTGGACAAACATACAGCAGTAAAATCAAAGTCCAAAAGCAAATCAAAGACATTCTATACTTTGTCCTGCATTAAATAAACCTTAACAGCATAGGGACTTGGGGAAAAGGAAAAAAGGAAAGATAACCAGCTACAAGTACTGCTTTGGAGGTTAGTATATTCTAAATTAGAACAAAAATTTCTTTGCTATTCAAACTTCACTGTTTCAAACTTCATACCTCTAGAAACTGGTGAAATACTGGAAAAAGGGACCATGTCTTTCCTAAAAGAAGGCCCAACATACACTTGGCAGTATTGATATCTAGGCTGCGCTGGTCCTTTTCCTGCATAAAAAAGGAAAAGATCAAAAAGGAAAGAAGAGCATGAGTTCAGGGTTTTTCACTTCCCCCACTGCCTGTACTACAGTTCACCCACAAATAAAATAAATTAAAAAAATAATTAATAGCAGTGTCTAACAGTGGTTTTTAGTAAAACAACTTCCTAGTAAAATTTTCACCTGCAGAGCTAACGGTTTGCTATAAAGAGATACTGCTTTTCGTAAACTTTCCAAAAAAGCTGTCACCACTATCGCAGATGAGGCATACCCTCCTGTTTGTGGGTTCAGACCTTTCTAGAAAGCAATGGCTATTAGACCCATACCCATGTTCACATATATGCCTCTGCTTAGCCAGAGAACTCTTAAAATAGTATCACTGCACATATTTCCTGTGGTATTATTACAACTACACAAACTGTCAGTAGCTATCAGGTAACACTAACTATGCAAGAATGAGCCAAGGAGGTTCTTTGTTCTGTTATTCTACTGATTACATGAAATTCAGATTAAAATTAATTATCAAATGAACAGGGGGAGCATAATACACTAGCACATGGAGACCCCTCTCAGAACTGTCACAGTTTTATTTCAACATAGTAGTAGTATATTAAGGCTTAGGGGGCGATTTTTTTGTTTCTGCTAAGAAAAAGCAGCAGTACCCAGCAGATTCACTACATCTAATCAGTGGGAAAGTTAATATATTTGGTAACACAACTTCTGCACATCTCAAAAGTAACGTGTGTACATGTTAAATTCCTTTCTGTTAAGTAGATTATCCATTTACATTTGTTGTCTTGAAAGTAAACAAATTTTGGTGACAGATGGGACATAAAACCCTACTCTTTTACGCCTTGGTTACAGCATTAAGCTACAAATTCAGATGATAACAAAATCAAAACAAAATTTCCATATTAGCTACTATAGACATTGAACTCTCTGTATATGTACTCATGATTGCAGACTGCAAAATCTAAATTAAGAACAGGGATATAGGGATATCCAGGATAGAGGGAGTACCTAATAGAACAGTGCAAGACAGCTACCCAAGACAAAGGGAGTTGAGTCCTACACCTCACTTGTACAAGTGCAGTTGTGTGTATTATAGAATACACACCTTTATTACAAAAAAATCCCAAACTCAAAACATAACTGAATTGTCTTTCATCATGTAGGAAGGATTTGGTATAGCAAGAACCCAGCTCTCCGACAACTGAATACCTTAGCCACAAGGTTATCCTCTCTTCTTGAAACCCATTTCATACAATACACCTCAATTCTAAAATTGTGTAGACAGAATTTAACGTAGATTTGTTTTGGAAGGGAAATAGAGAGGCCAGCAACTCTGAAAACATCAGTAGCTGTTTTACAGTCTGGTCACTAAACCCAAGAGGGACTTCCCCCAATCTCATCTAGAGGAAAAAAGCAAATTCCAGGATGAAGAAAGCTTTTCAATCAGTAATAAAGCTGAAAAACAAACCTGCAAAGGCTTTTTTGTATTCATATGATACAATTCTTTCACTTATTTCAAACATCAAGTAATTCTAAAAACTAAACCTCTTTCCAAGGCCTATTTACACTTCTGCCACAAACACCTTTAAGCAAAAATTATACTGCTGTGAGCATACCTTTTATTTTCCATACTGTTTATACTCTGAATTCTTCCCACACACTCAGGTGTTAATGAAATCAAGCTCTGTTGCCTTTACTTTGGACATGCTATTTTTACATGCCTTACATTGTTAAGTTTCTACATTCTCCCTCTCAAAATACTGCTCAGACAAAATTGTTCAGATAAGCCCTTTATACCCGCCTCCAACTGCCTAATGGAACATCTGCCATGACAGACGTTCCACTTTCATTCTTAACATACATTCCAGATACTTACATTCTCTTTCTTGGATACAGTGGAAAGAACATTGAAAAACTCTGATAAATTTCAGTATTCATTTTATATTGATGACAGACACTCTGAGATTTTGCACACACACACACACCCCTCCCAATATTTTCAATAAAAGACCTATTTAAGCCATGAAATACATGCATCTGTGTGTTCCCAGACTTGGCAATGAATGTCAAAGAGGGAGTAAGAAAGGTATTTGTGCTTAATACCAACATACGGTGTTTTAAATTATTTCCTCAAATCCATGCCGACTTAATTCATGCATAATGGTTATTTTCATTGACTAAATACTGAATCTCAACAGAAGCTTTCAAAAATTCTCTCTTAAAACCTGAGAAGTTTAGACAAGTACTTCTGCCATGGAGCACCTCCCTGAAATTATTACCCTTAGGATGGAAATTATACGATCTTCTGAATCAAAAAACCAAAACCGTTCCCATCAGCTTTTTTTCTATCAGTCATTTCAATTATTCTGATTAAAATTATGTAGATTCATCTGCTGCATCTAGATAAATGTATCGGCCTTTGTCAACATTAATTTCTATTCTTACTGGGTGCCATTCTCCAATAGACTTCCCCTGGCTCCACAGTACTAAAAGTTCAATAATTCTATTAATGCAATACTGTTTTTACAATTCCCCTGTTGATATGCCTTTGACTTGCAGTTCTACAATCTGGGGTTTCTTGTCACAAATTATGTCACAGCATCTGTATCTCAGTATTTTTCCAAGACCATATTTGTCACATCAGCTCATTACCTCTCGAAAAAACTCCACCCATTATGCTCTTAAGTTTCTGCACTTACTTTTGACAGGCTGTCAGCTGGCACCGATTTGCTATCTATTCCTAATATTTCATCAGTATTTTGAACTTCTTTGGCAACGTTAGTTATTTCTAGCCTTTACATCTTACATTGAGCAAAACTTGCAGAATAAATCTTCACACACCAAAGAAGGAATTAAGATGTTGATATGGCTTTTTGTTCTCTCATACTAACTAATACCATGCATTCTGTCCTATTCAGCTGTAGGTTTCCTTGCTTAAAAGTGAACTACTGTAAATCTCTGCATGATGACATGCAGAAAGCACTGATGTACCACAAATCTGAATACTTATGACAGACTTAACGATCAGAACTGCTATCAGTTCAACTTCTTGTTATTTTTCTCACGTTACTTCTTTTTCCTGCAAGTTTTCTTGGTGCTTTTGATTATCCTTCATTGAAACCTGAGCTTCAGTTTTGCCTGTGATCATTTTTATGTTACATGTTCTGTAGATTTCATCACATTAGCAAGACCGATGTTCAAATTCCATATCAATTCAGAAAATTATAGTTCTTTTATTGCTCCCTTTAAGTAGGAATAGTCTTATGCATATTATGGATTCCAATACAGGTACAATTTTATCAATATGTATTTTACAGTAGGAAGACTGATATTGGGATATTGTTTAATAAATACTAAGAACATCATTAATGAGCTTCCAACACTCTTCTGAACCGGTATTTGTATTATATCATATCCAGCTTTTATCATGTTAGTTATTTTTACCGCCTTCAGAAACGCCTGAAGTGCCTTCCTGTTTTAAATACGTATATGCTCACAAAATCCAATCAGTAAGAAGAAAACCCAGGGTAATTATAAAGCCAGTGGAAGTGGCAAAGCTCCAATATGGCTTACATGATTTCCTTGAAGTCACATAATAGCTTGAAGCTATGAAGGTAACAAAAACACATCAAAACACTAAGCCACTGAGCATCAAGAATCCTATATACATTCCTGTTCCGTTTCTGGCATTTTGCATCTACTTTTCTAGAACATTAACGTTCTATTTGTTGAAAACAAGATTGATGGTATCTTAAGAGAAACAGAAGTATGCAGTATTTCAATTATTACTTGTGAAAGTTAACTTTTCATTTCAGATTCTGGTCTTCCACAGTACTTACCCGTGCAAAGTCAAATGCATATCTATAAATAAGTTTAAAATTGGTAGGCTCATTTAATAAAGATCTCAAGTAATCCAGAGAATTTCTCAATTTTTCTGTAGTATCACACCTACAAGAAAAACACAAAGCAAATTCAGAGTCTGCATTCTTATATAGATATCCAATGTTTTAGAAAAGAATCTCTAACATGTACCTCCATTAACCTATCCAAAATACATCGCTCTGTACAAAGGCATGTTTATGAGTTTGTCTGCATAAAATGCCTTGATTAAACCCACACTGTGAAATGGATCTAGACAAAATAGCAAAGCCTTACATTGGTACTCTGATAAAAATTTGTTTCGCTTTGTAGAAAATGCACTCTCCAACAGATTAAACCAAGAGCTTGTCTATACATGACAAACAACCAGTAAACCACAGCACTGAAACAATACTTTCTATAGTTTTGCTGGAACTATAAAACTTCCTACACAATTTCAGCCATTCTGTTCTGGAAGATAAGTCAAAACATAGTTCTTTCTCCAACTCTCTATGAAACACAATTATTCAAGTACCTTCATGTTAATTATGACATGAAGATAAGCTCTCAACTGGAGAAAGCAACTCTTAGGAAGAACATGACAACGCAGAGTCACAGAAAAGCTTTGTATTATTTAGCATTTTAAACTACATATGTTCTAACAACATACCAGTATCTCACAGATAGGTCCAATCCAGTGACAAAGACAGGTGTCCTTGAGGACAGAAACAATGTCGAAGCTCCCAGCATATCTGTTTTCTTGAGACTGCAGACATTCTAATCCAACTGTATTTAGACACGCAGCTGTCAGGTTTCAAGCTGTCTCTAAGTGGCCGTATCATCATAAATAGGACCAAAAATGTATGGCTTCTACTCCACAGCAGAACTCTCTGCTTTAGCTATTATGAGTCAAAACATCAACGTATGTCTTTTCTAAAACATTGGGTTTCCTTTAACAAACTTAAAGAGTTTTTTTCAAAGCACTTACTGCAGTGATGTCATTCCTTTTAACCATTCTTGTAATGTAAAGTAGCCCATGTTTTGTGCATCCAACTTCCACGCTAATACAAGCATAACTACCTGTTTTAAAGAGAAAAAAAATTAAGACAAAGAAATTAACAAAGAGATCCACATATTTTTCAAATAACTACTGTTTAGTAGGCTACAAATGCTTTACTTGTATAAATGCGGTTCAGAACTTTGCTAGACTGTATTTTAGAATTTAAAAAACCTGAAAGTGACAAACCCGTACATGGTCCAAACAAAGAAAAGTTAACAGTGCAAAGAGCATGAACATCAGTCACCACCAGCCACTTTACTTTAAGGGAGCATGCAGAGTCACCTAGCAAGCAGTGCAATGAAGAAGAGGAATTGTGCCAAAGCTACAGAAAAGGTTTCCCAAAACAACTACAGATTTTAAGTATTGATCTGATGATGTTACATTTGACATTTGTTAAACTCATGTAGATGAACATCAGCTGCAATCCATGAGCTCTGTGAAATCCAATTATTCTAAAGCTAATAATGATCCTACCTGAATCCAGCTACCCCAGGGTATTGTAAACCTACCTAATTTTGCAGGTCTGACCATGCAGTATAATTCAAGTAGATGTTAAAATAAAACTAGGTGAACTGACGTTAACACACATCAAAACAGAGGCTGATACAGTTTTGCCCAAAAGGAAAGACAGTCCTTTCCACATGTCACATAGAAGACTGAAGCAAAATTAGATAAAGTGATACCATAAGATTACTATCTTATCCAGGAACTTAAAAAAACAGCTCTGATATATACATGGAAAAATCCACAGGAAACCTGACCCTGCAGACTACAAGGGAAAAAAAAAAAAAAAAAAATCAAGCCATTTAAATTTGCAACTCAGCCATTAACTAGCTAATATTAGGGCAGCTCTGTACATTTTTTATGCAAAATCAGAATACCTACTTATATACCCAAATATTTGCATAAATCTCAAGGGTTTATTATACTAATACCCTCCAAAATTAGAAGATTACATCTTATATTTCCAGTAAATCTTTCAAAACCACAATTCTCATTTTACTTAGAGAAGATGCTTTATGAATGCTACTAAAGATGGGACTTGCATATAAAGAGCAAAAATAAGGCACTAGGAAAAAGCCTGTAAAAGGCACAACTATGCCTTTTTGAATTTCATTTAGTTCTGTATATAACTACACATAAAATAGATATATGTAATTATATACATTCCTTATTTGTGTTTTGAAATGGCATAATGGGAGTGCTAATACTGCCCACATTTGAAATCCCTTTCTCTCCAGAAAACCTGAAGAAAACATTACTTCATATTTTTGTAGTTGCTACATTAAATAATCTCCAGTGTCATCATCTCATTGTTTCAGAAGAGACAACCATCAGCTTGGTGGTGTTTTTTTGTTTGTTATTTTACATATCTTTTTTTTTTTTTTTTTTTTTTTTTTTTTTTTTTAAGTGGGGGGAAGCAAAAAAGGAGTGGCAGCAAAGACAAATTGAGGTTTTACATGTTGACAGTTTAGGGTTTAAAATACAGTTGTTTCCAAATGTATACATAAACCTCCCTGGTTTATATTTCATTATTTTTCTTTTAACTGCCAAGAATTTTTTAATTCTTGTTGGAAAAATAAGAGATAGAAGACTGGCTCATGTACATCATAATAGATTAGACATCTTTTGAATGGACTTTGAACTTACATTTTCTGGTTCAACTCCAATGTCTTCACAAAATTTTTCCATACCTTCTGGCCCTACAATGTCATCAGTGCCTGCAAACAAAATGCATTTTACTTATCTCTGAAAATTAAAACAGTCTGACCTTTACCACACAAGACAAATGCAATCATGCAGTACAACCTGAACTTCCGAATAAGTTTTTGTTGATTTTGTGTTTGTTTTGTTTGTTTATGCAATAAATTTTTCCACACTTCCTATCCGACTTGGATACACTTACGTCTTTATCTCACCTTTGGAAATAGAGACAGAAAAGCTGTAAAACAACTTTTCATTCCTAACAATATCCTTTATTCTACCCATTTACTGAGATAATCTTGGAAGAGTACATTTATAAGATCTTCAAGAATGCACTTAAGATTAGCGCAACAGCCACGTAATATTACCACGGTTAAATGAGTGGATGACTGTTAGTGGCATTCATTTCATTTCTTGGCTTGAATCTCTACGGTTATCATAAGATCATATCACATAAAAATGTAACGCACAGCTACACAAGATACAAGACATTACCATTCCCAGAATCTCATTCCTTAGATAAAGATAGTGTATGAGACAATAACATTATCTATCAAAGAAAGAGCCCAAAATAAAAATCTCTTGCTCCTGTTTATTCATATTGCTATACCACAGCCACACATTATCCAAATTTTAGTAACCGCAGGGGGAAAGAAAACATGAATTACAGCTATTTCTCTGCCAGCTGAAAAGGAGAAAAAAAAAAGATTCAAAATACAGATGCTATTAAAATGCACTACTATTAATAGATGCTGTTAAATCAAGATATTTGTAACTTCTACAATATTCTGTTGAAAAAATTATACAGGCATTAGACTTGTACTGTGCCATTCTATTTTTTTAGGTACATTTTAAGTTATTTGGACTACTTGATTGGAATTATTTTACTCACATTTAAAAGGGTTCATTTAGGAAAAAAACATAAGAGGCTGAAATGTCTACTTTCATCCAATAAAAAGATCACATGTGCAAGAAAAAAAGGTTTTATAAAGGGATGAGCAACCTGTGAGTTATTATTAGGCGACCTAATATTCTAGAAATAACACGGTTTAATTGTGTCTTTTCCCACCTTCTCATGACATCCTCTCAGTTCTCTGAGTGTAAACAACAGTCTTTAAAAGTTAGACTCATTCTGCAATGTAAAGATACAGCAGGGAAAAAATCCCAAACAAATGCAGTGTCAACTGTCTGCATAAAGGAGAAGACTTGAAGCAAGAACACAAAAAAGATTATTTTTTGAAAACTCATTTTTTAGAGTGTTACTGAATACTGTAAACAGAATCATACTCTCGAATTCTCTCTGGTTTATTTTGGTATATGCATCCAATGGAAACTCAAAAGTTTTTTCATATACAGCCCTCCTTTCATACCGTCTTTCCATGAAACTGAACAAAAATGAGTTATCCCTGTTGCTAGAGTAAAAAAGTAGATCAAGCTGGTCAAAAAGGCAGAGAATCTAACAGGTTAGTTTTGACTTGTATTTGTCTGAATCTCCTCTCAGACTGCCACAGACAAATGACATCTCAAAGTATTTAATTTTGTTTATATGATTTTAATAGAAGAAAGATTTATTACATCAAATTAAGTCATTCTTCATTATGCATAAGAAGCAGACAGACCAGAACAATCTGTGAGCAATGTTATCCAAGACAGCATCAGAAAAACTGCAAGACAACCTTATTTTGTCAATCACCTATTTAATTTCCTTTTGGTCTTTACAGTCATGAGATCATTTTCCCCCATACTTCAAGTTCTCCCCTTCAGAAAACTACATGTAAGGAAATGAATACAACAACAAACTTCACTATTAAAGGATCATCTTTTGTGATTGCAGATCATAATTAACCATCCTAGAAGTAATGCCTGAAGAAAGCTGTCATACAAAAGGGGCAAGAATAAATAATTCAGTCTATCTTCCCTACACCTTGCGATGGAAAACTATATAAAAACAAGACTAGTATGAGATACTCGAATTGATTCACTTCCTTCCTTGAAACCATAAGCACCAGATTCAGCAGGAACAACTGTAATATTACTATCTCCCCCACCTTATTTTTTTTTTAAAATTAAAGACACTTCTGAAGCATAATTCTGTACTGTTCAGCACTAACATGGCAGATGTCAGAACTTCTAAAGTCAGAGAGATAATATTTTAGACAGAGGTACACCTTTAACTATATATTTGAATAGTGAAGTATACATGTTCCCAAACATTTTGTTTCACACCTTCTGTATTCTTTTTATAGAACAGAGACAAAGACAAAATTGCCCCTTGAACTCTTCAGCTTCACACTACACAAAATATAAACCAAGACCCTTCTTTAAGACCCTTACAAAAAAAGCCTCTATATTCAGTCTTGGAAAAGCTCAGTTAATGCAGTTTTTATATTCCAATATAGATACGTTTTTTATTAGGAAATTTGCATTTCACCCTTACCTGCGTATTCATAGAACCATTCTAAGCATCGCTTACTCGAAAAGACTTCTTCCTCTGCTTTTATTCTAGTCGAATCATATTTTCTATACATACTTAAAGAAAGAGATACAAGTAATTAATCCATTTTTTGTAAAGCAATCTTTTAATCAACAACCACTGTAAGCAGCAGTACTTTTCCGTTCATGAACCAGTTTACCCAACACACTGTCCTCATATCCAGTCATTTGGGACACTGCTTAACAGAGTAAGAATCACTGAACCTAATACTGTGCGTGCTCAAGTTTGTCGCATTTCAGCTGATTCATAATTGTTATCCATGTACATAAACTTTCCTTATAACAGACTAGTTCAAATCCAACCCCAAAGTGGTTTGTGTAATTTCAAGTAAAACTTGCGCACACCAGTAACTATTACAATCAACTGATGGGCTGCAACTCGGCTGTGGGTCTAAACCCAGAGTAATTCCATGTCACAGTCAACACAGACCCTACCTGTAGGCGCACACATCCTTTGTGCACTTTAACTAAGGAGAACTGCATATACTCTTTTTGCCTCCTCAAAAGATCCTACAAAAGGCTTAAAGGCCAAAAGAGGCATGATCCACACATACTACCCTAAAGCCAGTAAGTTGGCAACACAGTAGAACCAGAGAGACCAGGTTACAGATCCTCACTGATAGTAACTCAGGGAACCCCATTCATCACGGTGTAAAGACTACCTGAAAAGCTAGATCCATAGCTCCCCTTCCCCGCACTGATGGCTGGCGAGGTGATGCTCTCCTTCGACAAGGAGCATAAGGAATTTTAACTACATGCAGAAAGCAACACTGAATTACCAGTCTCCTGAATTTAGTACCTGAAACACCTAAAGCAGGGAAGGCATAGCAGAAGTTGACAAGTTACTCCACCCTGTTAATCTTATAACATAAACTATATATTTTGTGCCTGTTAGAGGAAAGAGACACAGCAGTCCAAGTAGTTGTTCACTGCTGCACGTATAGTCTCTGATCCATTCCCACCGCTCTGCAGTTAGCTTGGGCTCGTAAAGGCTAGAAGAGCTGAGCAACAAATGGCTTGGACTAGAGGAGGTAGCCATGCAGCTGTCGTAAGCATGCAGCCCTTCCTCCCTTGTGTCAAACTCTGCTGGGGGAGGACAACCAAGTGGCTAATTGGTTCAAGGATAATTTTCAGACAACTTGAAGGCATTAATTTCGAGTTAGTCTCATCACTACTCTGTCCTTCTAGAAAGAGATGTAAAAAATGTCTATACTTACGAGCTTAAAGTACACTGATCCTACTATCCTCCACCTAGCTCAGGTATGAGCTATGAGGCACTGTAGCTAGAAGTCAATGACACACAGATCATACTGACAGTAATTCAAAGAACTGTTCCATGTCTGTTGTCATAGTTCTTTTAAATCCACTAACCATTAGAAAATACTAGTCAGAGCAAAATGACAAATTGCTAATTCGAAGACAAATACAAATGAGGTTCTTTAATTTTGAGATGGCAAGAAAAATTAACACTGTACCGAAACACATTGATCTGCAACAAACACACACAGCAGGAAAATGCTAGTCACACGTCTCAAACATACATAATATACCTACAATTTGTAGGGTTTCTTTATTATTTTGAAAACTCTTTTTTCTACTTGAATTGCCTACTTTGTATAAGCTTTACTGCAGTTGCAAAAAACAGGCTGACAGCACCGTCCAGTAAGTAAACAACTAAGGTGTTAAGTCAGCGTTGGAACAATTTTTTTTTTCCAATAAAAAAAAAAAAAGGCCTGGTAACTCATACTTGCAGAACGAACCCCATGTTTATGAAAGACCTATCCGATATTTTTTAGGCTATTCTAAATTCAGAGAAATCAAAAAAATGTCTCGAGACAAAGAAAGGAGACATTCCACCACTCTGGCAAAAGTCCAATTATTCAGTATCCCCTTTTTTGTAAGCAAACAAACTTGACAAAAACCAACTAGAATACCAAGTTAAAAACTGACTGTAGCAGGAGCTAGTCCACATCGCTATTCTACTCTATTCTATTAATTCAAGAAATCTCTAAGAGCACTGCTGGGACCTAGGACATACAAAACTAATGTAGCTCCCAAAGACAGACATTCATCACATGACTTTTTTCTTTTTTTTGACAAAGGGGTGATAACCAAGTGCCTTGCCCTGCTCATTCACATAACTCATCAACACACTGTCAGTATGTGAACAGTGGATTTCGAAAGGAACCCTCAAGAAACAAATTTATTGACAGTGCTCTAGGTCATTCAAGTATTTCATAAAAAAGATTCCTGCATCTACAAGTAGCAGAGCTAAATACTGTAGGCTGAACCAAGACACCAATGACAGCAGTATGTGCAAAAGGAATGGTGAATGAGAACAGAAAAAAATCCCAGCCCTTTTTATACATTCACTGCATCTATGCATAGCAAGTTTTCATAAGACTGAAAGTCATTTGTTCTGTTTAAGGCTAAAGTTCATTATTAAGGAACCACAGGGAAACCACAGTATTCGTTACTAAGTTCATGCGCCCAACATACGGCTATGTAACTCCAAGCAAAATGCTCTGGCCTCAAAACTTACCATTGTTCAAAAAACTCAGTATCCCACCTGATTTTTAAGAAACCAGGACTGATTACAGATCTTCCAACCTGTGCCAGTAAGAGAAATTCCTTCACAAACTCATAAAATAAAATCAGAAAGGACAATCTTGAGCTATTCCAGTCTCTGCTGCAAGCTAATTAGCCAGACATTCATTAAAAGTGCAGGTGGCATCATATCACATTTGTGATGTAAACAGACTGTGCACAGTCAGAAGTATAAAACTACGCAACAAAGATGGCTGGATGAATCTCAGATGCCTTTCTCTCAACCTAAAGGAGCCAATACGAGACCACGTATTCTGCAAGATAAGGATCACTTGAAAAGGAGTATGACAGAAACAAGTAACACCAGTGCAAACCTGGTATTAGTGATCTCTCATGTATAAAGATGAAGGTTGTTCTCTCCCTGCTACCTCCAAACACCAAATGAGTTTGTTCCCCCGGTCTAGACAAACCAGCTATTTCTACTAGCAAGATAGACCTAATCTCTGAACTGCTTGATGAAGTAAGATGAGCAGGGAGATACAAGCAAGTAACTAGACAAGTATCTAAGATTACAGCCTAGGTTGGTTCAATTATCACAGCAAGGCCAACCTGGCAGCACAGGGTAAAGGTGATTCCAAACACTGTCCCCTCTGAACTATCATTAATACAGATCTGATTGTCTCCAGAATCATATGTGCAGAGGAGAGAAGCAAACTGCCAGGGACGTCTGGCATCCATTTTGCATCTTAAGATTAATTCTCGTATCTTTGGAATTTTTCCGTACATACTGCAAAATGGTATGCCTTGTCTTTGTGCTAAGGACAGTGTCTCTTGCTATGTGGACAAACACAAACTGCCAGAGCACACCAGGTAGGTATCTAAATACTTTGGGAGCACCACACATTTACTGGACAGATTCAAGTTTCAAACAGCAACTCCTCAACAGAGTGCAGCTTCCCCAAGATGACCAGCACCAGTACCTTCAAACAGATGCACAACCATTATGCTGACCACATTAGTTTGATAACTTGCTTAAGTACTGATGGTCTGCAAGAGGAACCTGCAGAATTTCAATCCCAGACCAGAAGTGAAAGCACATACTGCTCAGAAACTGGGGGGGGGGGGGGGGGCGGGGAGCAGGGGGAGCGGAGTGCAGAGAGCAGTAAAATGGGCCCAGTGAGCATACCTGGTACTTCTTGTACCAGAATTTGTACCATAAGAGAATGCTGACACTGGAACAGGATTGCCAAAGGACATTTTCTCCATCACCAGAGCTAGAAAGGGGAGTGCAGAACTTTCTCCCAGAGTGTCTGCTATACTTATCACCACTGGACAACAGCAAACTCTGAGCTTTCGCATTTAGAATTACTCCTCCATGTCTGAGCCCGATATGCTGCCCCTTCAGGAACAGCAAAGGAAAAAAAAAACATTTTCTATGGGAAGAGAGTCTGTATTTGTTTCTCAGATGAGACACACATGCAGGTAAAAAGACTCAGAAGAAAATCTTCACTTGAAAAATAATAGTTGTTATTAGTTTAGCATGACACAGTGTCAGGGAAGTGACAGCAGACTTAAAAAATATTTCTATATACTATAACCAGTATCTCCTTCAGGAGCATTAGTTTCATCTTTTTTATTCTCTCTTTTTAACAGCCATTTTACCAACTAGAGAGAGGAAATAATGTGGGACAGGGCAGGGAAAAAGCAACATGAGATTAACCTGCCTGAATTTTATGGAAGTTGTATTAACTACTGAACCATACTTAAATGAAGTTAATTTCTTAGAAATGCCTGCATCTCCATCATGACCTAATGGCCAACTCATAACATCCATTTTTGAACTATCTTTGAAATATTCTTATATTCTTATATTGTAATTGTAATATCCCCGCAATAAAGACAAGACAACGTAGTTTATAATTGGAAGTGCTATAGGTAGATGTAAACAAACTAAAAAAAACCCTGAGTGTCTAAGCCTTTAATGTTTCTTTAAATACACAATCATCTATATCTTTTCCAGATTTATTTTCCTCCATTTGTAACTGATTTGGTGGGAAAGCAAAAGCATGAAAATTCCATCCAGCTATTACGGGGTGACTAGGCAAGTCATTGTAAGAGTACATGGATCCTGTCAGCAAAAAGCACAAGGTCACAGTAATTCTCTTCAACCTACCACAGCCTTCGAAGTTGTGTTACCTACTCCTGCTCTGAGCATGCTTCAGCTGTACTGGAATTTTTTAGAGATCCATCTACCACAGCAGCAGCTCTGGGCTGTGTGGCTCCAGAATATTCAAAAACTGAGATCAGTGAAAGCATAGAGTTTAGGTCACACAAAACATTCTCTTGATTGTGGAAGCTGGTAATAGCTTATTTAAAGGAAGGAGTTAAAAAAAAAAGGTACAGTTTATTATGGTAAGTCAAAAGTTACTCCCTCATGAACATTTTCAGCCTGCTCATTTCAGATGGTCAGTGTTTACTGAATGAAAACATCTAGAGATTTACCAACAGTAGTTTCGTTTCTGTGTGACCAGAACTTATTAAAAACCTTTACCTCATTTTGTTTAAGCTTTGAACTGAGTAACTACTTGCTTTCAGATTATTTATATTTTGTAAGATGCAAACATTTGACTGAAGAAGCAGTCCCCTTCTACTTCCATTAACTACATTTAAAATTTCAGCTGAGAATTTCCATCCCTGCATCACAATGGGAGCATTTTTATAAAGCCTCACCTATTCATTCACAATTATGATTTCTACAATAGTTTCATAAGTACTGTGGTAGAAACAAGAGGGGGGATGGGGGAGAGATGTTTTACAATTCACAAGGCATGACAAAGACTGTCTAAAGCAACCCTCAGGACAAATTTACCTGACTGGTAAGTTTTATGAATTAATGTGTCTTATCTCTCTCTATTTAAAGACTTGCAATCATCTCTAAACATTTAAATTAACGTTTGGAACTTCATCAGGCTTACTTAAGGAGCAGTATGTATAACAGTGTACATGATGATAGTCACACATCCAGTTTAAGTTTCTTCAGCACTATTAGGTGAAGTTCACTGCAAAGGTGTAGATACAGGCAAAATTATACCTGTGCGTACTTGAAAATCTCTACTTCAATGAATAAGGTCTAGATACCCGTGACAGCTGGTAACACAGCCTGTCTGCACGGGGCAGGAGCAAACCAGTTAGTAAACCACAACAGAACAAAAATCCTCTCAACGCTACAGGTTTTGGAAACTTCCAAGCTTAACACACTGCCATTTCGCTTTCCCATGTTAGCAACAGTGTGTAGACTGTGTTTTGAAAACTTACGTTTTTCCACCATAGAGTATGGAGCTTATTACTCAATAAAGAAAATCTATTTTGCATGTTAATAAGCCCTTATGTGGTTCATACACACATACAGGCTAAATTAAGACTCTAGATCTAATTGCCTGAAAACATAACTTTCAGGGAAGCAGATAAATATTCCTAGTTTTCATCCTTCTAAGGTCCAAATATCCAATACTGTAAGCATGATTCTGGAATAAGGAGTAGAATTATTTTTTAAATAAGACTATCAGAAAAAAGAGAAGACATTACGTTACAGAGTTCATTTTTCCCTAAAGAAAAAGCTAGTATCTGGCTAGAGATTGTGTAACAGATGCAGAGCATTAGGTAATTATACAATGAGTTCTGTAATCCCTATCTAGCAAGTATCTTTACACAAAACTTGTTTTACCTTTCTTAAGACCCTTAACATAGTGATGGAATGGCAATGTACAGAAAATGTATTTTTAACTTCAATGTAGAAATAGCCTGTACTGTGAGAGTTTTAAGTAAAATAAAGTCAAGACTGTGATACTCAAGAAGAAAATACAAACTAAGTCTTCAAGTCGTTATGTTCTGGTGAGTGTATGCTAAACTGTTTACTTTCAACGGCTGTTCTCCAAGACAGGATAAACCTTACTGTTATCCAGATATAAATGCACCCAGTTCTTTTCATCATACATTATCTGGTATAAAACTTCCCTCCCACTGAAACACTGCCATTCATGGTTCAAGGTGAAGTTATAAACATTAATTAACAGAATTCAAGCTCTTATATAATAAGGGTGGGATGCTAAAGAACATGTTTGGAATCTTTGTTTTCCATCATCAGTCTGTGCATGCAATCAGCATTTCCAAGTGACTTCACTAACAACTAGATTTGTTCCTATAAATGTTTTCCCTTAGTACCCACTGCCATTATTCCACTAATCCTTCCAAGATGAGGTTGTATCCCTAACAGCCCAGAACTCAGTGTGAAGGCTATTAACAAGCTCCCTGGTATCAGATGCGTTGAAACGTATGATAAGAGCCTCCAGAAATCATCTTGTATTTCAGCCACAGAGCCTTGCTGAAATAAACTTTCTAGAAAGAATACATATCTCAAAAATATTACTGTCATAGTCAAAAAGAGATTATAGGAACACAACACAAATAGTGAAGACTGAAAACATCACCCAACAAAATTACCCATGTAAGGATAAAAAAAAAAAAAAATAGTATTTCCTTTGTATGGACAAACCAGGAGGAATCCAACATTTGGTCTCAGCTATAACACCAATTATGTTAATGATGATGCTCCTTTGATAATCTTCAGACTACTACCTCACATTTTCACACTGAAAGCACATAGGAGACTTGTCATTACTGAATCAGTTCGTTAATGTCGCCCTGATAAGTTGTCACTGAGAAACATACAAAACTTGCATAATTCCATAAACATTTGAAGTAACAAATCATCTCTGTTAGGAAATACGGTCTCTTCTGGAGAGCACACGTATTTTTTCACAGAAACCAAGACATTCAAGAACAGGTGCTTGCTTACTACCTTTTTTGCTTAATACAGGACCCACAAAGGCTAAAGTCCCTTGAAGGTTTATCCTGAGTTACGAATATACAGCTTCTGAGAAGTATGCCACTAAAACAGAGGCAACGGTAAAGTACTGGGCCTACAAGCCCTCATTCCATGAATTGGCACTGCACTATCTATACTGGGTTTATTGTATACACCATTCTCCGCATACAAACTGCTGTGGCAGACCTAGTTATTTGCAAAGCCCACTGCTGCAGAGGTTCCTGATTTCAGATTGATTTTTGCTAGACAAACTGAGATACCTGACCTCCAAAGACCAAACATGACAGACGTGAGCTCTGCCTGACAAAGAAGCATGGAAGTGGGAGGCAGCTTGCTCTTTGTCTAACTTGTTCACAAAAGGTTACAGGGGCATAAGCCAAATTTGAAGAAATCCTTCCCTGAAAGAAAATAAGAGCTCCAAGACTGAACTGAATGTTCAGCAAATGATTTCATACTGCCAGTCAAGTTGAAATAAAAATTGTTTTCTTAAAGACCAAAAGAAAAGAAACATACAGTGGGAAGCAGGGAAAGCCAAAAAAGAAGGAAGAAAGATAAAAATTGGAACCACAGGAGAGAAGGGTATTCCTCTGTGGCCCATGACCAGATCTGATTTCACCTCCGCTTCTAAAAGCGGGCTGCAGTCTTTTTCATAAAGCACTACATGGCAGTAGAATGAGGACTAGATCCATTAGTTATAAACTGAAAGGCAAATTTAAAAAAAATCCTTCAAATTATGCTTTCAAAAAGCTCTTAAAATTATTATATATATACATACTACTGAGAGTAAGAAATCAGTTTCTCCTAATTTTCATATTTGCATTACACAAATCAGTATCTCTTACTTACAGACAACCTTACTGTCTAGGGGGTTTGGGTTGTTTTGTTTTACCATCAGTGCCTTGGCAAAGGGAGGTGGAGTCAATTTTCATGAACCTCCCTACTTAGATTCCAGAAACATTTTGTCCTTGTTTCACTCCCTTATCGACAGGTTATTCAAAGATATGCATACATGTCCTCTGACCAACTATTTAGCTTTTGTATTTTATTATTTCTGAAAAGCAACAAAAAAAAATATTAAGAACACATACTGCTCTTTTGTTCTTGCAGGTGTTACATATGCAAAGCAATGAAAGGGAGAGTTGAAATCTCTTTCTTCTTCTGCATCAACAGATCATTTAATAAATTCCAGTGCAGCTACAGTTGTGCAACCCTATTAAACACAATGGAGTCACAGAGGCATAACCAGAGTCTTGATTTGGCTACCAGCATTTTTCTAACTCATGCTAGAGAATAAAAAGAAAAGCACCCAGCCTGACAGGAGAGAAACGCATCTTTTCCCTTCCTGAAGTTACTTGTTATGGAAGCATGTGTTTTCTGAGTCACCGGTAATACATGAACGTAATAAAGCTCAAATTCCACTGACTGACGCAGTGGCAAACTTTCTGGCTGCAAACGTCACTCACTTTTCAGCGTGAGGACAGTCCTGCACCTATCATGCAGGAGTATACAGTCCCATACTCCCACAAGCTCTGAATTCAGGGCATATAAATAGCGACTGTCTTGCACACAAGGAGCACATCTGAGGATTTCTGAATGACTGACGCTGACTGAAATACACATACTGAAAATCCAACACTTACAGAAGTCTCAGTTATGCAGCACTCGTGCCAAAAGAATACACACTGCTCATGCACACAGTTGTAACATGCTTGCACTTCTGTTGCCCAGAGGGAAGCTGAGTAGCACCGCCTCCATCACCACTCTACCACTGGCTATCACCTTGCTTGTGCAATCTTCACCTTTCCCTTACACAATCAGCGTCAAATCACAACGTGGCAGGGAGAGACTAGCAGGGCTTCAAATGAAAGCTGAGTGGACTACAACTACATTCACTTTTCTGGTAGGCTGCAAATTGAGAATGCCCAATCCAGATCTTATGCATGTATACAGAAAGATATTACTGTATCTCTTACTTGTTTGTTCAAAACCAACTTCTATGTCTATTTGACAGCTGGCAAACTAGAGCAAGGAGAATTTCCCTATAAGCTTCTTGTACAACTAGAAAAAGGTGAAATGCAAACTGAACCTAGATGTGCTTATCAATATCCCACAGTTCAATCACAGGCTATGGTTCCACGTTGAGAAACCAAGCGAATTTGAATACCATTTCCATTAGTATTTAAAAACACGATCATATCAGCTATTCAACTTTAGATATTCCATCAGTCTTAGCTCATGGTAAGATGACATACCCATCATGTCTACTTTTCTTAGCAGATAAATCATCTCCTGCTGCAGGTCTCCTCTTTTTCCTTGGAGGCATCACTTTACTAAAGCAGTCTGATGAACTGCAAGACCGGAGACTTCCTACAGAGGGAATTAAAAACACCAGTACAAGAAATGAAACTGTTGCAGACCAGTTAAACTGTGTCCACTAATAGGCATATTACAAAGGGAAAGGAAGGGAAGGGAAGTTAGTGGATTTTAAAAGTACAAAAGAAACGGTCTTCTTTCAATAGCAAAATCCGTCTCACTTTTACATGGTGTTCTATCACCAGATTTCAGTTAAGGCCAAAAGCACTGTATCAAAATGTACGGTAGTGCTGCTACTTCAGTCTAACAAAAGGAAAGAACTGAGACTATCCTAAAGAGGTATTTCAGTCCTCAAAAAGGCATCCTTATTTTTAGCCATTTATTCAAATCAGAACTTCTAAGAGTCGTTCATTACTTTTTGAAATACAGATGTGACTCAAAAACTAGAGCACCTACCTCTAGAAAACAGAACCTTTTTATTTTCAAGGCCCAAGTTTTTCATGACACAGAGAGCACGGGGTAGGAAAGCTTTTTGTTTGTTCGTTCTTTGGTTTTGGTTTCTTGTTTTCTTTCTTTTTTTGGCAGGGACGGGGACAGGGGAAGAGACATTCAGCAACCACTAGGGGGAAAAAAACGTAAGTGGCTGGCTGTATCATCTGGATAGTTCTCAAAGAATAAGGGTCCCCAAATAGGAAACAGCCAATTCAAGACACTGATGCCAATCAAGTGGCAATCCTTCCCTCCCCTTCTCTCTCAGCTACACACACTCCTATGTCCCTGGTGACTCTTCAGTGTGCCAATCCAGCTCACCAAACCTGTAGAATAATTAACCCAAGCAAAAAAGAATAACAACTTTCTGTAAATTAGCACAAGAAAGAGCACAGGACCAGCCCTTTTGACCACAGCAAGTCATTAAATTGCCATTGCTGTCTCATGAAAACAGTAGGCTAACACTCCAGGCAAAATTTTGTCCTACTTTCATGTATTGAACACCACACGGACACCTGAGAAAGGTGTGTGTAAGAGCAACTCAAAGAGCTATCAAAGCTCTAAGTGTTACGCAGAGAATTTTAAAAGGAAAGGAAGAGAGAGGTGAGGTATAAAAATTCAGACACAAAGCGATGCCAAAGAAACTTGCAAGAAAATATGAAGAACTCCAGCATGCCTAAGCTACCTTCTCTTAGCTTCAACCGCATCCAAGTTTAGCTATGCTTTATTAAGACATCCACAAAATCTTTTAAGTCACAGCACAGAAGCAAGCAATAAAACTTCAACTACTTTTTGACACCAAGGGAGCAGACTGAAATCAGAGGCCCAGTTCCCAACAAATACTAACAGCAATCTTTTGCTTACCTATTCTTCGTATCTTTGAAAGTCTCTCTCCTGTTATAGGAGAAACACATGTAAGGAACCTTACAGCCTCACAGGCTTTGCTACATGTACTTTATTTTAAACATGCACTGAAACTGTTATGCATATGAAAGTATGGATTTTTTTCCTAGCATTAGGCAACATGTTCAGACCAGTTTTTACATCAAGATGAACTAATTTTGTTTCAACTAATAAAGCTTTTGCACTTAGTACACCTTCTTTGTTCTTACCTTTATATTAAATTCTATTAAGAAAATTAATCTCTCTAGTTCAAGAAATACTCTTCCCAATTCAAAAATTCTTCCAATATGGTCCTTTTTTTTTATTTTTTTTTTTTACCCCGAAGCTCCCCCACCACAGCATCCTCCTAGGAAAGTATGGCCATACCTACACTATCTTACAGAAAAAGAATTTTATGAGTATTGTAAATTCAAATTATAATTTAACTACTTATCAAAATTTTCCAAGAATTACACTATATAAACTACTATCACATCAAAAAATCTTAATGGCTATGTCAGAAGACTATACTTGTAGAAGCACTGTCCAGAATACGTTACAAAACAAAATTAACCATAATATTTATCTTCTTCTCACCAATATCAAGATATATTTGAAACAGGTAAGCCAGAGACCATCAAAAACTCACAGCACACCTGATACATTTTACAAACCAAATTTAACAAACAAAGGATCCTGACCTGCTGAACGACATTTGAGCCATCTGATTACGCCTGCAAATTAATGATACCACAAAACTGTGTTCCCAGAAGTTATAGAAAGTGTGATGCTTTATGGCTTTTTAGATCAAGCTTCTAAAGACTCTGCCAGTAAGTATTTTTTGAACACCTACACAAACTAGAAACACTAAAGATGACAGCAGAACTTAACAGATGGCTAGAGACAGCCAACAGTCTTGGACACACACTAAACTCAATAAATGAAAACGTGTGCTAATGAACACCTAATTTTGGAAAATATGTATGTACTTGAGTACAACCTGTAGCTATCTCGTTCCTTTGAGAGAGATTTGATTGTTTAAAAATGCATTTCTATTAAAAAAAAAAAACCTGTTTATGATGGCTACAGGCATTGGATGCTGGTAAAATGCAAGAAAAACCATCACCCGCCACCCCGACCAGGGTTTGTGCAGCTTACTGCTTATTTGATTGCAAAAAGAAATATGCAAGGCCTATGTGAAAAGAAAGGCATAGCAAAAGACAAAAAATAAATTGAAAAGTGAAAATAAGTAAACAAAAAAGTGAAAACAACAGTTATAAAACAGGGAAACCACTTTGTCAGATCTGCAACCCCATACAAACCAAAAAATTTAACCCAAGAATTCCTGCTTGAAGTCTTTTCCTCATTAAATGATAAGCCATTTTTAGGAAGATCACTGAACTTGTTTTAAAGTCTCAAACTGATAATAGAATTCACCATAACGCAATTTTTCCAGTGTCTCACATGAAAAACTTGTACCCCTTCTTGGTTTGAATGTATCTAGTTGCAGCTCTCAAACTGACAGAAAAAGGAAGAAAAGAGATAGCTCATAAATTGGCAAAAGGCTATTAAATGCATATGTACACCCCCCACGCCCACAAACACACACACAGACACCAGGTGAACGAATACATTGTACATGTTTTCAGAGATTTAACATATTAATAACACAGGTTTGGACCAAGTCTTCACTACGTTTTAACTGTTGAACGATCTCCCTCAACTACTAAAAACACAGTACAAGAATGTGACTTCAAAAGTATTTCCTTTTATTACTAGAATCAGTATATTGAATTTGAAGGGCAGTTACTTCCCTGTAACAAACTCTGAGGCTTCAATCTGCAGAATATTTCCATGTCTTATTTCCATCTAAAGCTAAACACTACCAGAGTTTGGGTTGGTGGTTTTTTTTTTGTTTAAATTCCTGCAATTTCTTATTTTGGTGTATAGCTCACTAAGTAGCATCAATATTAACTTTTCCTACATACAGCTTTCCAATGTCATTTCTAGGTCTAGCCTTTCACAACTCATTTCACTTCCCAAAGGTCTGGTCATCTGCAAATGAACATGCAGCTTCCTCTGACTTCATGCAAAGTTTTGACAGGAACTTTACTTACCAAGTGCAGCTTCTCTGATGTGATTATCTTCAAAGTTTTCTTACTCCTGGGTCTCAACTCAAGACTGGCAGAACCCTCCTAGTTCTCACTGTTTTTTTGACACTTGAAGCTAGCATTTGCAAGGTAGAGCCTCCAAATGGCTGCTGAATAGGCCACCATCAGCCAAAAGCCTGCCGAGTATAAATGTTGTTTGCCAAACATTCTATTCCGTACTTACAAATTTGCAGGAGACAAAGCTACCAAAGGGAAATATCAACTCAAGAGCTAAAATTCACCCTAAGAAATTTAAACCAATATGCAAGATAATCACCACATGGGAGGGACACTCCAAGCATAGCAACAAAACCAGAACAAACAAAAAGAAAAAGCAGAGGTCAATAAATGAGAATTCTACAAGCTATGTCCCTACAGAAGTGATTTACAGACATGTAATTTTCACCTTCTCTCTAGATAATGCCTGTGAATAATCCTGCTCTTCTGATGCTTAGAGGGACGTTTCAAAGGAAAAATTATATACTGTGAATGCCGAAGCAATTGGAAAAGATATAGCTGCTCACTTAATGATGCAACAAGACCACCACAAGCACAGTTAACAATCATCGTTTTTCAGATACAAGATGAGAAAACCAAGGGACTCATCAAAACATCAAACAACTTGCAATCTTGTTGTAAAAGGAAAAATCATCTTCTCTATCTTGAATTCCACACTACAGAATTGGTTTGGACTCAAGAGAGTTTTCTTCTCTAAAACAAAAAAAATAGTAGAGGCAAAAGTAATTTTCTTCCCCCCACAAGCCTCAAGAATAGCAATGAAGCCTTGTTTTTGTTGGAAGAAGTTACCTCTGTTCTTTTAAAAAAGCTAGGTAACAACAGGAAACGTACTTTACTTTTAAAGACATTTTAGTCTGGATAGGTAAATAGGTCACAATTTAATAACAAAATCATAACTGTAAGCTATTAACAAGTCACTAGGTTTGTAGTTATGACATAGAAACAACTATTATTTCAAATTCTAGAGAGTTTTCTAAGTTAATGCATATACATACTAGAAGAAACTATTTACAGAATCTGAATGCCTGCTTTTCTTACTCCTACAAACAGCTAAAAAGGCAATGGCCCATGACACATTTACAGCCTACCTTATTTTTCAGATATACATGCACACCAAATACTAACACATTTTATGAGGCTGTAATCATTATAGGAATTTCGAAGCAAGATCCATCTTAGGTCCCAAATCATTGAAGGAATTTTGAAACCGCCACCCTCTAGCTCTTAGGTATCTAAGATCTAGTTCCAGAAAGGAAACCTGGTTAATACTTAAAAAGATATAATTTGCTTAAAGTAATTTAGATGTCCAGTACATCTATTGTTAGCTCAGAACAACTGCTTTGAAATAAATGTAATATGCATTAAGAGCTCGTAATAAGTATTAACCTAAAATTGAAATACTCATTTTTTTAAAAATAGCTTTTATAAATCTCAACAAATTTAGATATGCATTTATTAAGTCATCCCAAAAGCAGGGCCCACAACCTAGTAACATTAACTAGGACAGTTATATCAGAAAATGAGGAGTAATCTAAGTTAAGGTTTGCTCCAGAAAACTGGGTGTTAAAAAAACAAACGAAAAAAAAATCTCAAAACTAAAAAAAAAAAATAAATATTTAGATGGGTTTGGCAACACTCAAAAAATATTTTGAAATGAAGTTATTAACATGACTTTCAAATGAGTTCTGGACATGGAATCTCAAATTCATAGCACCCATGAAGTTCTATAAATTGCGTAACAAAAGAATAGTTCTCGACACTTCTTACTATGTAGTCAGTAATACTGGAAAATAGAAGACTCAAAAATTTAGACATATCAAAATCAAACAATTTGCAAAAGTAATTCTTTTTAGATTTAGATAAGGCTCTCCAGTAAGATGTTTCAGGAGTGTCAAGTCCCATACAAAACAAAAACGGGAGACTTCATTGTACTACATTCACAATGGCCAAAATAGCTCCTTGCACATGTATTTGTCCTCGTATGAGGAAAACCAAGCACACATTCCAACTGAATTTGCCTGGAAGTTACACAGACATTGGGGCTTCATCTTCCTCTACAAGGAGACATAAAACAGGGCAGAAGCTTAAGAAATACCATAATGAAATCTAAAGACGAGGAGCTTGCAAGTGTCAGCCTCTACTTTCAGTTCTCATTTCACACTTGTTCCTCGTTTGAAAAGTTAAATCATTTTTAAAAAATTACACTCTTTACTGGGATTTTGTGCCCAAACTCATTCAATGGGCATGTTTAAACTTCTGAGACAGTCTCAATTCGAACAACACGATGCAGGCAATAGGATATAAAGCAGTTCATCAAAACCAGTAACATGCTCAAACACCTTCCAACAGAGATAATGAATGCTCTGAGGCTAATTTCTTATACTGACCTTTATGACAGAAGTGCTAGGCAAGACATAAGACAAATTCCAAATACCTTAAGCACACCTACTCTTACTGGTTGGTGACAGAAAGGGACTACCTCAATGCTTCACAACAGCTTTCTGTGATCAAAAGTAAACAAAAATTATGGAATGTGTTTTCATACATGAAATCATTATGGATCTGTGTTTAATTTGAGGACCTGTATCACCAAGGGGAAAATTCCAAGCCTCCATCAGGAGACGGGACAGAACATCAGTTCTAACACACAGAGAGTAAAACCTCTGACTATCTTGAACTACCTGCCTCAACCTCTTTTGCAGAGGTTTTTCATTTACATAATCAGCCAATTTCAAGTATCATGAAAATTAAAAAAAAAATATTCTAGAAAATATTTGACAGAAGCCTTTTGTGTCTAGGATAAGATAGTTCGACTATGAAATAAAGTCACCTGTCACAACATGGAGGAAGGTACGTAAGCCCAAAGTGAGCTCTGTCAGATCCCAAACAACGCAATCTCTTCTCACTGTTCTAGGCTAAGAGTGCGCTGGAAATATAAGTGTATCCCAGAAATCATCAGGAGGAGCTAACAGCTCTCCCCTCTTTCTTAAGTTCTCAAGGTAACATCAGCAAACATAGCCAACACCTCAGGATAGAGAAAAACTTTGAGACAGATGGTAGGACAGATACGGTCAGTTTTAAAGAACAGTTTTGCTGAGTGATCAGGGCTTGAAGCCAGTAAGTTATTTTCCTTCCTCCTTAGGTATCACGCCTGAAACACAGAAAGGAAGGAAGGAAGGAAGAAAATCAAGGAAGATGCCAGCTCATAAGTAGTAAGTGCAAAAGGAGGTAACAAATGTTGCAAGATACCAAGTCACAAAGCACAAATGCTGATGAATCAAGAATGGCAGCAAGCTACTACACGGCACCTGAGATGAAGGCCTTGAAAAATGATGACATTTTATTTTAACAGAAAACAGATTTGGACTTAGACACTGAAACAGGAACAATCTGCATCAACACCACCCAAGCAAAAAGCCAGGTTGTTTGGAGCACAGCATTTAAACTCGGTCACAGGCATCACAATAGCCACAAGAGGTCTTGATTCTGCTCTGTTCTCACTAAAGCTCTTTCAAGAGTCAAAACACTCTAAGAACATGGATATTCTGCTAGTCTAATGGGTTGAGTCCAATGAGTGAGAGCAATTTGCCATAAAGTCTTCTAAAGTACCAAGAAATAGTAAAATGACATACTGCTGAAACCTGTGTGAGTCCTTCACAATTGGATAAAAAAAAAGCACAAACATCTATTTTGAAGAAAACTTTAAAAAATCCTGGCACTTGTTTTCTAAAACTCCCTTAGCCTTCTAAAATACCATTTTCAATTATGTTAGAGAGACAACTTTGATGAAGCATGTTTAAATTGTTTCAATTCATTTCTACTACATCCCTAATAAATACCTGTCTGGTGATCGTCTTGACCAACGTCCTCTGTCAGATTCTGCAAGAGAGTAGGAATGATAGAGTTAAACAAAATGGTGATCTTCATTGTTCAGTAATGTTTTTAACCTTTATTTGATATTAATATTAATCTTAATTACTTGAGGAGCATCTAGCTAGCACTGCAGAGCCTTTGTGTTTTCCGTTCATATTTATTTAAAAAGTTACCCTTGCAAATTTACCTAAAAAGTTCAAGGATAATCTTTAAATTGGAATATTTTTTTTTTTAAATCAACATATCAAATTATATTTGAGTGGAAATAACTATCCATTGGATGGGGAAATTTGCACTGCTGTATTGAACAATTCCATTAATAAACAGCATTAGAAACACTGAATTTACCATCCACCTCAGAACTGGCTTTGCTTAATGACAAACACACTACATATTCTAAATAAAACTGATTAAAAACCAGCTGAAATCTTGGAAGCAAATTACCCTTTTTTTTAGGCAGCGTCTTTTCAATTAAATTGTCGGTGTACACACAGAAGCTATATCAGCATTTCCAGCTATGGTTGCAATAAACAAATGCATTTGCATAACAAACAAGCAGGGATAGTCTTAAAAAAAAAATATCATCATTTCACTTTTTGTATGGTTGTAAGAGGAAAGCTTGCTCACTCAATATGTTTTCCACAGGAACTGTAAGAAACTGGGTAACAATGATGATTACCATTATTTGGTGTATCTAGGAAAGCTCCTTCTGTGAAGACATCTAAATCCAATATTGTAGTGAACAGTGCTCAAGCTCCACTCTGACCCCCAGAGTATAATCTTTCACCTTTTACTAATACTGCTTATCTCTTACGGGATTCAAAACTAACAGCTTCTACAAAAAGGCAGTCCTAGTTTTTACAAGTGTAATCACTTAATTACAATCACAAAACATTCTGGACTAAATCCCTAACTATTCTGATAAAAGAAAATGGCAAGTCATTACCAGCCTATTGAGGGTGTGGTAAATCTTGTGAATATTTGCCAGTGTTGACAGGTGAGAATTCAGTTGAAAATCTAGAGATGGGGGTGAAAAAAAAAAAGTTTTAAACTCTCCGATTTCCAGCTGTAGCAACCTAGATCTTAGTATGTTCTGGTCATTTAATTAAATCATCACAAAACTATGAAATAAAAGCCGCCTCAACATTTTCAATACCAAGTGTAATAAGTGAAATCTGTAAAAGATATTCTACGTATGCATTTTTCTTAAAGCATGGGTGACCCTCAGCAAAAGAGAGCTACAGCTAAATACAAAATTATATTAAATATATATGTATATACACAACTACTTTTCTTTGAACTGAGAATCGCTTTAATTTCTATGCTACCCAGTTCTTCTGTTCATTTATTCCAAACCCAATTTAAATACCATGTAACATTCTAAAATCTTACTAAAAATGCTAGTTTTTTAAAAAGGTGATTTTATTCATACACCCATATTTTTCTTTATAATAATTGCCTTGCAAAACTAAGTGACTGGAATACAGTTACACAGTTGAAACATGACTTTTCTATAACAACCCAAAGGTCACAATCCAGCAGCTGTTAAGACCAGAGCCAATAAAACTGAAAATGAAATATTCTGACACTTCAGCAAAGAAGCCATAGCATAGATGTTAACTTTGATTCCATGCTCCAAAAATAAAACACTTGAGTTAGCTTCAGCTGAAAAAAGTGACTAATTTTTCTCTATTCTTTTAAATCTCCTATTTTTGCTAGAAACATCAAGGACAAAAATGGAAAATAAGTACTTATAAAAAAGATCAACTGTGACCCAGCCAGACAGCATGCAAACCAACAAGAAGCTCAGAAGCTGGACCCAGACCAGCTGACAGGGATCAAAGACAGCCAACTACTATAGAGTATTTCCATTTGAACTGCAAGTAATTTAGCTACCCTACTAGAACTCATGTGCAAACCCACTCTAAACAGAGACGTGTTATACAACAAGCAAAGTATTTCAAGCAAAATTCTTCTGTAAGTGTGAAGTTGTATGTACCTAATGTAACCACTCAATTAATGCATTAGAGCATTTCTACTGTGAGACATTTGATTTGACTTCTCCCAGCAGTTGATAAAAGATGCAAGTAAGGTCAAACCCATGATTTCCACATTTCCATTCCTAGCATTTCAAACGAATGCTCTCAAAACATGCTCTTAACATGACCGAGAATCTAAGGGTCAAGAAATTGTCATAAAATATCAGATCCCCAGTTCAGCGAGCCACACTGACATGAAGTTAAAAAGTGGATCTGAAGGAACCACCTGCCGTAAGTGTACTTGTTACAGACATTGTCATGGAATTCTTCTGTCGTGGTGAACAATAAAAAAAAATATTTAAAAGATACCAATCATGCATTCCATTTATTCTGTTAGCTAGAGAGTATCATTTCACTAATTGCTACCTTTTTCTTAAAGTATTGTCCCCAAGCCACCACCCCAGCAATACAGTTTCTGTAAATCAGAAGTGCCAAACATGGGAGTTTCCAACTTCAGATGTACGTATCTACATGAAGTCTAAGACAATCCAGATCATCTTACCAAGATACGATAGGAAGATCTTGCATTTTGAACAGGTGCTAATTTCTTCCTACATTAAGTGCTCAATAGTTCCATTTTTGCTAGTCAAACAATACTAAGCAGAACCATTCTGCAAAAAACCAACCCCGAGTTTCTTAGTCAACCTTCAATGCAACATAAAGGAATTTAAAAAAAAAAAAAAGGGGGGGGGGGGGGTCTGAAGAATATAAAAGCCATTCTGAGAAGGGCAAGGTTAAAATAAAAGATTTTGTGAACTGCCAGATCAGACTAAGCTTTGTGGAATATGAACTTTAAAATTTCTGTTGTTGCTCAGCCTAAAATCTATAAAGAACGTGAGTCTTTAGAGAAACTAGTTCTATCTTAAGGTAGCAAGCTGAGACCACTGAGCAGATAGTTTATTCTAAACTAGTATCAAACAATAATTTCAGATGGTAGTCTAGATAGAAAATATAAAAGTATTTTAAAATTTGTATTATATGTATTAGGTATTGCCTTTGAAATAAGACATTCCTAGGCATTTCAAAGCACATCATACCAGTATGTTTCACGCATCCACTGGAAATATCCTTACAATTTTAAGCTGTTACTTAAAAATAAGTTACATAATCATGATGGACTTAAGAGGGGTTACACAAATATATTTTACAGCTCTTATACAACAAATGTCACACCTTAGTTCCACAGAGACTGGTTCATCTGTACAAATACAGAGGACCAGAGTCCAAAGTTTTCTCTCTCCCACAGGGGAAGCTTGAAAAGTAGAAATATTATCCAAAACCAAACCCAGGTTTCTTTTACAGTAACTGTTATAAAGGCAAATACATGCAGCAGGCCTTGAATTATGGAAGTTAAAAATTACAGTTTGGGTCACCTTCTGAACTGGTTACAGTGTCTGCTATATCTATATTGCAAAATACACGAAGTATCCTATCCCATTGAAAAGGCATATTTTGAAAAAAAGGTTTTGAAGAAACAGAATCCAAAAAGGAACACCTCCTATGCTCCAATAACATCATCGTGAAAATTAGCAAGGGGACAATGGTGTAGTCTACATGAAAAGCGATTCAACAGCTGGCTGCAACTGTATGCTTCAGGAACACGCACTATCCCCTCCACCTCCCGAACTTCCGCACTTGCTTATGCGGCCTCCAAGTTGTGCTGGCCTGACCCCCCCCTTGGTCAGCCCACCACCCCAGGAACCTTAGCTGCAAAAAATATGAACAAATAAACCCTGCCAACTCAGTGGTCTGAATCAGATCACCAAGGAGTTCTGAATCAGATCTCCAAGATCACCAAGATCACCAGAACACCAGATAAGCAGAGTTAGAGCAAGAAATAGGAAAGGTCCTCCCAAGTGGGAGCAAATTAGTCTCTCGTGGCAGCAGCAATGTGTTAAACAGTATCCGAGCCCCACTATGAGAAAAGTGATGCATCACATGAAGCTACACACTCAATAGCTCGTTATATGAACTTTACATGAAGAAAGCCATCATGTGTGAAGCTATTTTCCACCTGAATACAGGAGTTTCAAAGCACATGAATTGGTTTGAAAATATTTTGGGTTTTTTCCTACAGAAAAAAATTGTTTCTAGTAAAGTAGCACACAGTTTATTGACCCAGGATCAGAAGAAGGAAACCTGCTTGCTTCATGAATACTGAAAAGAGATGTGCTGGAATGTTTGCTCTGACTTTAAGAGGTGTATGTCAAACAAGTGTACATATTTTGTTGATTAAATTACTTTTCATGCAGGCATTAGCAAGGATTGAAGCAACAGAAATTTCAAAATTTTATTAAACACTCTGCAGTAATTCAAAATGTAACAGCTACAGGGGAAAAAAAAAATCTGAGTAAAATAATTGCAAATCCAGAAAGGAAAGAAATGCCAGAGCTAACCTAGTATCATGAAACATAAATCCTGTCTATAGTTTATCATTAAAACTTACTGTTAAGTGTTAAATTCTGGGATAGTCCATTAGTCACAATTACATGCAATTTAAAAGTAAAAAGCAAACAATTAAAAAATAACTTTTAAAATATTATAGATTAGGGTTTACACTACAGACCTGATAGTTATGGTAAGACGAAAGAAAAAACAGCTAGCTGGGCTTGTTTCCATAACAAACTATAGACAAAAATGGTTCTACATCCCCTCAATTAAGGCAAACATATCAAATACAATGAACAAACAAAAAACTCAGATCTCTTAAATATAAGCAAATGACACAGGCGAACTGAACTTGAATACTCCACTTCCTTATCTGAAATGAAAAAACTTTAAAGGTCAAATCCAATTTTTTATCAGAGGGAACAATGTACTGCCAAACTATTCAAATGAAACCATAAATGAATGCCTTTAAAAGTGCCTACTAACACATACACATGTACCTGCCTGAACAAAAACTTTAATTTAGTTCCCACCATCAAAATTATCCCTTTAAAGCTTGGACAAAACACATCTACAGAGTGCACTACAATCTACTAAATACCTAGTGAAAAATTAACAATAGTACTAAACCAAATCAGCAGCTGAGTTCAAGTTTCCTTTAAAAGATTCTAGATTATTTTTCTGAGCAAATAGAGTATCTATACAAAATCTCACAGTAACAGTAGGTCTAAAAATATTTATCCTAGACAGACATGCCATATAAATGCTATAGATAGAACTCTGTATTAAAAATTAACTATGGATGTAGTTGTAGTAGTAATTTTATTACTGCTAAGATCTGACTCAGTAGAAATATTGTGGGTAATTTTCTTTAACCTTCACAGAAAAAAAAATAGATAGAAAACACGTACTAGACAGACTCATTCCTGAAAATTAAAGTGGGATGTTTACGCTTTTGCTTTTATTTAATCGGTTTCCTTTGAATTATTATTTCCAGTACTATTACAAGGTCTTTATTATTTGAAACAAAGTACTGTGTTCTTGATCAGTTTTAAATAAACTTTACTTATCAAAAAGAGAATTATTTAATCTTCTGTGAACTACACCATTTTATGCTCTGTAGTCTTACAAAATTACCCTAACGGTAAGATAATTTATATTGATTAATGAACTTAGAAGTTCAGATCTGAAACCTACATTTGGTGAAAGCCTTCAATACTTATATTCAGGAAGCACAATTTCATATTCATTACTAAATACAGAAAACAAAAGGTGCATCAGTTTTATTTACACAAAAACAGCGCAACACACCCAAAAAACGAGATTCCCAAACCACAGTACAGAGCAACTAGGAACTGACTCTGCACTCCTGTCAAAGACAGGATTAAAAATTCATTTCCAGCGTGTCTGTAGCTGAATCTGCACAGGCAGTGACACCCTTACCCTTTAGCAGGGGCAGCTTGCAGAAAAGACCTCTCTCTCCCAGCCCATGATGCAAGAGCAAGCATGCAGGTAAGGGAAGACAGAGAAGAACAGGCTTGAAAAGTAGGATCTCCCTTGATTTGGTGGGGTTGGACACCGGGTACGATTCAGAAAGCAAAGGAAAATAGAAGTGAATTCCAGCCTGGATAGTAAGGACATGCAATTAAATGGGGTAATCCATCCTAGCTTGAGGAGCAACAGGGCCTAGCCATTAAAGCTAAAACATGGTGCTGCTGCAGGATGTTTCTCCTGTATGTGCATACAGAGCTGCACCAAGCTCAGAGCTACTGCTGATGCCAGGGGCATCCAAACCCACAGCTGCAAATTTGTGTACATTTGCCAAACACAACAGCCTAAAATGTTCTAAAGCTAAACACAGAGTGATTTAAACTATTACAAAAACAAACAAAAAAAGAAAACCGGCAAAAAGCCCAAACAACAAGATGTGGTTGAAATGACTAAACACACTAAAAAAAAAAACAAAAACACCCTACTTACCATTTTAAGATAAACTGTTCACATTTAACTCTAACATTTGGTATTACCACATGTAATCAGTTACTCACTTTTTCTGCAACAAAATATTTTAACATTACTGCATGCTACATAAATAGGGAAAAGCATTAATCTTTCTTTCCCGTATGAACAAATCTTTGGTCTAACTAGATATTTTAAAAGTAGCCTAATCTGAAGGCTTGTTTACAAAAAGAGCTACGGCAGCCTAAAGTTCATTGCAAATTTTGGAGCAATTTAAGCAGCGCAAAAGTTGTATAACTGTTACCTTAGTTTGAATGCATTTCCATTTACTTTATATAGACTCTGAAATAAATAAGAGCTATGCCAACATTTGCTATACGAACATGTAGGATAAAACCCCCTGCACACTGGCTCATAGGGGTTGTCAGAGTTTGGTTTGGGGGGTGTGGGGTGGTTTTGTTCAGGTGTTTTGTTTTTTCTAGAAAAAGACCTAACACTAAGTGTATTTCTGGTGCAAAATGTGTTTCTGTTGCTGCAAATACCACTTGTATACCTACTACATGTATTTGATAAGCATTCCTAATGGAGATTCTTGCCAGAATATATAATATAAAGCTGGAGTGACCAGCCACAGTTGGAAAATAATGAATAAAAGCAGTGGATAATTACAGCTACTTTAAATCTGTTTCTAAAGCATGTATTACCAAATCAAACAGCATTTCAGCAACTCCATGTTACTCCAACTGTGAAGAGACATTCTTTCAGTCTACAATTCAAGAACACAGGAAACTGAGCTACAAAGCACTTAATACAGAACAAATTTTGCACCCATTTGATGAAAAGTGTTCATCCAGTCTAACTCTTACTCGACTATCAAATTAATTCAAAAAAAGTGTCAGTGAGTTTTGCATCATCAGCTGCTATGGCCTGAAAGCTGTTTGCCAGCACTACTCATAACTTCATGCCAGATTAGGTGTCATCTGGCATCCCACAAAGGGCATAAAGCTAATAAAAACTTTGTATCTTGTGCTCTAGCTAATTCAGCAGAAATGCAACCCTCTCAAGTACGCACTACTAGGGTATCCAGCACCACGCAGATCTGGGATTCGTCATGATGGATCTGCAGCAGCCTAGGAACAGCTATGCCAATCAGAAGCATTACTGCCCCAGCTGTTTGCTTCTTCCTCTCTGGTAAAAATTACTGACCCTACAGCCCTGCAAACACCACAAACCACTCAAGGCAAAAGACCAACCAAAAGCAACAACAACAAAAAAAACCAAAACACAACAACAACCAACCAACCCTGTCAGTTTAGACAATTTAAGTAAATAGCAAGAGCTAACCCAGGTACATTTGACTGAGTGGATCAGAGAGTGCTCCTGCAAACCATTTCACCAGTAGAGCAAGGGAAGCAGTAATCTACAACTAATGGGCAGTGATGAGCAGCTGCAGCAGACTGAGTCCCACAGTCTGTGCAGCCACACATCTGCATCAAGCCATACCAAAGCGTATGTCACACCAGGGCTTGGCCTGAGGACAAGCTAAAAGCCTTGTAGCTCTAACAATATGTGTATTTATATATGCATATATACACAACTATACATATATACAAAACACTAAGCAAACTGATATTTATTTCTCTCTCTTTATGAGCCGCAAGTAGAAATTCTGTTTCATCTCAGACCTATGATTTAAAATAAGACAGCTTAATTGGACAGTATAGGAAAAATGCTGGCACATTTGAAATAAGGGTTCTGGTTGAAGAGCTTGTTAGTAGTCTTATTTATTGCAAAAGAAATAACCACACTATTAAATGCTCTAATATTTAGATTGGAGAGAAGAGCTGTATGTTCTCGTGGGATGTACTGTACTTCCTAGTGCAATGTTTTTTGGCAAGCACAGGACAGACAAATTAAGGAAGTCCTCCTCTTCTGCTTCAAAGACCCAAACAAAACTAGGAAATAATGCTTTGAAAAAAACCAAAGTCTTTATTTTCAATATTACCAAAGTAAGGTGGAAAAAAATGAAAGAAAATACTGGATTAATAATTCGCTTAAAGTTAGCACCAAAAGTACTCAGACAAAAAAAATTTAAATCAAGTGCTGCAAATAAACAAAATCTTATCCTGATGAAAAAAAAAAAAAATCAAAAGGAGCAAGGAAGACTGTTTACCTGCCTAATCAAATTTACTGCATGGCCTTGCACAGAAAAGACATTTCAAATTACAGTTATTGGAGTTGCAAGAAACTTTTAAGCAAACATTTGCAACAGAAAAAAGGAAAGTTCATGTTTCTCATACAATATGAAAGGAGTATATTCAGTCCTGGAAAGTAAAATTGAAACTGAACAAAAATGTATTAATGGAGTTTATATCATAAGAACATTTAAGAATCTAACAAGTATCAAAAAGAAGGCTCAAAAGAAATGTTCAATCAAGAAACAATCGTAAGCCAGCTTCTGTATGTGTAAAGACATGCTGCTAACACTTAGTTTCAAGCACTGAAATCAATGAGGAAAAAAACCCAACTACTATGAAGCTAGAGATAATGAGGTTAATTTAGGACAACATTCCTATTTAAAATAATACATACACAAGGCCATAAACTGTGCCCTGCCCCACCCCACCCACCTCCCCCTCCCCAAAAAAAAGAAAAAACTATTGACATGAAAGATTCAATCATGCCAAAGGACATTTTTAAAGAAGCCAGTAACAGCTGAAGGCTGAGAAACAGCACTCTTCTTGTTTTATGCAGATAAGTGTAAAAAATCACCACAGAGTCTTAACATTCTACATGAGGGAGCACTGGAATATGTGTAACTGCAGCTCACACGTGTATCATGAAGATCTGCACTTTCTGTTTGGATAGAGCACATGACAAAAGATACTGATCAGAAGGCATTTTCTAGAATAATTATCCTTCCATTTCCAATACGAGGCAGTTACTTGTGCTTTAATGGCTACCTTAGCCACGAACATACAACGATCCCTAAATATAAAGCCAAAATATACCAGAACCACTCAAGTTCTAAAAACTTAACAGTCAGAGCCTTTACCAGGCTACCCCTGTGCAATCTCTTGTTTTGAGAAACGCAGGAGGATTCAAGAAAACCCAGGCAGGCCTCATGCAGCGTTTCTTTCCATAATTGCTTTCGGGACTTTGTCCAAAAATCAGGCCATCATTCATTAACGTAGGATCAAAGCTTCCATTTCCATTATCTTTCCCATAAGCTGGCTCCGCAGTAATAAAGTGTCTCAGAGCAGCAACTCCTTGCACAGTAAGAACATGTTCCTGGCAGATTTCACAGGAATCGGGAACATCGTTCTGCCGACACCGCTTTGTGCTCGGGATGACAGCCTCACCCCTCCAGGGGACAGGGCCTTCCCCGGCCCCCCCGCAGGTGTGTGACCCCCCGCGCCCGGCAGCCTGCCCTGCCCCGCCGACAGCACACGGTCCCGCCTGCCCCGAGCAGAGCCGGAAACTACACTGCGGAGACAAAGCCCTCCCCGCGCCCCGGCAGAGCAGGCGCCCCGACTCCCGCCCCTACTCCCGCCCCGCCGCCACACGGCCTCGCCCCGGGCCGCGTCCCGCCCCGCGCCGAGGGCAGGCCGCGCCGGCCCCGGGGGCTCCGCGCCGGCCGTGGGGTACCGGGCTGCCGCTGGCCCCCCGCGCGGGGAGGGGCGGCGCCGCGGCGCCTGCTGGGAGTTGTAGTCCCCCGCCCCGCCGCCAGCAGCCCGCCGCGCGGGGCAGCCGCAGGGGAGACTCCACCTCCCACAATGCGCCGCGGCCCCCGGTCCCCTTCCCAGCCCGTTTCTCCTGCACCGGCCCGGCGGAATCCGCTAAATCAACCGCCACCCACCTCTCCCCCGCAAGCGCACCGCTCCCACGTAGCGAGGCCGCCGAGCAGCTCCGCAGCCCCCGCCCGCCCTCCCGCTGGCAGCCCCGGCTCCCCCGCCGAGAGCCTCGAGGGCCGGCCGCGGCCTCACCCGCTCGCCAGCCGGGTCGGGGAAACTGCGTCACACCCTCCGAGCGCCCTCAGCCCCCGCCGGTGCTGCTCCCCTCACCCGTCGACGCCACCACACGGGCCGCTACCGCCCCACCCCGGCCCCTCCGCACCCCGGGGGAGGCCGCCGAGGGCCGCGGGCCCCCGCCGTACCCGCAGCAGCCCCCCTCCCCCCCAGGTACGCACAACGCGTCTCTCCCCGCCGGTTCCGCACCCGCAGGCCCGACGCCCTCCCCCGTCACCGGGAGCCCCGGCGGAGCGTTCGACCGAGCCTCCTCGGTGAGGGGCAGGAGAAGCCGCCCCCACCCAGGCGGCGGCGCCCGCCGGCAGAAAGACCAGGCCGGTGACGCCGCGTGCCGGCGGCGGACGGGAGGGAGCGCGCGGCCCAGCCTCGCCGCTACTCACTGACAGCGGCGGCATCCGAGTGCATTTTCGTGCAGCGCACACACTGCCCTGCCCGGCCCGGCTCCCTCTGCCCCTCTCCCAATCACGGCGCCCAAGCAGGGACACCTCCCGCCCCGCCCACCGCCGCCAACCATTGGCTCGGGCCGCCCTGAGGGGCCGCAAGTCCTGCTTTCCTACTGCACGAGGCTCCTGCCATTCTCCCTCTGCCTGCCCCGGGCAGCCTGCCCCGCCCTCTCCCGGCCTCCCATTGGGCTCCAGGCTGCGCCGACCCCGCCCCCCCTCGCTCTGACTGGGCTTTGCCGGTGCCAGTTTCTCCTGGCCTTGAAAGCGCGTGCAGAGAGCACCACTTTGTGTCACCGGTAGCTCAGATTGGCTACGGCGGCCGAGGGCCGCGCCCACGCCCGGACACGATTGGGTAAGCGGGGCAGGGGGCGAGGCCGCCGAGGCTGGCCCGCCCCGCTGGGGAGCGCCCTGCTGCCCGGGGCGGCGGGCAGGTGCCGCAGCCGCTCGCCCCCTCCCCTCTCCTCTCCTCTCGCGGCTGCCGGCCGTTACGCGGCGCGGGCACCGGCGGCAGCGCGCCCTCCCCATCTCAGTACCGAGGATGCTCCGGCGGCAGCCTGAGGGGGGACGGTAGCCAGTCCCGGCCGCCGCACCTCAGAGCCGCTCCCTCGGCGCCCCCGCCGTCGGGACAAGCCCAGGCCCCCGTATGCCGGGGGCTCCCAAGCCTCGCACCTGCCCCACCTGCTCGGGTAACGCCTGCCCTCGGGCAGCCGGTGCCCTGTTGTCGTGGCTGGAACAGGTAGCTGGTGGTTGGGACGGAAGACTTGCGGGCTACGCCACCTTCCTTTTGCTCTGCCAACCCAACTTCGGGGTAGCCCAATCGCCAACTACTTCAGAAAGGCTCCTTTGTTCCTCCCCTCTCCCTCCTCCCGAGGAGAAGATGGCAGCCCGCCCACCCCCGCTGCGCACCGAGGGCCGGGTCGCTGTTCCAGCAGGCTGGGTGGTGAGGAGGCACGGGGGCCAGCGGCGGCTCCTCGCCGGCAGGTGAGCCCGGCTCGCTCCCCGCAGTTACCGTTCCCGCTCCCAGGAATGGGCGCGCGGCCCCCCCTGCCCGCTGCTGGCGGCGCGGAGGGCGCTGCCCTCGCTGAGCCGGAGCGGGAAGGCACCTTGCAGCCACTGTGGCTGTGGGCTCCCCACCTCGTGCCCTTGCGGGGATAACAGCCTTCCCTTGCCCTACTCCGTGTTGAAACACGGGCGAGAAGGGATTGCTACAGCACCACCTGCACACGATAGAGGATTATTAAATCAGAAATTACCCATGGCGGGGGGGGGGGGGGGAAGTCAAGAGGTTAAGTTAAAAGAAAGTCAAGGACTCAGAATTGAGTAAGTGCCAGATTTAAGGTAATTGTCCCTTTGGAGCAATGCATTAGTATGCAGTGCTGAATTAACTTATCACACACCTGTTTGGGTTTGGTTTTTTTTTATGACTCCTTGCCTTATTCAGTGAACCAGTCAGTATGTTTAAGTGCAGCCTATATATTTTGCAGAGCAACATCTCATGTTTTCAACTGCCTGTTTTGCAAAGAAGACTGAGTCCTTAAGAAAATGAATTCGCTCTTCAGAAGTCATGTACAAAGACCATGTCAGAGCAATGAAAGACCCACTATTTAAAAATCTTACTTGTTCACTAACCCCTTGAAATTACTTCAGTAGAACTTTCTGCCCCTCCAATATTTTCCTGTCTGCACCATCTTTTATTTACCTTAGCAGCGGTATATTTTACACCACCACCTTTGAAAAAAATAATAATTCTATCATAGAGTACAGCAGTATAAGCTAGGTTTCACTTATTGAGTAGTTCTAACATTCTACATGCCAGGCATTCGCGTCTGTGTGTGTCATCCCAAACTCTTATACCCAATAGGGGCACCATTGAGTTACAGTTAATCTGATTTTTTCTAATTCTGGATTGAGAGGAACAATTCCTTTAGGGGTGCCCGTTTGTTCACATTGACCATAAAAAGCACATAGACTGCTGACTCAGAATAAAAACGTATTCGAAAAGAAATCTTCTTCCGTGCCTTACAGAGCTGTAAACTGACACAGTTCTAAAAAGGTGGCACAGAAAAACCCTATCTGGTTGTATCTGAAGTCAGAAAGGTTTGTACTTTTTTCCCCATTTATGTTCATCTAAAAGGAAAGATACCACCTGGTTTTACAAATCTTTCTGTAGATTGTAGCTTCCATAACTACTGCTATCCATAAGCATAAAGAAAATAACACTGTAGGTTTGACAAACAACAGCTCACAATATTTTTGAATACTTGAACGCATAAGTATAATCCCTGACCCTTAAAAACTAGATCTGCAAAGAAATCCATAGGGAAACACAAAAGAGACTTTGTTTTCTGCTTCTGCCTGCTAAACAAGGGAATGTATGCTTTGGCCAGAAAAGGCCTGCCCCACGAGAGCATGGCCCATTACAACATGCACCTTCATTCCAATCTCAAGAAGGTATAAATATCCCCTTTGTTACACCACTAGCTGTAAACCGCTATACAAGTCTCCAGGCTGGCAGATGCTACAAAATCACGCCTGTGTTTTCCTTCTGAAGCCTGAGTTTACAAAACGCAGAAATACTTCACGTATACATAGAGCAGATCAATCAGATCGTGGTTGGCCGAGCATTGTCTCAAGGACAAAGACATCCTGGCATCCTTTCTTTTGTGCCAGTGTAACCACATGGACAGCTAGGTAGCAAGGTAGAACAAAGAGCAAGACTGCTCCTAATCTCCCCCAAAAGCAAAAAGCTCCAAAACAAAGCAAAAAACTGCAACACTACTTTTGGTTTTGTTAATTTGTTTATTTTCCCAGCCAGATGAATATCCTGATCTGGCTCGCTACACATATGTGCAAATGCTCCCATCAACACACAGGAGAGGAATAATAAACCAAGAACTGGAAAGGGGCAGGAAGGAAATGCATCAGTCAGTTTACACACTGCTAGATCAAACATAAAAAAAAAAAAAAAAAAGTTTGCAGTTCTAAGGAGACTGTCATTGCCTTTTTCTGTTTGTGTTGCTTTTTTAAATTGAAAGCTAAAATGGCAACCACATAAAAAACTACCACAGACTGTGAAAAATATTGGCTAACATGAGAATGAAGAGCCATTTACTTGATTTTGTCTTCTTCACTATCAGAAACATAGTGTAAGAGCATCTCTGAGAAAGAGGATCCCCTCTGTTTCCAAAGGGTATCTGACACCAAATTGCTAAAGCCACTGCATCTCTCAAATACTTTCATTCATCTTGTTTTGCTTAGAAACAAGCTTGAAAATTAATTTTGGGCAGCAGAATCACAAGCCATTATGTGTTTTACAAGTCAGAGGGAAAAGAGACTTGTATTGAAAATAAAAACACTACCAGAGCAGAATTTGCTGAACATTAACAAAGCAGATAAAGCAGCAACAAAGCACAGTACAGGGCATTGTAAGAAAAGAAATAAATTGTCTACCCGAAGCCCAGCAATCACAGTTCTAAATCATTTGCAGATACGAAACAGTAACTGATCTCCAAGTCAATACAAACAGCTTTATGTAATGCTTCTCAAAAATTTTTTTCACTGTCAGAGTTACAATGAAACACCTCAACCATGCGTTATTCTTGCACGGTGTCCGCAGAACAGTACTGATCAGGGATAAAAGAGGACCTCAGGTGGCAGAAAGTAGCAGCTGCAAATTGTGTAACTGCTTTGAAACCACTCCTAGTTAAACAATTCACGTCATTTTAGTTGCCCTGTCCCATGGACTCATACTATGCTCGCTGTTGAAGTAAGGTTTGTTCTGTTCCACCTACTCCACATATGACTTTGACCCCAAAGGTTCTTTGTAACACCCTGCAAACTAATTTTACATACATGAGGAAAAAAACCTCATGTTTTGGAGCTGTTGTGGCTTACATTTAAATCCTTAAATTGGATTTCTAGGTTTTTTTTTCAACTTCAGTTTGAAAATTTTTAAAAAACATCTGTTTAATTCATAATTAGGAAGCTCTAAGCAGCCAAGCTTAAAAGAACAGCCCAGAACGTCCCCTGGAGGTGCATCAAAACAATGAGCACCTTTGTGGCCACAAAGCTCCCTCAGTCTCAGTAGAGGACCTGAGCGGGTTTTTTTGGTGTTCTGCTTCAGTGAGACATGTGGAAGCTGGTCAGGGCACACTTAAGCTACACCCAACTTGTTTCAGTAACATGAACTCCAGTTCAAAACCAAAGGGTGTGCCAAACTTGTAAGCTTGTAGCTGCGGCACCCTTTTTGAAAATGGGAAGTAACAATTCCAGGTCCTCCTCGGTCCAAGAGGTTTGAACCGCAGCTCCCAGGTTTCAGAGCGCTCTGTGACAACTCCTGAAGCTAAGCTTACAATACACACAGAAATGCCAGAGTCGAGGCCCCAAAGCAGGAATATATGTAAGAGGAGACTTGAGTCTCCACCCTGCTGAAAAATCCAGTACAATCACTCTCAGAAATTGCTTTCTTACATGTTACCTAGAGTCCTTTCTCTTATCCTGAGATACACACTGGTAGGCTCCTGATGCACTGCTGTCTCTTCCTGTGTATTCCTAGAAACTTTAACTGACCTGCACAGAATGTCAGAGAGAATGGAATTAGGAGTACAACAGAATACGTATTATTTAGAAGTTATTATATAATCTAGACCTTTTTAACCATAACTACTTTATACATTTTATCTTCTCATGCTATTTCTGAATGCATAGTTATTAACAACCTTTTTCTTTCATAACACTATCTTCTGAAAACTGAGATGAAGAAAGTATGGTTAGAAAACAGCAAGATTAGTCACATGCCCCTGCAGCAAGACCTGTTCTAGCACATTTCTTTCATAGTTTGAAGCAGTGATTGCAGCTGAGAGATGTGCTGCACATTTTTCTAAACCAGTCAGATACAGGACATTAGATCAGTGTGTAGATTCAAGGACAAATAAAGTGTAGTTTTAGCTTCTCAGTTCTAACCACAGTAGTAGAAGCAGTACACAAACAGTTCGTGGTCACAGTTTTTCTTAGTCGTTCTGATAAAATAATGCAACTGTCAACAAATACTTGCTAGTCATTACATCTGCATGCAGTGTTTTCAGATATTAGGCATTACGAGGTATGGATCCACCCACATTAAATTACACAAGCTACTTAGAGAAAGAGAATATTCAAACTTTACAATCTGTCAGTGTCTACGTGAACATTTCTAACGGGGCGAACACTTCTAAATCCTGTGAAAATACATTTAAGTATGCTCAACAGACCTTGAAGATTACACACAGAGATGACATATAGTCTGACCTGCTGTGCAGGTCACACCTTGGTGTCTGACTTCTTGAAAAATACCCTGAATGTGTTTTTTAATTGTTAAAAAAATAAGGGGGTTTCAAGCTTTTTATGTTTATGAGTATCATTTCCCGTACCTCACATGAATAAACAGCTCATATTACAAGGTATTTGTAGAGTCAGCCTATGGAGGATGTTAAGTAATGTGGCAAGATAGTGTTATGTTTTGTACAGGCTACAGAAAGGCAAACCTGGAGCTGGACATGTGTCAGAGCTAGCATGAGAGCATGCTGCAAAGAACTGAGGATACTCAGAGCCACTGTGCAGTGCTGGTGCCAGTGCCAGCTGCTGTCACAGGCTGCGAGAAGGGAGAGAAAGGGGGCACTGGTGTTTGCAGAAGAAAACTGCTGAAAGAGCAAGAAACTCACTCCCACCATTCCAAAACCTGATTTATCCTGTCCTGTTGGAGTCACACAAAGAACAAGTTCAGAGGATTTCAAATCCTACATAAAGCATATCTAAACTGGAATGTTTAACCAGACTTCCTTGGGCTTGTAAAGACAAATACAGAACCTCTAGGAGAGAAGTAGATTAGTTCGATGGTTGGCTAATTGTAACTAACAAAGTCAGGCTTTCTAATACCATCTGAGATGAAGCAGTGGTGGATATACATTCCTCCAGTGTCTCTCAATACCCTCTGTCCACGAAGAGCAGTGAAGTGTTTCACTCTGAGAAAACAAGGGAGTGAAATGGATGACCAGGATTAAGTGACAAGCTTGGTGATGGCAGCAGTTACCTGACTCCATAGAACAAGAAACCCTGGGTAAAGACACATCCTGTATTTGCTTACACAGAGAAACAATAAAATGAGTATGCTCAAGCTCTTCTCAAAAGCACATGGTAGAGAATTAGAGGGAGAAAAAAACCCACCCTCTTTCCTGCAACATGTCCTACTCCTTTCAGTTACAGTATGTTTAGGTATTACTGAAAAGACACACAAGTACTAAATATGTGGTTTTCAAAGTTGAGAGGGTCATTTAAATAAACGATCTAACATGTTTCTCACAAGCACGAAAATTCCCTTGTACAACACTGAAGATGTCTTTACTGTTTAAGGGAAGATCTGCCACATACACTGAAGGATCAGGAGTTAAACATAAAAGACATTGGCAAAGGACCCTGAGAAAACACAATGGGTTTACATTGTGTTACATAATAGGTAATTCCCTGCCTGGGTCAAAAAAAAGCCCCACTTCTACTTACTCCCACTAAAATGTAGTGCTAGCAAAGGAACAATGCATTTTTTGTTTTATTACGGTTCATTTTAAATAAAAATTACAATCATCTTTTCTCCCTTCTCAGAAACCTTGTTGCGTTGAGCATGATTGCTTTTAATTCTTCTGCAGTGTGTTCACCTAAGTGCCTCAGAACAATAACTATTCAGAGGTACTGTACTCTTCCCTTTGTAAAAGCATTGCAGTGTCTAATGTCCTGTTAAAAAAGGAATTGTGTAAAAGTCACTGCCTTTTCTCCAATATTATGAACATCAATCATCTACAAATTGTTCTAGTAAAACTCATTTAAGAATAAAATGTGGAATAGCAGCAGATGTAAATACTGTTTCAGTAAGTCAAAAATACACATGCTTCCAACACATAGTTACTACATATCTCCCAAATAAAAAACACACTAGTCTCATTCCTGTTTTGGAAAGGCCAAACTTTTTATTGCAACAGCAGCAGGACTACAACACGTATCAACTGTTTACCTACAGCACATATCAACTGTTTACCTATACACTAGCACATTATTTTGCTTTGCCTCCGTCATCAAAAAAGTGTGGAAGTCAGCTGAAATTCCTTGCTTATGACTGTCCCATTGAGCTCCCAGAAAAGGAAAGGGGTCATACCTGACTCGAAAGAAAAAGTGGATAGGTACATTCAGCTCTGAAACAGCACAATATAGAATACCTTCAAAAAAGTTGAAGTTATTGTCAAAGCAAGTTCCCACCCTTGCTTTGCTGCATACAAAGCAGGTATCTGGCCCAGGTAGACACCAGTTTATCAAAACACACGTGTCTTCCCCCTCTCACAGTGACGACAAGTCATTAAAGTCACCGACTATTAGACAGTTGCAGTGTTATGCACCATGGGAGTTGCTCGCCCTTAAACAATGTAGTCTTTTTGGCTGCCAGTTCAATTTCAAGCAACAAACCTTTCTTGTTGGTTCCAGCAATATGTTATTTTCTCATTCTAATTTGTCTGTTTAAAATATTTAGGAGTGCTCATATGGAAGTGATGAATATGCTCATAATTATGTCCATCTTTATAAGAGCCAAACCTAAAAAAAATATTCAACAAAGCAAAACCATTACAACATGATTTAACTCCTGCAATTATACTGTAATAAGTGTATGATTTATTTAACACTTCTTCTGAATGTTCTAGATAGTTTATTTCAGAAACAGGCCACAACCCTATTTAAATATAAATCATAATCTATGTATTATTACTAACTAGAGGCCTTTGACTATAATGGAGACATTTCATTACATTGATGGAATTAATGCCATAGGTACTCTATAAATGTAACTCTAGCTGACAAAGGTGAGTGTGCATTTATGTAGTCAAATCCTATGCCCTAAGTTTTTCCTAGCGACTTCACTGGAGATACAATGTAACCCCCCACAGTATCCAAGTAGTCAACCCTATTGTTAATATTGCACATTTTATTTTTGAAAATTATGATGAAAATTGTAATTTTTCATGCCATGTTTAAATCAAAGTTTTGGACTACTGACTATTCTGGTAGATTTTTCAGAAGTAAAATGTAGTACTTATTCAAAATATCAGTGCCAAATAACATCTAAGAGCAGTGCCATTCTATTTCAAAAGAACTATAGTTAACTGGAAAAAGTTAAACTTATTCCTCAAGGGTATACATTTTCTGCTTAGAGGCAGACATAAAAGAAATTAGGACAAGAAGAATATTCTGCGCTGAAATCAACTGAGAAAAATCTGAATGTGAATGCTAACTTCAGGCAAGTTTCAGCATGGGAGAAAGACTGGCCAAATTCCTGCTTAGACAGGAAGCCAGTGACTGAGCGGTAAATGAAAAGTGAGTAAGCTCAACCATTAGGTGTATGTAAGAAATTAATATATTCTGTATTATGAATGTTAGAAGTAGTAAAAATGTCATTGCTGGAAATTGTCTCTCTGTGGCAACATTTATCTCAAACTTCATGACTTTTTCACTGATATTCAGTCCAGAATAAATACTTTTCTCCATATTTCTTTTCCTTATGCAATACCAGAGGGAAAATGACAGCACTCTAGAAATAAATAATCTTTTATGTAAAAACGTAGCCCTTTTTTCTTCTTGACATATGTAACATACTGCCTCAGGTGTTCTCCTGAAATTTTGCTCTAGTAATATTGTATCTTTTAAAATGCTTATGCAAAGAATATTTAATGTGTATATTGTATTTTGTGTTCTAAGTACCAGTGTATTAAGACCCCAATCCTCAGAAGTGCTAAGAAACATGGGAGATCTCTCATCATCCATAAAATGAGTCACCACACCACTTGGCAAACATCACTATCAAAAGATCTCAGAAATTAATCACCTAGGTGAAATAAGCATTACCTTCAATTTATGCTACGACACAGCAGACTGATTTTCCCAAGGCATATATACCAAGTCAGTAAAAAAAATGGAACGACAAATCAGAATTTCTTGCCTCCTAATCTTCTGCTCAGTTTGGTACTGACTAGTGCCTCCCACTTTAAGAGGAATTTTGTTCCTAGACTTCTCTTTCACAAGACATCATGTACATCATCCCCTCAATTTCTTATGAGATACACTGACCTGGGATTGAAACGAATGTCTTCGGGAACCTGGCTGGGATCAGTGACAATTTTGTCATTGTCAACATAGCTATCCAAGTGATCTGGGATCCTAAATTTGGCCATCTGGACTTCTGAATCACTTAAACCAGCATGAGATATGCGGGCATAGCCCAACCTGTCCAATACAAGAAGAGTTAGTTTGAAGAAATAACTCAAGGGAATTTCACCACATTCTTAATTCATGTCACTTTCAAGAGTTATTTAACTATCAACTTAACTTTCCATTACTGTGAATCTCACCTTCAAAAAACTTTAAAGTGCTCTACAAACATAAGCATCATAACAACGTCACAAGTGGAAAAACTAAGAAAGCGCAAGCGTTTGACACAAAAATAAGTTCTACATCTAGAAACCTACTTTTAAAACAACAGCTTTAGAATGTGCATACTGGTATAAGCTCACCACCTTTTTTCACTGAAAAGATTTTGAAATTCAAGAAAGGAGCTCAAGCATCAATAGAAGGAGTAATTAGAAAAATTAGATTGCAAATAAGGATTTTGTTGTGTTTTCTGTTGCCTTTTTTTTCTTTTTTCTCTCAATACTGTTACTTGAGACTGTTACTTAAGCCATCTAGTTTACTGGTTTTACTCCTGTGAATACTGCAGAATTTGCATAGTTTATTCCAAATAAGCTGAATTCCTTTCTGGTACATACATCACCATGAGAATGATTTACAAGCAACTTGGTATTAAAAGATATGGTGTGCATAGGTTGCAGCAGAGGAAAGTCCTTCAATATGGGCTTACACAGTTAAAGTTTCCATTAAATCCAGTGTAAAGCTTGGCTGGATTAGATCAGCATTTTACTTCAACAAACCCTACAATCATAGTTCAAAATTTGTATCTTCTGTGTCACATACGAATTAGAGCTTAGCCTTGACGTTTTAGAATGAAGATGCAAAGCCAGAGCTTTGGAAAAAAGTAGTTTTATGTTACCAAAGCAGATTAGACCTGAAGGCTTTTGACGCAGAAGGATGAAACCTGTGATACTGTCTTTGTAAATTATATTCAGAAATACACCCATTCATCCTAAGATCAATGTTTCACATTACTTCATGATATATCTAACTTTCCATACGTAATTGTTTAGGGATATAAGACTCTTCCACTATTACCTACAGAAGGGTGTAAAATAGATTATCATATAAAGATATTTAAAACCAATGAATAAATGATCCACTTTAACATACCTTATTACGCCACGATACATAATATAGCTACACCATCTGTCATGATCTGTACTGTCAATATCCTATGAGTGAAAGGGGGAAAAAAATTTCAAAAAGTAAGGCAAGCCTTCCTTACAGGTAGGCTTTAAATCAGTAAAGGAACCAATGTGTAAACCTGCTGCAGAAAAATGTTTTGCCTAAAACATTGTAATAAGGTAGAAAGAAAAAAACCACCGTTAGACACAGACAAATCAGACAACTTTTTAACATGTAACAAAAAACCAAACTGCAGAACTCAGTTTTAATACAGAAGAATCACAGAATTAGAGGTTGAAGGGATGTCTGAAGGTCACCTTCTCCCAATCAAAGTAACTTGCCCAGGACCTTATGCAGCCAACTTTTGAACATCTCCAAGGATGGAGATGTCACAGTTTCTCTGTTCTAATGCTTGACAACCCTAACTTCGGTATCATTATGTTTTTCTTTTGCTGTCTCACTGGCATTTCCCTCGTGGCAACTCTTGTCCATTGCTTCTCGTTCTTTCACTCTGTAACTCCACCTTCTCTATAACACGTCATGAGGTAGCTGAAGATTTTATTTGAAAATGTGCATGTATTTTCTTATACATCTATTTCCAAGTTACTACTTTGAAAGCCGAATGTTTCAAATATATATTATCTCAGTCTGCTAAAAGAAGCAGTGCTTTTACCTTACCTGGACGTTTCCATTTTCTATTAATTCAGTATAATCTCTGGATCCAGGAGCTGAAGTGATATATCCTAGAAACACAACTTGCTTAGAGCTAGTCTTCAATAGGTTTGAAACAGCTATAGCCTGGAGTTTTCTGTCCAAGTCCTCTCTGAAAGAAAGAGAAAAGACTGTAACATATATACATTTCGGCTCAGAATCTTTGAGCTATAAAACAGTAAACCTCAAATTAATCTGGTACCTCTTTTATTGCTCAGTATTAAAGAGCATGAAAGCTTACAGAAAAGCTCACTGACTCAAAATGATCACTGTTTGATAAAAGCCACATGGTCATGGTAGATGTAATTAAGGTTCTCTTTCTAACCATTATAGGAACGATTTTTTTCTATTACTGTTTTGTTTTTAATACCGATCTCATCACTAAGAAATGTGAACGTAAGTGTTTTGGTTATCTGAGGCTTTGTCTCTGCCTGCACTTGAAATTCAACTGTGCTTGCACAGCAAGGTGCATAACAAAGAACTCCCATGCTAACAAAACCTTTATGATGAATATAGGCTTAAAGTCTGGGTCACATAATTTAGGAAATATAACTTAAGACCTATGTCATCCCATTAACGCTTAATGACATTTGGCAGGTATTCTGCATCTCTTTAACAAGATCTACACAACAGTTCCAGCATGACTATAAGTGATAGCCTAAGTGGAGCCTGGTAAAATACTGCACTGGGTCCCATTCCCTGTCCTTGGATTTGTCATAAAGATAGTTGTCTTTCTATGATTCTTCACGTTAACAACTTTGAACAGTTGGGTAAAGCATGTTCTCTTCTACATTCTGGTAAACTGGGCTAAATTTTATAGAGACAGGAAGTTGGTTTTGGAATCTTTAATCCCAAAAGGAGACATGAACTTAAATGCTGCTATGCTTTCTGAATAGCAGTACTTCTGACTGAAGCAAATGCATTAGGGAGAAAGAGCACACAGACATGAGAGCAAAAAACCTCACCATTTAAACAGAAGCCTGACCTAGGTATATGTGAAATAGCCTGCTCAGCTAGCTGCTCTATCCAGAACTACACCACATCAGAAAATGGGTTCTTTTAAATGACACAGGCATTGTTATATTCCCACATTTAAAAGTCTTCAAAAAAATTCCTAGTTATCCTGTATTCTGTAGTTTACGTCATCCTAAGCAGCAGATTGAAAAAGATGAAAAACAAGCAGTTGTGTGTGACATTCAATTACAAATTCATTCACCTCAAAACACAATGCAATTTGCACTTGTTTCTCATGTGTCTCCTCCTATTTTCTCCTTAGTCTTTATCTCACTCCTCTCTGAGGGGGGAAAACAGTGTTATTTTCTTCTACTTTGACAAACAGCTTCTCAAAGAGGCAAATCTAACCATCTGTGTAAGGCACAGAAAGAAATTCCTTTCTAGAGTTCAAATTTTGGAGTAGTTTCTGACAACTGTATGTGTTTAGTAAAACAGAAACCTGTAACACTTAGCATGCTTGGAGCACAGCTTCTGCACAGGGGAAGGAAATGGGGAAGCTCAGTATGGGATAATGATAATTCCTATGGCTTTCTGAGCAGCTCCTTTGTGTATTATACACTGCACCCAATCCATAAATTTGCCTCTTCATGAATTATAACAAATATTTTTTTAAAATCTGAATCTTACTACATAACCACAAAAATACTTAACACTGCAGCAAAAAAACCCAGAAAATACAGCTACATGGACAATCACAAAACTATGCCTTATTAATATTCATTACACATAAAATACTCAAGATGTTGTTTCAAAGTAAAGAATTAAAATATATACCTTAATCTTTTCCATCACATATTTGAGTTATTGGTATAATTCTTTCTTTCAGAATCCAGAGATCAGCTTTCCTATTTCCAGTCATAGAGTCAGAAGGACACTAAATAGATACGTGTATTGCTGTTTCAACACTGTCCCGTCTTGGAGGTTTCAGAATTGTTACTTTTGATTTTAAAGATAGATAGCATCATTGATGTTCATTAAGTATCTGCACTTATTGTGGAATATAATAGATCTATTCCACATGCAGAAAGTCAGAAGGATGCTATCCTGCACTGAGATATATCTGTAGACGTATTACTTGTTGTGGTTTAGAAAACTATACCTTTATATCTCTAGTAACTCAGATATTAGGGTCAGCTGAGTTTTGTGTGACACATCTGTCCCCTTTTAAAAACGCTTCAAAATTTTACACCAGTAGCTTTGTCGTAATATTTCCTCCAATGTGCCTTGTTAGAACCAGTATTACAGCAGCAGATTTTAAAATGTACAAAAGAAATCCCAGAAGTTCACAAATTAAAATTACATTACGCAACTTCGCATGACATATGTAACGATAAATAAAATACACACTCTTCATTTCCAAAGTGGGCAACAACAAAATCAATCAGTTTCCCAGTGAAGTTGACAGTCAAGGAGATGGCAGGTGCAATCTCCCCCTCTGGAGACGGAAGGAGGTGATGGGTAGATTTTACAATTGGATACCTCGATAGCACCATAATCCTACATGAGAGGAGAGAAACAGTTACATTTTGCAGTTCATAAACTTCACAAGAGTGAACTAAGCAGATAAATGTGAGCAGAAGACTAATGGCCACTAAACTGACAAACCATCTCTAGCAGATTTTTCTGAATTTAGGTTTTCCTCTAAAATATTACTTAAGTACATGTCTAAAAATGCATTATCAAATTCATTCCTAAACTAAGAAATACCATTCTGTATACATGAATTTTTACACTGACCCTTTCAAAATCTGCAACCTCAGACAAAACAGAATTGTATACTACCAGTAATTAAAATTTATTTTATTAGAAGTAGATGCAAGTAGAAATCCATCTTTAAAGTAGGAGACTTCTCATTCTTTCAGCTTATGTTCAGAATCAACCCTAGAACAATTTTTCATTGGGTTTTCCAAAACACATCAAAGAAAATTTCAGAGAATGACTTTTCTGCCCTATTCTGTATCACTTAAAGACACAGGCTCTGGAGGAGGAAAGTTACTAAATTCCCCTCACATATGGCAAAAATTAAAAAGCCATTGCAACATCACTAGGAAGTTCCATCTGTCACAGACATCTGCATATCCCCCTGAAAAAAAAAGCCACATCATAAGCCACTACTTCCCAGAGGGCAAAGATATTCAAAGACACATAACTGGTAGTTGGTCAAGCATTAAAGTAAAATCAGACATGCACCTTTCTATGCCCATTTCCCACTAGACAGCCCAAGCTGTCTGTAATTAATTCAAAATTTCTAATAACTCAAGTGCAGTAACATTTTCCAACTGCTGTCACATTTTTAAGCCTGAAATCTAAAGTTCTCATAGCCCAGAATAAAATAATGGAAAAGGGAATCAGATAGTACTTAGAATGCCAGACTTCCAAATCTGTACGTTAAGGGGCAGGATGCCATTCTCTGCATCGTCAAAGCCAAAGTAGCTCACAGGGCAGGCACCAAAACCTGATCATTTTTAACAACAAAAAAATGTCATTGCACTGTAACGCTAAGGAATCAAAGTGTGGTCTTAAAGACAAGCTTCAACACGTGATTACAGTGATTATGATTCCAATTATTCTTTGCCCACATTCTAGTGGAGTTAGTATTGGGTAGTGTATTTACATTTATTTACCGTCACTGTGCATGCAAAGATTACTCACCCCCAAGTGTGATCTCTTGTGCTCGGGCCAAAATCTGTGTAAAATCCTAGCCTTTCTCCTAGCCACATTGCTGGATCGTTGTTCCCAATAAATGGTTTAGAGGCATCACTCTCTATAATAGTGATAAGATCTGCATCTAAAATGGGGAATAAAAAAATATTTCCAAATTTATAATTGTGACCTATAAATCTGATTTATAAATGACTACATAATGTCATCATTTCCCTTTTAATTACACAGGGATGGACCCAAGTGCTTCAGGAGTCAATCAGGGCAAATCTTAACACTGGCAACAGAGTCACGCCCAAACTTTTGGTCACTGTAGGCTATACAGCCTCTGATGAAGAGATCCATAGTGTTTTGTTGCCATAGCTCCTTCCTACAGTGCATAGCCAGCCATGCATGAGACTGCACAGTACAGTTGGCCTGCATGTACCTCATACAAACTATTTCAAAAGCATTAGACGTAACATGCATACACAGATTAACAGTAGTGAGTCTACTGCTTTCAAGTTGATGAACAAGCGCTACACAGCACATCTGTACTCACTTTCATCCACCAAATCCTATTCTGCTCCAAAGGGTCCTGTGCAAGAGGGAGCAGGCTGCTGCTGCCAAAACAATTAATCAGCTGATAGCAACCTAGTGTCAGCCCCCAGGCATGGTAACAGAAGGGCTCCCAGCTCTAGCGAACTGCTGACAATCCACAGCCACCTCACTTTCTCAGAGCACTGTGGTCCCTCCCTGTTTACATGCTCAGGTGTGGTTTTGTCAGAACAACACGACAGGTTCCCCTATATTTTAGCTGCAGGATATGGGAAGAGCTATGCAGTCCCCCAAGGAACTGGCAGCTAAGAAAGACCTGCCCATGCCTGAAGGAAGGTGGGAGTCTGCAAGCTGGCCACAGGCTGGCTGAACCATCCAGGCTCAGCTTGCATAGCAGGTCAGTATGGCTGCAGCCACAGCAAGTGCTCCCTTCTTGCTGTGATTATGCCCCCCTTGGAATGCTCTCCTACTCCAGAAGGCAGATCAAGTCACCACTTCATCCGCAGCCCTTCTATAAGGAATTAAGACCACTCTATCCAGCATCACTCTTGCCACAATTTTTTTTTCTTTTGAAATGTCTTATTTAGCACTATGAAAGCAATGCTACCAGGGAAAACAGTAGCTCAGAGTACTTTTAAGTGGATTCCCAGATTTTTGCTTCTACATCATTACCATACACGCTGGCCACATAAACAATGACGGAAACCATTGAGAGGGGTTGATGTTGGTTCCCTTCAGGGCAGACAGGAGTTCCTGTCACAACAGACATATTGCATCTTCACTATTCCAATAGAGAGATGAGCCCATGGAATGCACTCGACCACACCTCTAAGAATAACCCCTATGCTGAAGAAGTTAGCCACACTTTTCTCTGTGACTCTCAAAATCAGCTACTCTTCTTTAGCAAACAAATTGTTTAAGACTCTCCAGCTTAACTCTGAATGCATTAATGCCATTTCCTGAAAGTTAATTTGAAAAATAAAAATAATTAAAAAAAAATGTTAATGTGCTATTTTATACAACAATATACATGTAATATAAAACTCCAGAATACTGTTTCCAGCAATCAGGAATTAAGATTAGTTCGTTTATATTTTGGAATTTGCTGCCTTTTTGACTTACCAATTGCTTCTTTTAGAAGTGATACTTCATTACCACAAAGAAATGCTCAATAGACATGACCAGGTAATCACTCTAATATTCATGAATTTAAACTACAGGTACCAGAAATAAATGCATTAATTACATTTCATAAGTAAATATGCAAAGATTAAATAAATACCTAGACATGAGCTATGGAATCACGTATCTACACGAATGCCCCAAGTTTCAATTCATCAAATGTCCCAGTTGTTTTCTCTTATTGCTAGACAGCCTGTGTAGCTCAGCCCTCTGAACCTTTGGTCATGGGACAATGGAGTAAACAATGCATGAATCAGCCTGTTGCCTCTTCACTGACTCCTGGGTATCTCTGCCACAAAATCAAGGTTTGCCCAGCAGCACCTGTGTCAGCGCCTTCCCACTGCTTAGGTCTGTCAAGCCTGAGCCGCTCAGGAAAGCCCTGTGGTGCATTCACACCACAGGAGGACAGGAGAACACAAATGCTGGAACAGCAGCGTGGATGCTTCCTAATCTGGTCTGCTTTAAACCTCAAAGTGGCAGCTCCCAGTCTTCCCTATTTTATAGGTATTGCAGAAAACAAGTAACACCTACAAACACCACTGGTCAATTGCTTTCAGTGCACCCTGCAGCAGCACTAGTCAGGTCCAAATTCTTCATTTCCTATAGCTAATTTCCCAACCAAAATCCTGTCCATGAGCAACAGGTTAGACACCCTTCTTTACAGTAAAATCATAACAACTCAATCAAACTACAATCACTATTTTTCTTTTATACATTGCTCTGGCTCAGTGACGGAAACAGACTTGTCTGTTTCTCCTCTTTACATCCTCTGTAGGGCATTTTAATCTCAGACCCATTAGGAATTATATAATGCTTCACATCTTAAAAAAAACCCAAAACACAGAGAAGTTAAAAACCATTAACTTCTAAAACGATATTGATCATTATTTCATTTCTGTAAAGAATTCCTCTATAGACAAGTAACACAGCAGCAACGTGAGAAAAAAATCCAAATAATTAACAGTCTTTCCTCCAACCAGAAACCTCTTTAAAGTACATTGAAAAAATAAAAATATCACCTCTGCAAATGGAATTTTAACAGAAGTGATTGCACTGGAACAGCTCACAAATTCAGGAGAAAGCCACTAGACACAGGGTCTTGTGTTAATGCAAGAATGGACTCAGTTACCCAGCAGGTGTTCTTGCTTCTGTCCCTTCAGATGAACCCTCTCAAATATAAATGAAGTGGAAAAAAAACATTACCTGTCTGATTAAGCAAATTAGCTGATCCTTCCAAATTAGACCATCCTTCATTGTCATATGCAAATCTAAAAGGCCAGATCATAGCAGAGAAGTCTCTTTTTGGAACCTCAAAAAAATAAATGGAATAAAACTCAAGTACAATTTGACTTTTATGTATTATACCTTTGCAGTCAACAACATCAGATGCATAGTGCCATAAAACACACACAAGAAGAGATGTTTTAACTAATACATTTTCCTAATAAAGCTGTCAGGATTACAAAAGACTTCTGGTATTTTTGAGAAAAAACTGCTATTAACAAGAGGTGAAAAGTCATCACAGTTAAAATTAATTATTACAAGTAACAGTAAATAAATGAACATGACACAGAATATGATTTTTTCTCATTTTCTAAGAGGAACTACCCACTTTTTTCCACATTATAAGGTACTACAAACCTGGATGAGTTCTAAAAACAAAGCCAACTGTCTATGTCTGGGTGCATGTGTGAATATGCATGTGCAGGCAGGCACGCAGACACACACACACACAAAATTTCTACTTCTCTCTCATCACCTTTTCTGCATCTTTTCCTGCATTTGTCATCAGTGATTTCTCTAACAAAACAAATACCAAGAGGAATACATGTCAAAAGCAAGTTTGAAAGGACTATTTCTGAATTGACACCAAAAGAAAAGTCTCATTCATAATTGCAAACAACTGCACCAAAAATGCAATTTTATATTAGTAATCAAATATATATATCATATAAATATATATCTCATATAAATCATAGAATGGAAACATGTTAATTTTTATGTGATCAAAACAGCTCCAGTTTTTAATTAAAATTACTAAATAGGCAAGCAACACACTCTGACAACCTGTAAGTAATACAAATGCTAAACTTTGTGAGCATTAATCATCTTAATTGTTACTGTAATTGCAATACCTAATTTCTTGCCAGATAGAAAACTGGAATTTTACAATTTTTATCCAATTTCCATAACTAGTCTAAGTCTAATGTAAGTCAACCAAGTTTTCAGAGAGGTTCAATTCAGGTATGCATATAAATACAGAAGGATAGAATTCCTTCAGCTGGAAGGAACCTCAGGAGGTTATCTGTTCAGACTTCCCCAATATAGAATCAGGTTAACAGCATTGCACAGTTAGGTTTTGAACACAACTCAAACTCATTTATAAAAGTAACATTCAAATCGAATAGACAAGGCAAGCATCTCTCAGTTTTTCAGAATATTTTTTTCGTCCACAGCAGCACTACAAATCTCCAGAGACCCAGATATTTCCCATGTTCAACATGAATATACAAATTAAAACTTTCTCCATCTTACTTTCTGCATTAGTTTTGCTGGATACTTGGATACTGGTACAACGACTTCTTCAGTACCAACCAACACATCTAAGATATCACACGCACATTTTACTGTGTATTTGAAAGTTACCATTTTCACAAACACAGTACTCACCCCTTGGCCCAACTTCTTCTGGTAAATTTTATAACGTAGACCCAATCCTAGTAAACCAATGCCAACGAACAGCCACAATACTTGAAAAATAAGAACACAGAAAAGTTTTTTTAAAGCAAGAGAAAATAATATTATTGCAGTTAAACAGAACTGGGTACACTATCGGGCTAAGGTATAGGCTATTTGTAGAATGGGAAACGTATACATTTAGATTTCCACACATGCCAGTGACAACACCAGTCCAAAGCAGCATACTCAAAGAGTATTTATATGCACACATAATATCTCTGTGTGAGCAGATACACTTACATTCTCCAAAACACAACAGGCTGAGCAGACAGAATATACCAAAACTCCTTGGAATATTTATGCAAAAATGACACCTGTTGAAGAATTCATTATAGGGCATGAATAAGAGCATCATGTAAACCCTCCAGTGTTTTCCTCTCTGTGTTCCACATATGTATTTGCAGTATACCATTTTTATTTTGTGTAAATACAGTGTGTGGAAAAAAATTTAGTTTACTTGCAAGCCTTTAGATGTCAGAAAGATGTGAACCCTGCCAGACCTCCAGAACAGTCCTTTGTTGACACATTCTTGGAAAGGCATTGTGGCTTCACAGAATGCAAATTCAGAGCTTTCCCATTGATCCTGTAGCCTTCCAAATAACCACAGCAGACACTTAAGAGCTCTCAGGGTTTGGCACCTTGTAATTTGATGCTCAAACCCCTCTGCAGTTACTTCATTTCTTTTTATGCAAGTTTTCTGGAACAATTTTGTATAAAATTTAAATACATTTTACCATGGATGATGCCAGAAGAAAGACAGTGCTGACATTAGCAAATGTCAAGCAATTCTGTACTCTCCAAGATGCAAAGGTTCTTAAAGGGGAAGCTGAGAAACAATAGAAGTCTGGGCCTGACAAGGAAGTAAAAGAGTTATTGTTGTAATGTCACAAAATCAGCTAAGCAAGGGCTGTGCTTTTGTGACACACAGTATTCTGAAGTATTTACTCAACTTCTGTGAAATTTGTTTGAATAGTAATATTCAAGCCACTTGCATTGGTGCTCATGTTGCCTCTAACACAAAAACTCTCAGGGCCCACATTCTTCTGGCCCCCTAAGAACATAGGGGAAAGACCTTCATAAAGATTTCAGAAACAGTCCTGAAAAGTGGCGAAGCACTATTTTCTCTGCCATCCAAGTGAGGCAAAATGAGGTATACAAATGATAAGTGATTTGATCCAAAGTCACAGAGGAAAAAAAGATGCAGAAATGTGAACCTTGAGCATCCTGGTCTCTGTAGGGTCAGCATGCCCTAATGCCTAGCAATTTTTTTCTTTACCAAACTTCATAATACTGATAAGACTTTTTCCTTAGAAAAAGTAAGCTAACAATGAAAAAAAATGTGATGCTCAAATGATTGTAGAGAAATACTTGAAAACATCATGTGGATAGATTCCAGAGGTTTACAAGTCAAAAAGCAGTAAAACCTCAAGTATTTTAGTTTCTTTTCAAAACCTAAGGAAAAAAGCAGACCTCATACACATCTTCTGGAAAGCGGGGATCCCTAAGCATAGTTCACAGACAGGACGTGTCAAAGGTTTCCTGAGGACAGGCATGGTCTGTACGTGTAGTAAGGTGTCAGAAGTGTGTTGTGATGTCAGCCACCACAGGCTTTGCAGGACTACCTCCTCACACAGGAGGGGTGTCACATTGTACAGCAGCTCCTGGGGCAGCCAAGTCCCATCCCACTGCCAGCCAGCTCGCACAGTCCTATAAAGGGTGTCACACTGAACTGCTTCAAAAATCAACATACCGAATGGGCTGAAAAATCATTTGTATCTTTTGTATACAGATGCAATAAATCCTAAGTTCCAGAGAGATCTCCTCCTCAACCACCAAAATGGAATCACAAATGATGCCAAATCCATTTTCACATTTTCTCTTTTCACCAGTTCATTTTTTTTGGTCTCCATTTAACATAGTCCACGGGGAATAGCCTCCCTCTCAACTGTAATCACAGAGAATCAACTCCTCCAGTAGTATATGTCCTCATTAAAACTAAAACTATGGCAATAACATCTATAAAAATCCAGTTCTAAAGCTAGCACCAAAAAAACATATCTAAAACATCTGAGCAAAACACTGCACCGTGTTACTCTTTTTCCTGAGACAGAATTCCTAGACTCATGGAAGAAAGGAAGTACAATTATACTTACGTAGTTTAATATACTTTTTACTCCTTTTGAATAGTGGCTTTTGGTGGCTTTTCACTTCAAAGATAGAGCTAAGGTCTTTCTTGGGTCCTGTTAGAAAGTCTACCCCAATACATAACATTATAAATCCTGTAAAAATACAAGTCATTACTTTTTTCATAGAGCTTTAACATATTAAACATTGCTCATAAATGCATCATTTATAAACTCCCAGCTGTTGTGTTATTCAACTTTATGGCTCCAACAACAGACAGTTCAAAGCACAAACACAGATAAATGTCATACTCAATGTAGTAATGCAGGCAATATGAGATTTATTGATAGAAAAGATCCTACTGATTGTCACAGTATTCACCTCAACTATGCCTGCAGCACTTAAACATTTTTTAATTTACATTGTTGTACTTGTTGACATAAGCACTGCTTCCAACAAAGTGAGCTATTGACATTAAACATGCCACTAATGATAAATACTTCAAAACAAAGTTTAAAATAGTAGTACGGCAATAAGAATTCAAAGCTAAAAGATTATTTAAAATACCACTGAACACCTGTTTTACAAAAAATAATGATGTTCTAAACTATATTGTTTGTTTTTTCTTTATTTTTTTGGGTGGGGGTGGGGTTGTGTGTTTTTAAAATAAGTTACTGCTAAGATTTAACACACCTGAAACAGATTTATTAAGCCTGCTTTGTGCTGATGACTGAATAGCAGACCTAACAGTAAAAGTATCTAGCCAAAGACTCCTTCACATTATGAAGTCTGCTCTGAACTATGCTGAACATTGTTGATTGTAGATGTCTATAATCTTTGCAAATTAACTGCTCTGTCACCAAGATACAACATTTTTATATAGGAACTACAAAAACAATTGCTCAGTGGTTTTCTCTGAAACAGTGTAAGCAGACTGCAACAGTTTGGGAGGGCAGTTTAACATGGCAGCATCTTACATTCCTGTACCCCAGAGCCAACAGAAGCAGCTGTGCTTCTAAAGAGTAACTAAACACACTATAAATACATTTTAAAAGCTAGTAAGAGACTTCAGTGTTTTAACTGCTGCAATGCACTGTGATGATATCTTTTCTTTTCAACAGGTAGTTCAGACTAATAGTACAAGCTCTTTTCCCATGCCTTAAGAGCTGAAGGATCCAGTTATCAGCAAAGAAAACGCAGGAGCATAATCAACTGGATAAGAGAAGGTATATATCCTTAGTATCTTTATGGCATAGTTAATTAACTATAGAAGCCACGTTTTATTTCAGAGGTATAGCTGAAGATGAAATAGCCATTACTTAGTATTTTCTTATTGACCTTACTTGTTAAATTAGTTGTAGTGAAAGTTTGCAAATCGGGAAGATGGGTCTAGTGCAATGAAGAAGGGGGCACACACAAAATTTGCTCAAAGGAAGGCTAATTCAAAGCCATTAAAGTTGAAGAAAGACCAGGGATCCAACCCCTCAGCACTATGTTACATCATAGCGAAGCATCACAGAAGTTTTGAATATAATGATCTTACTTTCATTGTCACTTTTCCTGGAGCAGTTCCCTACCCAAACTGCAGCAAGAGAAAGGCAGGATATTGGACAGGAGGAGAAAGCAAGAAATAGGACTTGCACCTGAAAGAAACCAGAAGAAAACAAGCAGTTTGCCAGAAAGCCAAGCTGTAAGGGTAAAAGCGAGCAACAAATACACAATCTCATGGTATAATTTGCAAATCTGATAAGCAACGGGATGGCATCAAAAAGACAGAAACTGGATTCTCAGATGGAACATAAATTCATGTAGTGTCATCAGCTGAGGCAGGTTCAGTTCAAAGTTTTCATTTTACCAGAAAGTTAGAGCCATCTCTGTGTTACCCTCTAGCCATCATGTCAGATGAATTAATCACAAGTGTGTATTTCAAAGTGACAGAGAGGGATTTTATATAACAGCTTCTCTTTTGTCACAGCATTACTCAGGGGTCATTGACACTCCTCTACTGCATGGTTTCTTCATGTAACTTCAAAAAATAAAATTAAATTAACTGAGATAACTGTTTCTACGGACCCCCCATAGTGCTTTCAGAACAAAGAAAACTTCAATAAACATAAAAGAACTCTCCTCAAAACATAACAAATTGAAACCCTGCATGTGATTGCTGTAATATAAGAAACACATATGGAGTGTAAGAAACTGGAGTGATAGAATGTGGTTGCAAAGACATGTACAAAATCTAAAACCATTGGAGCAACAAGCTAAGCACAGCATTCATTAACTCTTTCCAAACAAAATATAAGATAATGTGAAACATTTTAAAATGTGCCACACACTTAGCCCAAGACAAAGTTTGGCATTGTTTAAATATAATTAGTGAAATATGCTACTGAAACACATTAGTACCTATTAAGAAAATAATTCTGGAGACAAAACCAGAAAGGGTTGGTTTCATTTCCACCTTCTCACCTTCATCAAGGCATCATTTTGCTAAAACCTTTCTATTTGTTCACCTCGATTCTTGCTCATTGGCAAACACCTGACAATTTCTTTTCTTCCTCTCCTGCTTGCATGTTCCTGACACTGCAGTCTTATTGACTGTTCCTCCAGACATGTTGGTGTATCCATCCACAAAGCGTAAGATAGAGCCACATGGAAGTGAAGCTCAGGTCTCAAATGCAGATTAGCTAGATCAGATGGATGCTGCATTTTGCTCCTCAGAGAAGGGCAATATAATGCACTGAATTATCTTACAGTCCCAGTAACACAGCCTTCACAAACCCCTGAGTTTCTGGACACTATATTGTTACCTGAGGTACCATAATGCTATCTTAGGTAGCTAGCATACAGGTGCATTCACACCCTGGATTGCAGCCATATCTGTTAACCAGTCACCCTAAAGATCTTTTCCTCAGTTGTATACTGAGTTATCAGAATTTTTTCACTTTGTCATTTTCCCTCAACTGAATTCCATTTTGTGACCACATTTTTTAAACTATTTCTAACAGTAAAGAAATAAGTATTTTTTTCACATCTCACTAATTTTCTCATAGAAACTCTTACCATAGTAAATCAAACAGCAGCCAAGCATTTGGAAATGCTATTTATACACTAGGTACATCTTAAACATCTGGTTGAGGCTAAAGCAAGCATATTCGTATTTGTTCACAGTCATAAATGTACCTAAAAGAAGATGGGAGCTTTCTCTAACATAAATTCCTCCAGGTACAAATTTATAAGCTGTACACCATACACAGAAGAATAATTCAAGAACATAGGCAAACATGGCTGTACTCATGGCTTTCCCAGGATGCAGACAGCTAACGAAGCGTCCAGCCAGTTGAGGCCACACACACATAGTAAAGACAGCAAGAATGTTGCCTGCAACAGCAGCACTCCAAGTGCGTAAATAAAGGAGACCAGCTGAAGATGCTAAACCTGCAAAGGGATAGAAAATAGGGTAAGTCAAAGCCAGTTGTGTTATCTGCCACCTTCTATTTCACATTCTGTCTAGGAAAAAAGAGAGTCTGGGGAAATATAACTGCTTTGCAGGCATGAAAACCACATCACTAGAAGGACTATTGCCAATAGCCAAAGACAGCCTCTTACTTTTCACAGCATCTCATTCTCTTACAGATTGCCTATTCAGCTGATAACAGTGCAGCAAAAAGACAGCAGAGAAACATCAAGAGCCAAAACTGAACAGTTCTTTTTACAGAGCTCTCCCAGTAAAACAGAGGGATGATGCAATTTTGAAGAGATTAACATCTTACGTCTGTTATGAACCTCCTTTAACATAATACAGAAAGAATCAAACAGGTTAATGTGAAGAGAAAACATCTTTCCCTGATCTTCTCTCCCTTTAGAAAACCGTATGATGGGCAGGAAAACAACTAATTATCTTTCACTAGCTGCAAGATCCTTGATTTACCACACTGTCATTGACTGTGATGGGATTTGACCCCAAACAGAACGTTAACAGCCACAGAAACTTTCTATAACAGGTCAACTTCATTTTAAAACTGTATTGTAGCTAAGAAAATACTGACTTTCACATCATGATAGCAAATGTATAGAAACACTTTTAGTATTTTACTCTTATACATAAAGTTTCTGAGCACTTTAGAATACAATGCTTGAATCGGCTAAAGAACCATTCTGAACTTGTTTTAAATTAGCAATGTGTGTACTTCAAAAATAAAATGCTCATACTCACATTACAATCTCCACACACATTTCTTAAAACTAACACTTGCACTGAAAGGTAAAAGGTATTTGGGCAACTGATGGCCTAAGCATTGCCAACTCTTATGCCTCTACTGTGACTTTCCTGGTATTTGGTATTTTATTTTGTTTCCCAACTAGGAGAAACTCAGTTTGCACAAAATTTCTTGTCTTCAAGGTTGTGGAAAATTACTTGAAAGCATTGGCTCTTAAGTGCTCCAAAAGAGAAGGTGAACAAGAAAAAAGCAAAACACAACTCATCATCTCCTTTAGTCCCTGTATTTTGATATGTCCCAATTTATTATTAAGCATTTGTAGGAAGTACTGCTTTGTCTTCTTGATCTGAACATCTACTATTAGCTAAGGTCAAAAAGGCAGCAGTTTTATGGGTTTTTTAAAAGAACGTTTATACCACTAAATTTCACTCAGATGAGCCCACAAATTAAACCAAACTGCACCCATCCATCCATCTGTGTTGAGAAGGTACGGAAAACACACCTCTCCACAGTTCAAGAGCAGAATGAAATCTCCTCTGACTTGTTCTATGCATAGCTTGTTCCACAGCATAGCTATACTATCCTCCTGAAGATGGATGTCTAGACCCAGCACTTGAATCCCTCTTCCCACCGCCCAAGACTTACTGTACGCTGACTGATTCACAAATACATTGCTCCAGCAGAACTGCTTTAATGTTCATACTATTTTACTGCCTGGAGATCTTTGCAACTAAGGAGACAGGAGGCAAACTTGCCTCCAGGTGAACTGTTCATTGAATTAGAAGTTGTTGTGCCTTCTGCAGAATCAAGAGGCTTGTGTCACCTCAGCCCCATAACCACAGATTGCACAATGCAGATGGTGAGAACTGAGATGCTACTCATGGGAACAGAACCTCAACAGGGGCTTCTGAAGAGAGCAACACTGCTCTGCCATGGCCTGGAGATTTGGCCTGTAACCCTCAGTCAACTGGTCAGAGGTGTATACTACAGTCAGTGACAGAGAAAAAGATGCTTTGATTAGCAGCTGATTTTTCTGAGATACGGTGTAGGGTCAGAGAGCTTGAGTAAAAGGAATAAGGTAATAGAAACAAAACATCTGCTCAGGATTTGCACCCACCTACAAGAAACCAGGCAAAACTGGTGACAGAAGACCAGCTCCAAAATGAAAGCATCAGTCCATGAGCCAGGCCCAACAGAACTGTACCTCTAATACAACAATAAGGAAAGAGAAATCATACATTAATGTAATTTTAAAAACACCTGGCATTGAAAAAGAGATTTCTAGACTTACAGACAAAGATGCTTGGTAGTATTTAATAATCCTTTTATTTTAAACAGAGATCAGTTTGAGCACAAAATATCCTTATCTCACACCCTGCTACATTTTCTCCCCTTTACTGGTCGTAAAAAACATCTAGTTGAAAATAATGGCAGATTATCATAATGTGTGAGCTACATTCCAACAGAAGCACTCCACTGAAATACTGAGCACACAGGCAAAAAGAACTCAGAGAAAATGCGAGGGAGGACCCCAAACAGAAGTATTTTCTTCACGTCAAATAGGGGATCCTAGAGCATCTAACATTGCTATTAGTCTTGGGTAGCACTTGTGTATACTAATTCCAAATTATTTACTACCTCACTTGCCACTACATGTAGCTGACTCAGAATAAGTAATCCAGTCTCTTTCTAGATTTTTGGAACCCAGATGAGCGACACACACCATTAACACTAAATTCTTACTAACCAAAACTTCTATATCTTTTAATATTGCACAAAGTTTCTTTTTTTTAATATGCAAGCATGCATCTCTGACATACACTGTCTCCTACCACTTGCTCTCTTGAAGTTAACTGCTGGATTAATTTACTACATATTATAGATGTACTTCATTCATAAGCCCTTGAACCTCAGTCTTAATTTAAAAATAGTTTTGCAATGTGGCAAATCAAGTATTTTATTGCTGAAATAAAAATCATTCTTTATTAGAAAATTTTAAGATTTATTGGTATAGACACAATGTTCAGAGGTATCTGAAAGCAAGAATGACTCCCCAAGTCCTCTGCATGAAGTACGTTGTACCCACCTTATTATATGTAAATTCTTATACCATCATCTGGTTGAGTTTTAATTTGTCACCTACTACAGCACTGGCTTTTGATTACTGTTTCGTTTCAATAATAATAATAAAAAACCCACTTACCCATACGGATTAGGATCTGGACCTGTATGTGGGTGTCCACTTACTGCCCATCTAGAAATTAATGAGACCTCCCCAAATATCCACAGGGTGAGGAACATGAGGCTGCCAAAAGCAATCCCTGACAAAAGCCAATGAGGGTGGGAAACAGTCTCTCTAATTGCATTACCAGTTTTGTTTGCTTCTTGTTTCCTCTTGTCTCCACCTAGAATAAGAATAGAAATATAACTCCGCAAACTGTCAAATCCTATTAGAAAGGGTTACTGAGAAAAAGAAATAGCCAAGACCACAAAATTACCAATAAATTACTGGCTCAGACACAAAAGCAAACTTATCTTATCAATTGTGGACACTGATGACTAAAAATCTATTAACAACATTCCTAGGTCTGTCAGGAAAACTACTCACCTTAAGTGTACAAAAATGGCAGCCTGCCCATATGATTATTCCTCATATTACTGGAATTTAAATAATTGGCTTTGAAAATCCACAGAAAAGTTATCAGAATTTGTTCAGAGAATTCTGTTCTCTGAAACTCTAAACGCTGATAAGAACAGAACCTGACACTTCCAAAGAAGCCAGAAATTAATTCCCTTCTCTTCTTTTTCCATGTGCTTTAGATCCCCTCTCACCTAAGGAGAAAGCAGCACCTTTAATTGCATAGATGTATTGCTCTGTCACCTAGGAAGAAGACAGATTCCCTTCCTAACCTCCTGCAGTAGATTCCCTTTCTAAATTATGATGAAAGCTCAGCTTAATTTACATAATGTAAAGCAAGTCTACAAACAATACACATGATGCCAATTTATACCCACTTACACACAGATAAGGTCTTATCTTCCAATTAATTCATCCCATCCAGGTTATACTGAGAAGGAAAGAACTTCTGAGCATTTAACATGTGGTGCCTTAACTACCCAACCCTTGGCAGTACTACCTTCACAGTTTTCAACTGTGCTAAGCCTATGCCAGCCCCTACTGCTGTGTACTCTGTCCAGACGCTCCAAGAACTCAGGCGAATTTCGCCTAGGACAACTTCTCCACTCTTCCAATTACTTCTGTTTACTTTGCCCAGGGGTCCTCAAACTACAGCCCGCGGGCTGGATACGCCCCCCCAGGGTCCTCAATCCAGCCCCCGCTATTTACAGAACCCCCCTGCCTCCCCCGCGGGGGGTGGGAACCAAGCAGCCGCAGATGGCTGCCTGCCACTGCATCCGCACGCTGGGCCCCTGGTTAAAAAGTTTGAGGACCCCTGATTTTGCCAATCAGCTGTTCAATAGCTTTGTCCTGTCTCCCATTCTTTGTCAAAGGATACACACTGGCAGAGAAACTCAAAGAGCAGACTGAATTAAGAAAATAATAGAAATACAACAGGTATTTCATGCTGGAATGAGGATAACCCATTCTGGTTTTACTGGTCTAGGTTATGCCTTTGTTTGCATTACTGTCACATTACTGATAATGCAATTAGTTGTCAGTTCCAACACGAACCTACTACAGCTTGTATGAATTGTGGTATCAATTCTGCCATGTTACAGGCAGATGGAAGTATCCCATGGTTTCTAAAGCCTGCAATGCTCATGCATCACGTCTAAAATCAAACTGTACTGAGGAAAAAAACCAAAGAATCAAAACCCAGTGGCACATACGTAAGTATACATGAGGTTGTTTTCATAACTGCCATCTTTGCTGTACTATGCTTACCTGAAAAAATTCGCTCCACTGCTGCTATAAAACCAATTGTCAGTATGACAGTATTGGCAGCTTGTGAGCTCCAGACTGGGTTTAGCGATGTATACCATATGCGAAGAACAAGGAGTATTATCTTGCCTAGCATGAAGCCCCATATCCTGATGAACCTATAAGGATCCATTTTTGAAATAGCGATGCATTTGAGAAAAATAAACACATCATCTCAGAAAAAAAACCCCACCTTTTTAATATAAAGAAAGGTCAGTTACAAACCCATCAGTATAAGAAAATACCTTTGTAAACTGTTTCCTGACCACCATGTTACTGTTTGAACCAGCAATGAGGAAGAAACACCTGCAGCCAAGATGAATAGCCTAATTAAAGCATTTGGCGCCTGGTATGATGCTAAGCTTCCTACAAACAAACACACACATACAGAGGTTGCTTTAATAGGCAATAGAGATCAGGTATGAAGGATTTCCTGTGCATTAGTTCAATCTTGTCTGCAATTTGGATGGCTACAGCATTCATCTGAAAACACATGACACTACACATTTTTAAACAAACCAAAAAAAAAAGTAGGTATGGATAGAACCCGCGTCTATATGACATTATAGCAGTTACCATTTTCAGGAAAAACATAACATGAAGTAACTATCCAAGAATACAGTGATTGCCTTAATTTAAGTACTTGTGGTCATTGATTCCATAAATGGGATATATGGATAAAATATCTAAACATACAGATATTCCTGAGCAGCGCACAGCACACTTATGTAACTCAAAAAGCCATAAAATGTTATGTATGGTGATTGCTCCTTTCCAAAAAGGATACGGCTTTTGCCACAGTGCACTTACATAATTCAAAAGCCATAAAGGTAAGTGCACTGTGGCAAAAGCCATATCCTTTTTGGAAAGGAGCAGTCGCCGTATGTTGCACAAGGATTAGCAGGTAATTGCCTTAGCGGGTGTGAGCAAGGCTTTCTCCGGCCCAGCATCTGGTCTCAAAGTGGTCATTAGCAGCCTGGGTCATCTTGTTACTGGAAACTGTCACTCTCCCAGTCACTGAAAGAGACCATGCACATGCATCTCCAGCATTTCCCAGAGCACTGAGGCCTCACCTTTATCAGCAGTTTTAAACTCTGCTAGCAGGTTTCCAACCCAAGTGACTATGGCTCACACACATTCTTATAACTTCAGCCAGTGTGGCAAATTCCGGCCCAGGACCAGTGACAAACAGCAGAAGCAACATTATTTTACTACCAGCCATTTGCTAATTGAGTATGAGTCAAACTTGAAGAGACATTAAGCAAGGAAGGACAGAAATGGAGCTGCTGATACTGGCAATGCATGATAGGAATCCTCCAACTATTTATTTGCTCATTCTGCTCAGAGTAAAAGATGCAAAGCTTAGGGCAAAGATGGTAAAATGAAATCAATGTGTAGCAAAGATGTACTTTATGGATTTTAGGGGTTGCACATACAATACACACAAATTTCTGTCCCTAAATTGTGCTGAAATCCACAACTCAGCCTCTTCAAATCTTTCATCACTTGTGCTAGCCAGATTAAAGCTAGCGTGGGTTTGCCTGCTTACAGTAGACACACCTTTTGTTGTTGAGCAAGTACAACTAAACGTAAATATATCTATCCAAACGAACAAATTTACTGTATGTTGTCTGAAGATGTAGATTCAAATAGACACTACCACAGGGGTAGTTCATTGTTGGTTTGTTCCTTTGTTTTTAAACAGAACACAAAATCAAGTAGTGTGAAAGGATACAGAAATTAAAACAAAAGTTTCAGAGAAAATTAAGCTTCCTGAAAAGGCAAAAAGAAAGATTATGATGATGAATAAGGGAAGAGCCTTTTCCATCAAAACCAAAAAGAAACCCTCAAACCTCTAAATTTTCTGATTTTAGCTAAGCACGAAAAATTTCCAGATTTTCTGATTGTGAAATTGAAGACTGAGTATCTCCAGTGGAATGGGGTGGAGCATGCATGGGATAGATTGTTCTGTCTGATTTTGTTCAACAAGCCTCAGAGGAAGGCCACGGCCTTTCTGAGAAGGGAAAGAGATCAAAAAAAGAAAGAAGGATGAAGTGTCTGGCTATGAAGAAGAAAGCAGGAAGAACTGAGGAACAGGAGAGACAGCAGCACAGCGTGATAGGACAGAAATAATTCAAAAGATAGAATGAAGTTATGAGAACCAAGTAAAAAGATATGTATGGAAAGTCCTAAAGCCCAGTCTTGCCTGTGCAAGGGCTTTTGGATGACCCAAGAACCTGCAGCAGGGAAGCAAGTGAAGAGTGAGAGTTACCGCTGGCTGCTAAACAACTTGCTGGAGACAAAGAGGGCAAGGAACATGCTCCTGCATCTTCCTCAAATGTTAAAGCTCACTGTAGGGCAACAGGTAAGAAGAATACAAAGTACAGGCAGAGAATACCGTGGTGACTTGCCAAGGGGAGGACAATATTAAGAGCATTTGGGAGATGGAAACAGCAGGGGGATATGGTCACTGAGGGGACAGTTCCTGTTCAGGCAGGAATGAAGGGGAGATCATACCTGTGTACAGCAATGCTCAGGTTAGCCCAGACTGAGGATGTGTACAGCTTCAGTCTCCTCCTTCTGTGGCCACCTCTATTAGCATATTCTTTCCCCAGATTACTACTGGAGGTGCTAGCTTTTTGTTTGTAGTTAACATCTTCAGGAGCTTGTGATGCAGGTGAAGCAAACAGGCATAAACCAACAGACTTTACACACCATTATAGGCCTGTCACTGCTCTTTACTTAGCAGAACAAAAATTACACACGTTTAAGGGATTTCCATCTCCTTTGGTAAAGTGTAAAGTAAACACAGCAGATATCTGAAGGACTAATCTTCAATAAACATGGCAAATTTTGTATTACTGATAATCTGAAGGAAGGCAGGGTGCAATATGAAATTCTTACACTCATTACTAGTATCTAAATTAGCAGATCTTGTAGAAAGCAATACAGTGAGCACTGCTATAAGAAGCTGACATGGAAGACTCTGCTCACTGAAAAGTTTATTAAAAATAACCAACAAGAAAGTATTAGGATGGGTATGATGGAAAGAGGATGTCCTGGGATGGAGTTAACTTTCTTAGTAGCTAGTACAGTGCTGTTAACTCCATCCCAGCTGAAACCAGGACAGAGGAGAAAAAGAAAAGAACATGGTAAAACTACTCTTCAGCTAAACTGATGATGTCAACAAACTGTGCTCAGTTCCAGTATCCTTCCAGAGAATAAGAACAAGAATTGCTTTTTTTAAAAAAATCATGAAGGGAAAGTAAATAATATGATCCTATTCTGTCTTCTAACAGTAAAAGAGGAAAATTATATGGAAAGAGATTATCTGATTATCATCTTATATTGATAAATGAGAAGCCAGGGACTGCTACTTCCGAAACACATCACTGAGCAGCAGCATTTTCCCTCTATGCAGCATGGGAGACCCTTGGCTCCCCTGAGTTCATCCAGGGGTTGCAAATTTAGAAAAAACTTGCTTCTGAATGTGGCTGTAGCTGCCAAACCTTCTGCCAACAAACTTTCAGAAAATCAAAAAGAGCCAAGACTTGCACAAGTTAGCTGAAAACCAATGAGGGAATCCCAGCAAGTCTTGGTTTAGGGAAGAGTATGTGGGATGTGTAGTGAGGCAGCTTTATCTTATATTTAAGATCAAACTTTCTTCCTGTGCAACTGACAATATGAGAGCCATCACCCATTTAGGATGAGCCTATAATCCCATCAATACGCTACAGGCATATAAATAGATTTAATAAGAAAAAAAACTTGAAAAAAAAAAAGCTGCCTTACACACTAAGTCTACCAAAAAGAACGTTTCGCTTACTTTTATAAAGCAGATCACTTTTACAATAGCCTCAAGCTGTTCAACAAGGCTCATCCCTACCCACTGCCACAGACACAGAACTACCATACAAAATCCACCTGCTCTGCTGATCTCTGTGCAATACTGAAAGCATTTTTCTTACTGGGCATGACTTGTATTAATTTAAAAGGTTCTAGAAATAAAAGTGAAATGAGATTTGTCTTTAATTATGTGGTACCAGTCTAAAAACCAATAAAAAGGATGCAAAAGATCCTTCCTCTGGCTATATCTAAAAGCTTGAGAGAAAAATAAAAGCATGAGTTTGGGACAGCAAGAACTTCTTATTTGTGTCTCTTTTCAGAATCATCTTAATTTTTAGGCAATTTGGAAGGTTTATTCTTACACCTCGATACCAAGATGAAAACTGTAACTCACTACAGTGAGTTATACTTACCAACCATAGCCAGTCTCAGAAGGGCTAGGATGTACTTGTTGTTAGCCAATCTCCAGAAAGGGCCAATTATTAAGAATATTGGAGAAAAGAAGGCAACAGCAAAAACTTCTAGACCCGTGAGTGCCAGTGTCTGAAGGGGGAAGTAATAGATCATCGGTGGCAGTGCATGGTAAAGAGACCAGGAAATGTAGCCTAAAAAAAAAAAACAAAAAACCACCAAACAAGCCCAAAAAATCCATCACAGACACAGCACGGTTTCCTGGAGATTACTTAAATACAAACTTCCAAATAAAGACTATCAAATGTAACTGAAAGTAGCTCAAGTACCAATAGCCACTGTCTGTGAAGAAATATTTGCTATTTCAAGTCAAACAAACACATTTTCCTAGGAAATAGAACGGTGAGAAGAAAACAGCTGGTCCCTCCCCTCAGTCAGCAGTTGCTACTTTGATCTTCAGGGACGAGGAGCTCGGCCCAGGGAAGGGTGACTGCCCGGGGGACGGCGCTGGCTAAGCCCACCCGTGTCTCAGGGCTCCTCAAGGACAGATCGGTGGCTAAAGAAATCATTCCAGTACACCGGTGCGCCGCTCTCCCCTGAAGGCACCTCGCCTAGGCACGCCAGCACCGCACTACGCTTTTCTCCGCGTTTTGCAGGAGACGCACCAAGTGCAGCGCGGGGGGACCGGGGTCCGGGGCCTGCCCCGGGAGGCACCTGCCCCGGGAGCCCGCAGTGAACCGCGCTGAACCGAGGGGCAAGCGGCACTCCAGCATCAGGAGAGGGAAAGAACCCAGAGCGCACCCAGCAGTGACCATTGCTTCCAGCGGAGGAACTTTCCATCCCGGCGTACGGTAAGCCCCGCGACGCCCTGCCGGGCCGCCCCGCCGCAGCGCTCCCGGGCGGGCTGAAGGGGGCCGCCCGCTGCCTCACCCGCCCCGGCCCAGCCCGCCGCGGGCACCGCCGGCCCTCGCAGCCCCCCAGCCCCCTCGGGCGGCACCGCCGCCACCTACCCAGGAGGCTCTCCGAGAGAACGGCCTTCCACAGAGGGGTCATCACCCCGCGACGCTGCCCGGCTTGGCGAGGGCTTCGCCCCTCTCGCCCGGAGCCCGTCCCGAGTGCCCGGCGGGGCGCGGCGCCGCTGCCCGTCCCGCCTCACGGAGCCCGCTCGGCACGCGGCCGGGACGAGCGGGCGCCACAGCGCCGCCTGGCGGAGCGCGGCCGGCTTCGCGGCGAGAGCCCTGGCCGAGGCAGCGGGGAGCCGCTCCCCGGGATGGGGGTAGTGCGGCCCGGTGCTGCGCAGCCGCACGGAGGGGCAGGTAGGAAACCTGCCCGGTAAGAAACCTGCTCGGTAGGGGCGGGGGGGCAGTGCTGGCCTGTGGGGCTAGGGCGGGGTGTGAGGGTCGTCTCTAGGCTGCCGTTGTTCGACCCAACCGGTCTCGGCCTATGCGCCGTCGCTGACAGAAATGGCGGCTCCCTCAAGCCGCCGAGGGCCGAGCTCCCCTTTCGTTCCAGCGCTTTGGCTGGCGCGGGAGAGGCGTGTTCCCTGCCGGAGCCTGCGAGGTGGCTGCGGGGCAGGCTCAGCCCCACGGGCCCGGTGGCTGCGCGGCCATGGGGTGCTCGTAGAGGCAGAGCCCACACCAGGATGGCGCCGTGGCTGGCGAGGACGGTGTGGTGTGAGGTGACTGTGAAGGGATGCTCAGTTAAACCAGCCATTTCTTCGTGGAGGTCAGCCTGCACGGGCAGAGTTTATTCGTCACAGCCCGGCAGCAAGGAACAGTGAGTAGCTCACACCCGTTCACGTTTGTCCACTGGGTAGGCGCCCCAGCAAGTAAGAGACATAAAAGCAAAAGGTTGCATCCCACGGGCTGATGGAAAAAAGAGGAGCTGACCCTTTTGCTGGTTGTATAAATACACGGTTGATTAACTGTTATTACATGGGACTTGGGAGTATGTGTGTCCAGATTAGTGCTGTGCTTATCTTAACGAAATGTGTGTTGTTTTACAACAGAGTAAGGACTTCTGACAAGCAATCCTGTCTGCAAAAAGCACCAAAAGAAGCATTCAGTTTGCTGAGATTCCTGGGCTGAGGCTTAAGCTGCTACGTTTGTTAATTTTAGAAGAAACCTTGAGTTAAATCAACCCAGCAACAATCACAGCTGCCAAGTTCAGGCAAAAGGATTATGTAAGCAAAATCTGAATTTTAGAATTTCATTTTTGGCATGAAAAGTAAATTTGTAACTATGAACTAAGAACTACAAAGTCCTTTTACTGTTGGAATACATAATCTTCTTAAGTTTTACTAATCTTCATATAGTACCCTATGAAACTGCCAGCTGTATCTCCTTATTTGTGTTAAAACTACTGTCCAGTTCTAAATAAACCTTATGATATGCATTTCCTTTCCCTTGCCTGTAAAACACCAAATCCATAGGAGTAAGCTATAAACACCTGACACCTATATGACCTATTACTAGCAATAAATTCCTGCCAAAACGTTTTGGGGACCACAGTACTAAACTAAAGTTTGTCCCAGTAGTCTCACAATCAAGTAATTGATTTACTCTGCAGTATAATAGGGTTTGGCTAGCTACACTCTGTTGAATTTTGGCTGCTATTTGAAAACATACACGTTCACAAAAGGATTGAAGTGTTTTGATGGAAAAGTAAACCTCTCTAGGGGAGGAAGAATGAGACTCGGAGGTTTAATGACCTCCTTTCTCTTTTCCAAGCTCCATGTCACTAAAGGCATCTTTCCTTTTCTTCATTTAAGAAAAGTCATACCAGCATAGTCATCAAGTTCACTTATCACTGGTTTAGGATTATGCAAGTGATGACTCCATTTCATCTTTCTGTGGCGTGATGCAAATGGAACTTGTAAGATGAGATCCTTGGCCGGAGTAAACCCAGAACATGGCTGCTTTTGTAGCTGCATAGCAGGAGTGTGAGGCTCACAGGGTGTATTCAGCCAGTAAGTATTTGAAACAATTTTGTAATACTTTTTGTAATTACAGTATCTTGCTTCATGCAAGTTCAGAGGTGGAGTTCCAGTAAAACTAGATGCAACTGGAATCATGAACCTGATGTGCTTGTGTGGCTTCCATTAAAGTCATAATGCAATGAAAATAATGTAATTCCTGACAAATTTAGCCATTTTATATTCTGGGTACTCTCTCTGAGATTCTTAATAACTAAGTTTGGCTTCAAATACAACAAAGTTGCATTCCAGTTCTGTCCATAGAGTTGACACACAGATAAGCATCAGAGCACAAGAGGAGGGAGTTTTCAGGTGTGATGTATTTTGAAATAACACAGTCATGTCTTAAATGGAAAAGTCAATGTTAACAAAGTGCTTCATTACACATGTATGTGCAGGAATGCCTTTCACTATATTTTTTTATCCTTGGAGCACCGCATTTGTAGCTGATAACAAATAAAGCGATAGCATTTGATCTATACAGGAATACAATGATGGCAAAGCAGCAAAACCAAGATAGCATACTACCATAGGAGTTTCCACTCACAGAAAATGGAATGTCTTCATTTTACAATAGTATTTAATATACCCTTATCCTAAGGCAGATATAAAAAATCATATGAATGTAACAGAAATTAAATCGCAGCCCCACAATCATATTGGTATTGACAGGGGTAATATTCTCTAAAGAGTAATTTGTGTTCAAACTATGATACAAGCATGTTTTGAAACCCACTGTCAAACACCTGGGAGAAGTTGTCCTTGCATATTGCCCAGTAGAGATGTGCCCAAATGGGTGTGATTAAGAACCAGAAGAAAGTGCCAGAGAAATAGAGGAAAAAAGCATAAAAGTACTAACACAAATTAGGATTGAGAAAGCAACTCTGGGGAAAAAGCTGGGGTGGGTGGGTTTACAGTAAGGCACCTGCCACGGTCACAGCAGAAACACAAAGACTTGCAGGTGATTAGATGTCTATTCTATTTGCACAACAGTGTAAAGCCTCTTAATCATTACCTTTATACCTGTTATGCAAAATCCTGTATGGATATTCGTACTCAACATTAATTTGGTTGTAATTTTCTCAAGGTTACAGCATGTTGGCTATAAAATACCATTCATTTGTAACACCTGGGCTGAAGTATAACCTCATCTCCTGTAAATTAGCCCTAAACCACAGGACCGATAAATATTAAGACTTGCTAAAGACCTTCTTCAGTAAAATGTTCTGTGAGACTTGGTACACAAACATTGCTCCAGAGTAATTCCAGTAATGTATTCTGTATAATAGGCTTGATTCATTTCAATATGTATTAGAAATGGCAGGTACAATCAAGTCTGATTACAGGATCTAAGCACCTGTAAGTCCATTGAAATCAGCTGGTGTTGCAGGTCTTTGCTGTAGAACAGAAAATGCACATACAGCTGTGCAGCCTAAGAGAAGAGAACTCTGGCCATTTTACTGACTTCTTCATGCTGAGAAGTGGAAATCCTAAACCTTGAACATCTGATCATTGTCAGCTATTCATTTCTTCTAAAAGATAGGCCAGACCAAGTGTAAAATAGAAGTAAGTACATCCAAGAATCAGCCAGGACATAGAAAACTATTACACGATTTCTTGTACATAGTGAAGACCGTTAAATATTTTACTCAGAAGTATGTTGACTGTTTCCTGCTGTGACTTCTCATGTCTTTTCATTCACCCTTAACTTCTGCTTCCATTAGCATGAAAACAGTGCCTGACAACGTAATTCTTATGTGGTTTTCCATGTTCTAAATCTTCCTATTACTGAGAAGTTTTTGTAACCTCACTGAGCTTCCATTACTCCAGGTTTTTGTTTTTCAGGGATTTTTTTAAGCAATTAAGTCTTTTTTATTTTATAATGGACAAACAAACCATATTTATTATACTTGGTAATACCTCCTGCTCTTGTGCTGTATGCATACGTAGAGTGTTTCTGGTAAATACACACATCAAGAAGGCTTTTACTTTGGTGAATGTGATGAACCTCAGGATCCTGGCAACCCTGGAGTGTTTTCTAAAAGGTTTTTCAGATGAGCAGCCAGAGCCTGTAAACCTCCCCTGAGCTTGTGAAGTCTGAGGTCTTTGACCTCCTTCTACTCTGACAATAGAAAATTCCTCATCCAAGCATTCAATTCCATATTGGTTGCTTTATTTTTGGTATCTCTCTTTTTTTTTTTTTCTTTGATGTGTAAGCTTAGTTTTGTTCTGGGAGGAGTAAGGATCTCTCTTTTGGTTTGTGTTTATTATTTTGGATCACTAACATTTATTGGTTTCTGTCTATCAATGTGTCTTCATTGTTAAAGCTCTGAAGTACTTCCAGGTACATCTTAAAAACCACTATCCTTGGGCACACATACACCCCATGAGGAAATTGTCTTTCTAATGCTCTTTCATTTTATGCCAGTTTAAGCTGAACCAGCTAAGAAATTACTGGTTATTAAGAGCTTGCCCTATGTGGGATTTTCTTGTGTACTGTATTTTTCAGAATACCATGTAGCCAGTTTCTATTAAATAGGTTTTTATGTAAGATTTCAAGAATACCCTTTAGATCACAGGAGATATTAGGTAGACTTTTTAGACTTGTTTTAGGACATCGCTCTTGCCAAACTTCCATGTGAAGAGTATATTTTGCAGCAGGGAAGCCTAATGGTCTGGTTTGACTGGCATGAATGAGACAATAGTCTGGGGAAGGGGCTTTGAGCAGCCGAGACTTCTGGAAGCTGAAAGCTTTTTTGGACTTAAGAAAATGAACTATGACTTACGTCATGTTTATTATGAAATAGAGATGCCAAGGTCTGCAAGAGGAGGAAGTATAATGGTGATCTCACAAGCTATTAATTTCATTATAAGCACTGAAGTGTTATATCACCATTTAGGATACTCTACTAAAACCTGTTACGTCTTGCTGTAAAAAAAACCCCAACACCAAACCAAAAAACAAGACAGTTTTTGTTGAAGACAAAATGCAAAATAAAACTCAGTTTTTCATGCTTTGTTTTAGAAAGCTTATTGTTAAAGAAAGGCATTGCATTTCTCATTTCAGAGAAAGTGGAATTTATTTTTTTCAGTATTCCTAGAGGAACAACCCCTGCCACCCACCACTGCCTGAACTGACAGTTTCAGGATAACTTTTTCTTGCAGTATTATTTTTGATTTGTGTGTGCCTGGGATAGTGGTTGCTTGGATTCTTGCACTTTCCTGTGCAAAAATGCCTATTAAAAATCGTGTTCAACTTGTTTTTAATTTTAATTTTAAAGGTAAAGTCAGTTATCGCAATTATGTTCCTCAAACTCTCTGTTTTTAAGATTTACCTGAAAGTACTTCAGAGCAAAAACATGAAAGTCTTTTTCTTATTTATTTGTTAATATTGAAATTCAGATTTATTGATTTACTTATATAAGCATCGTAGTATTAAAATCAAAGTAGGTAAGGCTTTTCATTCCAAAATGGTCAAAATGGAATTTGTCACTTCTTTTTTGAAGATCTCGTCATTTCCACAAAATATTTTCAGTTGCTAGGACACCCCCAAACACCGTATGTCGTACATTGTTAGGCGACTGTTAATTTCATTAACAAATACCATTGATTCAAAGAATCAGTCACCAATATTTGAGTGAGCGGAGGTTATCTTTATTTGGCAGCGCTGGGTGCACGGGGGAATTGCTCCACCAAAGTCATGCACACCCGAAGTGATGAACTATATCATATTCATACAATAAAACAATGAATATTCAATTAATGCCTATACATATTCACTACCTAAACCCGCCTACTCTCGCTTCGTATGTTAATTAGCTTATCAGCCCTTCGTGCTTGTACGAATTCTTCCAAGAATTGTGGGCAGGGGTCTTTGGGAGGAAGGCCGTAGGTCTTCCTCATGGTGTACTTCTCACCCTTTGCCTGGAACAGGATGGTCTTGCAAGTTTGCAGTGTCCTTACCGGTCTGAGCTAATTTATGTCTTTGTCGACCATCTGTTTCTTCTTCTTGTTTCTTTTAGTCGCTCCCTCTAGATAACTTATAAACAGGCCCCTTGTTAGAGAAAGTTAGAGAAACAGATCCCTTCTTTCATTAGTTATTTCATTAATTATTTCTTTCAAACTATATGGTTACATGACCTAATTACCATACCTACATTCTTTGAGTAAATATATTTACACTTAACTTGCTGTCCCTATTCCATACAATTTCTTCATATCATTAGGACCAGGTGTCTTTTTAAAAATAACAGAAATCTGAAGCCTTGGCAATTAGTACATTCTTTACGTCACCAATTCAAGAATTTAGTGTATCTTCGAAGTCAGTAATGAGGGTCTCTGAATGTTTATCAACTCTTGGACAAACAAAAGCGTGGGCACTTTGTTCTTTAAATAAATTGTACATAGTTCATTATTCACCATTGCTAAACTGGCGTTCTGAAATTCTTGTGGGAAATCGGACAACTGCGAAGGACTCCTACTGGTGTGGCACTGGTTTTCTCCCGGAGCTGCCCGGGGGGAGGCGTGAGCTGCGCGGTCCGTAGTAGGTGTCGGCAGGCCGGGGCGCGGCGGGCCACCCTGCGGCCCCGGGCGGGCGGCGCTTCGCCGGCAGGGCCCCTCCGCACCCCCTGCCCCGCCGGCTCCGTGCCGGGATGCCGGGGCCCCGCGGGGGCCGTGGGCGGCTGCCCCGCCCGTCCCTGCAGCCGGCGGCCAGGAGATGGTGGTGGAGCCCAGCGGCAAGCGGCGGCGCGGGCAGCGGGGCGGCCCTGCCCCGGCGGCGGCTCCCTGGGTGCCGCCCGGCCACCCCGCTCCTCAGGGCTGCCGGGGCTGGCGCAGCGGGCCCGGCCGCGGCTGGGCTGGGCTGGGCTGGGCTGGGCTGGGCCGGGCCGGGCTGGCCTGGCGCCCCGCTTTCCCCCTTTCCGCGCCGGGGCGCTGAGCTCAGCCGTGCCGGATTTCTCGGCCTCACGGCGGGGGCGAGGCCGGGGCTGGTGGGGCGCTCGGCGGCCGGCTCGGGGCAGGCGGCGGCTCGTAAGGGTCCTGCCCCACCAGCGCCCCGCACCCTGCCCTCTCCCCTTCCCCGCAGGCCTTCGCCCGGCGCCGGGGCACGGAGGCGGGCTGGGAACGGGCCCGGTGGCCGGCTCAGAGGGGAAGAGCGCTGCTGGCTGGAGCCTTGGGCCTGATGGCAGCTACCTTCCCCTGCCGGGAAGCCCAGACCTCCCGGCGTTTGGCACGTCGCCAGCCACAGCCTTGGCCCTAGAGCAAGCGGCAAGTACAAAGCAGCCCCCTGTTGTGGCCCGGAGGGGTCGGGTCTGCCCGGGAGGGGTCTGCCCGGGAGGAGGGGTCTGGGCAGGTGCCGCGGCGGGGCAGGCACCAGGCACTCACCGCTTGGTGGTGTCCACCCAGCTGTTGGTCAGGCACGTTTCGTGGAAAACCTACGGCAGCTGCTCTGTTGACTCTCCTTCAAAATAAGGGCCCGGACTGAAGATAAAAGAGCCAGTTCAGAAGATAACGTGTGGAACATCGTAGTGATTCTTACCCTTGTCCTCACAATGGCCACACAGGCCTTGAAGGGCTGCTCTGAAGTCCTGGGCTGTCTCGGTGATCACTGTGCTCCACTGGCACCTGCCCTGGGCAAATGCGCCGTATCTCCACGGTAGATCCCAGTCAACATGCAATCTTGGCTACCGCCTTCTCCCCCAAGTAATCTTAGAAATTATGTGGTCGCCGTTACTAGTTGGAAGGAGGCTTCTTATTGAAAACAGTATATGAAGTTGGCAATTCTCACATCTGAAAACTTAGCTATCTTCTCACATACTGCTTCTTTTATCAACCAGTTAGAAGAATCAAAACCATGAGTTCTTTCAGGAGTCTTATATTAGACTTTTTTTCTGTAAATGAGTAAATGCTCCATAATAGTTCTTGTAGAATAGGAAGAAGGTTTTTGAATATTTGATCCTTGCAAACCACATTGATTTAATCATGTGTTATATAGGTATTTCAGTTAAACAGAAGAATAACATCATTGAGGAATTCTTCCCAAGGCAGCTAAGAGAATATACAGTTAATTGTTACACTAACAATTGTATAGTTAGGTTGAGAACAGCAATAAATGTTACAGTAAAAATATGCCAGAAAGCTGTTTCTTCAGTAGGTCAGTACAAATAAAGCTGGTTTTTTAGGTGATGGTCATCTTTCCAAGACACAATGCCCCAAAATACTGTAACACTTTTACATTGCTCAGATAGGAGGCGGCATGTGTGCTAATACTAATAATTCAATTAAATAATATTTTGATGACCTCAACTCTGTCTCTTTGCTTCGTTCTTGCCAGTATAGCTTTCAGCTTTCATCCCAAGTGGAGGGGTACCAGGAGGGTGCTTAAAGGGCTATGTACTTTTGGAATTCGTTATGCTGAAGCAGAAGTAAAGCTAAATAACTTGTAATTCTAGCGAAATGTATGCTGAAGACAATACAGGAGGTTAATGGCAAGCCGAAAATTTTTATAACCTAATTTTTACTGCTTAATGTTTTAGAATGTTATTTATTTTCTTCAGTGACTCAGCTTTTTTATCCTCATTAAAAAGATGAGCATGTAAAATCTGTTGCAGCAGTTAGAAACCACATCATTCAGTAGTGCTTTCCAGTGACATTTTTATGCAGTCATCTGCACAGGTAGGCATTGTGAGCAGATAAGAATAAGAAAGCAGATGAGAAGAATAAAATGTGTCTTTGATAGTTGTAATTAGGCATTTTCTCATCTTTTACGTCCTTTGCGTTAAGTGACAGCAGACTGATAGAAAACTGAATTGCTTTTAGTTAGTCAGGGTAAAGCAGACAGTGAAGAGCTGTAGGCTTTCCCAACTTTATGTGGATTTTCAAACTTAGTTTTTTTCAAAGACACAGTACTCTGTCGTTTTTTGAGAGTGACTGAAAATGAAGTGCAGATTGGTGTGAATGCAATTAATGGAGTCTTTTTACCAAGGGGAAAGGAGGTCATGTTGCTTCTGTTCCATTACTTAGAAAAGCATTGCTGTCTGAATATCCAGTGTGTGTGAAGCAGACGTTGCTTGAACTTTATAGCTGTGTAACTGACCCCAAAATAAGTGCAGGAAGTGGTTTATACAGTAATATTAAGAATGCCAAAAGCATTCGGGTTATTATTGTTGCATATGTTTCCTGTTTAACTCTGTCCTTCATGGTCACTTCAGCCGTACTCAGTGCCACCCTCCTCAGAAGGTACTTTTTGAAAAGCAGCAGTGCCCTGTATATTAATAAAGTGCCAGACCGTGTAGCAAAGTACTAGGTAAAAATCACAGTTTAGACGTTTGAATTACTCCAGAAGTAAATAGGATTTCTTCTTGGTTTTCCCTAGCAGCAGAATTCTCAGGCATGGAAGACTGCAAGTCTAAGGTCTTTGGAGTCTATTATAGATTTCTTTTTTTAAAAGCATGTTTGTGACTGGATTGTGTTTATTGGAAACACAGATGTGGTTTGCGATAGGCTTGCATTGTGGGTCCTGTGGAATGAAAACTTCAGATGACAGTAATGAGGACAGAAGCAGTACAGTGATTCTGGACAGCATGCTGAAGAAGCTAAATTTTTCACCTGCAATACAATAAAAATTAGACAGGTTTTGGATTACTTGCTCATATTTGTTCCCATTTTTTTATGATTGAGAGCTCTGTGCTATATTATGATCCAGCATCTAATTGTATTTACCAACTTCCCTGTTTGAATTAGGCTACACACAACTCTGTATTGCTACTAAGTGGTAACACTGTGCTTTAAACTGTATATAATCAAGTGACTGAATGCTCTCGTCTGAAAAAAATACTCATCTCAACTTGGTCATTATTATTTCTAGGTGAACACTGAACTTACAGTATCAGTATGGTACTTTGGCTTTTTACCTTTGTATCTAGCAGAAAGAGGTAGCCAAGCATAAAACACATCATTTCTGCTGACCAAGATCGGCAGCAGGATACAAGGAAAGAGGCAATGTCTTCCGAAACAACCCAACAGGAAAGTCAGACATCTCCACTGGAGCAAACTGGATGGGTAAGTTGGGTTTCCTCCCTTTTATTTTGATGCTATTGCTAGTGAATAACTGAGGTTTTGCATTGGTGGCTCTTACTGAAGAGAGAAACAGATGTCTGTTAGCTTAATAAGCATATAAATGGAGAGAAGAAAAGGCTATGTGTTATTCTTCCTGGTTCACTACACTCAGGCGGCTAGGAGCTTTTGAGTCTTAAGATAGTGGGCCCTGATTTACGCTATGCTAGTTAAACTAGTTATGAGCTGGCAGAGCCCTAGTGTCTGAGTACTAGTCCAGTGTAACTGGATAATAAATGTCCCCATTGAGCTGTGCATGCACATGGATATGTATTCAGAATGGGAGAAGGGAAGAGTATTGCACAAGAACCTGCCCTCCAGCTGTGCAGGAGAAAGGCATTCCCCTCTGGTGGAGAAATTAAGGAATTTAAATGTGGTATGACCTTGGTGCTAACCAGGCACTGCCAGAGAGCTGCAAAAGTGGACTGATCCGCAAGGAAAGGTGACCTGGGAGCCACCAGTGGCAGCAAAGTGGGCAGGGGTTGTAACTTCACTCCAGGACAAAGAACATAGTTCCACAGTACCCCAAAAAGAGGAGCAGAGCAGATCCGGTGATGTTAACCAACGGAGTCAGCCAACCATCAGTCAGTCCAGTGACTGCCCTGCAAGGCCGTGGGAATAAGGCACATCTGATACCAAGGCAGGAGGTCAAGTTAGCAAAGCAAGGTAGGGATCATCGTGGCAAAAAGCCGGGTGCAGGCATACCTACAACACAGTTAGGGTGAGGGCCTGAGCTTAAATGCAGGTCCTGAGCCAAGGGGCAGAGGCCCTGGGCAAAAGCTTCTTGCAGATCTTTCCCCCAGCTTTGCTGTTTTTGCAGCAATCTCATTTAGTGTTACACAACTGTGCCATATTAGAGCTGACTTTGAGCCCAAGCAACTAAACCCCTGGCAGGGCGTGTATGGGGGCAGAAAGGCTGCAAAGCCTGCTGGTCCACTTAGGGCTCTGACACTAATTTCCTTATCTTTCACTCAGCTTGTTTGGATTTTATTGTATTTGCTGTGACCTTGCTGTGAAACCAGTTTGGAGTGGTTCTCTACGGTCTGGAGTGGAGTCAGTTCTGTACTGTTTACCCAAGCAGCACCACCATTAACTTTAGTGGGAGCAGTGCTTGAAGAAGGACTGAGATATTAATTAGCTAAAATGTGAAATGTGTGGCTGCAGCCAGTAAATGCATTTTATTATTATGGTTACAAAATCATGGATCAGTCAGCCATAAAATGAGGTAGAATCCTGTAATAGACTAGTGTGCTCTTTTTCACAAGGCACTGCTTGTTCTATGAAGTCTGGTTTTGCTTTCAAGAATAAGTATGTTTGTGGATGTGATGTTTTTGCAGAAAAACATTAAAATTTCCATTAATTTTAACTTAATGATGACTCCTTCTTTCCCCCAGCTTTTATTGCTGAACGCAATGTCATACGGTATGGGGTATCCCTTGGGTCAGTTGGGGTCAGCTGCTCCAGAAACAGAAAAGGCTGACGCTGTGTAAGCACGGCTCAGCAATAACTGAAACATTCCAGTCAACACTGGTTTGGTCACAAACCTGAAATGCGGCACCATACCAGCTACTATGGAGAGTAACTCTTTCCCAGCCAAAATCAGTACACCCGTATATTTCAGATGTCCAATAATGGTACTACAAGTGCTAACACTGATAACCAAGTCATCTCATAAAGAAAAATAATCTACTTACATCCTCATGGCGATGCCCTGGACAGTAGAATGCAAGAGAGAATACTGTCTTTTTTTTCACAATCAAAATGGGAAAATAAAGAGTTACCATTAGCTTAAAAGACGCCTGTTGGCAAACTAATTATTATGAAGGTGAAGCCAGTATGGTTGAGTTCAGTTAATGCCATGAATGTATTTAAACTGCTCAGAGAGAAAGTTAGGCTAGTTAGGGGAATCTGACAATTTGTGTTGACCCTTTTTCTGAATACTTGCAAAATCTGCTCTGACTGAACTTAAATTGACTTCTGTATGGGGCAGAACTTTGTTTTTAGAAACTACCACTCTGCCTTTATTTCCTGTAATTTCTTTACCAGAAGATGATGTAGCTTATGAGAATGAAATGGCTAACAGAAATAAAGCAATATACTTCTGGTGTAAGCAGCAGCTGAGCTATTTTAGGAAAGTACAAACCAACAGGATGAGTGGTTTTAACTTAAAGCCTATGTAGTTCTTTCTGTTTCTGTGTTGGGGTGTTATTTCATCACACTGCTAACAACAGAACAAGGAGTTCTGCTTAGTTGTTGGCTTTTGCATTGTATTTTATTTGTTTCTTAAATAATTTGTTGTCTTTAATGGATTTTTTTTTTTTCTTCCTGTGAGATGAAATTCAATAAGCTAACCCAGGTTTATCCTTTCAGCCAATGTTCTATTGTCCCATCTCAAAAATTCACAACTCTGAAGAAATTGTAAGGATCCGTGAAGAATGCAAAAAGGAAAGTTTCTGGTACAGAGGTGAGTGATCCAAATGTGTTCTTATCACACTGAGAATGACTTCTTTATATATTTATGTAAAACTGGCTGGAAAATGCCGTGCCATTTATTGTAATACATTGGGGTTTGTTGGAATATTATTGTGAGTTAACTCTGTCACTTGATTTTAAGTTGAGCAATATGTTATTACAGGGTTAACTGTATTATTTGCGTAATCATTGTAGGTAAAGGTGGTTGAATTAAGCTTTTGTTTAGTATGAATTTACTTTTACAGTCATGGAGTTGGTTCTATTCTTGTAGTCAAATAATTTTATTACATACTTATTCTTGCCTTTGAATGAAAGGCAGTCATGGCTATGTGTCTTGGATTTGTAAAATCCTTCAGGTGTTAGAACATCTGAAAAATTAGTTACTCAGTGTTTTGGTGCCTTTTAAGTCCACCATGTCAGTCTGTATCTAAATTACATGTTTTCTGAAATGAGAAGATTAAAAAGGGTTTCAGCATTTAATTGGAGCTGCTGTCATTACTAGTGTTGCAGTACTGAGAAGAGATATTCAGATTATGGAAGCTATTATTTTATAAATATATGTAATGCATTAGCTCCAGATGCTGCAGCATGCCTGATGTCTGGCACTGTGTGAAGCCGTCCTTGCCTTTGAAAATACAATAATCTGAATGAGCAGATAGAATAGGTGATTAAGACAGTATGTAAAGTTAATGTTTAGAAGATGAGTAATATATTTATTATAAACATATAAACCATTTGACATATAAAAGAGTAACGTATTTAACAAATGGATAACAAATTTTGGCTGATACTGTATATTCTCCTCCTTTTTATTTTTACAGCTCTTCCTTTGTCTCTTGGGAGCATGCTTGTCGCCCAGGGACTAGTCTCAAAAGGTAAATATAAACACACATGATGGTCCTAAGTTATTGTTGTGGCTTGAGACAGTTACGAAGTTGAGACTCTGCAATTACTACTGAAATGCAAGTTTTCCTAAAGCCTGCTGTTTTTCAAGATCAATATTCCTTTCACTCATTGCCATCATTGTTATAGTGATCTGATCATTATGTGTGCATTGCCACAGTCATTCATTTGAAAGGACATTAACTGAAAAGAAAATTCACAAATTCAAAGACTGGTGGCTAGAGTCTGTCACCACGATCACATGTATTTGTGTAGAGTCTTCACTGGGTCTGCTTGTAGGGCAGAGCATTGTACAACTTGAGCAAGGGCATCAAAATCAGGTACTCTAGTTCGAACTGTTGTTTTATTTGGAAAATGCTGGCAATGTTTTTACAGTGACCATATATCAGTATGAATACAGCTTTGGTGCAAAGGGACAAGGAATACTGCCAAAATGAGGAGACAGAGGGCTTTTTATAGAGATGGCTTGTGATCTCAGGCTAACACAAAAGAGAATTGTATTCTGTTTATGTGATGGATGAGCCTGGTTCTACACATTGTGCCTTGTGTTGCCCTTTGGGGGGGCTTGACTAATAATAAAGTTGAGGTTAGTGTTTTGGGTAAAGGGTGAAGGGCATCCACCCTGAAGACCACTAAGATGGTGTATCCCACAGGAGCAAATAAGACAGTCCTTCACCCTGCATCAGCAGTGAGTTACAGCAGGGGCAGGTAGGAGGAAAATCACAGGGCCTGAAGCAAGAAGCAGAAAAGAATCCAGGGGCTATAAGAGATGGGTGGTGGGAGACAGCAAATGGAGAAAGTGGAAATGGCTCAGCCTTTTCTCACTGTGTGTGGTTGCAAGCCCCTTGTTTTGTTTCAGGCACCGTTGCCATGTTTCCTCCTCATCGCATTCTTTTTTGTTTTTCTAAGATGATAGGGAGGACTAGAGTAGAAAACCTAAAAGCTGTGCTATACCACAAGAGGCTGATGTGGGTTCCCTATTGCATTCTTGACCTATGAGCTTGTAGGAGGACAGGGAGGGAAGGAGCAAGGGAGAGTGTGTGAAGGAAGACAAAGGATTACCCATTTGAAAAAGGGTGAGCAGTGACAGGAAGGGCACTGGGGTTGTTTCAGTTGCTAACATTGCAGCCTCTGGCACCGAGTACTCTTCTCAGTTTCTTTCCATTGTACTTGGATGTTTCTGATCAGCCGTGAAATAACAAATGCCTATATTAAATAATCATGACTGGTGTCAACAACTGGGCGGGAAGGTGGAGCTGTTTAGAAACAAACAACAATTTTGCTCCTCCCTTCTCGGAGAGACACAATTTAAAATTGCATAGATGCCAGTGGGTGAAGGCCCTTGCACTTAGTGTAGACTGAATGCTCCTCTGTCTAAACACTCCTTTCTGATGATTGCATGCAGTACGCTGCCTCTAGAAGAAGCTGGAGCTTCTGAGCCTCATTAATACTGTCTGAATGCATGTAACAGTGCAGCCAGTGTTCCCATCCCTTTGCTGTGGTAATCTTGCTGTGTGGAGCCCTCCTCCAGAGCATGGCACTCCTCTGCCAGGCACGCAGGCTCTCAGAGGCATACTGGTTTCACCTCCTGGTCTTAACTGGGGGAAGGTGGATTTTGATGGGAAAAGCTAAAGGTAATCTTTTGGTTTTCTTGTTCAGCACACTGTATTCTCCTCTTAAAGGCAAAATGTATAATCTCTCCAGAGGAGGAGGCTGGATACCAGCGGTACAGTTTAATACTAGTTTAATCCATAGCCACAGAAAACTACTGAAGAATAGTCTGGGCCTGCTTCTCACAGCACAAGGAGCTGGACCCTGAGTAAGAGATTTCAGTTTGCTGTTATATTTGCAGGGTTGGTTTGTGCTGAAACATAAGCACCATCTCCTCCTTCTGCAGTGCTGCAGGTGTCATCCCTCGCAGCCATGCTGCTTTCATGTTGATTTACACTCTGAACCCCTGCCTGAACTGAATCCAGCAAAGTCCAGATTTTTTTCCATTACTCTAGAACTGCCCTAAAACAGATGCACTAAGAACTAGCAGAATGGGAAGTGCCCTGATGTTCCTAAATCTGAGTTAGTGGACTTTTCATACAGTCTTCACCTTCAGAAATGCAAAAACTTGTAGAAAAAATACTGTCTTGGTTTTGAGTACTGGTGAGTTCCTCAAGTGAATAAGCTTTCTGACTATTTCCTTTAATCATAGGTATTTTGCCAGCAACCCCAAGATTTGGTGCATTACCTAAGATGGCGAGTAAGTTGTACTCAATTCTAAAATGAATGGAAAGGTTATTTACAGGCAGTATGCAGACCTCAGATGCATCTCTCTGAATTTCTTTTCAAACTCTTCTTTTTTTTAAATTTATGAGATATTACCACAGTGCTTTAGGAAATCAGAATTCTGCTATGTTTAAAAATAAATCTATGAAACAAGGTTCTTTTAATGTAAACATTTTCAGTAGCAGCTTATGTTTACTTAATATAGCCTCTCAAATTAGTAAAAACTCAAATCTCATCTTTGTTTTATAAATAATGTCAGCCTCATTGATCAGCCATGCTTAGCAGATCACACAATTTATGGTATCAAGGAGTCATCGTAGTATAATATATAAAATACTATGTTCCTTTTTATATGTTCATTTGATTGATTGTAACTGTCTAATTCATGATGATGAATTGATAAAGAAAACAAAGCACAGAAACTGTACAGTACAGTAAGGTGTCTCTTAAATGGCAAGAAATGAAGTTGATTCTCTCTTCAGCAGAGTTCAACAGAAAAATGGGGATATTGAAGCACTGTTTTTATTCTGACTCTGTAATGAGTGAAAGTCCCAACGCGATAGTATGGGAGGCCGATGTTCTAGCTCCTTAGAAGCCCAGAGAAGATAGTGTTAAAACTGCGATCATTAGAAATATACCATGGTGTGTACACAAGGGCAAGAGAAATCAGTGCTGATGTTGTGAATTAATTCCACTGTGAGCTATCTCTATAATCTGTTTGTCTGAATCTGAAATCTTACCATTCCAGCTGAGTATGGTATCCTTTTCCAGTATACATTGTCTTGGACCAGTTGCTATATCTTATGATAGTAGCCAGTTTTCAGTAGTTACTGAAATCATCTGTGTAATCCCTGTATAACTTCTATGTGTTTGTGACATGTTTTGAGAAGACATGCTACATACAATTTGTCATATGATTAAAATGGAGCCAATTGCAGACTCCTAATTTAAGCCCTTGTACTAACAGTGGTTTTTTATCTGTCTTTATAGTTGCTGGTGTCTTAGGTTTTGCCATTGGAAAGATGTCATACATAGGAGAATGCCAAAAAAAGTTCCAGAAAATTGGTATTGTACCATTTGGTCCACAACAAAAAAGGTTTGTGGTTATTTAAATTATTAATCCTAGAATGAAAGAGTCTAAAACATAGTAAAAATTATATGCAGCAAAACTACAAATTTAAATTCAGTGACCAGGTCATGAAGTATTACTCATATTCTTAGGCTGTATATGACAGTATTAGCAACTACTAAATATTCTTCAGAAAATGCAAATTAAACTTGGTGTAATACCTGTTGTTAGGAAATCCATTAGTTAAATTAAATTATTGTACTTCTAAGTGTAATGGGACAGCAGTTATTAGCTCTCTTTTCATCTAGTATTGTGCCTCTAGAGTGTTTAACCATCATCCATGACATCACTTTGGCCCTTTGTGTCTTTCTTTGTACCATATATCAGGCCAAATATGCTGCAGATTTTTTTTACACTATCCTCATATTTTAACAACAGTTTCAATCTCAACCCACATCCCAGCCTCCTCTGCTGTGGCTTTGCCCAACCTCATGCTCTCATGCCAAACCATGAAGAGCACAAACTGAGGGCATTTTTTCCACCTGGCAAGTCTAACCATATGATAGATCTCAGTGGTTACGTCCTGTCACCTGGCACAGCCATGTTTCAGTCATTGTTTTATGAACTTCACATAAAGCACTCCCCCCTGTCAAATCAGTCTCTCGACTTCCTTCCAAGCTCCTCCTTCAACTGCCAGTACCGCTTTTCATTCTCAATATGGCCTCTCATCTGCACCTTTCACACGCAAAATACATTTCCAAAAATCCTACCCACAAAATCATTCTCCTCTCTTTCCACATCTTTCCTCCAGACCAACGTGAGCTTCTGTGCCTACAGAAATGCTGGACTGACAATGGGAAGCTTCTTCATTGTTCACATCTCTCTTCCATTCTTCCCCCACATAACAAAGCTATTACTTTCCTCACTTGACGTTACACAAAATGGCCGTTTGTCACTCTCTTGTATTTCATACCTTGCTCGTAACTCTGTTTGCTCGTTATTGATAGGCGCGGTGGCAAGAACTCTCTTCCCGCTCAGAAAATGGCGATTGCTAGAGATGGTAGTTAATAATATTAATGAGGTTTTATTGGCTGAGACTTTTAGATGCCATTTTTTTACAGTTTGTCCTGTAAAGCAGGTATAAGAATTGGAGAATACAGGCAAGAGATTACTTGTTCAAGAACATTTGCAAGAATGCCATATGGTTGTATTAGAAGAAATCCTGTAAAATTCTTGAAAATTTTATCTGTTTTCAATATTGTAGGCATTGTCAGCATACTAGCAAAGAATATGAGGCAAAACTGCAATCGAATGAGAAAGAAGGTTCAATTCCTTCAGCATCTTAGACCCAGGTAGGCAACCTTGAAATTTAAAGTAAATTCTTATTTTATTTTCCTTGTTGGGTGGTATTCTTACCTGAAACCTTTGAACAATGTAGTGAAAACCATGGATTTTAATCATGGATTAAAACCTGAGCATTATTCAAGGAAATATTCTCTATCTGTGGTTTCTAATTAAATTTGTTTCTTCATTTTTACTTCACATAATTTTATGCTAATTTTAAACCCCCAATTTTGGAGGAATTTCTGCTTTAGCTGTAGCAAAGTATTGGTTATTCACCTAATCGGAATTAATTTGGATTGACTACTTGTACAAAAACAAATATAGCTCCTTTCAATTTCCAACTTTTTTACTAAAGAATCAAATTATTATGGATAAGTCATAGAAATATTGAGAATCTAAAAGCAGACACAGTTGGGGGGTGGGTTTTTTTATCTGGTGGGGTTATTTTTTGCATCCAGTACTATGGTTTAGCTAGAGCCTTCCTGAGGGTAATATAATAGTGGTGCTAGAGCGACTACATGGTGGGGCAGGGGAGATGGCTGATGTGATGGTTTCACCCCAGAAAGGGAAAAATTCCCTTTGTGAAAATGGAGGGTTTACAGTGTGGAAGGCAGGGGAGTGTTTAAAAGCACTTGCACTCTTTGTCTGTGGAAAACAGGCCAGCAGCTGGGCTTTTTAAAAGCATTTTCACACTTTCTGCTTGTGGTAAGCTGGCCTACATTTCTCACAGGCAGGAGAATGTGTGAAAGTGTTTGCAAGTAGCTTGGCTTTCTGCAAGAGAGGAGAGCAGAAGGCCTGTTTGAAATCCTGCCATGCGAGTTTGTTATGGCTCTAACTGTAGCTCTGAACAGAAGTGTGATGCAGAAATTGTTGGATTGAGTCTCTCTGGCATATATTATGCAGGAGTTTAGACAAGGATATTGATGATGGTCCTTTTCTTGCTGTAAAGTGCATGACTGCAGACAATCTAGAAGGAGGAGTAGCCTAGCAGAACCTCTTTACTTAGGAGAGATTTTGATCAATTTTTACTATGCAACAATATGTTATGGCAGTAAGGATTATCCTGAAAGAAGCCATTAGAATAAATTCCTGGTTTTAATCAACTTTGCCACTGCTTGAGCATTTTATATTGAGCTGCAAGTGCTCAGCCACTAGCAGAAAATGCAGTTTGGCTTAGGCTCACCTAATAAAGTTGCTGCCAAAAGGGGCAGTGCTTCTCTGTACCAGCTGCAGAGACCATGAAGCAACGTGGCCCTCCAGATCCCCCTGCTTTAGATGGGTATCAGACCGGTAAGGAGGTGGGAGGGGGGACAGGAAACCTTTCTGAGGGGTAACTTGCTAGTGCCAGCATGAAGGAGAGAGCCAGGCTTAGGTAGCTGTGAATGAATGACATCCTAAATCCTTTAGCAGCTGTAAGCTTAATTAAGCCCTTGCATGACTGTGTTGATTAAGTGCTTTTGAAGATTTTCTTTTAAATAAATGTTTGCCTATGTAGGCTAGTGTCCTCACCTATTTCAAATAAGAACCCCAAAGCATATTTAATTGAGGACCAACGCTTAGTAGCAATTACCTGTGTAGTGGAATAAAATGTTGATGGTGGGATTTACCACCACTGTCTATCAGAGCTGGAGCCTGCTGAACCTGAAATCCAAACACATGTTCTTTTTCAACTTTTTCCCTTTTTCAGCCTTCTTCTGTGAGCTGACAGTATTTTTTCTGGTGTATAAGTACCAATTAGCTTTTAAATATATTCCAAATTGTCCCAAATACAAAGGAGTCTTGCAGCTGTATGAAGGGAAAAATGCAGGATGCCAGAGGCCCTTCTGTTTTCCTCCTGCGGTGGGTCCTGGAATTTCTGCTGTGGAACCTGTTCCCTGTTCAGCTCACGTGTTCATCAAAGAACTTGATTGCTGCACTTTTTACCAGCCACTTAGGTCTTCCTGTGCCTTTTTTGAAAGGGCTAGAAAGCTTAGTCAGAAACTTAGTCTGAAAACAAACGTGAGACAAGTATTTCTTTTGAATTTTAATTGCTGGAAGGAAAAAGCCAACATGTTTGGGCCAGTGTGATCATTTTGAATTTGTCAGAAATCAGTTTTGATGGACAGGTTTCAGAAACTTAGGAAAAGAAATTACCATAAGCGTTGTGTTGTTTCCTGTATTGTTAAAAAGTGAAAATAATAAACCTCATAACCCCTTCTGTGTCTCAATAAAAAATCTGAATTTAGCATGCTATGCTCTACAAAGGTACAGAGACCCTACTGAGTACCTCTCACCACTATCCATGCTAAGCATAAAGCGTGAGCTTTGGCACTGCCTAGGCAGACCACCCACATAAAATTATCTCCTGTTGATGAGTCCAAGAGTAATGTCTTTTATCCTCAGGGACTTTGCAGAGTTCTCACAGAAATCACCAAGAAGCTGCGCATTTCATGTCAAAAGCAAGGTACCACTCAGCTAAATAATGGGTCGTTTCATTCCATTACAGATGTAGTGAAGATGATAAAGATCTTACGGATCAGCATCTTCTTTCACGACTTTATTCTGTAGAGAAGAATCAATGTCTTCGGTGTGGTGTAAATTGCCTTATTTGAAGCAGTTGCATAATGTTATGTAGTTCTGTTCATAATAAATGCCAGTTTCTTGTTATGCACTTTTTGATTTTTCCTTTTCTCTCTCTTCTCAGCATGTTTTGGTTTATTTTCCTCCCTTCAGTGCAATTTTTCTCTTAGTGCTGAAAAATTAAATTTGTCTATTGTACTTGGATGCCAGCAATAGTTTGTGTAGCAAGCAAAATGGCATATGCTAGAATGTTTGTCTTCTATGTCAGAAGGAAAGAGTGTGAGGATGCTTAAATGATTTTCCACAGTTTAGCAGCTATTCAGTCTTGGAGATGGCTCCTTGTTCTTGGAGCGTTTTAAGAGTACTAAGCTAAAAGTTCATTAGGGTATTGTCACACTGCAGTTCCTATGCTGAACCAACTTTTAACTGGCCAATTTTACAGAAGGGTCCACTTTGCCAGGGATATCAAAAGCACACGCCACATTCACAGTGAACAAGAAGATAAAATATTTTGGAACAGTTTATGGTCTGCACACAATCCAAGGCTAGAACTAGATCACACATGCTTTCTACAAGCAGCATGATACACAAACTTCCATGAAATATCTCAGGAAATCGAAAGCAGACATTTCCCCTAAGTGCAGTGATGGTGTTCACATGCAAATCAAATGTACAGCTACTGAAAAGTTTGGGCTTCACTGTCAACTGTTTTCTTGGGGTGGCGGGTAGGTGGGTCTGTTTGGTTTTATACTATGCCTGTGGTTAGTACCTCTCTTTTGAACTAGCTGCTTTGGGCATGTTTACCCGGGCACAAAGAGATTCTGCAAGCAGGATACATAGCATGTAAACTTACAAAGGAACTGTTAAATGTTAAATGGTTGCTACACACAAAAGACATTCTGGATTTAAGAAGCTATTAGGCTAAATACCACCCTGGTAAGAGAGTCTTTACTAGCCAGGCAGCCACCAGGCAGAAGGAGAAAGGTTAGACTAACTAGCCTCCCTGGCTTTTTTCCTTTAAGATTTTATACCTTTCCAAATGGGTTTTGCCCTCTTGAATTCTTGAACTACTAAGAACCCCTGTCTCAACAGGGGCTTTAATTTTACACTTTTTACCTCTTTACAGACTTCTTGCTTAGCTCTTTCTTAGCAGTCTGAGTCAAGGGTAAACAGCTGGGCCATGTCAGAGCTGGATGCTTGGTGTACCAGCAGGTAAGCCTTGGTGAGTCTTCAACAGGGGCTACAGGCAGAGAGGGTTACACAACCACAAAGAAGTCGACCTCCTTTGTGAAGAAAATGTAATTGTCACAGGTGTCCTGTGATAGCCAGCAAAACTCGAATGATGACATGTCTTAGCTACTTTCCCTACATCTGACATCTGCTGTCAAGATAACAGCAACAAACTGCACCAAGGTTATAGTCAGGCCTGGGTTATCTGAGGCAAGCCATTACGTGATGCATGTGACAGGGGACCTTTCACGTCAGACTCTCAGAGGTTGCTTTTGTGGTCAGTGTTACCTCCTCGGGTTACAAGCTACTTAAATTTGCTCTAAATGTAATTTTGTTCAAGCTTCCTATTTGCTGTAATAAACGTACTGTTATATAAAAATTGTCTTTTTTCCCTAAATTTATTTCCATACTTTGCAAGAGGCAATACTCTGATTAGCTAATTGTGTGGATCTAAGTTCATGAGTTACTGTGATAGTTATGAAAAAAAGGCTGTTTGTGAATCTAAACTGTATTAGCACTAAATTTGTGCATACCAAAGGAAAAACGAGCACAGCTAATGGGCAAAGCATTCTTTAGAAGGTCTTTCAAAGCATTTTTCTGTATTTCAGAGGATTTATGGCCAAATAATTTTTTAAGCCTGTCAGGTGTCAGGCTCCACATATACTCCTTGATTGAAGAAATAACAGGCAAGCTTGTTATTTTTTTGTTGCAATGTAATTTCTCCCACTTTGCTCAACCAACAACCTAGTCAAGCGTGCAGCGGGGCTACAAGCCTTTATAATGAGGTAGTAAAGATGTTTCAATATTTTTTAAATATAACTTCAAAAATTTTAAATAATGTAAGATTTAAGTTAACTGAGTATCCCAAAAGCACCAGCTACAAAAGGATAGGAAAGACTCACAACACATTCTGTACCGTGTTAATTTGCTAGAATTGGAGCCAACTGGCTTTCATTGTGCTGTGACTTACAGGGATGTTGGAATTTTCCTGGTAGCTGGGTATGTGTTCTAGGGGTGGAATTGGACAGATGCTGGATTTTTTAAGCATTGGATGGCTTATAGGACCTAGTTAAACTTAAGCTTCTTAAGATTTGACAGAGAAATAAGAAAAAGTGCCTTATGGCTCACAGGAGTTCTATAAGAAAGCAGGTGTTGGGGTGTTAGTAGTTGTGCTGCATGATGCAGAAAGGAACGTTTAAATGCACGCTGGTTGTTTGACTTTATTACTTTATGCAAAAGGTGCTCTGACCACCAGACCTTCGTGATTTTTCTGCTTGGGTATGATTAACAAAAAATGCTCTAAGAACTGTAAGTTACTACAGCTGTTCCATAGTAATTATGTACAATTTAATGAGCTAACCTATGTTGACCACTACTGTCATGCATTCCATAAAGTTGGTTAAAGAATTTGGTTTTAATTGAAGCACAAGTTAAATACATTGAATTTAGGGGTGAATTACTAAATAATATGGAAAGATTTGTGGTAATTGGTTGCTTTTGTAATCATTATTTCAGTCTGGAATAAGAGGGGAAGAGATCTCCAGGAGGAAAAATAGTTGACCTTACAAAGGATCAAGCGTTGTTTTATATAGTGCTAAAACTTTTCTTAGTATTTTCTTGTACTGATAATAGGATATACATTCCCTTTTGGCAGGAATATGTTACAAAAAGGCTAAAAAAATTCCAATGAATATATATAGCTTCCTATTAATTTATGTCTGGAAAGTAGAGCTTACTTTTGTCACCCAGAGATAAGCGAGTTTAACTGTGCTTAGGCATATCACAGCTTGGTTAAGTCCATGTACTTGCTAAAATCAAGAAACGAAATACATTCTTCAGCCGTAATGCATTCAAAGGGAGTAGGTGTATGTAAGCCTCAATCCACTTCACGAAATTATGAATAAAAAAAGGGTCAGAGTAAAAGAGGAAAGCTGTAATGACATTAACCTCAAACATCTGCAATAGGTTGTCCTGGGGACTTTTATATTAGCTATTTGAAATAATTTTACAAATACTGTATTCAATCCAAATTAAAAAAAAAAAAAAAAGTAAAAAAGTTGTGTTTTAGAGGAAAAAGCAATTGTATGTTGAAAACAAAGCACATTCCTGTTTTAATCCTAACTTAGTAATTGGACTTTAGGCAAGCCAGCTGGTATATAATTCTCTTTTAAAACTAGGAGTGAAAGGGAGATGAATGCTTACTATCCAAGTTTTTCTAAATCCCTATCAAAAATAAGATTTGGAGCTTACTTTATTACGTTTTGAGAGAATGAGAGAACACGGCACGCTGTGCAATGACAGGGAATGGGGAGGGTGGGCTGCTCTGGGGCAGGAGTTACGACGAGAAATGCTGGACCAGGCCAGGTGGTAGGTATGAAGGCATCACGCTGGTACCTCTGACAGCAGCGCTGATTTGGGAGCAGCAGCTTCTTCCTCGTGACAATTTCTGCCAGTGAAAGAGCTGCTTTTGTAATTTTTTTGAAAGAGCTTTTGTAATCTTTTTGAAAGAGCTGCTGTAATTTGTCCCACTCACCCGACTCATTTTTGGCATCACACACCGGAGCTTTATTTGAAAGCACCAAAAAAAAGTGAATCCCACTTCTGACATCAGCATTGCAGGAGTTCCACATCTCAGAAATACTAAGCCACTAGTACTTACAGACTTAGCTTTTGTAAGGTGTACTATTTTCCCAAGTGTGTACTTCATTTGAGGAATTGCCTCTAAAATAGGTGGATTTGTAAAGTCCTATAGTGCCGTAAGTATACCTGTGACATATTACGAAGAATCATTACCGCTTTCACAGCAGGATGTTATGCTTTACAGATCTATTAATGTTTTTTTTGCAAGAGTGAACGTGGGAACAAAGGGATACACTCCATACCATGCACATGCATTGGTATGGATTTGGAGGGTTATTTTTTCTTTTTTTTTTTTCTGTTAAGTCTCTCAAGAAAATTAGGTTCTCAAGAAATAAATGAGACTTCACAAAGCCAGTTTAAAATCTAGAAGGCTTAAGAGGCATTCTGGGGACATGCTGGGGGGCATCTGGTCCACATATTAACAGATAATCTGACAAAGAAAAACATGACTTAAGTTTCTTGATGACAAAACGATAGAGCTAGGAAAATATCTCAATACTGAGTCTGAGTGATAAGCTTCATTGTCATGGGGAAAAATACTAACTGCATCACACAGTTTGTTTTAAATTACTCTTGACATTCTCAGTACAGAGATCTGGGAGTCAGTTTGCATAGTTGCAACACATAAGATCAGTGGTCTATGACATCCAAAAGACAAGTAGGACATTAACAATTCCTAGGAAAAAACTGAGGAAAAAATACATTTATACTACAGAGCAATTCTGTGGCATGCCCTCATCTTGCGTATTGTGGTGCTTCCAATGCACCTCAGAAAGTCTAAAACGGAGCAGAGACAGAAAAAGGAGGGGAAAAAATTAAAAAACAGTGATAAGAGATACAAAATGGTTTCTTCAGAAGAGATTAAGTAACTCACTTTCCAGGTTGAAAACAATTCAAGATGAGTAATATGACATCTCTAACAGCGTGAAATATGAATAAGGAAGGAGTAATTGCTGTTGGGTTTTTCTGATATTACAACTAGCTGGCACTCAGTGAAACCAGTTTTAAAGGAAACAGCCAAGAAGCACTTTACACACTGTGATTCCATCATGGCTATTCTTGCCACAGGATATGATGGAAGCAAGATGGCTCCAAAAGGCACGATCTGCACAGAGGCTTGGTGGCTGTGAAACATCTGGATTTGTGTGATCCATACGCAACCTTTGTGTCAGGAAGCTTCTTGGCTGTGGTCAGAGAAGGACAGGTCTGGGCGATCTCCTCCCAGAAGGATCACTAGCCAGTGTAGGGACAGGGTGACAATTATGGTGAATCTTGTATTCTTAAAGCTGTTGAAAAAAACAAAAGCCCTGCCAAATGAACTAAAACCCAGGTAACTAATAGCCATGAGTGGAGACTGAAACATCTTTGTGTGCAGAGAGCACAAGGCTCAAGCTTGTGCTTGTCAAGAAAACACACATCTAAATCATTTTAATTACAATACAGTATTTTTTTCTGCTGATGAATGGTAAAAAAAATGCTAGCGTGGGAATGGATGTTTTTCCCGTTATCTTTGACATCCAGATTGTTCAAAAGCAGTGGCACTTCCAAAGCAGATGCTAGAATCTTGCATAAACCCTGCACTGAACTGAACTTCGAAGTGTTACTTCTTGTGTATGCGCGCGTTGAGCGTTCAGCAGCAATGCTGTGTCAGCCAGGCACATCAGCAAGCTCAGGTATTTCAGAGCAAGGAACAGCTTTAATGCTCCAAAACACACAAAGGGAGATGTGTTTTCACCCTACCAGTCATGCACACCAGCTGTAGGCTGAGGTCTGCCCTGACTGAACCAGATGTTACTGCCTGCTGTATCGCCGCATGCACAATACTTCAAAATACAAACTTCAAAATTCAAACCTTACCCAGCAGCAGGTGCTTGCCATTTACTCGCTCCTGATTCGCTCCACTGATCCAGTAGATCACAGCGATCTTGGGAGCCGCCCCCTAGGCAGGCACAGAGCCCGGAGAACCAGACGGGGCTTTCACACCAAGCTGCCGAGAAGCTGGCAGCGCTGGTGGGCGGCTGCTGGGCAGAGCTGCCACGCCGGCACGGCCGCCCCCCGGCTGCTCCCACACAGCGAGCACGTGCCGAAGGGGCTCCTCGTTCAGGCGTCACACCGCAGCGTGGCTTGTGTCTACAAGGCAGCCTTCGAAGTCAGCTGGCAGCTGCACGCTATCTAGCATGCAGAGGGTGAGAGAGGAAAAACAAACGCAGTCCTTCGTGAAATCTTCAGGGGAACCTGAAAACCACAGCTCTTCAACGCAAGCTCGTAGCCATATACACTAACTGCATGACACTGTACCAGCAGGAACATCTCCTACTTAGAATGGCTTATTTAGGAGATGATTTAGACGTGGTTCATAATCCACTGTTGATGTTTAAGCATCAGCTACTGCAAACAAATTCACCCTTTCGTGTACCAGTTACGCTGTTTTAAAATACTAGTTATCCTAAGACAGTTAAGATTAACAATTATATTTAAACCACAGAATTAAGCCAAACAAAATTATTTTGGCATTAGCTTTATAGAGAGAGTAGACAGGAATGTACAGCATTCTGAATAAGGAATGAATTGAAAATTTTTGGGTTTAGAAGCTCTTCACGCCAAGATTGCATATCCTGAAAACAGAGTCCTACATCATCACTGAGGAACCGGCAAACCACCACCACAAAGGTTACATATGCTATGGATTTTTAATCCTGAATAAAGTACTTTGAGTTCTGGCAAAAGAAATCTATCAAACTCTCCATTTCTCTTTAATCTTAAGATTTTTGTCTTGTTTCAATAATAAGTGAAAATTATATTTGATTGACTATCCTTTATATCAGATAACTGTCCAATGTCTTTCTCATACATCCTTTGTTTACTGTGGTACTGCATTATGAAAGTAGCTCACACAAGACTTGCTTTTTAGTTTTGCAAAGCCATGCTTCTGCTAAACAGAAGACACACTGACCGCACGTTGAAACTACGTAGTACCATTCTGCCATGTATATTAAAGTCTCAGGAAATTTTGTATTGCTCAATCAAAAAAAATAACTAAGTAAAAATGAGTAAACAAGCAGTATTAAAACAGTAACATATAAGTAGCACAGTAACAGGTATTCGTTAACATTAAAGAGAACAAACAGAAACAAACGCTTTAAATCATGGTTGTTAACGTCAGATTCCTTAAGTATTATACTGTTTTCATGTATCTGGAGTAAATACATACAAATGGTGTCTCCAAGGGATTATCGCCTGCTCTCCAGCAGCTCTCTCAATAGCTGTTAGAGTCAAGATTTCGTTTATTTTTCATCACATTTTATTACCTGAACAGTTAAGGATTTCTGGTTTTGCTATATTGCTTGATTTTGGCTAAATAAAAATACTAGTTGTTTTATTTTCCTCATCAATTGGAAACAATAATTCCCTTCGTGGTCTTATGAACTGGAAATCTGTGCCCTGGCCAAGGTCATTCATATATAAGACTCCCTGGTGTTCCTTGGTTCACGTTCTCATGCAGGTGCTCAAAGAAGCCTCAAAACTTTTGTCTGGTGCTGGTGGTTTATGTCCAGTTCCTACATCAGCAAAGAAAATACCTTAAGTATTGAGTATGAGTATCAATATGAAGTACTGAGAATACGAGTAAACTGTGTCCAATATGAGCATATCTGTGTCCAAACCTGCATTGGCTTAGCTGAACTGGGGCAAACCCATACGAACAGAGCCGAGGCAAGAGCCCGAAATAGCAACGAGATGCAAATTGTCCCATTTATTGCCTTGAGATTAAAATCCAAGCGTCATTTGTTGGTTTTTACAAAGAATTTAATAAGTGACCAAACAGAAAAAATTAAGAAAGAAAAAAATATTTATAGTGCTATTGTCTCCCTGAAGAGGCTACAGCGATACCTTACTCTGGCTGCAGGTCAGAAAGCCTGGCTGCACAGGGCCTTGCTGCGTGCCTGGCGGGGGGGAGCCCGCTGCGTGTGCGCCCTGCAGCGCCCACAGGCTGAACGAGGCCCTCACCAAGGGCCGCGGAACGAGGAGTCCAGCACGGGGAAAACAAACAAGTCTTCCAGCGTCCAGCAAACAGTGGGCAAGTCAGGGTTTCTTCTTGAATCGCCAGGAGGCAAGAGATTCGTGGACGCGTTGGAATATTACATTCGATTTCCCCAGGCTTGTGCGTATCAGCTTAATTTTCATTAAGCTAATCAAATTACTTTTCATTTACACATTTCTTTTTCATGTAGATGTGTTCCAAACAACTTTAGTAGGAACAAACCCCTGGAAAGGTCTGATTGTGTATTTACTTGGGACTATGAACATGCCTGCTAGTTTGGGGAAAGACAAAAATATTCAGGGCCGGGATTTTTGGTAGAGCTTTACCAGCTTTTAGAGCTGAGGCACATTTTCACAAGCCCCTTCTCTGTGTTCACGCACGTTAGTAGCAACTGACTCGAGGGTAATGCTACTGGCTCCTTTCAACTGGCCATGCAACCGCTTATTTTTACGAAATTGTGAAAGCAGTTAAAAGTTTTGTTTTTTTTTCCATAAATGGTCATAGTGACTCATTCAGACTCATTTCCTAGTGTTAAAGGTGTAAGAGTTAATTTTTTTTAATGTAGTTAAAATTTAGTTTGAGGAATAAAATAAAATTTACTTAGCTTTACAATAAATACTGAGTTAATTCATGTCCATATTACATCATAATTAATGAACATATTGATATTATGAATAATATCATAATTAATGAACATATAGGTATGACGGCCTATAGGACAACTTCAGGGTTTTTTTAATGCCGATGTCTTTGTGGGTAGGTCAGATTGTAAACATACATGACTGGAAATACAAATGGTAATGCAAAGTGAAATTCATACTGTGCTTTTTGAAGAGCAGAGAGGGACCAGGAAAACAGTTGGCTTGGTTAATGATTTAAGAAAATATGGTGTGTCTTAGCTGGAAATACATGTAAACATAAAACAACGAGGGTCTGTCACATTTTCTTCGTGCATTCACGGTTCTTAGTTCTTTATATCTAGACACATTGTTTTCAGGAACAATAACCCTGCCGACAGCTCTAAGGCACCTGGATTGAGTTAGAAATGCCCCAAAGTCATGTAAGTGCAGTATGAGCAAGCTGCTCATGGGTAACGAGGCTGCTGCTATGAAATCAAGAGACTGGAAAAAAATCTACTCTGACACAAGGTGCTGCTAATGGGAGATGTGCAGGAAAAGGGAAGGAAAAGGACTGAATTCCCACAGCTATTTACTAAATCAGGGGTTCAGCCCACACATTGCCACTGCAAACTGAACGTGACCCAACTTTGAGAAAATACCAGTTTCCAATACCCTATTAAATTAACAGCTATGACTGTGAACTCTCCTGTATTTAACACCTAAGGATACGATGGAAAGCCAAAGAACTTTAAATTGTTTGATGGTAAACCCACCTTGTTCTCAAGTAAAAAAAATGTCCTCTGAGAGATATTAACCAGAAGCAACAGAATGAAAAATTATACTCAATTTAGGAATCTTATGTAAACATAATATTACCTTAAACAGAGACATTAAACCTTTAAAACGACATTAAAGATATATTATATACACCTTTTATTTTCTCCTCTAAGAAACAACAAAAAAATACACTTTCTATTAAACGCTGTGTTTACCCACCTAAAATACTAATTTGAGGCAAGCTGTTTTGAAGAAAGTCTCATTTTCAGATCACTGGCTTCTGATAAAATGATTATTGCATTTCATATGATGAACGACTAATTACCCGTTCCCAGCATACAAAACGAGCACACTCCGAGCACTGTATTTTGCAAGCGCTAGGTCTGAAACAGGCGCTACCTTTCCAGCGTTTAAGTGGCACAGGGTTCAGTACTCTGCCCTCTGTGTCTGTTCTGTACTAGCTGGTCCCCAAACAGTGTCCTGTCAGGAAGGCAAACACACAAACAGATGCACATAATAATCCAAAATACATACAGCAGTACGTACACCACGCTCAGGACTGGCAGCAGTGCCTCAAGCGTGCAGCACAGCAAATGCCCAGAGACTGAGAACCAGGTAACGGCCAGAAACAGGAGCACAAGGCCCTCAGCCCAACCCAGCGTTCCAGTGTATTATTAAATACTTGATTACACCTAAGTAGAGTTCACTGGCACCACAGGAACTTTTGCAGCGAATGCTGAGAAACAGAGAGAGTCTCACTTTTCAGTAGCGTATCCACACTGCAGAGGTATTTACATTAACTTAGATCTTCAACTCCTAAGATGATCATTGCCTTACACAAATAAACAACCTATAGTATAAACATTCATTAAGATCCCCAAGAAAAACAAAACTTACTATAGCCTTACATACTTTTACTTGAGAAAATCCAGTATTATCCCAATTCCTCCCAAATAAAACCAAACCAAATATTTTTATTGGCAAGCTTATTGTTCAATACTTTGTGTCTCCCAGGTGTCTAGGCGTTGCTATTTCCTCAATGCCATAAGCCTCTTCCTGCATTTTCTCACTTGGAGACTTACCATTTATCCAAAATTTTCATTCATTCAGAAGAATTTTTATAGATGGAAAACCACCGCCACAGGAATCTGTTCCAGTTCTGTCATCTAAATCTTCTGCCTCTTGTTACTTGTGTAACTCACAACTATGAAACTTTGTATTTTCATGACGAATCTAAACAGCTTTGGAATGGCACACTAAAAAGCACTGCAATATAACTCCAGCAGACCTCAGGTATTTTCAGAGCTCTCTCATGACACCCACGAGAAGCGTTCTCTGTAATTTAAATTTTTGATAAAACGTCATTATCTGATTAACACACTCCTTTTTCAAGATCAGTTTTTCTGAAAGCAATCTTACTGTTTTGATTATTGTAAGGAGTATTTGGCTCTTTAAGCATCCTCATCTTTCCCCCATGTTTTTTTCCTCCTCATTTCAGCTGATTGCTCTGTACCCCTCCAAAATAATCTTCTCATTCATGCTGCTCTGCTGCTAGTCCACTAAACCAATAAGGTCTTCAAGAATTTTCTACTTGGCAAGTTAGTAATTTTTCACCTCCAACAATTATGTCAGGAATGCTTTTATGCTATCAACTTCATCGTGGTTTTTGCTCCCTTATAGCCAAAAGCCCAAAATAAACACAGTGCTGTGAAATGAAATGACACAGGTGAGAATATGAGAATCCCTAATGGAAGGCAACATTTTGAACGAGACAGAGAAGGCGATGCAAACAGTAGGAAATACTCTTCAGCAGTTTTGCCAGTGTAGGTCTTTTCTTACAGCTAATAATAATGCAACATTTCACTTATCTGGATCTTTTCTTCATAAACAGGAGGCTTTTGTCATGACATGCACAACCTGAGAACTAAGGCAAAATACACAAAACCTATTATTAACAGTCAAGGCATCATTCAAGCTTTTACCCAAGTTTGTCAGCTTTAACCTTCTGCACTTAAATGTAGCTATTTTAAATATCTGCAGTTTCACTGAATCATTTTCTTCCAAAATGACTGAAGAGACCCAGCGTGGGCAAGTCAGAATATTGGTCTAAACTGGTACCATGAAACAGTTTTGAAAAACAGTTACATATGCTTACTTACGTGTCTGGCTAGGTTCTTCAGTTCTTTTCCCCTGAATAGTTCAGTATTATTCCAGACACTACTAATGAAGCATGACAAAAATATGAGTTTTCCAGCATATCACTTTCAGACAAAACCAAGTGAGAGGTGAGTTCTACAGGTAACTTTTAATGCAAGTCTTGAATATTTGAGAAGATTCCGATGTTTTTTCCTTCCCAGTACATGTGATTGCATTTACTTACATACACTTTTACCTTTTGCTATACATTTATATTAGTTATTGTCTGTTACCCTTTTCATTCTTAAACAATAGCACAAATGGTTTACAGTCATGACACCTCACAATAGCCTTGCCTGCTATTTATGCAAAAATCAAGAAAAATTAAGCCTAAATGGTTTTGGGTTTGTTTTTTTTTAATCTTCTGGCAACTCAGGATTCTCTCCTCATTCATTAATAGCTGTGCCTGGCAGAACACACCGAAGGTGCCAATACTTGTGACTAATCTAGATGAAGTTCAAGTTAGCTGACAGGAGATAATTGTCTTCGGTTCTTCATTCAGCTCTTATTCATCCCAGGTATCTCCATATTTATTTACTTTAACTAAAGAAAAGAAGAAAAAGTAGTCACATACGACTTCACTTAACTGCAAAAGTTTATCTTATACAGTGCCAGAAAGTATGATGAAATGTACTATCATTGCATTTGTGGAGTGGAGGGAGCGTCAGTCACAGCACAACAGACAATCTAATTAAAGCTACTTTTAAATAAATGGGGAGAAGAGTTTGTTAATCATTATTCTTTAATGAACTAATATTCAGTCAAGAGGCCTACTGTGCTAATTCCTGCTCTACAGAATTTGTAATTACTTGTGGATGAAACAGACAATTGGAGGAAACAGGCAAGGAATGTTATGATAAATAATGTGGCTACATAATCTGGTTACGTGCACAATTGGATGGATTCAGGATAGTTAAAAACACGTTCAAAGACAAACAAACAGAAATCAGTAATCCCTGCTAGGAAACTACTCGGCCTTTATTATTTGGCAACTTCCTTTAGTACAGGACTGACTCAGAGAGTAAAAAAACCAGGGTACTGATCATAACAGATTTAATCAGAAGTACGTCATGCGTAACTGAACAATGACCAGAAAGTGAAAAGATGCTCTGTTGAAAGTGAGCTGAAAAGTAGCCTGTAAGTGATGCCACCACTGACAGGGTAAAGGATGGATCTACATGATCCAGTAGCAATGCTGACACTAGTCAGACACCCCTTCCTAAATCTACTTGTAAATCAATTACTAAGCCCACTGTTTATTAATACCTATGTGCAGCAGAACGTGTAGTCCTTGTTTCAGTGAGATGTCAGCAAACTTGGCATAACGCACTGACAAATCTCTTTTAAGCTGATTGATACTGTAGTAACACAATGAGAAGCTCTCTCAAAATACAGTTTGATCTCCATTTCTATTAACCATGGTAGCTGAGCAGGCTGTGCTTATTCCCTGGAAAATGGTCCAGTCCAGATCACTATGCAGATGGACATATTTGTATGGCTACAATGAACGGAGAAGGCACCAGCAGATAGAAGACGCTTAAAACTGGTTTAAACATGGTTTGTTTTGCCTTACGTCCTTGCAACAGAGGGCAGAAACCAGTCTCCTATTTACTAGTCTGGTTCCTATGATACAGAGATAAGAGGATGAACAAAGGGGTAATGACTCGGGATGTACAAACAGGCATACAAGTAACATGTCCAAAGTGACACAAAAAGCTAAATCACATCGTAGCCCACATCATCAGTTAGAATCCCTGAACTGTAGATTTAAATGTACTTCCACTTGTAAAACATTTCTGAATTTTTTTATTCCCTCCTTACTCTTTTTTTCCCTAAAAATATACTCTTTAAAGTTTATTTACAGATCTCCTGCGCTGCTCAGTGTAGTTCTATTCTCAAAGCCCAAGCGTAACCATCAAACGGAACACAGAAACATAACAGACAGAATGCAGCATTTGAACAACATTTCATAGAGATCTTTTATAGACTTCAAATAACTAAAGCTAAAATAATGAATGCATATTCTCATTTCACAGCCACAAGATTTGCTGTGGAATATAGCAAGGTTTGCAGAATGCTGTTTTAAGATTTCTCTGTATGATTTTCAACTGACACTTCTGGGTTTTCTATTTGTGGAGAAATATCTTGAAAAAGAAACATTGTGTAAAATCAAGTGTCAGCTGATAGAATTTAGAAGCAATATGAAACTGTATCTTCAATAATTTTTGATGTCTCATTTCACATAGTCATGTGGTAAGATGAAAAGGCTTTCATCCTTGAAATAACAGATTTAAATCATTACCCAATAATTGTTACAGATTTTATTTCAAGATCACGCAGATCTGTCCAAAGACATGATGTGGAGAAAGTAGTTCACAACATGAAACTGACACTCTTCAGCAACACTGTTCCAAAGCTTACTACTACTGCTTCAGAACTTTTTGCTTTAATACACTTTTCTATACTTATTACACCTCTTATGCCTAATAGCAGACCTTTAGCTATTCTTACAAATCGTGTTGCAACATAATAAACAAGACTGGACACTGCGTACAGACCTAAACAGTTCCAGCTGACTAGTCCAGCAGCATGTTAAATGGTAAAACATTCCTCTTGGTAACATCATTTTCAGAGATGGCACAATAAATTTAAGCAGTTCTAGAGCAAGAATGTAAGATTTGTTTCTGTGTCTCCTTTCCAAAAAAACTGACTGAGTCAAAAAGTTGACTAAATGACATCTTATTCTTCAGGACATTACATTCCTATTTTGCTATGTAAAGTTTTGTTTTTCACTGTGAAAACAAATGTCAATATTGCTGCCAAACACCGTTTCCTTCCTTTGAGTTTTAATGTAGAAAATGAACCTCTACAAACAATGCCTCTATAGAAATCCACTAATTCCACATGAAACAATTCATAAAAATAAATACCCTCCCCTTCAAAACCATCAGCCATGTGCTCTATTTTGAGAGAACAATGCTATCTAAAACATACATCCCCTCCCACAGCTAAAACTCTTTGGTATAGCTCTGAGGTCAGAGAATTCTTTGTTGAAAGAGGTTGCTCCCTGTAGCCAACAAACCAAAAGTTCTGAGATTTCTTCAGTCTGGCACCACGCAACATGGCTACAGAAGAGGAATTATAATTTGGTACTGTAAGATCATTAGTTTTAAAAAAGACTTAATAGGAAATCTGAAACTACAGACCACATATCACATGTAACATACCTGCAGATACTGTAAAAATAAGTTGCTTAAAGGTTAAGCAGAATTAAGCCTTGGGTTTGTAACCATTTTTAACATTATTGCCAATAATCTGAATTTACTACCTATTTCTGTATATCAGTATATTACCTTCCTTAGCTGCTTTTTCCTGTGAAAATTTGCTTGGAGTTTCTGCCTTTGGTGGTAGCATTACCTCATATGTCTCTCTGTGCTTATTCCTTAATTCCTCATACGTGATGCCTTTTTTTTTACGACTTTCTTCTGGAATTGGATCAGGATCTGAAAACAAAACAAACATCAAAATACTGGAAATGGCATCACACACCAAGACTTAGCTACAACCTGTTCTCGTATGCCAGTTAATTACAGCTCAATCCTAAATGAAAAGGAGCATGACAGCTGCAATTCTAAATGCAACTGAGAATGCATGTGGTCTTTGATTAATCCGTTCCTTTTATCCTTTCCATTTTGCCAAACTGCTTTGGAAGACTGGCAGTTAACTCCTTTTCTTCATTCTACCCAATGGAAATCCTAAAAAAGTTGGCGGATAAAATAGTTCTGGTCACTTTATGTAAAATTTATGATAATCATACGTTTGATATATTTATGATTTCTGAAGAGAAATCTAGGTGAAGCTCAAGGGTTTACATTCAGGCTTTAAATTCTGCTTTCAAAGAGTTAGGACTACATCCATCACGTGTTACCTGACAAACATTTTATCCTTTTATCTACATTAGTAATGCAGATTCTTGGTTCTGTAATTAAGGTTCTACGAACTCTTGATATTTGCGATGAGGTGTAATTACAGTTTTCTTGACATATTTACATCTGACACTTTACTGAGTTGCATGAAAGGGCTTTTTTGTGAAATAAAACCTTTTCCATCAAGGAGTTAAAAAATCCAAACTAATTCAAGGTATGAAACTCTGCATTTTTAACAGTAACTTCCTTCTTTGTCTACCAGAGACACCTGAACTCAGAGTCGTGTGTTTCCCCTGCAATAGCTGAGGACAGAATTCATACTGGGAGAAGAGCAGCTGCACAGAACAGTACTTGAAAACCACTTTAGTTCTCTGTGAGAAAATCAGCTGTTGCCAGACAGAACACAATATGCATTCAGTTCTCAGAAGATCTGAACGTTTGTCACATTATAAAAACCAGTCCAATGTCACTGAATTACAGAGGTATACAGTTACAGCACCAGCACTAGTGAAAATGAAATAACCTCAGAAAGGCTAGAACACAAACAGCAGAGACTAATTCACCTTATTTTCAATCAAAAAGAACTTCAAGTCAGGCTGAACTTTTTGCAGGTTTAGCTTCACAACAGATTAAACCTCCTAAGTTAATTTACAATCTCTACTTGCAATTAGAGCTACAAACCAGGACCCCCCCCTGAATTTAGTTTACAGTTAGAACACAAAATAATGTATTTTAGATATTTATCTTCCATGTAACAATTCTGGGAACTTCAAGGTGCTTCATTCAAAACCACTATATTGTACCATGTATTCTTGCATGGGATGAAAATACACAGTTTAGTAAGAGAAGTATCTAAGAGAAAAGCAAGAGTCATTGTACTACAAACTGCTAAATATCAAGACAGAACACACCTTGAACAGTGTAATCGGTAATTCCTGTGGGTGAAGATTCATTCAGAGAAGCACTGAATGGAATGGGTTCATAGCTTGATAGGGCTCTATCTGTTGAACTATAATCATCTGAATAGCTAGAAGAAAGTGGGAATCCAGCTCTTGGAGAAGAAGGTTCAGTAAATGACTGAGAAGGCATATCTGAAAATTCAGATTTCCGACTGGAACGGCTGGAAAATAATATAATTAAATATTAAATACATAAATATTACAGTTAAAAATGGAACTGTAAGAGTAACAATATGTGCAGTTCAAGAAAGTACTCTTGTATTTTGGATGGTTTAGCTTCCAAAATGAATTATCATCTTAAAAAAAAGTTTGGGTTTATTTTTTTTCCTTTATATTGCAAAGATCTAAATAGTCCCTTCACCAGTACCCTTCCCTTCCTCCCAGAAACTTAACTCATTCCTGACAATCTCCAGAAAAGACAAAAGAGACAAAGTATTTTGCACTTTGCAAGACAAAAATAACAATCCCTTCCCCCAGGGAATCTTCAGACAGAAAAAATGCATCAGACACAAATAGTACAGGGTGTGTCATGTCACCAGTGGTAGCATCAACTATAGTTATTTTTATAGGCCTTTTAGGAAAAAATTGCAATTCAAAACTCTTCATCACTAGAAGCTGCTGTAATTGATCAGTACCAAACAGCAGGAGAATGAAGAGCCATCTTGGGGAAATTAAAATACAAAGGTTTATTGAGTCGCTGAATTCAGCAGAAGCATTAATGAATTTTCTCTTAAGACAGAAATGTAAGATCATATGAAGAATATTCTGTAAAATGATGCCTGATATTCTAAAGCATTTGCTACATACTCAAAATGGCCCTGCAAACCACTACACAACATGCCTCTACCAAAGAATGCCACCACTTAGTGCCACTAGAATGTCTCCAGGGTATTTATTCATTTTTTACTTTAAATTTCTGCTTAGCTGTACTTCTAGTTTCATATCAAAAACACTTGCAATTAGTGTTTTATTCTCACACTAAACATACACAGCTAATCCATTTTATTGCCTTAATTATATTTTTAAAGTATATGCAAACACAGCTTTAAAGAATTATTTGATCTTTTAGCTCCCTACCTATTTTTTAACTGCAAATCAGAATTACCAACGTACATTAATTGGTAGGTGTAAATTACTCTGAAAATGTAATGATTTATGTTGCTGGCTTAAAAGGGTAGCATGTATGGACAATAATGCAATTTGAATGAATTTAAATTAATCATTCAATCAAGGAAAAAAAACCCAAAATTTATCACTTAGGAAATAAAATGGGCCATTTAATAGAATGGGCCATTGAAGGTTGAAGGGACTTACTGGTGCAGCAGAAGATGGCATTTAAACAAGGTCTCACCTAGAGTCAATACAGTTAATGATCATGACAATTTCTTATTAGAAACTGGAGGGGGATGAAGGGACAAGCCCTGCTCCCATTCAGCTGAGCTTATACAGTAAACGCATAAAGTGGTAATTCCTGAAATTTTATTTGATGCCATAAAAATGTAAACATTTCAGAATAAAGGTAAATCTTGCAGATAAAACTGTCATGAATTTATAAAATAATTAAGAATTTAATCAAATCCTTTATAAACATTTTACAATTCTTAGCACAAACACAGCAGGCCTGCTAATCACTATCCAAATACTATTCTCTCAGTTTTGAATCAAGGGTTTAAGTGAGATATTCCAAAAGTAGTTTGCAATTAAAAACCACTTGAAGTAGAAAACATTCTGGAAAAAACAGGAAATAGTTTTAGGAACCTGATGAGTTTCTCATATGTACAGCATAATGCTGTTGTTTAAATCCTTTACATCTGCAAACAGAAGTAAATTTGACCACCATGCTTCTTCCTGCACTGATATTGTTTACTGAGCTTTTTCCTTCAATAAACACTGAAATCATTTCCACCCTGTTCCTACTTCAATCAATCTAAACTATGGGAAAAACTTCCAGAATGTTACACTATTTTATTTTAGTTAACTTAGTTTACTTCTAAAGAGGCAGCTTCTGCTGTCACACTGTAAGTAAATTCCACAGGAAAACATCATCTTCATTTACAAGGAATAGCTTTTGCTAAGTAAAATGTTTCTTTTGCTACTCCTTGAAGTGGTTGGTTGTATGTAAAGAGCTCAAAATGCATGCTTCATAGTTGACCAACTGATACAGATACAGCTTCCTGAAAATGGGAGATTTGAGGTAACACGGGAAAGAGAGAAAGTGCAGTTCTGAAGGTCATTGAAAGCTGCAAACATAGCTTTGATCTGTTAGTGCATAAAATGTCCTCTTCGAGAGGAAGTTTTAAATTTAAAAGAGAATTAAATTCTTACTTATGTGAACTATGTCTCTGAGCTTGTCGTAGAACATCTCCTATTGGGGAATCCTTCAGGTTCTTAAATTTCTCGCTACATATTGGCAAGTAGGATATCTTTCCACCCATGTATCCACACATTCCAGCAACTTTTTAAAAGAAAAAAAGATGGGTTTATAAGTTGTATCACAATGTTCAACATAGTTTTAAAATAATAATTTCAAATAAATTATACAGTATCTTGAAAAAAAAACCAACAGTTTATATCTAAACCAAAACCACACACTAATCGTCCCTGCTGCTTCTGCAGACAAAGGGTACCAAAAACAAATGCAACAGCTGAATGAAGATACAGAGCAATGATTTAGACATGGCATGAGCATCAGATGATTTCAGCTAGTAGTAGATGAATCCACGGTGACAAAAAAAGGAAAATAATTGCAATCAGTTTTTGCCCAAAATCCAAAAATAACAATTAACTATCAAAGATGATAGTCAGGAGCAAACGAAGGTAGTAACTTCTGCTAATTTAATCCATCAGAAGAGTCAGACCTTGAAAAGGCTTTCACTAGGACAAAGAGAAGTCTAAAACTTAGCATTAGGCTCAGCATCTTCTGAAAAGGATTCTATGACATGGTTGCTGGAGGGCAAACAACTGAATTACCCGAACCCTCACAATCACTAGACAAATGCTTTCAATTTAGTGCATGAGCTGTTTTCATCGGCTGGACAGGACATAAGAATAAACGATCATGACAGTTCTTTCTGGGCTTAGATGATTTCCACCAACTGGCTCCTTCAAGTGTTATAAAGTGGGTCAAACGGAGTATGAAGCAGCATAAAGGATTCAACGGCAATTAATAGAAGTTTTGTTGTTGACTTCGTAGGAGGACTAGACCATTCTTTCATATGCAACGAGTATTTTCTAAATAGAAAGACTAAAGACTCAATCATCTTTAAGTCAAGAAAGAGTTAATTACCAGCAACATTTATCCCCCAAAGAGTTAATTACCAGTAAAATTAATCCCCCGAGGTCCTCACCCTATGGATTACATCACCTGGGAACCTATAAAAGGGGATTTTCCCCCTACTCTGCTGTACTGGTACTGAATTTGTGATTCCTAATGTTTGTATTTTCAAAAAGAGGTTAAAAATCCTCTTCCAAGGGAAAAAAGAACAGCCACAACTACGAGTGAAGTTTAAAAATGAGAAGTGTAAGGGTTTAGCTGTTTAGCAGGTCAAAAATTTGGAAGACCTCTCAAATACTATAAATATGCTCAAAGGGAAAAATGACAAGCTCCTAAAAGAAAAAACAGCACAAGAAGAATTCAAAAATAAAGCTAAGGAACAAATGTGATTAATCTTTAGGATGAACGACAACGAGAATGTCTCCTTTTCTTGAGGCCTTCCAGTCAAGCACAGTGGAAGCATTTCTCTGAAAGATGTTGCACCCCAAGTAATTACTGGCTAAAGTATCTGGTTTCTTGTATTACAGAACCAACAGCCAGATGATCCACATTTTTTGAGTTAGCACACTAAATTAGATATTGTTGTTCTCTGCTGCTTCTGTATTCGCTGTGACAAGACCTTAGAGAAGTTGACCAGAGATCAATAAAAGAGGCCAGGTCGCACTGCAAGCTGTCACGAAGTAGGACATATAGATCTTACTCTTCTTTGCCAAAGAGAGCCACGAGCTATTGGTCCTCCATCCACATTGAAGGGGATGCTGTCAATATGGTGTATCAGTAAGAACTAGAAGTTCCATTAAATTGTCAGAGTGCCTAGAAGACTACCGAGAAAAGTTATGAGTAAATTCCTGTAGGCAGGAGAACATCCTGGAATCTGAAAACTCCTATCTAACAAATGGAACACCTCTCAACTTGCAGACAAACGCAAGAGGGGCAAAGCATGGAAAGATGCAAGATAGAGACTAAAGAAAACCTGACTTTACTATGTTAGATATAAAAGACCTATTACTGTACTCAGGTACAGATACTGTTCAGAATAAGAATCTAACAACCACAAATGTCATACACCATTATCAAAGACAGACTACTGTAATCAACAAATGCAGAAGCAATATGCTCAGATCAGTGACACCAGAAAAGCAAGAACCGTCTTACTGTTGTTTAGCTATGAGCTAGCAGCAGTGCCTAGAATTGCATATGCTCTTTCAGAACTCATGGAGGAAAAAAACCCAAACCAAAACACAACTGCACTTCTTCCTTTAATGAGATTTCACTGCAGGCAGAATGTGCAGTTCAATTATGAGATATAATTTGGACCTGTAAACTCTGTCCCTGGCAATAGTTTTCAAGAAGATTCTGTAGAAAGTAGGTGCATCTGACCTAAGCAATATGAGGATGAAATGAAAACTGCTTAACTCAGGCCTTATACACTTATACACTATGTCCCAGAAAAATCCCCATATTTAAAATGCACATAAATCATATTATCTACTGAAAAACAATCAAAGCACATACTTTATGGAAAATTCTTCTAGTAGAAAATGAAAGTCCATATGCCTCCAGTATACATCAAAAACCAGAAGTATTTTGACTTATAACTTTAACATCAAGAATAGCTGGTCCAGTCCAGCTGCTCCTAATTTTTTCCCTTGATTTCAAAACTTAGTCCTATTAAATAGGAGGAACATGGCCCTTAACTAGGAATGTGTAGGCGCTATCAGGGAAACAGTAATTCTATTATTTATTAGAAATATTTGTGTTATACCATTGTTTGGCATTCAAAGAAAGCAAGCAGAATTTAACATAAACAAATGGCAGCCCTAGTCTCTCACATTCATTTATCTGCTTAAACAACACTTCCTTCACCACAAATAATGGGTTTTACTCTCTTCCCAATGAAGTAAACTGGAAGAGTAACTGGGTCTATCTGGGCAGATTGGCAAGATGGCAACTTCCTGTTTTACTGTCATGTATACATTGAAAAGGTTAATTTATTAATTTATTTATTATTAGACTTAATCCAAAATAATTCACATGAAATTGCTGTTTTCCTACAATTGTACGGTCATAACGTCCAGGAAAAAAAGGCACTAAAATAGCCTGAATGGGACAAGCGAGATGCATGAATAAAGACTTTCAAGTTAGGAAGGGAGGGGTGGGTGTACTCTGGCAAAGTAATTTAAAGTAAGCTTGTACAGCATCTATTTAAAATTATTTTATCTTAAATTTTTACATTACACTTGTCAAACAATTTTGTGGAAAGCCTATAAACAAAACTTATCCAAAATATGCTGCACAAATTCAAAGGTGGTGAATAAGTGAAGTGCTCTGCCTCTTGACATTGAACAAGCTCTTGCAGTATGAGATGCTGTAGTTAAGAAACATAGCTAAAAAGTTGCTGGCTGATAGGATGAACTGCAGGAAGGTGAAACATTCATTGGATATATCAGATCATTCATTCCTATCTTCAGGCACAGTTGTACAGATGTAAGCATTCCTTCTGTGACGGCCAGACTCTCCATCCGGGACAAGGCAATCCTGGGTAGACATACAAACCAGGAGACAAGAGGCTGGAGAGCAGCCCCATGGGAAGAGAACTGCGGGTTTGGGTTGATGGCAAGTTGAATATGAGTCAGCAACGTGCCCTGGCAGCCCAAAGGACCAGCTGTGTCCTGGGGTGCATCAAGCACAGCATAGCCAGCTGGTCAAGAGAGGCGACTGTCCCACTCGACACCGCACTGGTGCAGCCCCACCTCGAGTAACGTGTGCAGTTTTGGGCACCCTAATGTAGGAAGGACATCAAACTATTAAAGTGTGTCCAAGGGAAGGTGACCAAGATGGTGAGACTTAGGAGGAGCAGCTGAAGTCACTTGGTTTGTTCGGCTTGGAGAATACAAGGATGAGGGGTGACCTCATCGCAGTCTACAACTTCCTCAAGGCGGGCAGTGGAGGGGGAGGTCCTGATCTCTCGCTGGGGACCAGTGATAGGATGCAAGGAAACAGAATGAAGCTGCATCAAGGGAAGTTCAGGTTGGATGTGAGGAAAAGTGTCTTCGCTGAGAGGGTGGCTGGTTACTGGAACAGGCCCCCCCAGGGAAGCAGTCATGGCACCAAGCCTGTCAAGAGTTAAAGGAGCATCTGGACAACACTTTCAGTCACATGGTTTAGTTTTAGTTATTCCTACAAGGAGCAGGGAGTTAGACTCAACAATCTTTATGGGTCCCCTTCCACCTTGAGATATTCTATGAACCTACAGAATGGAGTCACAGTGAACCAGCCAGCTAGTTTCAGAGGAATTACACCTGTGTAACACAGGCCTGAACCTAAAGCATCAATACAGGCTGAATTTATACGTAGCTTTTACTTACATGCAACTTTCACAAAAGAGCCAAATCTTGAGCTATCTTTTAGAACACCTGAAAATGAGGATCAAAGTAATAAGTTATTAAGAATTAAGCTGAAAACCATCAAATGTAGTTATGTTTGTAGGTTAGTTTGCAGTTACATTTGTAGGTAGCAGGTTACTCTTTTACAATTAATATTGAAGAAAATTCAAGAAAACCTACCATCTTAATTCCCCTAAATTATAAACACCTAAGAATTACCTCTTTAATCATAATACTCACACTATTACTACACACTAAGGAATACACTGTTTCATAATCACCAAGATACTGCATTTGTCAAATAACATAAAACAAACATGAATTTGATTTTAATTTAAAGTTTTGCTCCTTCAGTTTTAGGAACTGCAAGTCATATAGCTGAAGAGTTTGAACTTCAAGTTTGAATTACAAGTAGATTAGGCATTATATTATTAAAGTAACTTTACTCACAGCAGAAATATATTTCATCTGAGCAAATCCAAATTAACCCAAAGTATGTTTACACTTTACCTTTCCTAATTAAGAAACTAGTAGCAAGCATGCTCACTGCAGCCAAAGGAAAAGCTGTAAAGAAGAAGAAAAGTTGCTTAAAATACAATTCTCAATATTTTCAACCACATTTATCAAAATACGCAGTAAAGTAAGAGTTGCTAGGCCTTACCAAGCTCATTTGCATAAACCCATAGGCATATATATAATTAAAAAACTATAAATAAATTAGGAAACATTCTCAATTTCAGTTTTTAAGACCTATTACAAATTATGTGGTAGTGGTTTATGAGTCATCCTGTCTTAATTAGACCTCATGCTTCCTAAAACACAAGAGCCAATGCTGGATGGGATAAAGCTCTAAGGACAAGACTCCAGGCCTAGCTACAACTGCTAGAGCACCAAGATGCAGAACCTCAAACCACAGAAACACAGTTCTTCAGGACAGAAGGCAGTTACATAAAGGCCAGTGCCTCCAAAACTTTTGTGTAACCGAAGTCTTGATTTTGTTTTAACATAGATCTTTGGAAAAAGTCTCACTGTTACAGAGATATAAATCAAATTGATTAAAATCAGGTAACATTTTATTCACCAGCAAATTAAAGAACAGGGCAGCTTTTTCTGTAGCTTATGAATCATACTATACAACTCAGGGGTAGGGTCAGGAATGCAGAGAAGACAATAAACATGAAAGAGCATTACCTCCTATCACAATCAGTTTAACAATTTGCATCCATTTTTACTGTATTGAAAGACTTTAGGTGGCAAAAAACATTTTAAGATGGCAATAAACAAAAGGAATGCTTATTTCAAACAACTAACCCACAGCAGAACACCCCAAGAACAAAAACCAACTCCCTCCTCTCTTGTCTTCCAGGAGAGAGATTATCAACAAATCATAACCAATCGCCATCTTACTACTAATGAATGTGACTCTTTTCACTTTTAAAAATATAAGGAAAATGTCTAGATTTTACCAAACAAGCTGAAGGCTTCCAGGTATTTAGAAGTGGGAGAATGCCAAAGCAATGGGGAAAGATAAAGCAGAACTTTGAGTTGTTAATTCAAAATCACAATGCCTTAGAAGTTGCCCCTGAAACTACTGACTTCCAGGAGAAATCAGAGCCCCAGTGTCCTAAATTTAGCAAATCTGCTGCTAAATTCTTCTTCTGTCCTGGTTTCTGCTAAGCCACCTATCAGCATCAGGAGTAATCTACCAGCGTGTGATAAAATAGTGGGTAACAATCGTATCAGAAGGCTTGTTCGAGCCTCTTGACCAGACACATAAAAAACAGGTATGTCTTGAACCTTTGGATTACAGAAACAACACTAAGAAGTAATGCAATCCATTCTCAGTGTTCTGTGGAAAAAAACCCCAAACCAACCCAGCCTGACATAACATCGATATTTCAAATAAATTAAGATGAGACACAAAGTATTCTGTGAAAACAGTGCAAGTTTATTATTCCTGTATACTAGCTGTATTACAGAAATCATTACCAACTGCAGAATCATGCTTGGGAATCTTGGCTTTTATTGAAAGGGGAAAACCACCCAAATGTCTGGCCATGCACAGACACAGAAATTTTCTGCAAAAATTGAGCTGAGTGACTACTTAATACATTGTTCTCTTCACAGGTCTCCACAAAAATGGAAAGCAGTGTTTCCAAGTTAAACTATTTTATTCTTGCATTCTAAAGATAACAACAACAAAATAAATGCAGAAGTAACAAAACGTATTCAGAAACATAAATAAATGAGAGACTCCATTAATTATACCTATTTTCAGACTACTGATAAACATATTGATTTAAAATATGAAGGGATCTTGTTATAAAGCATACACCTTACAAATTATGTTGCATCTTTTCCAAATTCCTGTCCTGCAAACTCGTAATAAATGTAAAACCTACCTGGAACAATGTTTACTGGGATGCAATTTTAGACGACATACAGCTTGTTAATGAACCGTTGTGGCATACTGCCATGGGCCTTCCTTCCTTAATGCCTCAGATAACAACAAAAACAACAGGTGGAAGAAAAGCAAATCAAATTTACCAGCAAACTGAACTTACCTCTATACCGGGCACTCTCTTCAGCACATTCCTTGAGGAGTCTTCTTTCCTCCTCTGTCGGCACGTAAGGCTTAGGTACTTCCCTCTTTCATTAGGGAAATAAAGTAGAAAAGAATAAGCAAAAGAAAGTTTTGGGGGGATTTTTTCAATTAAAAACTTTGTCTAGGTTTCACGCCTTGTAGCATCTGTACCTCCACACAGCTTATTTGAGGAACTGATGCCTTCTGTCTATAAACGTCACACGAATAAGTATCATTAAGAAAACCCAATGCTTTTACAAATGATGTGAAAGAACATAAAATATCTTGTGCACAATCAATTTCCAACTCAATCTATTCCTTTTTCTTCAGAAAAGCCTACTTTGATCCTTGCAGCCAGCCTTCCAAATTGGTGAAATCCAACAGCTCGTTATGTCAAGAAATCCCTTTCTAAAATATTTGTCAGGGGTTTAAATACACAACGCATGTTGTCCATTTACATGCATATATTTAGTGGAAGCTGGCCAGCTGTTTTGCCACCGCGTGAGAAGTTTCTACTAGAGTTGCGTGACCCTCTCCTGTCGCGACAGGCACGCTGCCAGCTGACCGGCCGGGAGAAGGGCAGAGACCAGGAGGCCGCCGCCGGCGGGGAGGACACGTCCTGCCGGAACGGCCCCACGCAAGGCCGCTGGCACGGCCGGAAGGGCACCGTCCCCCCGACCCACTGGCCACTCACGGCGGGAGCGGGCGAGGCACCGAAAGAAACCGCCCGCTCCTCGGCCAGCGGGGCGTGCGCGCAGGCCCACGCCTGCCACCTCGCCCTCGGCTGGCGCAACCCCTGGCCCCACCGGGCTCCCACACGGCTCTCGCGCTTTCCCACAGGCAGACGCCGCCAAACGAACGACAGTACCTCGGCCGGCTCACCGACCTCCCCGCCGCCGGGCCCTTGCCTGGCCTCCATGGCGGGGCGGGGAGGGCAGCGCGAACGACCGCTGACCCGGAAGTCGACGCGGTGCTGCTGGCCGCGCGGCCTCCGTGCGCATGCGTGGGGGCGGGGCGGGGCGGCCCCCGTGAAGCGCCGTCGGGCCGCCGGGGTGCCCTGCTCGGGCTGGGCCGGGCTCGGGCCACAGTCGCTCTCCGCTGCCTTCCCCTGCGGGGAGGTCCTGCGGGCGGTCCCCAGAGTAGGCCGTGAGGGTCGCGGTGCGGGCAGAACGCCGCTGCTGGTGCACTCGGTGGTCTGGTCGAGGGCTCTGTGTTTATTTGCGTTCAGCAGCGCTGGTTCCTCGCTGGGAAAGCCGAGTGAGGGCGGTGGAAGGACCTAGAGGTAGCAGCTGAGGCTCAGAGCATTCATTTCAATCGAGAATGTTTCCTTCCTGTATTTTATCTTATTTCCTGCCTGCTTAAACAATGTCACCTTCTAATACATTTGAGAGCGGGCACTGCTTCAGAAGTGGTGAATCCCTCTAAAGGTAATCCTTACGTGGTTGGTTTTATTTTGCAGTGTTAATATGTGCATTGGTGCTTCTTGGCTTTGTAACTGACTTGCTGGTTTTGAGAAAGTTGCAGAAAGCTTTTATTTGTCCATATCTAGTTTGAAAAATAGGTATGTTACCAATGGGTATGTGACCTGGTTGCTGGTCATGATGTATGGCCAGAACTGACTAAAGAGAAAGGGTGCCTGCTAGCTGAAAAAGAGTTTATTTGAATTGGGACCAAGCAAGACCTGGTGGGCAACTGTCTGAACTTTGAAAGTGGTAAAGGTTTGGTGGTTAGAACTGTATTGAAGTGGGAGACTAGTAGGAGTCTTTGTGCTTGCCTCTAGGTAATGCGCCTGAAACGGCAGCATAAGTGAATGCTTGCAGTTCATCAGAAATCAGGAAAAGCTGAGGAAAAAATAAAAAGATGTTTCTGATAGTGTGATGTATGCTGAGGTATTTTTCTGTAAACATTCAGTACTGTGGCTTGCATTCACCATATCCTGATCTGCTTCTACTTGCCTGGAATGCACCACTCCCTTTAAACCTTTCCTGGAGTAAGCCATTGTCTCTTCACCCTGGAATTCAAGTGAAGAGGCTTAAATTGCTACTGGCTGTACAAAAAAAGCCCATGCCTGAAGATAGAAGAGGGAAGGTTTTAGAGATTGAAGATGTCTGAAATTAGTAGGGAATGTGGATGTGAAATGTCTGAAATTAGTAGGGAATGCAGCTGTAGAATGAACACTGTGAGCATATGGAGGATCTAGGACAAATGGGCTAAGAAGTCTGTGTGAAGTAATAGGTTTGGCTGCCTGTACCAAGAAGGCTGTAGAGGAGATGGGTTTCTGAATATTGGATTCTTGAAATAAGCTGGGAGGGTAGAAACAGAAACTGTATTGTGGGATTCTTAATTTGTAGTTCTCATCATATAATAAATACATACCTAATTTCCAAGAGATTGTAAGTAATTTGTGTTATCAGGGAACCTTAATCTCTGCCTATCACCTGGGCCCACCCTAACAAACCACACTCCAACACATGAACGTCAGTTATGCACATTATTAATTGGAAGACAAAAGATTTTGGCCTCATCAGCTGCAACAGTTTTATATATGGGACTATGGCACACTTGCTAAGGCAATTTATTTCATGCTTCTTCCCGCTTAGCTTTCAGTACATTCTGGGCAAAGAGTACAATGGGTTTTTAAGGTTACATTTTTGTAGGGTTGGGATATGTTTATGAACTGCACTTTCTCTAAACGTAGAGCTTCAATGGGGAAGAAATGGCTGTCTCCTTCACGAAAGAAAATGACTGAGCCTCTGTGTTGCCTCTCCATTGTAAAATGAAGTCATTTTTCTCACTTCACTATCCCCATGTCCCTTAGACTTCCAATGGAAAAAAAAAAATAATGTGGCAAACCAGTGAGTTTATCATCCTTTCAAAAATCTTACCTACTACAGTCTGCTTGTGATTCTTAAAAGTTTCACCTTTATAAATACATCCATTTGTTGGCTTAGAACTGCAGTTGTACGGCCATATTCAGCATAGGCCATAGAGCATATCCACAGCTTTGGCACTTCATTCCCTGTCCTTAAGTCTTTTTTTTTGAATTTCATCCATAGAAATCTTAACAAGGACACTGCTCTCTCACTTCCTTTATACTCATGCCATCTTTGATGCAACTACTGAGAGCTTCAGTTTAAAATCTGTGATGATATTACCGAGTCCTTCTGATGCATTGCATAAAATCTTGTCCTTGGGCAAGGCTAGCTTTTTAATCCCTTTCTATAATCTCACGAGTACTATTTTTCCTACCTTTGACAGGTGCTGTTATCCAATATGGTATTTTTGTTTTAAAAAACTATGCAGAAAATAGTCCTTTGGAGATAACAAGGTAACATTTCTCAGGGAGTTTTGAGCTGTTTGTTTTAGTGACATGCACGATGATGGTGTGATGTTCCAGCACCTGTTTTCTAATTGCTGTTTTGTGTGTGGTTTTAAACATGCACAGTCTACAAAACTCATAGATTATTTGTAAAGAGGAATGGCATGAAGTTAGGTATTCTTGCACTGCTTCAGGAGTAAAAAATTTTAGATGTATTACAGCTAGATCTAAACTTTTTCTCTTTTATGACTTAGTATCATCCAAGAGTGATGAACATATTTGAAATTCAAAGTACTGTAATACTGCAACTTGATAGTTAACCTTTAGAAATTTGAAGTGATTTATTTTGAAGATGCCTCAAAGAAAGAAAAACTTTAGAACAATAAGATTCTCTTCAAGTGATCTGATTACTTACGTAACAAGAAGTTGGACGATGTGAAGGATGGTTTGTCATTGCAGTACTTCGCAAAACAAAGTCAGTGGTTAATATTGAGAACTCTTGAAGTTGGAGCTGAAGAATTAATAGGGTGAGTTATGTGTAGACTGTAAAGCTTATCTTATCTTTTGTGGTAAATTCTTTTCCATCTCCTTGTTCAACAGTTAGTGGCAGGCTTTATACAGATTCACTGCAGAACAAAGAGGTGGTTTAACAAGTTTAGTTTTACAATATTGTATAAGACGTAACTGAAATAAGTAGACATGTGAAAGAGTTGGGAGTATATGCTGATCTGGTAAGGAAAGTTGCAAAAACAAGTACTGGAAGTTTATGTGCTCAAGTACATAGCTGGAATGGTGATATTTTTTTCTTGTTGTTGCTGGTTTTTGCATGGTGCTCTGGACAATCGAGTAAAACACAACAGCTGAAAGCTGCTGATTCTTCAGTGGCTGCCAAGAGTTAACAGGACTGTATTTGGAAAAATCACTCTCTCCCTAATGAGGAAATAACAGTGCCTCATACCAAAAAAAGAGCATTGTTGTAACTACTACAACTGGTGGCGAACAAAGAATCAGTTATTTGCCTGAAGCATTATGGCACATCAGCAAGAACCAAGAGTGGGTGTCTGTGGAGCTGATACTCAAAGCCTCAATTAGTAAGGACTTTACCCACATTGATAATAATTGCTATTAATAACTGGTACTGTAATGAACTTGGAAAAGTACTTTACATATTAACTAATCCTTAGGGCTATTTTGTAAAGCAGGCAGGTAACAGTCAGGAGAATTTGGATTCTGAAAGTGGTGTGATTATGCATCCTGTGAAGCTCAGGTGCTCAGAGTTAAATACCAGTGGTCTGATTTTCATCAGTAGTGAGGTTCAGCTGCTCTTGTTTCAGTTACATGGATGGTATATGCATTTATTGGGAAGATCAGGCTGAGCTCCTACCTTGGGATAACTTCAAAATCAGAAGCAACTTGTGACATACTTTGCTTCAACCAGTTGTCAGAAATTATGCACACCACCAGTAGCAATAAATCCTGTTTTTCTTGTTAGATGTTCTGTTACTCAATGTTTAGGCTGGTGCAGTTGTTAAAATAGAGTAAAAAATACTTTATTCAGTAAATTCTTAAATCTACAGCAAGGAGTTAACCCAGAAGATTATTCTCAGCTACCAGTGTATCATTATTTTTTCCTGTCCGGCCTGTTTATTCCTACTGATTTCTGCAAGCTGATGTATATAATCTGTCTTAAGGGTGTGCTGCGTGTGGACGTGAGTAGTTGAGCACGAAGAGACCTTTTACTCCAAATGAACCGGAATCATACAAAGCACGTAATAGAACTTGGAGCGTCTCATAACACGGATTGGCAACTGTTGTGCTGGCACATTTGTTGTTTGTAAAAAGCATACTTTTTATGCAGTTCTGTTTTTGTTGGATGTGCTGATTATAGTACAGTACTTGCAAGATAGGTTTGTATTTGACAGTGGAAAAATGGTGACTTCAAGATTCTTTCTAATACCCTTTTGCGGATCTGGTGTTACTTTATCATGCTTGACATGTATTCTCTCTTCTGCCCCCCTTACCCCCCCCCCTTTTTTTTTTCTCTCCTTTTCAAGCCTGGAAGTTTTGAGGTCCTTCAACAGACAAAACAGTTACTTTTTAACCACTTAAAATGTTATTGTTGGCACTGTTTCTGTTTTTATTACCACCGGCGCCCCAATCCTTGTATTGCTTAGAGATACATTGTTACGTCCGGCCACCAGCCCTGCTGCGGCGGTGAAACCCTGCCGCTCCCGGGCCAGGTGAGATGGCCGAGGGTGTCGTGCATCACCTCACGGCCGTGCCTTACCGCCTGTGTCACTGGCATTGCGCTAGGCCGTGCCGATCGGTGCCTGTGGGCAGGACGTGAAATCACAGCTAGGTCTCCGCAGCGAAGGCGGCCGGTGTTCTCTGTGCTGCGGGGGGGCTGCCCCGCGGCCCCCGCCCTACCCCGCAGTCCTCAGAGCCGGGCCGCTCCTGCGGGGGGAGCCCAGCGGTTCGCGTTGGTAGAACAAGGCGGGTAGTTTCTGGCCAACAGGCGGTACCCGCGCACTCGCGCAGCTGGCCGAGACACAACTATTTGCCCTTATTCACTGGGGGGAAGGGCGGGTTTTCCGCCCGTTCCCGACGGGCGGCCGGGAGGCGGAGGCGGTGCGGAGTGCCCGCACAAGTGGGGGCACGGCGCAGCGTCCCCGATAGGGCCCCGCCGCTTCCTTGGCGAGGAGACTGCCTTGGCGTTCCCCAGCCGCGCAGCTGCGTGGCCCGGAGGCCGTTTGATCCCGGCTGCCTGGCGATACCGGCCGTCTTAACTGTTCTTAGCGACGGTGATCGGTCCTGCTCTCACCGGTGGCGCGGGGGCTTCCTTGGGCGGCGGAAGGCTGTACCTGCACCGCAGGCGCCTCAGGCCGCCCTCCCGCCAGGGGAGCCGCTGGGGCCGGGGCGCTTCCCCGCCGCGGACAGGCTGCCTAGGCGGGAGTCGTCCGCGGTCCCTCGCCCGGCGGGGAGGCTCGGGAGCGGGGAGGGGGACAGACGGCGCCCCGAGGCTCTCCCGTGGACGGGCTGGCCGGGACGCGGAACTGGCTGCCGCCTTGGCCTATCGCAGCCGCAGGAAGCTGACGGGCGCCGCCAATGGGCGGCTCAGCTTCCCCCTCTCTGCCTTGCGATTGGCCGAAGCGCCAAGCGGGGGCGTGTCCGGGAGGGCGGGCTAGATGCCCGGGAGCCAACGGGGAAGGGCTGGGGGGGTGGTCCCGCGTGAGTGCTGCGCGCCCGTCCCAGTGAGCGTCGGTTCCTGGTGGAGCGGCGCGTGCCAATGGGCAGGCGGGGGGGGCGGGAGGGACGAGCCGGACCGTCGAGTTACCGGAGGAGAGAGGCGGCGGCGGCGGGATAAAGCCGGCGGGGGATGCTGGCGGCGCGAGTCGGTCACCGGCTGCTACCAGAGTCGCTCTGAAGGCCACCGTAGCCGCGCCGAGGCGGCGGCGCCCCGGGCTGCGGTGGGAGGCAGCGCTTCTACCGGCGGGATAGGTGAGGCGGCGGCGGGGCTGGGACCCGGTCGTGGCTGGGGGGGGGAGGAGGGGGCCGCCTGCTCCGACGGAAACGGGGCTCACGGGCGGGGGGGGGTGGTGGGGTGTTGCGTCGCGAGCGGCCCCCGCCGCTGGCCCGGTCCCCGGCCCGCGCCGCTTTGTTTACGGCGGGGAGGTGAGGCGAGGGCAGCGTGGGGCCGGGCGGCGCGGAGAGGTCGGGGTCGGCAATACTGGCGTGCGCTTGGCGCCTCCCGGCCGCCTCCCCACCGGGCTGGGGCTCTGGCCCTCCTACTCCGGGGCGACGGCACCTCCCCCGGCCCCCTCCGCGCCCCGCGCCCAGTCCCCTCCTGCCCTCCCTCTTCCGCCCCTAACTCCGGCCCGGCCCCGCCCGCGCGGCGCGGCGCGTGTCCGGCCTTCCCCTCCGGCGCGGCCGGCGGCCCCGGGAGCCCCCGGGGTGGGCGCGGCTCTCGCACGGCCCCCGCGGGCCGAGCGGAAAGCAGCCGCCGCCGGGCTCCTCCCGCCCCACGCCCGCACCCGTCCGACTGGGGCCGGGCGGCCGCCGGCCTGTGGCGCTCGGCGGCCACCACCGCCGCGGGGGATGGCGGGGCTGGGCGTGCTCCGGGCCGCCCGGGAATGGCGGGACGGAGCGGGGAGGGTGGCACGGAGCCGGGCTTTGTTCCCGGCCCCGCCCCGCCGCCGCCGCCGGGGGGGGGTGCCCGGGGGCTGCGCGGGAGCGGCGGAGCCCCGGCGGAGCAACGGGCGTCCGGGCCGCGGGCGGGAGGGGCGGGCAGCGGCGGTGCCGTTGCCTCCCGCCCCCCGCCCGCCGCCCGCGCTCGCCCGCCCGGCGTGAAACTTAGTTTATAACGCGGAGCGTCAGCCGTGGCTGCCGTGTGCGCCCTGCGCCGCGTGTGTGGCGCCTCGCTGAAGGAGGCGCTTTAAGGTGCTGCCGGGACCAGGCTTGGTCCGAACAGCACCTTAAAGATTGTGTTTTGTAGTCTCACATAAACGTTAGCGATGTGCCTGCAAGTATTGTAGGGGCTCGATTACTTCCCTTCTTCCCCCTGCTTTCTTTCACATATGTTCACTTCCAGTATTCTGGTTATGTGATGATTTTTGACTGTAACTACACTCGGCTGCTTAGTGAACAACTCGGTCTGTCTTAACCAGAAATCATTGGTCCGGCAATCAGGATAGCTCCCGGTAAAGCGTCCTAAGGAATCAGATGGAAAACATCAAACAACACCAAACAAACCCAAAGTGTTTTGGTGGTCGCTCATACGGAATGAGTTGCAAACACAGTTTGCCATTAGAGTTTTAAGGAATAGTGGGACAGTCTGGAGATGAGGTAGCAAGAGTGTAATGTGGACTTCCCTCAGAATTACAAATCTGAAATGTGCCTTAGGAAAGAGATATACTAAAGCAGAAAGCCAGTTCTTTACTCTTACATACGCTGCACGTTTCCCAAGCTCAGACTTCATGTAATGAGGTACGACTTAGATGGTAAGCCACCTTCATGTAGATGCAGACTAGAAAGAGTATGGTATTTGTAAGTTACTGAGGTAGTAGGCGAAGAGTCGCTCATGTGGGCAGGAACGAGCAATATGAAGCATGCAGAGTACTGTGATAAAGAAGGTGATTTGCTTATTGTGGGTTGAGCAAAGAGTGAAATTAACTGTAGTTACTTAAGAAGTATTTCCTCAATGTTTGCCTCCTCGGTAGGCTGTTTCAGTTGCTCTGCTTCTGTGTTGTTACTGTCATGCTGAGGATGCCTGCCGAATACTTCAGAATCTGTGGAAGATTGTTGAGCAAGCACTGGGAAACCACACACCGATTTATATCTGGTGCCATTATCGCAGGAAGGAAACAAACCCCTCGGTAAAAATTGTGTTGCAGGTTTAGTCAGTCAAGTATTTAAAGATGCGACATTCTCTCTTGTCAAAAGCTTCCTTTATCTGTGGTTTGTACAGGACCATAGTGGTACTTGATGGCAGTTGTTGTCAGTAGATGACTGACTTCCCTGGGCGAATTGCTGCTGTGAATGGCTCCTTATTTATATTCCAAAATGGATTTGGTTAAAGCCTGTGCTGACTTCTCTTTGGAAGTGGTTTCCTTGGAGCAGAGCAGTGGTATGTTGCTTTGGGATGTAAAAAACTGTTGCTGAACTTCATTTCAAAAGAAAAGTTGTTTAATTCTTCTGTGGGGTTAGTTAAGGTAAAGTAAGGTTGAAATACCCCACTAATTCTATTTCTGTTTGGCTGGCCTAGGTGAGCCAAAGCATGGTGATAGCTGGCTCTCATGTAAGAGCATAGTACCTTTGAGGAGGGAAGTTGGAGGTTTGTAGGGCTGTAAGGCAAAAAGTAGAACTTTTCAATTTTCCATCTCCAGTGTTGTCCTGCTAGGCCTCAACAGCTGAAGAGTGGTCTTCGCTTTTTTTTACTCCCACTGTGAGTGTCCTTTTAATTTTGCAGGCTAAAATTAATTGGTATGCTGAAAACGTTTGCTGGTACAATTGGGAACATGCTGTCTGTATTTACTTTTTACAGTATTTAAGATTATAATTACACCCCCTACCCCCCCAGTGGTTATGTGGTCTGGTGATGCCCACTTCATTATCGCACAAAGGACTAAATGGCTTTTTTTTTTTTTTCCTGAGTTCCTTAAGAGACTTGTAGGCAAACTTTACACTTCAGTGGACTTGCATAATATGGAACATAGATATATAATATGCTCCTTCTGGCTTAGAGGGCCATGAGCTTTTAGCAATTTTCGTGTATCTTTAAGCCTTAGCTTAACAGAAACCATAGGTATCACATGCAAATAATAATGTGAAAGGAAGGTGGTATTTGCACGCATGGGTTATGTGAGTTACTGTGAAAAAAAATGAGGATAATAGTTCAGGGTTTGTGACCCCATAACTGTAGTTACTGGTGTGTCTTACCTTACCAGTAGGAAATGCAGTGTAGCTTATACATCAGCGGGAGGGCGGCTGGCCTAGTGCACAGCCTAGCTGTGGTTTACCGCTTTGTACTGCTTCTGCATGCTTGAACAGCTTTGAACTTTTATGACTTTTGCATCTGTAATAATCCTCCCAGGAATGACTATAGACTGGAGAAGAAGTGTTGCAGTGTTAGAAGGTTTTAGGATTCAGCATTATTCTTGTCCGGTCTCGCTCCAAATCCCAGTGAACTCCAGTAATAGATGTTAGGCACACTGACTCAGCTGGGGTTGCTTCTGCCTTTTTTTAATTGATTAAACCAGCAGTTGTTCTTTCTAGCATTTAGCTCACATATCCTCAGTGTTTGACAGTTAGTTCTCTGAGTATCTGTGTACTGCAATATAGCTTTGCCTCTTCCAAGACTTTTGTTGTCCTTTTTTCCCTCCCCTCCCTCAAATCTTTTATAATCCCTAATTCCCTCTGACATGAGCGCCTCCCAGGAAGAATGACAGAATACATTCTTGGATAGCAGGTGTCCAATACTGGCATTGGAAGGTATCAGAAAGGAATATGTTCTCTCAAGCTACTTGAACAACAGTGTCTGTTCTTGACATGGCTTCAGTTTTGAGAAACTTTTGTGTTTATCCCCAGTTTTTCCTAGTGATTTATGTTTGCATGCAAAAATGGAAGGAGAACATATTTTTTTTAAAAATGAGCTTCTAAAATTGAGTTTGAGGTTCTCTGAAATGTCTAAATATTTGTTCTGATACAATGGGCTAGTGCCCAGAAGCTGTTACGGTAAGTTTTGGGATTTTAATGATTTGTTCTTTATGTGGGGTGTTCTTGCCCTTGTCAATGTGAGCAACGTGAATTGTTCTTTGCAGTTAGTGATGATAGGCAGGGATGATCTGCATGGAGCTAGCACAGATCTCCACACAGAAGTACCTTTCTTACACTTGACAGACCACCTGCCAAAGCAGTGCTGCTGGAGCAGTGGAAGTGAACTGTGCTTTTTCAGAGCTGGGGCTGGGTTAGTCTAAAATAGCTGGCTTTTCAGCAGAATCTGTAGCAGGAGACTTGGGACTATTGACATGCACACTTCAGTGGTACTGCTGGTTACTTTGGAGTTAGTGTGGTGACCTATTTTCTTCTTTCTCCCTGTTTTCCAGAAAATGGGAGGAGACTCCTGCTTGGATGTTTTTATCTCCTCTTTTCTTCTTTGATTTTTAAATGAAGTTGCATGAGATTATGATAATAATATAACAAGTTTTGTGTGTTTTGCCATCTAACTATTGGAAGACTGCTTTGGAATAAAGTACCTGTGAATATTTGTAATTTTTGGCTTGCAGTTTATGTCAGTGGCAGTTGCCAACATTATTAAACACCAGTTCTTCCTTTGTAAGTTTATTTCACTTACCTTCAGTGTATTTCTAGAGACTAATAATATAATTTTGCTAAACTAGACTTTCTCTTGTTGAGATGTTTTCTGTTCACCTGATCATCCTAAAGTCCCATCATTGCCTTCTTTCATGTATGAAGTAGTCTTTGTAGCATGCATTGGCCAGACTTGTATGAAGTATTCCAGAGAAGGTTCTGCTGGGACATCATGGAGGTCCTCTAATGCTCTGATGGAAATAACTTGCTGGTAAAACTTAGGATCCTGTTTTCTTTCCTCAGTCCTCTCAAGGTTTCTCTGCTTTGTCTTCATAAGCTGCAACTTGTAACAAAAATATTACTACTCAGGTATGTCATGTTAAATGGGAGGGGAAGCTATAGGTTAAATACAGCATTGAGAAGTATCACTGTTGCCAACAGTCCTTGGCCTGCCATAGTTTGGGCCATGGTGGGAGTGATGTTAGTCATGCTTGTGCAGAAAGTATTCAGGGAGATCAAAGATGCCCATAGCAATGTGTGAATAAGCAAGGGAGAAGAAGGAAAGAAAAATCTGGTACCTTTTTTAGAGGCAAGAATGCTGAAAAGATCCTTGTGAGAGTATGGGTAAGACCTGCTTGTTTAGCCTTTCACAGAAGACTTAACTGCTGTTCACCTTTCACTACTTGTTTTTTGTAGTAGTTTCAAAGACAACAATTGCGTGGGTTTTGCCAGCCCTGTGCAGTTAAGTTTGTTTATTTGTAATAACTGAATATAATGTTTGATATGTTTATAAAATAAGAGCTGGAGAGAGCGCTGAAAACTACAAATAGGGATAGTTTGTTGTACTTGGTCCAAAATGCAAGGCTGTAGTAATTTAATGTGGGAGACTGCTAAAAGAGAATAAAAGAAACATAATTAATTTAGAAAAAACCCAACACACACACACACACACACAAAGAGAACAATATCTATACCGTAAGTCTCGAGAACGTTATGATAAAACCAGGTCTCAGGAATTCACATTTGAAGTTGATATTACTAAGACTGACTTTATTTCTCCAGTGACATTTTCTGGTTTTGTCTTCATTTTTGTCTTCATTTTTGCATAATGAAGCAGCAGCATCTTTTGTAAACACTGTGCTCTAAAGGGGGACTTGGAGTTAATAAGTAGACCTGGACAAATACTGATTCTCCGTAGAGCAGCTAGCATGAAAGATTGGTTGAGGTGTTCCTAGGCATTTTCTATCAGTTTTGCATAAGAATAGTAATTAACCAACACCACTTCTGTTCTTGTGCTAAATCAGAAAGAAACTGTTAGGATTGTGTCTGTGGCAGCTGAATGTTTTGACATTGACAGAATTTTCATAATCTTAAATCAAACTAATCTAACCTGCTGGTAATGCCGATCATGTTAAAAAAAGATCGTTGTAAGCAAAAATGGAAAGACTTCTGCCTCTGTAGACATCATCCAAAAAAGATGTCCAAAAAGCTGAAGAACTTACTGTCTGGTGCACTGACTGCTGACTGGCCTGTTTATTCTCTGGGGTAGGGAGATGAGTAGTGGCTGGTCCCATGATGGCTGGTGCTGTTGCAGTGACTCAGGGAGCTGCTGGATACCCTGGCTCATAAAGAGAAAGGAGTTGGGAATGAGTGCTCTTAATCTTGGGAGGAGTAGCAGTAAGGGTAGCATTCACTCGGATACAGCAAACCTGTTTCTCTGTTTCCTATAGACAGAGATCATTGAGATCTTGCCCCATTTGCTCTGTTCCTTCAGTTTAGACTTCACCTCTGCCTCCCCATTTCAACCTCCTTGGTGGCAAATGTTGCATAAAAACTGGAGGTCAGAGATGTTTCTTCAGATGCAGTTGATACATATGTTTGTGTGTGTATGTGTATACATATATATATTTATATTTTTACATGTACCTACCTGCAGAATTAAGAGGTGAATGGAATAGCTGGTACAGGTGAGAGGTGGTAGACAGCAAGCATGGGAACAGGAAAAAAGGTAGATACAAGCACAGCATGAATAGAACAAGCTTTTAGGGGAGGAATTTGGGAGTCTTTACCTATCATTGTACACATCTTTTTAACTTAACACTTTTGGACCTTTGCTGTCCTAGGGAAAAAGATGAACCTGATGTAAAAATTAAGAACGTTTATCTTACTGTACATCATGATCAACTTCTGTTGTAGTCTGTTATTGAAAATCTGAAAGCAAGCCATCAGAAAGGCACAGACTGTACTTGTATTTCTTTTTTTTTTTGGGGGGGGGGGGGCGGGGAGAGGATTGTGTGCAGCTGATTTGATCCAATATGAAGCCCATCCTTGTATCTCCTGGGAGGATATCTAAAGAAGGTACTGCATAGTGTGTTCCATGTTATGCTGTAGTGCTAGTTGTTGTTCTCTTGACTTGTGGTTTTAAAATAAGAATAAATAGTTCTATTTTCAAGTATTTCCTAGCCCCTATAATTTTGGAGTAGCTTTTATTGCCTGCTCCCTTAAAACTGTATCTAGTATATAAAACTCTTGCCTATCATTATATAGTTGAAAGGCATGAAATCTTTATGTGACTCTAGTTGGTGATGCAGGTGTTCTAAGTTTAAGAATTGGCATATATGTTAGTGACAGAAGTCCTCAAAAGATATTTTTAATTTAGCAGATGGCTGTTTGAAAACTGGTATGCATTTGTTATGAGAAGAATAGGATGCACAGGAGAGAAAATATCAGTAGAGCTTTTGTGAATGTTTTTGCCTAGAAACAAGAAGAATATGTCAACTACTTTTCTGTTTATCTTATTGTCGTACTGAAGAATGCAGACTGGCCTCATTTAGGCTTCTGTTAAAGTGAAACAGCAAGTTCATGTCTCAGCCTGTGTAAATATAGACTCTATGGACTCTTCAGGCTGAATGTTGTTTAAGAAAAAAGAATGGGTAGAGGTGGTCTGCAAGTACAACAAAGTTCTCATTCTGATTGTTGTCTTTCAAAAGCAGTTAGCACTACTGCCTTTTATATAGTATTTGTATCAGATTTCCAGAGGCCAAAAAATATTGTTATATTGGGATGTATCGGTTTAAGGATGTTTTTCTGCAGCTGCTTCAGTAGATGAGAAATCTGCTAACTGTTACACTTCAACATTGTCTGGTCAGCGTATCTGAAGAACTACTAGCATTTTATGTGTAGGACCTGAGTTTGACCTCTGTTGAAGTTGCTCTGAGGGAAGGGAGTGGGGAAAACAGCTTCCTACTTTGTTCAAGGGAATAAAGTGGGGGTTTTTTTTGTGGTTTGGTTTTTATTATTATTTTTTCATTTAAATCCATACAGACTTTGGTATTGAATGTGCGTAAAGTTCATGTTGGTTCCTCCTCATGGTAATAATAACTAAAGAAAAAAAAATTATTGCCATGTATTTTTCTTTGTACAGGCACTGGTCAGTGATTTGATGGTTTCTGGCACTTTTAAAGAAAGATTATTTTTAGCTTTAACAGTCTGTTAATGGAGGAAAGGTAGTACATAAGCTGTTGACTTTCCATTCAGCAGTTCCAAGCGCTTGAACTCTGCTAGATGTTGATCTCCAAAAGTTTATTGAATAAATAAGGATTGTTAGTTTTGGTTTGAGATGCTTTCAAAAGTAGGCAATTGCTGAAAACCGTTTGAATGTGTGATATAAACTTCTGTTCTTCAGATTTAATTTCATGCTTGTAGGCTGATTTTTAGTTTAGTCTGTGCTTGTAATTTATTCTGTAAAAAACAGAAAAAAGGAGTTTAGTTACTAGAGCCATTTGGCATTTTTAGCATTTCTCCCATTGTTGCTATAGCGGTGGTGGTGCAGAGGATCAGAATTTGAGGCTTCTTGCCTAGTCTGCACGCTCATGGAAGTTCTGACTTTTCCTGTCGCTGAAACTTTGTTAATGTAATGGTGAACGATGGTGTTTAGATCAATGTCTGTGAGAGCTTTAGTAGGAGCTGCTGCAAATGCTGTAGATGCACTGTTTTGTTGTTCAAGTAGCAGTGCATCTGAGGAAGAAGGTGGTTGTTGGTTATGTTCTGCCATTTTCCCTCCCCAGTGCATATGAAATGAGAAGGAACAAGTGACGATAAATGTCTACGTGACCTAAGATTAGGCAAGCTGGAGTCTTATTAGTTACTTCCGTTGGAAATAATTTTGTGTAGTATTTAAAAGTTTGTGCTTGGCACAGACTTAGTTTTAGCTGTTTTCCTGGTGGAAGCAACATCCATTTGGGGTAGTCCTAAAATATGGATTGCTTACAACCTCTGACACTGACAGGAGAGAGATGTAATTCTTGGTCCTCTGCAGTTCACTTGCAGATTGGACGCTTTTATTTTGCAGTTGAAAAGCAGCACAGAAATACTTTCTCTCAGGTAGCCAATCCTAGCTTATAGTGGGTGTAATAGAAAATAATTAAGGTCTTTTTTGGGGGGCCCAAAATAAAATCATGGGTTCTGTGCTACAGCTGAGGGAACACTTCTCTAAATCAACACTCAGGTAAGGGTGGGAATCAGAGGGCATTAGCACCAAGGAAAGGTGTAACTGGGCCATTCTTGCATTACTCTAGTTTCTGAAGGCAGTGGGTTCCTTGGGCTGCTGCACTAGTGAAGGCAATTTTTAGTAAGAGGCTAATCTGAGAGACTTGAAAGGTCTTCTGCCTAGATGGAAATATCCACTGTGGTCTAGTAAAAACACAGACTGAGTTTTGGCATATTTCTAATACTCTGAAATTAAATTCAAAAGATAAAAAGTTATAATCAAAATTTAAAGAAGAGGGAGGTTTTATGGCACTGGCCACAAAGGAGAACGCAAATATAGATTTTTAAATTTGACTTATCATGGTCGAGTTCTTACACATTCGGCCCCAAGCTCTCCTCTGAAGTTTATCTTGCAAATCATTGTCAACTGCAAATGGAGATTGTATGGGGGTCTTTTCAGTTGAACTTTGTCAGTTTGTAAACGAAGAGCTATTTATAATTCTTAGGAAGAGAAAGTGTTGAACCAGTATAACAAATGTAGTTCTCAGGTGCGGATGTTTGTAAATATTCCAAAGTTTTGGTATGACTGGGATATTCATCCTTTTCTTCTTTTCCCATGATTCCACTTGGGTGATCTTGATCTGCTTCCTGAGTGTTATCTAAATTCCATATTGGTTACGTAGAAGCTCAACCTACCTCAGTTTCTTGCTTAGGATCTATGCATCTTCCAGTTGCAATATTTGTGTTTAATGAAGTTCTGCCCCCAGCATCCAAAAGGCTTGCTTTTTGAATTGGGGACCCTTGTTTCTCTCCTGTTTAACAGCGTTTGTGCCTCCCCATAGCTGATTGGCAGCCACTCAGCCTCACTGGTGGTGTGGATCATGGAGTGTAAAAAAGGCTGTTTCAGTAATGAGATGGTTGGTGAAACTGGGAGAGTATCACGTGACCATCATGTTAATTCATTGTGTAATTTTTTTACTTTGTGGTGTTATTGTTATGTATTTATTAAATATTAATATACCTAAAACTTTCACAAGAAGCAAAAGAACCAAATTGTTTCCAAAATTATTCTGTTAAGGCAAAACGTGCCAAACTTTGGTAGAGAAAGGAGGTATATTTGGCTATCAGCAACTTGGAAAGCTTCATTCCCCTTTTTTATTCTTTAATCTTCAGATACTCTCAAATGCTTTTTTTTTTTTCCCCCTTTCGGGTACATTTCTGGTAAAGGCACTAATATCACTTATTCAAGAGGAAAGCAAGCAGTAAGCTAGGCACAGTCTACCTGTGCAGGCTATAGCTGAAGAGCGCTGGGAGAACGGAGGAACTGGGCAGCCCCTGAAAAATCTTTCAGCCTGCTGGTAGCATCTCTCAGTGCTGTTTTGGAAAAATTGCTCAATTGATATGTAACAGGAAAATCTTATATGGTCAGTATGTTGTATAATAAATCTGGGTAATATTTACAATCTTTTGGGTTTGTTTTTTTTCTTTTCTTGCACCCCTTGTTTGAGGAGTGATCTAAGTCATGAGCCTTGGGCTGAAGTGTGGCTTTAACTTGTCCTGTGGCCTGATATGTCTCCCCATTGTATGGGCTCTTACTCCATCTGCCATCGCTTTGGGGAGGGGACAAGGGGGACAGCGTCAGGGACCAGAGCTCACAAGGGGGTAGCCTGTTATGTTTAGGAGTGTTTGTGACAGCAGGTTACTTAGCCAAGCTCTATAAAATGCTGAAGGTTCAGTCCAGCCACATGTTTGAGTGACCATGGTGCCATTCCGTAAATGTTTGCCCTTAAGCTGGTTTATTAGCAATTTTTTGCTGTAATCTTTAAAATGATGTCTTAAAAACTAATATAATTCATCTTTGCCTTTATTCTACCTTTGTGAAAGCAAACACTTGGTGTATTGAAGCCTGCATAGTGTTTATAGCATGGACAACACTACTTCTAACAGTTGGTTAAAAACGTAGTGTTTATTTATTTATTCTGAAGTACCATCACATTAAGTCTTTTGGGCCAGTAATTGTAAGAAAGCCCAAATTTAGTGTGTTGTGCATATCTTCTTAAATGCAGGCACTGGCACTTCGATTTCCTGCAACACTGGGTTTAATCCCCTTTTATGAAGCTTTTGGAGTACCACCTCCTCTACACGTAGCAATGGCAAAAAGTGTGCTGTATTGGAGCATCTAATTGCTGCACAAAAGGGTAAAGCTGTCAGTCTTGCATAGCAGCCACCATTATAGCAGCTACTCTGTGAATATAATACAGCAACTTGAAAATAAATGAGAAATAAATTCTCTTTTAAATACCCCCTACCCCCAAGAAAAAGTTCACCTGATAGAAGTTATATATGCTGCTACTTTGAGAGGTTTGAGTTCGGTTGGATTTTTAGCTGCATTTCCCAATTCAGGATGTGAAGGGAGCTCTGAATTTTTTTAGGTATAAAAACGTAGGAGTAGCAGCGGTGTCCTTTGAATTTTTTTTTTAAACCTTATTATAGCTAATCTCTTGTACTTTGAACTTTATTATGTAGTTTTGTCGTGTTCTGTTTCTTAGCTTTTCATAAGTCTTTCATAGGGATGAACCCTAAACACCGAACCTCCACCTGTGTGATACCTTTGACTTCAGATCTGATAAAGTATAGTTACATTTTAACTTCAAATTGTAAGCTGCAGTTAGGAAATGAAGCCCAATGAACCTCCCTCTAGCGATATGCTGTCACTGTAAGCTTCATTTACATCCGTTGGACGCTTTTGACCCTACTGCTACTTTACTGTTACCTTTTTTGCCTGTAGTCAGACTTCATCTGATCACATTGATTCTGTAGGATACCTTAGGTTATGTTCAAGTAAAACTCTAGTTATTCTTGAAATTCTGGGCAGCAGCTGCAATTTTAAGTTTATCATTGCTTCAGTACATACCACTAAAAACTTGAATACCTCAAATGAGTTTTCCTGTGCCTCCCACCCTCCAGGCTCTTCCCAAACATTCTGCCAGCTGAAATGAAATGTCAGTATCTTGTCCTAAAGCTTGGACAGTCAAGTTAGTTTTCAATTTAACTTTATTTGCACCATTAAGTGGCTGGCCTATTAGGTGTAGTGTGTTGAGGCCGGTGGGGGGAGATGTAATTGGCATGGTGAAGAATGAAGATATGTATGTTTGTATGTGTTTGCTCTGGATACAGTGAGAAGGGAAGCTTCTGAACAGAATGGACTATGTATCTGTGAATGTATGTTTTGCGTTAGAAAGTGAGCTAAAATGTCAGCATATGCCAAGGTGGATTTCTGTCTGGGCATTTCAGTTTGATAGAGAGCAATATGGCATGATTTTGATTTGTGAAAGTGCTGTTCACAGTTAGTGTAATAGGGGAGGAGTTAAAGGACAGCCGACCCACTTGCTACTAAACTGGAGTAAATTTAAGGTTTTGCATGAGTTGATTTAAACAACTTTTTTTTTTCTGAAAAAGAAAAGAAAGAAGGCCATATTTGCTGCTGCACAGAAAATGTTTGCTTGCCCTAATTGTCTAAAGAGGAAAAAGTCATGCTGATTTAATGCATTGTACTGTCAAATGCACAAACTACAGAAAGCTGCTAACATTTTTATTAGAGTTGCAATTTAGCAGGTGAAATTCAGAGTTAGAATTTTATCTGTCTTTAAATGCTTCTGTTTCTAACTGGTCAAGTCTTTAAAAAGCTTGACTTGCTTTTTCAAGGACTTACATAAATTCAAAACATACTACATATAAATATCAGCTTGCTTCCTATTTGCAAAAGCTTACCTAATTTTCCTGCTTGTCTCTTTCTTTTACATCTTAAAAATTTCAGGATGTGGCTTTTTCCTTTTAGATTGCACTTACTATGGTGGGTGTCTCTTTTGTATTTTTGGAAACACTAATTAAGAAGTAGAACAAACCATACATAAAATAATTGTTGGTGATTGAATGGTTCACACATCCCTAAAGGAAACTAGTATATTCGTGTTGCATCAGAGCATTGTTAGTCATGTTGGGTGTACAGGTCTTTTTATGTACCTGCAATTTTTCAGGCGATGACTTTAAAAACATTCCCCCCCCCCCCCCCCCCCCCCCCCTCAACTTCGATGATCAGGAGCAGTGGATTGTCTGCGCGTTGAGACTTGAGTTGTTAAAAGCAGTTAAAAGTGCTTGATCTGCCTTCAGGGTAAAATTAAAAATACCGAAGTGCTTTTGCTGTAGTTTGGTGGTATAGAAGAACAAAAACAAACTGCTGCTTAGGCAAGTTGTGACAACTATGCAAGTTGCATACAAACTTCTGTTATGAAGGAATCTCTGGAAGTTCTCAAGGCTTTGTTAGGGAGAGGCAGCTGAAGTATTGTTTGTTCCTTTTTCTGACCGCATCCTCCTGCTAACCAAGCAGGGAAAAAAAAAAATCAGCACAAATCAGAAAAGAAATGAAAGGTCTAATTGGAAGAATTTGATTCAGAATGATTTGCATTTGAGAGCAATTGTATATATGATTAATAAAGTATGTTTGTAATTAAAGTACAACTAAAATTCTATATAAAGAATGGATGTACATAAAATATGCTGTGTTGGAAGCTAGATTTTATTTTTATGTCAGGTTTAGTTTTTCATGGGGGAAAAATCATTAAGAATCCTAAGGTTCTGAGCAGAACAGCAATTCTGAAGACACATGTAATTATTGTTTGTGACTTAAATGAAAAAAGAAAAATTCTAAAGCTTTTGGAGAATGTTGACATCTCCATTAAGTGTCTAAGGTTTGACTATGGTTTTTCTTATTTTCTTTCCAGCATTCTATATTTCATTTGTCTGTACTGTGTTTGGAGACCTTTCTTTAAGATTTGGCTACATGCCAGCTGACCTGTAGCTGTTTACATCTTTGGTCTACTATCACATCTCTAAGCGCGTATTGGACTTGGAGGAAAATGTCTTGATGGATCCATCCTAAGCGTGATAATGGCTCTCGTCGGTGGTTAACAATGGCTTCTAAGTGGTAAGACATTTTTCACAATTCTGTCATAAATACATTTTCATGCATCTAATTTTTCCCCTCTTTGCTTAAGTCTTTATCTATATCCTACTGTTAACACATTTGAACTACTACTTCAGATATCAATTATCTGAATAGGAGGTTGTCTGTATTGTGTAAAATCAAATAAGAACATGTGATTTTAACACGGTGTAGTAACTGTGTCCAAGAGTTGAATGTCTGAGGAAGAGGTTAACAAAAGGGCAAGCAGCCGCCTATCTTTGCATCATGTGCAGCTTGGAGGCTTCCTAATTCAGATGTGGTTCCTGTACATTTAGTAATCCTCAAACTGTACATTTAGTAATTCTCTCGTATAATTTCTGTATGTCCAATAATTCTTTCAAGTTTTCTTTCACAAACTTAAGTGCTCAATGCAAATCAGACTTCTTGGGTGCTAGTAAGAGTCCTCGTTTACGATGTGCTGGCAGGTGTCTGAGCTCTGTCCTCTTGTGGGTGAAGCTAGGTAATGCAGCTAATTAGTAAAAGCCGTCACAATTCCTTATATAGATGCTCTTTTCTTTACTGCTCTTGATGTAAGGATTTTATCAGTAGTGAATAGATCCATATTGCGGTCAAGCACCAGGGCCATTACTGTGGATAAAGCAATTATGAGTTTAAATGGATGGATCAAACTAATCCAACACCTAAACTGTCCTTCACAAATAATGTAATACACTGCTTCTCTGCAGTTGAGTCATAAAACTGATAGACTGACTGTGCTTCCTTTTGGCCTTTGAGAACAAAGAGCATGTTGGTGTCGAAGTGCAGTTGTTTCTATGGTATTTTCTATGTGGACTTGGACTTTAATATTCAAGACATTCTATATTATATATTCTATAATATTACTTCATAGAATGTGATAGAATATTATGTTCTACTGTCAATAATTATCGTTATAATATTATATATTCTGTAGTATTTTTAGCGTAGCTCTCTTTGCTTTATTGCTTTGTCCTATGTATTCTTTACAGGAGAAGTATACGATAAAATAAAATCTGAATGTATTATAAGTTCTGCCATTGGATCATCTCCAGTGTACCATATCCCTGGTTTTTGCCACTGGCTTTCATTTCTAGTTACAGAACATGCTGACTTGCTTCACTGTCTTTTGTCAGAATTTTATACCGTAATTATTTCTGTTCTGATTTATGTATTCTTTTTCTCAAAAGATAATAAATTTGTTGCTGCAGAAGTTTACCTTGAACATCCATATCTTTCTATTGCTCAAGTAAGGCAAATACGCTTTTTGGCATTAGGCTAGGAACTCCAGATCAGTCTTTCAAATGAAACAGGAAAAGAGAGGCAGAGGGTTTGAGGACATTAGTATCGTTTTTTACTGGAAGTTGTTCTCCTGTGGGTGCTTCTTATGCTTTGGACAACTCTAGTTTTATCTCACTTTAAAGGATTTTAATGACTACGTATGTTTCTACATTATTGCTAATTATGCTCAAAAGCCTATTTCTGTGTGTAAATGAAATTACTGAACAGTATTCAGAACATACATTGTAAGTGTTTTTGCAAGTGTACCACTTAAGTTTGGTTAAGTTTTTTTTCCCCAGTATAATTAAGAAAATAAAGGACCATCAAGAGGAGAAGAGGTTTTTGTTTCTTCCCCACTCCCCCTCCTTTAAGTAGTCATTTAGGATTAAAGCAGTACTTTTGCTCAGTAGCCTGCTCAGCAGTTTCATTAGCTGTGTCTGTATAAACTGTAAGATGGATATTGGGGAAATAAATGGGAACATTTAAGTTACTTTTTATTACAAAGTTTCTACTAAGATGATTTGAGTTTTATATAGCTCAGTAGGCTTCACCAACTTGTAATACGGCTCTTTGTGAGCTTTTTCCCCCCTCCTGCTTCATTTGAACATTAGTTCTCACTCCTGTCTGACTAGGGGTATTTTTCTGCTGAAGACCTTTGTAGACCGTGCTTGCCTGTAGTGACAAATGACTTGCAGAACGCCTCACACTTGATGCCTCATGTTGTTCAAATAACGTGGAGCGTATGAGACACGTCTGCAAGAAAACAGAAGGTGAAAATGTTAATAGGGGCACAGAGGAGCTGCTTAATCTGTGAAGTGGGAAAGCTGTGTGTGTCAGACTTGGAGGGGTGCGGGGGTGGAGGGTGAGCCTGTCTTGTAGGATTTCCCTTCCCCAGGATTCTGGGGATTTTTTAATGCTGCTTGTGTCTAGAAGGTCAGGGAGGGTTTTTTTGTTTTGCTTTTTGTTATTGTTCCTTTGGGTGGGGGTTGGGGGGTTTTTTTTGGTAGCAACATCCAACATTCATAAATTTCCTGTTTTCAACCTTTTGAAAAGCTTTTTCTTTTTGAACTTATTTTCTGTCATGGAGAACAGCTATGTATCTTTATCGTGAATGATAATTTTTAGTTTGATTAACATTTATTTATGACCATGTATTTGTTTTAATGCAATCTACTTGTACATTGAACATAATGTACAAGGCACTGTCAGTGGAGTTTTTAACACCTAAAATGAAATACATTTGGCCTTTAAAGGGCCTTGAACTGTTGTGGATTTCTTTTAGAAGTGTGTTTATGTATCAGCAAGAAGATGGTGGAGAAAAAAACTTGTCTTCTAACTAACTTTGGTCTTGGTTAGCTGCACAATTACAGCTCTGAAATTTATTTATAAACAGCTATCTGTATGCATATGTATCTGAAAATCTTATTTTTAACACTCTTTTCGGTCAGGCCAACTATTTTACTATTGGTCGTGGAGATGCTGCTGTTCTCCATGTGCAGCCAGCAACTGTTGGCTTGAGAAGAGTTCACTTGGAGAGGTGCTTAATTATAAAAAACCCAGCAACTTCTTTATCAAGGTGTATAGTAACTGCACAAGTTACAGTAAAGACTCTGTATTACAGTTTAAATCTGTGATATATAATGGAATGGAAACTGGAAGTCTTTAGGGAACTGGAAAATACCTATCCCTTGGTGGGTAGCTAATGGAAACACTGTGTGTCTTTATACAAAAAAAGCACTTTACTTCAAAGACCAGGAGACAGCAATAGTTTTTTTCAGAGGTTTGAGTAAGGCACAAGTGATGCAGCTACTTATGATACCTCCTACATAGCTGCAGAGCTTTCCTGTGGAAACTCTCTGAGTTCCCCTCCCTTGTGCTTCTGCCCAGCATGGCTTAACACATCCTCCCTCACTTGGCCCAGGCCACTTTCGACCTACAGCGCACAAGGCACCGCTGATCATGAAGTTCTCATCTCTGCTATGCTCCTTAGCTCCTCAGTAAGTATCTCTGGCTCAGAAACAGCTTATGAAGTGCAGCAAGGCTCACTTCTGATGCAGACAATAAAGTAAAGAAAAAAAAAAAAAAAGACCCTGATCCTTTGATTTGAGGCATACCTTGAAGGATACAAGGATTCAGGCTAAATTGTACAGCAGAATCAAGGAAGGAATAAACAGTCTTTTGCGAGAAAAGGGGCCCCTCTGTCTTTAGGGTCTCTTTGGCTAATATTCTTAATTTTAACCACATTTCATTGGTTTTTCTGTGGGAGTGATGAAAGATAATCCTAGTTTGGACAGAATGACCGTCTTGATGCCTCCATGTATTTCCATTTATAGTCTGCTGGCTTGCAACAATTGTGTTATAAGATAACCTGTGTATATTAACAATGTGTATGTAACATTCTCTTCAGAGATTTTTTTTTTTCTTTAACAAACATTAACTTGAAAAGAATGGATGTTTTTGCAAATCAGGTATTAAGAAATGTAAAGCAGTAAAGTTAACTTTGTGGTATCTTCCTTAAGGAGGAAGTAATTCCAGCCTCTGAAACTTTTTTCAAAAGGAATCCTCCTGTCTTTCACTATGACAATTAGACGTCTTTTATTATTAGTCTGTTTAAAAGTCACAACTGAGGAAAGGACAAAGGTTGTCTTTAGTCTTTCTATTCTAATCAGGTGACTGGAGCGTCAATTTTTCTGCAAATAAAGGAATCCTCACCTTCCTGGGTGATCATGTTCAGCTATGTCCTTTAATTTCAATGGCTGCATCTTTCTGCTCTTCAAAGGCAGGTTGTTTTTTTTTCCCTGTTGCTTCTTCTAGGAACAGGCTTAACTTCTCCTTCAGATAGGTGTAATCCAGCAATCACTTCCAAATCCAAATAAAGAATTTTTTCTTAAATTCTTTCAAAATACAAGCTAATCTCACATGTTTCTTCTGGTGTTAGATATTAGAATAATCCTTTTTGATCTGATAATATGTGTTAGTTAAATGTACGCTATCACTATTTTGTATTAAACTGTATTTTTCGAATTGTCATTCATGATGTGTCTTGTCTGTTTTATAGAGCCATCTTAATTTGTAGTACTTGGAAAGAACTAATATATCAAGCTGCTCTTTGAGCTTGTCTGTTGCACCAAGTCACTGTTAGAATGCCTGAGCAGTGGAACTTCTGTGAAGAAAGTACCTTTGCCTTGGTTGCAGTCTTTTTAGGAAGGTCTGTTCACCCAGCTTCTGAAGCTGCACAGTTAGTGTGCCATGTATGGTTTCTGTGTTGTGTTTTTATTTTGTGGTTGTTTTTTTTTTTTTTTTTATTTATGGTGGTCTTATTTGCTTCTCTACAATTTCATAAGCTTACTGTGATAATGTGACTGATTTTTTTCAAGCTAACCTGCATGGGTGTGCGTAAATACATAAATGTTCCAAATAAGACAAAAATGGATGGGTGGCTCAACAATTTGTTGGTTGAGATTCCTTCATCTTCCCATGTATTTGTTTATTTAGTACTTTGATGTGCTGAACGTTATTTATTCTTAGTGTGTTTAGCAACTCGGTTTTCTTATTTGCTAATAGTCCAAAATTGCTGGGTTTTCAACTTTCTTTTTTTCTCCCCTGCTTACTAGAAATACTTCTGGACCTTAATTTAGTACCTAACTTAGTCAGACCTCTGTTTCATTTCAAGTATATTGTAGCTTTCCAAATAGGAAGAGTAAATGAGATTCCATCCCAGTATCTTACACCGAAAGTTAGTATTTCCTCTCCTGTGCTCAAAGCTGTGAAACAAAAATGTTGACAAACAAACCTAAATTACATCTATTATCATTCCTTTCTAGAAATTGTAAGTGCAAATTTCCTGGCTTTTTTCCTTTTAGAACTGAATATAGTCACTTGAAATACCTCAGTTCTGTTATATGTGAACATCTGTAGCATTGAAAGGATAGCCCTGTTTTCTGTTAAAACACTAACAATGTTTTACATATGTTTATGTGCTAAAGCTACAATACTGGAGTTGCTACAAGCCCACATCAAGTTCCACTCTCTGGGAGCACCCTGTGCTGCGTCTGGTAGTGTAATGGTTGTTACTGATTTCATGTCTCTCTTTTTTTTTTTTTTTTTCTTTTTTTTCCTCCTCCTTTTTTCAGTTTTTGTTTTCTTTCTCCTTAAGACAGGAGACAATTGAATGTTAATTAAAAAAATTGTTCAATGGAGAGAATACCCATAAATGTTCTGTGTACAGAAAAACCTTTATTCTCTTTTAGGGTTACAACATTTACATTAAAGATTTGCTCTAAATTAACAGACAGATTCATCTGATGTTATTACTGTGGTAAATCATGCTCGAATCATGTACTATCTGAGAAGTTAGTTCCTTAAGTATCTTACTTTTCCACTGCCTTGAATGTACTATAATCATTATGTGTCCCTAACAGGTAAGAAAGGCATCTTGATCTGAGCAGGAGTGAATTTGATTCCCTCTAATACAGGTGCCAATCTTTCTGTCAGCCATAGATGTTGAAGACTTGGAGCTCAGCTCAGAGTACCTAGTACAACTAAATTTATTGTAAGAACTGTTAGATTGGACTGTTTTCTATTTAAACTAAATTACATAGCTCTAGCAGTAGCATTTATTCTTTCTGATTATGTTCAGATTACCAAGTGGAAATGTGTTTAAGTTACTAAGTGAAAAGAAGGGGCAAAGACATCTGTATTTTGCAGAACAATTTAAGTGCTGTTGCTTTATGCTGAAGGAAGTCTTTCATTTAGGATTTAAAGAGGAAAATACTGCCGTTTTAAAATCTTAAGTTTATACATTTCCACTAGAAAAAATTTATAATGCTTTAGAGATTATTATTTCTATCTTTGAGATAAAAGAAGGTTTAAAGTTATGTCTCAACATATCTGTAGGCAAACATACATGATACCTGACTTTTTTCTTATAATACTCTGTTAAGAAAGTAAGATACATTAGTTTTAACTGCCTGTATCCTCTAGCTAAAAGTAACCTGAAATTCCACAGACAGCATCTCGGCATCAGAAATATGTATGCAGCAACTGTTTTAGCTAACCTTGTTGCTGAACAAAGATGTAACTTAAGAAAATGAAGTTCTTACTTTTTCTATGACTAATTTTATTATTAACCTATGAATCTTGATCTCCAGTTGTACATCCTTCTTTGGCACTGTGGTTTTGTTACAAGAAAGATCACACTATGAAATTTTATGTAGGACTATATACTATATGAAACTTAAAACCACATAGCTCCTCAGCTAACATAAATCTTCTCGTACAAATATATTTCACTAAACACTCTTGTATATAGCATTTCAGAGTTTTAGTAGCACGGTCTGTATAACAGAGCACAGAGGATGTACGCCTAAACTAGAGACTTGAGCATGTCTGGCCATGCAAATGGACTTGTGAATTTACCCACTCAGGTTTTTTTTTTCTAGGTTAAGTATTAATTTCTGCTTTCTGTTTTGCAGTGTAGAACAACTTTCTGTGACCATGTTTCAGAAACTCTGTCCATTTTGCAAGGAAGGAACTGAAATAGGTTAGGGTGGATGAATGCTGTGTAAACAGAGGCCTATATTTAATCTAGATGTCCAAAAGATTTTCATTGGTAGTGGAAACTGAGCTTGTGCTGTGTACCCTGAACTCAGTAAGCTTGCTTTTTTAAAAATAATAGAAGCTGTGGAAAAGAGTCACAATGAAAAAAGGGTAATGATAGTCTCCACAGGTCAGTAACATTTTAAACATACCTTCTTTGTATAAGATTTTAAGCACTAAGCTAAGATTAGGTCAGGCTTAGTAAGGGAAGCAAGCTGAACTGCTGCTGTATGCACTTTGGGACTGGAGTGAAGGCTATTTTGAACAATAAACTATAGATTCCTTACCTGGCCATTTGACTTTTATGCTTTGGACGTGATTTTAAAATATGAGGAGATTCTTCTATAGACGTGTACTGCGGTGTAGTGCTAGAGAAAATTCTAACAGAAACAGTGATGATGGCCGTGAAAATAGCCATCAACTAAATAGCCAAAATATTGTTGTAGAAATGTATGTCGAACCGCTTATGTTCTTAAGTAACTCTGGAGATACATGTGTCTGCTTAATCTCTGGTTATCAGCTGTTGTCTGTATTCTTGCTTTTCCATAGGCAAACCTACATTAATAGTTGGCAACTCTATTCTTTTTATTTCAGTTAAGCACTTCTAAAGTTTTTAGTAAAGGTTTTCAGCTCTCAATTCCTCAGAGATTCAGTTCCATAGCAGTGTTGCCATTGCTGGTCTGACTTACTGGTACCTGTTCTACAGAACCTGTGTTTTTTAAATGCTTTTTATTATTGTTTTTTTTTTTTTGCATAGAAAATACCATCATCATGCTTTTCATTACTCACTTCGATCCTTTTATAAGGGGGGGGGGGAAATTAGCCACTTCTGTTGTTATGGTATTGTGTAATGATGTCTTCTCGGTGTTCCTGCTGGCGTGGGAATGTGTGTGATACAGAGTGTGTACCGCTTTGGGATTTGCTTTGAAAGGCAAGTTCTGATTTGAAGAAAATCTGCTGGCAGAAGAAATGAATAGGTTTGGAAGATCTTGTGTGGTACGTCAGTACTGCACAGGAAGCCCAGATCCTTATCCTGACAGGATTGTAGAAGCTGTGGGATGGACAATACCTTGATCTTCTCAGGAACTCCTAATGAGTCCAGGAAAGCATTGTATTCTTGCATGCGACTTCAAGATAAGAACAGTTGTTACCTAATACATAAACGGTAAAAATTTGGGGGCTTTTTTATTAAACAGGATCATATTTCATTCAGTCAATGCATGTAACAGTTGTGTTTTATGTTCAGCTTGTGATGGATGTATTTTACTACTATTTGTGTATTTCCCTTCTACTAATGCTACATGATTAAAGCCAAGCTATTAAAAAAAAAACAAAACACACCCCCAACTCCAGAAATCCCCAACTTTCCAAAGAAAAGGTCCCCCAACTTGCTCAAAAAAGAAAAACAAGACCCCAAAAAATGCAAACAAACCGACAAACCCCCAAAAAGCTTCCAGCAGCCCCGTATCTCGCAAATACAGCTTAAGCTACTGACAGGAAATCAAAACTTTACCGAAAGCTGACAGTTGTTACTTTCGTTTCTCGGGAAACAGAAAGCTAGACTAGCTTTGAGAAAAGCATGGAAACCAACGGAACTAGTTTACGTCAAACCCCCTAGTAAGACAAAACTATAGCCAGGTGAAACGGCTTAGGTTTAAAGTAATTTTTTTAATGCGAAATAATAGCTTCAAGAAGTTCGCGCTGCTGCAGCGATGGTTTGTTGCGAAATGGTGTGCGTAGCTTTGTCCCTGCTTGTGCTGGGCCCAGGTGTTTTGCGGTGCATTCCCGCCGCGCCAGCAGGGCCGGAGCGCGCTGCTGCCCGCCGCCAGCGCCGGAGGGGCCCCGCCGTGTGCCCGGGCGGTCGGCGCGGCACCCGCCGCCGAGCCTGGCTGGAGCCCGCCGGGGCGCAGGGCACCGGCACCGGCGGGCCGGGCCTGGCGCGGCCGCGGGGGAGCGGGAGAGGAGCAGGATCCCCGCGGGGGGCGCAGCGTGGCGCCGCCGCCGCCTGGGGGCGCTGCGGGCACAGCCCTGGCGCCGGGCGGGGCGGGGCCGCGGAACCACTCTCCCGCCTGTGTGCCCCCCGGTGGGCACGGCGGCCCCGGTGAGGGAACCCCAGGGCCTGACTCGCCGTCTTATTCGTTAGACATAAAGCCAGCCCTGTGCCCTCTCTGGGGTTTGCTCTGGCAGCCAGGGGCGGTTATAAAAACATTCGCATTACAGGAGGGAAGGCTAGCAGCGCACGTCTGCTCCTGAGGAGAGCCGCCCGATAGCGCGTGCTGGTGGTGGCCTACAGGTCACCTGGGCTCTGCCGAAAGGATTCTTCCCAGTGTGTTGGCTGTTTCATAGTTGCCTTTCCCTGCCGTTATTGCTAATTCTAAAAATCTTCCAGACGCGTGGAGTCAAGGCACTTGCACGGGTCTTTCCCTCCTTGGTTGTGTTCCGTTTTTCCAGCACTTATCGTTGCTGGGATGTTACTGCGTGAGCAGGTTCACCTCCTCCAGCAGAATTCCTGGGGAGCCGCTCTTTCTGTGCACCCCTGTGTCCTGAAAGGCCTAACCCAAGGGGTGGGTGCTGTGGGAAGCGGTGCTGGGTCCCCCAGGGGTGTTTTGCGATCTGAGCTGAGGTGGGCTCCTGTTAGTGGGGGGTGCTACCGCCTTCCTGCTGGGGCGGCTCGCTGGGGTGCTCTGCAGCAGGGCAGGTCTGAATGACCTCGGCAGGTAAACCAGAGAGGAATACACACAGAATGACATCAAAGGATTTACTGTAATACCAATAATAATTCTGTATAAGCTCGAGTCTCCCATTCTTCTTTGTATTTAGAGGTTCCAGATTAAGAAAGCCTTAAAATTTATCAAATTGATTTTTTTGTAACCTGTTTTTGTTTCTTTTGTTTGAAGATGAGTTCACGTGTAAAAATTATAAGTCTTCTCATATGTTTTCCCTTGACAGATTATCTGTAAAAGTTGCTGAGGTCATATAAAAACCATAGTTGTACGTTGTACTGTTTAAGGAAGATGGTAAGAGCAAGTGTGAGAGTGTATGTGAAATGACATAGACAGCAACATAAGCTTTGTATATTAGCTTCGTTATTTAGAAAATGCTGCTTTCACAGGATGTAATGAAGTATGGAAGTCTTGGAGTTAACTGCCATCTATCCATATCCATAGATACAGATGAAAATATATGAATATATATATGCATGTATGTATATATCCCCAACTATCTTCTGCAGAAATGGCCTTTTCCTAATGTCCTTTTCTTAAGAGTCCTGAAGGAAAAATCAATCAAAAGCTTTTGGATGCATTTGTGTTATATTAGGTCTCTTAGTTTATCAGGTTTAATCTTGAGATATGACCGTGCGTATGGTGGGCAGTTTTTATTCCTTGTTTGTGTTTTGTTTGTAAATTCTATTTCTTGAAAGGATTTTATGTTTTCTCATTAAAAAAGTATCATTTCAACCCTTGACTTTTTTTTTATTCATGGCCCATTCAGGTATGCTGCATGTTCTGTGGGAAGTCACCTTATGTATGTAGCTGAAGTGATGCACTAGGTACTTGCACTTCGTCTGCCATCTCCACCCTGTGTCCACATGCATAATAAAACCTCCATAGTGTGGTTGAGAGCACTTTGGTATCTAGTTTGAAACTTTCAGAGAGTATTTAAGTTAGGTACAACTTGAAATACCTGATTACCCCTCCTTTACAAATCACAGTTTGGCAGGTGGATGGTTGGAAGCATTCTCAATCTCACAGAAGTGTCTGGACTTCTTTCTCATTCCCAAAAGCTCAAAACTGCATAGTAGGTTTGTGGAAAGATTTCAAGGGCAAAAAAAGAAATTATATAGAAAGTAATGCTATTATGAATAAATGATTGCTTGAGTTTGTAATGACTCATGATCTATTATAATTGCAGATTGTCTTTGCGGTACCTTATTATTTGTTCTGAAAACACATAAAATGCTTTTGTGAATATATATTCTGTGTAACTTTTTTTGTATTGGTGGAAAAAATTCTGTGAATGAAATCATTATAGGGACAATTTTTTCCTTGATGTCCCAAATCTTTCACTGCAGGAAATAATATCCTGACAGTGAGTCTTTTATGATAAGGCCAGAGTAGATTTGTGTAGAATTTTGTATTCGTTTACAAGGGAGATGTAGACTAACGAATATTTGGGGATTTTAATGCAGATTTAAATCCGAAAGTTATCACATGTTTTCAGTCTATATAGAACTTGAAAAATGTCTTAGGTGTTGGCTTTAATGAACTTGTATGAAATTTTTCAAGTTGTGGCATTCTTGACTAGGCTTAATGACTATGAAGTGTGACAATAGAGTTGGTTAGTAAAGGACTGACAGCTTAATCCAGTCGAGCAGCCCCTTGTGAGCACTGAGCTACTGGAACTCTGAGACCTGAAACAGGTTACTGTATGTACCTGTGGTAGTTCTGGCTTTGTTTTTTTAAGAGCTAGGCACAGTAGCGAATTTCAGATTAAATACTTTATTTTAAGGAATGGATAATAGTGTGGTATACTTCACACTTAGGTTGGGTAATTGTGTTGAATGCATTCAGAAATGTCTTCTTCCCTCTCCACCCACCCTTGGGCTTTCTGCTCCAAATGCAAGACATCTTTTGTAATGGCTTCATTAAGCTAAACATAGAGCAACATTTAAACTTCTCTCAAATAAAACAAAAAAACCCTAAACCAGACACATACGGAGAAGTAGCCCTAAGTTTAAAGTGGGTGTTTGGACAAAATGAAACAGATTATTTCACTACTTGGTGTTTTCTGGAATGTGGTTTGAGTATTTAAAATGGTAAATACAGCATCAGAGTCTCTGCAAGACAGAACTTAATAAATGTTAGTATCTTCATAGCTAATAGTTAAAACTGTGTGAGAATGCAAATGGTTTCAATTGTGGTGCTGTTAGACACCTTGTTTATAGAGCTGGTGCATAGACTTTCTGAATGATAAGTGTTATCTTTCAAAAGCAGATGAACACTGTGCACTTAATGAAAAATAAGAGCTATTGAACTCTGTCAGATAGGAATTTGAAAATACACAGTGCATTGTATTAGTGCTTAAAATTGTTGCACTGCTAAATACAGTGTCTTCTACAAATGCAGAGTTTAGCGTGTGTTGGTCAATATATAGTAGGCTTGTTGTTGTTTGGTTTTCTTATCAGCCCATACAGTTAGACGTCTTTAAAATCTGCCTCGGAGCAGCTGGCAGCTGATATGCTGATGTTGGCACCACCCAGGTTCAACGTAACATTACTAGGAGAAGTCTACCTCTGTGCTCAAGGAAGTTGATGTGGGAGCCACGCTCCATAATGTGTAGCTAAACGGCTGCATTTAGTAAGTGCTGAGAACACAGAGGGCATGTAAAAATGGAATTACTGAAAAAAATTGTTCCCACTGTCGGTTCCGGAGATGTAGTTCTGGATGTTGGGAGTACTCCCCATGAAAGCTCCCCAAGGCTACTGAAGATGAGACGTGTCAGACTATTTTCGTTAGGACAGACAATAGATGAAGGTGAGGAGATACGTGTTTTACATCCTCTTTACAGTATGTATCCGTGTCATCAACCTGGTAAAAACTGATTACTAAGTTTTTTCTTCAGATCGTGATTATTTTGCTAAATTGATTGATCTGAATATAAAAGGCCTTTTTATCAGAGTTGCTATAATGGGGTCTTTAGTTTTAGAACTATTTTATCATTAAAAGACTATCATGTGTGACTTATTTTAAAGCAGTTTTACAGGATCTCTAATGTGCTCCTTGTCTTTGCATGCCTGCCTTACTTTTTTTTCCCTTTTGGGAATAAATATCCCTATTTAAGTTTTAAAATTGTAACTATGATTAGGCATTAAGAGTTCTCTAGACAGACATGTGCTGCACAGATCTCTGTAGTGCAGGGTTCAAGCTTTGTGTTATCTTTTCTCCTCCTGTTTTTTGAATCCCCTAAGTTTCTGAAGGCTTTCCTTTTAAGTGTGGGTTTTTTCATTTCAGAAATGTTTTCTTCTTTCAGTGTTTTGTTTTTTAATAAACATAGTATGTAAATTAAAGAAATCAAGTAAAAATACAGACATTGTCTAGAGAATTTTTAACTTAAGAACATGGGCAATCTTGTTTGTATGATTATTTTTTTTTACTACCTATTAGTGTCAAATCTTACAGTGTATTGTGCTAATAAAAAGAAGTGGAATGAGTTAATGTTCCTTTTTCAGATAATTCAGTTGGGTGGCAACGGAAAATCCAGTTCTACTTTTTTTTTTCTTTTTGCCTTCAGCTAAAATAGTAAGGTCTTGAGCCTTTATGGTCTTGAATTCTGATGGCTATCAGATACACAGTTTTTACCCTTTGCTATGTGGTGGCTATTTTCAGGAATTGGTGTGGCCTAGAAGTTTTTTCCCTTATGTGTCTAACTGCAAAGATGGGAGGTGGTGACATCCATCTTACTGGGTGGTGAATTCACAGCTTAACAGTGGAATTAAGTTTGTGGTGGTGGTGGGAGAAAGGGATTTCCTTGGAAAGATTTTTCTTAACCTTTCTCATTCTAATACAAACCACTTCTTTTTTTCCTTTTTTTTTTTTTTTTTTAATCTGTCAGGATGATTAATGTGGCAGCTGAGGAAAGCAAGGGGCAGTTCTGTTTCGTTAAAGAAGTTGTTTCTGTGTATAACAAATTAGAATAATTTAATGTTGTAATGGTATGGACTGTTGAAGTCTTCTTACAGAGTAAGGTCTGTTAAGACTGTTACTGCCTATATGCTTGAAAACTCTGATCAGAAGCTCATGGTGTCTGAAAGAGTGATGCTCTTGTAGCCAGGTTCATGTCCTCATTCAATTTTGAGTGCTGTAGAGCCCTGAAGTTTATAGTTGGATGTCACTGTGATGTGCATGACTTAAATATCTCCACAGGCATATCTCATCAAGCCTGCTTTTATGCTGTATTATGTTTTCTTTATAGCTTTCACTTTTAAATAGTATTTTATTTCAAATGTTATGATTTCAGAATAAATCTGTCTTTGTGCCAGGTTAGAAGAAAATGCTATAGGCTTAAGTGTGTAGACAAAACAGATGCCTTCATCTAATCTTGTTCAATCTTTTGTCAATAACTTGAGCAAATGAGGATAATAAACATAGAATACACCAGCCCTACTGTTGAAGATGAATTTTCCTTTCTTACTTATGAAATATTTGCCAAATGGTAATTATTAGGAGTGATTTTAGGGAAATCAGGAGTGCCTGACTAATATCACTTAATAGTGTGATGTCATCATTTGCGAAATGCAGACTTATAGTCTGTTCTGGGATCATGCTTTTACAATAGCAGATAGTAGCTGAATCCTCTTTAAATTATCTGCTTATTTCTATTTTTGTATCTTGGTAATGGAATGAACTGCTCTGCTGGAATAGAGCAAAAGAACTCCTGTGTTTACCAGTTTGGGTATGCTGCAGAAGGCAGGTGCCAACAAAACAGGTAATAAACCAACAGAATTATTTGAAAAAAAATTGTAAATGTTTACTTGCTTAATGTCAGCAGATGTGGTGTTAATGCACCACCAATTTTATTTTATAATGAAGCTGTTCAGGAACTTGATAGGTTTTTAAAGATAGGGTGGTTTGTCCTGTAGATATGTTTGAATTTGGAAGTGGGTGGTTGTGGGGTTTTTTTTGCTTTTTTTCCCCTTTTCCTTTCTGTTCCTTATTGCTGCTCTTTATGAATGTTTCTATATTAATAAGAATTTAGGTGAAATACTGAGACAACTGTTTTAAAGTATGAAAGTATTTTAGAAGGTCTTAAACCAACCAAAAAACCCTATTCCTGGCATCCAAAGCATAAAAGTATCATTTTGGTAATACCAGTTAGTTGGCTTTGCATATATCTGACCAAAATATTTTGTGTGGAATTCAAGTGATGAAATTCCTTTTTTTTTGGATTAAAGCATTTATCAGTATTGTTTTTCAAAATGGTAACTCAATTAGTATGTATTTTGTTTTATAGCTGAATGCAAGACCTTAGAAATATATGCTCTGTGACACATCTTTTAAAATACGTAGCTTCTGTCAGAATGGTTTCAAGTTTATTTTAGAAATCTTTCAGAACTGTCTTTTTAGATTTACAAGGTTATTAGAACCCTAGAAAAAAACCACATCTCACTCGCTGAAATATTTGCATATCATTGCGTGCATTGCAATGTCTTAATAGACGTTAGTTAAAGAATAGGCAGTTCTTTTAAATTTGTTGTAGCATTCCAGAGTTGGCATGTTCTCAATTTTAAAAATTTTTGTCTCAAAAAAGCTACAATCCAAATCAAACACAGAAAGTTGAGACTGGAAGATCCAGAGTATTTTCATGTACCAAAACCCACTTACAAACGTGTACGCATACAGACACGTGTAGAAAGTATTTTGTATTCTCCCTTTTGCTGTTTGTAGTGTTACAAAAGGGGAATGCCATGGCTGCTCTGTGCAAACTGGCAAATGGGAGCTGTACCTGTGGCGTGTGATATGTGCCCTTCTGTTGCAGCTCTGTGCTTTGGTTGTGTTGTAAGGCAGGGTAGCTAATACTGTGGAATGTCTTAGTGGCTAACTGTGTAAGCCAAATCTGCAATAACTGCACAAGAGCTGTTAAATTTATCAGTGATAGAAGTATTTTCATTGCTCACAGCGTCCACGTTATTTCTGTGTATGGAAAATGTGTCCTTTTGCAAATATTGAACCTCCTTCCCTTCAGGTGCCTCTGCTAGGGGAGCAGAAATAAGCTGACAGAAATGTGTTCTTTGGTGGCAGAGAAATGAGTAACAGAGCTGTAATTGCCCCAGGGGGCTAACAGTAGGAACTGGATACACATGAACTGCCTATGAGCACTGTGCCTCTGTAATACCAGCATCTCTGCAGGGCATGTTCAGCTCCATGTTGCATCTCTGATTAGCCTTCTACATCAGAAGATGACCAGGCGGCCCAGCATCTATCTGGAATAAAAGTCAGTTTCTGTACTTGAATTCTGAATTTCAGTTAGAGAAGCCTGGAGGGGTTAGTGGGTAACTAAGTACCATGGCTTCCCCCTCACCCCAATCTCTGTTTGCTTCTCAGTTACATTTAGAGACTGCTCCATAATACTGTTTGGGATCCAGAATGCTATTTACATAAAAACCCCTTAACCTCTCTTCTGTTTTCTAATCACGGCAGATAGGATTGTTTTGCTTGAGTAATGCCCCAGGAAATTGTTCTGTGTGTATTTTCCATAAGAAGGAATAAGGAACCTTTCCTAAGGGCCTCTGGAATCCCTCTTGAAGCTCTTTGCAACAGAAGGTAGGGAAAGGGGGATTTTGTTTAGATTTTTGAGTGCAGTTTTACAAGCAGATCAGGCCGATCTTAACAGTTTGCTGCCAGTGAAAAGGGCAATCTTACTCCCAGCTGTGCAGCTCTTCCCCATCTCCTGTGTGCTGGTGTGGCCTTTCCCTGTGCTGATTCATTTCACAAAGCCAGTAGAAAATGTTCTGGTATTTTTGGGGCAGTATTTTTGAGATGAATTGGCAAGGGGAATCAACTCACTGAGAGAGCTTTTTTTGTCAGTAGTGGGGGCAGCATTAGATGTCTTACCATCACCAAAAGTAGCAGTCACCTTCTGAATACCCTGTGTTTTAAATGTATTGATTTGTGGAAAATGAACTCTTTAATATTTTAGATAAATGGAAACACAAGTATCTCTCCAGACTTTTATTTTAAGTGCGGTGATGGTATGTTTTATTATTACTGCTTATAAGCAGATACAGTGACCATCGGGTAAACATTTTTTAAGTAAGGCATTTGCTTAAGATCGAGTCAATATTGAACTGAAGTAATGGCCAGCAAATCTTTTTAAAAGTAAGCCCAAGCACAAAGGAAGGATGCCTCTGACTTGTTTGGTTTTTTATTAATATGAAAAATCAACTATATTTATATTTAATTGGGGGGGGGGGAAGGTATGACAGTTCTAGGCGATATCTCAATATTTTTGGCCCTATTTTTTTGAGATCCGATTATTTTTTTTAATTGTATTGTGTACTTGTTATATATGTGTGTATATATATATATATACACATACAAGTATTGTGTACTTGTATATATATGTATATACAATACATATATTGGCTATATGCCTAATCTACTTTTACTGTAGTTGTCCCAGTGTTTTACCTGAAGGATAAGGATGCAGGAATTTGCAAGAAATATACTTTTTTCCTACAGTGTTTGGTTTTTTGTTCTTTTTTTGGGTTTTTTTTTAAACCTTACCTTTACCTCATCCCAAAGAGTAACAAAGAAATTGTAACTTAGCTCAGGGTGGGTGTTAGTACAACTCAAAGGTAGGTTTGGAAGAGCCTTTTCTTCATACTTAACAGCTACTCACATGGATTTAATTAATTTGTTTTCCTCTGAGATATGGTGAACAGAGCTTACAGTTTTTTAAACGCTGTTGTTCCCTTAATAGATCACCTTTGCAGAGTTTTTTTAATGCATCTTTTGGACTTTAAGCACCTAAAAGTTTTTTTGAGGCTTAAGTATATTAGTATAAGGTTTCATATGACAGCTGGACCACTGTAATGGCTCAGTGCTGTGAAAAGGAGATTGTACCCTTCCACCTGTATAGTTGTCTTATGTATTCATTTATGTTGGTCCTGGTGCATATCTATCCTTGGTGAGACTGTTCCACTTGCTAAACCAAGAGGAGACCTCCCTTTCCTCCCAGTACCAATGGTTAGGCAGGAAACCAGAACGCTGTGAGAGAACCAACAGCGAATTTGGGAAGCAAATGTCAGTAATCTTGGTGTTTGGGCTTTTTTTCTGATCTTTTTGTCTTTCTGTCCTGCAGATCATAAGGTGAAAAGTCAGAAGTAACGAGAACTCCAGTTTAGTAAGGAGAAAAAATATTAGAGGTGAAATTGGACAGTATTTAGCTGAAAATATGCTTTAAAACATTATCTTTAAGCTAATTCTTCAAGATAATGCAGTTAAAACTTAGTGGGGAGATTTGTAAATAAAGCAAATATCTCTTTACCTTTCCAATACACATTTTTTTAAGATAGTTGGGAGAGGGACAAAATAAAGCTTTCAACTTGAAGGAGAGGGGGAGAGAGGTATGGGGAGAATGAGAAAAATTAACAAAACCAGAAGAACAAGCAAGTCTTCAGAAGATTCTGTAGTAGCTGGTTAAGGGGAGCTGCAAAGTGCTGAAGTAAACAAGATGTGGAGAAACTAGTTGTGAAAATAATTATATATACTGCTGTAAAACCATTCTCTATCATATACTGGTGATATGAGGACATAAAAGTATTCTTTCAAATTGGTTATGTCTAAATTGTCCACAGGTCTTGAAAGTGATGTTTTGAGAGGGAGAAAAAGGTTTGGCATGTAGCTTCTTTTTGATTCACACTGTAAATGTCTTGCATGTAGAACAGATTTTAAAACACACCTGTGACATTGCTATCTATCTGTTTTCTGTATGTTTATCTGGCTGGACAGCATATAAAATAAAAACCTCAGTTTATCTTTAAGGAGCCATTTACCTTTAAGTAAAAAACTGTTCTCCTTTAAAACACATTAAGATTGGTCACTGGGCTAAAAAATCCAAAATAACACCCCTTGATGCTCAAAAAAGTATTTGTAAGACCAATATAGTATTTACCAACAGGATTAAATCAGCAGTTGCATACAGAAATGCCATGCTAGTGATGATCAGCAAGTCAGGTTTAAGTTACAGAAAGATTGTAACCTGGAACGTTTTGTGAAACAGTTCTTCACTTTTCAGTTGAAAAGAAAAAAGATCTGTGTTTCAAATGCAAAAGTTTTAGTTTATAGGTGATCTAACTAGTCTTAATTTCCTCTAGGTGTGGTTTGTAAGTGCAAGAGGCAGATACGACATTTTTCAGTACTTCATGATACTTTTGACAGCTGTTGTCAGTTTCTGTTGGCTGCACTTATTAGCTGTTTTATGTCTTGATTTGTAGACTTCCATGCTGCTAGTTTCTTTTGTTTTAAGCTCTTCAGTAACAGAGTTATTCTTACCCTGTGAGTGCTAATTTTATGTGTTTTCCTTCTAAAAAGTGTTATGTGGATCCAAACTGAGGGACAAAAATTTCAACTATCTCATCTTAATCAAGGGCTACTTTAGAAAGCCTTTCCATTTTCAGTAAATGGCATTCTTTGTGTCTCTTAGCACTGAATAGCCTTTAGTTGCACTTCAAGTAAGGAAATGTCACGAGTGCCTTCTTCAGTTGGGAATATGTTTTCTCAAATAATAAGTGTTGGAGGTAGTGTTCATGGCCTCTGCTGTTTTACATGATATGCATCTTCTTGCTCTCCAGCCACATTCTAAAAGGTCACTGCCAACAGAGACCATCCAGATGAGAGGGTTCTCAGCTTGTGCTTGAATGTTTTTGGTGTTTGTATTCTTTTATAAAGGAAAGATTTTGTTATGAGAAATCAAAATGTACTATTGATTTGAAGAGATAAGTAGAACTTTCAGAAAGCCTCATCACTTCAGCTGTGGTACCTTCTAAAGGGATTAAGTTCCTGCTGCAGGAGCTTTGCATCTGCAGAGATGCTCTGGATGTTCAGGACTTGGTGTACGCTCACTTTATAAGCTGGGCAATACTCCTTATACAGAGATACTACACAAATAATAATTCTTTACCTCATTAGTACCAGTGAGGTCTGTAGTGACAAGCATCTGTGGTGGACCCTGATTGTTTGGGAGATTTTCATTGCTCATTGATAAGACCAGTATGACAATATGAGTTTTAGATACATTAGCATCAGGATGCTGTTGCACAGTCGTATTAGACACTGACCCAAAACTCTCTGCTGTGTTTTGGCATTTTTTAAGATGCACTAGGGTGAGCCTTGTCTCAGTTACTTCTTTGAGAAGATGAGTGGCTATGGGAAGAATGTTTTTAATTTAAAAATATTTTCTAACTTGAAAGCAGGAAAAACAGGAAGTAAAACACATAAAAGCAGCTCATAACTTGCATAAAAATACTGTATTTCTCCAGTATGTTGTTTTCTGTTGGCTGGAATTAGTTTTGAAGTATGTTTTCTTTATTCTTGGGGTTTCCATAACTCTTATTTCATGGAAGGAGTGTAGAACCGAGTGGTTTAATTTGCCCAGAAGTTGATGAAATTGTACTGTCTACATTTGTAGGTAGATTGTATGTTTGGAAAGCTAACATGTTCATGTTAATTACTGAGAGAAATGAACAGTATGTGAGTGCTCTGTCAAGAAATTTCATGACTGACAGAGAGCAGCCAGTTCCAGGAATAGAAAAAGCTGAAGCATATTCTCCATTGTACTTGAACATGTTTCTATCACCTGATTTAAGTCCTCAATTTTTCTTTAACTAGTGGGGAGTGCAGTGGAGTGATGCTGTCCCTTTTGCATTTGATGTGTTCTGCCAGATGCAGGTGTGTGGATGGAGAGCTGTGTGTGGCCTTGCAGGTAAAGCCATGAGCTTCATAGCTGCTGGGTGGTCTCTGTCAGTGCTGGCACAGGTGCATCTGCTGACCGAGGCTATTTTGTAGACCACCACCTGAGGCACTTTAGGGAACTTTGTGCTGTGGACTATTTGCAGAACTTCCAGACAAATGTGGCCGCCTTGTAAAGTTTTCAGTGTGTGTTAGGTGTTTGGCATGTAAGTGTTACATTTAGCTGCCATTGGGTTTGTTACTTCTCATTTTCTCCCTTCCTGATTTTTGTATTTCCTTTCTCACTTTTCTTCAATGTAACAGCATGCTTGCTGAGGATAAATGTTCAGAAATGGCACTGATATGAATTTTGTTAATTCTGACTTGCAAATCAATGTAATGTCAATTACCTTTTTTAATCTTTAAAGCGTTTCTATTTTGTACTTCTGCTCCAGGTTACTACAATAATACCTGTTGTTTCACAGAGATGGGAAAGCTGTAAAATTCATCATTAAAAGCACTTAATTCTTTAAATCTCTGTAACTAAAGCATTAAAACCTGTACTGTAAATATTTGCTGGCTTTAGAGTGAAGAAATATGCCAATTTAGTTCAACTATGCAGAATGCCATGATAATGTAATTATTTTCTTTGTTTGAATATGATACTGGGTGACAGAGCTCCTTGCTGCTGCCCTGCTGCCCTGTGTAACTGAAACATTGGGAATGGCAATTTCAGGAGTTGAAACCTTGAGAAGGAGAAAATTGCCTGTCTATGCCTTGCTACTTCTTGCTTTCCTTCTCCTGCCTGTAACTACAGCTCTCAAAGTCCTTATACTGTGTGTACAGAGCTTGTAAAACTGCTGCCTACATAGGGGTATAAGCTACAGTGGAGTAATTTGGTAGGCTTGTGCTTGTGAGGAGGTTTAGCAGAGACACTTGAAGTAGTTCCTACTTGTAACTGTGCAGTCCCCCATCCCTCTGCCTACACTTACCACTCTGTGGCAGAGGTGGCTGAACCACACATACACGTGCGTTATGTGGTACTGTAAAGTGCTTTAACATACAGACAGAAATGGGCTGCAGGCTGCCAACGGCAGTGGCTCAGGAGCAAATTTTCAGCTTTGCTTATGGTGGAGGGAGGAAGGCAGAAATTCATCTCCTGGTGCAGGGCGAGAGAACAACATGAGTGCCTTCAGCTGCTGTGTGAGTCTAGTGGGAGGCTGCATCAGAGAAGAACATTTTCTACCTAAGTACTATTGCACTCACGAGGCGTAACAGATTTGGGACTTGTGTGCTGAGTTTACCCCTATAGGTAATTCACTTTAGCTTTCTTTTTTTTAAAGTTTTCCTGGATGAGTCCTAAACTCTTGGTGTTCTTTTTCCCCAGTGCTTTCTATGGGGATAGAGTAGCTGATCTTCACATAATGCAAATATGATGTTTCCTGTAAAGTGGCACAGACATCCAGCAGCTTGGGAGGAGCAACAAAAATAGAAACATAACTGATTCGTAGAAGTTGTCTTAAGGCCTTGTAGGGTAACAGAGTTAAGCCTTTCCCTGCTCTATCCATTTAAATGCCCAGCAACTAAGAAGGGATTTTCTGTGTAGCTCCATAACTGTTTTCAGGTTCCATTTAAAAGGCTGGTAAAATCTGGAGTGCTGGTTCCCCAGAACCAGTTCATTGGTACATTTAATGCTGAAGGACAAAAAGAGGCTGACACAGAACACAATTAAGCAGATCAGATCTTAAGGCAGTTATTTCAGGTTGTTGGACAAAGACAGAACTGTACTAATTGGGCTTTATACCTTTAAGGTTTATTTGCAGTCATGAAAAGTGGAAATTGAGCATATGAGAGGGAGTAAATCACTGAGAATTTTAAGCACAGGGATGCCCGTGAAAATCAAGAAACGCGGATTTGTCAGGCTCAAGAGATACGGTAACAGCTGTAGGTTCATCTATTGCTTTACCTGTCTCATTTCCTCTTGGAGAGAGGTTGGTTAAATATCATCTCAGAACTGCCTGCTGAGTTGTTTGAAATGTTTCAGTTTTGTATTACCAATTTGTTTCCTTGTAATCTTACGATGTTTGCTGATCTGAAAAGCTGGATTTTCAGGAAGGGCCATATGGAAATCTGTTTAGTCTAAGTCCATATGAAGTTGGTAAGGTGTTTTTTAAACTACCTTGAAAGCTGTTTGATTTTTCAGAATTTAATTATTCTTTCTTTAAAGTTGTGGGGGATTTGTTATTTTTTTTTTAAAGTTAGGATTACTATTCAATCAAGATAATGTTAACTGACTGAAAAGTTAAATATTAACAGTATCCTCTTTGATCTTACTCAAAGACTATGTTCTGCAAGAAAGCTGTGCTTCTTCAGTGTTCTTCCAGAACTACATATATATATATATAGTTGGAAAACTCATAATTTACTTTATATGGGAAATATTATTTGTATTTCTTTGCCTGAGTGAATTTTCTGTCAGTCCATATCATCCTGAAGATGAATGTAGTAGGACTGAAAACCTCAAAGAAACTTTTGGAAGCAACAGTGACTGCATGTTTTTTATATAACTTAAAAGAATGCCTTTAGCTGTGGTTTTTAAATGGAATATTTATGCTGGAATGATTAATGCAAATTATTTTGTAAAGGGATAATTAGACAAATATTCTGTTATCTTTGCTATCTCAGTAGAAGAGAGCAAGAACTGCATTGGAGGGTTGGGGGAGGGAGGAGGTGTGGTAAGAATACACTCCTAGAGAAATAAAACTATTGTAGAACCAGGGAATAATGCTTCAAATAATAATGAAAAAAAAGGAAATTAGGCTAAAAATCTGTAATATTCCCTGTGAAATATAAATGAATGACATATAAAATGAATGACATTTAAAAGCAAACTTTCTGAAGTTAAATATTGCTCTTTTTAAGATACCTTCTTCAGCAATATCTTCAGTCGTGAAAATCCCCTACCTTTTCAGCCTCTAAGAAGTGAAGCTGAACCAACATTGTGTAAACCATATTAAATTTACTTTTTTGGTCTTGCATGTTGGCCTTTGCCACACACCAGAACTCTGGCAGTTATTGAAAAAGCAGTTGTTATGCACTGCATTTATTTTATGTACATTGTTAAAAATAGTTGCCAGTGATGTTTCTGGGCAGCTCCAAGAAAATGCCATGATGGTACTTTTAATTAAAGAAAAGCTGTACAAATGACCTTTGCATACACATTTGTAGTAAATGTATTGATACTGGTATAGTCATCCTTTTAAAAATGTTTTTATTAAATTCCAAATTCTACAAATAAAAGGAAACTTTTGTTATATGTACTGTCTACAGCACGATAGTGTCCGGTCTTTTATATTGCTTGGGTCCTATAGCTACTTACAATGCCCAGGGCAAATCTTACCTGTTGTGTGACTAGGCTTACCGTACATGTACTGAATGTTACATCTAAAAAATATCTGTTCTTGAAGTGCTGAATTGACTGCTTGGATAGGTCAGGCATGCTGTGGATCAAAGTACCATGAATGGGCAGTCAAATACTTACCAGAGCAGCTGGGCTACTGCATGTGAATCTTGCAGCTTATAGGTCTATACAGGCAGCCTGAAGTCTGCTGACTCCTGTTGCTGAAGTGGCCCCGGCAGTTTGCTTCTAGCCATCCTCTTTACTAAAAGGTTTTCACTTCTGAGCAAAAAACCCATGATGTGGACTGGACATTTGCATTAGCAATTTTAGTAGATTGTGAGCAGCCTGTGTTTGAGCACTTCTGCTTTACTGCACCTACAGCCCTGTTCTTGTCATGCCCTTTAAAGAACTTACTGATACGAGTGTGCTCATTCACATATACCTCACCTTACTCTTCAGAAAGTATTAGAAACATAGACTTTATAGTAGTCTGTTCCCTGTAATAGTGAAATTTATAATAGGTCCGGAATCAAAAGGTATGCAAGTATTGAGATCAGTATATAAACTATGTATTTATTGGAATTCTGTGATGTCTAGCCTACTAAAATAAATATGCATAAATCCTCAATTTGAGAGTTTTGTTTTGGATTGTTTTTCTTACATGAAGTAGCTCTAGATCAAAGCTATTGGCTTATAGCTAAATGCAAGGGCTTTCTTTTCCATATTCTCTCTAGGTAGTAAAATAATGTTATGGAAAGACTTTCCATATAAGTACTCCAAAGTGATAGGTATTTTTAGACTCTTTCACAGTGGACATACTTGTTGCTCTCAATTTTAAACACAGTGTGCGTTCCAGAAGTCAGTTTCATTTTCCTCTCTGAAATTTAGGAACTGGAAAAAAATCCATTCTGTAAATGATGTTTTCTTATGCAGTTTTAGAAACACCTGATGATAATATCTTGTAACTTTACATGATGAGCTTTATTGGGCTCTTCTCAGTGAATTAGCCTTGCCTGTGCTTGGTGAGTTTCAAGGCTTGTAATCCATGTTTTTTCTTTCCTCCTTCTACTATTCTTGCTTTAATTAAAAAATAAAACAAAAGGCTACTTTTTAAACTTTGTGGTTTATCCTGAAATCTTCTCTTTTTTTCTAGTATCTGGTAGTTATTTCATTAACTTAGTTCAAAGACAAAACAAAACCAGAAAGTCTGAAGTTGCAGTAGTTGTCATCTATACACCTCTGATTATAAAAGCATGTAAATTGGATTGTGAGGAAGAAGTGTTAGAAGGGCTGTACACAATTGTCTAGTAAGATAATGCTTATGACACTGATGCTTACATGATAATGCAAAGATAGTGAGAGATCCATTACCCTTTTTTGTTAAATGGACTTGTACTGGTAATTTTTAATTTTTTTTAATTTTTTGGTTGTTGTTGGGTTTTTTTTTTTGGTTGTTTTGTTGGGTTTTTTTTTAATTGTACCTGGGCGGCAGGGAGGGGCACAGCAGTAAAAGTATTTGGTGTATACCATTTTTAAATCTTGTAAGTTAATGGTGTCCATTGAATCAAATTTCATAATCTCTGTGCATATATGCATGAAAACACACAAATTATTTATATTCATGCAGTATTAAAAGAAGATTTTTCTTTTCAAAATATTTTTGTTCCTAATTTTCCTAGTCTTCAATATTTCTACTGAAATCTTTGGAAGAAAAAGCTTAAGCTCTGGGTACATACAGTTCTCAAAATATTCTTAACAACCTAGAAGTTCTTAATGGGCTAATAACTTCTGTTGAGCTAACTGCCTTTGAAATTAATTGTTAGTATCCTTGAGGAAGCCCTATCCACAGTGATCAGTAGTTGGTATTATGAATAAATAATAGTACAACTAAAGCTCAGATGCCGTGGCAGAAAGCCATGTAACTTGCTTGGCCAAACACATCAATATCATAAATAAATGCAGATTTTTAAAAAAAATTCCTAACATTCATTAACTTTTGAAACACTGCTTTACAGAAATACTGGCAGGTCTTCTATTTGTTGAAAGTCTTCTTTCAGGACTCCAGAAGTTGGAACATTAAGATTAGTATTTCTGTGGGGTTGTTTTAGTGTATCTCCTGGGGTTTCTGGGATGATTGTTTTTTAATAAGTTTCTGGCACTAATAACTTAAAGAATAAAAGCTGATGGTGGAAAAGGGCAACTACAAAGAACCCAAAGTGTATTTTAAAAAGTCATTATTTTTGAGGTGCTGGGAGAGTTGGCTCATGATTTTGGAATGCATGCTGTTAACAAGGATTCCTTTGAAGAACTCTCAGTAGCCCAGTGTTAAAGGCAGTCAGAGACCAACCATAATTAATACAGTCTTTCAAATTAGTGGTGAAATTCATCAGCTGGTTCCAAAATCTGACCTTTATATCCTACTCATAACAAAATACAACCTTTGTTGTATTTTATTTAGTGAGAGGAAAAAGGAATGCTAAAAGTATAACTTTGAATATATTCATAAAAGAAGTGATGAAAAAGGAGTATAAGGTAACTGGAGGTACTAGATAGGTAGTATTGCCTGAAACAGGCTTATGAAAGGATGTTTGATGCAATGTCCCACAGAGTTACTCTGTGGATGCGCATTCTGTACCCTATCTGGGAAGAAGCAAGTGCTATCCAGATACAGGTAGCAATTTAATACCTTATTATAGAAAAAAATATATTTTGCATGGGGAAGTCTGGTTTATTTTTGTTCTATGAAAACTGAGTGAGAATCACGCCATTCTCTTTTTTAATAAAACTTAATCTCCTGAATAGATGTCAGACAGCAGCTGTCTTGATGGATGAATGGGCTAGGGCAGTGACGTGCTTATCCCGCTCTTTCTCCAGTGTCCTTCTGCTGCTGGTGTGTTAGACCTGTCATTTAGAACAACTTAGCTGAACATGGACTGGTCTATGTTACCTCCCTGTAAGTGATAATGATTTTCTTTTTGGGAGGGGTGGGTATGTGTGTACATTAAAACAAAACCAAAAAAAGCCCCAACAAACCAAACCCACAAAAAAAATGCACCTTAAAAGTATTTGTTGTACACCATTCTTGAATATGTTAAAAAATTTCAGGTAATTTGAGTTTATCTCAGGGCACAGGTATGATATCCTCCTCATGGCTGGTTTACTACTAGTACAGGGTGGAGCACAGTTCTGAAACTATGTAAGTTTTTTAAAAATTAACTAAAAGCAGATTTAGTTCATCAAGTGTACCTTTGGACCCATATGGTTAATTTTTTAGTTCATCTCTGCGGTGTGGGTCAAGTCATAGTTTAAGCAGACCTAGTAAACTACTGTTAGCAGCCAGTGTCACAGTAATCTCAGAGTACAGTTCTCTCCGTTTTCTGTATTTGACCCAAGGGGTCATATACAATGCTGTGTGTATAGTTTGGTGGCAGTTACGGAAACAAGTGTTATTTTCTTGATATAATTTCTTCCTGTCAGCAGGAAGCAGACATCTTTCTGAAATTTTGGCCTACTTTTAGGTTTGTCCGTTAAAACCTTGAGATGCTTTCAGATGCATTTTTGGCCTGCGTAAAGACAGCACTCCAAGCTGAGAGAGGGCCACTGCCTTTTGATGGTATGCGGTAGCGTGGGCAGGATGAAGGTTTATCTTAAACTGCTTTACCCTGTGCTGAAATGGGGTATTTTGCTTTATCCTGAAAGAATGGGGGTAGATCCAGAGCCCTATCTAAAGGGCGGTGCTGGATTGCATCCCTAGGAATCTGGAAACTTCACACCTAAGATGCTTTTCGTCATGGCCTTTGAGGTGATGCTGAACGAAGTAAACCATCAGAAATGTCAAAACGGTGGTGTGAAGTCCTTTAAAAGAAAAAGAAAACCCAAACCACTAATAGCGACAGGTGTCGAAGCTCAGTCGCCCATAGCTCTCTTGCAGGCGGCCACCCTGGGAATCCTACTTGGCCCTTCCTGCCCTCCGCCGGGCACCTGTTTGTCACGCCTGGGGTGTTTTTATTTTTTATTTCGCTGATCTCTCCGCGGAAGGCTGGCCGTGCTTCTGGCGCCGCGCAGTAACGCCGGGCGGCTGCGGAGCTCACTGCAAGTGTGACGGATCGGCTGCGAGTGCATGTCGGACTCCGCGAAGAGCCCGTTAGCCCTTCGGGTTTCGGTTGTCAGTGGCTGCGTGGTTCGGCGGCCGAGGGGTGGGCCGCGCAGCCCGCCGTGTCACCGGGGACCGTCCCTGGGCAGCGCGGGTGCGCGCAGAGGGGCCCCGTCCCCTCCCTCACAGCAGCACGGCGCTCTGCCGTTGGCGGGGGGACGCGCCGGGACCCCGCGGGCAGCGGCGCGGGGCGGGGCCTGCCGGGCCGGGAGGGGTCCCGCGAGGAGCCGCCTTTAGCGCGCCCCCCCCCGCCCCGGGCCCTGCGTCACCGGGAGGCCGCGCGGCAGCGGCGCGGGCTCCGGCACGCTCCTCCCGCCGGTGGCGCTGCCGGTGGCCGGTCCTGGCGGCGCCCCGCTCCCGCCCTGCCCCCGGCACCATGCTCAGCCTACAGGATTCCCTCTTCTTCGAAATTAGCATCAAGTCTCTGCTGAAATCCTGGAGCAGCAGCAGCAGTAAGTACCTCGGTACGCCGCTGGCACCGGCAGCTGCGGCCTCATACCGGATATTTTTTTTTATTATTTTTTTTTTTTTTTGCATGCAGCTGTGTAAAATTACGCTTTAAAAACAGGTTTTTAGCTATCCTTTGTGCTGGTGCAACTTGGCATAGCCATCGTGAGGGGTGAGCAAAGTGTGCTATTCTGCTTCCTAGTTGTCATGTAAGAGTATATATATATATATGTGTGTGTGTGTGTATATATTAATTTTTTTCATTTTCCTTAGGCTACAGTTGGTTTAGTCTGATAAAGTTCTTTGCACCCTTTGCTGTCCAAGAGAGGTGCAAGTAGATGCTCATCTCTGCAGAGTTATCAGATGCAGACGCTGTGGCTTAGTTCTGCCAAGCTCAATGCTCCTTTGAAGCAAAACAGGCGTCCTCAGACTGAGTGTTTTACAGGGGGTATTATTTTTGTTCCTCAGACACATTATTATACCTGCAAAAAGTGCCCACTTTGATCTTCTAAATAGCCCAGATCTAGAGTTTCTACCAACGCAGGCAAGGATGCTGCTGTTGGTAAAGACAACCAGTCTGTCCTCGGATCACCCCTGCACACATGCTTCAATGCAGGGTCTCGGGCCTGTGAGCTGCCCTGCACTGTGTAGCAGGCTCTGCTATCGTAAGCACAGCAGCTTGATGACAGGATGCCAGGAGATGAGAAGGATGGTGTGTAACTGTACGTCAGCTATACGCCTTAAGTTTTTTGCATTTGTAAAGATTAAAGAAGTCGGAAGCAGGAGGTATCTGGTATCTCAGCTTTAAGTTATATTTCATTAATGGCTGTTTTGAGGTGTCTGGGATGCGCAGTTTCTGCTATCCGACGCTTCATCAGAGTACCTCCATTGGGATTTTTACCCTAATACAGCATTTTTTGTTTCACCTGTCTTGTTTGAAGGAATTAGTAGCAAGTTATATATTGTACGGTGTATTAATTGGTGCTTGGAGAGTATGCAGATATTTAGTTTGTCCTAATGGTTTATTCAGATGTGAGATTTGCTTTTTGCACTGACGGCTAATTCATGTTCTGGACTAATAACTTCTCAACTTATGACTTTTGAGTTAAAGCAATGGATGTTTCAAAACAGGCATCCTTATAGGGTTTGCTTTTCACTTTTTGCTCATCTCTTGCAGATTAACTGTATCTGTTCCAAATTATATCTTGTAATAGTACTTGGTAGTTATTAACTTTCTTGCTGAAATAAAGATAACCAGAAGGGTTTTTCTATTGTTTTATAGTAGCAGTTTAAGGATTTTTAATCGTTTTCATGAGACACCTTCAAGTTGGTTTTATTAATGTATATAGTTTCCAAACTAAAGTAAACCATGGGATACATTCAGTTACAATAAATGCAATCTACAACTAGAAAAATAATTGCTGTATAGGTAAGGAGGTGAATTGCAAAATTTAGACTAGGTAATTGTCAGCTATACTAAGACTGAGAGTAAAAATAATAATAATACTAAAGGTTATCTGAGAAGAGGTTATATGTGATGCTGTTTTCTCCTTTATGTCCTCTGTTATGTAAGCACAGCGGAGGAAGATATTCCTGACTCTCTTGTCAGGAAGTGGTACTTGGATGATCTACCAACAAACTAATTTTCTGTGCACACTGATTAGGTAGATGGGGTTTATGTCACTTTTTTTTACCATTGCCACTCCATTTGTGAAAATTGCCGTGCTGCATGTCTGCTCTGGAAGTGTGTGAGAGTTGCATTCTGATGGCTTTCCACTGTGCAGGCCAGCCAGGAGCAGCCCTTTCTGTGCAGCCTGTACTGGGTGTAAGTATTGTGATTCACATGGATGCTGAGTGAATTGAGCTGAAGTGGGCAAGCCAGTTGCTTCTTTTCTTAAAACGTTTTCCAATCAAGTGATGCAGTATGTGCAGAACAAGGAATTACGCAATATTTATGTTGAGTATGTGTTTGGAAATTCAATAAATTCGTATGCTAATAAGTTACTTCAGAGAGGTTTTTTTCTGTATTTTCATAAAAAAATATAAGCAAATGCTACTTTTTAAGGTGTATATGATAACTTCAGAATTTTGTATACTGAACAGCGTCAGAAGAGGAGTGGGTATGTTGCATGCATATCCATATACATAAAAATAAGCATCTGTAGAGAGTATTTAAGTATATAACAGAAAGGCAGCAGAGCTCCATGGGTCTGGTTAAGGGCTTGCTTAGCTGGCATAACGTTGCAGTGCTGGCTAAGGTTTTATTGTAGTTGATCTTTTTTCTTTCAGTAACAACAATGAAGTGACATTCATATGGCCTAGTTTCAGAATGTGATGTCTGTGCCAAAAATTTTAGGCATTACTTCTTTTTAAATGGGATCAGGAATGTTCTTTTAATCCAACAGTGAAGTGAGGATGTTCCCGCTTAAGAATTGTTTACTGAAGTTGTGGATGGGATGGAGGCTTTATACTGGCTGGTCCTCAGGTTGCTTTTTTCTGTAGTATTTAAGAAATCTTAGTTTTCATAACTTTAAGAGCGTTAAGTTACAGTATGGTTTCTGTTGTTTAGTCCATTGCAGTTTGAATATGGTCTGTTGAACCATTCTTCTGAGGTTTCTGATATTGTAGCAAAAATACTAATTTTGATTGTTACTTACGTTGATTGATGTAAGAAAATTCTCTTATTTTGTCTAAATTCGTTTAAGAATAAGGAGGCCTGGGTGCCACAAAAATTACTTTTAGCAATGCAATATATGAGTTAAAAAAACCATTGTGCTGCTTACAATCAAAAGCATTATGTAATGAATACCTTTCTGTAAGATATGACATATGTTTTAATGAAAAGTGCATGTATTTCTGGGGCTTACAGTCTAGGCAGGAACAACTGGTTTCCAGTGAATGTGAGTATGACACATTACTGCTTTCTTAAAAGCTCTTCTGTGTTTCTAATAATTACTTGATTAATAATCTTGTCCAGGTGAGAAATAAATAATTGTTTCTGGATAATGAAAAAGAACAAACAATGTTTTTATTGTGTTTCTAAGAATGAATACACAGCTTTCTCTTGCTGTGCTGCAGTTGTGGTATGTCTGTCTGCTAAACAGAAAGGCACACCTGTCCTGTGGGTGCTTCTCTGTCCTTGAATTCTTGTCCCTACCATTTTCTGGTAAATCAGTGTTGCAGATGGTGCATGAGATTTTCATACAGTCTTGCTCATGTTGACTCAGAAGTCATGCATATATTTCAAGAACTCGTACAATGTAAGAGATCGGGGCGGCTCTTAACGTCACGCCTGCCAAACCTACATCGAGGTCATTGGCCTTGGCCTCTTTTTGGTAAGAGTTTGTGACAGTGATTTTCAAACTTACTTAGATTTGTGAGCCTGGGAACAAAGTTGTAGCAGGGAAGTGAGCTGTATCTGCCTGCACAGTAGTCGTTTTTGAAAATGTGTTATAAAATCAGAAAGAAATGGAGCGGCTTTAAAAGGAAGTGAATTATTTGAGCTATGGCTGCCAGGTGCTGACAAGCACGTGAAAACTGGGGAGAGCTACCTGGCAGATACTTCTGAATCACTCTTTCTGTGAATGAAAAAAGCACTTGGAGTTAAGAATTGCTTACCTTCCCATAGGATTAGCTTGACTGAAGATCACTTCCTCCTTTACCAACCAAAAATGAACTCCTGGCTCTCAAGAGAGGTTCTGCTCTGATAATACAGTATTTAACAAAGTAGGTGTAATGGATTAATTTTTATCCTGTGGATTTTCATTTGATGGCAGCAACAAAACTGTAATTTAAATAAAAAAGGTGAAATCACCTTGCAGTGCCATGATAGGAACTTATATGAAAAGGGATCATATGAAGAACTGTGGAACAGGTGTTTTGTTCCCAGTCTTGTTTTTTGTGAGGAGATGGGGTGGAGTGTATGTGGAGGTGTGCACGGGTTTAGCAGAAGGACAGATTTGCTTCTTCTGTTGCAGTTTGTTCATGGATTATGCTTTTTAAAAGCACAATTTGTTAATATTTTAGGAATCATTATTGTATGATAAATTTTAACCTGTTTTCCAAGCAAGTGTTAAACTGCAAAGAAAAATAAAACCTGGGGAAAAAATAGGTCTGAGCTGTTACGTGATTTTCTCATCCAAACTGTCCTTTGGGGTAGCAGTTATCAGTGGCAGTACAGTGCTCTAGAGAACTTCCAGACATCTTTCAATGGCAGTTTTATATGCTAGTGGCAAAATCAGCATTACTTCACAATCAAGAGAAATCTTATTTTTCATGACATACTATTTTTGATGCCTTTTAAAACAATAAAATAAATAAGTATGATATTTAGTAGGTGTTAACTTTATCCCTCCAATATTAAACATCCCAAATAATAATGTGTTCAATCTTTTTGTAGAAAGCTTTTTGTTACTTGTAACCTTGACTTCAAAAAATCATGACAGTAGTTGTCTTGTATCCTGAAACTCCATAGACTGTCTCCAGAGAATATACCAATTCTTTCTTACGACTTCCAAAATTGTTTTGACATGTCAAAAAGTGAAACCTTAAAATGAAAGATTAATACAAATTTATGGTAACTTTTGAAAAAGCTACTAAATTCCACTCTTTTTTAAAAAAATGTATTTAATTGTACTTTGTGATAATAAATGTACTTGCGGATCCCTGTACTGCTGAAGCAGCAAGTTTCTTTGCTGTAGAAGGGACAGGGCACTTAACAATGGCTTTTCCACAGCCTGTCAGCTGTCACAGGAAAAGCAAGTTTTTGTTAGTAGTTATTCAACCAATAAAATATGAATTTTTTTTTTTTTTTTTTTAAGGGATTATGGAGGGGGACCTCTGTAGTTGACCCTCTTTATGAACTTAGGTGGTCTTTAATGGTGGCCATTTGTGCAGTATATTTTGGGGCACATAAGACCATGAGTCATTGCATTTCCTGATACGTGGTGTGTTGGCATACATGCAACTAAATGAAATGTCAGTAACAGTCTGTGTAGTAAAATCTGCTATGTAAAAAAAAGATAGCTTTTATATTTATCTTTTCTTCAGGGTAGGGTTGAAATAACAAGGTCTATAAATGGATATAGGCTGGAAGGAGGCAAGAAAGCTGTAAGGAGATCACCCAAACTAGAGAAACCAATGTATCACCCTGAAACTGAAGAGCACCTAGTGTATATAAGTGAAAGTTCTGAAGCTGTCAGACTTTTCCAGTCCCACTCCGTTAGGTGCAGGTCAAGTGAGCAGGATGAACATGAGGGAATTAGCCTAAGATGGCTGAGCTCATCACTTTTGCCAAAAGTGGTGGCTTTGCCCCTAGCAGTGCAGCCTTGTCACCTTTTCAGCTGCCAGTTGTGCTACTTTGTCTTACTCTTTTAGTGGGCTGTTTTGGGTCATTACATCAGCAGAAATTTTCTTGGGAAGGTGGAGAAGTTGCTGCTGCTGCTGTTTGTTAAAATTATCCAACTGAATCCTCTTAAGGCAAGGAGGAGGGTGGATGTGAGGACTTACTGTAAAAGAAGGGTCAGGACCACCTGCCTAGTAGTGAGGCTGTCTTGTTTGGTGGGCATGTAGGGGCGTCTCAGCTCAGCTGTCTTGCTGTCACGTGTTTTGCATAGAAGCCTTCTTTATATTTGCTTATTTTTCTTCTGCATGACTGAAGATGTGTGATTATTTTTTGGGTAGTTTTGGGTTGGTCTAGCATTCACTACTGCTAAACATTCATACCTAAACGTGTACTTTTTCCCTGCCTTATTTGTTTGATGCCTACAGTCTATTTTCTGAAACTCTTTGTGTAGATTGAACATAAGGGCATGGCTGCTTATTAGGGAGTGTATATAACCAGATTTGTACCAGTGATAAGCAGATAAGGATATATGATGTTTTGGGCCTTATTTTGGACTTCTCTGTGTATCAGCATGGAAAATCTTGAACTGTGGTGTTTTTTGGGTGGGTTCTTTTTTATTATTTTTTGAAGATTGTTACATGTGCGGTTCTTCATATTAATTTTTAAATAAGATGCCTGCATTGTATTAAGTACATTATGTGTTGAGATATACATTATTTATTTTCGTCAGGCATGGATATGCTCGAATGAACTTTCCTTTGTGACGTTCTTTCTATAAAAGCAATATACTTTTTGCTAAATATGTAACTAGGTTCTGTAATGATTGAAATTGCAGAAGAGAATGCTTTTGAGAGGAGAAAGTGCCCCAAATGCAAACCACTCTGTCAGCTACTGTTGGGTCGAATAAACTGCATGCTGTGCATGGACTTCAGGAAAACTCCAGATAAACCAATTGCAACAACCCATATCAAATACCCCATTTCTGCTGACCTTTTTTTTTTTTTTTTTTTTTTTTAAACTCTAGCTTTGGCCTTTTGTGTTTGAAGGGGAAAGGTTCAGACACTAGAGATTTAATAGCATTTAAGAGATCATTGACAAAACAGAATTTGTTTATTTAGAAAGGTGACTGCCAACTTCAGAACACTATGTGGAGTAAAACTGTTGTTTGCTGTATTATATATCCTGTTTGCGTGTAGTTACAGGTTTTCCCCTGTATGAAAGAAATATTCTTCCTCATTCCTCTACAAAGAGTAATGATGCTAGTCAAAGGGAGCTTTTAAATTCTGTAAGGTACAGTGCAAATTAAAGAGTGAATTTGAACTTGAAGAGAAAGAGGTCATTTTTAAATCAAAAGGGGCACTCAGAACCTCAAAGACACTGGGCCATGCTACTACAAATATGAATTAAGTGTTTGAGCTCTGATGTTCCCACTTGCCTGTGTGAATGTCACAAGCAAAGGTTTATGTTAGTAGGTCTGGTAGAAAATAGTTACTGGGAGAAATTTCAGAGTAGTTTACTGAAATATGATTTCTATAATATGCTGCTAAGCTACAATAACAGAAGAAAATAAAATGTTAAGGCATATAATTGTTTTGTTTCAATTACTTTAATATTAGAATATTAATTATTTAAAAATGAATAGAAAGAAACTTTATATCACTGACTTTGCATTAATAAGTCTCATTATACAAATCCAGGAGTTTTTGTGGCCCAATCAAGAACTACTTAAGACACGGTGATGGTCAAGAAGCTGGAGGTAGAAAATGTTTCAGTACAGCTACAGAATTAACATGTGTTATGACTCTTTAATTATTTTCGCCAGATTTTAGACTTGATGCCTTAAGTAGGTATAGTTAGAACAAACAAGAAAAGCAACATGTGTTGGATAGATTTTTCTTGGTTCAGAATGAATACTACTAATGATTATATAATGCTTTCAAAGTAGTAGTAGTAGAAAACTACAGGCATGTAAAATTTTTTCCTCACTCTTTGCCTTTTTCTCATTCTTCTCAAGAATTTGAAAATCCAAAGGGGAGAAAGAATACATTTCTTTAGATTCACATAGCCTCAGAAACAGACCACTTAGAGTTTAAAAAAACAAGCACTCCAAACTTCTAAAATAAAAATTTTCATTTAAAACATTGATAGGTTTTTTTTCTCAAAAATTAGTTCAAGTTCTAGAAGTAATTTCTCAAAGAGATCTTGGGAAAGCACAGCATGGGAAGTATAAATGATTCCTCTGGTTCTGTCCATCAGGCGCAGTTGGTACATGATTTGGGGACATTTTCAATTTTACTTTTTGAAGTTCCCTTTGTACTGAAGCAATTGCTACAGACCAGAATGCTGGTCTAGGAAGATGTATGAATGCCTTAAACCCTTGCAAATCAATGCTAACTAATAAATGAATATTGGAAAGAGTTGTTATGTTTACAGTGCTATCAAAGCAGAGTAAGTAGCCTTAGGAATTGTTGGTTTTCTTCCTTTTGCTTTTTTTATTCATGATCCATGTTTGCTTCCTTTGTTCACGCTGCTGAACTAGAACTTAAGATCCTCGGGTTAGGAACTGTCACGTTTGGGAGGGTGGCGGTGCACCAGGTTCACTGGTCAGTAACATCTCAGCAGCTCTTAATGCAGCCAATATTGGGCTTAGAAAACTGAGTGTCTGACATCTCAGTGGAAACCTGCCTCCTTTTTCACTCTAACATCTTGTTTGTGCCAGTTGTCAGCAGGGCGTAGTAGTTGGGCCAAATATCACCAGATTTTTACTGTTCTTTCAGCTACAAATGAGGTCTTGTCCTGGAAAAAAAGAGGCTGGCAACTGGCACGCTGTTTTTGTGACAGCAAGGCAAAGAAAGAAGCAGGCTAGCCCGGATGTACTGACGTTTGGCTGAGAAGTTCAAAGGTGGTTTTTTTATAGCTGTTTGAGACACTGTGGCCAGAAACCTGTGGTAGATTTAGGGATATTAAGGTGGAGTCGTGCATTGTTCTGCTTGTAGGGGTATTCTTATATTTGAACCTCCCTCTCTTCAGAAATTAACAGGATAGGAAAAGAGGAAGGAGGAATCCAGAACCTAGAAATTCCCTAGCAGAGGTGCATGGATGAGAACGATTTTTTGGAGTATTTTTTTCTCTTTTTTCTTCTTAAATAATAATTTAAAAATCCTGAAAGGGTACTTCAAGCTATAATTATTCTTCCACAGGAAAGAAGGTAAATGTGTGTTGCTAATTCTGAAAAAAAATATATTAAGCAAAACGATATGAGCAAAACCAGGATTCACAAATGTGGCAAAAGGTGACCAAAAGGAAAGTGATTCCGCTGTTAAATTTTCCTAGCATCTGTCACTGTAGTAGTGTTCAAAGGTTTGTTTGAATGATTTTACTTTTTTTTTTAAATTTTTTTATTATTTTTTTTTTAAATTTGTAGTTTGTGCCCATTTTTTATGGCTGCATTATCCCTTAAGGGGATACTGTGACTGGAAAACTAGAGTGCTTGTCTTGGAGAGGATGAGGGAAACAAGAACATAACTTGTTTAACCGAGGAGGCGAGAGGATGGCAGGACAGGGCCTGGGAGGACCATAGGGAGGGCACAGACAGGGATTCTGCATTTTTGGAAGCAAGCTTGTAGGATTTCACTATCTAAAACGTCACGAAGGATGTGAATTACGCTGCCATTGAGCGTGAAAACTTTTTGAAGTATATTGAGCTGAAGTTCAACCTCAGTAAAACTGAATATGTGCCAAACTGGTGTCTTCCTGGAGGTGCAAGTTTTCAGAATTAAAAAATAGCATGCTCTACTTTATTCTGAAGGCCTGAAGGGAGGAAGCAGTGATTCCTTGGTTAATTTTAGTTTAGGTACTGGTTTATTAGATATATTCTTGCACTTTTTTAGTTCTTTGTCAAGCCTTCATATCTCTTCTATACTTCCTAACTACTAAGACCATTTACATTCATGGTGCTGAGAAAAATGGTGTGAAGTCCTTGAGTGCTATTTGGTTTTGGTTTATATTTGCAGTTTTGAGACTAAGGTTAAAGACTGACTGCCAAAAAGGGATTGTGAATATTGGATAGCTTTAGCTATTTGGTGACTGGGGTTGGTGATGGAGACCCATGAAGGTGTGGAAGAGCAGCTGTGCCATCCTGACGGGATTTCCTCTGCTGGGATGTAGTTCTGGGGAGCCTCAGTCCCCGTTCCTGCTGCCTGGGAGTGCTGCCCTGAAGCTGCAGGCTGGGCCTGAGTTAACCTTCTGCGTTAATGGCACTGTAATTTCTGTGTGCTTTGCATGTGTCTTGCCTAAAAAAGTCTTTGTGAGAGGGGGGCGGGATATTTCTAACCTTTGAATGTATCAGTCTGCCTTGTTAACACGAGGGATGTTTGCTCGTGTGCCATCTGCCTTACGGCTCTACTGAGGTGGTGGAGCCTCGTGAGGGGTTGCAAGTTTTTGTCAGCATCTACAATTAGGAAAAAAACCTAACAGATTTCTCGTTTCCTCTGTTTTCCTGTCCTGTGCTTCTTGCTGAGTGCAGCTGCTTTAGCAGGGTATTGATAATGTATTTCTGGAGATAAATCACTGCTCCTTCCCTTGAGCTGTGGCTGTGGATTAGCAGTGCCGTGCGGGTCAGACTGCCTCCTGTTCTCCAGCTGCAGAGGAAGAAAACTGTAACCTCATTTCTTGTGTGGGTCTAGCAAACTTATAGTCAGCTCAGAAGGCAAGTGGGCTTTTATAGCATGATTAAAACAGCCTGGCATTGTGTGGTGTTGTCAATATGTGACCATACAAACTTAAATGCCATATCGTCAGGGAAGAAGATGAGCGATGAGCTCTGGATGGGAAACTCCAAATTTCTAGGTCACTGACTGAGAGTGTAACTCGGCAGAGGCCAGAGCTTGTTATTGTTTTGTGGTTTGCATTTGGTCTCCTTCCAGGTATCGGGACCAGAGTGCTCCCAGCTTTGAGGCCCTAACCCCCGACTGAGCTCCACAGTCACCGCACAGTCCCGCCACAGCTGGACCTGCTTCCCAGCTCTCTGCTTCTGCCCCTTCAAAAGTTATTCAGTTGTTAGTCTAATCTGCGTTTTATTACTGCAGAACGATTAATGAGGTAATATTTTTTTACGATACATACAGATTGTGCCTGTGTAACTTTGTTGTACTGAGGAAGCTTGAGGTCAAATACCTTGACCAGAAAAGCTGAGATTTTCAGGGTTGAGCAGGAATAGTGGGGCAATGCATAAAAACGGTTTTGGTAATAGTATACCTGAGCAAGAATGAAGCAAGTATTGCTCCATTTTCAAAACAATGCTACCAGTATATTTATGTGTTAGAACTTGGGAGGTGGTGTCTTTGGCTAGCTGTCTGTGCTAATTCTGCTTGGTAACCTAAGTGACCTTATTTTTTTTTTCTTCATGTAAGGAGCGTTATGGATTATACAACCATTTTTTGTGATATCCTCTACTAGGAAATTTTACCCTCTGTTCCTGAAGAGGGCCAGACATTGAGAATTTTTAAAGCAGAACCTTAATAGATTCATATCTTTCTTCTAGTGTATTTCTTCTTGTTTTTATATTTGTGGTGAACTGTGTAGTCTTCTAAATGGCACTCAAATACTGCTTCTGTCGTTAATGGCCAAGCCATAGCTGGTATTAGTGCATATGGTTAGATGCTTAGTTACTTTTCAAGCCTCAAAACCTGGTAGTACTCAAATGATTACAGTTCTGAATGTAGTTGTGATAGTTGTCCTAGCTCCTTACAGGCTGCTTTCTTTAAAATACGGTTTTATATATAAACATATTTTTATTCCTGTCTGTCAGCATGGAAGTCTTCAGAAAAGATTTTACCATACTTCATTTTGTAGGTGAGCATCTCCTTTAACTTTGCTGATAGACTGTGAATATATTCTGTGTCTTCCTACAAAAATAGGAATCCTGCTATTTTAATTTTTCTCAAAAAACAGCATAGGAAATACTGTTGCAACATTGTGTAAACCATGTAGCAGTTGTAAATGTAAGACCTTATAAGAGGGAAAGGAGATGTTACTTAAAATAAGAACTGAGGGGAAGAAGATTTTCACTTGCCCTTATAGTCTCTTAAGCCCCAGAGGCCAGTCCAGCAGCTGAGCACCAGGACAAGGGTATTCATGGTGTCTGTCCTGCAAAATGGCACCATGATGCTTGTGTCCAGCTGGTCTGGAATCCCTGGCCATGGTATGGGAGGTGAGGATGCCAGGTGCCACATTATCCTTATGTCCCGAGTTCCTCTTTGGTTGCCAACAGATTTTGGATATGTTTTTGGAACGGACAGTGATCAGTGTCTCCATCCTGTCCCACCTCTGTGAGTTGTTACTAGTCATCATGGTTCTTTGTCTCCAGGTCTGGGTGTGCTGTGAAATCACAGGTAGATATGTGGGGGGTGGGTGTCAGGAATTTTCCGTCACCTGCTTCACCTGGGTGCCGTTCATACAGGCCATGCTGGGAGCCCCACTTCCCTGGGTGCCTCCACAGCCAGACCTTCCAGTTCATACCAGTCTGAGCCTCTTGAGTTACAGTTCTCTGCAATGCTTTTTAGAGCTTATAAGAATGTATTGAAACCAGGTAAATGTCCTTATAGTGGAGAAAGCAAACTACTTTCTGAAATAGATTAGAATCAGATAAAAAGTTAAAATGAAAGTTGAAGAACACAGAAGAGAAAAGCTTTTCCTTTTCCCTTTCAATTGTAATACACACAGCTGAAATCTTAAATGAACAATTTAGCCATGTGTTTTGGAGTTCCACGGAGAAGCATATGATAACCTATTTTTATTTCAGATGTGACTAGCCTCCTCCCCTGGAACTAACAAAGAAGCTGTTAACTCTGAAAGCTTGGTGTGTTTATGGTGGCTAAGAATAGCACTGCATGGCACTTAGTATTGTCCTCTTACAGAAGTCCAGTTCAGGTGCTGGCTATGTCTGCATGGTACGTGAGATTTTTTTGCCAGGTTTGTGCTGTGCCCTTGCACTTTCTCTGAAGGCTGTCATCTCTTTTTCTAAGGAGTTGCACAACTTCAGATTCTTGCTAGTTTGGCTTAGTTTTATTTGCGGTTAGCATAAATAAATTTATTCAGAAAGTCTAGTTAGAAATACAAGTGTCTTATGCTAACTTCTAAAAAAATATTGTTAGCTAGGGCTTCGTGTGAACTCAGCACTACCTTGTGCTGTTAGAAATGTAAAAAGTGCTGAGGAGCCTCAAAATACAGTTCCCAAACTAACCACAGGAGCAAAACAAATTTGTATAACTGACCTAGTGAACAGTCCTGGATCGTCTGGATGTTTTCTGATTTTCATATTCATCAAATGTTTTTTTCCCCCCAAGAAAAAATTAAAATAGGCATTCCAGACCATCACCAACTCAGCAGCTGACATTGCTGTTTTTCTGTAGAGTTTGGTGAACAAAAGGCCCTGGCTTTAAAGAGTACGTTTGGTAAACAGAAAAACACAGGCAGCTACACCATATTTAAAAACAGAATTTACAACAATGTTGTAAGATATGTATGTGCCATCACAAGGCTATTTATGCTCTAGTTGACAAATAATCAACCTCTGCTATGTACTAACTTGTTGGTTAGTTGTACTGGAAACTAAAACCCATCAGATTTGAATTTTCAGAAGAGCTGATCCCCTCAGTTCAGGGCAGAAAACTTTATTTAGGGAATATGTTCAGGTATGATTTTTTGGTTGGTTGGTTTTGACAATTACATTTAGATATTTACCTGGATGTGGGAAAAAATGGGTTTTGTCGTGTTGTTTTGACTCCTCAGCAAACTTGCTGTAAGAATACATTTTGAAAGTGCTGATTTTTTTTTTTTAAATCTTTTCCTAAATTTCTTTTCCTCCTCAGCATGTTTGTGTTAAATGTGACAGATTGAGTTAGTCTTCAGAGGTTTATTTCCCTTTCCAGTTCGTATGTTCATATGGAGGATTACTAGGCAAAACTGACAGAATTAGAACGTAGAACAGTTGTTCTTTCCTGAAATTGATACTTAATGCATGAGACTTACTGTAACCCTGATCTGTGTGTGCTTGAGCATATTCCAATGCTCAAATGTATTTGTTTGTTTATTCTCTTTGTTTAATCTGTGTGTGTATATCTAACACTTCAGTTTTCAAACCATACCTCAGTATCAGAAATACTGTTATAATATTTGACTGCTTCACTAGGCAGTTACTTACAAAGATGTGAAAATGCTCTGTAAATGGACCTAGTCTGGGCTAATGTAATGTTTGGAGCTTTAATTTGTAGAAATATTTTTCATCTGAAATATTAATATGCTTATACGGAGCATATAAAAAGAAATTAAATTAGTTTCTTAAGATTCTTTTAAAATAGGTTGTTCTTTTTTAGTGATACATGATTTGAAGTTATTGGTTACTTTATAACTGATGCTCCAGAGTCCTTTTCCAAAATAGCTTTTTATAGCAAGGCTGCCAGTATTCATTACTTTTTGCATTTATTCAGGAAAGGTATCGGTTTGACATTAATGAGGATAATTGAGGATAATGAGCATAATAAGCATAATGAGGAAAAGTCTTCTGCTACTGGAAGCTGAAATTGCCCTCTTCTCACTTGGAAAGAGTAAGCAGGCAGTGGTAGGGGGGGGTTAAACAAACTAGTTTGGGTTGTTGTACTTGGTGAGAGAACTCTTTGCAAAAGCTGTTGGCTTCTGACACTTTTTTTGGAAATAATATAGAGCGTAAATTTGTTGAGCATATTGATATTGTTTTTTCTTTCAGTACAGTGCATCGATAGGGTTTTCTGTATCCTTAATTCTTCAATCTGAGGATATGGAGTTTTGTTTTTCCAGAGAAATGTGGGTTAGGAAAGATGAGAGAAGGTATTTAAGTTTCTTTTTCTGTTTGCTGGTTAACAAAGGCATGCCTATGATCACTTTGACCTTGTTACTTGATGCATTTTTTGATGTGTGGTGTATATGTATCTATTAATACGTTGAAAAGAAACAAAACCTCATCACAGATGATGTTTCTGGTGACAAGTGTTAATTTGAATTGTCTATGCTGCCCATATATCAGTGTGTTTGTATTCCTTTGATGCTATATCCTTGCCTTAATTTTAGTTTTTTAGGTACTACTGAAAGCTTCTCTTTCTCTTCACGTAATTAGTGTACCTTAAAAATGATATCTTTATTCAGAGTAAGTTCACTCTCATCAGTGCTGTGGAAATGTGTGCTTCCTTAACTTGTAGAACAGTGAATATGGAAATCTGGAATAAACACTACCAAATAAAATTCCCTTCCATTCTCTTTCTACTCTTCTAGTCCTCAGACATGACTAGTATATCTTTCCACTGCTGCTTTTGCCTCCCTTATGCTTTTTATTTTAACATCACTTAGCCAAGCATTGATGTAATGTTACTGCCTTTGTTAGCTCATGCTTAACATAGGATTCAGAGCGCCAGTGTATTTCTAGCCTGGTGCAGTGTTCATTTGATAGCCCAGGAAGGAAAAAATGGATTTCTCTGTTAGTAGTAAAAGTTCTGCTCTCTGCCCCGCTTCCCCCACCTTCATGGGCTGAGCAGGGCATGCCTTCCATACTAAGCAGGAAGGGTGTGGGGGAGAATGTGTGCATGCAAGGTTACCTGCAGACTTATCTGTCACTTGGGAAGTTGACTGTCATTCTGTGACTTTCAAACTGCAGTCCAGCACCCAGGAGGGGGAATGAGAAGAAACCAAACTGCCCCCTAGCAAGCTTAAATTTGCTCAGTAGGAATCTGCATCCCCCTTGGAAACTTCCTCTTAAAAAAACACCCCTCTGCTAATGGCAAAATACTGCAAAATATTGATACAGGTGGTAGGATTATACCTATCTGCTAGGCTGAAATGGATACCTTATTTCTAGGTCCTTATTGGTGAAGTTTGTGTCAATGCTGCAGCCACGCTGGGAATCCAGCAGTGAGCCATAGGGCGGTGTCACTATTTTTAGCTATTATATCATCAAATAAAGTTGTAACTGCTCGTGTTTAGAAAAAAATTGATGGCATAAATCATTGGAATTGATGCCAGATGGCTAGACATCTGAGCCGAGCTCTTTCCAGTTGTCCTTCTAACTCCAAAAGTTAGAAGCGAAGGAAAGATGTGTGGTGCTTTCATGTGTTAAGGTATCTTGGCTATTACATGAATCCACAGTACTATCTAAAAGCATGAAAACCATGACTGGTATGGTGAAGAGTCTGAGCTTTTAGGCCCCCTTGAAAGGCAGGGAATACTACTAGTTCAGACTTAGCAGTGGCTTGGTTTACATTTTCTGAAGGGCAGGTGGAGCAGAAGAACTAAGCCATATGCTAGTCTATCCTTGCTCTCCGTACTCAAAAGGAAGTTGTCTTTATTCCTGTTGCAGTAAGAATTTTAAATAAAAAATGTGTCAGATAATGCTCTTCAAAAACGGTAGTGTAAGCCTTTTTTTTTTTCCCCTTTTCAATTTAATCATGCTAGAATAGAATTGTTTCTGTGTTTCATCACTGCTAAAGGTATGACTTAGAATGCTGTAGAAACCTAACATTGAGATATAGGAGGTAAAGAAGCAATTTTAGGGTTTTTATGCTTACATGGTTACTCTTGAGGGAATACAAAATTTGTAAATGAGTGAAACTTGGCAGTTACATATGCTCAGTTGTTAAATGTTTCAAAATAAACAGGTATCAGGATACATACCTTTATTACTTGACATCACAGCACTAATACTTTGGTGCTGTGCAAAGTATTTTGACAGTAGAGTCATGTTAAGTCTTCACAATGACTACTGAGAAAGAAGACAGTAGGTAATAGATGTGTGCTTGGGGGGGTATCTGTTCTCTGAAAAGTTTGGAACTTGATTACAGAACTGTTTTCCAGCAGAAATTCATGTATTAAATCTAACTTTATTATATGTGCAGCTTTAAATTTAATTGAAAGCTACAGTTGTATGAAACTTTAGGACAGTAGAAGCATTTCTGAAAATTACCATTGGGAATTTAACTTCTAGCCCTGAACCTTTACATTCCTGCCATTATCCTACTTCCATACATGATGGATTATGTTCTAGGTTGTGGACAGATGAGAGAGAGATTTACCCTTTACATTCTTTTAAGCTGATCTTGCATGGCAACAGCTTTCTCACTATGAAGCAAAGTAGTTAGGAAGTACGCTATTGAATAAATTTTATGTCTTTCTAAGTGAAGGTTTCTGTGAGTTAAAAATAGGATTTTTAATTAAAATGGTTTGTCTGAAGAGGCTTTCTATTCTGGATGTTTTTATAGAAAATAAATTACATGAACTATGTTTTTAATGGTCTGTCACTTTAATGGTCAGGATTTCCTGATGGCATGCCATAATCAAGAGTGACTGGGCAGGACTTGAGACAATTGTGTTCAAACAGATTTCCTCTTCTCCTTCTAATTTTTATGCTTTAGTACATTGTTTTCCAATGTGTATAGTTTGGTCTTTTGGCATCTTGTGCTATCAAAACTATTTTTTTGTTTTCCCCTTTTTTTTTTTCTTGTCTGATAATAATCTACACTCATCATCTGCCATAGAAGGCTCTATAAAGCAATTCACGTAATGAGTTGTACTTTTTGCATGTGCTTGTAACGATTTCAGCTGGTATGCCCCATCTGTGTCCTAGCTGTTAGGTTGTTAAGGTGGATTTTTGTTTTTTAAATGTAAATACATAAAATAGGTCCTACATACATCTTAGTGGGGTTTTTATTTATTTAATTTTAAACTTCTTGTCTGTAAAGGTAGTTGCTTGCACCATCGATGGGACATTCTGCCCTGCCATCCCATACTAAGTTAGAATGACGTAGCATTCATCAGGCGAGCTTCAGCAAATATGTTTGAGACTGTAGCTTGTTAGCAGCCTTTGCTGCTCTCAAGTCCAGCATTCTCAGTGAACAGGAAGAGCCCAGAATGACTGATAGCCTGTTTCTGACTGGCTGCCCTGGATGTCCTGACACTGCCCTGAATGTCAGATCTGACCTCTTTTTCAACCATTAAATTTCTTAATAAAAGTATTTGTGTTTTCTACCTTCTGTAGATAAAAAATACCTGCCCATCTGATATATGGGACTGTACGTGATACACATGGCTGTTGTTCTTCCTGTTCAGTCACAAATTTCCAGAGGAGCAGGTTCTCTATATAGAGTATGAGGGTAACGTTACTTTGCTAACAGTTGTTAAGGATTGTTGGGATTCTTTTGTTAATTTTTTTTCAGCCCAAAAGAAAGCTTTGCTTAGGGATAAACACTTAAACTGGTATTTTGCAATTCAGTAATGGTGCTGCTTTTCACAGATGAGGGAGTTTCAGATAGGTTTTGTGGGGTTCCTCCTTCTCACCTATGTATAAAGGTAAGAGGAATGACTAGCATAGTCCTTAAGAACTGGCAAAGCCAGTAGGATTTACTTGGAGAAGTTCACAGCTCAGTTTCTCTATTGTCATGTGTCTTGAGTTTAGGCAAAATAAGCATTTTAAAAATTATTTTCCTGATTTTACCTCTCTGATTTATTTTATCTTTCTATTCTAGAGTTTCTGGGAAGAAATAATACACCTTTTTTATTTTGAGACTTCTCAAAGTAAAGTAGGGAAGAGACTACAAGATAGAAAGTCCTTTACAGGGGCTAGAATGTTTGCTGGTTAGAATTTGCTCAGCCATTAAAGCAGCTAGGCAAAAAGAATTTCTTAGTTTCTTCACAATACTTTATCAAGGAGTGTCTGAATATGAGTATGAAAAAGGGGGAAAGGTGCTATGTGGCAGAGAATGTAGCAAAAAGTCTCTAGAAGGTTTTGGTGGTGGGGAGTTTAGAAGCAGGAGAGAGACCTTTCAAAGACTTGTCTATGTTTGACATGCAGGGGACTGACTTCGTGCATCTTGACTGTGTTTGTAGATGTGGAAAAGATGGAGGAGAAGTTTTCTTCTGAACTTAAAATTGATTTTTATTTTTTTTTAAATTAAAAATAACAAACCCCATCACTTTTAAGTTTGAAGCAATATTACCAAAACTTATTTCTCTTTCACTTTCTCACTTGCAGGACACTGGTTAGATTTCTAGAAAGCATTATGCCAAATGAAAGTCTTGAAATCTACAGTTTATGAATGAAATTCCTTCCCAGGATATCCTTCATGTTTTAGCCGTATACTTAATCAGGTACCTGTTGAAATAAACTTATCTTCTGTTTATTGGTGCAGCATTCATTTATGTTTCTTTGCTCCAGAGCTTGGATGAATGTAATATAAACACATCTGAAGGTCTTCAAATAAATTGTTGATAGGGAAATGTTTCTACTGCTGAAGTGAAATGTAAGTTCAGATTTAGACATGGAGGGGAAGTTACCGACACACATACAACTTCCTCTCTCTGAAAGGTTTGACTTGGCTTTGCAAACGTTGCACTGAACCATACTGCTGAACTAAGCTAGGTCTAAGCCTGTTTCTACTTCACAGGTGGATAATCCATGCATTTTATTAACGTGACATTTCATAAATGCATGACAGAAGTATGAGCTACCACTGCTGGTTATTTAATTCCTTTCATCAAATTCACATAAAATCAGTGAAAGAGAGAGAGGTGAATAAGAATTTGCAGTCTGAGCTTTTAGTGCATGTAGCTTCTTAATGGGATAATGGTTCTTTGCCTGTTCATGTAGTGTAATTGGACATGTGGAGCTATGATCTTTGTTAAACATTTTTCCAAAGATAATTCACTGTATACTATAATCCAGAGAAAGGAGAGAGAATGCCATACTTTGTGTCACTGGATAAATTAGTTGTATAGTCTGTATTGAAAACAACAGGATGTTTGTTCATCATGGACTATGTAACCAGACTAAGATATGAGAAATATGGGAGAAAGAGCAGATTTTTTTCTTGATTTATGTATATTCTAGTGTATTTGGAGTGATGTCAGTTTCAACCACTGTGTTTATATTTGTTGTGTTACTGATCAGTAGATGTATGTTACATAAAGCAAAGGAGTATCTAAGTTATGCAATCTGTGAAAATTTGTGTGTTCGGTGGCCCTTAATTGATAAATAATTTCACTGGCAAAAACTGTGGATTTTATCCACATTATTTAGGTTATCTTGCAAATGGTATATGACTGTGGTATCAGGAGGTTGCTGTGCCTCTCCTTTCACTTTCGGTTTTTCGAGGTTTTCATACCTCTATCAAGAATACTATTTTTATTAGGTACTGTTTTTTAAACATGTCTTAAGAATTATTCAAAAAATGGCATCTGACAGAAATTAATTATATTGAGAATAATACACATCACTGAAAAAAAGGGAAGAGCATTTTTTGTATAATGAAGTGGTTAAAATAAGGGTGTTTTACTGTAATCTATTAGCACAGTTTAAAATTAGTAACATTTTGTTGGTAAATGAGTGTTCATGAAATAAATGGAGAAATCTGGATGAATGCAGTATAATGCAAAAGTATCCACCATCTCTGCAGACTGCTGACTCCAGCACTTGCGTGATGCTGGCAAACCAAGGAACGAGCCAGAGTCATATGTGCAGTGGTGCTGGCTGTGCATGAGATCAGCTGCGGTTCAGTTACAGCTAGAGCTAGTAAGGTAGTAATAAGTCCAATCTATGAACGGACTCCATTCACTATCACTAGTGGTACATAGTTTGGACAAAAAACAGTGTAGTAGGCCTGGCTGGTCTGCTGTGCTGTCACATGCTTCAGCAACCTTCAGCAACCCAGGCTGGATAGATGAATAGCAACTGCATCCTCCCATCACTATTCTGAAAGCAAATCCAAGAGATAAAAGTGAAGAATGGATCTTTCTTTATATTTGTCTGTAGACTGAGGGCTAAGATTTGGAGTGTGCATCTGTTATTAGAGCAAGTGTTGTCTTCATAAAGATTTTCACCATTTCTCTTGTTCAAATCGTGAGGCTTTTCCACTGATAGGAGTAAGGAGACTTTGGAATAGAAACCTGATGTTCTACAGGAACTGTAGAACTGTGAAATAATGATAGAGTTTCTGAAGAAGTTGTGCACCCTAGAAAACAGACTGCTGGTCTGGGAGGCAGGAAAACGAAGTTTAACTTTTTGGTTCTGCTTAGAATTTCTTGGGATGATGCTGGATAGGTTGCGATTCCTTTTGAGCATTGATGTCCTTATTAGGAGAAAAATAATGATTCCTTTGGGAAAATAACTGAAGATTTGTTGCTATGAAGCACTCTAACAATTGTTACAGATGTGTTTCCATGTATATTAATATAATTTCTGTGAAGGATGAAGTGTTCTAGATGTTTATCAGTGTAGAAGACAAGGAGCTTAATTAAAATACCTTTAAGTAACCACACAGATCATATTTTCAATCTTGAGGAGGTTTTGTTTTGCCAGTGGGACATGCAAACCCTATTCTGCAGCAAGTATCACAGGAAACTTAAAAGTAACTGTGATATTATATGTGCTGCAAAAATAATAACAGAAAGCTTAATCATTAAATGTAAGCTGTGTGAAATGATTTACTGCCTTAGCAGTGAACTTTAAAAATAGTAACCAAGCATATCATCTGCTTGATGAAAACTGTGGAGGCCCTATCAAAAGTGCATTGAGTATCCTTATTTTCTGTTTGGATACCTTATTTAAAAACCATAAAATAATTCTAGATGTATTTTCAGGTATCTCAAAAGTGGGGAGATACCTGATGGAAGGTTTGCTTCAGTCAGACCAGTCCAACTTCTTGAGAAACAGCAGCAGCTGAAAGCGTATTTCAGTTGTAGGAAAAATGTGAAAAACTTAGTACTATTTAGAACACGTGAAGTGTCAACACTTGGCGAAGTGTAAAGTAGTACCAAAAAAATTGTATGACAGCTAAAAATCATTGTTTCATATTAGCCATGAAGTAAAACGCACTCATAGACTGTCACAGGCTGGGATGTGTTCGTTACGCTTTGGTACCTGCTTTGTGTGTTTGAATCCTGAATAATCTTGTTGGTAAACAGGATACTACTTACATCTCAAATACTTGACGCATTTGGGCTATACAGAGAGAAGCAGGGTGATAGAAACAAGTAACCTTTATGGACATTTGTGTTTAAGACGAAACAACATTGTTTCTCATTTAGCATTCATCTGGGTGTGTTGCCTTTTGACTCAGGAGTATGTTGGCTGTCTAATTATCCTTTGTATTGTTTTACTGTTCCTTCAAACTATCCAAACAATTTGGTGTGGCCCTAGCAACCAAACAATATTGTTTAACAGAGATTTCCTATGGCACTTGCTCCCAGATTTCCCACATAGCACTAGCTTGCATCAGAGCAAACAAGCAGGATATTGTTTCAAGTGAGTAACAGTCAGTGTTTTCAAGCAATTTATGGAAGTAGGTGAGGTTTTTTTGAACTGTTGCAAGTGGTATGATTTTTTTGTTCCGGATTTCATCTGAAGTTCTGTAAAATGGTCCATGTTTTGAAGCTTCAAAATAATTTTTGAAACTCTAATTTTTTTTCTGGAAGCTAAGAGCAGAGAACGGCTTATGCTTTGATGGCAAAGAATAGTAGAAAGAAATTATTTAATCCTGTCCTGTAATGAGATTTTTTTTTCCATTAAACATGCTATTTAAAATACACTTAGACCCTTCCTACGGTGTTACTGATAGTAAGTTCATGAGTAAATGAATCCCACTGAACATAATTATACCAGATAACAATGTTGTTTGACCTAGTTAAGAAATCTGATAATAGATTTTGACTTTTCTTTAAGGAACTACTATGTATCTTCTTATTAAACACAGTCAAGCTCCCTCCCCTTTTTCCTTCCTGTGTGGATTTTTTTTACGTAGCAGATAAACCCATGAACATTGTCATATGCAAGGCAAGAGTCGTAAATGTGGACTATTAATGCTGTCATGAATTGGAGTCCTCAGCAAGTTCATAGATAAAAGTAAATCCTAGTCTTTTATTCTGCCTTTTGAATACACTGGCATTTCAGCAAAACTAAGATAATTGTAATTCTCTCACGGCAGCATTTATAATTGCTTCAGTTTGACATTTTGCCCTTGTTTTTTTGGGGAGGTTTATTACCAACTGAAGAGTTTGTGCATGTGAACGCAGAGGTTAGTAACATGTACGGCTGCAGGATAGTCTTAACTCTGCTTTGCTGCTGGAAGAGTAAAAAGGCAAGTGCTGTCCCTCCATTGACTTTCGTGTTTTGCTGGCATAAGCATATGTGCAGTCATGTGGTGAGTGAATTGGACAACTGATTGTGTCAAAATTAACCTGGGAAAAAAAAAATTAATACGTATGCTGCTTTTCCACTTCTCAGTTCATTACGGAGCTGCACGCTTACGTTCGCTTGCACAGGAGTAGGAGGCGGTACAGGAAGAAGATGGCTGGCTGGGAGGGGTTGCATCCTCTGACAGTACTGCAGCTTATGCCGTCTGAAGGGGGCTGTGTGAAACGTCCCGAGGAGTGGGGTCTGTGACATTGCAGACTGATGTAAGGCAGTCCTGGTACCACATTTCCCTGACTTGATGGTTGTGCCCTCTGCTTTGCCCTGAAATTGTCACAGCACATCTGGGAGCTGGTGTGGTTGTAGTCCAGTTGCTTCAATTTTTCTTGCCGGGGTTAGATTTTTGTCCAGTTTACCCATTCTGAGTTGATTTCCTATGTTGTCACGTGAGGGTGGTAGGAGGATTTGTCTGCAGTATGCCTGGATTTAGGTCAGTCTAAACAGCGTTTCCCTGATCTTGAAATAAATAGATTTCTTTTAACTTGGAAATTTCTGGGATGGGAATGTTTCATCCTTAGTGATAGAGGCTGTTTTGAGGCTTTGGAAGTTAACATGCTGAGATGGTCTCTTACTCAGGATTAGTTTACTAACACTAAGTAAAGATAGTACTTTGAAGATGACCAGCTCTCAATTTTTTCCTGATTCTTAAATGACAGGGACTTTTAAAGGCAGTGTTTTGAAGATGAGACAGAAGTGTAAGTGTATTGTGTAAACACTTTAAGACTTGTCCACGTGAAAGCGAATCTAGATGTAGTTCTGGGTTAAGGAGCACATTAGTGCTTCTTAGTTTCCTTAGAGAGAGAGAAGAGCTGGCTGAATACCAGCTTCTCATTGTTAGGAACATGGACTGGGCCAGAGCTGTTGTGGCATGTTCCCTTAAGTCCCCAGTCCTGATAATGTGGGGACTGTGGCATGCTCCAGTAGGTAAGTCGAGAAGGAGCCAAAGCAGCTACTTTGCTAAGTTCCTTCTGACCAGACACAGCTAATGATGTTCCCAAGGAGATTTAAACTTCTCGCATTTCTTTCCAGTCTATTACCTTCAGTATATGATTTAAAATAATAGAGAGTCCAGTTTGTCTGTTGAGTAGAACAGAGCTTTAGCTTTCTTAGAAACTCTCACGTTCGGGATAGAAACAACTGTTTACTTAGAAATGTGTGGTATCTTTTAGGATACTTGATTTTTCTTAGGTACTTGATTTTTTTTTTATTTTGTTCGTCTGCATGCAGATGGAGATGAAAGAAGAGTTCTTCATAATCTGTGTATTGCAACATTTTTCTGTTTTGTCTGTCTCATACTTGGTGTTCCTGTCTGTTACCTGCTATGGCTAGGGTGGATATATTCCTTCTTTTTGCCTCTCCTGAAACCTCTGTGCTCTCCTCCTTGAACACGTGCATCTCTCTTGTTTCCCGGGTTGCCTTTGGGAGTATTGGGGCTAAAGAATGACAAGAGTGCAGATGCTGGAGAATGTGGACATTGTGAAGAAAATTTTTTTAAAGCGCCTGACACTTTTATGCTTCTGTACTGAGGGACAAGCTAATCATCAGATATGGGATAAGAACAAATTCTTCTTTAAAGTCAGATGGTTTGGGTTGTCATTATTCTTTTGTAGCATGCACTTTATTCTGTTTCTTAATGCCTTTGTTTACTTCCATCTAGCGAACTTCCACTACAGGGATCTAGAACGTTGTCTTTGATCTCCCATTGCCTGTGCTGTGTGGCACATGCTTTTCTGTGTCTTTTAGGACCTCTGTTACCAAGATCAAAGTGCTAGGTCAAAATGTTAGAGGATGTTCAGAAGTGCTTTATGGCATGCAGTGTGCCATTTTGATGTTGCCCTTGGTTGCCAGGAACTCAACTCTGCGACCTTGGCAAGTCCTTCCAGCCTTGAAGATGGCATACTGCAATTTATGTACAGGAAAAAATATGCACTACTTCAACTATGAGTTTGTACAAAAACTTAGGGGAAAAAAACACGACTACTATCATCACCTTATGCAAGGAAACCTTCCTTTTTGATTAGAGGCTAAGGTAGTTGTGACTGTTCTGACTCCTGCTGAATTTCTCACTTCACTAAAATGTTTGATAAATCATTACTTTCAATGGAAGTCGAGGAGATCTGTGTTATGTAAAATGTAACTTTCTGAACTGATAGAAGAAATTATGAAGAAGATGTGAAGTACCAAAGGTTTGGTTTTCATGGCAATCATTATTTTCATGGATGAGTTGAACACTGAAAAAAATGTTTGAGCAAAACCTGTGGATAATATTTAGCTAATAGGAATTGCACATGTACAACTTGAAAAGACAACAGTTTTGCAAGTTCATCAAAACTGGACAAGTGCATCTCCTCACACTTTAACTGCAAAAAGCCTTACCTGAGCAAAGTGCAGTATAAAATACAATAAAATAGACTGAGACTTGGCTCCTTTCCTTGTCTTAGGAAAATCTTACCATAAAAAGTTAACAATTCTTAATACCAATTCCTAATATCAATAAAAAAAGTAACATTTGCAGTTGTGGAATATGCTAGAGAAATATCAGATCTTTCTGGGTAGATCTAGGGCATCAGTAGAGATGTCAATATTTATTTTGATTTGCAGTGTGTAGGACAAGAATTGTAGTTATTTACTGTGGTTGGTATGTGTGTGTTAAACTCATACATGAGTTCTGATACTTGATTTTCAGTACTGCAGTTCAGATTGAGTGGCAGCTATGATAATATTTTTGAGTTGTTAGGGAGGAAAATAATAACAAAGATGCGTAAATATGTGTAAACTTAGTATATGACAATTTCAGTATAGAGGTGAAAGCAGTAATCCTTAGGGGGGAGGCTAATATATTCATTGCTATTTATATTGATAGATTCATTATTATTTCTGATAAGGAACAAGTTTTTCAGATTTGTGACTAAAGGGTAGATAAAAAATAGTTAGTATGACATATTTAGAAAGGGTTTGCGTTCTTGTTAGGAAAATAAGCTCACCAAAAGTGCCAAGAGGGGCCAAAGAAGTATTTGTCTTGCAGATATTTGGACACCAAATAGAAACTTAAATTTCATGGACGATTCAGAAAAATGGAATCAAGCAGATGCCTCTCACAATACAAGGAGATAACTCTTTACATTGAACCTTTTGATTTTTAGTCATACTCAAACTGAATATACCAGTTATTAAAAGCTGTAATCTTTATCATGATTGTCATACAGTTGTATTCAGAAAGGGACCGTTTACACAGCGTAAGACAGTTTTTGGGGTTTATCAGTAACAAAAAATGAGTTACATTGTAAAGCTTTATGCAACTTAGAGTTGAATTCCCCACCTAGTTAAAAAAAATATATTATTTTTGGATGTTATAGCTAAGTTGTTTCCTCCTTCTGGTTTACAGAATTTACTGTGTGAATACGTGTGGAGCATGGGAAAGTAAAGAAGTGACAGTTACTGTGTTTAGAAGCTCTTCTTTATAGCTCTTTGTTTTTCTTTTTTTTTTTCCTACAGCCTCCACACCACCCAGCAGAGTAAATAAACGCAGAGTTTCTCCAAGTGTTGTTTCCACCTGGGAAAAGAGAGGCATCATCATGTCTAACATTACTATTGATCCAGATGTCAAACCTGGCGAGTATGTCATCAAAAGCCTCTTTGCTGAATTTGCTGTTCAGGCTGAAAAGAAAATTGAAGTTGTAATGGCTGAACCTTTGGTGAGTCCTTTTTTTCATAGTATCCCTTGAAATGGTCCTGCTTTTTTTCTAAAATAGTCTGTTTTATCGTATGTATGGCTACTGAAAAAAAATGTCCCCAGATATTGTTGACTTTTCAAAGGGATTACTTCAAGAATAAATAGGCTTTTGCAAACAGGGGTGGCTACCTGGATTATGTTTTATTGACTTTCATTAAAACTGTTACGTAGTGGTTACTGGAAACTAAAACTCTTAGTATCCATAAGTTCTGTAAAGTTACAAAAGGAAATAGCAACGACAAAAAATGTTTCTTCAGTACCACTGCAAAGTGTGTTTCCTGTTGATGTTTTTTGAAGCAATACTTTGACCATATACTTCAAGAAAAGATGCATTTGGTTTGTTTTCCAAAGTATTAACACCCAACACCTGGAAGAATATAGTAGCCAGCATATATTGCAGATCAGGCGAAATGCAAAATTCCATTGGCAGTCTAGATCACATGATCTTGAAATAAATGGATTTCTTTTAACTTGGAAATTTCTAGGATGGGAAGGTTTTTTTTAACTTGGAAACTTGCTGAGCAAGCTTCCAGAGTTTGCTTCTTCACAGCTTGCAGAGTGTTTGTGTGCAGAAGTGCACGTGTGAAGACTTGAGCCCCAGTTTTGAAACTTTAGGAAAAAATATTACTGTGAAGCAGTCCAAAAGAACACAAAAATGGGGCTAAGCACATTTTGTGGTGTTGCTGATGGAATCATCTTCAACTGAAACCATTAGTAGATCAAAGGCTGAGGAAAATGAAACATTTCTTTATATACACCTACTTAGGTATACATTATGTATGTGTGTGTGTGTGTGTACCAGACAAGCCTACAACTTAAATGGAACTTGTCTCTTTCCTTGTAGACATCCAAAAGACTCATGTATTCAGGAGGCTTTGATAAGAAAGCACAGAAACTTTGTAGGAAAAGGGCCATGCAGATGGTGAAGGGTATGTGGCTAAGAAATAAGAGGAGAGCTCTAGGGGTGTTGATGTTGTGGCTGGAAGGACAGGTTGCTCCACTCAGGGTGGCCTGCGTGCCTACTGCTGCGAATGCTGCTCCCTTGGCCCCTTTTCTGTTCATCTGCCAAACACATGGGGAGGGTGGTGTTTGACCAGAATGACATAGGTTGGCTGTGATTTGGATGAGCTGAAGAGGGCTTTTCCTGTACAACACACAGCTAGTTCAAAGTTAAATCTCCTAACCAGAATACTAGTAGCAAGGTAAATATAATAGGCCTGGAGTTCACTTGTGCTGCAGAACTTGTCCCTAGAGCAGATTAAATAAATGCTCTGACAACATTCTCAGGCTGTGTCTCCCTGCCATGCTGCTGACTGTTAAATGAATGTTTTAAAATCTGTTAATCATAGCAAATTGAAACATCTTGCCAAATTAAAAATTAGAAAACCCATGTAACTAATGAAATAATACACTTTTCAAGGAAGAGTGATTCCCAGCTCTGTTGTCTGGTGAGCCTTTATGGTGGTTGCATGAAGTCTGCCTTAGTCAGGATCTTTTACTAATCAGATCCTGACATTGCTATTTTGTGTGTATACAGTATGTATAAAATTCTTTGGGATAAAATAAGAAATTATAAATATTACTGGGGTAATCATTTGTGAAGGTCTTTTACAGTTCTCTCTGGGTTTATTTGCTAAGTTGAATTCTTTTAAACAAAATGTTTTTTAATGCAATCAAATGTAAATTTACACATATAGGCAGCATTCCTTATTTTATAGTGTTGGGAAGGAAGGACTATGTAGAAACCCAGACATTTAAGAGGTGCCAAAAGCTGGGGAAAAGTGAAACAACCTGAGCCTGTGTAACACAGAGGCAGAAGGAAATCCTTAGGTGTCTCAGTGAAGGGAATTACCAAAATGGTGAAGTGGTTTTATTTTTGTACATAGTATTTCATATAAATAGTGAATATTCAGTTCTAGTGTATGACATCTAAAATGAAAGACCAAAGGCTGAAAGGGCACAGGAAAAGCACCGACTTGAGAAAAGGCTTTAATGGAAGAGAGGAAAGCCCTTTATCATTTTAGTGTGATTTGAATTTGTGGGATGACTTGGCTACAAACAATAATGTAGAGAATACATACAATGTTACATAAATCTTTAAAGTGTTAGATGAAGCTAGGCTGTTAGATGATGCTATTGGAGGGAATTTGGAGCCAGAGCAATTAAAGTTAGGAGCTAGACACTTTGCAAAACTTGAAGATGAAGTAGGGGAGCAAAAATCTAATTTAAAAAATAATTTTAAAAAATGAAATAGTAGCTTCAAATCAAGACAGGACCTGAGGGTGATAAGGGTAGAGTACCGTTTTGGCTAGATGTATGGGTTTCATTTAGAAGTAACTGACTTGTGAATTTAGAAAGTAACTAAATGGTTTTTCTGGCTGTGAATTTGCTTAGGATACTCAGTAAGTAACAAAGTAGTTTCCTTTTGCTGATTTAATTAAGAGTTCTCTGCTTGCAAAATAGTAATACTGCAGAGTTCCCAAAGTTGCATAAAGAACTTATCAGCAAGTGCTTAAAATAAATGATTCAAGTAGCGAGCATAACCACAGGAAGGAAGATCGTCCTTTTAGTGAGCAAATTAAATTAAAACACTTTTTAAAAAGTAAATTCTTCTAAGTCTTTTGTAGTGGTATATAGTTTTAAAGGAAAAAGGGCTCAGTCACAGTTTATGGTAGCTTAAAATACTCTTCCTCAGCTGAGGAAGAATGACTATGAGGCACAATACCATCCTTCCTCAACTCAGTTACCTTGTATTTTGTCAGTCTGTATATAAATACAGATTTAAGCAGAGTGTTTGACATGATGCCACCAAGTTACCAAGCTGTTAACTAGGTGTAAGCTGCTAAGTTACTAAATCGTAGTTCAGTCTCATGTTTAAGCCAAAACTAACTAGCAAAACTATTTAAGGCTGTTACCAACACCAGCTATTTTAGTCCGTCACGGAGATGAACTAAACATTGCTCAGACTAGCAATGCATGCTTTTGCAAGTCTTGCCTAGGTGCCTTCAAAAGTTCGTCTGAAAGTAGTAATATTTAGCACACTGCATTTCTTCAGCACAGTGTTTCTCGTATGCTGCTCTGACGCTAGGGCAAGGATGCAGGCACTGCTCAGCACTTAGGGTACAGGAGGCAAGGCAGCATCGCTTCTCTGGTTTCTTACTTGCAGCTTAGAGGACAGAAACAAGTATGTCAGCTTTGCTGTGTTCACCTGAGCCACCCTGCTGAGGTGTGTTAGCCACCGGAGGACGGTGCCAATTAATACTGGAGAGGGGCCAACAGGTGGTACCTTTTTCCATGGGTGTAGCTGTTTGCACAGCACACACGTCTGCCTACATCCTGATGTTTGCTGCTTGCCATATGTTGACATTTCTGCTTTACACAATGGATGCAAACTGCTCTTTGGTTAATTCAGTAGTGGGTTGGGTTTCTTCTAGTTTAGGGTTTGGGTTTTTTGTTGTGTGGGTTTTTTTGGGTTTTTTTTTCTTTTTTCTTTTCAGTTGTAAAAGGTAAATATAGACCTATTATTTCCATCTCTCAGAACTTCAGGAAGCCAGGAAAATAAATCTTAAATTATTAATTCAGTGAAAGTTTCTAGACCTTTTCTTTATACTGTTGGGTAGACTTTTGTAAGTCATGTGAGATGACTGGGGCTGTGACAAAGCAGAATTAGAAGGCGACACTGAACAAAAATAAATTTTGAAGTCATACAAATAAATCAGAGGCCTTGATAAACCCCTTTGAGTATCATTTGGTTATGTCACATTTGTTTGGTTGGTGTTATATTAACTATGGTGATATTTACCTATTAGCAGTTAAAATCTTTAATGCTGAGGAAAAATAATAGGGAGCATTATGAACTTGTCAAGTCTTCATTCTTTCTGATACTAAAAATCTTAGAACTTGTATCAACATTTGATGTACAGAAGTGTTTCCATTAGTATAGAATGTAGGGGAAAAACCAGACCTATCTTAAAGACAGTTTGCTATCTATTGACATGAATTTCAACTTGTTCATCTGAAGACTTACAGAGTATTTAACTTCTCTTTGATTTGTTGCCATTCTTTTCTCTAGCTGTTTCTGGTTTTGGACAGGTGCAGTGGGTATAATAAACCCAGTGTTTGTTCACCTGTAGAATAGTTTCGTAGTACCATGGTGGAAACTTGGCCTGTCGGGGCATTGTCTTGTGAGGAGGCATAAGGAACCAGACTTTTACCATCTTCTTACATGAAAGTCACTTTTTTATCTTCTTGGGAAATAGTTTTCTAGTTATTTTCCTTCAGCTTATTTAGCATTATACAGTGTTTATATAGGGTGGAACATTTCTCGTGTTTTTGCTGTATAGATAAGATTACAATTATTTGTGTAGTTTATCTAAAAGCATAGGACAGATAACATTAATTCACCTACAATAGATGTTCCCTTGTAAAAAAAGGGGAGAGAGAAATTCTAGTTAAAAGAGAGTTCTAAGCGCTCTATAGAGCTTATATCAAAAGCTCTGAAACATCAGTTCTCGTAACAGAATTTTGAACTGACTTGACATGTAAAATCCTATGAATTTGTAAAAATTAAAAACAATGTTTCTTTGCCAGTATCTGAAATCTTTTCCCTTTGCTTTTGAATACCCAGTGAAAGAGCACTGGCTAATACATCACTGATGAACAAATAGAACTATTTTTTTTAAATTATTATTTAGGCGTACTGGAAGCATACATAGTGTCTTCTTAGGCAATTAAGTGAGTTTCTTTGGATTATGGAAAGTGAAAATGAGTTGTGAACTTGTACCTATATTATTTCCAGTTATACTTTCAGAGTAGGCAAATGCTTTTTGCCTGGGCATTCAGGTTGCCTGGGAATTCCACTTTTCAGAGGCTGTAATATTTACCAGAGATTATGTCCTTTTAGACAAGAAATACAGTTGCACTCATAGCAGCAAATGCCAGAAATTGTGTTGTATTTTCAAGATTACGATTAGAACAAGTGAAAATAAGCTGTCGGTTTGAATCTGGACTTGGTACATGCAATCCCAATTTTAACATACAGCCTTGCAAGTCTTAAATGCCAAGCAATACTGGGTTTTAATTTTTTGTCAACAGCCTGACAGCATAGGTGTTTTCTGTTACTGAAGTACTGAGCAGTTATTTTATGTTAACTGAGGCACAACCTGTTGAGAGCAATACTGGCTGTCAGTATTGCTGACACTGCCTTTTACATCCCAGACCAGGCAGGTTAACAGCTCTTCCAGCTTACTACTTGTCTTAACTGGCTTCATAGAAGCTTTTTGTTTGCTTATTGCAATATAATGTGAGCTATTAACTCCTCACCTTGAGCACTTTTTCTGCTTTCCTCATCAAAGATAACATTTTTGATTCATTTATAATGGAGTGAAAAGTAGCTTGAAATTTCTTTAAGTAGCAAGAACTGTTCATCAGCCATTTATGTATCTTACCACTTCGTAATTCACCTTTAAAGCTGTTACTGTGGCACTTGGCTTACAGTAAATCATTGACTCTCAGAGCCTGTAAGTGGGGCTTAGTCTTGTCTGTCTGGGTTTTTTGTTTGTTTGTTTGTTTTTTTACCAAGAGACTATAAAAGTTGTATCTTTTGAAACTGTGTGATTTAGTACTCTCCACAGTGACTAATAAGATTTACTATTACACTACTATTACAGTTCATGACTGTTTTGTTTTCTTAATGCTTTAATTCTCACTATGTTATTTTGTTAAGAATATAATTTAATTTTGCTTTTAACAGAGCAGTTTGTCTTATGGTATGGGTAGCAGTGAAATATTCTAATAATTAAATTTTATTAGTATGGCATCTTTTCTGTAGCTTTGCATCTTTCCAGAGTTATTTCAAATGTAAAGCAAATTATTATGGACATTCTCCTTTTTCTGGACTAGATATTCTAGCTATTTTTCATTGCCGTTCAGGGAAAGTGCAGGCTGGAAATTTATTGAACAATTGTCTCTGCCTTGGTGAAAGCATTTTAAAATTCATTCTTGTAGCTTACAATAACTGCCTTATGAACATGAATATCCTTGTTAATTCAAATGGGAATGGCTTTCCTTCTGAGTTACTCTTGGCACTCACTGCCAGCTATGTCTGAGCACACTGCTGTAGGCCCTGCTGTTTGGGAAAGATGTTTGACATTTTCTGTGTATCAGTCTTGAACAATATTACTACTAAGCTACAAAATTAATTTTACATCTCTGTTTTGTGAGTACACTTCATGTCTTTGTAAATGGTTCTAGATGAAAACTAATGCAGATATTCACGTTAAAAGTTATTTGTTTGCTCCCTAATATAACTGAGAAAGGAGGAATCTATCTTTGATAATGGTCAATTGCATTCATATTTCTTTTTATGTTTTTTTACAGGAAAAGCTCTTGTCCAGATCTCTCCAAAGAGGTGAAGATCTTCAGTTTGATCAGGTAGGAGACACGTAATTGAAGGCAGGTTTTTTTGGATGCAGGTGGCCTCTGGTTTTGCAGAATGGTATTTCCACTGTTGTAAATACTTGGAACATCCATGTCTGAATCAGTGTCAGAAGATTAGACCTTGAATGTTCATTACTTTATTTTCCATTATAGAATATGGTAGTAGGAAACTGCTAGAATAGATCAATTACGTGAAGGTGGCAGTGAAAACGGCTGGAGGAAAGATGCTGAAATATGGTGGAGACACAAAGACTTTATTTCTGTTCCTGTTAATGAGCTTTGTGGAACCTCAGCCTGTATCAGTTACTGTTTCAGTGTTTGGGGGTTTGCTTTTATAAAGAAATAGCGTTAATTTCAGTAACAGGGCTTTTGCTAAGGGCTTTTTGATTCTATGGCAGAAGGCATAAAGTAGATTCAAAAGTTACTTGTCCTTTGAGCATATAGTTGCACTGTAAGGCTGTTCTGTTTTACTTACTGTAAGTGAACTGTACCTGGAATAACTCCGCTCAATTTATTCAAGTTTATTGTCTGTATTTCTAATTTTTTTGTAGTATAGACGTGCTTTTTCTCCCATAACTGCTTCTTTGCAATGGTGCGGCACCATTCAGATGAAGCCTCATTAATTGCATGTTCCTATTTTTAACTGCTACTGAATAGCATCTTACTGTATGAAGTTCAGTATTCTGTCCCTATCTTCTATAACTGTTTTTTTGTTTCATGCTTTCCATTACTCCCTGGATATAGGTAATAGACATTGCAATAAAATCTGCTGACCTGCCCCTGCTTTTCAATTAATAGCCATCTGTGCACCTCTTTCCACTCCTCCCAAAAGAGAAACAAATAATACCATGTAATATTTGACGTATAATTTTATTTTCAAAGAAAAACAAAACCAACACCAAAAACCTCACGTAGCCTTTTTATGTTTTCAATCTAAACAGCAGTAAGGCCATTATGTCCTAAATGAAAGTTTACTTTTAAGCAAGGAAAACAGGTGAGGGTGGGACAGGGCATAAATTCTCTAGTGGCTACCTTTTTTTTTTTTAAAGCTGACCAAAAGGTAAATAATGTTAATGATAATGGATGATCTAAGGAAATCTGTGAATCAGTAATATTACTAATTTTTCTACTAATCTGCCCCCCCCTTTTCCTCAGTGAAGAATGTTTTTTATAAATAAGTAGTCACATGTTAAACTACATATAGGCTTCTAAAGATATATTGAATGACGTAAAAAATAATCCATATAACTTTTGAAATCTTGTAATATAGAAATAAACTCATTTTCCTGAAAACGTAGTACTTTACAAATAACAAAAGAACAAAATAAGAACTCGCCTCTCACACACACACGCACACATAATCAAACAGAATTATTTTTAATCTACTTTGGGTTCATGAAGAGCTAAATTTTAATGGTACTGAATAACTACTTTAGAGAGTCAGAGCGGAATGGCTCCCTTGTGATGACAGGGCTTGTCATGATGACAGGAATTTAGGTAGGGAATTTTGGATGTGGTTTGGCAAAAGGAATTAAGATTGCTTCTCTCTTGTTCATTGCTATATTAAGATCGATTCTCCAGCAGTGCAGAAGATTGCAGAATAAGAAGATCGGCGAAGTATGGCAGAGAGGAGGATCCAGAGTGCACAGCCACAGCATCCAGCAGAGAAGCTAGAGCTGTCGCTGGGCCAACCTTGTTTACACAGAGATATTTACAGAGTTAGGAATTCAAGTCTAAAAACTGACTTTAGCAGTACTGTTACGGTGTTCTGAGTAGTAAGTGTACTTTGTGAATAAAAAGAGCACAATTGAGACACAAGAGGGACTGTGGGAGTAAGAAGGTATGTAGTTAATACTCATTCTCTCAGCTCAGTAAGTGATGAGAAGAGGGATGGAGGAGGAAGACATGTAATGTTGTCTGTCCTTATCATGAAAAAGGAAAATAGCTGTTTAATGGGATTATAAATTTTTCTGTTGGAAGCATAACTAGACCAAGAGGGCTGCTATTAGATCCAAGTGTGCAAAACCAGGCGGTTTTGATTTTTCAAATAGTGTAACTCTTACTTGTCACTGGGGTTTTAATTGAAACAATGTAAATTTGGCTAGAAGAGATGAAATGTTAGAAAAAGAGAGGGATATTTTTATGTTGATAACACTTTTAAACTCTGAAAAAATTTAGCATTTTAGTACCAGTGTTTTCCCTTTATCATTCCCACTGCATCAAGAAGCTACCAGAGGAGATATTTTTTTTAGAGCATATATTGCATTTCTTAAAATATTTTTGCTTGTACAGCTTGAAACGGAAATAGCTTGTATTTTTCTTCCTTTGTTTGTTGTAGGAGTCATACTTGGCAATTTCCTACTCTTGTCCTAAACACCAAAACTTTTATGATCATGCAGAAGCATATCTTGGCCATCTCAGTGAGTGAAAGCAGATGCGTTTCTGGGGTTCAGGCTTGTTTATGATTCGACACAACTTGAAGAATGTTTTCAGGATCAGGATTTGGGCCATAGCTGGAATTTGGGCTCTAGCATCTTCCTATAGTTTTGCATCTCTTCTTACCTCTCAGTGTGCTCTTGGGTATGTTAAATGCAGCAGTTAGCAATGTTTTATGGCCTTTAAGACTGGAGCCCACTTTGCGGTTTCATTCTGAGGAATAGAATGCTGACTAGTGCAACCCTGCCCTCTTGGGTATTATAGGATCTCTCTTTTTCTGGATTGCTGCTTTCAAGCTAGGCATAGTTTAATGCTAAAATAGGAGGGCTAACTTATTTTTATATAAGATGATCTTTAATTTAGTATCCAAACAATATGGTAATTATTTTAAATAAAAAGAATAAGCATATAGCTCATGTTCATAGCTCATAGCAGCTATGAAATATGAGCAAAGATTTCATCTTCCTGATAATTCCAATGCCTTCTCATTAGAATGTAAGGAATGTAAAACTTGGCAGGAAATATATAATTATAATGTAAAACTGATTTTTCATTTCAAGAGGAAAATGCTTTATAACGTCAGTTGTCTCAGAGTGTAGCACTTTACCAATGACAATTTTTTTAGTGAATGAGATATAGTTTATTTCTGTGGAAGATGATGTAATTTACTAACTGCTGGAATGTTTATGAAGGGTAGTAATATTAATATGCTGTGTAAAATTGCAGGAAAATCCAAGGAAAAGGTTTAGTAAAGCTTAAAATGCAGCTTTCTTCTTTTTCTTCTACTAATAAACCCATCAGTTCAGAAGGGAGGCAGAGGAGTAGAAATGCTTTGTGGGGTCATTTTATGTTGACAGCACAGGGTAAACTTAAGTGTTTCCTTAATCTGTTCTGGTCCTGTTGTGTGTGTGGTTGCTGTATGAACACAGCTCTGTGCAATGTATTTGATATATCATTATTTTTAGAGAAAAAGAAATTGATGTATTTTCCCAGTCTTTAGGTTATTTGGGGTACGGAAAGTGACAGTAAGGCAAAACATATTTTGGATTGCTGTGGTTGATGATGGATCCCTTGCTCATCCAGTTTAGCCTTAGCTTTCATTCTAAGGCTTACCAGTTACATTGACTATTTTATGCTGAGTCTAATACCTTGATTTAGGAGCTCATGAGGAAGCTTTGTTCTTCCTGCTTTCTGAATTTTATTTTTTTTTCTCCCACATACACATTAATGCGTTTAACTTGTGATTTCTGCTCATGGCTGGAGTGAAGTTAACAGAGATGTTTGATTACCCCAAGCTGATGCAAGCAACAGGCATTTCTTGCACATGAAATCATGGTGAAGCTTTGTTGAAGCTTTATCAATACAAATGACTCTTTTGAGTTCTTTTTTCACAGAATGGTCAGGGTTGGAAGGGACATTTGGAGATCATCTAGTCCAATGCCCTGCTAAAGCAGGTTCACCTACAACAGGTTGCCCAGGATGGTGTCCAGGCGGGTTTTGAATGTCTCCCAAGAAGGAGACTCCACAGCCTCTCTGGGCAGCTGTTTTTATGATGCTTCCTCTTACTGAAGGATAATAGTTTTAACAGTAGCCCACAAGTGTCTCAAATTTCCTCATAGTTCTTCTTTCCTCTTCTCCTCTTTGTCTTCCCAAGTTGTTGTTCCCCCCCCCCCCCCCCCCCCAGGTAGTTTGTCATACCTCTGCCACATCAGAAAATGCTCTTGAACAACATCTTCATTCGTACACATTCCTTTTCATCACACACTGCTTCATTTCACATCACAATGTAACTTCAAAGTGGTAAAATTGAGTTGTGTTGTACTGTACGCTTCTTGAAGTCTGATGTATGTTAGTTGGTTGACTGGATATTTGGTTTATATGGATATTGGTGCACAAGGAACAAGCTTACAACATGCTTAGTTTTCAAAGCAAGTTACAAAGATTTCAACATACATTAGTATAAGAATGAAGGTATTCTCAAAGCTTAGCCTTTGTTCTGAGATGCAAGGCATTATAGCAAGCTTACAGAGTCATTCTAGCTTCTGTTGTGTTTGTGTGGAAAAGCTTTTGTATGGTTTTGTGTTGCCTGTAATAACTGCCTTCATCTTTTTGTGCAGTTAGCTCAATGTGCGTGCCTCTCCTGCAGCAAGCATGCATAGTTTTTCCATTGAATCCCTTTTTAGTGAGTGTCCTATTGACAGACAGTAATAATAAGAAAAAAAGTAATCTCATTATTCTAGTAAAAATTTCTTAATGTAACCTAGTTCCTGTTCAGATGTAGAATATATGTAGTCTGTATTTTATACTGGGATTTAAAATTTTATGGACTTCTAGAATAAGAATATGATTTCACTTATTTTGAGAAAATGTCTCTACTTGTTTATATAATAAAGGATTTTTCAGGGAGTCAAGAATACTGCTTAATTCTTGTGACTTGAATAGCTCACTGGTTAACAAGCTGAGTAAAGCATTCAGACGGTTGGAAAAGATCCTCCTGAGGTTTCTTTATGGTTAACCTACCCCTATCCCTTCCCCCCATCTGACACCCCAATATGCTTCAAATGAGGACAAAGAAATAATGGAATTGATAGTATCTTGGTTTTCTGGAATAGTGAGTAATAGATATGTTATGGCACAAGCATGGCTTCTATTGAAACCTCTTATTTGAAAGATGCGGGAGATAATTAATACATGGCATCACTGAGCAGCAGGGTAACTCTCCTCTTCCAGCCAGTGTTTTGGGGATGGGCTTGCTCCCAGCTGCCTCCTGGCAGGGAGTTAATAGCTGTTTTATGCTGCCTTTCTCAGTCATTCTGCTCTCCAAACCTGGGGCATTGATGAGTTCTGTTAAAGTTTAAGTTTAAGGAAGCCTGGAGTATTTAAGTTTCATACCTGTTAAAGTCATCCTTCTATAATGGTTTCTATTGCCACTGTTTCATGGATAGTTTTACAACTCATGGGTTTTATGAAAGAGAGCAGTTGATAGGGGAGTTATGCTGAAAGTACATATAGCTTGAGATCTAGACCAGTCAAATGTATTAAAAGTAGAGGAGAATATCTAAAAGGCTCTTATATTTGTTTGTATAATAATGAAAGCGGCATGTTTTTGAAGGTTACATACTTCCTCAGTTTAGGAGGTTTACTTCTATCTGTCATCTGTAATGTAAAGGTATGTATACTTGAGCAATACATATGGCAGCATTCAGGGAAATCCTAAAGTATCTGCTGTTTTCTCAATGGTATTATATGGGTTATCTGTATAAATATAGCATTCTCTGATCCTCGCGAATTTTGAAACACTTTGTCTGCTTAAATCTATCATAATAATTAACTTAGTGTGCCATATTTACACTAATTGTCCTAGATGGAAATGGTACCTAAAGTTGCTACTTTGTAAAATTACATGATGAATGGTTTTTAACATTAAAAACCAGTTTGAAGGGATGGTTATAATTCTAGGATTTTTAGATTGCTTTATCATGCTAAACTATTTTTCTTACTTTTTTTCAGTTGATAAGCTCTATGAGCTCAGTAGCAGAGCACTGTCTCCCCTCCTTATTACGCACCTTGTTTGACTGGTACAGGCGCCAAAATGGAACAGAAGATGAATCTTATGAATATAGACCTCGGTCTAGCACAAAATCAAAGGGGTAAGAGTTTTCCTTGGAAAAGTCTGTTTGATTTTTCTGTGCTTTCTTCTAAGAATATGCGCTTTGTACTTTTTTGACAAGTATTTTGTATTTGGAACCGTCATTACCTAAATCTGTATAGAAAGAGCATGGGCTTCTTTGAGATAGTGTGTTTAACTTGCGTAGATGATACGCATGAAGTGACTTAATGATTTTGGGGTTGATACACAGAAGGAAGTTGGCCACTGGTAATTACAAGCTAGTTTGCCCCTTTTTGAATTGTTTTTGTTATTGGAAGGCCCTTTCAGGAGAGGGGCAAGATGTCAGTGCTGCACCAAACCCCGAAGTCTTTCTAACCATCATTTTATATGCGTGTAGCAGTGATTGCTTGGAAGGTGTGCATGCATACCTCTTCTCCACAATATTTGTGTTCAATCTTGTGTATGATACACGTGTTCTTGTTTTCTTATTTTAGGGACGACCAACAACGTGAAAGAGATTATCTACTTGAAAGGAGGGACTTAGCTGTAGATTTCATTTTTTGTTTAGTTTTAATAGAGGTTCTAAAACAGGTAAGCTCTTTTATTTTGACAAACTTCTTTTAATCTTTTGCTTTTAATGTCACTTTTGATCATATACTTTAAATTTTTATATGGAGCATATATATGATGAGCGTATACAAGGCTGTAATTATACTCTGAGTTGCATAAAGCCTTTGGCTTCTCCTGTCTTTTCTTTACATGCCTGCATATCTCAGTTCATGTGTCTTGGATCCACTAAGGCAAAGCTGCTAATGTACTGCAAAAACCAAAACTTTAAAAAAAACCCTGTTTTTATTCAGTACCTTTTTGTCTGCAGTTTTGTAATACAACGTGAAATCATAAAGTGACAAGATTAGTATGTCACTTAAACTTAGAAAGGGTATGTAATTTTGCTTGGCCTTATAGTGTAGTGCTAGATGATGTCACATGGAATTTCTGTTAATACTCTGTAATGCAAATTAATATTTGCATTGGTGTATGGACAAGAGGGTAGAGTTTGGCTTCAGCAGCATCATTTTTCTTGCATTTTTGAGAGGAAAAATTACTGTAAGAAACGGTATGAAACATGAGGAAGACGAGCAAATGTCACATTTCAAATACTAAAGTAGTTTGTCCTTTAGGTACGTGAAGATTAAATGTCTTTCTATACCAAGTCAGGCAAGGGCTATGGTTTAGTTTGCAAATAATTTGTAGGAGGTTTTGGTTTATGTGGTTGTATATGGTACATATGTGATACAGGGAAAAAATGAAAAAAATAAACCAAAAGAGCTGCCTGTCCTGCCCTGAGACACTAGCCAATCGTCCAAAGTGATATTTCTATAATGCATGCACATATATGCAGACAACAGTATTAAAGCCATCAAACTCTTATTTGTTAGTGTTTTACAGAAAATCTTTAGTTCATGCTCTCTCCTTGCCTAAATTTTCTATCGGTGCAAAATAAAAGGGGAAAATAGAATACATTGTTTAGGATTGCAAAGTTGTATGGGTAGCTTCTGTTTTTTGAACTGGTACTAGTTTTTCTGCTGAGTATAAGAGTGCACGTTGCTAGTGATTCAGATGTCAGGAGAGATGCTGAAGTTTTGATCTTGAAGAGAGGCTCTTGGTGAGCCTCTCTCATGCTTGTACTCCAGACAAGATAGGTATTTTCGTGATATGAATTTTTCCTCTGCTAAAGACCTGCAATGGGCCACTGAACATAGATACACCACATAAAGAAGCCTTGGGTCAATTTAGTATTAAAAGTTATCTAAGGGAGGGTTTGTATTTTCTGCCTGTAATGTTTCTGCAATTAGGTAGTCGAAGTGCAGAAATGATGGCTTTTAATCAATAAACATATTTACACTCACATTACATCCATATGCCTGTCATCCTGGGAGCCCTGTCATTGTTTAATTCTTAGAAACTGGTTTTAGAGGGTGCAAAGGGCATGATCCAGCTGTTTCTGTAGTATCCACAGAGCAGCTGGAGAGAGGGTGACAGACACGACCTATGTAGGAACAAAAATCTTTTGCTTAAATGGCTACATATTACTTATTGTATGAATATGCATGTAAGTAGTCAGTTCCAATAATTGGATGTTCTTGGAGAAACAGCTTTCTTATTGCTTTAGAATTTCATACTTTTCTGCATCAAGTGCTTCATTTTCTGTAGCCAAGACAGTAATCTTCTAATAAGATTTTTTTACTAAATCATGATCAGTCTAAAGCAATAATGTTTAGTAGGGTTATCCTAGTCCCCACCTAAATTGTTTTGAAATTTTAAAGTTATTATGACTTCATAATTACATATAGTGCTTTTTTAAAAGAATATATTTGATTTTTTTAATAAATGTTTCCTTTTCAAACTGAGAAAAGTGGTGATGTCAAAGAGAACCTCGGTAAAAAAGAGCCTTCTAATCAATGCTTGGTTTTGGTTTCTCACCACATTGTTACTTATTGCTAGGGAGATTTTTATGTGTTTTGGCTGCTTTCATCTGAAAAAGTCTAAAATGGAAATGATAATCTCTTCTACGTTCTTATTTTTTTTGTTTGTCTTCCTTTATACTGAGATTAATAGCATTTTGAGGTTAAATCTGTAACAGTAATACCACACAAGGTAGAAAGTGAAAAGATGCATAGTTAATGTAGTCTGATAAATTTTGAGGACGAATTAATAGTGTTTACATTACTGTTGTTTATATTATTATTCATTTAATCCCTGAAAGCCAGTATGCAAAATATTTAAGAGAATGCCAATGCAAATTGTCTAAATGTTCATATATTGCAGAATTAACTTGGTATCATTGCCAACAGAAGATGTGTCCTTTGACACTAGTGTTCTACAGGGCCTCTCACAGTACTGTTTTATTTATTTACTTCATACGTACATAGGTGTATATATATACATGCATAGTTACATATAGTTCAATGATACCTGCATTTCAGATACCTGTTCATCCAGTGCCAGATCCTTTAGTACATGAAGTTCTAAACTTGGCTTTTAAGCACTTTAAACATAAGGAAGGGTAAGTTTCTTTTGTGTACTTTAAAATATTTTGTGTGTATTACCAGCCTGTGGTTGTGATTGTTCTCCTTTGCCTCACCTGTAACATGTTGTTGATAATAGTGTAAATGAACCCTGGTATCTTTAAACTGAAAACATATCTTGAAATACAGCTGTGTTCAATATAATGCTGAGTTTATTTTGCTTAGAAGATACAAAATGATTTGCATAGCCAGCCAGAAAAGTCCAAGTTTGGATAACTAGTAAATTTCCTACACAGAATATGCCTCCTGTGTCCACTCAAGGAAACAACATCTCTTTAAATGTCACCCGTGCATTTTATGCATGACTCACGTTGGTTTTATGGTGATAATCCACCTTGCTATGGAACAGACTTCTTGTTTGTAATTGAGAACATGTGTGGTGTTTAGAAGAATAAAGTTGTATTTAACACTTTCTTTTGTTCTTTTCTTTTGCTTTTCCTTTTTTTTTCCTTTTTCTCTTTAGGTATTCAGGAACCAACACTGGGAATGTGCATATTATTGCAGATTTATATGCAGAAGTGACAGGGGTTCTTGCTCAATCAAAGTAAGTTCAGTTTCTGACTCTTCTTGCATTTTGGGAAGAATCACTCTAGACCTAAAGACTATTCAATATTGGAGCATGTATTAATGACCCCAGTAACTAACCCCTTAAGTGTCAGTGTCCAGTGTACTCAGGTGTAGCCTGCTTGTCTGTCTCGTATTCTGGCACAGTACATTTGTACAAATCAAGAAATACTCTGTAGTGCAATACTGAATTGCTTTGCTGTCAAGTTGCTTGTACGTGCAGGGAAAGGAGGCCTGGTATCAGTCAATAGTTGTTGTTCAGTTAATGAGAATATTCTAATGTGCTGGTCATCATAGGCACTCTTAAATGCCTGGATTTTAAGTATCGGCGTTCATCTTGCTCGTGTTTCTTTTACTGTAGGTGGTGTTTTCATTAACAGCCTAAGGAAACTGATTCAAATAGACATCATATAAAAGTAACTAAAAATTCAAATAATTGCCACGTATATCCCTGGTTTAGGTTTCAAGCTGTTAGGAAGAAATTTGTCACTGAATTAAAGGAACTGAGACAAAAAGAACAGAGTCCTCATGTGGTACAAAGTATCATCAGTTTGATTATGGGAATGAAGTTTTTTCGAGTAAAAATGTATCCTGTGGAGGATTTTGAAGCATCATTTCAGTTCATGCAGGTAAATTACTATTACAGAAAAGTGAAACTAGTATGATTTTGATTGTTTAACTCATGAAGCTACAATGATGCCTGTAATGATCAGTTGCTCACTCTAAATATTAAGAGTGTCATCCTTCGTCCTTTTCTGTTCAGTTTGTAAGTTCTCAGAGATATGAATCACTTGTTTCTCTACACTTCATGAGTACCTAGCATAATGAGAACCTATTCTCAATTGTCTCAGTAATATGGCAAACCTGTAATATATTAACTTATTCAAGATTCAATGAAAATGGATAGCAATCAAATAATTGTCTTTATGAAAGGAGTGGGTTAAAGGAAAAAAATTACTTGATATATCTTTTTTTAACAGCTGAGATGCCAAGAAATGATTTTGTTTGAAAAAACACTTCAGTTAATTTTCAGAGACTTAAAATCTCTTTGCTTCTCTTGTTCATGGATTAAAAGTTGTCCTGATGAATAACTTGCCCATTCCACAGTAACTGAAGTTATTGCAACTTGGTCACAAATTTTATAGGAACTATTGAATAGCCATTGACATTGATTTCAATGCTGAAAAAGCTAACATACACGTTGGTGCTTTAGATTGTGTCCAGAGTTGACAATTTGGTATACTGGAGTGTGCAAACATGTGTATGAATTATTTATTTTTCTGTAAGATTTTCTTTGCATCAAAGTATTCTTGAAAATGAGTATATAAAAATTAAAAAAATGTTTTATAATAATTTCAAGAGAGATAAGGTTTTATTTTTTAAAACTTCAGAATTATCTGAGGAAAATGTGCATACTTATATTATTTTATATTCTGAGTACTCTTCATATTCCAAGTAGGAAGTAAGTAGCTCTCTGGTATTACAAATGTTCTCCTTTCGATTTCTTTTTAATTGCTGGGGAAACAGGTTTTTAAGTTTCTAATATTTTGTAAAGTTGGCATTGTCAAGGAATATAAGACTAACAAACACATTGCATGTTTTAAATTCAAACTGGCAATTAATGCAATACTGCTGGTGGTTTTTATGCCATAGTGACACTTGTCTTCTTTCTAAATGTTTTTCTAATGCTTCCTTACAAAGGAATGTGCTCAATACTTCCTGGAAGTAAAAGATAAAGATATAAAGCATGCACTTGCTGGTTTGTTTGTGGAAATTCTCATCCCTGTGGCTGCTGTAAGTATTGGGTTTTTTTCTTCCCCACTATTCCTCTCACTTTCAATTAGGCTTTCATTGCTGAAATGACTTCCATTAATGTTCAAAATGTTATGTTTTTACAGATTGAAAGAGACTATTAAGTAAATTCCAAGTAGCTACATAATCTTTCAAAGGGGAATGTGCCAGTGTAATTTGTCTATTAGCTAGTTTCTAGTCTTTTTTCAGAACTGCTTATAATTGTCTGTTTTCTAGACCCTTTTATCAACACTGTTGATAAAGGCACTGTTGTCATTTTATACTTGCTCTGAAAACTTGAAATTTCCTTGGTTCAGTATTTGTTCTCTTAAGGGTCCCATTGTCTTTTCTTTATGAGCTGAAACTTCTTAAGTTCTTTCTAGAATAAACTGAGATATGTAACATTTTTACAGTTAGGAGAGTTTTTACAGATAAGGTAGTGTGTGAACTCCTATGCAAGGAGGAGGAATGTAGCTTTTGGCTATTTAAATAAAAATTGTTTCTAAAGGTGAGTGTCCACTAGGTGTAATCCTTCAAGTGGAAGAGCAGTCAGTCATCTCCCTCCGGTATGTGTTTTAAATCTAAAGGAAGAAATTTTACTCAGCAGCCATGAACAAGAAAAAAAAACCCTCGATATCATCAGTCTTGGATGTACAGTGCCTGTAACGCTGCTTGTGAGAACACTTTTAGCCAGGACAGGTTCTCCCCCTTCTTCCCAGGCTACTTTGCTCAGTTGTGTACAGCTTGGTCAGCAGGTCAACAAGAAGTTGTGACAGCTGGGTGTACCTCAAGCTGACCATTTACCATGAACTCAAAGTTTCATTGTAGCAGATGGATACTTGCTGTGTTTGTTGTCTAAAATGATAATTGTATTAGCAGATGCTAGGCCATGGTGTGTTTGGCACACTGTCCTGAAAAATGGCAGATCATGGCTCCATGTTACAACTGATCGTAGGGGCATATCTTGCAATATGTGGAGACCTGGGATGCGTGGATCCTGTTTTGTGGAACGGGATCTACAAAGATGAGCATGCTGGGTGGGGGTCCTGCCTAAGCAAGCTCATAGGAATGGAAACATAAAACCTTCTGAACTCTGCTTCCTCTTTAAAATGATCTGCCTTGCCCTGAGCTATGGGGAAATGCTTCTCTCCCTTCACTGGTCTTAACCTTGTGTTTGGTTTGTTGTTTTTTTTTTTGTTTGTTTGTTTTTTTTTGTTTTTTTTTTTTTTAAATGGGACAGGAGACAATCTTTCTTCTTAAGGCATGACCACAAAGAGGTGGTGTTAGCAGTAGCTCTTTATTGACTGAAGTCTTGATCTTACTTGGGCTTATATTCTTCTAGAGAACAATTTCTTGTCCTTCTGAAAAGTGAATGCATTTATTGTTTTGAACTCCATAGTTGCTCAGCATTTGGAGTGGGGGTACATGGTGAAAGTACTTTGCATTTAGGTAAATACAAATACTAGTTTGCAAAATCATAATTTAAATAATAGTGAAAACAGCATGCCCAGTAATGAGGGAGAAGCAGCATTTGGGAATTGGGATTATTCGTTGGTAACCATGGCAGCACTCACACCGCTGTGCAGAGTGTGTGTGGTGTTTTATGGATTGCTTCCTACCAGCACAGCCTGAATCAGTGCTTTAAGCGATTGGTGAGGGAGGGAGGCTTGATCTTTCTTTCAGAGTCATTGAGTCTAATCATTTCATACAAATGAGGCTTCTTAAATAGAATTGGAGAGCACCATCCTAGACTGAGATGCAGCTGAGAGGGTTAGTCCTTCTCCTGGAAGATGTGAGAGGCAAGTTTGAATCTTTTTGAAGCAGATGAAGGAAATTAATCTGGATTCTTCTGTATCTTGGATACAGAAAATTGCTTACGTGAGGAAGCTGTTAGGTTGCAGCATTGTAACTTCTTTACTGTATTCTCTTGCTTAGTCATTCAGGCATTTTAAAAAACTTGACCTGGTTTAGACCCTGCAGGTATGACAGATAACAGCATATTTTACAGCGAGGAAGTTAAGACTGATCTGTAAACCCAAGGTTATATCCCAAAGCAACAGTGTGGTGCTGGCAACAATGAATTTCTCATGGAGCTAGTAGGGTACTGATCAACCCATAGCTTAAGAATAGCAAAAGATAAATAATTTGGAGGTATGTAGGAAGTAACTTAAAACATAATTACTCTCACAGGTTGCTTTTTTTTGGATTTGTATATGTTACATAGATATTGAATGCTATTTTTCATGCTTCCTCATCATGTTTTCACAGTGTTCTTAGCAAGGTGGACATGTCATACCTTTTAATAACTTTGAATAATAAAAACTAACACCACCACCCCATATTATAGAGAAATTTTGACTATAGAGGATCTCTTCCAGAAAAGCCAACTCCCTCTCAAACACACCCCGATTTGACAAATAAAGCAGAAATACAGTATAAAGCCATTGAGAATAATGTTGGAATGGATAAATACAGGTTTGCAGAGGTTTTGACAAAGAAGGTAGCTGCCTGGTTTGTGGAGGGAAGGCTATTTTGTATGCAAGGACAGAGTGGGTAAAAAAGGTGTAGGGCTCAGTGTATTTGTTCCATTAATTCTGAAAGCTGATCAAAGACAACTTACATGGTTAATTGGCTGGTAATCCTGTGTATCATTTCCTAAGTTTTCAGTTTGCAGAACTGGAGCACATAAAAGGGGAGCATTAAAGAGGGGAACAACGAGAAAGTTATGGGCATTATTTTTTGAAAAATATGAAATTATGCTTATAAAGAGTTTCAGTGTATTTTTTATTTGTTAATTAGTTCCAAATACTTTTTCTTCTTCAAGCATGAGATACAGGCCACATTCTTAGAATAGTAGTTTTCTTAATGGGTTTTGTGTTTGTTGTGGTTTTGTGTTGGTTTTTTTCAACTGTATGGTTGTAGTGTATGACATGATTTCTTATGCTTCTGTTTATATTTCAGATACATACACTCAAATACTTACCTAAAGTGAGATTTAACTTTTGAGTGTTCTTGATTTCATGGACATCTTAATGTATATTTAAATTGCCTTCTATATAAACTTTTAAACCCATTTATGTATTTTTTTTAATAGGCTGTTAAAAATGAAGTGAATGTGCCATGTTTGAAAAATTTTGTGGAGATGCTTTATCAGACTACCTTTGAATTGAGTTCAAGAAAGAAGCATTCACTGGTATTTTAAAGAAATATTTCAACTTCTCCATTTTACTCATCTTAGACTTTTAAGCTAGTATATTTTATGAGGAAAAGCTAAGAGCTGTATTAATTTAAATATTAACTCCTCAGTTAGATTATGTTTAAGTTCACACTGTCTATGTGTGTTTGCTTTGATTTGTTTCTTTGTGCAAGATATGTACTCTGTTATCTCACTTGTGAGATTGTCTTGAAAACAATGCTTGGTTTTGGTTATTTTAGTGGGTTTTAGCACAGAGTTATTTAACCTAATGTCTCTTCTAAAAAGAACTTGTGTTCAGGGAATCTGTGTTATTTAGATGATGACAAATTAAAAGTTGGAAGTGTCAGACAAGACTTCCTCAGCAGAATAATGGCCTGTTAATAGCCCTGCTCTGCCTGTTTTTTCCCCTCCTCATACACTTTTTTTTTTTCTTTTTCTAATATTTTTTATTATCTCTTTCAGATATAAATTATCTGTGGGTTTTTTTCCTGTAAGACTAGTTTTTCCCCTAAACCAGCATCTTAGCAAGGTTTTAAATATCTTATTAATGCAGTACTTGGTAATTATTGATGACCGTGGCAGCCATGTTTCAAGTTGATTCACTCCACTTTGCTGGAAATGTAGACCTAAGTTTTGCATTACAATTGGTATATTCAGTAAATGCAAGTGAATTTAAAATGATTTATTCTCACTTTCATGTTAGTGACAAGCTTTACTTTCCAGTATTCTGAGCGTATAAAGCACACGTCATCGTACATGGTTAAACTCCTTCTGTAAGAAGAACATAAAGTAGTTGATGTTAGTATTCACCATGTAATTTTATTTATGAAGTCAGAAACATTGTTACATTAAGTTTACAATTTAATTTTTAAAATTTTGCTTCATAACAAGATAATCTGCAGTCAGATTTGAAATTTATCGCCATTGTTCATTCTGCTGAAATATGTGGTGTTCAAACAAATCTTATGCTATTAAAGCAAAGAAAAGTCATGCTAGTCAGCATATTCACAGACTATTAAATGGTGCTTCATTCTTTCCTAAAGCAGACCTTGCGTAGAAGCAACATTTCTGACAACCTAAAGCCTGCCTCGGTTTTTACTGAGTTGTTGATGTTTTTCCTGAATATTCTGCTTAGTGATGGTTCCCTCTCCCAGCACGTAGGACCCCATGAATTGGGTCGTGTGGTCGCAGGGAAAGAGTGGATATTGTATGAAGGGTGATATTTGAGATCAGGCCTTGCTAGGGAGTGAGCTTCACCATGGTCCTGCTGCCACAGTCTTACACCATGAGCTCTTATAGCACGTGGGTTATACCTAGGACACCATGCCTGGCACACGTGTCCTAGTGCAGGGGAAGGCTGCCGTTCAATGCTAAAATGAGAGTGAGAAACAAGGACCGACTGTGTCTCATTCTCAATGTACAAGACTTGATAGGTCTGCAAAGAGCAATTTGATCAATTCTTTTTCCCCCTGCTCATAGGCTTTGTATCCATTGATCACCTGCCTGTTGTGTGTCAGTCAGAAACAGTTTTTTTTAAATAACTGGCACGTTTTCCTGCAGAACTGTTTGTCCCATCTAAAGGTAAGAATCCTTTTTAATTCAGGAACTGTTGCAAATTGATAGCATTTATTCCAATATGTTTTTAGCATTTTCATGCCAAATAAACAGTGAATATTTGGCTGTTTAAAAGGACACTGCGAACTATTTTCCTAAAAAAAAAAAAAAAAAAACCAAAAACCAAACCAAATGTCTTAAGTCTCCGTTAATGTTAAACTTACTACTAAGTTTTTGTAATGCTATGTAAAGCTGGAAATAAATGTGCCCCCCCCGGGGACTATCAGTTTTATTAAGTAAAATCTGTAGAACTATCTGCTAATAAATGCTATTTATGCCAAATAAAGTACAAACTGTAATTCTTCATGTGCAAATTATATGTAAGAAAATAAGTGGTTTGTCTGCTCCTCTAAGTAGAATGTGTATAGTAAATGCAAAATTTCTCTTTCTTGTTCCCTTACCAAAGAAATAGAAAATTAATTGGGAGTCCAGAAAAGATTATATCTACAGCCTGTGATATGTATTTTCCAAATAAAAATTACAGTGTCCCTTTAACTCATGGCTTCAGTTGATAGCATTGTAAACATGAGTTGGTTGATAAAGAGATCAAGATACTTAAAAATTAGGGATTTGTTTTAGTGACTTTATCATAGCATTAATTGTTGTACATGGTTTTTCCTTAATTTTGATTAACATAGTTAATGATTTTCCCTAATGTATAATTTTAATAAATTCTTTGATCCACTTTCACAATATTCATTCTGGTTAGGTAAGAGTGAAAATTCCGAAGCTTATTAATAAAATATGTAAACCAGCATGAAGTCAAAAGCAAACAGGTTTAGCTGCTTGGATTGTTTTTTTAAGGGTCATTTTGTTTTCATCTTCCACACTTTTCTGTTGCTTGTTGGGTTTTTGTATATTTATCATCTAACATTGCAGTTCTTTTGCAATATTTGCCGCAATTTTTGTTCTGTTGTTTATTTTGCTTATGGAGGCTGCTTTTGCTTTTGTTTTTATGAAGCTTTTTAAAAAATTCTTACAATCCAGGAGTTGCATTTTTCTGGCATAATGTCCATTGGCTGATAATGGATGTATTAAAACTATAAACGCCAGTAAGTTTAACTGGTAGTTGCTGAGCATGCATTTTATATTTTACTTAGTTTTGTTAACCACTAACAGCTTAACACATTTACTGTAAGGCTCTATTCAGCAGAAATTCTACATATGAATTTCTGCAATTCAGAATTTGCAGTGTTATGATGCTGTGCCATCAATGGGTTATTTAGGATATTTTATGGCATGGTTTAATTTGGCCCACCAAATATTATTTGGATTTTTGGGTGTCTACTGTGTTCAGAAATTCATGGAGTTTAATTTTGAAAAATACACCCCCACTGTTCTCACGTGTCTTACGAATTAATGTGTTCCTGTATTTCTGAAGCTAATTAAATGCATGCACTCTGTAATAAGTAATCTCATTAATTTATAAATCTGAATTTCACAGCAGTTTAGTCTTTTAGATTTCCCCTTCCTCATTATATTTCCTGATTTTTCTAATGACTGAAGTTATTTGATTTGCAGTTACCTAAGTATTTAAAATGCAATAAGGATTCCAAATCTATTGTCTCTACTGTCTTTGTTATTTAATAAAGCAATTTTGAAAGTTACTGGGAGATACTTTAAAATACTGGAAAGGTTCATCCACCACTACTGTGTTGGTTAAAATTAACAAATTAGTGATTGAAATAATGACAACACTTAAATTCTGTCACAGGGTATTCTGTGAAGAGTACAGGTTTGAGGTAATGTAGGTCGTGGATTCATGGTGCTCACTTTATTCCCTGGTGCCTGCCCTGGGCAAACATTTCCTAGCAATAAACGCCATCTGGTCACGCTTTGGTGACGGAAATAAGGAATTCCCCGTTTGCCATGGTGTGAAAGCTCACATCTTTGTAGTTGCTCCATAGTACCTGATGCATAAGTATATTCATACCCTACCTTACTTTGCAGTATTTCGGTGCTATGTTGTACTTGGTAATGTTTCTGAGGGTGCTCTGAATCTCAGTCCGGTGCTAGCAATGTTTATTGCCCTGGTACTGGGTTTTGGTGCACATTACATCAAAGCAGGCTTATTATAGGAGGCAAACATCCTAGTCTTGCTGAAAAGAGGAAACGTAGGGGTCCGGACTGATGTAAATAGCAGATAAGTGAGTTGTAAGAGTCAGTTTAGACCAGAGGTGTACCAAAGGGTTTGTTGGTATATGTATAGCTGGCCTTGTGTCCCACAAAGCAGTTGGGATGCTTTTTCGGCATTGAGCCCAGCAGGGCATTTCTCTACACGCTGTAGCGTAGGCAAAATACTGAATTTGTTCAGCAGGCAGTAACGCTGGGTCAGTGTTATCGTTTTGCTTACTTTTTTTACTAGTTTTTAGATGGGTTAATTCTAGCAGGTTTGTCAGAAAGCTGATAGATTCTGGGATGAAGCTGAGTTGTTGTGGTATCCGTACCACCTCCTCCAAGGAGAGGAAGGAACATTTAAGAAAGCTGCTGAAATGGGAGAGAAAAGTGTCTTTATCGTTCTGCACCACTGTCGGGTAGAAAAGAATAATTTTTTTCACAGTTTAACCTTAGTGTCTGTTACCACAAAAGAAAGTTGGAGGAATGTTTCCTACCACTATAGCAAAGCCTGTATTTCTACTGAATAGAGTCCTTACTAGACAGCTATCTGTTGTTTTTGTGCTTTTTTTTCATCTAACATGCATGTGCCTTCCATTCTCATGTTTGTTATGTTTTGCTGTCTCACATTGCTTTATTTAGATGCCATCTAACAACAGTATCAGAAAACAAATAGAAACACTTCAGGTGAGTTAATATGTCGATGTGAACTGTTGCTTTGTCTCCTGTAAATATTTTGGTTTGGTTTTTTATGTTAATTGTTGTATTTTGTGCTTTCCCTTCTTGGTAAAATTGCTGTCAGTACTTTAATAAGCAACAGGACTAAGAATAGATAATGTTTCAAAGATTTTTTTCTTGCCAGGGAGTAAAGGAGAAAGATCAGAAAATTATCTAGCATCAGTTTTTCCTTGAGGGTGAACATGTAACTTTGAGTATCAATATCACAGCTGGCTTTCCTGAACAGCAGTGCATGTTTCAACTGGAAGTAAATTACCTATTCAGATGTATGGTTTTTTTCTGTTAATTCATTTCAAATAGTGTCTTGCATGTGAGCAAACTTGAAAACATTTTCACAATTAAAAAATGTGAAACTGATATGCTATAACAACTTGCAGTGCACTAACTTGAAAGACTTTTACACTGTTGGTTTTGCAGGTTTTAAAAAGTAGACATTGTTTTAGTTCAGAACAGAAGAAAAGTTTAACATCAATATTAAAAAGTACTTTCTTCAGTAAGTGACTACATTTGCCTAACATGGAAAAAATGCTATTTTGTTTCTTGCCTTCATTGAAATATGTTTCATTGACTCATCTTAATGTATCATGTAAAACCACTGTAGATTTGCTCTTACTTTTTTGGGTTTGTAACAGAGATATAATTTTTACAGCTTATTCCATAATCCACTGATATAATTCATGTTAAAAGTGTTAGGATTTTAAACAAAATTGTGTTTGAAAAAAAAACAACAACCACAACCCAAACAACCCAGAGTGCTTTCAAATCTGACAGGCATCAGCTAAAAAAGACTCAAATTTAGCCAGGCTGGTGAATTACATAGCCGTATATACTGTATTCTACTTGCAGTAATATCAAAGAGAAAAGGGAATGCTGACATTAACACCAAGTGTACAGGAAGTGTGCCATAAATTAGACCCCAAAAGCCATTTTCTTCTAGTATATATAGTTCCTAATTACAGGAAGAGATAACAAAAATTTTCAGTGCTGAAGGATTTAGAAGTACTGCTGTATTTATTTTGTAACCCTTTTAAAAAGGTGAATGCCTCCTTATACTTTTTTTTTAAGCAAAGAAGCAACTTTGTCATAACTAATCAGAAGTAGCTATATTGGATGATAAACCTCCTAACAGATAGAATGTTGTTAATGCATTGTGAGATAATCTGCTACCTATACCATTTTTATTTTTTTTATTAGACCATTGAAAGCTAATAGTAAATTTTTGGTTTTCTTTAGATCTCTAAATTAAGCTCCCCTTCAGAATATTAGAAATAAGAAAACTGAAGCATTACTCCATTCTAGACACCGCATTTCAGATAGACTTTGGTAGTGTGTCTACCAACGAATTCACCAGCCTACTTTGAACATGGAGAACTGCTGGCCTGCAGATTAAATGTGATGACTTTTTTGCTGTTTAAGTTGATTAAAATCACCCTCTCATACAGTTTTGAGTGTTTGCTTCTTCCTTACAGTAGCACTGCTGGTAAATTAACTTGACAGTGGGACAGCTATCTTTTTGAATACTAACCAGGGACAGGTGTCATATTTTGCTGGTTAGATTTTGTCTAGATCACCTTCCTAAATCTATCCACTGCCTAGTTGCAGGTGTGCTAATTCAGAAGTGATTGCAGGGATATATTGATGGGTGTGAAGAGGGAGGGTAGAACAGCATTATCACTGATGTAGACTGGGTTAGGTTATTACGTCTAATATTCTGGTAAAGTCATGTATGTTATTTGTCTGTGAAATACCACTTTTGCCTCTGTGATTTTGTCATAGGCTTTTAGCCTTTCTTCAACTAAGCTGCTGCCAAAACCAGTAGTCCCAGCCCACCTGTGTTAATGCCGTCCAAATTACTCTCCTCCATATAGTCTGTTGCACAGACATGGCCATGAAATTATTTGGATCAATTTACTGCTGTGAGTTGGACTTTCTTACTGCTAGAGTCAATACAAAAGAGCAGTGAGATTGTGGAGGAGAGAACTGAGGATGAGACCATCTTTTTTCAAACAGTGTGATCTTAAATCCACTTACACCATTTGTGAAATCACACACCATTTGTCTGGGGAGGGCAAAGCAATCTGTTATTCTGACTCACTGGCTTGTGGTAGAGGCCACAAAATATGAAATTACTTAGGCTTAAGCCATTGTATAGTTAGGTCTTGAAACAGAGAGAATTCACTGCAGATGGGGAAGGTGTAGTTTTGGGGTGCTGTTGGTTTTTTTTGTTGATTTTTGTTGGATTTTTTTTTGAGACTGAGAGTGTCTAAAATGATGACAACTCGGAATCACTTACTCTGTTCATAAGCTCATACTGTTGGCCGGTTTGAAGAATCTCACGGGACAGTTCAAGATCATAAATGCACCAAGAATCCCTAGTAGGAAAAGGGATTGCTGGAGTTAGTACAAAGAATGTTGGTTAGTTACTATTATACACAGATTAAGAGCTAGGAGGAATAAAGCTAAACTCCTAGTAGCAGCATTAAGACAAAAAAAATAATTGTTTTTCATAAAGTGTATAATTCAAACTGAACGATGCCACAAGATTTTGTATTAATTCAAGAGAAATCTAGTTTAATTGTTACAATAAAAATCCATTGGAAGTGAGTAAACACTAATACAGCCCAGAGGAAATGACTAAGTTGGGTGAAGCCTGGGGTGCATACCCGGAGAAGCATCCTTGTGTGCCTGCCCTGTTTTGCGTTCTTTTCTTCTGCACTTGCTACTGTCTGCTGTCATAAACTGAATGATGGATTTAGACTTTGTGCCTGATCCAAAGCAGCTACTCCGATGTTTTAGGCAAACTAGAGTTAGTTTGCTTTAAGTAGGTATTCGTTACTAATGGCTTTCTGAGAAAAATTCTTGTAAGTAGTACACTCTTGGTATTCATCTTAAGAGGAATATCTGCTTTTTAGTTACTCTGCTGTAAAATAATGTGGAATTACTAGCTAAATATTCAGGTAGTATTGCAAATATGCAATACAGGATTGTTTTCATAAAAGCAGATTAAAACTTGTAGTTGGTATTAAATACATCAGTTTTCATTGTAAAAAAATTTGAAACTATTCCTGAAAGTCAAAAGAGTAATAACAGAATTTTCTGAGTGTCTCACAGGCAACAGTAACTGTATTTTTCATTTATTTTACAGAATAAAGATCCCAAAATGTCCCGAGTTGCACTGGAATCTTTGTATAGGTTATTGTGGGTTTATGTTATTAGAATAAAATGTGAAAGCAACACTGTAACTCAAAGGTAAGTTTATTATGCAAAGGAGTTTAAACTATTGATTGGTGAGGGGGGTTTCCCACTAGTGATATCAGAAGAGATCTTGAAGCTCAGGAGTGATCTAGTCATATAAACAAGGGAACAAAGACTTCATCTTAACAGAGGAAAGCGAAAGAATTTGATTACTTTGATGAGGAGAAAGAATAGAGTCTACAATTGTCTTTGCAGGGATAGAAGAGGATGGAGATGTAAGAAGTAGGAAATGTATTGAAATTAAAAGGCACTAACAGTACCAGAACAAATAGGGTATGAAGTGGCCATTGCTAAGTATGGGCTGGAAGTGAAAAAGTTTTAAGTATAAATTAGTATAACGAGAATTTAGAATAGTCCTTCAGATTTTGCCCCTCCTCCTGACTATTACTAACTAGTTTAAAGCAGGATCTTGGTCACTTTATAAATAAGCCCAGAATACTGTTGCCTGTGTCAGTAGAGGGCTGTACTTTCCATAGGTGGTCCTACCTGTCTTAATGCTTCTTTGTGCATTGTTTAGTAGCAACACCTCCACACACACTTCCAGATTTGAACTGTAACATCTATGCTATTTAAAAAGATGGTTTTAAAAGTTTTTTTTAATTTCTTCTTGTTTCTAAATTCTTTAGCCGTCTCATGAGCATTGTATCAGCACTTTTTCCAAAAGGATCACGTAGTGTGGTCCCACGAGACACACCTCTGAATATATTTGTGAAGATTATTCAGTTCATTGCTCAGGTAAGAATAAGCCTAGGTAGAGCTATAAGAATAGATGAGCATTATTTGGAAGACTTGTAAGTTTATGGTTAGGTTTTGAAGTATTTGCACTGAGGTAATGGTCTTATATCCTGAGTAGAATTTCCCTAAATACTTACAAAAATGAAACGACTCATTCTGTTTCTACTAGTGGGAAAATTATTTTACTTAAACTTCAATAACTGTTGTGTATGAACATTATAATGTTTACTATTTACATTTCTATTGCACTGTTGTGTTTGTGTATGTGTATATATATAAATCCACTAATATATTTAGTATATCCCATCTTAATATTTTTATAAGGGACAAAGCATTTGAACAGTAATGTCCACTTATATTTAGCCTGGAAACTAGCCTCTGTAGACAGAAAAAATATGCAATGCATGTATTAGTGTGTAGTTAGTATTGCATTATGGTTAATATTATTTTAGGTTCTTCTGGTGTCTTAATGTCAAAATGCAGGATATGATCTCACAAGATAAACTCTCATTCATCTATAACCTTATAGATTAGAGACATGTTTTCCTGTCTTGCAGATAGCTTGTCTGTGCTTCAACTTCCAAAGCAATTTGCTTCTGGTCATACAGGGACGAGGCAAAACACTCAACCCTTCACTGTTAATATTTGTTTCCTAGGGCTCCTGTTTTTATCATTAATTTTTAGGTATTTAAAACAGTTCAGCTCATTTGTAGAAATGTGTTCAACTTGATCAGAATTGTCTGGGAATTTTTTTCAAGAGAAATGATTCAACCATATCAGGGGATGAGCTTGTTGAATTGTACTATATTTAAAAAGGAACATTAAGTCATAAGAATGAATAGGAAAAAAGGAATATTTTTTATTTTTATTTTTTAAACTTTTTGACAGCACCTGTTCCAAGCCATGAAATTAAACTATTCCTATTAACTGAAAAGAAATGATTTTATCAATCTGTCTTCCTTTACAGGAACGTTTGGATTTTGCGATGAAAGAAATAATATTTGATCTTCTTAGTGTTGGAAAATCACCTAAAACCTTCACTATTAATCCAGAGGTAAAAAAAGCTCATTACTTGCATACAGTGAGAACAGAGCATTGGGGGATTTTATGAGGGGAAATTGGTTAACTATTTTAGAGCCAGGATGTAAGCAGAGTAGTAAGTATCTGAGTGGGTGTTCTGCTAAAACTAAAGAAGTAAGTAATTGTAGTTTGCACAATTGCTGTTTCATTTCTGGTGAATGAGCTAGCAGCAGTACTACAGTTCAGACTCCTTTCAACAATAATTTCAGTAAGTAGGTGTGAATTTTTGTTACAGTATAACTGTAAAGCCTTTTTTCAGAGAAGTCTTACCTGGCTCTTATGGTTCAAGACCCAACTGAACAAATGAGATGTTTAAGCAATCTGTCATTCTCAAGATTCATATTAAGTCCTTTGGTGCTCTGTACTATAAAGTATTTGGTATATTAGCCTATGCCAAGTCAGTTAACTGGAGTCAGTTATGGGGAGACACTGAAGACTTAAACTTTATTCTTATTCTTGTTACTTTCATTACCCTAATATGTAACATTTAAATAATACCTGTCCTACTGGACCTATACTGCTGTCTGTTTGAAAGAGGGGAAAATGCAGTTTGTGTTTTGCTTCATCTGTGTTACTTTAATGTTACAATTTCTTCTGTTTTCTCTTTCCTTTTTCTTCCTTTTTTTGCTATTGAAGAGGATGAATATCGGCCTCAGAGTCTTCCTTGTCATAGCAGATAGCTTGCAGCAGAAAGATGGTGAACCACCAATGCCAACAACAGGAGTTGTTCTTCCCTCAGGAAATACTCTGCGTGTGAAGAAAATTTTTCTTAATAAAACGCTGACAGATGAGGAAGCAAAAGTTATAGGTATGTTGTATTCTTTTGTAAGTTGGCGTTCCAATATGTGCATGCATGTGCGCAATTATTCTCAAGCAGTGGGTTGGTTTTTTTTAAACTTTATTTCTGTATTTATTTTAATTGTTAACAAGAATCTAATCATAGTATATTTTAACAGAATTGCTTTGATTCTTTAGAGAGGGCTGCTAGACAATAATATTGACCTTCTGGTGTCTGAGACCAAATCCATGGCTTTTTTTAAGTGTTCCGCACTGCCAGATTAGCACAAAGAAGCCTGAGTGCAATTAGTGTCGTAAATAGCGTGGCAATTTTAGTTCCCTTGATGTCATTCTAGAATGTCCCAAATGTCCCACAGCTGGAGTAAGACAGTTTTGATCCCTGTGCTGTATTGATCTTCTGTGGATGAGGTAGTCATCTCTAAAGGACTGTTTCAGTGTGTAAAATTTAAACTAGAACTAAAATGCTCAGAGTTGAGAAAACAGAAAAGCAACTAATGGTTGCTTCTTTATGATCTTTCTGAAAGAAAGTTCTACTTCCATATAATGCCTACTACTACTCATTTAACATCTATTTCTTTTGACATTTAAAGTGTGTATTTCATATCAACTTTTGTACAAGAAGAAGTTAGTTCGAAGCTGAGTAAGTGGCAAACGTTTTATTAAAAATGTGAAAATGAAATGAGAATAAATGAAAGAGGTGATCGGAACTCTTTGGCTTTTCAGGAATGTCCATATACTACCCTCAAGTCAGAAAAGCACTAGATAGCATTCTTAGGCATTTGGACAAAGAAGTTGGAAGGCCCATGTGCATGACTAGTGTGCAGATGTCCAATAAAGAACCTGAAGACATGATTACGTATGTACTGAATTACAGCATTGTCACTGTCACAGTTATATGTCATTATTTTTATGCTAGAATGTTGCAGATACCATCATTAATGCATTAAAATTGTTGGCCTTTTTCTTGACTATTAAATGAATGCTAATTTAATTAATTAATTATAACAGGTTTTGTTAGCTCCTTAGTTTTGACATGAAATTGAAAATATTTGCCATGTACTGAAGTAGATTTTCCTGTTGTTTTGTTGGTTATAAACTGGTTTTGTAGGGGTGAGAGAAAACCTAAGATAGATTTGTTCAGAACTTGTATTGCTGCTATCCCAAGACTGATTCCAGATGGCATGAGCAAGACTGACCTCATTGAATTGCTTGCAAGGTAAAGGAAATTAAATTCTGCTCTTAGTGATGTTTCTTTTTAAATGCTGTGTGTATAAGAGTTCATCAGTGCACTATATAGTGTGAGTCCGCTGCACATAAAATCCATTCTTCCTATTCCTGCCTGCTTTTTGCAGTTGGTCAAGTGTTACTGGCCAGAGTAGCGGGAGGTAAACCTATTCTGAAGGTCTTCCACTTATTTTTATAGATAATTTTTTGAAAAGTAGGAATTTCTGTTGCTTTGTTTTTTGAACTTGTCTTATCTTTTTGTTACTACTATCATACTTTTTTCAGCTTTTATATTTTTTTCTTTTTCCTTCCTATTGCTACTACTGTAAATTATCATAAAGGCATTCTTATTTGACATTACCAAAATTGGAGACGGGCACTTAATGGCAAAATTTTTTTCTTGTTCTCTACTAATCCTGCTTCCTTTTTCCATTTTTTTTATTCAACACTACCCATATTCCTCCATCTCTTATCTCAATTTAACTTGAATGTGCCTTATCAGTACTGATAAGTAGTTGAGACAACTGGACAGCCAGGTGTTTGCAGGTGGGTAAACTGAGCATTCAGTGAGAATATGTAGTTGTGGTACATGCAGGCGGTCTTTATGTATTACTAGAGTGATAAACCTTCCTTTTTAATTTTTAATCCAGGAATGGTCTTAGCGCGGAAATACGGGATAGCTTTTAGCTTTTAAATTATAAATTCATTTGCATATAATGTGTTCAGTTACATATATAAAAAAGGTAGTGGTGTGGGAGAATAAGATGTTTCTAACACTTTTTCTTCAGTGTCAAAAATCACATAAAAGACATGAAGTATTAAGTAATAATACAGTACCAGATAAGTTTCTTCTACCATAGCTGAGACGTATTTTTAAGCATATATGCAAAGGGGTTTTTTTGCGAGTTTTTTCTCCTATCCAGAGTAAAGCTGCTTTATCTGCAGAAATAATCTGTTCTTTTCATTTTTATTTGAAGAAAATAACCTGTACATCACACTGTGCCCCAGCTCTAAGGCGGTTGCTCAGATGCGTGCAAAGATGTGCCTATATGTGCGACTTGATTGTCACACTTGAAAATTATTTGTCTGTACTGAGTTTTGTGAAGTCTTGGATTATTTTGCTATAGTAGTAGTGCCTTCTGTTAGTAGCTGGTTCCAGACGTATTCCACGCAGAAAATGCATGTGTGGAAGTATTCTACATTGTGCAGTAAAGAATGAAGATTTAACACCAAACTTTAATTTATAAAGGCTGGTTAAGTGTATGCCAATCTAGGGTGATGATATCGGTATTTTTTCTAAACAGGCTGACAATTCATATGGATGAAGAACTTCGTGCCTTGGCTTTCAATACTCTCCAAGCATTAATGCTTGATTTTCCAGACTGGCGGGAAGATGTTCTTTCAGGATTTGTATATTTTATTGTGCGTGAAGTGACTGACATCCACCCAACGCTTCTTGACAATGCAGTAAAAATGTTAGTGCAGCTCATAAATCAGTGGAAACAAGCAGCCCAAATGCACAATAAAAACCAAGATTCTCAGGTATTTCTAAATAAGGTCCTTTGATTTTAAAACATGGTTTGAATCTACGTAGAATTTTATTAGTAGGCTTTATTGGTTTTGCTAAATAATAAAAAATTCAGCTTACTTTCTTACAGTGCTTGAAGATTTTTAGATCTATTATTTTAAATCAGCGTTTTTGTCAATAAAGTTACTTCAATATTATTAAGTATTACCTAAACACTAATTCAAGGCCACATTTTTGCTTACAACAAAAGTCATCATGTGTAACTGGAAGTATATTAAGTAGGAGCAGTTAAACAGTAGAACTAGTAAAAAAGCACCATTTTTTACTAACAAACAGAAAGAGTCCAAATAGTTAAATTTTATACAATACTATATGTAACAGTATTACTTTATTTTTTAATTTTGCCCTCACTGCATCGTTCCTGTGAGAAAACGAAACAAGAAAGACTTTCTTGTGATATTTGTTTGGACTGAAGTCAGAGAGATACTAAAAAAACCAAAGTAGCTGGTATCATGCAATTCTCCTAATGCAAAACTTGACTAGTAGCCAAACAAGATCTAAATACCTTATGATTAATTCTGCCATTGCCAATTATGGAACTATTATAGCTTGGTTGTGTTAATATTTTTCTTAATTTGCTTGACTTCTGTGATCTTTTTCTCAGCGTGGTGTATCCAATGGGGCTGCCCATACCCTTCCTCTGGAGAGGACCCTTTATTCCAGTGTATTTCATGTGGTGGAAGGCTTTGCTTTAGTCATCCTTTGCAGCACAAGGCCCGCCACCAGGAGATTAGCTGTCAGTGTTCTCAGAGAAATAAGGGCCTTGTTCACACTTCTAGAAATTTCTAAGGTAAGAGTTGATGACCCATTCTTGTGGCTGCTTAATGAAACTGCTTTTGTCTTGACTTTGTTTGAGCTTTTTATGTTTTGCCTTTTGTCTTTTGTAGAGTGATGATGAGTTGGCTATAGATGTAATGGACAGACTAAGTGCTACTATCCTGGAGAGTTTCATACATCTCACTGGGGCTGACCAGGTAGGAGAGTTTTAACATTTGGATGCAAGATGAGGGGTTCTGCAAAACTGTCCCATGCAAATTGTATATATTTTAAATGATAGCATCACTATGTTTGTGCTAACTTTATCAGCAAGTTATCACCTTAAAAAACCAAAAACTAACAAACCCAACAAAACAAGAAACTCAAAAAATTTGAGGAATGTTGTGAAGCTGACACTTTGTGCACTTTATGGTCAGTGGTGTCTTGTTATGACCACCATATACCATATATATCCTTAACTGTGTTTTCTCATCTTGCTCATAGATTACCATTTCTTTGAAGCAAAGACCACCACCTTTTTCTGCAGTGATACAGTGTCTTAATAAAGTCAATGTGTCCTTTATGCATGATGAAAACTATAATAACTATCCATAACAACAGAATTCTGTATTTATATATTTACCAGTAACTCTTAAGTATCAAGGAAAAGCTCTTCTGATTTTAGGTTTAAGAAACAAGTTGGAGTTCAGTAGTAAGGCTTTTAGAGTCTGGAATCTTTTGGAATTATTAAATCCTAATGAGTGAAAGGGCCTTTTTCTAGAATTTATTGTTTCCTAATAGCCAGTTCCTTCCCAAACAGCATTTTTATATAACTGTCCATGCTAGGAATGTCTGTAAAAAAACCCCCATATATTAAGTAATGTGTTTTATCTATTCTAAATGTAGTTTTGACACTGATACTTTCTTAGGTTTTTAACAATGAAGACATTGTTACTTAATATACATAGATGTAAAATACTGCCTTGTTCTCTTTTTTTATGCACACAGACTACTTTACTGTACTGTCCCAGTTCAATAGATTTACAGACTCTGGCTGACTGGAATTCCTCCCCCATCAGCCACCAGTTTGATGTAGTCAGTCCATCACATATATGGATATTTGCACATGTGACTCAAGGTCAAGATCCATGGATCATAAGCCTCTCAAGTTTTATGAAACAGGAAAATCTCCCAAAACACTGCCCGACAGCTGTAAGCTATGCTTGGACGTTTGCTTATACCAGACTCCAACTTCTGTCTCCACAAGTGGATATAAAGTAAGTTAATTTCTGAAGTAAATAACAATATATTATATTGAGTATTCTTTCAAGATTTATCATTATTGCGGTGTCATCACGTTTCAGTGAGGTGGTGTATGGCCTGTTAATATTTTCTGTAGGTTTAATTCAGCTTTCTATAACAAAAAATTAAAGTAGTTCTGTCTGGAAAAATGTTACCTGCTGTAAAGATTAATTAATTCATGCCTTCAGTCATATTGTAGTTCAACAAATTTGACTATAAAAGCATACATTATTGATGTACAGCTGTATTCTGAACAATTTATTCAGTTTACGCCATGTTAATAATTTTGGAAGCAATGGCATGTACATAATTGAAAAATAAATTCAGTAGAAAACCAAAGTGAAATCTGGTAAGCTTTATTTACTATACTGCGCTTTTTTTTTTTTACTATATGGAGTTTTTTGGTTTTTTTAAATAGCAGCCCTATCAATGCAAAGAAAGTGAATACTACTACAAGCAGTGACTCCTATATTGGGCTGTGGAGAAACTACCTGATTCTTTGCTGCAGTGCAGCATCTTCTTCAAACTCCTCCACCTCCACAGGCTCTGTGAGATGTTCCCCTCCTGAGACGCTGGCGTCTACTCCCGACAGCGGTTACAGCATTGATTCAAGAGTAGGTTCTTCTAAAGCTTACTGTAAATAAGTCTATATGTTATTGGAAGTGGAGACACCTGAGGCTTATAATAACTGTCATAATTCTCAGAAACTGGTGTAATTTGTCTGAAAACACGTTTTAGTATACATTTGTCTTTCATGTGTTTAGGATAATGTTTCAGTTTGCGTCTCCCAATCCGTGCTGTAGAGGCTTTTCTGCTTATGTTTTTTAAGGCAAAATCTAATCATGTCATAAAAACATTAACCCAATCTCAGTCTTATCCAGTGGTAATGAGGAAATGTTTACCATTGACTGGGGGTTTTTTTGCTGTCAGTTGGCTTGTGCAATTCTGAGCAAATAGCCTCTCACGTCAGTAACTGAAGCAGTGACATATTCAGGCATAATGTATCTTGTTACATTTTTCCCAATGACAGATAGTTTTCTGTCTGCCTTGCTTCATATCACCTGCAGATTTTTTCTTTTTGCTTGTTTGCTTCTTTTTGTTTTTCTCCTTTTTGGCTTCCTGTAGAAGGTACAGTAGAGGTAAAGATAACTCATGGAGTATGCAGCAGATTTTTGGCAGGAGCAGCCTATTCCACTTGTTTGTTGCCAGGATCCTTTCCCTAAATCTGAGGAACTGTAGACTGAAAGCTTTGTTCTGTTTGAGAGCTGCAGTGGAGTCTTAAGGAATTGCACACCAGAAGTGTTTCCTCTTCCTGAGGAGGGCAGATACACTAAAGATGCAAAGCATCTGTTTATCATGTTGAGGCATTCGTTGTGATCTGACATGGAATTATACATGGAATGGAAAAGTAGTTAAACTACTATTTCAGAAAGTCTTTTTCCATGTCAAATACCAAATATTTCATTTTTATAATTTTAAGTCACTGATACGTGTGAGAAGACTGTAAAATTATAGCACATGTTTTAATGTCACATCACCTGATTGTCTGGTAACTACATCATTCTGTTTTATTCTGGTTTTCTTCTTAGATCATTGGCATTCCATCCCCTTCCTCCTTGTTTAAGCACATAGTTCCAATGATGCGCTCTGAGAGCATGGAAATTACAGAATCCCTTGTGCTGGGACTTGGCAGGACCAACCCAGGAGCTTTTAGGTAACTGTTGTTTCATCTGGTTTTATGCTAATTGATTACAAAGCTGGGGAATCAGAGCTCAGAAAAAAAGTTTTGCTTTTTTTTCTTGCAAGAACTTTGTAAAAAGCTCTGAAAACTGATTACCATTGTCTTTTCCAGCATTAGTGGTGTGAAAAGGATTGTTGGAGGTTGAAATAATTTTATGTGGTCATGTCTGCATAAAGGAAAAGTTAGTTGAAATAGTAAAGGGCTGCCTTTTATTGATATTAAAGGTTGCCCTTATGTGAAAGAACAGGCCCTGTGGGCTATTAATGTCTGAAATTTTAATTATTAATAATGTTTGTATAAGAGTTATTAAACCCTCCTTAATGGTATTGCCAGTAAACATAGGTTTCTGAGTTCTTTATGTGTAGAAATTTCGGGATAACTGTATTCTAAAAAGAGATTTTTGGATCAGGCTGAAAAAAATACCAGTTACAACTGTTTTCTGACTAGTTCTGAAGCTTCGAAAATGTGTGGCACATCCCTCTCCCCCTTTTCATTTTTTTTTTTCTGAGTAAACTTCCTGTAACTTCATAACTAATATACCTTTCTCATAGGTTGTACTATGACAAGTCCATGTGGATTAGTTAGGGCACTGGTAACTGTGTTCTACTGTAGCAGAATTAAATCTCTGCCAAGCCACTTGTTCTGTCAGTTTCATACATCGTGTTCAACATAATTGGATTCAGCTCATAATCCAAGATTTTTGGTTACTCTATTGTGACAAGTCTTAATATAAACGTCGAATTCAAAATGGTCTATCTAGCCGTCGTGGCTTTCCTACCCCAACTGAATTTTGCTTTTCTTAGGATCCTAATGTACTGTACTGTCAGTGTGTATTACAAATCCACTGAGGTGAAAGGGCAGCTCTGTGCCAGGAAGCCATGAGTTTTAAAATGCATCTCCATGCCACTGTCTTCAACTGACAACTCTTTCTTTATGGAAGATGGATGAAGAGGGAGAACATCTGAGGGGACGAAAACTTCCTGAGAAGACCGGTGCTCAGCATCAGATGTTCTCTGACAGCACCAGCCTCTTAATAGAGTTATGAAGTTGTACCATGCTATAGCAATGGACTCCGCTTCTGCAGAAGAAATCAGGGATCACTAATACCCTTGGTGTTAAAGATTTGCTTCTTGTCTCCAGTCACTTGTGTCCCATAATAATAGCAGATGAGGAGCCAAAGGTGTATTTGAAACTGTAATGCCAAGTCCTCAGTGACAGTATTCGGTTTTAATCCTGTGATGATCTTCTAATTTTGTACTCTGTCTGACTTTACTCTCCTACCAGGAGTAAAGCAAGACTTTATCCCGTGACCCTGAAGATCTACTGAACAGTTGAAATTATAACTGTGCTCTAGAAGTCTAGAAAATGCTTTCAGAAAGGGTTTCACCAGAAATCCTTGTTTTCTAAATTTGAAACAATTAATTCAGCAAACTTTAGGAAAAAAAAAAAAAGTATGATTCTCATCAGTTTTCTGATTTCTGTGTTTTGTTTCTGATGACCAGCTTTTTTCCTCTTTCCAAAGTGTGTACTCCCACCAGATGCTAACTGTAGCCCATCCTTCACTGTTGCAGCTCTGTGCTGATTTGTTGTTTTGGTTTTGTTTTTTTAAGCACTGTTTGCTCCCACTTGGTATGTGGGAATTTTTTTCATTATAGATTATATGTATGTGCAGTCCACTTAAACTTGCTAGAATATTCTTTTTTGTTTTCTCTTACTGATCACATGAAATTGTCTAGGTTTCTCTTGCTCTCCATTGGAAGCTGACCCTTTACTATGTTTTAGCACAAACAACCTTCTTCAGATTCTTTTCTGTGTTTAAAAGAAAGTATAAAACATGCTTAAGTCTTGTAATTGAGCGCACTGCACAAGTTTGTGCAGCTTTCTGATCACCTGGACCTGTTCTCTTAAGGAAAAACTTTGAATGATGTAGCAGAGAAGTCAGTCATTTACCACAAAAAATTGAAGTGGTTTATGCTTTTGATATGTCCAAATTACAGTAGCACAGGAAGTAGAAAAATGTGTCACACTCCAATAAATCTAAAGTGGAGGTGGTAGTTACTTTAATGTCTGTTAACATAGTAAAACCTGTATGTTTTTACCTTAGTATTTTGTCTACGTATATCCATACTTTTGGGAGTCATAATGTTACCGAAATCTCGGAGTGAAGAATTTATCAACACCAATGCGATGTAGATAAGCAAACACTTCTTTATTGATGGCCGGGTGCGTGAGTGAGTCTCCTCACGACCAACGCACACCAGGCTTCAAAATCATACACCTTATATAGAACTTATTCATACGTATTCATGCATAAACATAGTATTTCCCGAAAATCATTAACATACTCTCGCTTTGTATGTTAATTTCATAGCAGCTTTTGTTGTGCAACTACTAGTTTCATTAAAATATATTTCTTATTCCTCTATATTTCTATTAAAATGATTTTATAAAATAAAAAAAATAAAATAAACTTTTCAATACTTTCACATTATTTACATAGCAGTAGTTTCAGCATATTTTGGTGGTGGACTATTATCTTGGTGGAATGGTTGGTACTTCTCTCACGATCATGCGATTGACTGCAATTCTATTGATAAACTGTTTCTTCAAACAAGCATATACTAGCATGATCATCAGAAAGACAACCAGTAACAGAAACACAGTTTTGATTATAGATTGTATCCAAGAGCTTAGATTCCATCCCAATTTGTTAAAAATTTTCCCCAGCCAATCTTCTGACATATCTTCTCGAATTGATTCTGTTTCCTTTTCAGTTTTACCTAATAGGTCCAGATCATGTTCCACATCTTGAGTTACATTTGGAATGTGAATGCAGCAGTGGTCCAGTCTATCCTAGAGATATCCACATACTCGATGTTCTTTAAGTAAAAGCATATCTAATGCCATTCTATTTTGTAAAGTCATTCTGGAGGTCACCTGCAATTTCCTAAATCCCCTCTTGGTGACATTTGCTAACTTTTCTACCTGACCTTGTTAATTGATAAAGCCATTCTCTGTTTCTATATGAGGCTATAGGATTCAAAAGTGATTCAAGTGCTCAGCCAGTTTTTACTCCTGTTGATGGTTCTTTCCAAGTATCATCATTTGTCTCAGACCTCTTGGTTAGTTTTAATTTTAAACTTTCCAAGGGTCCCTTAAACGGTGATTTCTTCCAAATCGGGCACAATTTTGGCATGCCTAAAGTAATTTGTTTCACCTTACCATCTAATGGTAAGGTTCCGTCACTTAACGTCCAAACTAAATGTCCTGGACTTTGAATAGTAGATTTTCTGCAACTAAACAGAGTTCCTCTTCTGGGTGTAAAAGTGCTAGTTAAATTGAGAGTATTCTTCAGACCTCAGCAAAAACAACCATATTTTAAAGCAGCGGCCAAAGGAGGAATTTGTTGAATTATTAAATCTGCATTGCTGATATCATACACTTTTTCACATTTCCACCATGGCACTGTTTTATTCTCCTTCTCTCTCAATGAAGTTGATTTATCATTGACTGAGGGTAAAACTACGAAAGCTTTTCCATCCCAAGTAAAACACCAAGGAGTTCTGGCCATGTACTGAAATTGAGAAAATATGGACATAGACCATATAGAGTCCCATTGTTCTACTGATTGTGTACCTTGGCCTGTTTTGTTACACTTCCATTCCATGATGTTTTTGCTCACATTGGTTTGAAGTTGTTCATTATAAGAACACCATCCCACAGTCTTATATCTCCCTATTTTGGTAAAAACATAATTTAACAATTTTTCACAATCAGCCCGACTACCTGGAGATTTCCACTGTTTTCTGATAACCCTTACTTGTTCATACCATTGAGTTACTGGCCTTTGTTCACAATAGGTGGTCTCATTTTTATGTTCCAGATTGGTCAGATTCATAGTTAAAATTCCCCACGGAATGGATTCACCTGCTGCAGTAACAAGCAGTAATCTGTGTAACATTCTGCAAGTTGGCAAATCCTTTAATCAATCCCAACATCGAATTTTCCTCAGCCATTTGTTTGGGAATGTCAATTACTTTTCTGTTTCTAGTTGTCTTTTGTTCCTATCCACCAAGTCAGTCCATGATCCTACCACCACTACCGACCAAAATAAAAGCCAAAGAACAATCAAAACCTGATATGAAAAAATTAGACATGTTTCAGAGTCAGTTTTAAAGTCTCTGGATCATGGTTAGCAATCTTCCATGGAGTAGGTGCTTTCTTCACCCGAATATAATGTATCCAAGCATCTGATTCTGCAGTCTTGATAGTTGTATAAGTGGTTAACAGTATCTGGAAAGGTCCTCTCCAACGTTCCTGCAAAGGTTCAGAGGTCTAGGTCTTCACATAGACATAGTCCCCTGGTTGGAAATCATGCACTGAATTCTCCAGGGATAAAGGTCTATTCCAAATAACCGCACTCCGAATTGCAGCCAGAGTTTTCCCTAGAGAAAGCAAATAGTTATACACATCCTGTTTTCCTTTTATATGTATGTTTGGATTTGGTTCTGGAGACTCATATGGTTTTCCATATAATAATTCATAAGGACTTACTGAGGTTCCACTCTTGGCTGTACTCTGATTCATAATAATGCCAATGGAAGCGCTTGAGGCCATTTTAGATTAGTTTCTTGACAAATCTTACTTATTTGTCTTTTTAAAGTCTGATTCATCCTTTCTACCTTTCCACTAGATTGTGGCCTCCAGGACGCGTGTAATTACCAAGTAATACCCAATACTTTGCTAACACTTTGGACTACTTCAGCAAAAAAGTGTGGACCTCTATCAGAAGAAATTCCAATAGGAACTCCAAATCTTGGAATTATTTCTTGTAGTAACTACTTCACTACTTCTTTTGCTTGTGTGGTGCGACAGGGAAGGGCTTCTGGCCATCCTGTAAAAGTATCAACCCCCACAGGATGTACCGGTACCCATTTTGTCTAGGTAACTCTGAAAAATCTACTTGCCAATAATCTCCAGGTTCTGTACCAGATTTTAATCTACCCATTTGAACTCTTTTCTTCATCACTGGATTATTTTTCAAACATACTTCATATTTTGCAGTTATCATTTTAAGCTATTCCCAACATCTTAACTGATACTACTTGTTTCTGTAAAGAAGTTAGTAAGGCTTCCGCTCCCCAGTGACATTCCTGAAGTTTTGTTTGAATTACCTCTCTCATCAAAAGAGGTGGAATTGCTATTTGTCCATTAGGGGTTACCCACCATCCAGCTAGGTTTTTCTTAGCATTTAATAACTGACCTTATTTGTCATCTTGTTCTGAATATCTTGGCCTTTCCCTAGGAGGGGTTACTGTTTTGGAAGGAATTATTGCTATCTGTAATGTTTGTTTCTTTGCTACCTTTCTTGCCGTTTTATCAGCCAAATTATTCCCAGCAATTATTTTTGTGTTCCCAATTTGATGTGCCTTACAGTGCATGATTGCTACTTGATCTGGTTTCTGAACTGCTTGCAATAATTGTAAAATTTCCTTTTGATATTTAATGTTTGATCCTTGAGAGGACAATAGCCCTCTTTCTTTCCACAAAGCTCCATGGACATGCACTACCCCAAAGGCATATTTTGAATCTGTCCAGATATTTACTTTCTTTTCTTTACTTAATTCTAGGGCTTGAATCAAAGCAATAAGTTCCGCTTTCCGGGCTGATGTGGTATTCGCCAATGCTCCTGCTTCTATAACTGTAGTATCTGTTGTTACTGCATATCCAGTGTATCGGACTCCTTGCTCCATAAAGCTGCTTCCATCTGTATACAATTCCCAGTCTGGTCGCTCCAATGGTACATCCTTCAGATCTTCATGACTGGATTAAACATACTCGATGGTAGCCACACAGTTATGTTCCAGTTGTCCTTCTTCCTGTATGGAGCTTAAAAACACTGCAGGATTTACTAGGTTAGTTGTCTTTAGAATCACATCATCTTGTTCAGTCAGTACTACCTGGTACTTCATCATTCGGCTCGGAGACAGCCAATGTCCTCCCCTTTTTGTTCTAAGACAGTTATCACCATGTGCGGGACATAGACTGTTACTGTTCTTCCCAAGGTCAATTTTTGAGCTTCTTGTATGAGCATTACTGTTGCCACCACTGCTCAAAGGCAATTCGGCCACCCTTTACTCACTATGTCCAGTTGTTTGGAGAAGTATCTGACTGGTCTTTTCCAGCTTCCTATCTTCTGAGTTAACACGCCCAGTGCAAGGTGTTGCCTTTCATGAACAAACAACTGAAAATCTTTGGTTAAGTCTGGAAGTCCCAAAGCAGGTGCAGACATTAAGGCACACTTTAATTCTACAAAGACCTTTTGCTGTTGTGGGCCCCATACTAAGGGAGAATTCTTTTGGGCCTCATATAGCAGTTTAGCTGTTAGTCCATAGTTCATAATGCAAGGGTGACACCACCCAGTCATTCCTAAAAACGCTCTGAGTTCATGAATATTTTTCAGCTCAGGTATACTACAAATAGCTTCTTTGCGATCTTTTCCCAATTGTCGCTGCCCTTTTGAAATTTCAAAGCCCAGGTATATCACAGTCTGACAGGCTATTTGGGCCTTCTTCCTGGATACCTTACACCCATTTAGTCCCAGAAAATTCAGGAGGTCAATAGTCACCTGTATACAAGTAAATCTTTCTTCTGTAGCAATCAATATGTCATCCACATATTGTAGAAGTAAATGTCCAGGTCTTGGTTTGTCCTGTTTCCAGATCTCAAGTTCCTTTGCCAACTGATTTCCAAAAATAGTTGGACAATTTTTAAATCCTTGGGGTAATCTGGTCCATGTCAGCTGCATCTTTCGCCTGGTTTGTGGATTTTCCCATTCAAAAGCAGATAGTTTTCTGCTTTCCTTTTCCAAAGGTATACAAAAGAAAGCATCTTTCAAATCAAGCACTGTAAACCACTGATAAGTCTCTTTAACGCTGTTAACAGCGTATAGGGATTTGCTACTACAGGATAAATATCCTTAACTATTTGATTCACTGCTCTCAAATCTTGTACTAACCTATATTCACCCGAGGGTTTTCTGACTGGTAAAATAGGAGTATTATACTCAGATTCACATTCTTCTAAAATGTTATACTCCAGAAATGTATTAATCAATTTCTTCAGTTCCTGCCTCACTTCTGGTTTGATTGGATATTGTTTAATTTTCACTGTCCCTGTACCTTCCTTCAAATCTATTTTAACAGGTAAATTTTAACGATTTACCAGGAATATCTGTTTCCCATTGTGTAGGGATCACTGCCAAATCCACCTCTGGTGGAATTTCCTGCTCCTTTACTTTTTCTTATCATCAGGATTTCTCCGGTTTTTGACTCAGGTATTTTCAAGAAAAGTTCTCCTTCTTCAAAAACAATTTGTGCATTCAATTTGGATAACAAATCCCTTCCTAACAAGGGTATCGGACATTCTGGTACATACAAGAATTCATGTGTAATTATCTTATTTCCAAATTTCAAATCCAGGGGTTGTAGAAATGGCCTGTTCTCTTCTTTCCCTGTTGCTCCTATTATATTGGCTGGTTTTGTTCCAATTTTTCCTTTACAGGTATTTAATACTGAAAAATGTCGCTCCTGTATCCACTAAAAGTTTAACTTCTTTTTCTCCCAGCTTAATTATAACCAGAGGTTCAGCTGGGTTCCCCTCCGGTCCCCTTCAATCATCTAAAACCATTACCTTGGCCATGTCTTGATAAGCATTCCTATTTTTAGGACAATCCCAATCCCTTTTCCAATGTCCTTCCTCCCTACACAAAGCACACTGATTTATTCCTAGGGAGGTATTAAATTTCCGATTGCCACAGTTCATACAACCTCCCCTTCCATTAAATCCTCATCCTCTGCCTCTTTCTCTATCTGCCATCCTTGTCACTACGGCCAATAATCTACTTTCCCTAATTTTTCTTTCCTCTTTTTCTCTCTGGTTATATATTTTTCTATGCTACCTCCAGCATTTTATTCAAACTCCTTGAATCCTCTCCCTCAGGTTTCTGGAGTTTCTTCCTTATATCTGGTGCCAATTGTCCCATAAAAATCAAAGCCAATTGTATCTGAGCTGTCTCTGTTTCCACTCTCAAATCAGTGTATTTCCTGGCAGTTTCCTTTAGTCTCTCCGGAAATGCTGAGGGAGATTCATTTTTATCTTGCCTTACTTCATACAACTTGACCAATTCAGAGATTTAGGCATAGCATGTTCAACTCCATATAAAATCCATTTCTGATACCGACTCAGTCTTTCTCTATGTGCCACATTATTTGGGTCCCACTGCAGATCCCCAGATGGAAAATTCTGCTCTATTGTTCTACCTGTTATTCCATTCAACACAGCCACCTCTGCCTGTGCTTCGCCAGTTTTCAATACCATCTGCTTCTCTGTATCATCTAACAAATTATCCAGGATCACCTGTAAATCATTCCCGTCTGGATTCTGCGTTCTGATTATAGTATCTACTACTCTGCCCACTCTCTCAGGATCTTCTCTATAAATTCCTGCTGCCTGTTTCCATGCCATCAAATCCATAACTGAAAAAGGTACTTTCACATATACTGGCCCATCACTACCAACTCCCTGTCGCAGGGGAGCTATTGTTTGTGTCTGCTGTCAAGTTCTCCGTGAAACAGGAGTATGAATTACAATCTCAGGTAATCTCTCCTCCACATCTTCTATTCCACTGCTATCTGGTTGACCCACCTGTTCTCATGCCCTATATTCTCGACCCTGATTCCTTTCTCTTCTAGGAGAGGATATATCTGATTCTGGTCCTTCATCAATTTTGGAAGCAATTCTCTTCTTCAAACAATCTTTCCCAATCTCACAAGTTGAACAACACGTTTTCACTTTCTTATTATCAGCAGTTATAGGCATTACCAGATTATCTCCAATAGTTAACTTACATTCATCCTGCCAATCCTTTCTTTGTCTTAAGTAAAAGAACAAATCCACATACGGCATTTCACTTCATTTCCCCTGTCTTTTACAGAACAGCATTAACTGCAGAATAGTGTTATAATTCAGTGTCCCATTCATGGGCCACTTTTCCTGATCATCCAATATATACAAAGGCCACCAATTATTACAATCCTCAATCATCTGTCTCTTTCACAGAACATCGTGTAAATCTCCCCAATGTGCCAATAAACATCCCAATGGAGAATTTTTTGGAATTTTGTCATTTGCAGCAAGTTTACCCATATTTTTACTTTTAAACAACTGTGTTAACTTGGATGCCATAGTATAATCACTTTACAGTACAATACACAATCACTCAAATCTGTCACTCCGATCCGTGGATTCGAACTCCACACTCACTTTGTGTTCTATTGCACGTCTCTCCTTTACAGCCACACTCACACTTTTCCACAACTGTTATCTTAAATAAAGGTATATAACACAATATTATACACTTCTTAATTGCTACTCCGTATACAATCAAAGAAATAAACAATTTCACAAAATAACACATGAAATACTTCTAACTTTTTGTTAGAGGTGCTACCTTAGAGAACACTATAGCATATAGGTTCTCTTGTCTCCGCTGTTGTCCAGCCCTGCAATAGCTTTCGCTTATGTCTTACGGGCAGACGCCTAGGCTTCCACTTCCACAAGGATCCTTTAGTCCAACCCTGCACAGCTTTCACCACGACTGACAGGCAGACTTACTCAGTGGGACTTGAACCCACTGGTGGGACTCTAACCCACTCACTATAGAGGGACTCTAACCCACTATTGTGGGACTCTAACCCACTTACTCTAGTGCACTTATTATAGTGGGACTCTAACCCACTTACTACAATTTACAATGAAGAAGTGTCTTACCAAAATCCAGGGAACGTCGCAAAGAGCCTTATGGATCGGGGATCGATGGGTATCCCCGAGAAATCCTTGGTGCCGGCTGGAACCGATCAGGTCCCTGACTCCTCCGGTCTCCTTCAGCGAGGTCCCATCTGGGTCGCCAAAACTGTTACCAAAATCTCAGAATGAAGAACTTATCAACACCAATGCGATGTAGATAAGCAGACACTTATTTGTTGACAGCCGGGTGCGTGAGTGAGTCTCCTCATGATCAATGCACACCAGGCTTCAAAATTACACACCTTATATAGAACTTATTCATACTTATTCATTAAGTATTCATGCATAAACATAGTATTTCCTGAAAATCATTAACATACTCTCGCTTTGTATGTTAATTAGCTTATCAGTCCTTCGCGCTTGCGGAAATTCTTCCAAGAATTGTGGGCAGGGGTCTTTGGGAGGAAGGCCGTAGGTCTTCCTCATGGCGTACTTCTCACCCTTTGCCTGGAACAGGATGGTCTTGCAAGTTTGCAGTGTCCTTACCGGTCTGAGCTAATTTATGTCTTTGTCGACCATCTGTTTCTTCTTCTTGTTTCTTTTAGTCGCTCCCTCTAGATAACTTATAAACAGGCCCCTTGTTAGAGAAAGTTAGAGAAACAGATCCCTTCTTTCATTAGTTATTTCATTAATTATTTCTTTCAAACTATATGGTTACATGACCTAATTACTATACCTACATTCTTTGAGTAAATATATTTACACTTAACTTATTGTCCCTATTCCATGCAATTTCTTCATATCAATTATTAAAGTTCACAATTTCTTGGCAGGTAACTACGAGTTGTTTCATTCAGTTGCTCTCACTTACCAATTCTTTTGGCCTTGGTACAGGGCTGTACAGAGGATTTCATAGCAGCTTTTGTTGTGCAGCTACTAGTTTCATTAAAATATATTTCTTATTCCTCTGTATTTCTATTAAAATGATTTTATAAAATCAAATAAAGTTAATAAATTCTAACTATTAGCAAGTCTGTAACAATAAGACAGTCTTAGTTTGGTAGAAGGCCCTTGAGTAGTAATAAAGATTGTGGAGCTTCAGAACAAACAGGGAATGTAACCACAATGTCAAAGCATGTTGTTCAGTTTTCACAGAGACCAGCTATGCCAGCGTGTTGGGGTTTTTTTGGTCTTCTAATAGTATCATTTATACCATAAGGCCCTGTTAAATCTGGATATTAAGATAAATTAAAATCACCTGTGATAGAAATATGCCTTAATACTTGGTGAATGCAATTTAGCGGTAGTTATTGAGAAATCCATTTGGTAGTCTGTCTTTAAATTAAGAAAATAATCTTTCTAGGAAACATCTCTCTTAAATGCTCATTTATTCAGAATGCTACAGGTAAAGAAGGGAGAACTGAGGTTGTTTTAACTTACATTGTAATGCTAGTTGCTGTGTTGCTGTAAAACATCTTTCACTGAAATGTTAATTTAATCATTGTTTTTATCCTTTTAATTCTTTTATTTTAATTCAGGGAACTAATAGAAGAATTACATCCTATAATTAAGGAAGCACTTGAAAGAAGGCCAGAGGTAATTAGATATTTTCCACTATGTTTAGTACACAGTTTGAACTATCTTCTCACAAATGGTAGTAAAGAAACTTTAGTTATGTTCTTTAGTTTCTGCACCTAAAAACTGTCAGTATACCAGATAAAAATGTGACATCTTACCTTTTTAAATTATTGTGAGGTGTTTACATTAAAGAGCTTTGTGTTTGTTTTGAGCTCTTTGTTATTCCTGTATTAAAGAGGCTTTGTTTCAAATGATGAAAAAATTACTGTAACCTTTTCCACGCACCTTTAATTCCTTTTATCTAAACATAGGCAGTTGTTACTTTCGTTATATTATCAGTAACATGCCTACAATTAGTAGTACCTAAGAGAGAACTGAGCTCTACTGTCTACCAATTTTGTTGCATTTTTTTTTTTATTTTTAATGAAAAAGGCTGTTAAGCCTACCTACTGACTGCTCTAACTAAAAATGTTCTGATCAAGAACATGTTTTACAGCAAGGTTTAGAAGCCTCAGTAGGTATTCATAGAAAAAATAATCTCTGCAGATACAAATTCAGAGATGGTTACTTCATATCTTTTATGGTAACTGTCATACTCTTACTAGTAACAAATTTGTAACTAAATACAGATGATGGGAAGGAATATCATCTCTGTTTCAAAATCTTACCAGGCTGTATCTTTTTTGTCAGTCTTGCGTGCAAATCATAGAATAGTTTGGGTTGGAAGGGCTCTTTAAAGAGGCTATCTGGACATCTTCAGCCAGGTCAGGTTGCTCAGAGCCCCTTCCAGCCTGACTGTGAATGTTTCCAGGGATGGGGCATCTACCACCCCTCTGGGCAACCTATTCTAGTATTTCACCACCCTCACTGTAAAAAATTAGTTCCTTATATCCATCTGAATCTTGGCTTCTTTAGTTTAGAAACATTACCCCTTGTCGTATCGCAGCAAGCCCTGCTAAGAAGTTTGTAACCATCTTTCTTATAAGCCCTTTTTAAGAACTGAAGGGTCTCCCTGGAGCTTTCTCTTCTCCAGGCTGAACAACCCCAACTCTCTCAGCCTTTGCTCATAGGAGGGATGTTCCATCCCTCTGCTCATTTTTGTGGCCCTTCTCTGGACCCACTCTGACAGGTCCATGTCATTCTTATGTTGGGGGCCCCAGAACTGGATGCAGTACTCCAGGTGGGGTCTATCAGAGCACAGTAGAGAGGCAGCACCACCTTCCCCAAAATATGTAGGAAGATTGTCGTTTGTACTTTGTTGTTTTTATATGTTGCACTTTTTGAGAGGAGACTGATAAAACCCATTATTTTGATAATACGTGCAGTAACAAACCTAGTGTATCTTGGAGTTGCAACAGGGAAAAATTTTGTTCATTGTCTGGTTTATTAAAATTGCTGGCAGTTTTTGTAACTCATCTTAAAAGATTGGCACTCCTGATAATTGATGCCAGTTGTAGTACAGATATAATGATGCTTTTTATACACTATGCTGGTTTTACACTTAGTTTTTCCTATGCTTCATTCTAATTTTGTTTCCTCTTGTTGAATAGAACATGAAGCGGCGCAGGCGTCGAGATATTTTACGAGTACAACTAGTACGAATATTTGAACTGTTGGCAGATGCTGGTGTCATTAGTCACAGGTAGGGGCAGTACTGACAAGGTGTTGTTTATGCTTCTGAATTAAGTCATTAGTATTCTTATGACCCAGTATAACAAGCATGCAAAATTCTTCAGTAAGTTTTAGGATACTACTGAATAAATAGATATGGTTTTATAAAACTTGGAACTTTGCTGGCTTTCTAATCCCTTCATCCCCTTCTTTGTCACTGTGGTCTGCATTTTATTTAAAATGCTGCTATTCTGTTCCCTGGGATATTGCTTTGAACAGGCAATGCGTCATGTTCCTTCTTGTTTGTGTGTTTTCGAACATTGCACCAGTTAAGCAAATAAAAAACCCTCAAGTTACAGCTATTCTACAATCAGTCTGGAATTCTTCCTCATCCAGAGTCCTGGTACTAGTCAGCATACCCTATGCAGAGAGGGCTGCTGCTCATTGATATTAGTCCTTTTTCTATCTGAGGGAGGAAGAATGTTAACTGGATTAGGGGCTGGGGATTTTTTCCCCCTCTGTTTACCCTACTTGTGTAGGGACACTTTGAAAGAAGACTTAAAATTCTGGCATATGTTTTACAAGTCTCTTACAAATTTTTTTTCTGTGCAGATGGAATTGTCTAAGAGCAAGTTGGTTAGGAGATGGTTAGGCAAGCTCCTGCCATTTTATTAGGCAACGATACTTAAACATTTGTCAACTTTAGCAACATAATCAGTGTGAAATTCTCAATCTTTAGGTAAGCTACTACAGTGCTGCCTCAGAAGCATTGCTAAAATGCCTTCCTTTTGGCATGCTGACTTTTGAGATGGCAGCAGTTAAAATCATACTCTCCCTCTTATCTTTGAAGGTACTCACTGGTGTTTAACTAGTGTATATAAAATATCTCCTAAGTACAGCCCGCACCCTTGAACCTTGTCAGCTTTCCTCTCTGAGGCCAGCCTGACTCTGTGGTCAAAAGTAGCAAACTTCATCTTGTCTCTGGTGTGCGAGGCATGGTTTTTAGTTGCCTTCAGTACAAATGTGGAAAGATGATGGAGGGAACTGAGAGGAAAGGAGTCACCCTTCTAACAACTGTTTTTCAAAGGAGGGCAGTTTTGTATCATATGCGGTCTTTAATCTCCTTATGTAGTTTAGTGCAGATGTCTAGTCAGATGCTAAAGCAATGGAGATGGGAAGTGAATATATAAAATGAATAAATTGCTTTCATCTGCCTAATAGTCAATAGCATGTCATGAAATACTGAACATCTTGACCGACTCCCAAAAATCAGTTTCTAATATAGATGTGTATAGTCAAGCAGTAGTAATTTTTCTCTGGTTTACGAATTGCATGGGTTTTTAGGGGGGAGGGGTTTGGGGTTTTTTCATTATTATTTTTAACACTTTCCCCCAGTATAAGAACCAATTCTGTGCAACTGAAGATGAGTGACTTCTGATAATGGGGCTTGATTATTAGGTTCCTTTCACTGGAGCTTTTTATTTAACACTGAAATAGAAGCTGGTTGACGGAATTACTTTGCATTAAATTTTTGCAGTGATGAGATTGTAGAGGTTTTTTAAAAGAAAGAAAAAAAGGATTGTTTTCAAAAATTGTTGTTGTATGTATCATATTTTATTTTTAAGTGCAAGTGGTGGCCTTGATAATGAAACACATTCCCTCAACAACACTCTACTTGAATATGTCGATCTAACAAGACAACTCTTAGAAGCAGAAAATGAAAAGGATTCTGATACATTGAAAGATATCCGATGCCATTTTAGTGCCTTAGTGGCAAATATCATTCAAAATGTTCCAGGTATGTGAAAATGCTTTAGTAACTTCTGATGACTGTGTTTAATATGCAGTGCATTTTAAAAAACAAAAATAAACAAACAAAAACTTAAAAAATCCACTTTTTCTCTGAAGTTTCAGAATACTTTCATAAAAATAATTTATGCCATCAGTTTTGGATGTAACTTTAGCAGAATGAGTTTATGATTTTTTAAGAGAGATTTCTGGTACTGTTTGGAAATGTACGAGTAATTTTCTTACTTGGCAACAGTCTGGTTGGCAGTGCATTTAAATTCTCTAGACTAAGAAATAGTTCATTCTTTTACACTGTGGCATTAAACAGGAAAACAGTAAACCTACATCCAGCTATTATGATGTGGAAATATGTCTTTACATTGATTTTTCTTACATTCATTGTTTAGGTCTGTTTATGTTTTATGTACTTTATTTCAAAGATTGACAGGAGGAGTGTGTCTAACTGTGCTGTTTCTTACAGTACACCAGAGAAGAAGTGTCTTTCCGCAGCAGAGTCTACGCCACAGTCTATTTATGTTGTTCAGTCATTGGGCAGGTCCTTTTAGTATCATGTTTACTCCCTTGGACAGATACAGTGATAGGAACATGCGAATAAACAGACACCAATACTGTGCATTAAAGGTATTTTAGCACTTTCTGAACTTTGGAAATAGATTATGTTGACTTTTCTAATGCAAATTTAACATTTGGGCTTTTTGGATGTAGGTTTCACATCCTTATTACCATTCGTGATTTAGCTCTTTTTCTCTTCTGCTTACATGTGTATTTATGACAGTTTGGCTTTTTTCCATACTGTAGACTATTGCACTTGCTATAGGAATTTCTTATTATATTCTTATAAACATATACTTCCCATAGCTTTACTTCTCAGTTGTCTAAGAAGCACTTTCATGTAAAAATACATTCACAATCAAACTGACATATTAACTCTTAAATATATCAGCACTTCAGTATTGGCAGTTCCTTGTATTTGGAAGTTGAGAAAAATAGGATTTGTTAATTTTTTAAAGAAGATGTTAAACTGTTATTTATTAGCCTTTGTCTTCTCCCTTGACTGAATAGAAGCTAGTTTTCTGATATTTTAATGGACTTGGTCAAAGCCCTTCCTGTGCCTGAGTTACTAAAATGTAGTGTTTTTCAATTACTTTCCAAAGGCTATGTCTGCTGTACTGTGTTGTGGCCCTGTTGCAGACAATGTCGGACTCTCATCTGATGGCTATTTATACAAGTGGCTGGATAATATTTTGGATTCACAAGATAAAAAGGTAATACAGGCAATGTCAACGTTGTTTTGCAACTGTCGGTGCCTTCAACATATGCTTTAATGAGTTTTGTAGTCAGATTGGCCTAAATGCTTTCGAGTGGCTTAAGCTCAAAGCTGTTTTAATAGTGCATATATTTGCCCTGTCCTCAGTATGTGTATTCACCCTGTTGAGGAAGGCAGTCCCCAGTCGCAGTCTAAGAACAGACAGAATGGAAGAGGAAAGGGCAAGGAGTGAAACACTGTGGATAGTTTATAAACTAATCAGCTAGGCTAAGTTGTAGTAATAAGCAGATTTTTTTAGGTGTTTGAAGGAGGCAAGATTTTGAACGTGAGCTGTTGTAAGACTGTAGAGTCCATTGGGGGTCCTGCAGAACTTAGGAAGACCAAGCTTTACCTCTAAAGAGTAAGGCAAGCTTTAGATTTAAAAGGTAGGGACTCCATTGCACAAATACTATGACTACATGAAAATACAGCTCCAGTGGGCTACTCTTGATTCAAGAGAACGTGCAAGCTTCCACACAGATCTATCCCTTGTAACCCATTGGAATTCCTGCATGTGTTTTAAGTGCTCTTCTGTATCTGATGCTTTCAGGACAGTGTTCATCTTGTAGTAAGGCAAGTGAAAACAGTAAATATCTCAAGGTAGCCTTGAAACTGAGGAAAAAAGTCAACAGAGCTGTTCGCTTCAATAATTTATGACTGTGTGCGCAAGTTGAACATGAAATGGTTTGATAGAATTACCTGTTGTTGTTTTAAGCTGCAGTCTCACTGTTTTCAGATGGAACAAATCTTGTGTATTGAAGTTGTGGGTTGGGTTTTTTTAATTATTAAAAATCTATTTCCCTATTTGATGTAGTTTTTATAAGTTGGCCTTTTTTTCTCTATTTATAAATACATATTGGTTCTTTTCTGGAATACAGGTTCACCAGCTAGGCTGTGAGGCAGTCATGCTGCTCTTGGAGCTCAACCCGGACCAGAGTAACCTCATGTACTGGGCTGTAGACCGGTGTTACACAGGTTCCAAACGGGTAGCAGCTGGCTGTTTTAAAGCCATAGCCAGTGTGTTCCAAAACAGGTACTACAGCATTTTTCAAAACTTTAGATTTTAATTTTCAAGGTGTGCTTTCATGGAGAACTGTGGTTTTTCCTCCCCCAAAGAGGAAAAGATCACCCCTGTTTTTGTGTGTTACTAGAGAAACTTTTCAAAATATTTTATTATCCCATACCATATGCCCTGTAAAGTAAACTTTAATAAATTCAAATTTTAAAAAGCTGAATGCAGTATTACTTATTTCACACCTGCAATTTTACCCTAGGGATTACCAGTGTGATACAGTGACCCTCCTGAATCTGATACTATTTAAAGCAGCTGATTCTACTAGGGCTATCTATGAAGTTGCTATGCAACTATTACAGGTTTGTAAGCTAATTTTGATTAATATTTTTTCTTTTAAAATATAATTGTTCTGTGCATTAAAAAAACCAATAATTCTGTTATTATTTAGTTGTTCCTCCAGTAATGAAATGCAATGTGTGTGTGTATATATTTTTTTTTCTTCTCTATTTTAGTACATAGTTAGGCCAGATCCTTACCTGGCACAAATAGACTTCAGTGGAAGTGTATCTGTTTCCATGAACTAAGCATTCAAGACATGTATTTTCTTAATATCTACTTTTTCAAGAGACAAAACCTAAGTCAAGACTCTGGTGGCTTGGCACTGAAACAGAGTGATATATAGCTCCATTTGTCCAAAAGCAACTCAGAAAGAAGCACGTTGCTTCCTGTCCCTTTATTCTGTCTGCTGGGGTGACAGCCAGGTTTTTTATTTTTGCATTAATAACAAACATTTTTTCACCTCTGTGGATAGTGCAAATCTAGTTAGCTACTTAATTTAGTTTTGTATATTCCTTTCTGAGGTCGTTTACAGGTAAGCTTAATCTTACAGGCAGCATTAGTGTTTAAAAATAAATAAATAAATAGACGCTGCGTGTGCCTCAGACCACAAATCTTGGAGATTTTTTCAAAAGTTTTTGTTGTCAGCTAAATTCAACAGTAAAGTCCCCACTGAAGTCACACTCCTGTTGTTATGTCAGCACTCACAGCACTCTCCCTTTCAGCCCCATCTTTCTTCTCAAATGAACACCACTGCTTAAGATCAGCCTAAACTGACTTTTAAAGTATCAAACTGCTTTAGCCTCCTGCTGCATCTCTGTCACATCAAAGATTACAGAGATGATGTGACATCTCTGTCACATCAAAGATTACAAAGACTGCTTCTATCCGTGTCATCCATAGATGACCAGAAATGGATATTGTTTGGAAAGACAAGTGTTCAGTAGTATTTCACATTTTGTTTTAGAGAAATTCATGTTTAAGATGGTGTTTTGTGAAAGCAGATTTCTGAAATTTATTGATGGGAAACTCATCAAGTGGAGTGACTGTTAGCTAACCTTCTGTGAAATTACCACAGTTTTGGTGAATACTGTAGATGTATGGAGATCTGAGTAGATAAGAAATATTAAGTAAGAGTAGTGAAGTTTTCCACTGTAGCTCTACTTAGCTTCAAATTCTGAACATTACTGTTGTAGATCTTGGAACCAAAGATGTTCCGTTATGCTCACAAACTGGAAGTTCAGCGGACGGATGGGGTTTTGGGTCAGCCTTCTCCTTTACCACATGTGTATTCTGTGTCATATTATCAACTGTCAGAAGAATTAGCAAGGACTTATCCTGAACTAACACTTGCTATCTTCTCAGGTATGGTTTTAAAACAAAACAAAAACCTCATTGGGTCAAAAGCATTGTAGAAAATATGTAATTCTTATTTTTCAATAATTAATTTATATGTAAATCACTAAAATCAGGACAAGGTAACAACATAATGAATGGAGAAAATGGAATTTACTGAGTGACAATTTTTGTTTACTAGTATTTAAAATGTATTCAAGAGGAATCAATATGAATCAAAGATACTTTTACTGATTTTCTAATAACCATGAAAAATCATGTTAGAGAAGTAATTTGCAGCTATTGTTAAAAATTTTCTTTCTGTTGTTCTTTCTAGTGTTTTCTTATTTACCCTAGATTGGTTTAAAATATTATTCCATAGCATTTTTAAACAATTGCAGATTAATAATCTCTCACATTAATTAAAAAAAACTAGGACTAGTACGAGGAAGAGAAAATGGTTAAGTGCTTTTGTGCCAAAGTTGGTACATTTTTACATGCTCTAGGTTTTCAGTTCCCCCCTGCAATTAGAGGAATATATGTGTATGCATATACTAAATATGGTTTCGTCAGCACTGTTTGTCAGCAGTGTCTTCTGTTAGCTCTGCTGAAGGCTGCGGCCTTTATAAATGGCTCTAGTCAGCTAAACAAAAAAATTATGTCTGTATCAGCATTACTTCATTTGTATCAGTATGGACTACTGGGCTCATTGGTGGTTGTTATTACCAAAACAGTTCTCATTATTGATTCACAATTCATCCATGTACCTAACTTTTGAATGACAGAAGTAAGTCAGAGAATCCAAACAGCTCATCCAGCTGGGAGACAGGTGATGCTGCATTATCTGCTGCCGTGGATGAACAATATTGAGTTGGTAGATTTGAAACCTTTGCCAACCATTCGTCGGCAAGAGGAAGATGAAGAAGATTCTTTGAAAGACAGAGAAATAATGGTGAACAGTAGACGATGGCTACGAGGAGAAGGCTGGGGATCGCCACAGGCTACAGCTATGGTTCTGAACAATCTGATGTACATGACTGCAAAGGTAAAACTAGTTAAGTGCTCCATCTCATTCCAGTGGATTGTTTTGTAGGGCACGAGATAATACTGCTCAGAGGTACTGTGTTACCAAACTTTCAAGAGTTACTGCTCATATTTGTTGAGTTGCTTATGTATACCCAAACTATACCATTTAGTTTTGAGGTAGTATGAGGAATATGTAACATGTAAAATAAACGTTACAGTATTGTTATATATAGTAACAGTATATAACTTGTTTTGCAATATAGATGTCTAGCTGGATAGATAATCCCAAGTTGCCTGTATACCTGTGATCTCAAAGTGGAGTTTTGGAACCAGTCTTGTTGCCAGAGTCTGACAGGCCCTCCTCCTTCTTATGACAGCTACTTCAAACAGAGAAAAAGTATTGCTCCCGTGCAGTGCTCCTGCCAATTATTGATATCTTTGATTCCTACTGATGAGAGATCATGTTTTAAATCACAAATTAACTTACAAATTAACAATAAACTACTCCTGGAAGCCTGTGGTCCATGGAATTTTAGTCAGGATTGTCAGCAACTGGGATAATGGATCTCTGCTAAATTTAGAGATATTTTGGTTTTATATGTAAATAAATATATAACGATAGAATTAAAATAATATTAAATATTTGTATACTTATGTAATCTATTATAATATATTAGCTATAAATACAATATACAATATGTACAAATATTGTTAGAGATATATTTATGTATTTATAGCTGTAAGAAGAAGGTATTTCCGGAATGTGTTTATAAAAATTGAATATATGTGAAAGTTTCATTCTGGAATGTTAAAAAGGCAACAGCTCCTTACAGGATTTATGTCTCCTTCTTCTAGAGCCTGTCCCACTCAATACAGATCACTTTCAAATACAATGTTTTCTACTGGAGTTTTCAGGAGAGATATTTATTTTGTTTTCTAGTATGGTGATGAAGTGGCTTGGTCAGAGATAGAAAATGTCTGGACTACTTTAGCAGATAGCTGGCCAAAGAATCTGAAAATAATTTTGCACTTCTTGATCAGTATCTGTGGAGTGAACAGTGAACCCAGCCTTTTGCCTTATGTGAGTATGTGTATGTCTCTCCTTAGACCTATTGTTGTTTTAAAAATTAATTGTGTGTCTAGCAGCAGAGGTGACCAAACAAAAAACGTGAGGTAGGATTTCTAGTATCAAAATCTCTAACCCAATATTTTATGACCACCGAATACTATGAACAAATCAAATTCAGTTCTTTTGTTTAAGTTACTTTGGACATCTGTGTCAAAATTTCAGTATCAGTTTCAGTTAAACTGGGCATTCATGGAATGGGCTTGAGAAAGGAAGTAAACCCAAAAGAATATTGCACCTTAAAGATAGCTGAGGCTTCCTGAAGACAACTTGCTGACTCTTGCAGTTTTCTCAAGATGGTAAATCTGAAACAGTCTGGTAGCCATCCTATCAGTTGAGAGTTGTCAAAATTCAGGGTATACTAGGTGGACCATAGACCTCATTTATGAAGTAAATCATAAAAAATGGAAAAGACTTGCTAAAATGTCTATATCTGTTTTAGCATTTTTTTGTTCCTTTGTCATAAAAAGGTAACTAAGAGTTTGATTGCTAAATTTAGAGTAATTTTATTAGAAGTATACTGAACAACTCATTAGATGCAAATCTACTGCAGTGGCTGGTCTCTGTTCATTAGGAAGAGATAAGATAGTTCCGTGAGTAATATTTTCAATAGAAAATTATTATAGGATTTGCTAATCAAAAAAACTAGAAATGAAGTAAACAATCGGGACCTAAAATATTATGAAGTTCTTACTAAGGACAGCTTAAGTTCTTCATGGATTGGCAGAAGTTTTCATTGCAGATCAGGAAATCTAGCTTAATGTTGCAGCCCAAAGCCTTTGCATGTATGGTTTGAACAAGGTGATAAGGTAATTCCGTGAGTCAAACACCCTGGATCACTTGCTTACTGTTCAGCTCTGAGTTCTATCAAAAGGATGGAAATGAATCATTGAGCAGTAATGACTCAAGAAAATGTCAGAATAAAAAATTTGAACTCACTGGTATCTATAGAGTAATCACTGACTAGCAGCCATCTGCTGCTGCTTAGGAGTGACCAGGATTATTTTGCTGAAGTAAGGTGTAGTGAAGAATCCTTAATTACTATATGTTGAATGAAATATTGATATAGTTGTGTGTTTATTCTTACCAGAGCATATTAAGGCCTCAGGGAATTAAATATTTTCCCCATGATATAATTTAGGATAGTCCTAAAAAGCAGACAGATAATATAGTAAAATAAAGCACCCGTCATGCCATGTAGGGATAGTGTGATTATTCTCACGTGACCAAGTATTAAAACAAAAAAAATCTCCACCTCAGGTCCCCTCAAAACTAATTCTGTTTTTTATCAAAGCCGATGTGAGAGCACTGCAGAATAGCATGAAGGAAAATATGATACCTGCTGGAAAAGAAATGGTGTAGAACACAGCTGTGAAGTATCAAAAAGAAATTATATCAGAATACATTCTCTCCAGTGTTGACCTTGGGTGATGCTAAAACCTTTGTAAGAAAACATTTTGCTTCTTAAATAACTGCCAGTGAACTCCGGAGACTTACTTTTCTTAATCTTGTGATATGTTTCTGATGCTTGCTACTATTGACAGCTGTAAAAGCCATTTTGTTTTCTTAGAACTAGAGTAAGTCTCATGTATCCTCACTGCAGTGCAGGTAGATACTGATTCTAACAAGTTGTGGTATTCAAATCTCTGATTTTCCTTTTTAAATTAATGTGTTTTTTTTTAAATCAACTCACTGCAATAAGAATTTTATTTTATGTACAGGTTATTTGATATATATTTATATTTTATATACATATATACATTTTTTGATGGCAGGTAAAGAAAGTTATTGTTTATTTGGGTAGAGATAAAACAATGCAACTACTAGAAGAGCTGGTGAGTGAGCTTCAACTTACAGATCCTGTCAGTTCAGGAGTCACCCATATGGATAATCCACCGTACTACCGCATTACTTCCAGTTACAAAATCCCCTCTGTCACTTCAGGTGAGAATGTATTAAACTTTTATTATTGTCAATGATAAATGTTCTATTATCAATCAGTTACAATAATGGAGTTCATCTGTAAACATTCAATAGCAGTACAATGTTGTGTTTCTAAAAATAAATCAAGATTAAAAGTTTGTTTTACAAAATCTGCAGTTTTTGGTGTACCCAAATGTCTTATTAAAGAACACATAACAGGTTCACAAGGAACACAGGTTTGTATTAATATGTGTTAGACTTTGTTCAGATCTTGCACTGTTTACCCTCACTATATCACTTTTATGTCATAATTCAGTCAAACAACTGGCAAGATTTATGTAATTTGAAATCTGTATAAATTACATTTTAAGTTCTGTTATAGACACAAGCTGCATCCGTAGGTATTTATTCAAGATGATTTAAGTACACTTACTTAGGAGAATTTATTTAGAAGTACTTAACAATTAATTATAGATCAGTCATCAAAAAAACCTGACTGAAATAATAAGTGTCCACCTCATGATTCAGTCCAAGAACATGCTGAGAAATGTGGGGAAAAGCTGTCTGGTTTTGGTGAAGCATCTTTCAAAGTGAGCCGCAACAGGTGTGGATAGGAGGGTATCTAAGGTAGCACTTAGCTTTTGTGCTGCAAAGCTGTCAGTGTTATGAAGCAGCCTTGACCTATCACGTAGGGGTTATCTGGATCACAAGGTGGATGCATTGGCACTTGTTCGTTAAAGTGTTTTAGAAGTATGAAAAACAATTATGGGGCCCTTGTACTGCAGTGCAGTTGAGAGTAGCAAAATCTGTGGGGCGGGTACAAAATTAATTCCAATTGTGCTCATTCAGTCAGTGTAATGCTTGCAGTTTTCTCTTAAAAAGAAGTTGGTACAAACTTGACTCTGCAGGCTGTTAGATTTTAATCCCTAACCTGTCTGTGGTTTGAATTAACTGCATACCGAAGTCCAACTAAGTTTTACAGATTACTATGAGACATAGAAAACCGAAAAGAAAGGTCTTTAGATCCAGCTTCAAAAGCAAGCCTTTCTATTTAATTTGTTGAAAATTCAGAGATTCCTGGAACGGATTATTTTGATTTTTTTTTCCAGTTAGTGGAATTATGGTAATATCTCAGAATCTTTTAGTCTAACCACTTTTTTATTATTTTTTTTTCTTATATGTATTTCTGTGGCTCAGTTTGTATTTGTGCCAGTTGCTGTAGTGTAAACCTGGTTAGGGCTCTTGGCATGGACAAGTAAACAAGGGTCATCATGTATTGCTTAAGACTGCTATTCTTTTTTATTGATCAATCTTTTTCTTTGTCTATAATTCACAGGTACCACTTCTAGTAGCAATACAATGGTAGCTCCCACAGATGGGAACCCTGACTGTAAACATATAAAAGACAATATTGAAGAGAAGTAAGTATCTCATCAAAGAGCGGTTATTAGTTGAACTACAGGAATTCCTAGTAGGTACTATAAATACTTGTATTTATAAAAGCCATCCCAATGACTCCAAGTAAATCTGCATTGCAGGAAATACGTGACTGTAAATTTTCTAAGTTTAATGTAACCCAACTGGAATACTATTTGGGATTAACAGTACCAGCCTCAATTGTAATTTGAACTCAAAAAGCTTTAGAGGAAACTGAGTAAATTAAGGGATCAGTCCGGGTCAGGCTTTGTATTGCTATAGCTATATTGTTATTGATGCCTAAATTGGCTACTGTTACACTGGATTGTATATGTTTATGTAAGAGAAATTATGCTGCAGATGGCTGTGGATACATCAAGGGCAAATGTTACTAGTTCAGTAATGTAGCCAGTTCACAAATGGATTTACTAGCTCACTAGAAATCAACAGTGACTGTGTGTTGAAAGCTAGTTTATTCTCCCAGTTAAGAGTATTTGGATGCCTGTTATCTGGCAAGATCGTTTCCAGCTAGTTTTAAAACAGATTCCTCCCTCCTCAATTTTTGAGCTTCTTAAGAACAATCTTTTGGAGAAATTTGCCAGACAGTGGTACCGATGTGAGGGTGGTGGAGAGCAAACAGCTAACACAGACTTAGTCAGGGTGTGAACATGGAGATCAACAGTAACTGACTGTGGGCATGCTTTCCTTTTGTGTTAAATATGAGCTGGCTAAGCTTAAAGTGAAAAGGGAGTAGGGATTCTCTAATTAACATGATAAAAAGTGTGCACAGAAAGAAGTGCTCCTACTGTAGAGTAGCTACTATGCGGTAAATTCACAAATGAGTATTTTGTGACAACTTGTTTGAGAGCCTTAGTAATTATATTTCCCATATAATTTCCCAGTTGGACACTTTTTTTCTTCCCTAGGATAATCATGTCAATATAGTTAGATTAGTAAATATATTGATAGAGACAACCCTGATACTTCAGTTAAATTGGGGGGGAAGGGGGAAGCTGTGTGAAGATAAGTATTTTCACAGTATATACAGACAAGTATTTGGCTGCTATGGGGGCTGGAGCTGAAGAAACTTGTAAGGTAATGAAGGTGGCTTGAAAGTCTCTGCAAGTTTTGGCATATGCTGTAGGGTTGTCTAACCACCTCCCCAGGGTAAATGCTTTTTGGTAGGATATACCATGTACATCTTAGACTTGCCAGGAGGAAAGAATTTTAGAAACTTACCTACAAAATAGCTTGGAAATTGTGCTTTTAGCGCTCTCATTTCTCTGATTTCTTTATAGTTTACCAGGTTAGTGAGGTGGGATCTTAGACTCTGTGTGTGTATGTACATGTCTGTGCCAGATCAAATGGGGTTGTCATTATTTTGCTCAAGAGTGAGAAGAAATCACTTGCGCGTAATGGTAACAAATATTTTAGTGTATCTAAATGTTAATGAAAATTATCTAACAGTAATGTAATTTGTAGTGGATTTTCTCCTCAAATCCCCTTATCTGGCATTGATTTTCCTTGTAAGATGAAATATTTTTACATAACACTTAGCTTTGCTAAAATACAGTTTTACTGAGAAGCCCCGATTAATTTTTGTCACAGAACGTCAGTTACTAATGCTGCTTTATTTGGTTCTAGTTATGTACATCTAGACATCTACAGCGGGTTGAATAGTAACTTAAACCGCCAGCACCACAGACTAGAATCTCGCTACAGCAGCAGCTCTGGAGGATCATACGAAGAGGAAAAAAGTAATATTTTTATTTTACAATATTTCTATGGATAGAAGACAAATTTTCAAGTATTAATACTTTAGCTGAAGGTTGTGGAACATGAGGAAATAAGCATTATCTGTGGGTTTTTCTCAGATCTGTTTAAAAATAACTGGGTTTTTTACGTTCTTTGGTCTTAGTACTGCTGTTGAAGTCTAGCATACATTTGATTACAATAGAATGTGCAAGGAAGATAATACACTTTCTTTCCTTCCCTTGTCCTCTGGAATGAGTTGTGAACATCTTCTCAAATGAAGTGGTTTTACTCTATTGGGTTTTTGCCAGTACCAACACCAAAGAGAGATGATTAAGCAGAAGAAACAAAAGAGATTAGCATGAGGAAAATGAGATAAATGAGGAAAAAGATGATGGGGAAAAAAAATTTTAAAACCCCAGAAAATTAGAAGTAATAGTGCTTTTAAATGATAGCAGTCCTTGGCCTGTTTAAAAAAAAAAAGAGTACAGAACTTTCTGAGAAGCCATAGTAAAGGAAAATATAGGAGGGGGAAAAGGATCTTGCTCTTATTTTCAACATTGTTTTGAAAATATTTTTTGGGTTGTTTTTTGTGATAATGTGATCTGTTTTTTCTGAGGTGCAGCAGTAAGGAAATAGGAAAAAAAGTATCCTGAAACTCCATATTCTTTTCAAGACTTTTCTTTAATGGAGGCTTATTAACTGTGGCTACTTTTGTACCAGTGCCTAAGATATAAAATCATGGTTGCAATGCTAGGGAAAGCTGAACAGGTCATGTAATTAGGCAAAAATGAGGACATTGGTCAGACAGTAATCGATGCTTTACATGGGTGGGGTTTGTATGCTTTGTCAGAGTACTTGTTTGACTGAAACTGGTTTCGGCTAACAAGCTGTTAGTAATTAAAATGACTGTACTTTAACCCTGCATGGGATTATCAGATACCTTTCAGTCTGATCCAGACTTTCAGTCTAATCCAGTGCTCCCACAGACTGTCCTCTTACGTTTCACTCAGGTTTTTTATTGACAGTTGATTTTGCTGCCAGTCAGGTTGTTACAGCACATGATACAGTACTGCCTTTTCCTTACTTCTCTTGTGCTACTGAACAACGGGATGTACATTTCTGCATTTTGAGCATTGCATGTCAGTATGGAATGTGGTGTGTCCCACGCTGTATTGAAGCAATGGAGTCCATTAGGATCTCCTTATGCACTCCTTAATGACTGATTCTGTGCAGACCATAAAGGTTAGAGTGAATATGTAGCTCATATCACCTCTTTCAAGAAAGTGGAACATAATGTCCTCTAAGAGCTTCTTGTAAAGATTGGGCATACTCATGCAGATCTCCTAAACTTTGGGTCAGTAACAGGTTGGCGGACCTTCTTTATTACTGCTTGGATGGCTGATTTCCAGTATCTTAGTTGTGGTCATTTTCATCTTTGTTTGCTATTTGTGATAGCAACCTGAAGCAGGTGAAAATTCACACGTTCCATCAGTAAGAAGTTTGTCACTTCTGGTCAAGAAGGCGGTAATGCGCTGATACATGTGTAAACTTCTGAAACTTCGGCAGCTATACTTCCAAAAGGACAACGGGTAGAATCACTGAAACATTGAAGTGTTAAGGCAGTCGTCTTACTTCTTTCTAGCCTTAATCGATCATTCTCAAGTCCAAGACATCTCATTTAAAACCAGAAAAATATTTTGGATATGTAACACAATATACTGGTACCAAATAGCTGATGTTTCTTCCACTCTTGAAGCTTGCTTAATCAAAACTAAATGTCTTTCTGTGTTTTCTTGAAAAATGTAATGATTTTCTGAGCTTTTGTCAAGCAGTGGGATTGGACTATGCTGTTGTAAAAGTGGCAAATTATGAGTTTCCCCATATATCAGGCTGGCATTACCTGACATGTAGAACTGGTGGATTTTTGCTAGTGAGACCTATAGAGAGGCACTCTTGAGAAATACTTCTTTAGCCTACAGTGGAATGCAGCTCTTCAAAATGAGTTCAGTACAATCTTGGGACCCAGCCTTAAGTCCCCATCTGACATGAGTTTTGAAATTAAAGGAAATTATATTAGATTACTTTGCCTTTTTTTCCTTACGTGCATCCATGTTCCCTATGTGCATCCATCCATCCATCCATCACTTTTATGAACCTATTCAACAAAATCTTACTCTTTTATGTGTGTGGCTTTTGTAGAATCATCCTTATGCTGAAAGAAATAACAATTTTCTCTGGTTTTTTTAAACTGTGTCAACTACTACTGTTTGTGGCTGGTCCATCCCATCGAGAGACACACACGCACACACACAGACATACACACAGACACAGACACACCCCCACGCCCACCCCCCACATCTCAGCTTTTCAAGAATTTAAAAATATTTTGTTAGAAGACTATATAATACAGAAACATATAATATATATTTTATTTTCCTGGTTTAATTACCTATTGTGTTAGGTGATTCAATGCCTCTGTATTCAAACTGGCGGTTGAAGGTGATGGAGCACAATCAAGGAGAGCCTCTACCTTTTCCACCGACTGGAGGCTGCTGGTCACCATTGGTGGATTACTTGCCTGAAACTTCTCCTCCGGGCATGTCACTTCACAGGTAGCTGTTTTAACAATGCTGATGGCAGGGCATTACATTTTAATTTGTATTGCACACATATAGTGACTTAAAGATAGCAGATAAAAATGTACTATCTACTGTCTTTAAATCTACTAATTTGTTTTCTGTGATTTTACTCATGGGTCTAGCAGTTTAAGATTTCTCAGCTTTTTAATTTGGAGGATTAAAGTTTTTCTATCTTCATTATGAGCATTCATCTTTTCCCTTATAATACAACTTGTGTAGATGTTTGTAGACTTAAAAAGAAACACTGGTTAGTAACACACCAAGTTCTTTGCAGCTCTACATGAAGTTGACATTATGTTCTTCTAACAAATTACTCTTTTGTTTTTAGATGCAATATAGCAGTGATCCTTTTGACTGACTTGATAGTTGACCACAGTGTAAAGGTGGAATGGGGAGGATACTTGCATCTTTTGCTTCATGCAATTTTTATAGGTAACAACATTCTTAGAAATATGTCTGGTAAATTAGGAATTGTAGCTATTTGTGTAGCTTTTCTTTTCCACATCTAAATTAATGTTTGCCATTATATTGAGTTGTTAATCTGTTTTTTGCAATTTCAATTTAATTTGAAATTCAATTTCAAATTAAATCATAAATTTGTTAATATTTACACTATTTAAAATTCAACTAAATATGTTAGCTTGACTAATATGAATATAATTGTTTTGTAGTTGTTTCAAGGCACTTTCTGTTGGAGCCACTTTTACCTCTTTCTCCCTTGTAGAAGTCACAGTAAAATTCAAATTTTTTTCCATTTCTCTGTGTAGTAATTTTCATACAGAACACATTAAGTTCTTACTGCTCTTAATTTATTAATTAAGTTACTGTGAGAGGATTATTTTATGATATAAAGAGGACATATTAATGTTTGTTAAACTGTATGCTTTTGTTTTTATATTGAAACACTGAAAAAACATTTAGTGAATTATGTATCTATTATTTAGTAAAGCATAACAGACCAGTTTGGATGCTGCTATTTTATAAATAATTTAATTCGGCGTGCCCTTTGAATGTAATGAAGTTTTTCCATTTTCCTTTTGTGTTAGGTTTTGACCACTGTCACCCTGAAGTCTATGAGCATTGTAAACGTCTGCTTTTGCATCTACTGATAGTGATGGGATCTGGCAGTAATGTCCAGTCTGTTGCTTCTGTCCTACTCAGAAACAGAGAGTTCAATGAGTCCAGGGTGCTTACTGTCAAGCAAACTACCCATTTAGATTATACTTTCACAGGTATGCTTTAGATTTATTAAGTGTTGCTTGTTAAAATGACATGGAAAGTTATCTTTTCTTCAAGCCATTATGAACATTTCTGCTATTTGTAATATTTTCCTAAGCCCTTGGCATGAAAATGTATTTCTTCAGATTTTAATTGTCAGAACAAATATGGTTCACATTAGCACTTTGTGCCCAGTCATCAGAATAGGGAGCACAGTTGAATGATGAAATAGTAGTGGAAACCACAGAAGGAGCTCTGTGTGTTAGATCTTTAATACAGCAGTTTTTATAATGCTCTTGAAAATAAAACCCAAGAAGATACATCTCTTACTTGTTTATAGCGACTTTAAATTTCTGAATTTTGTCAGCTGTAAGTGCATTGTTCAATAGGCTGACAGAATATTGTTTTATTACCTTCTAATTTTCACCTTAATGTTACAATATTATAATTATACAGGAAACTATATATTTTCTATGTATTTCTTTATAAAAGGAACATTTTAGTGATGTGAGCCTATTGTAGTTTCTAAAGAAATGTGAAATAGTTAATTTTTTTGAAACCTAGTTTCATATTATTTCAGTAGGTGGCAGCATATTGCTACACAATTTGTTTCCTCTCTGTTCACATCAGAAGTGATTTTGTCACCAACCAAAAAATATTCATCTGGTTTGTGAATTTGATATTCATAGCAAAAAGGAATTAAAGAACAAGCATAGTGAAAGAATTCTTTTATGTAAAGCTATTCACAGAACTTCACCAGTGCCACCTGTATAGTGACTTATACAAACCATTCCGTTCCTAATCTTTACAGTTTTGGGTAAAACTGTCTAAACGTGACACAGTATTTTGCTATTACTAAAACAAAAATGTCAGATAGAAACTAGAGAAAGATCAGCACCAAACATTTCCAGCTAATGATTATGTTAAGGTTAATTACAGATATGCATGCCTAGCACAAGTTCAGACGAGCTGATGTTAAATTTTATTTGGGCCAGCTGATACCCTAGTCCAAACCCTGTGGCTCCGTAGAGTGAAAATTTGTGGTGGATATCAGTGATTCTCAAACTTAAGTACAGTTGTTACAGTCAGAGGTTCATGACCAGTTCCTTGCCAGTTTACGTTCTCCCAGCACCTCATAGATAGAGGCATAATGTAAGGAGTTACTGCACTTGTATTTTATTGCCACGTGATTCCTTACATGCAGAGAAAAACCTTAACAGCAGCAAGGTTAAACTAACTTCAGAGAAACTTTGTGCAGCTAGAGGGGCTCTGCCTAGGGTCAGTTCACTACCTAATACGTAGTGTTCACTAGTTTAAAGTACTCTCAATTACACCGGGTCTAAGTTTTAACAAAACCATTATCTGCACATTATTGAATAGTTTATATGATTTGTCTCAACTCCTTAAGAAGAGATGCTCAGAAACCGATGAGCTGTCATATTACCAACACAAAATCAAACAAAACACAGTAGTTTTAAAAAGGGATCTAGCAGTTCCTTATTAAGGGTCCAGTCATGTGAAGACTTTGTATATATCAGACTTCATTGAAATTATTGCATTAAATTACTCTCATTGCATTTGCTAAGTTACTGATTTATTTTTTTAGAGGGCTTTTTTTTCTTTTATGTATTTAATATTAACTGTCAACTTAAGAGTGCATTATCGTCTTGGTTTTATTTCAGCAGGTGTTCATGATTTTATACCTGATTACCAGCCCTCCCCAATGACAGACTCAGGGCTTAGTTCAAGTTCTACCTCTTCTAGCATCAGTTTAGGAAATACAAGTGCTGCCATTTCTCATCTGCACACCACAATCCTCAATGAGGTTGACATTTCAGTAGAGCAGGATGAAAAAGTGAAAACTCTCATAGAATTTATTACCTCAAGGTAAGATTTCCAATTCTTATTTTTGTCAATACATGTATTTTGTGGAGTTACGGCAAAATCCTTACTATTTAGGGTCACATTGTCTGATTTTGGCTGGTCTATCACCAGTAAGAGATAGTTTAATCCTGCAGTGTTTTTATGTGATACAGCTTATGCACAACTCTAACTTTCCAACAATTTCAGAGAATTTTGGCCACCCTTTCATGTCCTGAGTGTTTAAAAGTCTTTTGCCATGTTCTACGCAGGTCTGTTATCTTTGCTTGCCATACAGTTTATAGAATTTCCTTTTCCATGGAAAGGACTAGGTCTGGAATACATAAAGATGATTAGGGAGCCGCAAGATTTGTGTGGAATTTATGGATTACCCAGTAGTAGAGAGCTTGGCTGTTCAAAAACCAGTAGTTTGTGGCAAAGGACATCTGTAAAACCATCAACACTTGTGCAGTTTGTATGATAGTTTATATAAAGCTTTCAAGATTTTGTAAATCTGAAATCCTGTGTGTTTCTCAAAGCTGTTGATTACTTATGCTTTACATCAGCCTAAATTTAGAATAGTGTGGTGGAAGATAGATGGGAAGAAAATAGGAAGGTGGCTGTTCCAAGGACTGTATAATGGTGTTGGCTGTGCTGGTTCTTTGTTACATAACTATTGTCTAACAGAGAACCTCTCTTCCTAAACTTGCACTGTTATTTCAGTTGGATCTGATATAGTGCTCTTCACCTTGTATTAACTTCTTGTAAATCATTACATAATATTGGGCGGTTGTCACACTTCTTTCCGATTTGTGTCTGCAGTTCTAAATGGTTTCTTTTATGGGATAAGTAGTAGATAAATAGCAATTGATCTTAAGGTTAAAATAATATTTGCATAATATTAATGACAAAGGCTATGTTTTATATTCTGTTAAGTATTTGTTCTATTTTCATATTTTTAGAAAAAGAGGCCCACTTTGGAATCATGAAGACGTTTCAGCCAAGAACCCTAATATAAAAAGTGCTGAACAGTTAACTGTGTTTTTAAAGCATGTGGTATCTATATTTAAACAGTCTAGCTCAGGTATGTTTGAAAACAATCAGTGGGTGATAGAATAGCCAAGTCTGCAAACTAAATGGATTTTTTTTAAATGGCGGTAAACTTACAGTTTATCTATAAAATCACTCTAGGTGGTCACTTACTGATTCTAAGTAATAAATTTTTCTTGTGTGTTGCACACTTCAGTTCATGTTTCTATTATGACAGATTTAAATATAGTCTTCTAGGAATGAGAGAAAAATATTAATTTATTGTGGAAACTTAATATGCATATCATAAATGGTTTATTCTTTGCAAGTCTCCCCAGTGTTAAGTATTTTGGAATATGAGTTTATATGCCTGGAAGGATTTTTGACAGCAATAGCCCTTGAGAAAAATGTAGAAGATGAGAGTATTTTAAAGTTAGGAATGACTTTGGCAATTTACTCTTCATTAAATTCAGTTGATTTTGTTTTTTACAATGCATTGTGTTGCTTCAGTATTTATTTACTTTTATAGGAGGATTTCAATTGGAACACCGTCTCAGTGAAGTTGCTTTGCAAACTGCACTTTCGTGCTCCTCTCGACATTATGCTGGGAGATCCTTTCAGATTTTCAGGGCTCTGAAGCAGCCTCTTACTGCATCTACACTTTCTGATGTTCTCTCCAGACTAGTAGAAACTGTTGGAGATGCAGGAGAAGAAGCTCAGGTATTTGAAATCTTTCCCCCAATTACTTAGAAAGCTAAGCTTGCCTGAATAAAATACTTGAATAATTATTTTAACGACAGTAAAATTTAAAAGCATTTTTTATTCAGTTGCTTTTTATTTTAAAATAAAAATATTGCAGATATCAAAGCAGTTTTGTTTGTGACACTTCCTGAATTTTCATCTAATTAAATGAGAAAAGATAAGCTGTGCACATTCTCTTCTACAGCAATAGGAACTTTCAGAGTGTGATACACCTGTTTCCTGAAATCACCTTCTCTTGCATAGTTAGAATCTTAAGATCAGCCGTATTAAAAATAATTTGTTCTCTTTTATTAAGAACTGATTAAGTGTTAACAGCTGTCCAACTCAGTGTCATTGTACACCTAAAGAAGAGTCTAAATGACGCCATCCCTAAGTTCATCCTTAAAAATAATGAAAACAGAATGAATTCTATAAATATTTAGAAATAAAGCTTTTCCATGTCTTGAAGATACACTGCTAATTTGAGCTGCCTCATCAAAACTGCATTCTAATTAAAGCATGAAATAACAATTTAACTACAGATACAGATTTTATATTTTTGTAGCGCTACTCAGTAGATCTGTGACCTTCCTTGTGCATATTGCGTAATTAATAATGACCTGTGGCTTTCCCCAGGGTTTTGTCATAGAACTGCTTCTAACCTTAGAGTCTGCTATTGATACGTTGGCTGAAACCATGAAGCATTATGATCTGCTTTCTGCCCTTTCTCAGTAAGTTCTTTTATTAGTCAAGCTACATTACACATTTTTACACATTTGAATTATTAAAGATCTGCATTACAAATGTAATGAAATGATTTCTTGCTGTCTTTGCAGAATAATTGTACCCTTATACCAAAATTGCTTGCTTTTTTATGGTTTTATGATTCTGCCTTAAGCAAAACTCGTAAGAACTTAGATTTTCTGAAAAGGATCTCTGCTACCTTTCCAACCTCTTGGGTCCAATTTAAAAAAAAAAAAAAAAAAGAAAAAGGAAAATGTTCAAGATGTTCTTTATGGCTCAATCCTGAAATGTCAGTTCTTCTAAAACGTCTCAAAATAAAGGCACTGAGTATATTTAGAACTTCCTTTTTAAATTGGGCCCTACTGACCTTGATTAATAGTGTGATTTTTTTTGAGGTCTTATTTTTTTCCCTATACGTATAATGAAGGTAATGGCACCAATCTTTAAAAGATAATTTAAGGCTCACAAATGAAAACTCCTATACTGCAATACTTCCATTCCAAAGTTAATACAGAATAAATTTCTTCAGTCACAGCAAATGCTTTTCTGTCCTAAGCCTCAGGTTTGTTGTCCATATAGAAGTGTAATTGAACAGAGTCATTTGTGTGTCTCATTACAGTCTGAGTGGTTAGCTCAATGACTTTTTATCAAACTGAAAAAAAAAATCCTAAATGTACAGATGCTTTCATAGCAAAATTTTTTGAAATGTTGAGACTTCTAGGAATATATTCAGTTTCATAGTATCAGAACTGGAAGGTGTTGTTTTTTCTAGGTCAGATACTTCAGACAAATAGGAGGTAATAAGTAAATAATTTCATTTTTTAATTCATTTGGTTTTTTATCTTTATCACATCTATAAGTAAGCTGGAATGCTGGGTCTTCAGATAATCTTTTACATGCTGTAGGCTTTTTCTGATTTTACTGAATTGTTATGTAACTATTTTGGTATTCTGATATTGTAATGAATAGATTTGGTAGCAGAGATACTGGGATGCTACAGTCTTGTCCTTACGCTGTAAGGATATTTTGTTAATATATGTAGAAATTCTGTATTTTCATATACAATACTGTTCCAGTGATGAAGGGGAGTATTCACTGTATGTGTATATATGTGATTAGCGACACATCTTTCTTCCTTTCTTCCTTTTTTCTAAACTGGGTTATTAAATATTTCGCATGGAATAATATATAATACTGATTTTTATTTTAGAACCTCATACCATGAATCTGTAATGGGAAACAAGTATGCAGCTAATAGGAAAAGCACTGGACAGATAAACCTAAGCACAAGTCCCATTAATAGTGGCAGTTGTTTGGGATACTACAGCAATACAAGGAGTAATTCTTTGAGACTGAATTTAATCAGTGAGCGGAGAGGTGATCGTCGGCGGAGCAACACACTGGATATAATGGATGGAAGGATAAATCATGGTGGAAGTTTGGCCAGGACTAGAAGCCTTTCCTCCCTGAGAGAGGGAGGGATATATGATGTGCAGCCCACTACTGACCCTGTCAACTTGATGGCCACCATATTTTGGATTGCAGCTTCATTGCTAGAGTCAGATTATGAGTATGAATACCTTTTGGCTCTCAAGCTACTCAACAAACTTCTTATTCACTTGCCTCTGGATAAATCAGAGAGTCGGGAAAAGATAGAGAAGGTGCAGAATAAACTGAAATGGAATAATTTTCCAGGCCTTCAGCAGCTTTTCCTTAAAGGCTTTACTTCAGCATCTACACAAGAAATGACAGTTCATCTCCTCAGTAAACTCATCACAATTTCCAGGCATGCTTTGGTGGATCCTTCTCAGTTAGCAGGTATCTTTAGTAAATGCATATGTAATGAAAATGCATATTTTTTTAAATTTATTTAAGTGTAATCAACATCAGCAGAATCATGCATTTGCCATAAAAAAACAAAAACAAAAACAAAAACAAAAACCACCCTTCAGTAATGCTTTTTGCAGTTGTTAATGCTACAGTGTTAGATAGTGCAAATACATTACAGACTATGATTATCTGTCAGGAAATACAGCACATAAACTTTATGTATTGACTATTAACTTACTTTAAACTTGCCTACAAGTGAGTTTTTAGAGCATGTGTAGTATTTTTCATGATGTTGTGCTAAGTAACTCAGTTAGTACTATTTCAAACATTTACACATTTTAGAAACGATGTGGCTGTACTGCCTAAAGCTGTCCAGTTTCATGGTTCTGCTTAATTCATCCAGCGATGATTTTATTTTCATCTTATGTGTATTTATACCTAACACAGACATTTACATACATTCTACATACATACACACTTAGGTACATGTATGTGTATGTATAATATATATATGTGTGTGAATGTGTGCATCATGCTGTAAGGGTTCCTAAATGACAGATAACTCCATGTTAAATTAAGTCATAGTAAAAATCTTTAGGGCTCATGTAACTGTGTTTATGTATGTGTTTAGGATTTCCCCTAAACATCTTGTGCCTACTTCCTCATCTGATCCAACATTTTGATAACCCAACTCAGTTTTGTAAAGAAACAGCTGACAGGATAGCAAAGGTAGGTAAAATGATGCCTGGAGAAATATCCAGGAGTCTATACCAGCATTATTTCTGTATTTTTCTGCTCCCTTATGTAATACTTCTATGTGATTATAATAGTCATATGGAAATGACTATAAAAGGTCATATTTTAAAGATGTTACCTAGTCCTAATTTATATAGTTGGACCTCATACCAACCCCTGAGATTCCCTTTGGCAATGAAAAGACACCTTTAGCTTATTCTGTAAAACTTAGATGTAAAGAACAGATTTCCTCATTAACGTTATCAATTACTTTTTCTTACTGGTCTAATTTTTCAGTTTGTAATTTTAAATGTAAACCTAGTCAATTTTTAAACACTTCCTAATTTATTTGAGAAGGATGTGATCCTTTCAGGCTAGTAGGTAGAGAAGAAAAGGTAGTATGTTCTTTTTTTTTTACGTGTATACAGCGATTAACCTTGGAATATTTCTGAATGGTAGTGTCTGTTAAAGCAGCGCATGGTGCACGCCGGCAGCCAAGCTGGTGGTGTGCTGGCCTGGCAGCCTGCATTTTAAGGAAGAATGTGGAAAGGGGAGGGCGAAAGTGCTGTCTGTGGTAGGAGATGCAGCCCTAGCCCTCTGGCTGTCCAAACTGTGATACGTAAATCACTCAGCTGCGCTGGCCATCTCAAAGGAGTACATGCCTGGTGCAAATCCAGAAATTACTGCTGTACCTTAAATGCTTGCACTGCTAGCTAGGGAGAGTACTTGACATAAGTTTGGTATGAGTAGTAAACTTGAAGCATGGATGGTACAGTACCAGAGTTCAACAGAAGCTGTAGGTGTTGCTTGTGTGATTAGTTCGATTTCAGTTACTAGAAAATAGAGTGGAATCTGGGAGAAATGCATAATGACTTGTGAATGCTTAGGCTAAAAATTTGTTATTTCTAATATAATTAAATATGGTTTTTGCTTTTCAGGTTTGTGCAGAGGAGAAATCACCAACTCTTGCCAATCTGGCTCATATGATGAGTTTATACAGTACACACAGTTATTCCAGAGACTGTTCTAACTGGATTAACGTAGTGTGTAGATACTTGCATGACTCTTTCTCAGATGCCACATTTAACCTCGTAACTTATCTTGCAGAGGTAAATATTTAATAAAAGTGTATCTCATGTTAGTCTGTGATCAACATTGCACATACTCATTGCTAATTCCTTATTTTTCATGATTCTGAATACTGGGGGGGGGGGGGGCGGGGGGGGGGGGGGGGGGAGCTGGGGCGAGGGCGGGGAGTGCACCTTCCATAATGGCAGAATAACATTAACAAGTTCTAGAATATAGAAAAGGGATGACTGCTGCCATTTTGGCGTGTACAATTTAAATGTACATTGAAATCATAATCCCTCTAATGAAAGGTCCCTTTTTATGGTAGTAGTGTTTTTATATTTTGTAGTAGTAGATATTTATATTCTGTACTACATGAATAAAATGCTCACACTGTCTTGTCTTTAGCAAAATGTACGTAGTGCAAATTTTAAGAGGCCTCTTTTTAGCCGGGTACACATTTAAAGATGTCCTTATCATAACTTTACAAAATAATTTCACAGTTCAATTGTAAGTATTGCATAGTATATAATCAAAGATAATTTAAATTATAGAATTCAGCCATTCATACAGGAAAACCTTTATTACCTTTAAGTAGCTTGTCAAAAAGCTTGTAGACCTGGTTCTCGAAGTATATTACTTCAAGATTTTGAATATATACTTGAAGTATATCACAGCAACTCAAGCTGATGAAGCTATTTTTAAAAATATTTGTACATTCTCATGAATGACTTTATATGTACTTATTTTGTTCATAATATTGTGTTTACCAGCCTTCTTTAAGGCATAGATGTAGTTGTTTTTTCATACAGCTTTGGAATTTTGAATTTGTATGAACACTTCTGTTTAGTGAGACGTGTTTTTTTATTAGGTACTTTAGATCTGTGCTAGTAAATGTGTCAAAACCCAGGTAAAAGACTGAATTGGGACAGAGAACATTGTTCTGTTGCATTTTTTTTTGATGTTAAAATTTTGAAGATCGTGAAGTGGTACACTTACGTTTCTTGAATGGGAAAATAAATTTGTATGGAAGTTATCTATACTTTAATGTTTGTTTTCACTTTTTGCTGCCATTAGGCCCTAATTAAATTCTGTATTTTAAAAACCTTCTTTTTAGCTGTTAGAGAAAGGGTTATCCAGTATGCAACAGTCCTTACTGCAGATCATTTACAGTCTTCTGAGTCATATTGACCTATCCACAGCACCAGTGAAGCAGTTTAATTTGGAAATCATAAAAGTGATTGGTAAATATGTTCAGGTAGGTACTCTGAAAAACTGTAAAATCCTTTTTGCTTATTATCAAAGCGGTAGTGAAATTACACTTGTATGTTTGGAGGAATTAATTTACTGCAGATATAAAAATAGTTTTCAAAGTCAGATTCCATAGTATTTTATTTTTGTCCTATGTACTTAATTCACTATATGCTTGTGTATTTGTCTAATTTGATTTATATCTTGTGGGTCAAGTTACCTGACTGAATGTGCATCTATACAGATATAGGCAAGTCTACATATATAGTTAAAGGAGATGATCCTTCAACTATTAAAATATAAGAAATGCTTACTGCTAAATACTGCACAAATGTTTTATTTAAGTGTATATGTTTTGGTTCAAAAGGAAGTTTTACAGGTAAATGCATATTTAAACAACTTTCGCTAATACATCTGTGAGGAACATTAAGTTGCACCGTAACAAATTTGAGTGTATTTTTTATTAAAGAAAATCCCCAAAAGATGAGCAATAATATTTTGCCCTAGGTAATTTGATCCTTTGTACTTGGAACACAATTTACTGAAAATCTATTTCACAGAAGAAAGTCTAGCATCTTGCTGAAAGATTTTATAAAAATCCCTGGAGCATTAAACTATTTCAGTGCACATTTTCCCCGCCTTCCCCCTTTTCTCTTTTCCAGAATTACATTACTGCCAGATGTATTTCAGTCAAATGGTTTAATCATAATTAACCAGGAAAAAGTAGCGCTCCATGGATGTTTTGTTATTGATGGATATGTACTTTAGATATTATGCTCCTGTCAGAGTGCATTAGGCAAAATGGAATGATTAACATTAACTCTAGTTTTTATAGTCTGATGGCTGCTTGCTTCACCTCTGACCTTTATCTGAGCTTTGTGTGCAAGCCCACGCTACCATGGAATGTAATCTTAATTAGAAGATGTTAGCTATCAAACTAATGGTAGCAGCAAAAAAAATATTCCAGAGAATTTTTTGTGTTTTTGATACAATAAAACACGTCACTATAAATGACAAAAGAAAAGATCATAAATGAACATGTCTTGTTTAAATGTTGTGCTACTAAGCTGGGTTTTTTCCACTGCCATCACAATGCATCTTAATAAATATAAGTTGCTACAAGGATGGTTCAAGTTTGCAACTAGTTTTTATATGTTTATAATGCACAGAAATTCAGGAGATTGTTGGAGACTTTTGTTACTTAGAGCCTTAAAAGTGGCATTTTTTTTCTCCGTGCAATATTTTTTAAAAAAAAATTATTGAAATATATTAAATTTTAAACATGGTATCCTCATTAAAAAAAAAAAAAAAAACAACAAAAAACAAACAAACAAAAACCCCAAACAAACCAAAGCAGGCATCCTGTTAATTTCAAAAACTGGACAATTTTAAGTTTCAGGTAGAACCCTAACATCTTTGGGAGGGTAGATCTTAGCCCTCCCAAGGCACTGCTTTTGGTGGAAGTCTCTTCTGTGATTCACTCCACAATCTCCAGTTGAAACTACTGAATTATTTACCTTACCTTAATCATCATTTTAATGAGAGTGCACTTCACTTAGGCTCTGCCTATTAAGCTCTCATACTTTTGCCATGGCTTTTTTAAGCACTCCATTGGTTTGATACTATGTAAAAACCTTGTAAATGTTTTTGCCTTTCTTTTTTTTAGGATCTTTAAAATGTCTGAGGAAATACAAAGTTTGTCTGTTTCAAATTCTGTTTACCTTGTGTATAGGTGTAAAATAATTAAAGATGCCAGGAGGTGGAAGTTGTTTTGCTTTTAAATGCTATGAATTTTTATCTTTTGGGGCATGAAGGGCAGATACTTCAGACAATGGTAAAAAACATCGTGTAAATACAGGGCGCGAGGGACATAGAACAGTCTGGTGCAGCTGGCATTGTCACCCGGTGCTGGTGAGCCTGTCTGGCTGGACCTGACCACCCACCATGAGATGACCGTGCTGCTGCCTTCCCAGCACTTGAAGGTCCACAGCTGACCACCTGTGCTAGGACCTTGCAGCCACATGTAGAAGATCAGAACTTTTGGTTTTGGGAATCTTGCAGTCAATCAATGCAAAGTCCTACTGTGCAGTAAAAATGGCGGCCTTGTTTGAAGTGATTTTGTGATTTGTGTATGTTCTCTTTAGAGTCCATATTGGAAGGAAGCCCTTAATATTTTGAAACTGGTGGTGTCTCGGTCAGCAAGCCTTGTTGTACCAAATGATATTCCAAAGTCTTATGGAAGTGACATAGGTTCTCCTGAAATCTCTTTCACGAAAATTTTTAATAATGTCTCTAAGGAGCTACCTGGGAAGACCTTAGATTTTCATTTTGATATATCAGAGGTAATTATTATATGTAAATTATAATGCAATAATGACTTTGTTGCCAACTCAGATTTGTTTTCTTTTAGCCTTCCACGTTTATATATTAAAATAAATACAGATTTTAAGAATGGCAGATGTTGAAGTTTTACATACATGTAATTAGAGTCATACTGAAAGATAATTTTTGAATTTTTATATGTTATGGTTTTGCCTTTTCCCCCCCTTTGAATGTCTGGAGAGTTAGTTACTAAAAGTCAATATGATTATTCTCAAGGGTATTTCTGCAGTGTCAGAGAACAGGCTACTGCAGCTGGCTGCTGCTTGCAGCTGTACGTTCCAGGCTTTTATCAAATGAAGGGTTGAGAGGATTAAAACCCTGTATGGCAATTTTGGCATGACTTTGGAAGGGGGGAGAAAACTTACAGGAGAGTAGGATACAGAATATAGGAACCTCAGTGCAAGATGGATGCAACTGGAGAAAAGCCTCTGTAGTTAAAAACAACACCCCAATTAGGGTTCATTAGAACTGGAAATAATACAGCTGATACTCATTCTATGTCTGAAAAGTGGAGTGTAGCCAAATGACTGCAGTGTAATATAGGGATGGTAAAATTGTAGAAACTTTAGAAGTAATCAGCAGTAAAGGCTCCTGGTTGAAGCTGACCCTAGGTAATTATTGGAGGTATAGATTCTGTCTTAGGAGCATTACTTAAATTGGTAAGTGAATTCCTTACTGGATGTTTCAGTGAATGCAAGTAATTGAAAGATGAGATGAATTCCCACAGAGTTCATTGGAGTAGCATTTACTGTCACAAAGGCTGAATATGATCTTTGGTTTTCAGAAGTGTGCGTGTGTTAGTAAGGTTGCTAGTCTATGAGAACAGTTTGTTCATGTCTGTGAACGATTCTATAGAGAAGCTTTGCATCTTTTGAACTTAGAACACAGTTGTTTTTAAAGTGCGTTTAAAAAAATATATAACTGGATTGCCAGCATAAATCTTGCATATTTCAAAAAAACACAAGTGGGCAGAATGGCAGCCTGCTATGCAGGATAGGATTATTCAGCTTTATATTTCTCAGTGTACCAGTGCTCAGTGGATTAGGTCATGGGCTTCATAGGTTGCTTAAAATCAAACAGACAAACCTTCCGACATTCTAAATTCTATTCTAGTTCTAAATTCTAAAATCAGATGTGTAGACTCTACTAATATGGATTTGAATTTTAAGAAAGTATTTCTTGTCTTTGACAGACACCCATTATTGGGAATAAGTATGGTGATCAACATAGCGCAGCTGGTCGAAATGGGAAGCCAAAAGTCATTGCTGTCACCCGGAGCACTTCTTCAACTTCATCAGGCTCCAATTCAAATGCATTAGTTCCTGTCAGCTGGAAGAGACCACAGCTATCTCAGGTACATTGTCTCTCAAACACATTATACATATATTATAGACAGTGTTTATAAACATTAAAAAAGTAATTGTTAACTTTTAATTAGAAGTCTATACTGTGTCTTAGCAAAACAGTAAATATAGCATAAACTAAAAGCTAATACTGGTGAAAATTAAAAATGGTAAGATTCTTTTCACTGAAGTCAGCATGCGAGATGGCTAGTTAAAAAATGCAGACGTTTTACGTTTTTACCTGGACCTCCAGCATATGCCTTGCTATGTGTTTTTCTTTGGTATATTTTTCAGAGAAGAACTAGGGAGAAACTAATGAACGTGCTTTCTCTGTGTGGTCCAGAATCTGGTCTTCCCAAGAATCCTTCAGTAAGTGGTGATGGTGGTTTGTTTTGGTTTTTAAATTCCAGCAGTGAGAATGCCTTTGTGTTTTCAGGTATTGATGAACTTATGAAGAGTGAGTTTTGACAAACTGATTTTGGTTCAACAATTCACAAATCCAATTGAAGAACTAAAAAGAGATTAAATCATAAGTCATGAATTGCTGTTATTCCTCAAGAAGTCCAGTGGGCACCATTCTTTACTAGACAGGTTTCAAAACAGTATTTAAATTCAGCCACAACTCATGTTGCTGTCTCAGTGAATTTAGGTCAGACTCACAGGGGGAAGACTATACATTTTAAAGCAAGGATAAATTACTAGGATTAATTCTTACTTTTTATCTTACTTGGTTATCAAACCAAGATTATATTTTTTTAAAAGTCTTTGGACTGGAACTCAAATCTTTCCTCTCTAAATTAAATTGATTGATGTTGAGGAGCTCTGTTGATCAAACTAACCCTTAATACTTCTTCACAGAAGAGCAGGACTACACTGCCACTCCAGAATGGCGTGTTGCATGTTTGAGGCTGCACATATGAATTTTAATTGTCTTGGCTAGATGAGGGGATTGAACTAGGTCTCCCCTATTCTAGTCCATTATAAATAAGATGTGCTTTAGCGAGAAGGAGCAGCCAGTGGCTGAGGACTGCAAGGATGTTGGTGCTGTGTTGAAAATACCATCGAATCCATTGAAAACGGCCAGTGGATCACACGGCTTCAAATTAACATGGGTATCAGCAGGAACAATAGTCTTAACTGTTGAGTAAAAATAGGGCGATGGTGTTACTTCAGTGTATGGCATAGAAAAGACCCCCACTGGCATACTAAGCTTAATGGTGGTGATGACATTAAGAGCTTTTAAAATGAAGTGAGTAGCCTGTCTTGGTTATCATCTAGAATACCTTTTATTGCAACATAGAAGTTCTTAGCTGGGGAAAAAATATTGATGAGAGTTGCATATTTTATCTAGTGGAGGAGGTTAAAATAAATAAAATTAGATGCCTGAAAGCTGAAGCTGAAGGGATTGTGAAAAATAAAAAATGGAAATAAACAGCAAATTGTAATTTGTGAAGATTATTGTCACTGGAAGCCAGCATTGGGTGCCTATTTATAGGTATACAGTCCTTCCACAGAAACTGATAGGCAAAAATGGTATGGCCTGTGAAATGCTGGATGATTATTGTGATATTTTTTTTTGTTGTTGTTCTTAAGTTTGATTAATATTGTGGTTATGAAAATGAAGGTTTGGGTGAAGGTTTGGGGGTATATTTTTCTCTTTATTTGAACCTTCGCAGCTCTCAGTTACATTAAGGAGACAATGATATCACTGGTTTAAAAATGTAGTATAAAATCCAGCAAGTCTTGAAACAAGTTGCAGTCTGCAGTGCCCTAGTATTATCGTTACAGTGGTACGCTCGCTGCTGCTAATGCCATTAAATTGCAGGAAAGCAGGATATCTGACTTTTGGAGAAGTTGGAACTTTTAATTTCTATTTTTACCTGTATCTGCAGGTTGTGTTTTCTTCTAATGAAGACTTGGAAGTTGGAGATCAACAAACTAGTCTTATTTCAACAACTGAAGAAGTGATTCAAGAGGAGGAAGTGGCTGTAGAAGACAATACCAGTGAACAGCAATTTGGAGTTTTTAAAGACTTTGACTTTTTAGATGTTGAATTGGAAGATGCAGAGGTGAGACCTTGGGATTTCTTCTGTGTATTTCCGTTTGAGAACATCTTAAAAATAAGGTTATGTTGGTGCAATTCTAAGGAATTGGCAGCTCTTCTAACTAGTCCAATTGGGAAGAATTTATGATGTTACTGAGCTTAACTTGCATGATAAAAAAGGTGTCTAAACTGTGCGGTGTTAAGTTGTTGCAAGTTGTTGGGTGTTTTTTGGAGGGGTTAAGTGACTTAACCTGAAAGTGAAGTGATATGACAGTATAAGCCAATGACAGGATGAACACCTGAGTATCATGCAGTAGAACACTTATTTATGGAACAATACATTAAGAAAATGTCATAATCTTTGTTCCTGATATTTTTCTGCATTTTGAAAAGATGAAGAATAGCTTTCAAAGTTACAAACTGTGTGATATACTATCTCATTATATACGATTGACTTGGTCACCATAATTGCTTGCATTGACTTTTACATTATATCTGGCTTGTTGCAGTTCTTGCATTTCCTCCACTTCTCCTGTTAAAAAAAGAAAGGGGAGGTAAAATAAAAATAATATCAAGAAATAGTAAAGGTTCTGTTAAAAAATGTTGCTTGTTTGGAATAAATAAAAGGCTTCAGACCAGAATTTGCTGAAGCTTTAAAGTATGACTATAAAAGGATTGGGGAGAAGAAATCAAATGCTTTATAGTTTCTTTCAGTGCTTTTGTTATAGTCTATACAAATTATTGAATTAGTAATGGAGACCCTCGCAGGTCTACTAAGAATAATATCTGCCTATCTAAACACTAAGGTGGTTGTTCTCCTGATTAATCTAGCTCTTTTTACAAAATCCTGCTTTTTTCCCCTTAATACTTTAGTTTTATCTCACTTTATTCATGCTTTCTCTATATGGCTTCACTTCAGCCAAAGTACAGGCTCATTATGGTTTATTGCATATATGTGACCACACACCATACATATACAATTTCCTATATTGAATGCAAGTAGTCAAACAGTTCAGAATCAAGGCTTATTAGTAGTAAAACACTACTTTAACACTAGATGGGGCTTTGCAAGTAGGATGCCAAAAGTTGAAAATGTTGCCAAATCAAGTTAATCTTTAATTTAATTTTCTGTGTTATTTTAATACCAGATCGTAATGAAGAGAAGACAGTTTCTTTCTCATTGCTTGCCTGTATGCAACATGCAGTGCTGCTATACTTGCACACACACACACAAAAAGAAAAAGCACAGACTGTACAAATTTAGGGCGTTACATATAAGTTGTGCACTTCATATAAGAGCTGCCTAGTTTTACACCAAAAATATAAAAAGTTCTTTGATGATAGTAATTAAATGTCAACAGTATGAACTGGGCCATTTATATTAAAATCTGAGTAATATTCAGATTAAACTTGAGTAGCATCCCACAGTAGTAGTACTTTGTAGCTGGGATTCTTTTGCTTTGCCATAACTTGTCACTTTTTTTGGAGCAAACCAAATCACTAAAAGAGAAAGAGACCACAAAATGTTTAGTTTGCTTTGCATATTTAATGCATCACTATGATCTCTTAAGTCATTACAAGAGATACTCAGAGCAGTTTTGGAACCCCTACTTGCACATTTGGGGCTAGATGAGGTATTTCAGTAACGGTCTGTACACTGGCAAATTGAACTTACCAGGTTTTCCATCTTACTTCGATGAACTGTTGAAGGCTGACAGAGTGCTTGAGAAAGTGAAAGATTGTTATTGTACTTGTGAATTAAAACAGTACTGGTTTTAAGATATGAATTTCACTTAGTATGTTGGTGTTTGAAACCCAAGTATCCCAGCTTTAAAATATGCAAACAGAAAGGATCCCGCTATTGGTGTTCAGATTTTATTTCATAAAACCGACACAAAGTAGCTGGTGAAACAGTTAATGAAGACATCGGTTATTCTACAGCCTGTATATAATTAATGTTGATGGTGCTTTGTCAGTTGGATGTGGTCAGTTTAGATTCATGTGTGTTAGTTAAAGGATTTCATCTAATGTTTGTTGAAACACTTGCTCTCTATGTTACACTAGAGAAAATGTATCATAAGCATGCTGGTTTTACTGTTTTGTCATCAGTTTGTTTTGTTTTTTTTTTAATCAATCTCCCGTTAGAAAGATAAATTATTTCAAATACTAGCTTTTTGACTAAAGCTTTTTTTTCAGAGCTTGAATCAGTCTTTTACTGTTGGCAAATCTTATGTAATAAAACATTTTTCCCTGGTTCTAGAGTATCTTTAAGTGTTTGTCCTCGTTCTTTCTAATTATATGTGTTTTCCTTTTTGCTAACCAGGAGCTGCAGGTAAGTTGCAGCCTGGTGCCCTGGCTTGTTCATCTGTTGTTGTCTGTGGTGTGTTTGTACTTGCTAGTCAGATACATAAAACTGATATTGATACAGTTCTAGATTATATATTGAGTTGCTTCCCAAGAAGATATTCAAAAGATTTCTACTTCATTTGCCATATATTTTAATTTACCTACAAACATCATTTAACAAGGTATTTAAAATTTTAATAAAATTAAAGGGCTGATTGAAACTCTGTTCATAATGCATTCAGTACTTGTGTTTTCTGTGTTGCATTTGTCTATTTTATTATGTTGAAATTCATACATACATATGTGTGCAAACTTTTTTTATTACAGGGTGAAAGCATGGACAACTTCAACTGGGGCGTTCGTAGGCGCTCTCTTGACAGTATTGACAAAGGTGACACACCGTCTCTTCAAGAATGTCAGTACTCTGGTAGCACACCCAGCTTGAACTTGACCAACCAGGAAGATACTGATGAGTCCTCAGAAGAAGAAGCAGCCCTGACTGCAAGTCAGATACTGTCTCGTTCACAGATGGTAAGTTATTTGTCTGTGAAAGGAATCTGAGAACCTAAGCTTTCACTTGCACTTTTAATGGATAAGTATGGCTCACAATTTCAGCCTAAGTGAACTAAAGAGGAACTAAATTAATGTGGCTAAGCTTCTTTTTCATAACAACATCAGTGAAGGGAAGAGTTGCTTTACCACGTCAGTGGTACATAACAGGTTTATAATTCTAGTACAACATTCTTTTACTGTCTTTATATTTAGTATATTTGTTTCAATATAAGTACAAAATTGCATGTGTTATGTATCAATATGTGTCTTTGTGGATTCCTAGTTTTTAAAAAAAAACAAAATAAAATACTGAAAAAGAACAAGAGCAATAAGTGGGATCCCATGGGAACCTCAGTTGTGTTTAACCATTGAAATTGCAAACTTGGTTATAGATTTTGAAGCATGTGTACACACAACGAAAATCAAGAATGCTGGTCACTCGGAAGCCTCTCTGCATTACATAAATAAAATTAGGAGAAAATTGACTGAACAGGGAAGCAGCAGGGATAGTATGCTGCTTTTCAGACTTTGGGCAAAGTTTGTATTAATGTTGCCCAAAACAAAGAGCTCTGCTCTTCAGTGTTTTCAGTCTAGCAGTTCACCAGCGCCAAAGACCTTTAAGAATAAGAAAGGAAATAATTTTCTGGATTTCAAGGATAATTTCAAACTTCTCTTGAAAGTTAAATGTTACAGAAATGCATGTGATGCTTGTAATGCTTTTAATGTAAAGCTGTTAAACTCGTAATATGTAAATAAATTCAAATAGCTAACCATACTGAAACAGCCTATTTCAAAACTAACGTGTATTTTCCCTGTAATTTATATGTTCAGTAAACTATGAAGAATTTAACATTTCTTTTCTGTCTTAGTTAAACAGCGATTCTGCCATAGATGAAACAATATCAGATCATGCTGGTCTATCACTTCAGTCTCAAGATTCCACTAGCAGTGTGGGAACAGAAGAGGTGCTTCAAATCAGAACTGAGACCCCAAGTTTGGAGGCTTCTCCTCTAGATAATTCTAGCAACCAGCTGCCTGAGGTGGGGAGAAATGCGGGCTGGTGCATGGCTGATTTGGGCTCCTTCTAGTGTTTCAATAGCAACTTTGGCTTTCTTTTCAACTGAATTTTCATCTGTTACACTGATTATTTGATTTGCTTTTAATATTTCTAACCTGTTGGAATGTTCTTACAAAATGTTCCCTCAGTATGAAAACTGCTTGGGATGGACTGAGGGAACTTGCCACAGGTTAAAAATACTCTTGAAGGGCTGATAATGATCATTTCATGGTGCAGAATGAAAATAGGCTAATATTCAAGATGCTTTTATTTGATACGGTTGAAATCCTTCTTGAGCAACATTTTCTTTCAAATACTTTCTTACCTCCCTACCCCACCCCACCCCCTTTTTTTTTTTTTTTTTTTTTTTTGCTTTCTTTGGGTTAATGTGATTGGTGCTATACGGGAATAAAACCTCAGGCCAGCTGTGTTAGCAGTTGGTTCCACTAAATAATCCTTTAAAAAGGACCAGAGATGCTAGTGGTATACTTTTTTGGAAAGGCCTGTGTGGACTGAGACAAATTTCAAGCTAATGGCCGCCTGCAAGTCTGTGAGTACTTTAATTTTATTTTACATGAGTTTTTTAAATTATTCAAAAGATTTTAAAAACCAGAAAACTGATCTGCTACAATTCCTACGATATTTAGCAGCTGTATCTAAAACCTCAATATGTTGGGTTTTTTCTTGAATATGGAGTGACTTGGTTTAGCTGGACTTCTTATCTCTTCAGTTAAAATTATTAATGCTACTGACAATCTTACTTTTATTTGGATTAGTATTGCGAATCCCATCTTTAACAGAGCATAGTTTTATTGAGTCTTCCAGAAAATCAAGCCATTTCTATGTGTATCTGAATAACGAGTGTGTAGTTTACACTTAAGAATGAGTCTTCAGCCAACCTGGTTTGAACAGTCAATTGACTAGTTCAAGTGACTGGGGTTTCTGAACAAAGGCTGTAGTCTACCTGTTTGCTGCCTAGAAAATCACTCTTATTAACAGGCAAACTACCCACCTAGCTAACATTTCAAATATAAGAACAAAAGACATACTTAGAGTACAACAAAGGGAAAGTGTGGGTGACTGGTTTTCTTTGGTAAAATCTTCACCTTCTAAAAGCGTAATATTGTGACTTTTATAAAGCAGCTTTTTTTCCACATTTTTCATATTTTTCCATTATTTTCTACATGCTTTTTAAAAAAGTTTTGGTTCCATTGCAGTAGATAAGTTGTCTGAACTTTTGTAGAACACCTGTGCTTAGATTGTCAAACAAATTATTCTGTTAGCACTTCATCTGCTTGTCTACAGTATGCGTTTTTGTTCCAATAGAATTTTGGGTGAGGAAGAATACTTAATCTGGATGGTGTTTGTCCACATAGGATAGATGTTTTATGTTAAGATTTCAAAAGGGAGAAGCTGGCATTTTACAGAAAGAAATTCACCACAACAGAAATTTTGTCTTCCCCATTGTTCGCTTGTGATACAGTCTCAGCTGTAACTCATTTTTAGGATTTTATAGTTCTTTCCAAGACTGCCTTTATACTTGGATCCACTGTTCTTTTGCAGCTGCCTTTTAAAATCACTATACTTCCTATAAGCCAGGTGAAAACATTCACACAAAACAAGCACCGGTGTCATTAAAAATATTGAAAACATTTAAACTGGGCTGTAAAATAATTTCATGACTAAGCAACATCCAGTAAAAATTGTTATATTTAAAAAAAAAAAAAAGGCTGTAAGTGCATATAAATGCAATCACTAAATGTGATGTGTTCCACATTTATTTTGTGCTTGTTAGAAGATGGGATTCAGTCCAATACATATGTTCTCTTCAAGCACGGTTCAGACGCTCGAAGTTACTTCTCTACAAGAGTTAGCTGTCTAGTTGGATTTTGTTGCTAAAAGGGAGAGCTGGCTTTATGCTTTTTAATAGAATGTGCTTGAAAATGGGCACACTATCAACTCACTTTGAAAAATTTGTGAGGCCAGTAAAACTAATCTTGTTCTGAATTCTTGTACTGCACAACTGGTATCATAGTGCAGTTGGTTTTTTCCTATGCTCATATACTTTATCTATAAACTTTCAACACAGGTATTTCATTGCTTGTCAGGTGTCAGTTATCAAAACGTTGTAAGTATAAATAAATGTGTCAAAATCTGTCTCAGGTAAAATAAAAAAATTGAAGCCATCATTTAAAAACAAGTGTGTGTGCTGGTTAGATGCAGTTGGTTTTTCTTCTCTTGTAGGGATGCTGAACAGTTAACTAAATAGTTTACTTAAATGTATTTGGCTGGTTCCCAGTAAGAGAATGTATCTTTGCAGAAAGGACAAAAATTCACATTCTAGCTTATAAGAATATTTTCAATGTTGTACAGTAAGTTTTACAAAATTAAGTATATGAAAGTTTCTGACTAAAATTATTCTTTTACTCACTTGCACTGTGGATTTATGAGGGAATGGTTTACTACAAGTAATTTTCCTTAGGTTCTGTGGAATTATCAAATCCATTTTTAAAGATACTTAAATGCCATTCATGTTGGTAATAAAGACATGTGCAATGTTACACAGGAAACTTCAGAAATCAGGAGTGATGGCACTATGAAGACTAACTTAGTGGTAAATTTATTAGCTAGTATAATTAGCACTTAATTATTTTCTAAAAGCGTATCCCTCCTATGTACATCTACCAGGCATGATCAATGCAGCTCTGTATCATACATTAACATCTATAATAGAAATGGACCTCTGCTTCAATCCAAACTATTTTGCGGTGGTATTTAGAAGTGTCTTGCAATCCTGTGTGCCTTAGCTGCTCAGTGTGACAAAATGGCTCTTCTGTGCAATAAAGTTACAGATGTAACGTTTACAAAAGAGGAATCAGAAGCGAGGTCACTAGCTGTGTCAAATGACAGCAGTGTCACATTGAGGAGTACCATTGTCAAAGCGAGGTCAGGTTAGGATCACCGTGAAAGCAAACGATACAGTTCTGTTTAAAGCTGAATTGTCTTTTCTAATGAGTACAGTTATTTATCTGAGGATCTGTTTAGACTGATGAAAGTCATGAAGTGCTATGTGTGCTTAAAGGCTGATCAAAGGTTTGTTGACCAGTCTTGGATATCCCAGTAGGGGAAGACCAGCACAGTAAGAATGAATACATGATAATTTTTGCCTTTAGGAAACAGCAAGTACAAGAAAGTGTTATTTTTATTCCACAGAAAAATCCATTAAAAGGTTTCAAATGGATTCATCATAAATTAACTATAATCTGAATTCTTCTCTTCAATATAGTGATGTTAATGAGTATAATAATGCTAATGGAAGAAGAGCGAAGGGAGAAAGGGTCATTCTGATATTACCTACCTGAGTTTAATCATCGTGTCTTTATAATTGCCAGTGATGAAAGCCTACATTTAGAGATTCGGGGTTAAACCCTTAAAGCTCCCCATATTAACAGTAATGGCAAAATAATAAAAATGTGGAATGTCCCTTTTCCATTGTTCATCTGTTACACTGTTGCTCCATTATGCTTTAGAAAGTTGTTAAAATGGAGAGTGGAAATGAAAAGAAATATTCTGTACTGGTTCCAGACCCCAAAGGCAAGCATGAGGCAGCAATTTTTGTCCTTACCTGGAAAAGTAAAATATGGAAGTCTTGCTTGTGTTTGTGATCTAAGTATGTTTGAGGCTATTTGCAGATATTTTTCTGGGAGTGTTCTCTTGACAGATTTAATTGCGTATATTTGAGAAATGGTATTTGCTATAAATAATAAGTCATGTTCTAGGATATTAATGTTTACCAGAAGTTACAAATAGACTGCCTGTCTTTGCTCAAGTAAAACTGTGTGAACAATCCATAAAGCTGAATGATTAAAGTATAAATGGATATTTGTAAACAATTTTATATAACTCTGTTACTTTACCATAAGAATAACTGATAAGAATACGTAAGCCCTGACAATAAAAGTAATAGAAGTATGTTTGATTCACAGGAAGGCAGTTCAGCAGTAAAGGATGAACAGGTTAGCACTGCTAGTGAAGACACTGGGTTGTATCTACTACAAGAACAACAAGACTGTCTGGTCTGTCATGAATCTCTTGAGTTGGAAGAGACCCCAGAGCTGGCAGAGGCAGCAGCTCCTGAGAGCTATTCTGAATCTATCTGTGAAGAGGATGTCACTCTTGCTTTGAAAGAGCTAGATGAGAGATGTGAAGAAGAAGAAGCTGACTTCTCTGGTTTGTCTAGGTAATATTAATATTGGTTCCAAGTAACAGAAATTACATGTTATCAGTGCATGAATCAAAGTAGGCTTTCTTATGGTGTGCGGTTTTCCATGAATCCCATGCTCAGCAGTTGTCTCTGGAAAACAGCCGTGCAGGAGATGAGAATTCTTGAATAAAGGAAATCTAGTACATTTCATCACCATCAATGGGGCAGAGATGTGAAAAGAGGTCAGAGGATGTTCTGGAGTGTTTTCTTGGCAGCCACCAGCTGCAAGCAGTGTAACATGGAAAAGCCCTTGAACTCTCTGAATTATAGCAGAACCTATTTTGGCACCCAAAGACAGAAAAAAAAATGTTTTGTTTTGTTGTGTTTTTTTTTTTTAACCCATAAGTCCTGTAGGAGTCAGGCCAGTTTGAATTTGCTCAAGGTTTATTTTCAGTGTTAAGGTTAATCACTTTCTTGTTTATTTTTAAGACATCTTAAAGTAAAATAATATTTTTCGGGTTTTTCATATGGAGATCAAAAATAACTAGTAAGAGGAAAAGTTATAGTTAATACTAGCTGGTTGATTCATATTTAAAGTAAAACCCTAAGTCCCTTGAAGGTAACAGTTTAAGGAGGGGAAAAAACCAACCACAAACAAAAACCCCAAACCAAAAGAAACAAAAAATTCCAAATTCTTCATAGGCTTGTTCATACTTCAAATTTGTTCAGAAGTTTAGATTGAATAATACATAGACTTAGTTTATACAGGAACATAGAATATATTCTCTCAGAGAGATCATTTAAGGAGCCTTTTACAGCAAAGGGCACAACAGGAACTGTAGAAGACCAAGTCATTTGAGAAGGTTCTACTGTAACAGAGACAGAGAAATTTAATCTTGTAATCCCGTACACAACCTACTGCAATATGCCTTGTGAGAATTAAAGGCTGGTACCAGTTAACAGCAGTTTATTTCCTAATGTGCAACTGAAAAATCTCTTTAAGATTTTAGTTTATTTGCAGTAACCAAAGAAACAAAAAGACAAAAGTGATTATTTTTTTGGTTGATACACTTGTTAGAAAATGTCTGAAAATCTTTTTGAAGCTTTGCTTACAGATCTTATTCAGAAGCATTGCATCTTAGTTTTTGAGCTTTGTGCTAAAATGAATGTACCCAAAACCAGCACTCACACCGCGTTTCTTGTTTAAGACATGCTTAAGTCTTGTTTAAGACATAGTTGGTGTTGCTGTGAATGAGGTGGTTGATACTGAGAAAAATGGTGTTAAAAAAAGCATTTTAATAAACTACCTGTACTTGGAATCATTCCACACGTATTTCTGCTGCGTAAGTAAAATTATACAAGAACAACTGTCAAAATGTATCCTTCCTTGTAATGCAGAAAATGTTAACAATTAAGTTAATGATTGTAAGTAGTAGCATTGATTAATTTATAGTTTGATATTTTTATTGGATGCCTGGTGCTTAATGGAAAGTATGACTGCAGAATGCTCTTTGAACAAAGGCCCATTAAATTGATTGCTTATAAAAATGAAAGTGTTCCAATCTATCTCCATTCACTTATGATGTTGCTTAAGACAGTTATAAAATAGTATTACACTGCTAAATGAGCTCTTGTGTTTCTCTTTAAGGAAAGCTAAAATTTGTTGTAGATATTGTTGGACTGTGTGTTTAGAGGAATAAAAATTTGAAGAACTGAATGTTAATTCAGTAATTGGGGCCAAGAAAAAAATACCAGTTTCTGAGTTGTGTGTGTATATATATATATATATATAGTGCTGTATATAACTATATATAACCTACAGATAGCCCTGTATCTACATGTAATCTACAGATAGTCTGTAGATACGTATAGAAATAACATTTTAATAAGCTTTGGAGATGTTTGAGAATATAAGAAATTTTTTATATTGCAGTAGCAAAAGTTTTTGATTTTTTGGTCCCTTCCTTGTTCATTGTTACCTTAACTAATTATTTAATTTACAAAATCCAAATTCTTATTTTTTTCTTCTTAGCAAAATTAAGCATTTTTTTTCCACTTTCATTAACTTCTTCCAAGTTAATTTCTGTTGTTTGTTATTCATAGCCAAGATGAAGAAGAACAGGATGGTTTCCCAGAAGTACAAACTTCCCCACCTCCTTCACCATTTCTTTCTGCCATATTGGCAGCTTTCCAACCAGTGGCATATGATGATGAAGAGCAAGCCTGGCGCTGCCATGTCAATCAAATGCTGTCAGATACAGATGGATCTTGTGCTGTGTATACATTTCATGTCTTCTCAAGATTGTTTCAGGTCAGTGAATTGCCAGTGTGTGGTTGTTTGTCTGAAGTCCTTTCCTCGTGCTTTGAAAACTATTCTTCCCCTCTGTAACTGCAAAAGCCTCAGAATTATGATAGCAAGAAGCCTTAGAAAGCAAATCAAAAGCACACAAAACCCCCCATGTTGCTAAAAGAATGCTACGTGGTCATACGCTATTTGCCCATGGGATATCTGCTGTATTCGTTGTCTAGGAGTGATTCTACTCAGGAAAAGCAACCAGCTCAAACAATCCCAGCTCAATGTATCTTAGTTCAAGTTGTGTCCCTTCCTTTATTTTCTGAGTGTCACCCAGGTTCTGTACTGATTACAGAATTAATGTCTTCCTCCTGGGTTTTCTGTGAGATTGATTACTATAGAATTGCAGCATGACAAACATTAATGAGTTTATCTTGGCATCTGTCTTGTGAGAAAAGTGTTTTTTTCTGCAGAGAAGTAATTGAAACACCAGGAGATCCACTAAGCTGGAAATTTCAAATCCCTCTTCTTAACTGTATTTGCTTCATAGAACTGGTATCCAACATGAGATGCCTGTGGCTTAATTTTTCTGGCTCCCTGCTCCCTATGTAGGGATGAGGTTTTTACGTATTCAGAGTGGTACCACTTGGATGTACATTATTCTTTGCAACTTCTTACGGGATAGGAGAAACAAAATGAATCCATTTTATTTACAGGCAATGTGCCAAGTGAGGTAAGAGCAGATTCAGTACTACAAACCAAGACCTTATGACTTCAACCATTTCTTAGATCTCCAGTATTAATTTTGCCTGCTGTTTGGTACATCATCATAAATTTCTCAGTGAAAGCCTCACTTTGCTTCACCACACTAGCACACATTTTATCCTGTGTGTACGAGCAGGTTTAGGGTTAGTACCATGAAGTAACTTACATGTGAAGAATTGATAACTCTACCTTAGCCATGGAATAACTTGTTTGTGCATCTATACCCATTTTCCATTTTTAGTTTAAAAATTTCGCCACAGCGCTGTGAAATTCTGTTACTGGTTTTAGATGTTTGTCTTTTTCCTTCAGCTAGACATCAGGGGGTTAGTTTTTCTGTATTAGTACCAAAGCTTAGCTGCTTTTTCTCAAAGTGGTAAAATGGGAGTTCATATTCTCTTGTGTTTGTTAAAGAAGGAGCTAGAAAGAAAGGAGAAACTCTCTGTGGCTCGACAGAATGGCCCTCAGTCAGCTGGAAAGGTGGATACTCTGGGAAAAGGGACAATAGCAATCCAGGTCTCGAGCCTGTGCAAAAGAAGTATTCCTGAGGAGTTGTTACTGGGTACAGAGGAGGGTTAAAATGATTAAATGAGACCCTTGGAGGCCTTGTTTGACTGGACCTTTCCATTTTGCCTTCTGGCTCCTACTGTGTTTAACTTTGCGGCTGAAAGTACCATCTTGTATAGTTTCATTCTACATGTAATTTTATAGAATTTATGAAATAATACATAGCAAAGCACTTGTATTAGGCCAAGCTGACAGTCTGCATACATTATTTAATGTGATATACATAGGACTGATTTTTGAAGAAGGTAGAAACCCTGCAGGTGGCAGTTTGGACACACTGTGCTACATGGGCTGTATTCTTAGTCATAAAACAGAGTATAATCTCTTGCAACGCAAACACTTGACAATGAATTGAACTACTAACTATACTGCATGAAGACAAATAGTCATCCAGCTATACTGATGTGAAAGGAGTAATTGTCTTTATAGATACAGGCTGGTTTTATTTATTGGTTGATTGCATTTTCTGGAGCTAGTTTTACATAAATATTCAGAGCAAATTATGGATTAGTTTGTATATTAATGACAAAAATCTATGCTGTTGTGATAGAAGTTTGTCCTGAAATTCTAAATTTAAAAAGCCAGAGATGGGTAGTAAAATACAATGTAAAATAAATGTTTTTCTGATTTGATTTCTAGACCATTCAAAGAAAATTTGTATCTATAACAAATGATTCAGTCAGCTTTCTTGGTGAAAGTCTACAGCGCATTGGAACAAAATTTAAGAGTTCTCTGGAAGTGATGATGTTATGTTCAGAATGTCCAACAGTCTTTGTGGATGCGGAAACGGTAAAAATCTCAATCTTACACATTGAAATGCTTAAACATTTTTATGTAGCATACAAAATAATGTTTTAACATTTGGAAAATAGCAATGCTTTGGTAGATTTTCAAAGGTTTGAATAAAGCATGTTAATTATTTTTGCCTTTTAAAAGGTTGCTCTCTAATGTCACTAAATTGAAATATCGGAATTGTTTTGGGGTGTAAAAAAAAAGATGCTTTTTATAATTGAAATCAGAAAGGAATCGAAATGTTACATGGCCACTATGTATCATAAATGCTTTAAAATGCTAGTGAGAAGTGCATTTTCTCCATAAAACCACGCAGCTGTAACAATAAACAGTGAGGGAACTTACTGATACTAGATACCACTTAAATTCACTTGCTATTCTTTACTTTCCCTCCTTGTTCATATTTACTCTATATTCTTTGCACAGGGAAGAAGAAGGAAGACTGCTTATCTAGCAGCAACTTTACCTTTTTAAGTCGTTTTGTTTATGTATATATTCAGTGATGCATGAGAAAAACATTCTAGCTACAAATAATACAATGAAGGCAAAACAGAAAACATCACTGAGCTAATGATGTTATGGGGATACATATCCCCAGTATACATCCTGAATTCTGGGGCAGTTCTGGTCCCCTGCTCTCAGAGAAAATACAGTTGAACTGGAAAAGATTCCAGGAAAGATCGCAAGGATTATGATATATGTGGAATGACTTCCATGTAAGATACAAGTATGCAGGCTAGGATTTTCAGCCCTTTATGAGAGAAATCTGTCCACAGATGCCTTAATTATCAGAGAAAAGAGATAGAAAATATTCTATTGTTGTCTTACTCGATGTTAAGAGTGACCAGATGAAGCTAGCAGTGACTTACAAAACATACAGAACCAAAGACGGATGGTCCTTCATATGATACACCATCAAACTGTGAAACCCTGTTTTAGTGTCTGTTATGCTTTCAAAAAGCGGCTAAAGAGATTCATGAAAAAAATAGCCCTGGACAGATGTATTTTTTTTTAATATGCAGAACACCACATTGACAGAGGCTATGAAAGCATTCTAGAGGAAGTGGATCACCACATGCCCTGCTTTGCCCTTCCTTAAGCAACTGCTATTAAGACATTGTCAGATGGGGGACTGAGGTAGATGGATCTTTGGCCTTGACCCAGTCTGAGACTCTCTTCCTGACCTGGTTTTTTTTTTTTCTTCCCTTGGTGCTAAGGGGCAACTCTACTCTTATGCTGTCACTTTAAAACATGGTGACTAAAAAAAGCATGATCTGGATAGTGCATTTCAAGGGAAGCATGTGTAATGTTTTTTGTTTAACTTACGCCACTTTAAAAGCAGTAGAAATTAACCAAAAGAAGAAATTTATTTGAGATAAGAAGCCACAAGAAGACTTACGCTAGAGTCTAGCTAGAACAGCATGTGTTTTAAAAAATAAGTGTATATATATATATAAAAAAATACAAATATAAAAAAGGAATAATATATATGCACACAAGTATACAGACATTAGTGTTGTTACATAGGCAAATACTGTGTAGATAAATCTTTCTAAATAATTTAATTGAAATGAACCTTCTTGTTCATCAGATTACTTCTGATTACAGAATAATAATCTTGATGCCCTTGGAAAAACATGTAAGCATCATTCCCACCCCTGCCTGAGTAATGTGGAATACTGTAACTCTACATGCCACAATTTTGTGATCAGTCTTGCATTTTCAAGCTGATCAAGAGGTACCAGATAACGGGCTGGAGAGAAGTACAGAGCTCTTAAGGTGTGCAAGGGGTGACCAGTGTGGGGGAGGAAGCATCATGAGAGGCATAAGTATTACAGGAAGTGACAGGAGAAGGATTAGTAAGAAAAACTAAGAGGAAGTCAAACTACAGGGAGAAATGGTGCAGAGCAAAGCTGTGGTAGCAGCCCCTGAGGGAAAAAGAGATTTTGAAACTACGTTGAAAAAGGCAAAGTTATCAATGGTAGAAAATTCTTCAAATAGCCAGCAGTTCCTGCTTTGGCAGTTCCTGGTTCCTACAGACTGAAGCCTTTGCTATTGGTGTAGTTTGTATATTGAGAAGGGCAAGTAACCCTCACTGGAAGCTCCTTAGGTTGCCTTAGGAGCAATCCAGCGGTACCTTTTTTCCTGCTACAGGCTTGTCTATATACACTAGCTGTATGTCAAACATTATTCTTCTTTTTGAAATATCTAAAAATCCATTTGAAATCTCAGTTTCAGATGTTAACTAGGTACTGTCCATCCTATTCTGGATTCAGAACTGTTCACTGATTTAACTGATAGAGCTACATGTGTTAGTAGACACTCAAGGGTATCACGAATGATCTGTACTCAACTAATTCTAATTTGATTGTTTTTCCAAATTGGAATTTCATGATATTATATAATCTAGATATTGGACTATATGGATTATACTCAAATGTTACATGCATACAAAGGTAATTGCATTTATCTTCCAGCTAATGTCTTGTGGCCTGCTAGAAACATTGAAGTTCAGTGTTCTAGAGCTCCAAGAACACTTGGATACCTATAATGTCAAAAGAGAGGCAGCAGAACAGGTGAGTATCCTGTATTTCATAACAGAAAATATTAGAACCTACTCATCCAGAAAATGCTGCAGGCCTTTCTCTCTCAACACAGATATCTAAAAGTAATTTGTGTGGAAAAAAATCTGAACTAAAATCCTGTTTCCTGTTCTTGCTACTATTCTATGTGTATAATCAGAACCTGAGGCTTTTCTTATGTGTAAATTGTTTTTGTTGCATGTATTTCTGAAATTTAATTTTGTCCTGGTTTCAGCTGGAATAGTTAGTTTGCTTCCTAGTAGCTGGTATACTGTTGTGTTTTGGATTTAGTATGAGAATAAAATTGGTAACAGCTGATGTCTTTAGTTGTTTCGAAGTAGTGTTTATACCAAGTCAAGGACTTTTCAGCTTCTCGTGCTCTGCCAGTGAGAAGGCTGGAAGGGCACAAGAAGTTGGGAGGGGGCACAGCCAGGACAGCTGACCCGAACTAGCCAAAGGGGTGGATATTCCATACCATAGAACATCATGCACAGTATATAAATGGGGGGGAAGCCTGGCCAGGGACCACTGCTCAGGAACCTGCTGGGCATCATCTGACAGGTGGTGAGCAATTGCATTGTGCATCACTTGTTTTGTATATTCTAATTCTTTTATGATTATTTTTCTTATTTTCCCTTCCATTTCTGTACCATTAAACTGTCTTTATCTCAACCCATGAATTTTACTCCCCCCTCCACCACCCCACCCCAGTTTTCTCCCCCATCCCACTGTCAAGCGGGGAGTGAGTGAGTTGCTATGCGGTGTTTAGCTACCTGCCAGGTTAAACCATGACAACTTTGAATATATAACATTGCACAAATGTACATATTAAAATCCTCTTTAAAAAATATTCAAATATTTTTAACATGAATATCAGTAAGTCATGGTAATTTTTTTCTTCATGAACTTTCTGGCTTATTTTATTAGACCAGAAAGGTGGGATTCACCTCCAGATTAAGACATTTACAGATAACTATTTATATGTGAACTAAGTGCCTTAACACCCATAGTATTCAAGGATCAAGTCAATACAATAAAAGAAATTAAGAAAGCAGTGCATTTTATCCTAATGTACGTACTGGCTTGTCGTTCAGCTGAATAGGTCTTTAGACTTCTTTTTGTTGACTGGTTCTCCATTGACTGTAATGGGGACTTAAACAGCTGTGTCATACATAGACACATAAATTTAGGTCTCTCAACCTGCAACTGCAGTTCTATGAGGGCTGACATTTATGTCCGTTATTTAGAATAATACAGTTTAGTTTTCAAGGTATATGTTAGCGGATATATCCTTTTTGCAAAGAAACACAAAGTTCTAAAGTTGAAACTGTCACAAGGGTCTGTATATTTGTTTTTGTGAACCTTTGTGTGACGTTCAGGAAAGAAGACATTAATTTCAGAAAACTGGAACAGGTAAGATTTCAATTTCAAGAACCAAAATAAAGCATAGATCTACAATCACTTTTTCAGGTACAGGGAGAGAGAGAATAATTAGGGGTTTTGCTGTAGAGAGAAAATAATTCCTCGGAAAATTAAGCATGCATTTGAAGGAACTTTTTACTGATAGCAGCCTGTGAGGCCATGACAATGGCTGTATAGGCAAGTTTCAGTGATGCGTAACAGAACCAGAATACAAGTTATGACTTCTTGGCAGAGCTGTATTTTGCTCTAGTGGCTCTGTGTTTCTTGATCGTACTAAGTTTATTAGAAAATTGTGGCCTCTGCCTTGCAAAGATCGCTGACAGCTCATCTGTTGACTAGAACAGACATCTACTTTTTTTGTGGAAAGGACCTCAAAAGAAACAGTTTCCAAAAACCAATGCTAAAGTATGCCACACAGCACTATTAATGCAGATAAGCTGTTTCTAAGATCCGAGCCAGTGTTTCTGTTAAAGAGATGCTACATTTTTTGCTCTGCTCTGTGGTAATAACAATTTATTTGATGTAATATGATGAGCTACAATTTGCCATATTGGCTTAGTTAGAAAAAAAGTGCTGATCTCATGACCAAGATTACCTTACTCAATGTAATACTTAATGGCCGACACTCACTAGTGTGTAATGTTGTCATCACTCCTATGAGAAAATAACGTGTATTATTCCTTGTTTTAGACAGCAACACTGAGGCACAGAGAGGCTAACTGATCTGCCCAGGATCAGACAGGAGGATTTTGAGGCACGGTAGAGAGCAACTTGTGTGTGTGGCTGTGTATTTTTAGCTAATTTTGCACTGCCATCTATCATACAAACATAAATCCGTGCTGGATATTGAGTGTTTGTTTGCTTCTATTTTATTTTACTTGATAAACAAATATGAGTATCGGTGTGATGGCCTCTGTCATTATATCAGAGTGAAAAAGAGTTGTTTTTCTGTAGTGCTGCTGTCAAAAGTGTGTCCAGTAACATGTTTCTGTAGTCAGCCTGTCTTCTGCCACATGATGTGTGAGTGACTGGAGCAGGAAGAGGGTTCACTGAGAGCATTTTGCCAGGGTTTCATTTTTATTTAATCATTTATAACTAGAAAGAAGCAGTGCTGAGGAGGAAGAAATTTAGCCACATAGCTTTGACCAATAATTTCTGATTCTTGATAGCATGTCATTTAGCTAATTCAGTGCATTATATAGGTATTTATTTAGCATGTTCATTTAGAAGAAGTCATTAATTATCATAGAAAATTTTATTTTTTTAGAACTTTTTTAAAAGCATTTCTTCAGCTTTTGGTCCTCAATTTATTTTGTGCTGTGTGTTATATAGTATATGTAGACTAAGACTCTTCCGAAGCTCCTTCTCAGATATGTTTGATTGGTTATCTAACTCTGTCCTATTAAGCAGAGTATAGGGAATAACTGAAAGAGACTTCCTCAAGTCAAATCTAAATTTCTGTTACTGCAGGCAGTTGTGCCATGAATCCTATTGAATGTGAAAGTATTAAGGCAAAACATATAGTGATCTTATTCCAGATCCTTGCTTTTTTCATAGAAGCATGCAGAAAAATGATCAAACTAAGCTGGTTGGGCTATTGTACAATAAAGCAAATAAAAATCAACAGATATTTAAATAAATAAAATTTGCATATTAATCTGGCATCCTCTAGAAGCAACCCGCTGGAAAATTCTGTACATTAACTTCTTTAATGAAAAAATTGTTGCTTATGGTTTACCCTAATAGATGATGTTCATCGCTGTCAGTGCTGTGTGGTATACTGGCATTCACGTGAATCAAAGTAAGAGGCTCGGGCTGCAGTTGCTTGAAACTCCTGCCTGTACACTGAGATAAAAGGGTGGTTTGGGATGGCTGTTTTGGTGTGTTAATCTGGCAAACCAGCCTGTGCTGTGGCCAAGACCAACCACAGACTTCCCTGGATCACGCTTTCAGTGATGCTCTTCACCCTGTATCTTTGTAGGAGATACGTGGGGAAAGCGTGCAAAGCAAACACGTAGGGATCATCGTTTTGTCACACAATCTACTGCTGTCGCAATTTACGTCTTTCTACCATGCTGAACATATATTCTGTAAAAATTCTTAACAAGTTAATTTTGTCACCTTTTTGGTGCTACTGTTCTATTTCCTTGCAAGGAAACTGCAAGGAGCACTGAGTTCATGTGTGTATTAGTGACAAAGGTACGGAATCAGATAAATGTAACAGAAAAGATAAGGTTATATGTGTATCACAACATTCTAGACACACCCTTTATTCAGACTGGCTTTGAGATTTAAAAAAGGTCTTAAAAGGGCAGTGTGTGAAAATGAATACTAGCTGCCCAGTTGCTGATGCTGTTTGTTCCAGTGCAGCCATATTCCATTGTTGCCGATGGATGCTGTCAGATAAAAAGAAAAATGAGATTTGCTGTGTATGTTGGTATCCATGTCACTAATTGAAACTGACACTGCGGTGTTTAGAAAATTCCATTTCTCCTCTTGATAAGCACACAGGCCTAGTTAATTCACTAAGTAACCTTTATTAAATTGAGCAGATGGGAAATCACATTTTTCTTTTTCTTGCATCAGACAAAGGTTAGAAAAAGGTCACTAAGATTGCCTGTGAGAGTCAAGATATCAAGCACACAGTGTACTAAATTATTCTTCCTTGGATGTATAGAGCCTGTTCTTTATTTCAGAAGATAATCTGCACTTTATATCAACATGACACATTTCCCATTTCAGTAATATCCGAATTACCTCATGCTTGCAGCTGTTTGCACTGTACAGAAAAATACGCTGGGCACTGTCGATGAGATGATCAGGTCGTATTGTCCAATAAGAGCGTACTTGGTTCTGCAAGTGCTTTGTATTAACAGTTTTATATTTGCATGGTTGGTTAAAGCTAGACGAAGAGAATGCCCATGAAATTAATAAACTTGTCTGCTATATGAACTGGGGTTAAATACAGCCCTGTAGTCATGCAAGAGAAGAGAATCTGCATGTTTGCACTGTGTAATGTGAGAATACTTCAGCTCCCTGGCTTGTATAAACTCAGGTGATGGTAAAATCCCACTGAAGAATTTTTGGGTTTTCTTTCCATCCAGTAAACCTACACTTGCATCTAGTTACACAGGAGAGCTCTATTTCCTTCTGTTTCTAAAGTAGTCCCCAAAAATAAAACAAGCTTACTCTTACTCTCTAATTTGAATTAGTACTCTATTTTAAATGCTGAGAAATCATGTTGGTGTAAACCTTGTGCAGCAAGTAAGGAGAAAATATGATCTCATTTATTGAAAGGGATTTTTCTGCCTCCACCCTCCCACACATCTCACTAACAGTAACCAAATTAAATCACAGACTAGTATTTATGCTAAAGTGTACTATCGCCATCTGGGGTAATGAAGGCTACAGAAAATTTACAACAGAAAGGAAAAAATAAAAACTACAAAGTGAAATATCAGAGTGGCCAGCAGTAGTGGAAACAACACTGCTGAACAATTGATTTTGTATCACAAATTCTTACATAATCTGAGAACGTCCAAGAATTGAAGAAGTATCAGTTTTAGCAGTCTTCAGTTTGCTCTGTTTCAGAAGAGGTTTAATCTTGTTTATATTTATTTTGCAGTGGCTAGAAGACTGTAAAAGAACATTTGGTACTGATGATGGTATTCATGGCACTAACACAGATGCCCAGGTAGGTGTATGTCATTTGCGAGTCTCTGGGTAAGAGATTAAAAAACACCCTTATATCTATTGCACAAAAATTCCAATATTTACAGAGATTAAAAATGTAGAAAAAGCTTTTCATTTTGGTTATCATCCTATCTTTTGGAAACTCAGATTCTTATGAAGTAGTGGTCTAATAAAAAAGGCTCTTTTTAATAAAAGTTGGCAACCCATCTTGGGTTCTAGACTTAATAACACTGAGTAGATAAGCAGACTAGATACCATCTGTGTACCAGCAAGTCTGCTTTTCTGCAGCCGTTTCTAGAAGAAAAAAAATAGCATTCTGTGTATATGCTCAAATAAACTGGCCAGCCAACAACCTCTACTGAATTTAATATATTTATATTTAGTACTATATAAATACATATGACCTTTCTGGAGCCATTATTTGGGTGGGAAGGAACAGGGAGTAAAGTGGCAGTATGGCAAAAATCTCATGAAACACTTCTGTCAGAAAATCACCTAACAGAAACAGGTGAAGTAACCTATTAATATTAGTTCAATATTTTTTATGTATTTGCATGGCAGTCATCTATGTTTAATATTACTAATTGCTATACTAAGTGATAGCTTTTCCCCAAACAGACTAGGGGTTTTTTTTCTTTTTTTTTTTTAAAAAGAACAGTAGCTGCATAATGTTGACACTGTAGATAAAAAAGCAAATCCAAAAACTGTCATTAGTAGGTACAAGGAATCTGCCATCTAGAGTCCTGTAATAAGAGCAGTGAAAGATGTAAGAAAGTAAAATTGCAGGTAGCAGATGAACTTACCTTTTCACAATGACATTTTGACAAAAATCCTAAATTCAAGCTGAAAAAGGAGGAATTTTATTCCTTGTATTCAATGAAACTATTCATTGATGCACTTGGTCATGTTTCTGCTGCTGAAAATACTGTGTTCAGCAGCAGGAATGTCTACCATGTGATGGACTGTTTCTTCTTTTATACAGTTTTCATTTGCTTTCATATATATTTTTTAAATTCAAACACAAAATGCACCTGAATTTTTAGAGTAGTGAAACGTGTGATAAAATACTGTTGATTTTTGTATTGCATTGAAATTGCACATTTTAAAAAACAACTTCATGTGGAGAAATATAGTTAATACAGCCAAATAATCTACTACCATTTGCAAGGATTTTTGCTTTGCCAATGAACACAACATTTAGTGTATTTTACACTTGGTTTACATCTTCGTATACTGACTGGTATGTGTTTAGAAATATGTAACAACATTTACTATCACAATACAGTAAATGTTCTATATATTAATAAAAAAGCATGTATGCATTTCAGTCCATATTTAGAATGTTGCTTATATACACCAAGAAACTGTTCTGACATTTAACTGTTAGAACGTAACTGTTCTTACCATGAAGGTAAATGTTACTGTTCCCACTGCAGAGCTAGGGAAACCAAGAAATGGAGGAAAAGCCTCATGCAGGCTTTCACGTAGCCTGTACAGACAGAACCATGGTTTCTGAGCGAGGCAGTTTTATCTGTTCTTCCCCATTTCTGCAGGGTTTGAAGACAGCCTCTGAAAAGGAGTTATGTGACCATTCACATGGATTATTTGTGGGGGCCTGTTTTGATTTTGGTTTTCAATCCTAGCCTGTAAGGCATGCTGGCAGTTTTTTCTTTATGTGCTCCTTGCACTTACAGGTTCAGTTAGAATCATTTCAATATATCGTATCCATTGAGAAGGCAGAGTCCTGTTATCCTGCTTCATAGATATAAACAGTTTACAGAAGTTCTAGATTTATTCATAGAAGCTTATAGTGACTTGAAGGAGATTGAGAAGTAAGATCACTGTTTCGAAAGTCCTTGTAAATTGCATGTGGGGCTGGTAAGTCTATCCAGTCAATCAGTTAATGCTAAAAATACATAGGTGTCATCTTCCTCAGGAAAACAGAGCTGCTGCATTCAACAGGTATTTTTCATTCACTAACACAAATGAGATTTTTTTACTAACTTTTAGTACTGTGGTCAATACAGCTAAGGAATAGTAAGATGAATTCTGTTTTGGCTTGCGCATTGCCAGCAGACCTGCAAGTAAATCTAATTATTGGATTTTTGCTGTTAGTACTTAGACACAAGCCTGAAAGAATGCATCTGGACTCTGGCTAGACTATTTGTACGGGACTGGCAGGTAGAGAAATCAGATTATTCCTCAAGTGCGCAAGTATGTGAAAAAACACTGCAGCAGTACAAAGCCACTTTTGAAGGAAAACCTTTCTTGAATTTTTAGAATAGCTATCAAGGTGTGATTTTGGGGAGAGGGATTATTTATGGCTTACACTAATAATGAGGCTTAGCTTAAAGAACGCTGGAACTTAATGACTAAAAATATTAAATAATCGACCCTGCTATTCCTCGAAGTCTGAATTTCTGTGCTTCATTAAAGCAATTCACAGAATTCTCGTTGACTTTAGCGGTTCAAGATCTTATCTCTTTGCAGTGTTCTGTGCATCATGAGTCTTTGCTTATATAACGATTGTGCTATGTATATGGTAGCACAGGGTACAGAACAAAACCATGCTATGTTTATAGTCTGTTAAGCACACAGTGTATAACTTATTTTACACACTGTGTGTAACTGTGCTTAGTAAAGCTCAACTGCTTCTGCCTGTTGGAATCAGACGTCAGTTGCATCTTCATATGCTTACTATAACCATTGTACCTTCTTAAATACCATCAATACGCTTAGCGCTGTACAAAGCACAGAAGTGAAGTTTCTGTCCTTGGCCTGACAAATATATTTTCTGATCATTTCTCTCCCTGTCCCTCTTTCCCAAACTTTTTTTTCTGAAATAGCTTGTAAAAACCAAGTGCAATTAAATTACAGAAATCTCACAATGAGGTGTTGAGAATTGAGTTTAGCAAAACCAAGAATTTTCTGAACTGGTTTAGAATCCAAATTAACATTACATCTCAAACTTTAAAAAGTATCCTTTTTGCTTAAACTAGTGGTACAGAACAAGTAAGAAGCATTGTACAGATGTTCAAACCTAAGTGTCCTTGGTTTTGATTTCCTTAAGTGTACAGTGCAGATACTACAAAGTGAATGCTATCTATTGCTAGTTATAGCAGCAAGCAATTTCACTTCAAATTCAGTCTGTTAATTTTTTCCATTCAAGGAATATTTGGAGCTTATTACTTGTATTTCTTCTTCCATTTTGCCTGGGACATCTTTTACCCCAATTAAAATTATTTCCTACACTAATTCTTGATCTTTTTTCTTTCTTTGTGTTTTTGTGACCTGCTCATCTTCTTGCTTAGCAAATGGAAATTCTAGCAGTAAGTGATGGTTCTTGATTTATCAAATACTTAACCTTGCCAGTCACCAAACTGGTCTCCATCTGTCTCGTCCATTTGTGACATAGTGATGTCTTGTCATAGATGATTACAAAAATGCTGTGTGCTTCAATTTTGCATTATCTAACCCATTGAACTGTTGGTCCTTTGTAGATAATAGGATCCTGTAGTTAGTAGAATGTTATAGAAGATTATTGCATTAGCACTAGCTTTCATGTCAATATGTAAAGCAGTATTAACACTGTCTGCACTTTGACTACTGTTTTAGATGCATAAAAATGGAAGCAAGACAGTGCATAAGTTAATGCTGCTGTTATTTCCTTAAGAATGTATCATATTTGCTACAGTAAGAGTCAGAACTACCTTTTATAAAGGAAACGTTATTTTTGCCTCCAAGAATGGTATTATTCTCCTCTTAATCCATCAGGCAGTTGTAAACTGAGATTATATTCTGTGCTTACATATTTATGTTAATGGCTATGAAAGATTCCATACTTACAGACTACAACTGCTTCTTTTGGATATGAGATCTTGAATTTAAAACAGTAAAATATCAACAATAAAAGTTAAGTGATCTATGAAACTCTGTCTTGGAACATGACATTTCAAAATGCCTTTTTAATCACTTCACATCCCCCACCCCACCACCCTTCTTGGAAATGGAACTTTTCATTAAAAAGTAAACTTAAAACCTATGTCAGAGAGGCTGCCTGTAAATTGAGAACTGAATGAAGCTTTCATCTGCTTTTCATTAGCTTCCCGCTATGTTAGCTTCTAAGTCTCTTTGACATTTTCTTCAGTAACCAAATAGCTACTTTTAATTCTGTACATTCTTATACTGAGGAAGCTGTCATTTATTGTCTCTTGTATTGGATAGTAGATGTTTTGCACCTCCTGAATATAATAATGTTCTTTGCATTTGTAGGAGCTGGAGTTGTGTCGGAGGCTATACAAGTTGCATTTCCAGTTGCTGCTTCTGTTCCAAGCCTATTGCAAACTCATCAGCCAAGTAAAAACAATCAAAAAAGAAGCAGAGGTAATGAAAACCATGCCATTTAGCTACTAATTGTTGACATTTTAAAGCCAAACAATTCAAAACACATTTTGATAACATTTTCATCAGTGGGACATCTTTTTAGAAACTGAAGGAGAGCACCAGCTGTTTCACAGTCAATTAATAAAAGATTTAAGCAGAGCTTGCAAGAATTTTCTGAAATGTTAAATTATCTATGTTGATTTTTGTACAGCTTGAAAGCTCTTAAGTAGACAGGAATGCAGGGAGTCCAGTGATGAGGTTTTAAAATATTTCAGTAGCACTCCTGCTCTATTCTAATCAAGCTACAATCAAGGCACATCAAGTCCAATCAACAGAGTTCTGATGAAGCCCCTTTCCATCACCCCAGTGTTTCCTGTTGCGAACACTGTCACTTGCTACCAGCCGATGAATGTAACTGTGATGCTTCAGCCACCATTCAATTACGCTACAACCTTAGTCTCCATCCTAAATGCAGTTAGTAACACATTCTGGACACCTTATACTCCATTTTTAATTGCACTAACTTTAGAAGTAAAATATGTTCTTCAGCTGTGCATGTGTGGTACATACGTGATGTTAACCGAGTTAATCTGAATACATTATGCTATTAATACCGTGTCTTCTGGAAGTTCTCCCCTGGGTCTGTAATGGAAGAATAGAGGTAGCCAGAAAAAACAGTAGACCTGGTCTTGCTTGATATAGTAGGGAGGAAAATGAAAAAGCTGGGTGAAAGTCTTTTGGGTTTTGAGTAACTTAGGAAAAAGTTATGCATGTTCCTCAATTAGATTTCTAGATTTTTGTAGAGGCTGTGAGCGAGCAAGTTCATTTCTGTCTGGACAACGTTATGGCAGGTCTGCATCACACCAGTCCCACTTCTTGCCTAAGTCAGTCAAATGTAGAATCATATTCTGAGCGATGGCCTTGCCTTTTATTCATACATTGAAGCTAAAGCTGAAGACAGTGTTACATACACGGGCTGCACTACAGTTACTCTGCTGGGTTACCAGTCTTCCAGATTTTTTTCCTTATATTTAAGTTGTCCTTGTAATAACACAGTTGCTGCTGTACTTTTCCAAAGTGTTGAATTCTTTCTGTCAGTTTAATCACTATTAAGTGATGTGGGGAGAAAGAAATGTATTTTTTGAAACAAATTTTAAAAGAACTAAGATGGCAACTTCATCAAGTGAAAGCCCAAATACCTGACGTGCACACTTGGGCCATTAAATTAATTGTATACTTAAGCAACTGCACCAAATATTTGGATATACTTTTTCTGCCTCTCATTTATGATTGCAAAGAGGAGGAAAAAATGTAAGTCTGATCTGCTGAAAGTTAATTTGGCTGAAAATACATTTAAACTAGAAAAGGTAACTCGTATTTATTTTAGGTCATAAACATGTCTGAAGAACTTGCTCTTTTGGAGAGCTGTCTGAAAGAGGCTGAGGCTGCATCTGACAGCGGTATTGAAGAAATTGAAATTGCAGAGGCTTCCCAAGCTAGCACAGAAACAGCTATTCACTCTCTCATTGAAACCCTGAGAAACAAGGAGTTTGTGTCAGCTGTAGCACAGGTCAAGGCTTTCAGGTAAGTGCTTACAGGACTGCTTTCAGACCTGGATTTGCTAATGGGCCTTTTTAATTTAAAGATAGGGATAGGTACTGTTCCAGGGCTTTTTTCAGCTCTTGCCATATGTCCTTATCGAAAAGGACAAGAACTGTTGCTTCATTACACCTTGTTCATACATACATTGCAATTTAAAGAAAAGCAATTCTAGTTGTACTACTTCTTTAGAATTTCTCTCTGAGTAAATGATACTGTTAACTATCAGGACTCTATGGAAGAAAAACATTTCTCTGATGTTTTCCTATGTCTTCTGTTAACATTTGTTGAAAGAGCAAGAGTATGTAACTATTTTCTTTTTAATATTTATATACAAATTGTGTGTTTACAGATCCATTTGGCCCCACGACATCTTTGGCAGTTCTGAAGATGACCCAGTTCAAACCTTGCTGCACATATATTTCCGTCATCAGACACTTGGTCAGACTGGTAGTTTTGCAGTAGTAGGCTCCAACCAAGACATGTCTGAGGCCAGCTCAAAGCTGATGGAACTTAACCTAGAAATTCGCGAGTCTCTACGCATGGTGCAATCCTATCGGCTTCTAGGGAAAGTCAAACCAGGAATAAATCTTGTGAGCACTGGATTCTGAACAGCTGTCATTTCAAAAAGAAATTATGATGAAGATGCTTCAGACTATTATTGAGCACCTTTCATGGAAAAAACCCACCCTCCAGCAACCCTGACAACCAACAGTTTCATTACAGCAAGAAATTGTTTCATCAAAAGTAAAAATCTGAAAACAGAAGAGAACATCTTACTTGACTGCTCTTTCTACACAGTAGCTGTGTGGCAGTAGTATTTTTTTATTAAATTTATGTATAAGAACTACATGAAAGGAAAAGGGCTTAAATTTAAATGTAATGCATTATATATGCATTATTTTCTGTTGCAACAGAACTATAAATGGTGTTTGCAGTAACAGCCTCTAAAGGTTGAATCAATATTGCAGGTGGGATGAGGCTAAAACCAAGGCTGGTTTCTTTTGGCTGAAGACCTGCAAGGCTTCCTGGCTTTCCAGCAGTAGTAGATATATAGTCAACTTAGTATCTACTGAGACACTTTGCAACATCATGAAGAATGTGTGGTCAAACACGAGTGGAATGACTTACAACTGCAAAAACCATTGACTTCTCAATGTTTTATTTGCTTTTGTTGTCTGTAACAAGAAGATGATGTGTGTGAGTTAGAATGTATGGCTATGTGACAGGTGATTTTTTGAAGGTATGGATGATTGTTAAATAAGGTCTCAGAGCATGCTTAAAAGAGCTGCAAGATTATTTTTGAAGAAATTTTATTTTATTAGATCTAATCCTCATAGTGTGTAAATGTTAGGACATTTAATAATATTTTAAACTGGGATTTCCCAGTGTTTCTAAAAGAAATAATATATCTGTTAACTTTATTGGAATGCTGCTCAGTTCTCTGATCAGTGCTTATGTTACAAATATTGATAACAACTAACCAAAAAGTAGCTGCCTGCAGAGACTTTAAAATGTATATTAAAGATATATGCTGCCCATCAGCAATTCTCATTAGAAGTTAACTTATTTTATTCTGTATATATTCTAGAAACTGTATAGTGCAAAACCAGTATTTTTCTTGTAAATTTGTGCAATGCACTGTTAAGACAGTAGGTGTATAAAGCTATGAGGGGAAGGGGGGGGTCTCCCTATCTGTAGTCACATACATTACTTGCAGTCTGAGTAGTCTGCAGGGTTCAAAGAGTTTGAATGCACATACATGCATCTTCATGACTCAAGCCTAAGGAATTGGGACTATATAGAAGGAAAAAAAAAAAAGAAACCTGACTACCAAAACATGCAAACAGGCAATATACTCATAGTTCAGTGTCAAAGTCTGTAGCATAAAACAAACTGGATTCTGTTGAAACCAATAGCATTTTGTAAGAAAAAAAAAAAAACACAAAAAAAACCAAAAAAAATCCAGAAAAGAATGTAGTCCCATGATTCCTGTGATTTGAAAGGAACACCTGGTATTTTTATATACATCTCTTACCCACTGTGATTTTTTTAATAGGTTCTAATTCCAGAGTTTAGAATGTAGAATTGAATTTCTTAGCTCTGCCTTTTGGGGGGAATTGGACCCCACTAGAAATGTAATTATGCTGAAATGCATTAATTGAAGGCACTGTGCACGCTGTTGGACTGCTGACAGTAGTTATGTTATCCTAACAAGCTCTGTAACTGGTCAAGGCACATCCATAATAACTGTATTTTTTCCCCTGTTCCTGATAAAGTTGTATTATTTTGATGGTTTTGTGGTACTGTAGATGATGTTCTTAATTATTTAATAAGTATTTACTGGGGATAAGTAGTTTTATTTAGTGGTGCATTAGTTTTATTTACTTCATCTTTTACCAGCTTTTTTTGTAAAAATAAAAGACATTGTATCTGTCACTTTGTGTATTTTTACAAGCTAGAGTTTAAATACTTTAGCTAAACAGACTTGAATACTGACAAGAGAAGCCTAGGTGCCCTGAAATCATGTTTTTTCCTTTTATGTCCTGTCAATGGCACCAGCATTTTCCTACGTATCTCCTGAAGCTGTTAAAAGATTTCTCATAGCAACTCTGAGCTGAATTTATATACATAATTTGTTATGTTGCACATCTCAGTTTACAATGACTAGCGGAACCTGCCCTATGGAACAGAATCATGCTAGCTGATGGTCTTTGATATTGCTTCAACTTTGTGAAGCTTCCCCAAAATTACTCATTCTCAACTACCACATAAGCTGTCACACTACATTACCTGACCAGGTCTGTGCCAAATCTGAGAGTATGGTAAAGCCATCTACAAACAAGGCAAAGCATCAGACATCTTTTGTAAGATGCAGTGAATATAGCACTGACTAAAAGCATCTTTGTGAAAGAGCTGTACAGAGCAAGTGCAAGATATCTTTGATGAATTAGCAGCATGAGGCCGTTCCTTTCTGCTTTGCATAATCACAGGTCATGAGTAGCTTTCCTTCTTTCTGCTGAGTCTAGGAATCTGTGCCCATGATACAGTGGATGCTGTCAAGGACATAACGGAGCAGTAAAGTGGGAGAGGATACAGAACTGTACTTTGGCATCAAGCAGTAAAAGCATTTAATATATTTATCTAAGAGGAATGACACGTAGAGCTACAGGATGAAGAAAAGCTTGTTTAATACTGCTGCCCACTGCACTCGCTCCTCCCAGCCTCAAAACCTTGCAGTAGCTGATGAAGGCAGGGGTGGCTCTTTGCCACTACCTGCCGCTTGGAGCCTTCATCAGCTGCTTGCTTGGGCAGTTGCTGTTGAAGTACACCATACAGCTCGCCTGCGCCTGTTCTACACCTTACCCAACAGAAGCAACTGCTGCTTTGACTGTAGTTAGTGCAGACAACTCAAGTTGTACTGTATTTCTGGGCTATTACTGATGATCTTTGCCCCAAAGTCGCCATATTCACAGCAAGTAACCCTCAAAGCAGTGCTTGCAGGGACAGCTATATAAACAGGGAGCACGTGACAGCTCATACTGCTGTGAGTTGCTGTACAACTTCATGCTACCCATGGCACAGAGCTCAAGTTCTGAAACTCATTACAAGATACACAGGCTCACCACAATCTCCCCCCCCCCCCCCCCCCCCCCCCCATCAGGGACAGGCTACAGCTGTTAAAAATGGGCAAGGCAAACAGGAAAATATATTGAAGAACATCCTTAGATGGAAATACAAAAAAAAAGGCATCCCAGTTGCAACTGCAAGCAGAGTCAGATAATGGGCACACAGCTGCAGAGGGGGCCCTCAACTGTGTTCCTCCTCAAGCTGCAGACTTGCCACTGCTCATTGGTGTAACTACAGGTTAAGTGCAAGGCACAGGCAGCTACAACAGAAAACTGCCCAGCTGCAGTTGTACTTTTAAGTTGAACAGAGACTGAAAGCCTTTCAGTGAGCTGTTAAAGGAAGGGATATTTCCTTCTACAGTGGCACATGGGAAAATGCTTCATTCAGGCAGAAGCATGGAATACCACAGTGTCACCCCATTCTGGAGGTGGTAGATCTACTTGATCCCAGAGCGCCTCGTGCTGCTATAATAACAAATGGAGCAAGAATAAAATTACCTGGCAATAAATTGGTGTTGAGGCATTAAGCCTTAGTTACTACAGCAAGTTCAAAGTGGCATGTTAAAATAAAGCAGGAATCTACAACAAGAAGAGTTAAGCTTACAGAATTAACACTGTCCCTCTAGCAGACATTTGTTGGTACAAAGGGCAGTGTTTGCCTACCCTGCCATACGCTAGCTTCCATTTAGGGATTCAAGACCACCTGGCACTAAAGTTGTTACGGAGCACTGGCTCAGACTGGTGCCCCCTTTAGTATTTAAAAGAGCCTTCTCAAGTACTCTGGGAACAGGGGTAGGTAGGTTTGTTACAACCAAGATAAATCAGTCTAAGTAGAAGCTACCTCAAGAGTTCTACGAAAAGGCTTCGTGCATCATTATGCTGTTTCAAGTTTTAACAGCTTTATTAACACTCCCAGAAAGGTAGTTCCCCCCCCCCCCCCCCCCCCCCCAGGTTTACAGAGCTCCTTGGCCACAGGGCAGACTGGGGGGTGGGGGCGTAGGTTTTACTAGCTTGTGAATCTGTTGAGATGGTGATGCTATAGTCCCAGAGTCAGCTTGTAACACTTTGCTGAAGCACAGAGTCCCTACAGAGGCCATTACCACTGACTGCACCGACAGGCTTCACAGAGCATCACCTGCCAGTACCCATGCTGGTTCTGCCGTTAGTACCAAACACCAGAAGTACAATCCCTAGCTGCAGCCCCAGCCTGGTGTGGGAGTTCGATCCTTCCCCAAGGCAGGCGCCTAAACCATAACTAAATGCACCTTGCTCTTGCACCTGCAGGCGAGGCACAGGAGGAAGCCAGGCAAATGCAGTATCATACTCTGAGCCTTTGAAGCATCGCTTCTCTTGATAACCTCGTGGAAGTAAAGATAGGCAACTTGTTTACCAAGAGACAGTAACATCAGTGACTCCCTCAACAGTTTGAGAGAACTGCCCCTGCGGATGCATTAACCACAAGCTTTCTTTGCCTTTAGTTTACAAGACAAGAACACCAGCTTAACTAAATTCAGACCACCTGTACCAGTAGAAGTGACGATTCCTTAACACAGCGTTTCTCATTTTCTAGTGATTAAGAACAGGTGCAGGAGACTTTCTACATGGACTAGAAGCATGCACAGCACCTGAACGCTATTAGGTGTTCATGAATGGTGCTCTGCTACCTACTGAAAATTATCAATTTGATGTTAACTTCAAGTGTTTGATTAGTTCAAGGGTAGGAGCAGTTAAGAGAGATCCTTGCCCACTCAGGATTCTACAAGGTCCTGAGCCACCTGCTGCCCAGAAGATCACCAATTTACAAGACATTATTTGCAGGCTCTTCCCCTATGCAAGTTACACAAATTGCAAGATGCACCCCCTGAGCTGGGTACAAACCCACCTGATCACTTGAGAGTGCTTTGCAGTACTTTTATTTGCTTGCTTTCCTAGCTACACCTCAGTAAGTACCTTCAACAATACCACCAACAACAAAAAAACCCCTGCTCTACCTGCAGTTTTCCAGAGAAGCTCTAGACAAAACCAAACCAAAAAAACCCAAACCCCAATCCCCCTCAGATGATGTATTTGAAACTGAACGTGCTATCGCAGGAGAGGCGCTTCCCTTTGCACCTCCCGCAGAGGTCCTGGCGGTGGGGCCGCTTGGGATCCACGTGGCGCATCTTCACGGGGCAGGTGCACCGCGTCTGCTTGCAGCTCTGGGGGGGAAAGGCGACGGTCGGCGGCGCGGCCCGGGGCAAGGCAGGGGACCCGGGGGGGGAGGGGGGGGCCCCTTACCTGGCAGGTGATGTCCTCCACGCGGTACGGGTTGTAGGACTTCTGGCAGGTCCGGCAGAACTGCCGGAAATACACCTGGGGGGGGACGGGGGGGGACACACGAGGACACAGTGGGGTGAGCGGGGGCGGCGGCGGGGGGCCGCGCCGGGGGGACCCGAGCCTGCCCTACCTTGTTGGTGCCCTGCACGCACCAGACGTAGGCGCTCTCCCAGCGGATGTTGCAGTCCTTGCAGTGGTAGTAGCCGTACTTCTGCTCCAGGAACTGCCGGGGACAGCCGTTACTCGACGGGACGGGAGCCTGCCGGGCCAGCCCGGCCCCCTCCGCGGCCCCCCGCCGCCCCTCACCTGGAAGCGCAGGCGGGTCTTGCCCGGCGCCGGCTCCCGCTGCTGGGTGGCGGCCGGCGGCTCTGCCCGCGGGGCTGCTGCTGCCGCCGCCGGCTCCTCCTGGCTCCCCTCCGGCCCCGCCGGCGGCGGCTCCGGGGCCGCGGGCGGACACTGCTCCGGCGGCTCGGCCGAGCGCTGCTCCAGCGGCTCGGCACCGCCCTCGGGGGGCTTCTCCCAGCTGGCCCGCACGGCGGCCGCTTCGGCCTCCCGCTGCTCCCGCAGCGCGTCCGGTTCCTCCTCGACGGCCGCCGCCTTCTCCTGCTGCGGCCGCCGCTCCGGCTCCGGGCCCGGCTCCTCCAGGAAGGCGGTGAGCCTGCGGGACGCCATGGGCGAGTAGACGGCGATGGTGCGGGGAAAGCGGACGGCGCGGGTGCTGGTGGTGGCGGGGCTGCCCTGCTCCTGCTCGGCCTGGCGGGGCCGCGGCCCGGGGGCGCTGGCGGGGCCGGGGCGGCGGCGCAGCAGCGTGCGGGGCCCGAGCGAGCACTGCACCGAGGCGTCCTGCCGCGGGTTGACCTGGACGCCCACCTCCTTGGTGTTGGCCTTACGGAGCCGCGGCGTGAGGTTGGGGTTGACCTGGGAGAGGATGGCCTTCAGCTGCGCCCGCTGGTAGTTGTCGAAGTACTCGGCCGCCGCCGCCTCCCCGTAGCCCGTGAAGTAGCCGCTGCCCCGGGGCCGCCAGCCGCCCGCCGCCCCCCCCTTGCCCTTGGGCGGCGGGTAGCGGTAGGAGTAGGGGTGGTAGGTGGTGTACAGGTAGCTCTCCATCGCCTCGTCCACCATCGCGCCGGACCCGGGGTGACCGCCGGGGGGCGGCCTTAAATACCCCGGGCGGGGCGGGGCGGGGCGGGGGCCGGGGCCGCGCTTCCCCCGCCCCCGACGGCGCCGGCCCCGGCGGCCCCGGCGGCCCCGGCCCGTCCCCGCGCGGTGCGGGCCTGGGGCCGGGCACCCCCACCCCCAGCGCAGCGCCCCTGTGAGCCAGCCAGCGCCGCCCTTAGCCGCCCCCGCGCCATTAATCAGGGGGGCACACGGGTTTGGTTCAGCTTCGCCATGTATTTGTGGTGACAACAACGAGCACGACGCTGTTACAGCGGGTGGGAGGCACAGAGGTACACGCGCGCGGGGTGGTTTGCCCGTTCATCCGCAACCGGCACCGCACCGGCTTCACCCCTGCGAAACGCTCGTCACCTTCCTCCTGCCCATCCCGGCTGTGCTCAGGCGGGCAGGAGCCTTCTTGCGTGCAGACGAACGGTTACTGGTTTGCATTGCAGTCGTACTTTTCCCTGTGTTTTTAAATTTTCTTTCGTATTTATTTCTGAGGAAATACAACAGTCACGGTAATTAACGTTTACACATCACCTCGTACAATGGGAGCAGCTGAAGAAATGACGGAGGCCGGGCAGCTCCGCTCACACAGCAGTGAGCGCGGCCCCAGCCTGGTTGCAAGCACAACACACATCACACATCCCCCGGCATCCCCTCCTTATCTTGCCTAAAGCGCCGTCTGCACCGGCTCCATCTGAACAGAGCTGTGCTCCTCCGTGGTCACTGTGCCGTACGAAGTATCGGTCACCTCCTCTTCCTTCAGTTTCTTGTAGGAAATATCTGTGTCTTCCTCTTCGCCGAGTGTATCTTGTTTGTAGCTGTCTCTCCCATACATCTTGTATACCAGCACAAAGAGTCCCGCTTCTGCTGACTGAAAAAGCGCGTAAAGCAGGGGAAACATGTACATGCTCCCTATGAGCTCCGGGGGGAAGGTGAGTTTTAGGATGGCGGTGCAGAGCTGGACGTTTTGGCACCCTGTTTCCAAAGACACTGTTCTCCTGCAGTGTGGGGGCATTTTAAAGACCGTGGCTAAGCCGTATCCCAAGGCGTACCCAGCCAGAGGCATCAGCACTGCAATGGTGTAGACAGATGCGGGAATATGTGCCATCAGATCTGGGCCCAGCATGGTCCCAGTCAGGATGAACAGGATCACCAGAGTCACCAAGAGGGACCACAGGGAAATCTGGCAACAGACACAGATATTGATAAACAACAAGTGGGTTATTTAAAAGGATAAGCATAGCAGGCAGAGGCTAGATAGAGTCTGAACTGCAAAACATGGTTGCACTGCCCTTCCCGGGTTTGCTTCCGACTTGGGACTTCGCTGGTGTTTGATCATAACCCAGGAAAGAAAGGGGCTCAGATTGCCCTCCATCATTTTGCTTGGGGGTGACCTGCTGGGAAACAAGAGTGCCAGGGCTTGTGCTTCACTTTTCCTTCCGTAATAAACCTAACCCGTTTGCACGTTTTAAGGCAGTGCCGCTGTGACTGCAGGTTGGTTTTGCTTGTCCTGGGTGCAGCAGGAGCTGGGAGAGAGCCCGACCCCGGGGAATGCCTTTGCTCCAGGCCAGGGGTGCAGCGCCAGGCTGCCCTCCTCCCGGTGCACTGGGGGGGGGGGTAACCTGCCATAGCCCTCGTTTTCCATCTCTGTCCCACCATTTGATTTCGAGACTAGAAGTCCTCATATTCCACCTAAGTAGTGGAATATGCCTGTGTGAAGCTGCCATTGGTTGGGAGGGACCAGAAAGGCTCCGCTGCCCGGCTCAGTCCTCGGTGCCGTGCCCGGGCATCCCCCACCCCCCACCCCGGGGCCATGCCTACCTTCACCAGGAGGTCGGCGGCGCGGGGGTGCCGGTACCTGATGAGCACCCCCAGGCCGATGGGCAGCAGGGTGCTGCCCAGCGTCAGGCTCACCGCCCCCAGGGGCAGCAGCTGCACCAGCGCCGTGTTGATCCAGTGGCGGCTGTAGACCCAGAGGCAGAGGGGCATCAGGAAGAGGGCCAGCAGCGTGGAGGAGGCCGTCATGATAATGCTGCGCCGGGGGAACCACAGAGATACCGGATCACCGCCCGGCCGGCCGGGGGGCAGCCCCGGGAAGCCGCAGCCCCCGCGGGCAGGGGGGCTCTGCAGGGAAGGGGGCGGCAGGCGCCTGTCGGGGGCCGTGTAAGGCCCGCCCGCCCCGGCAGAGGCAGGAGGGCAGCGCCGGGGGCTTCCAGCCGCGCCCGCCCGGCCGCCCCGGCCCCACCGCCGCAGGTGCCCAGCAGCCCCCCCCCCCTCCTCCCCGCGTCCCGGGGCCGCCGCAGCCCCCCGGGCGGCCGGGGGCGAGGGGGGGCAGGGCGCTTACCTGAGGTTCATGTCCCCGTCGACGAGCACCGACATGAGGTTGGAGAGGTTGCCCCCGGGGCAGCAGCCGCACAGCAGCACAGCCACGGCCGCTACTTCGTCCAGGGCGAAGATGAGGGCGAGGAGGAAGGCCAGCAGCGGCATGGCCACGAACTGCCCCAGTAGCGCCAGCAGCAGCCCCACGGGCCGCCGCAGCTGCTGTCCCAGCTGCCCCAGCTCCACGGCGCAGCCCAGCCCCAGCATGGTCACGCAGAGCGCCAGCCCCACCAGCACGCTCAAGCCCTGGCTGAGGGAGCGGTCCCCGAACGCCTCGCCGCCCCCCGCCAGCGACCCGCCGTCGGGGCCGCCGGCCCCCGCCGCCGTCGGGGGCTGCGCGGAGCCGTCCATGGGCTACGCGGCCCCCGGCAGCCGCCGGTTCTCCGCAGAGCCCCGGAGGAGGGAGCGGGGGGCGTCAGTGCGGGATGCGGCGGCGGCGGGCCCCGGCGGCCCCGGCAGCCCCGGCAGCCCCGGCAGCCCCTGCAGCCCCTGCAGCCCGCATCCCGGCGGACGCGCCCCGCTCTCTGCCGCCCGGACCCGCGGTGGCCACCCCCGCCGTGGGCGGTGTCTCGCCGCCGCCTCGACGGCCGCCAGCGCCGCCCGGCCCCGGCCGAGGGAAGCGCAGGCGGCGGCGGGGACCCGCGCCCGGCCCCCCCCCGTCCTCGGGGCGACCCCCGGCAGCCCACGTGGCGCCGGCGCCGCAGCCCGGGAGCCCGGCTGGGGGGGGGGCGGCGGATTTGCTGGGCATCGGCATCGGCAGGTCGGTCCGTGCCGCAGCGTCCCGCCGTGTGGGCGGGCAGCACCGGCCCCCTGCCGAGGGCCAGCCGGGCTCGCCCCCCCGGGCAAGCTGCCGGGTGCTGGTGAGGGCTGCGCAGCGGGCGCGGGGGGGTGGAAGCCGGCTGGGGAGGTCGGGGGGCACCGCGTGCTGCCGGTGGGGTCCCAGGAAGAAGCCGGCGAGGAGAGGTGACGCCTTTGCAGGGCAGTCAGTGCAGGCGGGGGAAGCAGGCGACACACGAATATTCAAACCAGGGTAAGAAATGTCATCCGTCACCCAAAAATCACACCCAAGGGCGATTATCGTGTTGTCGGTCATACAGCTGTGCTTACAGCATTTATGTTTCCCCTGTTTCAAACTTTTCATTTAATAATTGTGTGTCACCCTGTTCCATCAGAAGTGAAATGCTGACCCGAGCGCGGGGGGGGGGGGGGGGGGGGGGGGGGGGGGCTTACAGGGGCAGGAGCTCCCGAGGGAGGAGGGCAGCCTCCAGGCGCTGGGTGCACGTCGGTGACTTACTCTGTGTGCTTGGCACCGCTGCTGGCTGTGTCTTGGGAGCATAACCATCTTTTCTTTTTTCACCCAGAGGATTTAGAGGGGTCACAGCCACCGCTTCACGTCACTGCTCCTGGGTGGGAATAGCCGGCTCAGTGCGTAGTGTCCCCAAGGGCTGCCCTTTGGCTTCGACGCTGAGCGCGCTGCTCTGCTCCGCATGGAGCATCTCAGGTCGCAGCTCAAGGGGGATGCATTGAATTGAAGGAGAGAGCCTACGGGAGCTGCCCTGACCGGCTGCTTGCCCTAAGCTCCATCAGACAGCAAGTTTCTCAAAAATGTAGTTGGGTAAAATTTTAGGCTCTCCCAGGATTCAAGTAGAAATTATTGGTGACTCAAGAGAAAAACAGACTGCTTGCTTATTAAATCCTTAATTCTTACTTGGGGCACAGGTGACACAAGAAGTGCAAGTAGTACCTGGTGACATAATCCTGGATACGGCGACTTTGCCAGAATGATGCCAAGTTCAATGTTGTTCTGCCTGTGTTTGTTTCCATGTCATTAGCCTAAGGAGAGCGCAGGGAAGATGAGTCATCAGAGCTGAACAACCAGATAGGATCCAGATTGCTTTAGTTCATTCATATTTTTGGGCTCTGTGTGCTGCTAGAGGAGGGGAGTGCAGGGTCTGCTTGGCTTTCTGAGCCAACAGCATCCTCTGGACTTAATTTTCAGGTCTGCATATGCAGAAAAGTGCTTGCAGTGTATTTATTGTGCTTCTTAAACTCTTACCACTGCTATATCTTACCCCAGCCTTCATGTAGCCAGTACCTGGCTTCACAACATGCAGATCATTTGCTTATACCCTCCCAGGTCTGTAAGTAATGCCTGTGAGGTTTCCCTGTGGCACAACCAGGATCACCATGGACAAGCCCAGGCTGGGTCAGCTGGGCAGAGCACAAGGCGGCTGGCTGCTTATGAAGGGCACAGGCCAGGCCTTCTGTTTTATCACCAAGTGTCGCTCCCCAAAATCCCCACTGGAGCAGGGCTGGTTGTGGGAAGGTATTTTTGTGTCATAACGTATGACATGTATCATATAGGCAGTTATAAGAGGAGTTCAGTAAACCTAGATGCAGTGAAACACACATCCTCTTTCAGGGGGCACCTGGTCATCATTGGAAGGGACACTGAACTATAGTGTTTCTAGTGGGAAAATGCCATGAACACATAGTAGCAAATCAAGACCTCTTGAGATTTTTCTTAAAATTTATCAGCTGAAATTCAAACTTAACTCTTGGTTTAAACTCCTGACTCCAGGGAAAGCTGTTTGAACCCAGCCAGCGTACTTCCAGTTGTCTATCCAGCAAGTACCATTGCCCTGGGCAGCACCTGGCATATTTTTACATCCAGCGTGCAGAGTGAAAAACCTGTATCTTCCACTGAGCATGGTGCTTGTCTTTAACTTGCTGCAGGCTTTCCCAATATGTCACTGTTAAAGTAGTCTGGAGTGATGCTAAGTAGTTTTGCAGCATCTGGCTGCAAGGCAGCTAGCTCACCCATAGTGCACACCACAATGTATCCACATCAGCGGATAATTCCTTCTCTGCTATCTTTTGTGGAGGGCAGGAGAAGGCATACTGCCTACCCAGCTATTACTGGAAGCAACAGATCGACTGTTCGAGTATAAAAAGACTCGGCAAATAAACCTGATCATATATAATTTTCAAATTATTCCTTGTTAGTCCTTCTGTTGAAAAATGGGTGAGAGGGTAAGAGAGAGCAAGAGCAAGAAGAGGGAGGGAAAGGACTCACTGAAACGTGAGCTTGTGGCAGTTTGTAACTTTTATAAATAATATTGCCCTATATTGTTCTTAGAAGGGGTTTGATTTCCATAGGAAAGCACCTATGCTATAAACTGGTCTGGAGTAGCAGAAGTCCTTCAAACACTAGGAATTTTGTTTACTCTTTTATAAGAGGATTTTTTGTGCCTTCTCTTTATTTATCTGGAATCAAAGGTGAAAAATAGAGGGTAGGCTTGTAAGGAATTTTGGCAGTGCTGTTAAGAAATGAGCAAAGTGATTGCAGTTCACTCAGCTAGCGACTGCCTCAGCGCATTGTGCGGAGGTATTGTTTGAATTACTCGCTTCTCCTGCAACACATTAAAAGCATCTGGCATAGCCCAGGATTATTACAAAATTGCAATCATCGCGTATATGCGGTGAGGTCCCCTTGGTGTCCCCCAAGGGAAGGCGCTGTGGGTGTTGTGTGCTGTGCTGAATTTGGGGCAGCGAGAGGAGACTGGGGCTGTGCAGCTCTTAAGCCCATCGCTCTGCGCTCTCAGGAGCCTCGGGCAAAAAGGGCTGGTTTGCAAATCCCAGACAAATTACAGCTAAATCACAGTCTTGGATATAGAAGCCTAAATCCTAGCCGTGTTGCACTTCAGGTGCATGCTAGGGTTATGAGCACTACCTAAAAGCAGAATGGTGGGGTGGGGTGAGAAAACAAAGGGTGGCCCCCCCCTCTTTCCTCACTCTTCCCATTTCAGCTCGTTATCTGCTTCAGCTGCCCGTTCCTCCCACCCTGGTTTCTTGGGAGTTGTGCCCTGGTCTGTGGGAGGTGGTGGAGCCCAGCTGCTGTGGGATGGCATCACCTGCCCATAAGTCACGCTCTGCCTTTCTGCCACCCTGGGCCGGCTGGTTTGTGGGGCTGTGCTGGGTGTTTGCAGCGGAGGAGAGGCTCCGGAGGGCAGTCCTGCAGGACGACAGCTTTTGGTTAGCACCTTTAAGCAGTGGTGATACTAAAGAGGCTGGGACAACACACTGCTGTGGAAGTGATGGTCAGGTGAGACCTAGAAGTAATTTCTGATTGCCAGGGGATGTAGAATCCCTTTACTTCTGCTGTACTTGCTACACACCTGGGTTATAGATAGAAATAAAAAGGAAACTTAAGACTTAATAGAACAGTAATAATTTTCTATGGGGAAAAAAAAAAAAAGGTCTTTGCTGTCATTTGTTTGGGTTAAAATATTCCTTAAAGGTATATTGTGTGATCCCCTACACACAGTTTGTGGTAAACTTGTGGTAAACTCTATGAAATGCATATACTTATTCTTATAACTTAGATTCAGAGTGGTTATTTTTATGCAGAGCTACTGGTGACTTTGCTTGTTCTTCCATGGTTATCTTTGTGCTAGGAAGGACGTGTTAGCTGGTCCTTTGCTGGAGCGAGTCCCTCTCCAATACCTGGCTCCTGCTCCCTCTATTAAGAGCAGTAGCACAGAGGGGACTTTGCACCTTTTGCAACTCACACCTGTAGCCCACCTTCACTTGAGCCAGAAACTGTAAGATCCTACAGACTCACGGCTTTGGTTTTTTGTGGCTTTTTTTTTTTTAATGTTGTTTGGGAGCTGGCTTACTAAACAGGCAAGCAAATACTTTTTCAAAATAAGGTGAAGCACTGAGATTTGTGCCATTATGTTGTTCCCAAGAAATCTTCCCAGCCAGCCACAGACAGAAACTGCTTTGGTGAGGATGCACTGCCCCACTGATGTTGCTCCTGCCCCAAACCGCTTGTTTCAAACAAAGGCAGAGTGCAGTTGGACCATTCAGGTGGAGAACACACAAGAGCCACTGGTTTCCCGTTAGTTCATTGCTCCTGCAGCTGTATGTAGTACAGAAGGGCTAGGACAGACCTGTCTTCCCTGCCTCCCAGCCTTCTCTGCTACCCTTCAACATGAAAGCTGCCCCCACCGCAGCCCTGTCATACCTCATCTCAAGCTTGCTTTTCTTAAATTCCCCTCTGCCTTGTCCTTAGTATGGCAGCATAGCTCAATCCCACTCGGTAAGTCTCCACAATAATCAGCATCTTTTATCCCATGCCCAGCATCCTCAGCCAGACCCAGTGTCTGAATTTCAGGATGGGGGAAAAAGGGGTATGTGTCCCTTCATCCCCACCTTGGCAGGAGGCATTGCTACATCCCTATTATCTCCTCTACAGGCAGGATCCCACCTGATGATTTCATCCTTCTCTTCCCCTTGGCTCAGTTGGCAAAACCGTCCAGGGACCCTCCTCCTTGTCCCCTCTCCGATGCACTGTGTCTGCCTCTCCTCTTTCCTGCTGCCTTTATGATTTCTCCGTTCATAGGAGTCCTGTCCCCTTCTCCCTCCAGTTCCTCTTCGAAATGATGCCTCTTTCAGTCCAGCTCTACTCCGTGTTTATGCTTCCCTTGGGAGTAGTGCTCTGCAACCCGTAGCCTCTGAGATTTCATTACACTGAAGTGGTGTGGAAGGAAAAGAGCACAGGGCTCGTCACTTGGCTGCGCCGACTCCTTTGTGTCCCTGCTATCTGTTCAGTCTCGCTGAGTGGCTGGCGATGGATCCTTTCACTGAAGCTCTGGGTTAGCAGTCAAGGGCAGGAATTATTATAATAAAACCCTCCTGTTATACTTGGTGTCCCCTCCATGTTTATTTTTAAGATGTCTGAAGACCATTAATCAACAAGTAAGTGCATGAGAACTCGGGTCACAGTGTTCCAATAATTCATAATTAGAACTAAGTGTTTAAGGCTGCGTGATCTGCCTTTTAAAAATGAGATGAAAAGATCTTTTGCCAACCATGCCATTAGAAAAAGGCTTCTGGTCCATGAAAAGAGGCGGAATCAGGATATCTCTGAAGCATAATTTTGTAAATTGACTGCTGACGGTCATTTGTTGAGGCGGTTGTACCCCTACAACTGTAAAACAATTACTAGGAGAATTTTTTTCTTTAAGTAATTAAATACCTTTTTGCGAGATACCTTTACCCCCATTCCAATAAGAAATACTTCTGCTTCAGACACTGTTGCCTTTTGTTGCCATTTGATCTTCTTCTGGAGTTGAAGTATTATCGGGATTAAGATGAAAAGTCATAATAAAATAAATGACCTGATGACTAATGCATGCCTTGGTCCAGAAGAGCCAAAATTAGCATCCTGCCCAGCCAGGCAGGGATGGGAGGTGAGGTGAGGCTGCATCTGAAAGCACTGGATTCAGTTTTAAAAGTCAAAGGGTGTTCTGCGGCACAGGCACAGGTCTCGCCTCGTACAGGCTCCTGCAGGCAGGCAGGCTTAGTCATGCTGTAGACACAGGCATGTCTTGGATGCTGTAGTCCTGACTTATCTCCTCGTGAGCGCTGCCAACAGCCCGGTCGGCATCTGTGGGAGCAGGGGGAAGGTGTGGGGGGACCCTGGTGGCTGTGAGGAGACAGCGGTGTCGTCGAGGCCGGAGAGCGTGCTGGAAGTGGGGTGTGCGCAGCCTGGGAGACGGTGGGAGATGGTGGGGTTTAGGGGGCATGTGCAGTTGCAGGCCCAGGTCCAGCTGGGTTGATTGGCGTCCATTGCCCATTGAGGTTCCCATCCCCCCCAGCCCCAGTTTCCTATGCAGGAACCTGCTCAGGGTTAGGGACAGAAATCAAGCGAGGTAATACGGAGGTAGTCACACAAATGTGGTTTTGTGCCTATAAAATCTGCATTTTGGTGTTTGCAAAAAAATGGCAGATCAGAGTCAATGTGCATTGTCCCACAGAACAGTTTAAATGTCAAAAAATGCAGAAGTAAATTTAATAATACTTACAGCAGCAGTTGCTTCGCAGACTATTCATTTAATTGAAGAAAGACCCTCCAAAGACAAATTACGTCCCTCTTCTGCCAAAGCTTTCTCCATATTAAAAGGGATGTTAATGGTGAACCCCATGGGAAAGAGAAGAGTTAATAGCATCGGTGTTCTGTCTCAGGTTAGCAAAGAAAAAAATTCTTTGCACTCAGTTGCCATTTGTGTCCCTGCATCAAAGGTGCCTGGATGTGGACTAAGGATGTTTTGTGTTAGAAACATAGAATAAAAATGCTTCTTGTCCTGCTGCCAAACTTTTACTAAGTAATAAAAGTGAGTATCAGTAATGCTGATCAGCAAATAATCCAGCCCTTCCAAGCAGGTGCACTATTACCTAAGTTAAATCTCAAGCTGTCTAGGAGAAATCTCGGGTAAATGGGAAGAAATAAATCTCAAACATAATAGGAATTTCTTAATACTTGTCCGTCTTGGATAACGTTGTTATTAAACCCATGAAAATAGCCTTGACAGACAGTGTTATGTGCACTTTTAAAACCGTGGTAAAGTAGGACGTTTTTTAATAACTGCGTGTCACTGCAGCTGAGGAAGGTGTGTCCTGGGTTTTGTCTACCTGTTGACTTGCCAGGAAGATGGAAGTGTGAACGTCTTCATCAGCAAGATTTGTCATTTCCTTTCTGTGGTGCTTAAGCAGAAACGTCACAAATGAAGCCAGGGGGATGTTTCTTCCTGCCTGAGGTGTCCACTAGTTCAGAGCAGTCTCTTTATAATACCCTCAGAAGGCCACAGAGGTACAATGGGTTTAAGCTGCTGTGGGAGAGGTTCAGATTAGGTACTGGTGGGGCACATAACCACGATGGTGCTGAAGGCTGGGCAGCCCGGGGAGGCAGCGAGGGGCTCCCAGGGAAGGTCGGGCGGACACCTCCGAGGCGGCAGGGCGAGCGGCAGCTGCTGGCTTCGCTTTGGGGCAGCACGGGGGGACCAGGGGACCCTGCAAAGCTCCTCCTGACCTCCACTTACCTGGTCCTCTGATACCATGCACAAATGCTCTTTGTCCTCCGCTGTGATGCCCACCGGTATCGATAAAACCTCGCATCGCTTCGTGGCATAACCGTACTCGTGGGGTAGCCACTGGCAGCACAGCGGGGATCGCAGGGATCTAGCCAAGCTGGAATTGCCAGGTGGGGTGCACAGCCCAGGACTGAAGTCTGCAGCCTGAACTGCTTACAGTGTCATTAAGCTGGCAGCGTCTTGCATGCTGCCTGCCAGGTAACAGGCTTTGGGCAGCGCCGTTTGAGATTGGATAGTCGGAGGGAGGAATACATAGATGTCAGCCCCTTATTTCAGGGTGAAAGAATCCAAGAAAAACAAAAGATCAGAATAATCATGTGCAAAATGACTGCCTTAAGAGCTCCTTACCACTGCTCAGTTGTCCTGGTTTTGGCTGGCATAGAGTTAATTTTCTGAGTTCTCAGTAGCTGGTACAGACTGGTAGCTATTTTTTTTCTACCTGACTCTGAGCAGAAAGGCTAACAGGGTGATTTCAGACTCTGTGATTAGGTATGAAAAATAAAAAGTCCTAAATTGTAAAATCTAGACATCAGGATTGAAATACCAAAGCTGGCATTGGAGTGGTCATTGATCAGCTGGGGTGCAGCCTGGCATCGCTAATCTAGATAGTCATGTCCCTGCACGGGGGGTGGCTCTTCTGGCCATCTGTGTGTGGCTTGGCCTTCCCTCAGGCTGGGGCTTTCTTGGTGTAAAGGCAGCTCTTTCAGGACCTTATGGACAGTGTAGCGTGAGTTCAGGTCAACGTGGTGAACTGAAGCCGGGAGACCGAACTGTGTACTGAAAAGCACAGAGCAAAGCAAGACCTCCCTCTAGTGTCTGGAGAGTCCTGGGAAGGGAGAAAAGGGGGAAAAACCCCCAACCCCCCAGCAGTATTTATGAGTAAAAAAGGCACAAAAGACAGTAGAATAGAAGGGCTAAAAAAAATACATAAATGGGTCATAAATGTAACCTACCGGTCGTCTTGAATTTTGAAACGAGGTTACTGGTAGGCAGGTTTCAGTGATTTGCTTTAGTAATGAATGCTATTGAATTACCTTCGTAATGGGGAAGATGCAGAAAGCGGGAACACGCTGATAGAGAGGATTTGCTAAATATAAAACTTGAGAGACTCTGGGGGGTTGAGGGCAGCACAGAAAAAGGGCCTGGGCGAGGAGTGGGGGAGACGGGCTGAGCCAAGGGGTCTGCAGGGGGTTTGAGCCCCATAACCAGAACCACTTGTGTTTCACGCTTCAGTCCGGCCACTGGGACACTGAGCCCGGGGAAGGAGCCCTAGGCTGGCGTGGCACCTCTGTAAAGCTGGGAGAACAAGGGTTAGGAATCGGTAGAACCTACTACGCAGGAGCAGGTCTTGAGCAGTAGGTTGCACGGTGTTGACGGAAAAGGTATTTTCATTTCTACTCCTGAGGCTGGGCCATGGGGCTGGAGGGCTGGCGCTGGGGGCTGGAGGGGTGCGAGTGCCTGCACAGGGCTCCGTTTCACTGCCCCGGGCAAATCTGCACGTGGAGATAAATCGCGAAGGTGAGAAGCCCACCAGGTATCGATTAAACCCCGATGTTCTGCTCGGGAGAAGGCAGCCTGAGTCTGCTAGCCCTTAGCAGAGCCTTGTGTTCCTGACAGCGGCTTTACTGCTGAAGGAGCCGGCTGAGCTGGGCTTCGGGGTTTTGCCAGAGCCGTGCCTTTGGCAAGCCCCTTTGATAGTCCCACAGCATGTTTGTGTACCCGGGCGATACCGCTCACGCAGCGCAGCTGAACCTGTGTGAATGGCAGCATAAACCCCGTAACTACATCTTTGTTGATTTTTATTTTTTTTTTTTTTTTTTTTTAAGGGAAAAGACAAATCCTTTGACTCTGACATTTACAAGAGACAGTATCTGCTCTCTGACATTTGGGCTCATAAACTGAGGTCGACCACATTTCTGTTCACTTACTCCACTGTATCAGACAAGATATGAACTGATCTGCCGACCCTTTCTCCAAACAGGAGTGCTCCTGCCCCTCGCTCCCAGCACGTCAGTTATGGAGACTGGTAGTTATGTCAGTGACGTTGAACTGAGCAGCATCAAGAAAACAAACGAGGTATTCATGAAAGTACATGGCAGCTCGGGGAACTGGCTGAGGGTCTCCTATAGCCCAGTTGTGCACCATAATGAACTTTTTTCTTTTGATGCCCCAGGTATTCAGGATTGCTGCGTGCCCTGACTCAACAGGGCCAACTCTGCACCAGCAGCCTGGGAAGGGAGGTGTGTGATGCTGGCAATGGCTGCTGGGGCTATGCAGCTGCACCCCTGGCAAGGAATTTTGGGGTAGCAGCCAAGACCACGCTGTGTGTGCGGGCAGGGGCGTTGTGTGGCGCGGGAGCTGCCGGCTCTGATGGAGGAGGCTCTCTGGGCTGCTTTACGGAGGCTAAGGATGGTGATACCGTGTTGCTGTCGCTGACGTCCAGGCATGGCTTTAAAAGGACAAGAATCAGGACAAGGTTTTCGTAACTCCTCTGAAGACAGGCCAGTTGAAGCGGCATTAACAGTGGTTTTATGTGTCTGCATTAGTCCAGCTGGGAGCGGATGAACAGAAACAATACAACCTTGCTCTGGGCGTAGTGGCCGGGTGAGTAAACGCAGGAGTAAACCACAGAGCCGAGAAATTCGAGGTTAAGATGGGAGGTGAGGCAGAGCACGAAGAGCAGAGGGTTTGCCTGATGCTCCGCACTTCCCCTTTTCTTTTAGAGGGAACTCAAATTGGCAGCATGTGCTTCAATGTAATTTCTTTTCGAAAGGAGGAGAGTGACAAAGATATGTTTAAGACGGCACAAGATACTCCTGGCCTACCGATTTTCATTAAGACAAAGAGCTCTGCTTGAAGAAGAAAGATTCTTCTTTAAGTGCTCCGTTAACTGGGCACGTATCAGGTGAGATCAGCTAGGAACACCACTGGCCTTGCCCTCAGCCTGAGCAGGGTGCAAACCAAACTCCTGGTAATCCAGGGCTTGGTCCAGCATCACTTTCTCCTTCAGCATTTGGCACCCATCTGAAGCACGGAGAGAGCAGGAGCCGCTGTGAAACGATACAGCAGTATTAACCCTGCTCTCTCCGTGCTTCAGAGGAGGCGAGGACCTGTCAGGTAACTGGCTGTGGTAATGAGCTGTACAGATTTGTTTGCTGATAATGTCTGAAGGGAAACAAAAAGCCTAGCAAGAGTGCCTTGAGACAAATACAGAAGATTGCTAGGAGCTGAAGTGCAGCGGGGCTGGTGTTAAGAGCAGGGGGCAACTAGTCCAGCCCAGCATCCTTTCTCTGTCCCTGGCCAAGGTGGGTGCCTGGGAAGAGCAGGTGGCTGGGGACAGCCTGGCGTGCCCATCCCCCGACCACACTCCCACCACCAGCGCGTCACAACCCAGACGTTTCTTGTTCACCTACGTGGCTTTAAGCAGCTAAGGCCATGCAGAGTTCCAAGTCAAGTCACGGATGACCTACTCCCCTATCAATAAGCACCTTTTTCTCTTGGGCAGGACAGAGGAGGGGAACACCACAGAGCACAAGTGTCCTTACTCGCCTTCCTGTTAGTACACAGTTTTCACGCAAAACCCCAAACCCCCGAACCCTAACATGGACCACTTTAACGTTTTTGAAGACATTAACTGTCCTGACAGAAAGAAACTAGTTGAATTGCTCTATGAATGCAAAAAGGGAAGCTTATGTAGAAACCAACAGAAAAGTACACTACTTGACTAATTTCACCAAACACTTTTAGCAAGAAAATAGCTGTCAGACCAAGAAATGCTGGTGTTGTCAGATAAGGGTTATTTGCCTGAGAACTGATTCCATCAATTTCAGTTTTATCAATGTACACAGCTGTAAAAAGAGCTTGAAAATATAGATGCCAAGTATCTCCCAAATTGACTTTGAAGTTGAGCTGGCCAGGGTGGCGGGTGTTCACCTGGTTCTTCTCACAGCCTTGTTGCTGGAGCAATGTGGAGGTCGCTGGTGTCAGGCTTCTCGAGGCCACGTGCCAGGTGGGGGGAAAACTAGTTTGTCTGATACCAGACCAAGCTGTTTGTACTAGCAAGGCTTTAAACAGCCTCTTATGGCAGGGCCTGAAAAGTTGCGATTTTGGCTAGTCTCAAGAAAAAGAGAATGGAAGACAACAGAATTCATAGTTTGTATTCTGCGTGTTGGGCATGGTAACCAAAAGTCAAGTAACACTGGGGATGGACCACACCGTCACCTTCTCAGTCAGGCATATACCACTTATCCCTAATACGCTTATTTTTGGAATCTCACTTGCTGTAGTTGACAATTAAGAGGCACAGAAGTGAGCTTTCAGGGACAGTTGAAAAATAAGAAGGGCTGACCATTGGGGGAGAAGGCAGCACATGCCATTTTCTTTTAAGCTTTATCTTTGTAAAGTACTAAAAATAATTACCATAAGAAAATGGATGTACAGGATTACTTTATGCTGATAAGAGCTCAGATTACAACGGCAGTACCGTCTCTTGTTTAGTCTTAGTCTTGTGAAAGATGCAGTCCACTTTTGTCTCATATGCTCATTTTTTTAAAATTCACTCTTTTGAACAGATGTGGATGATGAACTGAGTTGAAAAGTCACTTTGCTGGTAAGGAATCATTTTAGCTACCTGTTCCTTTAAATCCTGCTGAAGATCTGCAAGTTAGTTTAATCTGGACAGTTGTGTTCTGTGTCCTCTAAGTGCTTAATGTAATCACAACAGTTCATCAGTTAGCGTAGAGGGGACAGTGACACACAGTACAACCGTACGAGATTACCAGGGCTGAAAATACTATCATAGAACAATCCTGCAGAAAGTGAGTCTAATGGAATCTGCTCCTTTCTGCTCCTTTAAGTCCTCAAGCAGAGAGCATCTTCTTTACCATGATGTTCTGTGTAAAACGTGGATACTCCAGAAAATGCCAGAATCCCAGCCTCATCTTCCAGAAACAAGACCGCTACAGACAGACTGCCTGGAGGTGTCAGCCTCTTACTACAGAATGGCAAGTCAAGAGTAGATGGGGTTTTGGTTTGGTTTTTTTCATTTTTTTGTGCCTTTTTTTTTTTTTTTTAATCAAAGCAACCTCACATCACACCCGTTCTACTTAAAAAGTAAAAACTAAAAAAAAATATAAATCACCAGTTTACTCCTCACAGATCAGAAGAGTGAGAACTAAGGCCACATTTCTGTCATTTTTGTTGCTTCTTTTTCACATCTGCTGCTTTTTCAGAAATATTTGTAGTAAAAGGTAAGTTTTAAATGATCAAAACTGCATGCTCTGCAGCCACCCCAAGAATGCAGCAGCCATAAGCACTTTCAGCCTTCTGCCTCCTCACGTGTTGTTCAGCACTTATTTTTCTTCACCACTGCAGGCTCTTAGAGGTAACACACTGTTGAATAAAACATGACCTAGCACTTCCATACCAAAGCCAAAGGAGCTCAAAGTCAGAGAAATGTAGAAACAGTATTTTCTATCTTGAGTCTTGCAATATGATGATGCTAATTATAAACAATAGTTTAATATAGAAGAGTGTGTTACAGAAACCTACTAAAAGAAGTGCGACAGGCTATTAATTGCCTGAGATTTCATCACTGCTCTATTTTCCTGAAGGCGTGTGGAGCAAATGGTACTTGACTGTAGAACTAAGAAGCGATGAAGGAAGTGATGAAGGGAGGGATAGCAGATCACTTCTTAAAAGCAGTAGGTGTGAGGCTGGCTCTGCTTAAGTAGGTCAGGTAACTATGGGGAAACATCTTTATCTACTGGCTTAATTACAAAATAGGACTATACTGGGATAAACAACTAATAGCAAGCCTCCCAGGTTATATTTTGTTAAACAGATTTAACATTAAGTGGCCACCAAATAGAAGTAAGCCCAGCTTACCTTTATTAATACCAAAATAAGAAAAAGATGGCATTCACGTTACTATTGGATATGTTGCTTTGTAGCAAAATGCAATTACAGAAATATACCAAGGTCAAAACAAACTTCTTGCTTGTATGTGAGCCAAAAAGATAGAGGCGTTCTTGTATGAGCTAGATAAAACGTGTACTTAACGATTCAAAGAAGGCTTACTAGGTACACCTTCACATTGCTCAATATTCCCCATAAATTCTAGAATTTTCAAAATGAAAGGTGGTTTGAAGTGAGTACAAATCCTGTAAATAAAGGCAGGCAGCTTGTGTACTTACAGATCGCTCCGGATGAAAATTCAGAATACAGTTTTTCACATAACTCTGAATGATGCATTGTTCCCCCAGAGCAGAGGCAAACCCCCAAGTCTCTGTCAGTCTGTCAATGAAGTCACAGATTTCACCCAAATACAGTGTTGTACTTGGTTCATGAATTACAGGGCCAGAAGCTGATGCTGGCAACTTCTGGAAAAGCAAATACAGTTCTTGAAAAACAACCCAACCAACCAAAAAAGCCCTAAACCAAGACCCTCTAAATTTCTAAGTGCTTTTAAAGATTATTTCTTATAAAAATAATGATCCAGGAAGTATTTTGTGGTAAGAATACTTTATATTTTTTTTTTTACATTTTTAACACTTTACAAAAACATTCAAACACAAAAAAAATTAAATAACTTTGGAAGCAGAACAAGTCCTTCTGCCTACACACATACAACAATTCCAAGCTGTTGGCACAAAAAGTAATCGACATTCATAAAACCCTTACTACTATATCAAACATAAGTTAAGTAAATCATAGGCACTAGTTTATCAAATCCATATTTCCACACTTCTGCAGTAAATCTCTAAACACAGAGCCCCAGGATTTCCTGATATCAATAAACTGGTAATGCACAAAGGCTTTCTAGTAAACAGACAGTCTGTCTTTTCAGGAAGTCATTTGCTGTATTTCAGGGGAGAACAGCAGAGAAAAGAATCCTTATAAAAATTAAGCTGAACTTACCCACGTGATGAATTACTTAACTTAAGGAAACGTACACAACATTTTGATGCAGCAGCCATGGTAACCCCCCCAATATAGTAATTTAATAAATCAACCAAGTGTTTGATAAAATCCTCCAATTAAATTCACCTTTTTTCAATGGAGACTGCAGCATTGCTGTGTAAAATGCTGAAATGTTAAAATTTGGGCTTTAGTAAGAATACACGCATTCGATCTAGTCCTCACTTCTGCTTAATAGCGACATAGATACTAACTGACATCTGTCGTCATGCCAGCGAATGACACGAGGCTGGATTGGTGGCATGTGCTGGGCTACCAGTGCAAAGTCGTTTCTTTACCCCTGCTGAAATCTTACTGAATTATGACAGTGTATCTGATATCCTGACTTCAAAGTCTCAGCGCAGATCTTGGTCTGGAGTATGAAGTCATTCATCAACCCAAAGTTTGCTTGAGTAATTAGAGCTGCAAATTAGTCTCTGCTTCTTCCAAGTCAAGTAGTACTGCATCATGGCTTTCAATCCAGGACTATATTAATGCTGGCCTAAAATTCAAGTGCTAGAATTTCAGGGTGAGTTATCCTCGTATTGGTGGGAGTCAAAATACACCAGCAGTTCCAAACTCAGATACTAATGGGGTTGAAGGCTACCTACCATCCAATCCTACTTGTAGTGTTCGTCAGTCATTGCACAAAGGATATACCATTCACATTCTCTTACTTCATCAACTGTACACCCAAAATACTGGAAAAGCTTCAAACAAAATCTCTTCCATTTAACTAGTCCCACCCAATACAACTTCAGTTACAAATGTCTGCACGTCTTCCAAACCAGAAAACAATGGTTCAAATGCTAAATACATGAACGAGTTCTTCTGAGCAAAATGTGTTAAAAGTCAGAGCCACCAGAGGACTTTAATAGCTTGTAAACAGACATAGCAGGTTTCATACTCTGTTACCAGTGATGTAAGATACACATATGTAAAGCAAAGTACATATTTAAACACGCTTACATGGGAAATACCCTCTGTAAAAATATTTACAATTTAAAATAAACCAATTTAAGAAATGGATGAAAGTAAAAAAATAGGATACAGAAAACTCCCTCATACCATGGAACATCACCTAAATGAATATCATTTGGCATCAAGAGTCGACTCATTACCTTAAAATTTGTATGTTACAAGTGCATAGTTGTGTTTCCTTCTCCTTAATTATCAGCATTTACAGTTGCTCCAGGCTGCAAGCATAGTGGTATGGTATTAGAACAAATTAACATTACGACTTGCTCTTTCCTTTGTAAGGAAACCTGCTATAGAAAAAGTTCTCCCCAAATAGTGAGCCATGTGATAAAAATGTGGCTACAATAGCAAAGGCCATCTTTCCTGAGCCAGGAACTTTAAGGTTAGAAAGATTGTACAACTGATACTAAGCCCTTTTGGCAATCAAACATGTAAGAGCATGTAAAGCTGATAAATCAACATAGGAAAGATGCAATCTATACTATTGCATTTGTGTGTGTCTGCTACATTCAAACCTTTAACGGTAATAAAAGCCATGGCTACTACTTACTGTTCTGCCCAATCCTCCCGATTCTTTCTGAAGGATGTACGTACCACTTTCCCCATTGAGAATCTCATACAATTGTTAAAATATGTTTCACTAGCACTGTAGCAGTCTGCAATCAGAACTTTAGCTCTGATTAACATAGTCTTGTGTCAATGGTACACATTCACCAATCTTTCTGCTGAATTAAACCAGGCTGAAAATGAAGTTTTGGACAATGTAAGTTGACTGTTATCCTTGCTGTTTTTCAAGATGGGCATTTCTTTGGCATTCGTTAGGTTTTTGCCCAGACATTGGCCACTGTCATAAATGCTCATATTGACACATTTCTAGCAAGCAAGAAAAAAATCCCATAACTGATAGCAATCTAATGTCAAAGTGATTGTATGACCACCAAACATCTGATGTTAGATGTCATTAAAGTGCTGCTTTATAATCTCTGCCAGTTTGTGCTAATTAAGAGACAGAGAGGTCTGGAATTTTTACAAATCCCAAAAGTCACATCTGAACAGTTTGTATAATCAAGCTGTCTTTTAACCTGGTAAGGAAGCATCCATGAGCACTGGAATTTTGCATTAAGCTTTGCAGTTCAGTAGCAGCCATCTTTCCAACTCTCGTCTTTCACGTTGCCATAGGTTTTAGGAGTGGGTAATGATCTAAAATAAAATGAGGAATTTTTCAGTTTCATACATAACTGCTGAAGTCTCCATCTACAATATGTAAGAATTTAAATATTTTATAAATAATTGAAATATACTTCACTCATTTACTTCTCTGCAATACAGTTTAAGGTAACTACCATGTCAGAAAAGCATTTGCATAAACAGAAAACTTTTTGCTATTACACTCTGTGGCAATACAAACTTTATCTGCTGTCACCTAAAAACAGGACATTTTTTTAGTGATGTTTAAACAGGGAAATCCTTGTTCAGAGTATTACATTTTGCTTACATCAAAATCTTGACATTCACAGATCATTACTGCATTGTGTAAATAATGCACTATCTGTACATAAACTTTAAAAATAAGTGCTGTATAAGTTTAATAAGTGAAACACTTTTCTATAAGACCAGTTGTGCTGTGGACAACCACACTTTGCTACTATTAAGAACTTCCTGTCAAAAACAACTGCTTTTTATTACACAAAGTTTTGTACTAGTGACAGTGTAGTGTCAGACTGCGAAACAGTCAATACTGTGACCGTCATTTGTCCTTCCCCTGCCCAGCACTCACTGCAGAACAGAACTCTTCCACTTTGCTATTTACAGCTGGATTATCTTTTTTATGGTACTGGAGCCCAACTGTTTATCCTTCCTGTTTAAGGACATTCTTAATACTTCTCATGGATGACCACTTCCTTATGTCAGCTGGCTTCCACTTGACACCCTCAGTGAAAATCCACATTAGCATGGCATTAAGAGCACATATTCTAAACTATACATCACTCCCTTCTGCTTCTCCTGAAGACAAACTGTCTACGTAGCCTTTCCAGTTAATACTCAGTCTCTCTTGTGGTTGTTGTCCAAAACAGTCTGACATTAAGCAACTTCTACAGCTGGGTAAAAGCTGAAAATTCTGTTTTGTCCTGTGGGTTAACTACATTGATTTTTATGTTAAGTTTAGCAAATACTATGGATGCCTCCTCCATCCTCATGTGTCTTCCTTCCTAAAGTTTCTAGCTGCCCAAGGAGTGAAACTGTTCTCACCATGGTACCGCTGCTTGACCTAGCGGTTACAAGAAGAAAACAGTTCTGACTTCAGAATGTGTCACTCAGTGGTACAAATGAATTTTCACTTGCCAGCTATATTTTGGTAACTTTTTACCACATGCAGATAATTTCTGATTGCCTTCTCAGCCCAGACTAAGACACTTTATTTACTTAGCTAAGTATCCTTTGTTATTAATTTCACTTTCGCTCCTTCACCTTCACTCTCTAAATCAAGAACCTTTCTCTCTTTGTGTCCCTTCAAGAACCTTTCTCTCTTTGTGTCCCTTCAAGAACCTTTCTCTCTTTGTGTCCCTTCAAAACTATTTTGGAAACATAGGCAAATACTTCACACTGAGGTCTCCCTTTCCATTCTAAAGACCTTGAGATCATCGTAAGAATGACAGGAAGGAGCACCACAAACACACGGTGTACAAAATTAATTATGAAAACTTCAAACTAAGACTGCCTGTCATGTACTTACCTGCGAACAGGCTGTGCAAGTTTGCTACGAGGCACTGGGATGCCCCCTGCAGAAGGGGCACTGGGTCTGGGCAAACCACTCCTCATCCCTGCTGTCCCTGCCGGTCTGGTAAGAGTAGTACTGTTAATACTGCTGGCAGGGCTTGGCAAGCCTGAACTCGGGGCTGCAAGAGGCCCTGGTGAAGAACTACTGTGTGTCAGCTGTGTGGCTTCTGGAGAAGCAACTGAACCGGGTCCATGATTACTAAATGCTTTCACTGGTTGTCGGAGAGCTAGGGGAGACGGTGCTGCAGGTGAGCGGAATTTACTTGAAGAAGGTACTGGAAAACAAAACACTGAAGTTATTTTCAAGTTTAAGCTACTGAAATTAAAACCAGGAAATAACTTTATATGAATATTCAAACAATATGGAATATATAATGGAATACAGCCAATCAAGCAGCAATGAGAAACAGGAATTCAGATGTCCTCTTTGTCATGTGTTTTTGGTATCATAACTCTAATGCCTCATTTTGTTGCTACAAATATTTATTTCTCTGGATTTGTAAGTAATACTAGTAAGGCTCTAACTGTTCTATCAGTCAAGTCAAAATAAAGAGAGGAGGACCTATTTGTTAAGAAGAAATTGCATTGCTTTGGAAACCTGTGAACCTAATTCCCATCCCTGAAAGAGCATGCTGAAGAATACAGTATTCTAGTGTGATACAGTCTGTAAACAGATTCTCAAAGTGATTAGTCTTCAATAATGAAATTCTGAGTGCAGAGCATCTTAATGTTTCTTTTATGCTCTTCTTTTTAACCAAATCCATTGAATCAGAATTCACCTAAAGATATGGTCATGTCCCAGATTTATTGGCTGATGGGGGGGTGTGGGGGGGTGGGGGTGGAAGATAGGGTCATGCAACCCCTAATACCAAAGAGATTAAGGTGCTGCTATGAAACCTAAACCAGACAACTGTAACAATTTATAGCCTTCCTCTTCTTACAAACATTATCTAAATTATCAGTATAAATATCTGTATTCAAATACTTTGTATCTGGGTTAGTATGTAAGGCCTTTATCTGGGATAGGTTAGTAAGCCAGAATATTCAACAGTTCTTGGATAAACACAATTCTTTTTAAGTATGAGAAATATTTTAAAATTATGCATAATGTATTACTAAACAGAATACTTAAAACTAATCCATCATCTTAAATGGAATTTCATCAGCTTTTCATACTGATTAGGGTGGGTCAGTAACAGTCAACACAGGCCATTCAAATCAATCAGGAAAATAAAACAAAATCACATTTCCAATTTGGGAAATTGCATCAACTATTCTTTCCTCCGCTAAATAAACTTTTTTTTACACAGAGACCAAAGTTACATCCTCTGACAGATGCTGTATGCAAAGTAGATGGTCCTTCACATAGCTTTCATTATCACTTTACAAGGTAGATCTACTATGAACATGTGTGAGAGAAGAGACAAGTAATACAGGAATGCGGCATCCTAAATGGGGTACAGAGGAAATGGTAGTTTTCAGGTTGTATTCTGAAGCCATTTCTTATAGGGGATGTGTAGGAAGATTAGTATGTGCCTCGTTACAGATGTGAGTTGGATTTGATTCCTTTCTGGATTATCCAAGAGGGTCTTCCCACTGACAGTGGTATCAAACACAGCATGAAGCCACTCATGGGAAAAGCTGACAAAAGAAAGGGGCAGAGATGTCAGCAATACATGATGGTTGGGAAGTAGCAGAATAACTAAAAACCCTTAAAATAAAAACCTTGGCATCAAGCCAGAGCATGGATTAAGGAAAGCATTACAGCAAAATGAGTGGTCAAGAACAGGGAAGTGCTCTTAGGAGTAAGAGACTATGTATTAGATAGTTTTGCAGTGTGACATTGCCCGTAACTTTGTGGCAATTCAGTGCAGAATTTCCACCTGATTGTACAGTGTAAACATAGGGAGCTTTTCTCACTAAACTTCTCATTAAAACACTTACTTAGAACACAAATACCGTGTCACATTAGCAACTGACCAACAGAGCAATGCCAGTGTATAAAAACTGACTACAGCTTTGGGCCTCTTATAAGCACAATGGGGAAAAGGTTTTTAGGCACAGAATAGAAGCAATGAAAAGCTGTAACTGAAGAAAGCTTGTCACATTCCCAGTGAAAGCAAGCATCCAGTAAATTACTCCTCTCCATTCTCTCCGGTTTTCTGTTGACCATATTTTACCATGCTTCCAACTCGAGTTGTCAATTCATAGACCGTTTCCTGTCAGCACAGCATTGCAGACGTTGCTGAGAGCTGCATTCATTCTTGTACATAAAGGAATGAATTGTCTTCCAGTGTTCTGGGATTTCCAAAGCAGTCCACATGATGCAATCTCTGGCAAACTGCCTAATAATTTTCCTCTACATATAAAGAATTTTGTCTTAGAGCAGTTTTGGATATTTAATAAAACTCAGTTTGGTCTATCTGTAAGACAGAATCACAAAGACTGAGGTACTGCCTTAGTTGAAGACTATTTGATAATTGTATACCCATTTGTGGTAGGTACGAAGCTGGTCCACAATTAATAAAAACACGTAAATGTGTAAGGGTACTGCTTAACAACTTCATGCAACTGCATCTCCTTAAAAAATAAACAATCAGAACCAACTACAATTAAAACATCTGGCAACAATAAAAATAAACGGCACTGTGCAGTCTTGACATTTAGATTTCCCACCTTCTCTGGATTCTGTCCTGGATTGTAGGCAGGGAGCAAGAGATCCCCACCTGGCAAAGTAGGATGCTGTGAAGCTTCAGCCTTATCTGGTTTGCACCCCAAGGCCAGCTGCTGCACTCCAACTTGAACCCAGAATCAATTCTAACGCAGTTGTTAAATTATAACCGTTGTGATGAAATGATTCAGACTGATATAAAAGAACAGATGAGGTAAAACAATGTGAATCAATAAACTGTTCTATCATCTCAGCACAGAAAAGACGTGGACCTATTGGAGCAAGTCCAGAGGAGGGGGCCACAAAAATGATCAGAGGGATGGAACACCTCCCCTGTGAGGAAAGGCTGAGAGAGGTCGGGTTGTTGAGCCTGGAGAAGAGAAGACTTCAGGGAGACCTACTGTGGACTTTCAATACTTAAAGGGGGCTAAAAGAGAGATGGGGACAAGCTTTTTAGCAGGGCCTTCTAGTGACAGGACAAGGGGTAATGGTTTTAAACTAAAAAAAGTAAATTCAGACTAGATATAAGGAAGAAATGTTTTATGATGAGGGTGGTGAGACACTGGAACAAGTCGCCCGGAGAGGTGGTAGATGCCCCATCCCTGGAAACATTCAAGGTCAGGTTGGACAGGACTCTAGGCAACCTGATTTAGTTGAAGATGTTGCTAGATAAAGCTCATTGCAGGGAGGTTGGATGACATGACCCAAACCTACGATTCCATGGTCTGACTGATACTGGATTGCTGTATAAGCCTTAACAGATCTGTTACAGTGAGGTAAAGAGTTAGTTATTTGAATGTATTTTGAACCATATTACACCAAATGGTAAGAAAGCCAACATCTGTGCCTGAAAGGTGTCAAGCTATGTAATGATCAGGATTTTAAGAAACTAAACCCGGTTGTTGCTCATCATTGTTTATTCTTTTGAAACAAGTCTTGCTTCATTACTGCATAATGCTTCCATACTCACCAGAATCTCAGTTCAGAAGCAAGAAAACCAACATATCAAGGACTATAAAATACCAAGTAACAAAAGGACATTTTGGGTCCTCATTTGCAGTGAGGAATGACAACAACTATAAACCGGAATGCGTAACTGGCAGTGCAACATGCTCGGTTCCTCATTCTCCAAGGTTTAATAAAATTTTACAAATAAACTCAAAGAGAAGCTAATTTTCTGTACATTTCCACATCTCCAGACCAGGCTGTCAACTTAGTAAGTGTTCCAGACATCCAGATGAAGGCATGACCAACACGGAAAGCTTTGCAGAGGCATCGAGATAGTGGTCTTATGCCAAAGCAGAACATTGAAAGAACTTTTCTTTATTTTGGTATGAATTACTGTGAAGACTGTTAGAGACCTCCTGTGAAGCCCTGTGAATCTATTTCAAAGTCACTGTTCTTTGCTAAAACTTTCTGTATGGAGTGAAGTTGACTCAAAAAGTTAGTGTTGTTAAACCACAGAGAAATCCACGCATTTTGTCAGCTACTCTCAGTATCTGCATGAAGGCCTCTTACAATCCCTTAAAGAATTCTAGCATATAGGGAGCTTATGATTTGGTCTCAAGTGAAATCTCTTTAAAATGAGATTTTTTGGATCACAATGGAAACCAGGACCAACTAAGCTTAAAACTGAAATCATGAAGTTGTTTTATCTGAGTAGTGAAACTGAGGCAGTGTCACATACAAGGCTGCCAGAATTAATTAAAAATCAGTTCAAACAAATTGGATTAGAGCATCAATATATTTAATTTTCTTCTAAAAAAGAAGCCAACTTCAGCTATGAGCAAACTGGAATATTATATACAATAGTCAGTAATTCCTAAGCTTCTAATTCCTAATTCCATCTCTAAGGATGGATGATATTTTCACTTGCCTGCATATTTTTGCACAATCAAAAAAAGAACAAGGTTTACAACTTTCATTTTAAAAACTGTATTTCACAGTTTTAAAATTTCCTATCCAATGGTGCCCTAATGAATATGGATTCAGGATTCTACTTGTCTAATCCAGATTTCCTGGTTAACACTAGAAGTCACCAATTCTTAGCTTTCATCTCAAAATCCAATTTAATATTTTTTCTCCTCTATAATGCAGGGTTGGATTTTTAATGTTTAGACCAAAAAGTTAACTTTCATATAGCAAGGACCACTTGGTTAATCTTCACATGCAATTTTACTGATCTAGAATATGTGAGATTTAATGCAGGTGAATGATTATCTGAGATTTGCTGGAGCTTGATAAGGGGTTGTAAGTTAATTACCTCCTTTTGTAGATGGAGTTTGAAGAAACTGTTTGGTTTTGAAGGCAGCACGAGGCAAATTTTTCTGCCTTTGCAGAGCTGTTGAAAGACAAGAAGTATTATATATGTCTAAAAAGCTAAGAAAACTAAATTTACTGGGAATTTCAGAATTGCATCCACTTGTGAAGCATCAAGGAACAGAGTGAGCAAAACACTCAAAAAGCTGTTAGGCCTCTGGAAGTGGTGGGGTTTTTTTAAATGCTGCTTGCTCTTAATGGCAAAGAGTTAGAGAGGAGCATGTCAGAAATTTTGCAGTGCAAAATGTGCAGACTTTGTAAGAGTAAACTGCAGGGCAAAAAAGCCCAGAAAGGCAAAAAAAAACCAAAACACTACACCAAAGGGAGAAGAAGCCACCTAGCAAACATGCTACAGCAATATGAGTGCAAGATTAGAAACAAAGATGAAAATTCAATCGTCATACTTAACCCAGCAAGAAACTTTTCATTTTAAGGGAGTTTTTTAAAAAAATGTTCTAACACTACATAAAAGCATAAATCTTTGTTTAAATGTGATCATCAAATAAATTCTATTTTTCAGTTATGGAAACGTAAGAGATTTTGAGAGATGTCTGGTTTTTTTTTCCTCCTCAAAAGGGTATGCAAGATGGCTCAAAACAAAGACATAACACGAAGAATTATCAGCTGCCAGCATGTAGACAGCATGACAGAAATTGTTTTTATTGCTCCTATGTCCTGCCTTTTTTCTAGCAATGTTCAAGGGCTGATACTGCCTTGAAATGACTTCACAACCTCCCAGTTATCAAGAGAGAAGCCAATGTTCCAAGAGCTGCAGAATCTTGGCAAGGAGAGAATTACCTATTGCCAGAAGGAACGCATCGACTCAGCATATTTTCACCATAGTGTATTTAAGGAGTGAAGGACAAAAATAGTCAATGAAATAAAGCTTTGCCTACACAAAGGCTTCTTAAAATGATAATGTATGAATAAAAATCTCCGCTCACCTCAGTATATGTAGTTTTATACCAGCGTAAAACTGATTGCACTAGTAAGGCTTATTTCCATAGCGAGAAGGAAGAAAGATGGGGGAACAGCTGTGCCTAAAGATTCTGACTGAGTAAGGAAGCTCAGTAATTTATACTAATTGGTGAATATCGCTATAAAGAAGGTAGGGGAAGAACAATTGGAATCCTAATAATATTAGTCAATCCTCTTCCAAATTTGGTAGCATATAATAATTGCCATCACCTTTCCTATCCTTCCATCAGTGCAAAATTCACAATATTTTGTGAATTATAAAATACAAACTATAAATCATCATGTGGTTTACCTTCATTCTGAAAATATGACTAGGTGGTCTATTCATTTTAGTCTTAACTAAAAGCTGTCATTTTCAACAAACAGCAAAAAGGAATTAAAGTGTTTATAAACATGGTAAAATGCTGCCTATGGCTATTAAGAATAAAACCCCCTATTCCTTCTACAACTAGAATCTAATGCAAAAATCATGTGGCAAGATTCAATTTTTATTCAACTTCTGGCACATGGTCTTGCTATAAACTTTTTTTAAGGCATACCCACGAAGAGCTAATTAAGTACAGTCAAATGTTTAAAAATGAGCACAATTCCCAGGAATTTAGTGAGGCAGACCACTGGCCAGAGGGCTTCCATCCACAAGTATTCCATTATACCATTTTTTACTGAATCAGTATTTTTGTTATACCACACAAAAAGAAGAACAGCTTCTTCCTTCATATTTATGATCTTGAGTTTAGTTTGTCCTAATGCATTCAGTTAGATTTAAATATACTACCGCACATAGCACTAAGTTTCTTCCCCCATCATTATTTACGCTACTGGCAAGTCAGAGATGTGGGATGATATGGAAAGGCTTTAAAATATATGTATCTCAAATTCCTTCCTTCTCAATGGAGACTCCAGGAAACAGAGACTCAATAGCTAAACAATTCTGTGCAGTGAATCACTGAAAAGAACTTCAGGCAGTGCAATTTGAGCAATGCTGAGGAAACATGCGGTTTGAGATAAGCCTGGAGTGCATGCTTATCCACACTATTTGCTGCTCTTGAAGTGCTCCATATGCTATTACATTACCTGTCACAAATGGTGCACGCTGAATACAGGTAGTTACATTTACTTCTGATCAAGTGAACTGGAATATTTGGTTTCCTCAAAACATACACTTTCTTTCTTCTTTTACTCTGAACATGCCAAGCAGCTGGATCTTGGCAAGCAGGCTAGTTACTTTACTGATAATTTCAACAATCTACAGCTTAGCTCTTAGAAGAAGTATTATATTTAACTCTGCTTAAAGAACCATGTGCTAATAGTGCCACATAAGTAGAAAAGTATCGCACAATTCAATAGAAAGCACATAGCTCCTATGTGGAAGCCAGCCTAGAAGTTCTACGACTTTGCACTATGTGGTCTAGGACTCAAATACAGAGACTTCCCATCATTCTAACACTTTAAAGTCTAAAGATACCTATTCCTTGGAGAATGCAAGTATTACTGTATCTTCCAGTGTTTTAAGGTGAAATATTTACTGGCTTTCATATAAAAAAATTACATATGAAACCCCAACTTTCTGCATAACAGCATGGAGTATCAGATGTAAATGAAGATTCTGTTACAACTGCTATTTGATTCACTCAATCTCTTTTCAAAAAGAATTTGGATTTTTTACCACATTACAGCTAAAACTTAAAATGCCAAATGTTTTCATGTTTTACAGTTGTACATCTAAACATATTGTAAGTGTCTTCCATCTATTCTTTAAGCAAGCATGTACAATTTGCCTATGTAACCATAACAGGAATTGTCTCTTCAGAAACTTACTGGATTCCTAACTCATTTTTGAATGCCAGCAATCATAGCAAGTTCAGCATTGCAGCCACAGCAAATGTGCAAGTAAATTATGAACAGCAGATCTTTGACAAGGAGAAAAGTAGTGACCTCGGGGTGGCAAGCCAGCATCCTTGCAAAGGTAAGCTCATGCAAAACTAGCAGGTATATGAGGAAGCTTCAAATCCCAAGACCCAGAAGTCATTGCCAAGGGAAAACAAAAAATTTGCTGCAATTTAACAGTGCTTTGTGCAAGGTGGCAAAATATAAAACCAATAAAACAAAAAGTATACAATAAGGAGGACACAATTCTGGAAATTTTTATACAATGTACAGTTTTGCAGAGAATTTTTAAATCCAGACTAAGCAAAGATACTTACTCATTGACTTCATACACAAACCGTTTTACGATTGTCAATAGCAAGACTCTGACAAACATCTGTAAGAGCAGGGAAACTGTAAAAGCTAGAAATCTGGGCTCACATTTAAATGTAAGTTCATCTTAGAGTGGTTCACATTTGGGGAAAGATTCCCACAAACGGCAAGCAAATTTACCTAAAAATCGCTGTGATTCTCAATGCCTCCACAAGCTGAAAAATCTACAAATGTATAAATGTAAGTCACCATACTTTGGCTCCTTCAATGAAGAAACTCACTAAACATTGAATATTTAGACTTCTGCTGTCTGATCTTTCCCCAAAGTTTCACTGTGAATGTACTTTTAATACTGGAAATAGCTAACTAAGCTGCCCTCTGTGCTCTTCCCTTCCTAGTTCACTCAGTTCTAAAAAGCCAAATAAAATCTGTACAAATATTTACTAAAAATATTTTTTCCTTCATTTTCTTTCCAGTCATTAAAACACAAAACCAATACAGTTGGAGAGCTGCTGTCCAACTGCTCTGAGCCCTCTATAGTCTGCCTAACAGGTAACAGTCCTGCATTTGAACTACACACATGCCCTTTCAGTTGTAAATCCCACCTTCTGAGTGTGAACACTGGAAGAAGGGGACAAGGTGAAAAGTCATGCTAACTCTTTGGCTACAGCACCACACACCTGGGACTCCCTTATACAACCCTTACATCTGGTCTGAGTTACTAGAAAGACAGAAATCTTGTAGTCTTTGGCATGGTCTGTATTCCTTATTCTGTATTTAACTGTATTTGCTTGCGTTAACACAGTTTTGAGGAGACCAGTTAAGAAGGCCAACTAGGTATGCCAGTATGCCTTTACTGTTCAGTGGGTACCTTAGTTTCATTCACAAATATTATCTTACATTTCCCATCAAATATTTAGATTACTGATGAACTTTTATCACAGAAATTTTATAGTTCAAAGCTCTACACGTAATGATATTCATAATGTGTTCTTCCCTTGAAAATGTCACATAAGGTTATTAAATTCTGAAACTTGTTTTAAAATAAAATGGTCAGGAAACATTTAAACAACAGGAACTGGCAATATTGACATATAAAGAGGCAGTGAATATTTAAGTTTCATTGGCTTTGGCTTCTTTAAGGTCACCATTTTCAAGAGAGTTGTGAGATTAGCAGCGTTCTCATATCAGCAGTTTACTTTTGGACAAACCAGAAGCCATTAGCCCAGCAATGGTCTGTTTCATGGGACATAGGTTCATCCAAACTTTAAGTAACTGATACTTTAAAAAAGTAAAGAAAATCTGCAACTGAGTATGTAATTTCCAGGTGACAAAACAAATGAAGAAAAGAAATGCAAACAAAGGTTAAACTTGCATGAATGTTTTTAGATCAGGTTTCAATACTTAAAGTAGTAAACATCATCTAGGTACCTATTTTCATAACCTAGTAAATTTTTGTAGTCTGAAAATAAAATGCAACGGTATAGAGCATTATATGTTCTGTAAATCACAGAAAAGAAATGGTTTCTGAAATGTCTAACTACTTTATTTATACTCTTTACAGTACTTCTGCATGTACTTTTGGGAAACTATGAATGATACCTTAATAAGAGATCATACTTTAAGTATAATCAGTACCAGATTTTGTGGACCAAAAAGCAGGTATGATTAAAAAAAAAAAATTATCAAGATTAGCATCTCCAGTGTGGCATGCGATCTTTCTCTTGGCTGTGAAATTGGAGGACAGCTGAGTACCATCGCTTAATTCTGAAATACACACTGAAGTGTCACTAAAGGTACTTACTGGCTGAGGCTTGAGGTTGAATGCGAGGTATTCCTCCATTTGGCACTTGGAAGTTTGAGTCACTTCTGCTGTTTTTCACAGACTCAGCTTGGATGCTAGATGTCCTGGACAGGTTTGGAAGACTACGCCTTAGTTTTTCTGTACAAAATAATACAAAGATACCACAAAATGTAGCCCAATGTTGGACAAAGTTCTGGTTATGAACCCATAGTTGAACCCCAAATCTAAGTGACATAAAATGTTAGCCATATCAAACTGCACTGCCATTTAAAAGCATATCTTGTTACATTACAGTTCTTCCATTATCTTGAATTAAAGTTCTATATTATTCTCAGATCTATCACATACAAACTATTTATTAAAAAAAGCAAGAAAGTACATTTTTCACCTGTGGTGAAAAAAGTCAAGCATAAGGTATTTTGAAATTGAAACATACCTGGATTATGATTCTCAGGTTTTTGTTCTACTGTTACAGTAACCGAATCGGCAAACCTCATTTGTGGTTTTGCAGTTTACATAGTCTTTACCTAGCAAGTTATTTATAATATAGAATGTTTGCCTAAAGATTGAAAACACATAGTAATTGAGTGAATTTTTGTGACTCCCCAGTCCCATATTGGCACATTATACAACAACAGCCACCCCCTTGCAAAGAAACTCTTCATGCACAGCATTCAGCATTACTGAAGTGTCCAGTTATGCTTCATCTTTCACATACAACTTGACTATCTACTCAGCTAATACTGGTTCTTCAAGGGTTTTCTAGAATTTGTACTACTGCTCACAAAATACAAGAAAATGTCATTAAGTATTTCTCAAGTCTAATGACATTCTGTGTATCTCCAGCCCATGCAGAGCTGGGATGACAACATACTTGGGATAGAAGACTGCAGATGCCTTGTCAGGATGAGCGGCCAAGCTAATTCTGTAGAGGGATGCAGGAAAAAAGTATGCTAACCATGCACAAGCACTGAAGATGAAAACAAAAGTAAGAGTCTTCACAGGCTGACTGTTGCTACAAGTGTACTTTCTGCGCTCTGTAGTTTCCGTTGCTCTGCACTGCAGTTGGCACATTGTTGAACCCTGTCAACCAAGTTTCCCTCTAATCATTGACGAGAAAAAAGGAAAATCCCAAGCAACTCTTTTTGGCTGCTGCTGTATCAACTCTTGAATATCCAAGCAACATTCAACTGCACAAAAACCACTGCAAGAGAAGTCCTTGGAAGTGTTTCAGAAGCACATGATCATACACTCTGTTTTGATCCCACTGGTATGTGCGATACCAGCTTTTGGCAGCTTGCCTCTCATGGAGTATTTTTATTGTAGCTCATCTAGCATGCATTAAGGCTTTCGTGAAATCCCAGAAAAGAACGGAAGAGGAATTCTCAACTATGTCACAATATAATTTACTAGATTTTGTGTGATACCTCTTCCTGTATAGCTAAGATTTCCCCAAACGACTACTAAGCTAACTCTTCCAAAGGTATTCTTGAATAGCTAATTAAATTTGCAGGATTATCTTCCCCAAAAGCTGCAGCCTAGCACACTGATTTCCCTGATTAAAATTATAAAACTTCTTAGTCAATAAAATTCTGTGGCATAGACCTCTTTGCTATATTAGTGGGGGAAAAAAAATACCAACAACCCCAACCCAGAAAATAAACTGTTTAAAAATGCGTTTCTACATCATCTCTACTGCAGACATTCTGCATCCAGCTTACCTGAAAGATGAAAATAAGTAAGTTGAATTCTTAATCTCTAGACGTAAACTCTTTCCAAAGTTAAGATTTTATTTGCCAGGTAACAACTACATTTTAAAATGGGAATATGCTTGTGAAGTTTCAGCCCAGTGAAAGGAGTTTCTGCCAGACTGGTACCAGGAAAAAGTACATTCAAGAAGCAAAATCATAAGAGGATTACATCATTTTGTTCTATGCTAATATAGTGTAATTGTGTCAAGTTTACTGCAAGCTGTATTTTTTATTATACAACAGCTTTGAGGTATCTAAAACATCCAAAAAATGCATGGCTGAAGGACTAATATTTTTCAGGCTGTGGTCATACTCAAAAGGTTCGGAGTCCTGCACTGCCAGAAGAAAGCATTCAGCTACCTCACAGGCTACAAGCACTCATAAACTGCCACGTTACTCTTATCTGACCACAGCTACTTTCCCTGCATTTTATTCTGTCATCTGCAAGGCCTAACCCTATTGGTGAATGATAGTTTCCCTTGGGCTCTGCTTTATTTTAGCGCATTTGCCTGCCAAAGATAGAACTTGGTCACCATGAAAGTCAATGACACCCTGAGTGACTGGATAACATCTAAAATAAACATAAGCCTATTGACTCATCTGACTGTAAAGGCTCCCCAGCAGAACTTAAGCTTTGCCTGCTCTGCTTTTTCTTCAACAACTCAGAGATTAAACCATGATGTTACACAGGCATATAGTTTTAGCACTGCAGACTGACCAAAATCCTTTACAGAAACTATACAACTACTCGTGTAATGAATTTGAGACAGAGATTTTTACCTTCACTTTTGACATTACTAGTCTGCAAATCTGCAGGATGGCCTTGAAGTGAAAGACGAGGTTGCTGTAAACGGCTAATCATAGGTTGGGGTGACACTCTACTGTATTCTATGCTTCGAGCAGGTGATCGGGAACGAGGTGAATTCCTTGGAGATTGTTTTGGTGAAGGCCATGGAGAACTGCGAGGTGATGGTGAGAACCTGTTAACAGCAGGGTGCACTGTGTGATGTGTGCCATCTTCTTCATCTTCCAAACTCTGTGCATCAAGCTCCTGATCGCTGAATGTGCCTCGCCTTGTAGAATTGCAAGAAGAACCAGAACTACGCCGAGAAGCAGTTGCTGCATACTCTTGCCGGAGGCCTGGAAACAGTAACATTGTTTACTTGCTTCCAGCACAGAAATGGTTCAAACTAGAGACAGTGCATACCGATATCAACCTAGTGCTCACACTCAAATTTGGCTCACCTTAATTCCTTTCAGGTGAGGCATTACATTAATTCCAGATTAATAAAAAGTTATCTACCGGGTCCTAATGTCTTGAAAGAAGTAGGTGAGTTCATTCTTTCTCCTACTACAGCAATCATCAGTTTAGGTGTGTTGTGTGCTTGTTCATCTCCTCTAGCAGGCTGGATACTAGCAACACAGGCTACACCTTAATTTTGGTATCATGTAACATCCTATACCAATTACAGCAGCCACAATGAAATGTCTCTTGCAATTTGTTAGTAAATGTAATGAGAAAGCTGTGTGATAAGCTACCCCTGGAGAAACTAGAGTTGTTAGACCAGTGGTCTTTGAAGTGGGATGCATGCAAAACAATCCACTGGGGAACAGGGAAAAAATTGTACACTACTACTGTTTCTAAAATAGCATATATTTCATCTTTAGCTCATCTGTTAATTTTTATTTTTGTATACATTTGTGTACGTAATATATTAGCAGAGCAGTATGTGTATGTAATATATAAAAAATATGTATATGTTGGCCATTTGGATTTTTTTTTTCAGAGGTGTACACAATAAAGTCTGGAGGCCACCTAGTTAGACAATTGAAATTATCACCACTTTCTGCAGTCTCAGAGGGACAAAAAGACAAAACTTCAATTAAACATATAACAAAAGAGAGATAACAGGTGCTTAACTATTATTTGCCATGTTAACTTTAAATTTTGGTGATTTAAATCATGGTTTAAGCACTAATGTCAACAAGACTGGATTACATCGGGAAGGCACGTTACCTCCTGAGAAGACTAGTGGCAGGCAGTAGTCCAGTCTTAACAAGCATCCTTTTAGCATACACTATATGCTACAAATTCATATTCTCTCTAGCATCTTTTGTCCACTGTTCCTAAAGAACACTTCTGCACTGCAGCTTCCTTTCCTTATCCTGGAGGCAGAAGTCCTTAGCCAGCCTTCTCAGAACTACATTTGCATATCCATAGTAAAATATACACCACTTTTCCATTCCTGCTAAGCAAATGTTACTCTAGTTATTCAATAATAAAAAAGATCAACTGCTCCATTTTCAGGATGGAAAATACTTACTTTCTTCCTGCATCCGTGCTAAAATTTGCACGTCCGTAACATCATTTAGCTTGTAGTTAGACCCAATAGAGTCTTCATCCATCTCTGATGCACTTAATTCACTGTCCAAAGAGGACTGTGGACTTAGTGGAGGATTTCTATCTGCTGAACTTTTAAGATAACCTATAGAAAGAAAAAAAATAGGGTATGTTAACAAAAGAAAAGAAAAAGGCAAGCTGTATTTCCTTTCCCAGTAGAAGGACCACTGATCCGAAAACACGTTATGATAGAGACATTGAGTCTGGCAGACTTTTAAACATTTGACTGCGAACCTAGGCTGAAAATATAATTTACACAAGCAGAGCTTGGCCAGTACCAGGTTTCAATTGCTATGAATTTTGCACAGCTCTTACAGACAGAGCAACTGTACCATTTGTGCTTCTGTTCTTGCCTCTGCACACAACCTTGTAAGGTATGTTTGACTATATCTATCTTGACAAGAAGGACTTGCTGATCCAATCCATATTGCTTCAGTTTGGAATGCTTAAAGTAAAGTTTATCTGAAAATACTACCTGTTCTATGTAAACACCTTTGCCAAACTATAACATACGAGAAAAACTCTTCCCATTTGCTGCCTTCTGGGTGACACGCCATTGCCAGTTACATTTCATGTCTCTGTGTGGCAGGCAGATACAGCACTGTAGCACACAATGCACAGCAGAGCTACATAGATTAAAACAAAGCATGAGTAATGGCTCTGGTGAATATACTGCAGTGCAGGCTTCTCTTTACAAGTCTACTGAGAACTACAGATAGTTGGATTGTCAGTGCAATGTTTTTTCATCTTCCCTGCAAGCTAACTTGAGTTGAAGTTTATATACACTAAGCCAACCCTGATTTCAGAGTAGAGGTATGTTCAAGGCATCATTTCTCTGATGCAACGAAAGTGTCTTATGCTGCAGAATAACGGCAGAAAACATTGCCAGGAGTTAGCGTTTACACTGACGACTGCAAAGCCTCATGGAATACCTTTAATTAAAATACATGCTTCTTCCTTAGATTATATTGTTCACATCTCAGAGGTACTGAGGGACACACTGCATACCCAGTGTTCCAGTTAATAAGCAACACGGGAGTTGCAAAGACTTTACAACTACCTGTAACACATAACCTTTAAACACCTACCATGCAGTTTGCATCCCAGTCAATTACAGGCCAATTCTAGAAGCCACTTACTTATGCTGGGATTACCCCACAGAACTAACACTATGTACTTTGATCTGACCACTAATATGCATCAGTGATTTTAGGGACATGAACATCCAGAACAAACATTTTAAATCTACCTTATGCCAAAAAGTCTGTAAAAAGTGCTTCCTAAAAAGCTTAAAATACTGCACGACGCAAACATTCTACAAAAGAGGGACAAGGTTTTGGCGTCTGTCTTACTCTAGTTCAGTGTTATTGTCATCTCTTTCAGAGTCTTTGTGAAAGGAAGAGGAGGAAGAAGAAACCAGACACACACACACACTTACCTGAGGTACCAGCAGGCATGAGCTGTTTCACTAAAGCAGATTTCACTGGTGTTGAGGAGGGAGAGTTGAAACCACTGCTGTAGGGGCTACTAGTATTTGGACTATAGGAACTCGCATAACTGACTGCACTGAAAGGGCTGCTATACAAACTCTGTCTCTTGAGAGCTGTACAAAAGAGAACAAAAGCGACAAATTATACTGAAGGAGCAAATGAAAAATGAATACAATACTATATGATATCTTCAGTGTGATTTCTGTACAATTCAAGCAGAACATTTCAGTCACTGAGAAGTTTGTCAACTGATTTATTCATCTCCTAGATACAACTATACTGTGGAAGGAGTGGGAGAAGGCAAGACAAGATAGCGACAGATGTTTTCCTTGTAAAAATCAGATCCAAGATCACTATAACTGATCTCTTCAAGATGTTCAGTGTAGGCGTTGGGAAGGAGGAACGAAGCAACTCAAAAGACACTAGTAGCAAAGCTATGCTAACATACACCCTATGCACAATTATGTACAAACCAGAGCACACTATTAAGTCTAGTTCTCCAGAGTTCACAGACCTGTCTAGGTCACACAATACTTCAACAGTAACTCCAAGACAGGCACCACAGAACTGGGCAATACCACCTACAAAATTCCCCAAAGCATATGCTAAAATGAAAACCATTAAACATGGCAAATGCTTCGTGTTTGTACTTCTGGGTACCGTGAACCTACAGGGCACAATAAAGCAAACTGACTGTAAGATTATTCCCTTCTGTATACCTCCTGCTCTAATGCTTTGGGATTTCTAGGTCCATGGGCTTCAAACCCACATACAATACAAGAGCTAAAACGGGGTATTTTCCTTTGCTATTTATTGTAAATATTTCTATGCTAAATTTTCAGATTACATGGCAAACAGTTTCAGTATGATACTGCAATTCCCCTAGTTGCCAGTGTATGATTTGTACAGTTATTTACATGACTATTCTGTTCAGAAATTTACACTTCATTTTAATATAATAGAAAATGAAACTTCAGTGGGGGAAGTGGGAACCAAAGGAAATTTGGTCACTTTTGGTAAAATTAGTTCCTTCATTACTGGAAATATTTTATGCCAAACAGAACTAACTGTATTTTAACAAAGAACAAATTAGGATTGCAAGACATTAAACTGAAAGCTAGAGATCCCAACCTTATGATGTGTAAACCTAGATTAGATTTAAGTTGCAGCCCACCTAGCTGCTAGAAACTAAACTAAGGCACAACAGTATTGAAAGTATGCATATATATTATAAACTGACAAGAACAGGCCAGGCAAACGTACGGCCATACACTCAAGCTGTTCCAAAGAAAAAAAGCAGAGATGTAGCTATTCAAAGAATATTGTGTGACATTTAATACTGAAAAGGGCTTCAACTAGTGTAGTAGTAATTAGGCTACCAGTAGTAGCGCACAAAAAAAGGGGAAGGAACTAAAATAATGTGTTTATTAAAAATGCTTTTAATTGGTGTAAGTTGTTGGGGGGAGGGTTTAGGTTGTTGCAGGTTGTTTTGTTTGTTTGGTGGTGGTGCCTTTTTTTTTTTTTTTTTAAACACTTACACATTACAAGAAGCCAAAAGAGACTACAGTTGCATGAAATGCTGCTTTCAGGAGGAAAGCCTGCTTCAGCTCCTCCTCCCACTCCACTTCACTATTTGTCACTACCTCCTCAGTTGTTCAGTACAAGCAATGGCAGGGCTGCACTATTATCTAGCCTACTAAAGTGGATTTAGGTTAAAAACATCTACAGTGTTCAGTATTTTAACTAACTGTATCAGTGAACTAGTTTAGTAAGGCCCAAAAAAACTTTATCATCTATATGGACGGCACAATGCAGCACAAAGGCAGAAGCAGCAGAAATGGAAAGTTGACTTTGCAGCAGATTCTTTATGTAAAGGACCTCATGTGAAGATCCCTTCTGGAGTCGAAACTGATTAATGTTACTAGTGTTTTCATTAGAGTGAAAAGACAGTCATAGATAGAGGATGGAAAGTTTATATTCCACCTTTCACTGCAAGTCTTAAGTGACATGCACCGATTTCAGCAAGTAGTGAATTCAATGAATTCCAGCAAGTATTCTTGTATTCTAGTTTGAGTGACTGAAGGGAAAACTCCATTTTATTACAAAGCTCAGCTAGCAAAACCAGTAATTACAAGCTGGTTGTATTCTAGTTGACTTTGAGAAACTCCTTTGACAGTAAGTTGTTCTAGCTTTCACACAGGAACCCCAAAGCATCTATTACAACCAAATCTTTGTTGTCATGCCAAAAAAAATTACTTTTCATCTCCAGCTGAAAATGACAGTAAAAACCCTTAAAATATAAGTCTGCATGAGTTTGCTGTTTCATACTTACTACAATTATTTTAAAATATTAACCCCAAATTAGAAAACAATTGCGCTACTGTATAACATTAAAAACAGGCTTTTTGTACGTATCCATAATGATACAAAACATATGATCACATACAGATTTCTTTAGATGAAAGAAAGCATACTTCTGTTACATATAAAAAGTATGCTTTGGAACATAACGACACTTTGTATGGTACAGCAGTATTCATGCTAGCTAACGTGAACTTCTGCATTCCTTAGCACTGTGTATTTCCCAAAGAAAAAAAGCTGGATTCAAAACATTTTTCTGGCCTAGAATTTCTAAAGTTTTTCCAACAGAGATTTCTGCAACTTAGGAAGATATTAGTATTTTTACAACTAGAGACAGGGTTTTTATTAGGAGTGTCAGACAACATTAGTAAGACTTAACTCATTTTAACATTAAAATCATGCTATATTCGATGAAACATTGGCTTACGCAAGATTACACAGTAGCTTTCAAAACATCAGAGGGGAGGGTTAACGCTCAACGTTTTTATTTTAAGTTTTCTTTTATAGCATTCAGAAACAGTATATACCATCTAATTTATTTTAGTCAACATTTTATTAAATTGGTCTTGAATCTCTCTTTTGCTCTAGAGAATAGGAAAATTTGAGTGCAAAACACTCATGCTTAGGTAGTTTAGAAGATCTACCGTATGAACCCAGTGCAGTTTTTCCAGCTAGAGCGCTGATATTTTTTGTTACGATTAATTGACAAATTTATTCTAATAGTCCCTGTAGTAATTAAAAATAATCATTAGCAAAGTCTATCACTGAGACCAAAGTTAACTAAATTTGGTTTTGAACAAGCTCAATGCTTGACTGAAAAGTCAAGCTCACTCAGCATGGAAAATTTGAGGTTTTAACACATACAGCCACACAGTTCTCCTACCAGCTATAAAAATGCTGCCTCAGTAAGAACAGCACTACAACCAAAGTTACTCTTTTCTAATTCTATGCAACTACATCTTAAGAAAGCATCACTTTGAGAAATTCTTCTGCCTAGTACTTCTCTGCTCCTGCAGCTGCTTTCTTGATGTGCTCTACCCCATATGATTTTAGACCACCACATGGAAGAAGCCGTGGTTTCCAGACAACATGAAATGCGCTCTTGCACTTTTCACCAGGGACTTGAAGCTAAGAGAGGTCTTTGCACCAGAATATACCTGAAGTTCCCTCTAGTCTGAATATGCTTCTAACACTGAACCGAACCTGCCCAGCAATTGTAAACATGAGCTAACTAGGGCCAAGGCACTGTGCATCCTGCATTCTCAGTAACCACCCACAGTCACACAGAACTGAAAGCTATTCTTCAGTCCTTCATTATCACGCAATGGAAAAGGTTACTTTTTAAGAAGGAAGAGGAAAAGGCAGAATACAAGCATGTATTTGAGACTGAGAAACAGCAGAAAGATGTTACATTAGAAAGACATTACAACAGCAACTGACAAAGAGAAAATAGTCAAGGCAAAAGAAACATCAACAAGGACTCAGGAGGGAAAGTAACAGTAGTATAAAAAGCCTTTCACTGAGACTGGAACTGAAATTGACAAACTGAACCAGTAACTAGTAATAGGTTATGCGATGCGTCCATGAGGTACAAGCACTATGTATTTTACTATGTAAAATACAAACCTCAAGATATTCTAGAAGTTGCAGGGTAGGAAACAGACAGAAGGTTACAAGTGGCAGGACTTGCCTTAGCCAGTGGAGCTTCCTGCTACCCTATAGCTGTAAATAGGCTGGTTGTTCTAAAGAACAATTTTCTTTTTGTTACAAATTCATTCTTCCATGCAATCTGCTCCAACCAGCAGTATTAGTGCCCATCTCTTGTACCACTATTTTTTCCTATTATTACTATAGATGAATTTTGGTATTCTTGCAAGTTATCACTGCCAGAGGCAGATTCTCAGGTCTATGGAAAAAAAAAAACCCCAAATAGGTAGAGTTGCCTAGACACATCATTTGAATAACCAAACTTTCAAGTTTGTCCATTTCATAGGGAAGCTTCCTGCCATTCTACTTCAACTACAACTGAATTTTTAAAGATATGCTAAAAGGTAACAGAATTTGTGGTACTTCTGGAAGATTCAAAACAACTCCGTTTTGAAAAGAAGTTAAAATGAAGAGAATTGTTCATGCTTAACCTAACTGCTATCCAGTGCTAAATACAGAGTAGTATTCAGATTACCAAACTTGTATCATCATTCATAAATCCTTGTGATCTAGGTACTTTTCACTGTTTAGAATTTCAGTCTTTTGCCTGTAGCAAGCTACGCGTCATATTAACTGTTCAGAAAAATAATCAGAGACATTTGTCAAGACAGCATACACAAAGCACAAGAAACTGGGGAAGATGAAAGGTGACTCATACTCAAGGCACTTCCATCATTATGCCCACAATTTTTCTAAGAATAAGAAATGGACTCTTCATGTGATCTACCAGCAATGTTTTCAAATTTTATTACGAATGCTTTTAGTACAAACCAGAAGAAAGACTGAATTGCTCCAGAAAAAAAATCCAAGAAGAGGAGAAAAAGTTACAGTCAAACTCAGCACAAAGTTTATGTATAACCATGTAAAGGAGCTGGTAGTTCAGAACACTCCTGGAACTGCACGTTTGCATATTCTTAGCTCAAATCCAGCCATTCTGCTAATTCCTGAAGATAAGTTTTAAAAAAACAGATCACACACAGTGCAAAACTGCAAAAAGATGGAAATACAGGGAGAGAACATATTAATAGCACAAAATAAAGTTATATCTCAGCATAACATTTTTAAAAAGGCTTTAAGAAAGAAATTAAAATAAAGCAAGAAACCAGCCAGCCAGAGATTTCTAATCTGCCCTTCAGCATTTAGCTGCTGGTTTGACATCAAAAAGACTGGGAATAAAAGGGTGAAGAATGTGGGCTGAATTTCATCCTCACAGGGCGAAATACTCAGTTCTTCTCCAGTTTTGAATATAACAGACTAATTTGTATCAAGGAAGAATCACAAACTTTTTTTTAATCTGGCTGCAATAAGATCTTAAGTTACTGGGGATGGGAGGAAATCAATATTACCTCCCCAAAGTATTCAAGAACTTCAGCCTCTATTTCCTTAGATGAAATAAAATAGCTCATCTAGCAGAAAACTTAAGTCCTGTGTTAGCATGCTGACAAGCACCTAATTACAGTAGTTTAACACAGGCTTCTATTTCAAAAGACAGACACGAAAACCTTCAAGTTAAGGGCACTGTTTCTTTCTGAGAACTTCTGACCAAATTGTAGCTATGTAGGTAGTATAAACTCTGAAATCATGACTGATGGTCTAATGCTTCCTTTCATTTTATTCATACAGTCCAGAAAGTGAGTAGAATGAATTACTGTTTGCAAACCATAATGAAAACCTAAGAAAGAATTAACTGCTGCATCTCACCCTCTTATCTCATAACTATCAACTAATTCTGATTCTGTTTCAGAATAAATATGTACAACTTAGTGGCGTTAGTATGCAGGAACTCACCTGACATTGTCTGTTCCAGCCTGTGGATCAGTGACTTCTTCGCACATTCAACATCAGGACTTGGGTAATCCAACACCTGCCTGCACCAAACTAATGGACTGACACATTTTTGCACTGGAGTGAGTTTCTTCTTTGGGGACATATATAACCTGAAAAGGGGGAAAAGAAAATAAAAGTCTATGCAGACAGACAAAATGAGCATAAGATCAGGCATGTAACAAAATACCACATACTACGCCATTCATATTTTTATAGTGTATCTACAGTACAATCCCAAAACATAAAGAAAGCACAAGTTTTACCTTTAACTATTTTGGATACAGTATAATACTGATAGCATATGGCTATCTGAGAACTTCTGGCAAGAAGTGATGCCAGGGGAAAAAAAAAAAAAAAAAAAAAGTCTTCACTTTTCAAACATTAACTATATGGACAATTTCACTATGACACTTAAGTGTACAAATCCAGATTGGTATTTTCAGATTTAAGTAACATTCATCTGAAAGAAGGAAATAAAGCACTACGCAATATGCAACTGTTGTTTTCTTAAACAAAAAGATGTAGCAAGTAATAAGCACCTTAACAGCCAAGGAACAGCACTAACGTACATAGAACACAACTACCATCTCAGCAGCCTTGAACAATAAACATTTTATATTTATTTATAATTTGTTTCCTAGCACCTGATCCTTTAGTTTTCCTCTGAACACGGAACAAAGAGACTATCTCTGTCCTAAAGGATCTCAAGCGTTAAAAACAAGGAACAAGAGATAATGCACAGAGGGAAACAATGAGATCATATTGTTCTGCAGGACATGCTGAGGCCTTTGCCTGTCAGCATCTCCATTCATTTATTTTAACATCAGCATTCCACGACTGAAGGAAGAAGTATTCCAGTTTAAAGGCTCTAGAAATTTAGCTGAAAATTTCTCCTCCCTCAACAAACAGATTGAAGTCATGAACAATCACACTCTCAAAATAGGGATATTTAAGCTTTATCTTTGGGCTAGAACCAAACTTGGAAATGTGGTTCAACAAAAGACAACAGTGAACTACAAGATCTTACAGCTCTAACTAGAGCTTACACATATGTAGAAACAGTTAAACGAGTGTTTCTTCTAGGAATTATGACAGACTTCATACTCCATGTGAATATGGTTGTATGCCACACACTGTAACTTAGGAACATTTGACAGCCTGATCAGTCACGCTTCCACACAAAACAGACAGGAAAAATTCTTGTTTCCTTTATGCCAATGACATTAGCAACACCAGTTATTTCCCACAGCTTCTCTCTTTACAAGATTATTAGCTGATCCTTCCTCTGTAATTCCAGAACTTGAACTCAGTTTGTTTTATAAACAGCTTTAAAAGTTTTTTTTTTAATTACTACCCTTCAAGGTCACTTCTTACAAAAGCTTCTCAAGAAGTAGGCTTATAAACCACTGCAAATATCGCACCCAAAACACCACTTTGTTTCGAGCATGCCTGAAACACTCTTCCTTCAAACACTGAAATTAGAAAGCTACGTTTGCAAATGCAGGAGAAAGGATTTTCATTAGCTACCAGGTTTTCAAATGTGACAATGCAAATAGCCACTGCCACATACTACAGTGCATGTGGCTTACGATCTGGCCAGTACCATGCTGGTTGTTAAAAATGATTTTGTAGAAACCCTTAACAATCTTCACAGGCACTCTGCCCACAAGAAAAGCTAAGAGCCCATCACATATTTATAGCCCTAAAGATCCTTAGAAAGCACAAGGATCACTCAATTTTTACAGTAAATTACACAAACTGCTGTACTTCCTGTGATTATCTCCATATAGTTAAAAGTAACGTGTAACATTTACTAGCTCTCCAACACTTCAAATTTACTGTCATCTTAGCATTCACGTGCCTGTTCTCTTTTCTGTCCTAAGGTATGTTTACACACTACAAACATGTCAAAGGCAACTTTTGTGCTCTACAGGCTAGACTCACTCCTAGGAAGTATGCTCTCCGGATAGCTGGCATGCTTTGCTGTGTTTGAGAAGTTCCATGCGCATTTGAAGTGTTTACAGTGATACTCGGTATAACAAACAAGAAATTAAAGTGCATGTCCTCTTTGACAGACACACAAAAAGGATATATTCACCCAACCTAGAAGACCAATTAAAAATGCTACCTGATATTTTAAGCTCCAACACTTTTTTCTGCAATTTCCAATTATTGCATTTGTTTCACAAGTAGTTTATTTGCTGAAGCAATCCAGGCTCACACTGTTCCCGCTTCTCCATCTCCCTTTCTAACCAAACATACTGCAGATTCTCCCACCTCTTTCCAGTTAACTGTTTCTCATTTAACAGCTGTTGTTTCACACCTTACATTTCAAGAAAAGACAGAACTCCAGAATATACATATTTCATACAACTGCACTACTTCATGACAAACACATGTACGTTATGCAGTAACACAATGGCTTTTTCAGAACAGTTTCTTGCACATCATGCAGTTATGAATTCTCATTATTTTAAAGCAGTGATTCTAATTTCACATCTGGCAGAACAGCCAATCTCAAATTTTGAAATTGGCTTTTAGTTGCTTTGCTTAATTCGGATTAAAACAAAAATAAGACCAAGGGCAAGGTTAAGAATCAAAGTGATGTTTCCACTACTACTTCCTCGCTTCCCAACAGCTAGAAGGGAACAAAAAGAACAGAAAGGAGCCTATGAAACACGTGCAAACAAATTCACATAGGTAAGTGATCTTTGTCAAACTATTAACTCAAAAGATACAGGCCCTCCTTAGCTGAAGACTCTTTCCCATTTGTACCTGTTAATGCATTCCACAGCAATGCAACAGCACTGATTGGCAGCACAGCAACTTCAAGATTAAAGATCATACATAATAAATCACCTTCTCAAAAGAGGAAGTTGAAAACTATTAAGGAAGCTGACAGCTTACAGTTACCACCCCTACTACAAATGTTAGCTAGAAATCTACACTTCAATTTCTCCACAAGAGAGAAAAGACTAATTCAGTGACACAAGGTCAAATAAAAGAAAATGGTATATAAAAAGAAGCTCAGGAGCTCTGATCTATTTTGAAACAGCATTAAGAAGCCCAGACACCGTGATTGCACTGCACACAGTAATACCCCCCTTCCTTCAGCTGTCACGAATCAACTATGCCACAGCAGCGCCAATCTGGAGTTGAAAGCAGCCAGGGGCTCTACTGACTAGTTCCAGGAAGAGCCAGCACAGAAAGGGAGAGCTTTCGACTACTGTCACTACAGGCATGGTGTTACCCTGGAACATCAGCCAAACGGGGCAAGCTATAGCACATTGCACTGGGACACAGCCCAGTCAGAAAAACACTGAGGTAGAAAGAGTATCTACGTAGGGATTACCTCACCTGAGGAACACCTCCCAGTACATTAAAATACAAGAGGCTAGTTGCCACTAGCATGAAACCAGAAGCCAAGATTCTAATCAGGAAGAGTCTTTTTGTATCAAAATCCTTCCACTGCACGGTACAATAAGGGGAAAACATGCAGATGAACATGAAGTCACAGATCTGAATTAGAAAGATGGCAGCAAGTGGAAGGAACCCGAGTTAGAGCTTGTTTAATTTAGGTACATTAAGTGGAAAATAGCAAGTACAATAGCAGCAATGAAGTAAGAGAATGGACAAAACATTATGCAGGCAAAAGCAGGATCAAGAAAGCAAAGTGAAGAGCTGAAGAGCAGATTGCGGGGGGGGGGGGGGGAGGAATGTAACAACAGATCAGTATCAGTAAGAAATTCCCCTAAAATACAGAAGGGAAATTCCACAACAAAAAGCTACTAAAATTAAATAAATCAGGATACAATAATACTGGGCAGTCTTGAAAACAGACAATTTAGAACACAAGTGTCAATTTAAACTCTTTTAGATCGATCTAAAACTTTGAGGAGATCCTATTTGGAGCAGTTCAAGTTAAAATTTAAGATGGATTTTGAATACACAGCTACAGGTCAAGATTTGAGAAGAATCTCTGGTTGTAAAGAAAAAATAATCCCAAAACACAAGTGACACTGCTGCACATGTCTGGCCCACAGATTTCCTCTTGCCTCCTCCCCCACCCCTGCAAAGTTCCTATCCTGCAGTTGTAACTGACAGACACGTTGCTCAGCCTGTAATTACAGATTTAACGAAGTGCTTCCTGGTTCCGAGATGCACAAGTTACAGCAAACTCCAGGTCACCCAAAAATAAGATAGGAATACAACAAAAATGCTTTGACAATCTCATTAAACCTTCAGCAGCACATCTGAACTACATGATGTGATTTTCAAGTAGAATTGAGGGGATTCACAAAGGCTGCAAAATGCAATTGGGAACAAACAACTACCTTCCTGTCACCAGCAATTCAAGGTAGTTAACCGTGCCCTGGCTAGTTGCTGGAAATTATAGTCATTATTCACTTCCTCATCTCAAAAGAACATACTGCTGTCTGAAAGGGATGTAGCATGGGAAACAGGGCCTTCAAAAGCTTTAAAGACTACTGTAACAACATCATGTAGCTTCCCTATAACTATTAACACTAACTCTGTATAACTGTGCACCAAGAAGCTTTTCAGAATTAATTTGTTAGAGCATATATGCTCTAACGTTGTATTGTTAATACTTAAATAGAACAGAGAACAGTTGAGAAATTTTGTACCCTACTATACGTGTTCCAAAATAAAATTCTGCTTAATGCCTAGGCTCTACCAACACCTACAAGAATTAGAAATGTGAATCATGTCGAAACAGACATGATTATGAAGTAAATTTCAGGAATACCATTAAGGCAATAAAGGAATTTCGTATCAAAGCTTTCAGGACATCCAAGTATCAACCATGTTTAAAAGTCATAAGTATCACACAAGAAGCTAAAAATGGAAAAAAGTTCTTCCACAGGACTCTTCCTCCAGTCCTCAAATACGTTTCACAACAAACATGGGTATCTCAAAGACAAAGTCAAATGGAATATTATTTGACATAAGTAGTTTCACTTGAAAAACTAGTAACTTCTGCAATCCGTAGTTCTCCCACATTTCTTTTCACATTATCTTCCTAGTTTGAGGAGACGTTATCTGAAATTGGTTAAAACCCAGCAACTTTAAATCTGATTGACATTTAATCCACCACAAAATGAAAAGCATCAATTTCTCTTTTACTTAGGTCACAGGGCAGCAATTGATCAGAAGCTGTCCAGTTTCCAAGAAACCTAAACCACATTAATACAATGAAATTTCAGCTGTTGAACAGGAAATACTACAATGTAATTACAGCAGTGGGATTTCATTCAGGTACGGCTCTATCCTAGAACACTCACCCTATACTTCACTAGCTCACTATGGCAAACTTTAGGGTTCCAAAACAATGTTGGTGCTCAAGGGACATCAGGCAACATGAGACGAAAGACAACCATTACAGATGACAATCAAATTTTCATCCTCTATATTTCAGAACAGCCACTTAGCCATCTAACCAGAATGGATGGCCAGAACAGAAGCCTAAACTACTACAAATAGGTGCCAATTTAATAGAAATAGCTGCTGAGTGAGTGCGTTTAATAGGAAAAGTACGTGCCTTCTGCTTTAACAGGATACACAACCAATCTGACTTCTTAAAAAACACTGAAAATGTTACTTTGAACTATTAAGATTATATACAACCCACCAATAATTTCAATTTAAACACACAAGTTAACTGCCTTCTGTTTGTAAATTAAGTCAGTCAGCTGTTAGCTATTTCAGCCGCATCAAGGAGAAAACATTCATAAGCACTAGGGTAGCTTTTCTAGTACTGTCATTTAAAGAAGACACAACTGTTCTGAAGCTTGCTGAGCAATTACACTTACAAAATAGATATGCAGCAAGTTCTATACTATTTTATGCATGCACTGCACATACATTTTGAAGAATAAAAGCACTGTTTCACTCACATTCAAAAGAAAGCTTCTCGGAAAGCTTAGATAAGTGACCATGTAACAAGTTACCACAAAGCAAGTTACAGCAGATTCACAACACATTAACTAATCTACAGTAATTAGCCACGTGTGCACATTTATTCTGCAATAAACTCAAGACAGCTCACTTAAAAAGAAGCATAGCAAGTCACCTTGCGTACTGTTACCAAGTTGTCTCAAACGTGCAACACATCCACACCCAACCTAACCAAGCAAGTCAGGCAAGGAGTGGTACACCATATCCCAACTCTGAAGATTTCTCCACTCTGGTCCCCTCTCCTACCCTTTCGTCTTTTTAATTAACTTTAAAAGACCTGTTCAGATTTACATTTTTTCAATTGTCAATTTGATCCAAACTGGTTCAAAAACAGCTAAATAGAAACACCCACAGAACAGATTACCAAAGTCAATGGTAACTTCTTGAGGAAGTAATTAGCAGGTCTAAAGCAAAGTCTCCATGAACTAGGTACAGCTCAGTACTGTGTCCATGTGCGTATGTGCCTGCTTGCAACCTTCAGTACCCTATTAGGAAGCAAGCTGCAGCACATTAAACAGGATTCAGAAGCATATGGCCAAGAACTCCATCTAAATTCACCGAAATATTTTTAGTAATTTACCATATGATTTGAAGATTGTCTCATGTGCTAAACTGTTCAAAACTGAAAACATACCTGGATTTAACTAACCACAGCGAAGAAAAACATGGAGTCCCAAAGTTCATTAATACTGCAATGCTGTTTTAATAGCTAATGCTGCTGCTAAAGCAGCAGTATCAAAGTTTTTTTCACTTGTTCGTGATTTAGGCTAGTACTACCTTCTCCTTTCATTTTTCACTTTACACTTCTGCCTTGTGTAAACTTATCTAAAAGCATTTAAAGAATTAAAACCTAAAAATGAGCTGAACAACTCCAAAATGTAGATTTAGAAAAAAACATCACATTTCCATATCAATTTCAGTCACAGTATCAACTGATCTAAAATTCATAGCTAAACTTCACAGGCACTAGTCTTGTGTGAGCATTAAGTGTAAAGCAATATAATTTTAGCAGTGAAGAAAACTATTTCTTCTGCTATTACAAGGCTGCAGACAATTTCATAATGAGGTATATGAATACATGGACTGAAAAAATGCCTGTATTACAGAAAGCAGAGAGAACAGAGATAACCAGCACCCTGCATCATCTATTATTTCCCAGAGCAAGGTCCTTCTGAAATCAAAAGTAAAGACAATTCTAAGCTTCTCCACATAGACAATCAAAACAGGCAAGATGAATCAATTTTTTATGCACAAACTATGATTTACATTTCATTTGTTTCTGTATTAGATTTCCTCAGCTGGTAAGTCATCTTTGATTTCTACAGTGATATAATCCTATAGTTTAAACAGGGTTCTGCATTAAGCAGTAGCGATCCAAATCCGTTCGAACCTGAAAGAGTCCACATGAGGTTTAAATTTTGAGTGACCCTGCATTACTGAAGCCTCAAGAGCAGGATCTTTATGAAACAGTTTAAGAGAAATCCACTTAACTCACATCCATCCCTCCTCTTTTCACAGGCTTCTTTTTGACTGCTCCACTAGGCCTCTGAAAATTTCCAACCTCATTTACAGCAATAGCCTCCATTCATCAAATGCACAAATACAAAGTCATCATAAGAAAAATCAAAGTCTTCTTAAGAAAAAAAAATGGATTTAGATATCTAGTGCCTCAACAGTTGCATTAAACTGTGTTAAGAAATTCCAGGAGCTTGATTTCCATTTTAATAGGGTAATTTGGAAAAAAAAATCATCAATCTAGTCAAATCATATTTAATCATTACATGTATACTAAACTATACCACGAAAAGACAGCTTTTTAATTACATATGTATTTCTTGATATGCATGAGAATAAGTAAATTTTAACAACTGCTCTTTTCTAGGTCTACACTTTTGTATACCAATCATTGTCCCATATCTGAGATTGAAAATTAGTATCATAGTTCCTAAAATATTAGGAAGGGAATACAGGCACGTAATAGACTGCATTTAAGTTATGATGTCTTTTAAGGACCGGAACTTGCATAGAAACATGACTGAAGCCACAGTAACGACATAAGCAATGTGCCAAACACCTCACAACGGCAAGAGCAGCAGTCAGCAAACTATGCCACCTGCCCCATGTGCATCCAGAATTGCATATATAAAACCACAGTATTTACACCCTCACTGTCACAGTATGCTGTTGTGACATTAACTTTCATTGAAGAGATGCATTATGTTGTCCATGACTTAGGATTAATATATAAAATGATAACATCTATTGTCACTAGAGTTCATGACATCCACAAATTTGCCATCCCACTCCAAGCTTACTGTGCAAATTTAGTCTATTCTACTTCCCTCAAGTGCTATACACCAATAGATTACAAGACATAAACTGAGAAATTAGAGTAGCTGCCTTGCGCATACTCATCATCTGGAAAATGATGCCTTGTGTTAATTTAGTAAACTCATGTTGGATGAGAATAAACTTATGCTCTCATACTTCTCCAGTGGATCAGGCTGGATGTCAGTCAAATGACTTCTCCAAGAAAGTGCATATGCTGTCTCCTCCCTGAGCAACTAAAACATTGGTCATCCATGGAATCATTCCAGGTTTTTAAAAGGTGTTTCTAACTCTTAAAGGCATTTGTTTGTTTTGGCTTTTTAATTTGCCTGTACGTTCACTCCCAAAGACCTTTGTAGGTGAACCTATAACCAGTTCTGTCCCAAGCCAGACTGCTTTTGTTACTTTTCCTCCCTGTACACGCTTCCCTTGCATTTATCTGTTGACACTGTGCTCCTCCCCACTATTCCTCCTGCATTTAACAGTCATAGGAAGCATCAAAAAGACAGCATCATGTTTAGAGAAGGCAAACTGAATCTCAGTAGAAGCTCATCCAAATATAATAAGAGCAAGGTGAACGGCCATCCGCAGGTGTTTCTGCTGGAGCAGCAGGGTAAGTAGTCCACTTAAAAAGAGAGGAACACTTAGGGTAAACCGTGGTCCTACACAGCAGTAACTGAAAACACCTAAGGACAACACATTTGCGAGATGAAAGAGTATGTTACATTCCCTGTCTTCACAGCTGAAAGAAATCAAGAACTTAAAATATATTAAGAAGTATAATAGTACTTGCGGGCTAATACTGCGCTACCCCAGAAATTTCCCACAAGTTTCTCAATGCCTCCACACCACCCGAACTTGCGAAAACACTGACAATTGATTCCCTGGCAGAACGCGAGCCTGCTTTGGTGGCCAAGTGACCCGACGCAATACTCTCACGGCGGCCGAACAAAAGCACAGAGCTGCAGGCCGCCAGGGAGGCGCGAAGCGATGTGCGGAACCAAAGCTGCCCTCCCCGGCAGGCTGCGGCGCCTCTCGGGGGGCGAACCCCTCCAGACTGCCCGGGGGCGAGGCTGCCGCCCCGCACAAAGCCCCGAGCCACCTCCGGCACCAGGCGCGTCCGGAAACGGTCCCTGCCTCCCGGGGACGGCGCTGCAACGGGAGGACGGTGCCTTCCCCCGTCTGCCGGCGGCGGGGGACGGCGGCGAGGGGCTCCCCCACCCCTTCCCCACCCCGGCCGCCTCCTCACCAGCCGGTCTCGTCCTCGTCGCAGCCAGCCAACAGCTCCAGGTCCTCCGGCCTGAGCAGCGCCGCGTCGTCCAGGAGGCCGCTGCCCTCCTCGCCGGCCGCGCCGCCGCCGGGCTCGTCGGGGGGCGGCCGCCGGGCGGCGGCCCTGGGGCTGAGGCAGCGGCCGTCGGGCGAGGAGGCAGCGGGGGGCGACGGGGAGGGCCCGCTGCCCAGCAGGCGCTTGGGGCTGGCGGGGGCGGCGGGCAAGGCGCTGTGGCGGCTGCGGAGCTGCTCGTTCTGCTTCTCCAGCTTCTTCACCAGCTCCTGCAGCTTCCGCACCTCCGCGTCCGCGTTCACGCCCGAGCCGACGTCCTCCATGGCGCCGGCCGGCAGACGGGCGGCTGCGCGGGGAAGAGCGGCCGCGCCGCCCCGTCTACATGGCCGGGCGGCCCACGCCGGGGGAGGGCTGGGGCGGGGCAGAGCGGGGCGGGCCGCGGGCGCTGCTAGTCCCGCCGCCACCGCCTCAGCAGCGCCAGCGGCTGGGGAGGGAAGGGGCGGAAGACGCACATCCGGCCGCCGCCGCCATCTTACCGCCTCCCCGGGCCCGCTCCCCCGCCCGACGTCCTGTGCGTCACCCGGAAGCGTCGCCGCTCGCTCCTCCCCGGTTGGGGCGGGGCGGGGCGGGGTGGGGGCGGGCGCGGGGCGCGCGTGCTCTGCTGCTCGCGGTCCCGTCAGGGGAGGCTGGGCCTGAGGGGTTCCCTCGGCAGCCCCGCTCCGGAGAGGGCGGCCTGGGCAGGCCTGGCTTCCCCTTCCGTGCCGTCCCGTCCCGTCTCTTGAGGGCCACAGGTCCCAGGGTTGTATGGGAAGCCCCGGGACACCTTCTTCAAACGCTCGAATCCTCTAAAGGCGTGTGAGGTGTGCCTCTGGTCCAAGGCCCTTGCCATGGTCTTGGGCCCTCAGTGTGTGACAGGCGCATGAATTGTTCCCTGAATATCACTTGACCCTTTCAGGTTGTGTAAATATTTATAAATACAGAAAGTGACATGAAATTGCCATCTACAAGAAGACACTTAGCGCCTTTAGGTTTAAGGAATTAGTTGGGCTTGGGGGTTTGTGTCTTCAAACTTAAATCTGCTGGCGTCATAGGGATGCTTTGGCCCCTGCTTCCCCATGCCACTGTGCGACAGTGCCCTTACTGCCATCCCTGCACCATTATTGTCCTCTTTCCAAGCTCCATCTACTCAACAGCTTCACTTCAGAGCCTGCATTTGCTGGGGAGGGGAAGAACACCAGCAGGTGGGCTGGAGGAGGACTGGAGTCTGCAGGGAAAGACGCTGCAGAGAGGAGGAGCATTTACCAGGCTCAGGGAGGGAAGAAGGGAAACAAGACCGGGGTGCTCAGACTGTGGGGTGTGCTGAGAAGGTGCAAAGTTTGGGGGGCAGTAACTGCCATGCGAATGCGTTTGGGTTGTGTTGGGTATGGTGCATGGACTGCTGGGGTGTTGAGGCTGCCAGACACAAGTCTACAGCATTCTTGTGTACGGGGACAAGGATGCGGTTGCTTCCTTGCCTTATGCAATACTCTCCCCTTACACATTCAAAGATTACATTAGCTTTTCATGTGCAGCATTATTTGAGAGTTTATGTTGGGATGGTTATCCACTGTTACTCTTGGGTCCTTGCCGGAATCCAGGCCTTTGATCCATAAATACAATTTATGTCATTGTTTCCTCCAAACCAATATCACCTTAGGTGTTTAACTGTATTAAAATACTTCTGGGCTGGTATCTTTTAATAAAGCAATTTTAATTACTCTTAAGGTAATGTCTTCATTATCTGCTAGCAGAACAAACTTTTCATCATCAGCAGCAAACTTTACAACAGATTTTGTATAACTGTCGTTAACTATAAAACTATTAAACCATTTTGGCCCATGAGCTGAGACCTTTGGGACCCTGCTCACTGATACCACATTAATAACCATCAATGTCAACCCTTGGAGACTGGTCTGTAAACCAGTTTGTAAATCCAGCTCATTATCTCTTAAGTCTCTACCAAGTCAAGTGCCTTAAGGCACTAAATTTGGTACCAAGTCAGGTGCCTTAAGGGAATTCTGGTATATTCTGTGAGCACAGTTACTTTATTAACAGAACTTACAGTCCTCCAAAAGGCAAGCAAAACAATAAGAAGGTTTTTGACAATGAGGATCTTCTGTGACACTGACACTTTCAATGACACTGCTGACAATTTAGTGACTGGTGGGTATAATAGTGATCTTAATCTATGCAGGGAAGTTTATTCCAGCTTAGAAGATTTATAGCAGGACCACAGAATATAGCTTCCTTATTCTTTAATTATCCTTCATCTAAATGTCAGTGGCAAGATAAACCTTCAGTCACTTGTTTTAATCATGCTTTTATAATTGCAATACGAGTTTGGTCTTTTCTGTCCTGCAGCTGCTGGGATCGGGATGGGACTGGTGGCTGATGCTGGGAGCAGGAGAGAGTGTGAAGTGGGGCTAGGATGAAGGGCTCTGCCAGGAGACACAGGCAGACAGCACAGAGAAGGACCAGGACCAGAAAAAGCCCCAGGCTCCTGGGAGATGCTGAGTCAAACTGCAGCTGTTCACGGTGATTATGTCATGTTTAGGGGCCTGTGTGAGGTAACGGGGCAGCTCTGAGAGAGCCCCCGAGGGGTCTGTGTGCTGCCTGCATCCTGCCTCTCTCCTTCCTCTTCCCTCTCTCTCTTTCACCAGCCTCTTTTATGGTCTGTCTGTTCCCTACATTCCCCACCCCAACTTACTGTCCCTCGCTGACACCATTGCTTTCCTGCCAGCAGCTCCAGCAGTTATTTCTCCATACAAGGTACACGCCCCATAGATGTGTGGAAGGGGAGGAGGGGGAGTAAAGTGAGAAAAGTTTGAGAACTGCTGAATCATCTGCTGTTTTTTCGAAGAATGAAGGTAATTGACATGAACTAAAGGAGTCAGTCACTGGTTAGTAGTCACCACAGGCTATGCTTGAATAGCAAGGACCATGATCCTGCTTTCTCATTCACTCTTGTGCTGCAAGTGCCCTTCTCATGTTTCTGAGGAGCATCAAGGCTTGGACTAGAAGCCTCCCATTAAATATCATGTCAATAATGGCCTTTCATGAGTTTCTCGGTCATCAGATTCCAAGCCTGCACCAGTCAGGTGTGACAGACCACACCTGAGCAGAGGTCCCTGGATGATTATACACAAATAGCATTGAATGATAGTAATGCCACAAAAATGAAATCTCGACTGTGTCGCAAGAGCAAGAGAAATTCCTCTGCAAGTGAAATTAGACATGTTACAGATTTTTTCTGAGTAGCTGCTATTCATGCCCATGCTGTCTTTTCCACACACATGGAGAAAGAAAGGGAAAGCAGCATTTCCGCAGCAGTATTTGCCATGTATCAGTACCTGCATGGGTACTTCTCTGACTTTGGGCAGGTTCTTAACTCATGTGATGAAAGGAAATAAGGGGCAATCCCTCCAAAGGAAAAGGAGCCTGAACAAAGCTTCCGTATCACTCAATTCAGCATACATCCCTCTGACAAGTGGTTCCTGAGAAAACGGCCACCAGGAGTCTTGTTTTGATGGCCTTTGAGCTCTAACATGGACAACTCCGTGGTTAGTTTCTCACAGCTGTAATTCACTGCATTGTTGGTTTTACATCTGGCTGAACTCAGAATCTGACTTTAAAACTTGTATTTCAGTTGTCATCTGGGAGAACAAAAGATCCCTCAGGGGGAAGAATACATGAAGATGGGCAGATGTGTGTTGGGAAGTCAACATTTTAACTTCATGCCTGGGAAACTAGACTGGTTTTCAAGTAGCCTTGTTTAGTCTCCTGTAGAAGGTTCTTGCCTGCCAGACTTCTCCAAGGAGGTCTTCAGCAGGCCCACAGGTGTTTGTGTTAGGCAGTGTTTACTTAAACCTTTGACAAAATAGAAAGTATCATTTGTCATTACAATGTATAGTATGTGCAAACATTGCATACACAGTGGAATAATGTCCCTTTTATAATATGTCCCTTTCAGAATTAAATTCAAAACTGTTCAGCTGGTTCTACTGAAAGAACCAACACTGTAACTTCAATTATTTATTAAAGAGACCTCTATGTATATCCAGCCTCATTGCTGGTGAGAAAACACAGCCCTTTATAATAGATATAGGTTATTTGGAAATTCAAAAATACATGTCTCTGCACACATCTTAAGTAACTGTTCTCTAGAAACTGTGAACAGCAGTGAGCTTTATAAAGGCATCTATGTGTAAATACACTTAAAAGTCTTTATAAATAATTTGAAAAAGGTGTTTACTACTGACACTATCATGGGTGAGAGAAAGACCCACATTCAGTACACTCATCTTCTTATCAAGTTACAAGCCTGCCTGAAGGGCAGGCAAGATTCCAGCTAAGTTCTGCCATTGAAAGTACATCTGTCTTTGGTATAATCAGGTATACAATGTAGCTCTTTGGCACAAATTTATATGCCTTTTCTTCTTCTGCACAGAAAAAAAAGATGTTAACATTTTGACCACAACCATCTTTAAAGATGTATTTTATGCTTCAAAGCTGGAGCAAGTGCAATTCTGGGATACTGCACAAACAGATTCCTAATGAGTCTGGTGTTCATGGCATACCACATAGCTAGAAAATGTATGAATAAGTATGTGCTTCAATCTTCATAATTAGTATAATTAATTTACTGATGACTCTTTTCAAAGATTATCATCACAACTGAGTATTGTAATAAATCTTTTGTATCACAGAATGGCTGAGGTCGGAAGGCACCTCTGGAAGCCATGTGGTCCAAGCCCCCTGCTCAAGCAGGGCCACTGAGAGCCCAGGACTACCTGCAAATGGCTTTTGAATATCTCCAAGGATGGAGACTCCACAACCTTTCTGGGCAACACTGCTTGGTCACCCTCACAGTAAAAAAAAGAATTGTTTCCTGATGTTCAGACAGAGCCTCCTGTGTTGCAGTTTGTGCCCACTGCCTTTGGTCCTGTCACTGGGCACCACTGAAAAGAGCCTGGCTCTGTCCTCTTTGCACCCTCCCTTTGGGTGTTTATGTATAAGACCCCCCTGTACCTTCTCTGCTCTAGGCTAAACAGTCCCAGCTCTCACAGCCTTTCCTCATAGAAGAAATGCTCCAGTCCCTTCATCATCTTTGTGGCCCTTTTCTGGACTCTCTCTAGCAGCTCCATGTATGTCTTGTTCCGAGGAGCCCAAACCTGGACACAGTACTTCAGGTGTGACCTCACCGATGCTGAGTAGATGGGAAGGATCACCTCCCTTGACCTGCTGGCAATACTTTCTCTAATGCAGACCAGGATACCATTAGCTTTCTTTGCAGCAAGGGTATATTGCTGGCTCATGTTCAGCTTGGGAAACATGAAGAAGAAAGACGGGGACAGACTTTTTAGTAGCATCTGTAGCAATAGGACAAAGGGTAATGATTTTAAACTAAGAGGTGGTAAACTTAGATTAGATATTAGGAAGAAATTCTTTACTGTGCGGGTGGTGAGACACTGGAACAGGTTGCCCAGAACAGCTGTGGATGCTCCATCCCTGGCAGTGTTCAAGGCCAGGCTGGATGGGGCTCTGAGCAACCTGGTCTCGTGGAAGGTGTCCCTGCCCATGGCAGGGGGGTTGGAACTAGGTGATGTTTAAGGCTGCTTCCAACCCCAACCATTCTACAATTCTGTGATTCTATGATTGGTGTCCACCAGAACCCCAGGTCCTTTCTGCCCAGCTACTTTCCAGCATACACTGGTGTATGTTCCTTCCCAGGTGCAGGACTTCGCACTTCTCCTGGCTGAAGTTCACAATGTCCCTGTCAGCCCATATCTGCAGCCTGTTGAGGTCCCTCTGGATGGCAGGATGACCTTGTGGCCTATCAGCCACTCCTCCCAATTTTGCAAACTTTGCTGAGGGTGCCCTCTGCCCCTTCATCCAGGTTATTGATGAAGATGTTGAACAGGACCGCACCCAGTATTGACCCCTGGGGTACAGCACTAGTTACTGGCCTCCAGCTAGACTTTGTGCTACTGACAACCACCTTCTGTGCCCAGACCACTGCAGACACCCCACATAATATTTGAATATTCACAGTAGGTTCATCATCATGGTATCTGAGTACATGCCACAGATTTAAGATCTTTTGCTTCTTGCATTTTTTACATATCTACATGTACAGTTCATTAACAAATGCAAAATCAGTTATGTCATGGAGTTAGCTACCAGTATTTCATGTTCATCGATCACTTGGAAATAAATTAATTGCTTTTTAGAAAACTGCTGAGCTCAACATACATAAAATGCTGTGGTGAGATCGAAGTGACTCAGAACACTGAGAAAGGATTTTCTGTTGTCAAGAAGATTCATGATTTGTGTTCATTTGCAAACTGGTGATTTCATTCACTTGGGTAACATTTAGTGAAACCTTACATGTCTCCACCCCTATGAAGCAATTTTCTGTTCTAATAGTCAAAGAAAGCTTCTAAATTTACTGAGAGCTCTCTTGACATGCCTTTATTAACAAGCCAGTGCTGGAAGGGAAAAAATTTCATAGCGCTCAATAAGTTTTAAAACAAGTTTTCCCTATGCACCTTTTTAACAGGAAAAAGCACCAGATGTTCTTCAGAATGCAAAATAATTGAATAATTTTCAAACATGTAAGTTTGAAATGCTGTATTTACATGCACACTGGAAAAGCTAGTATGTTTTAAATACCTTTTTGGTTAGATTTTCATGAAGATTTGTAACTGAAAGGGGGAGAGAAGGTATACAGATAGCATAGACCAAACTTTGCACTTAAATTAGATTTATGTTCTGTTGATTCATTAATGACTTGTATGTAACAAGGAAGTGCTTCTGTCTGGAGAAAATATGCTAACACTGACAAAAATAATAAAGATTTACAATCAAGAAAAGAAGATGTGTGACTAGTATTAAAGGTGGTTGTAGCAATAGAAATGTTGTATGCAAACAAAAGAATTACCCCTAAAGCCTGAGATATTACCTCCATACTCGAGCCTGGAGAGAAAACGAGAATACGTTATTTGCGTAATGGCGTGTGGCTGTATTGTTAAATACTACAGCATAATGCAGCTTCAACTTTTGCTGGTTTTCCCCCCTTTTCTGTTCTGTTTGGAGAAAACGTGGCTGTTTCGCACCGTACAGCAAGTATCTGTCGCCATCTAGTGACACGGCGTTGCGCCTGGGTCGGAATGGGGCCCTTAAGCCGAACCTTCCTAGGGGAGGTTGGGCACCAGCGCTCTCGCCAGCCTCTTCCAGGGGACTTGAGGTCATCAGGCCTCAGTCACCGCTGTGGTGGCTCAGGGCGCACTCCTGAGGAGGTGTCCCAGAGATGGTACCGCTGTGCGCAGAGAGTTTCTGCTGGGACAGCTCTTGCTGTTCCTGTCCTGTGGGGAGATAGTGTAGGTATGTGCACTTCAGTCTCTGCGCTGACAATTCACTGCCCAGATCTTGGGAACACTTGAAGAAGAACCCCACTCATTCCACTGTGGAACAAATTCCTTATATTTGGAGGATGCCATAAAGTAAATCTTACGATGTACCAGCCCCAACACTTACCGATCGTCTTCAACATCAGTCTTATTTATCACGGTGTCATGATTTTTTACTTCTGGATTCTTGTATGGTAATTTTTTTTAATGCATCAAATGAAGGCTGATTTTACCCAACAGTGATAAAACAACAAATAATGCATAGGACTGAGCAAAACATTCCTGATTGTTATAAACGAAATCAATTTTATTTGGGTTCAATCAATTTAGGCTGAGAAACAATAAGCAAAACAGCGCTGGGTGCGCGGAGAGCTCCCTTAGCTCCACCACACGCACACAGAGTTCTGAAAACAGCGTCTTTTATACCAGCATCTTGACCAATCTCTTCTCACCAGATAATCGTCCTGCTCTTCCTCCACTGGGTCATCTGTGTTACTAGGGTACACTTCTCCTCCTATTGGGTCTTCTTTGGCACGCTTTTGAGAGTCTCAGGGTCTTCATCTCTTTGGCGCGCTTTCCTAAGTAGCGCTTGCCTCTGCTCCAGGCGGAGTTTTCTAAGAAGTGGTTACATTGTTTTAAAGGAGAAACACATTCGCCAATTCATTACAATTGTGATACAGGTTACAGTGGTCACAAATTATTTTACATTCACACAAGGTACAACAATTACACTTACCATACCATATCCTATTTTGACATGAATCATGCCTATGTTTTCCACATGATTACATTGCTGCTTTTTCTAGTGCCTTTCATTCTATGGTCTCCTGCTGCTCAGTTAAACTACCTAGCTCCAGGGAGAAGCCTGTCAGCAAGGATGAGCAAAAGCTTTTCAGGGAAATCAAAAGAAAATTCAAACTAATTTGTTTTCCAGAGCATGTTTCTCAGTGCCTGATTAAATGCATACCTTCTTGCACAAGTCCGTAAGAAGAACCGTCATTAGATTGCCCACTGCAAGAATATTATAGGGTTGTGAATGACAGGCAAATTGGGAAAATATTATTTAGAAACCACAACAGATTATGAAGCAGGCTGTGCAAGGAGGGAGAACTCCCTAGAAGGGGTTGCAGGGTTGCTGACAAACGGCCCTCTCGTGCTAGCTCTCAGCAACGTCACAGGAAAATACTCTGGTCTTGAAATGGCAGGTCACTCACTATAAGTCAGTAGGCTTGATGCAATTTTTAGGTGGATCTGGATGAACAATTTGGTGGTAAAAACTTCAAGACAATTTTTTTCTATTATTTTCCTATGGAGTTATTTGCTTCCCTTCTAATATTATCACAGCATTCAGCAAGCAGACTGAATAACTGGATTATTTTTTTTTTAGTGATGACTTATTGACTGCAACTCATCTTCCAAATTATACAGTACAAATAATCTCATTTATTTTCCAGTGCTTCTAGTTTACAGACATTTTAAAGACTATTAAACATTAAAATGTTAAAAAAAAAGAAACTGATAAAATGGTCTGTTTCATTATCCATGCCCCTGCTTTATATTTACTCTGTTTCTTTAATTATCCCCTTTAGATTTTAAGATCTTTGGTTAGAGCAATCATTGGACTTTTGCTTACCAAATGCTTCATTTTTTACTAGTAAACCTAATAGTACCACTCAATGGAAAGCCAAGCTCTGCTGAATGTAAGTAGCTGAAATATGAATTTTAAAATATTAGTGCTACTCAGCTGATTTGAAGTACGAGCACATATTAAGCCGGAATGGTTCAGTCAGGTAACTGTGGAAGACAAATGGAGTTCCTTTAAGCCAGTGCTCCAGAAATTACCTTAAGCACATATCCCAAAGGGAAAAATTATAGGAAAAAACTCTACTCGCAACTAACTGATAAACTCTTAATATTATGTATAAAAAGAGAGTCTACAAGGAACAGAAAAAGAAAAAAAAATGTCTTGCCAGACAGAAGGCATATAGAAAGGTGAAAATGTCAAAAGTCGAGTTTAGGTAAAGGCTGCAAAAGAAATTCAATCAAATAATAAAAGGTACCTTTGCCATATAAACAATAAAAATGAAGGGGATACCTTATAAAACATAGATGTGGTTGCAATTAAAGATAAATTAAGTCCTGCCCCAAACGACTTGAATATTTGGCTCAGCGTCAGTAATGATAGTGCTACAGTACACAGGGGCAAAACCAATGATGCTCATGAGAATGGGTGTGGAAAGAGAAATTGTCATATGCAAGGTAAAACTAAAGGGCAGAGAGCTCAGCTCTCAGGGAGGCCCAGCACCTGAGATAATAAAGCCAGTGGAAAGAGTTTTGATGCATTTACTAAACCAGATGGCAATACCATGTCATTAAAAAAATGAAAAATGAAGGAGCGATCTTTAAGGAGAAAAGTGATCCACAAAAGTGTGTTAGGATGATCTCAATTGCCTACAAGGGCTCAACATTTTGTGAAAGAAATAGAGATACAAAAGTACATAAGAATGGGAGAAATAGTTACCAAAGATAGATTGTGTCAGATTAACTTGGTATTTTTCTTTCCTAAAATACATGATGTTTTTAGAGAATGGAATTGCAATAAAGCAAATCCATATACATTTCAGTAAAGTGACTGACATGGTGTTACGTGGAAATCGGTGTGATGATGCAGGAAAATCAGAGAGAAGAAATCAGCTGAAGGGCAGCAGCAATGGCTATACTTACAGGAGACTGCTCAGGCTATAGTGAGATGATTTGTGTAACTGTGGATTAGGGATTGACTGCATTTGTCATTTCTGTTAATGATTATCTCCAAAGAATAGAAACAATTCATGAAATGTATTGGTGACAGAAAGAAAATATCTGGCACACGCAGTAGACTGAACTGCCATAAAGCAAGGGCTCAGTTAACAGAAGTCTAATGCTACAAAGGCAAGGGACTTAAAGACTAGGAAGAATTTCTTTACTAAATATAGGTCTACTGGCTGCTGACAAAAGATGAAGGGACAGGCCTGGTTGCTTTAGTCAATTGTCCATCACAGGATGTCTAAAGACCACTATTGCCGCACCATCCTGAAAAATGAAAACACATCTAAATAACTATAAAATAACTATATAACAATTATATAATATATATATTATATAAATATATAATAAATAACTATATAAAACACATCTAAATAACTATATAATAACTATATAATAGTTATTTACGTCTAAATAACTAAATAACTATATAACTAAATAACTATAGGTGCTGTTTTTCAAGCAGCTTAAAGGGAAATGCTTATGCAACCATATAAGCCAGGATGTTATGGAGAGTACTCTGAACAACTCTGTCACAGTGAAGAAAGATTAATACATACTGGGAGAAGTTCAGGAAAGAGGACCTTAAATTGGCCAAGGAAATACTGATATCTTCACTATAGGCCAGAAAGTGTCTTGTTTAGCTCAACCAGATGCGGTTTCAGAGGGTAGCAATGGTAAACACTGGGAAGGAAGACCTATTCAAGTCAAAGGGCACTACCCTGGGAACAAATGAGTATAAACTAGCTACCACTGAATCTAAACTGATAATAGACTCATCACCACCAGATAATGTAGAGTTGTTCATTACTGAGGGGACTGGAGGCAAACAGCTGTTTTCCATCTAGAGTCAGCTACCCTTGTCTGTGGTCTGTGCTTGTGGGGTTGCTGTGATAACGGAGGTGGGAAGGATTTGAGTTCTGAGTCCCATGTTTTCCAGCTTCCTCCACATTCAAGTTGTAGTTCTATACAGTCTGAACATTCCCAATACAAGCAATACATTAACAAGCAATACATTGGTGCACGCTTAACTTTAAACACAAGATTGGTCCCATCAGTTCTTCAGGTTGCAGGGGAAAACCTGAACCATGAGAAAAGAGGGATGTATAATGGAACCTCTTATTTAAATTCAGGCAAGGCAGCCACTACAAGCTTAACAGAAGGAAAGATTTAGCTGCATTTTGTAAATCAAATTTAATTCACTGCTGTGTAAATACATTAGTGCATACAGATGAAGAATAAATATACTATAACTAAAAACTTATCTCAATTTACTCCTTATTAAACCAGTTGGAATTAAAAGCTTGCAGCATCAAGGCTCCTCTGGTCCTTTTGTAACTCAGGGAAGTTGCAAACTTACAGATTCAGTTTTGGTTTTTGTTAATGTATGTGGTAATTATTAGTGTGCTAGTACACATAGCATGTTGCAACTGTCCACTGACATATACCTTTTTACATATCTTTTTAAATATATAATTGTATATGTATGTATTTGACTTCAATCAAAATGCTATGCTGAGGTGTTATAACATGGTAAGTAATGCAGCAATAGAACTATTCTATCTTGTTGCCAGGTAGAATATCAACTTTTTATAATCCTCTTAAATGATATTTCTCTACCAAAATTAAAATAAAGAAATAATATCTGAACATGTAGTTACCATCACAGAAAATCCTTTTATTGAGGGCTTGACAATAACAAGGGCAACACAACATGTACATTTTATTAGAAGTTACCTTATGTATGAATCCTTCTCTGTAAATGTCCCTGGCCCCTTGCAGTATTGTACTCTGTACACACGCAATTTAACTGATTTTATCATCTCAGCTTGAAACAATTTTTGGAGTGTGCCAGTGAGCTGTGACCTTCTAAATGTCTTTGTTGCTTGGTGGAAAGGCTGAGTCACTCATTGTGAGGGATTTGTGGAGGATGCAAAATCAAAAGATTAGATGGGACACATTCAGCCCAGGTGTGGCTGCAGTCAGTGGTGCTCTAGACCTAAATATGAAACAAGATTAGGCTTCCTCCAAGAGAATGAAGCCACCTTGGACTGAGCCACTGCGGTAACACTATCTTTCCCCATCACAACCAAGCCCCCATGGTAGGATGCTGGTGTCTGGTGCAACAAGACACATTTTGCACTTCCTTTATAACAGGTCTGAGCCTGTTCCATTGCTGCACAATTATTTAAGTACAGAAAGAAGCCCTACATAAAAGCTAAGCTATATTTAGACCTTAAAAGATGTGCCAAAATGACAAAAGTCAACCCTTGGTGGAAAGTTCAGAGTAAAAAGAAAATTCAAAGGCCTCTTATTTTTAACCAAGAATGTAGCAGTTTGTCTCGATTTCCCAGCTCAAACAATGTGGCAGGCTGGCGAGAGTGAGATATTTTCTATGGGCTCAGTTCCTACTATTGTTTACAAGCCAAATGTGAGGCTAGATAGTAATGGGTCAGCCCACTCATAGTCATGGCACAGGCATCTCTTACTAGTGACATGCCTGTGTATTAGAACAAAGAAGCACATGAAGGCGAGGGACTTACAGTCGTCTTCCTTTCTCATAAACATTTTGGCAAGAAAATTTTGAGAAAAACATTAGGGTTGCTCCAGAGAATTCTATTATTATTTTTTAAAACTGCTTTTAGTGCTCATCACAACTGATTTTTCTGAAGAGTTAAATATCTAAGCAGTGATAGCTAAATAGTTCTCTGAAAATACTGGATTAATGATAGAATCCAATGGAGCATAGCGGGTACTAATTTGACAGGAGTAGGATTATTGTCTGCTGTTCATATTGTTGTGTTTCTGCAGTTCAAACTGATGAACCATATCGCATTCTTTTAACTTGTTTTTCAATAATGTATAACAAATTTTGTGTGTGTGCGTGCATGTGTGTATCTGTCTGTACGTGTACATATGCTTCTATTAAGCACCATATTTGCAGGCCATGTTGGATCTAAAAAACTGTTAGAAAGCTGGATTTCAAACAGAACAAGATAAGGCTTGGTCTTGGATTAAAAGATGTTGCAAGAAAGCAGGAATGAAGCATGAAGTAGAAATGCCCTCCTTATATCACTTAAGGCTCCCTAATTGCCCCTACACCTCAATTTTAAGAGCTTTTAGGAACAGTGAAGATGTAGGATTGTTTTCAGCAAGACTGTAGCTGTGGACATGACATTGCAAAGGATGCAACATTCACCTCCACTCAGCTTTGCTCACGGCGATGGAATTCATGGGGGGTTGCATTAGACCAAAAAAAAAAAAAAAAGTTGTATTTTCTGTCCCTACTTTATTTAACTGGTAAATATTACTTGAAAAGTGAACACAAGTTAAATAAAGCCTTTTAACATGAAGTTACTAATTCTTTAATAACAAAACAAATACTATTTGCTGCAACTCTTGAAAATACGTAACATTAATGGCTGTCAATGAAGACGGGACAAATGGGGTTTAGAGTGAGTGCAGGATGTCAAGTTCACTGTAGAATAGATTCAGGTATCATCATCACAGTGGATTTACTCTGAACTGTCGTTACTGGGGTGCCAGCCTGACAAGGGCATAAATTAAGGTCATGTGGCAAAATGCTTGGACTGAAGGCTGCTGTCATACTACTGATTGCATTTGTTGAAGTGGACTTAAAAAGTCAACCAGATGCATGATATATTTTATTCTCTAGTTTGTAGTTGTGTTAGGGGATCCCAAATACACTAAAGCTCCATAAGCAAAGCCATAGTCTGATCTGCGTGTATATTCAGGAAAATCTCACTAGGAATGTATCTACAATAATGTCACCACAATCAGGATCTGAACTTCTCTTAAGGATTAGGGTTGTGGCATGATAGCCTTCTAATCAAAGTGGTTTAGCTACTCCGTCTAATGAAATCAGTGTAACATGGTTATGTAACACAGTGGTACAAACTGAAGATAAATAGAAGAATATTCTTTACTCCTGAGGGAGAAAAGTTATGTTTACATTTTTTTGCTTTGTTTTTTAAGCCTACACAGAGTCTTATGTGAGACTTTACGTACAAGCTAAAATTACACACTGACCACCTACTGCTCCATAGCATGTTCTAACTAAACAAACCACATCCTTACCGAAAATCTCATTTCAGTGTTTTTGCTATAAATTTGGTGTAACTCCACTAAAATCAGATGTGACATTCCAGTTTTGTTGGGCTCGGAACCTGTTCACTGTAGCACCCATACCCATGGATTAAATTTTGCTCTGCCACCTGAATCTGAAGGCTAAATTTGGTTTTGGATCCTAATAGTTGCCTCTTCAGCTTACTCAGGCTTACTCTGTTTCCTTAGCAGCCGCACAAGCAGCTTCTAAACCACACGCCATGCCGTCACAGTGTCTGAGGCTGCCCCGCAGTGTCACCTAGCCACAATTTTTGCTCAGGGCTCCCAGTAGCTGCATGCTGCAGACAGCCCATGCTGCCTCCACACCACTCTTAAGCTGGCAGGGCAGTGGTTTTCAAATCTAAAGATCCTTGCAGAGAGGATCCTACTGAATGAAGTTTGGCCCTGCTTGGTTACCTGCTGTGGGTCCTCTGTGGAGTATCTAGAGGGCAAGGGATCACAAGCTGAAAACCACCGGAGCTGAGCAACCCAACACCCTAGTCCATATCCCTGCCTTTTCAGGCAGCTATTATTTGTATGGGTACTACCAAGGAACTTCAATGTGCTCCCCAGCACTACTGTGCTGATTCTTTACGTGGGGTAAAATGTGCGAATAAACAAAGAGTCTGCATTCTCTTCCATGTTATATACATACATGTTATCTTCTGCCATTTTATCACATTAGTATATCAAGTGACCACTCAAATCAGGTTGCACTGTACTGAAGGTAGGGACCAGGGGGCTATGGCAAATTGCACTGCAGCATTATACAGGAGCAGAGGGAAAGAGGAAAGACAGATTTGGCAAATGTGTGTGGTTATATGATTTTACCAAATGCTATGGTAAAGCAGGCCTACCACTTATTAAAGAAGTTTAGCAAAGTCTTTTGCAAATTTATGGGTCCAGTACCTTTAGAGTGGGGTAAGCATAGGTTTTTGAAGGCTAATTCAGGCTGATACACATTTATTTTACCTTTTGATTCTTCCTTGCAGGGTCTTGTGAATTTTACTCCTAACATATCAATCACCTGAACGTTTGGTAATGTATCTTCCCAGTTTCTTTTTCCTACATGGAGTTAGCATTCATTGCTTTATCACTCCTGCCTAGACTGTGGATATGAAAATCGCAAAATCTCAGGTGGCATAAGTCTGCATGCCAAAGGAAAATCTGGCATCAACAGGCAACAGTTAACATTCAAAGAAAAAAAATCATCATGGTAAAATCATCTGAAATCCACAGGAAGGTTATTCCCAGCTGGATCGTCATGGTAGGTCTTGGCCCTCCCCATTCCCAGTGTCCCAGCAGAGGCAGCCAGAACCTCCCACTCAGAGAAGCTGGCTGCCTAGTCCAGAAAGAAAAGTTTTTAGAGGGAACTCAGAGGAGACAGTGATCATAGAAGGGACAAGTGATGCATATGATTAATTGCTGCTGTAGAGATCTAGATTATAACCACAGCACGTACAGATGTCCCATGTTATGCTGGGCAATTTTTATAACCAAAAATGCTACAATATCGGAAGCGCTGGCTGAAATCCCAGATTCCATGTGTTTCACTGCGGTTTCAAAACCCCTTGATATTTTGACTGTACTCTCCTGTAGTGACTACAGCATCCTGTAAGGTCTATGGGTTCAGGTCCTTGCCCTCAAGAAAAACCTAAGAGAGATCTTGCCAGCATGTTTGCAGTCAACACCTTAATGGCATCTTTTCAAGCAGGCTGGATGATCTGTATTTAGGAGCATCTTTCCTTGGGGTGGCATTTGTCTGTAAAAGCAGACACATTTTATCAGACATAACACACAGTTTATAGCACCATGCACCGATGTCTCAGCCTGTTGCTATGATGCTTTTGCTTCTTCACACAGTGCATGTCTCTTCAAAACTGTGGTACAGCCAGGATTTAAATGCCTCACATTTACTGCAGTGAAATACAACCCTGTGGCTGGCATTGAGTCGGCAACAGTGGGCTGGGAAGCAGGAAGGAGGTAAAAGCTGCTAAGAGTAAGGCCATTGGAGGCTCTCTAAGGATGGCTGAAGGAGACAGGATTTCTTCTTTTTCTGTTTGCATCTTTTGCTATTCTGCTATTTGGCTAATCCTATTTATGTTTGGCTATAGACTGTGAAAATGGAGGATGTTTAACTAGCAAATGGGTAAGTATCCCTTAAACTGGGCTAATAGCCCACATTTTTATTTACTGTTCTCCTATGGATGCACATTAGTGCTACAGGAATGCTCTTTGTTTCTCAGATCCCTTAAAATTTGTCCCAGAACACAGCCAATATTTACATTGTCTTTTTCTCTGAGTTATCTCTCATGGGCCATAAAACAGACAGACCCTAATCTGCAAGGATTCAGAAGGGCTCCAGAGGAAAGAAACAATAGTGACAGGGAAGCCTGTCCTTCCGTGGCTTGGGAGAGACCTATGTTCAGCCTGATCTGACCGTAGCAATGAAAGGGTGCATGTCTGATGACACCCCAGTTACCATCTTATTACCCCATTAATAAGGGCTGGTCAGACTTACAGTGTTTTCTCTTCTTCAGCCTATCCTTTTGTGGTCTCCCAGTGGGGCTTGCTGTTCTCAGAGGGCAGCTGAGTGAAGCCTGTCTTTTAGGACTTCCTCCAGCCAGCAATCTTTCTATGAATTTGCTTGCTTGCATTTTGCAATGTAGAAAAACTCTGATGACAATAGGTACTTCTGTATTGTAAGTATGTGGTCTGTTCTCAGAAAAGCAAGCTCAGAGGGCTTGCATGCTGCCCAAAGAAGAAAGCTCACAGGGCTCTCCGGCAGCCCAGTCCAGACATCATCACTGCTGTCCCCCACCACGACATGCTGGAGAACCTGTTCTTTGAATCAGTGGAAGACGGACAGCCAGACCTGAAGCTGAAAACAGCTTTTCTCCTTACTATAACCTGTTGATAATGAATTCAGAAGAGAAGGTTTTGGGGTTTTTTTTTCCAGATAAGGATGTCCCTTTCTTTAAAAAAAAAGGGCATGGAACATCTTCGTGGTCTAGCCGCTGTGGCCAGAAAGTTGCCTGTTGTTATGGTGGTAGAGGAAATATGCTGTCTGCAAAGAGGAAGCAGAGGGATAGGGGTTGTTCAATTGTTTGAATTGCTTAATGAGTAAAGTAGGTAAAAGTAGGTAAAAGTTACATTCAGCAACAGAAACAGTTTTCTCATCCTCATATCTAGGCAGGAGATTTCCTAAATATCCACTATGCAGATGTCTGGCATGTTTGGTGCTGACATGCCCAGATCACTTGATAACCACTGGCTCCTCATAACATGATGGGATTAAATAATTGTAGCTGTAGTCTAGCCCTGTATTGAAATCATCTGTCCCCTCAAAAAGTAGGCCAGGTGACACATGTCCTTGCAGGCCTTTTTAATGATCATGGAGATGGGACTTGCCAATAAATAATTACCATGCCTCTTGTGTTTCCAGTTTTCATTTCTGGACCAGACTGGGAATCATATATGCTGAAGCACAGCTATATTGGAAACGTATGCATGGACTCACTGAAATACAGCAGTCATGTGTTTCGTAGTTGGCACTGGCAAATACATCCCTCTCTGTAAAGGAAACATCTATTCCCTCAAAGACATGCAGTGCCTCTTAAATGTCACAGCTGAGTAGAGACCTCAGTGGAAAATGCAGCTGCTTCTGTCTCACTCCCTACTTTTCATGAATTTCAACCTATGGCAGTAGTAAGGGCTTTGGATGAAAACAGAAGGTTGATTGCTCTTTGTGGAAGACTGAGAAATAGGTCATGGGCTGTGCAAGGTGCAGGTTAGTTGATGGTGGGGATGATCTTGTTGAGTTACTGCAATGGTTTGTGGACAGGCAATAAATATTGCTGCAATAACTCACAAGTCTGTTGTAAAAATAGATTTATTTGTAGCTGTGAAAAGCAGGATTCATCCAGCCCAGCATCCTGCCTTCTGTAGTGATCACAGATGGATAAACAGGGAAAAGCAAGAACAGGGCAAGCCTTTATGACACCTTCACGTAAATATTCCTCAAGAATATTTACAGAAGGCTTCCTGGATCTGTTGTGTTGTGTCTGTGTAGTGATTCTCAATAAATCCCTCTTCCAAGTGTCTCTCTTGAAACCCATCTGATCTGCTTCATCTATAACATCATTTGAAAAGCAAAGAGTTCTACATATCTTCTGGCTGCTGCATGGTGAACCATGTCCTTTTGTTTGATTTCAGACTAGCTCTTACTGGCTTCTCACTGGAGAATGTCTAGCTCTTGAATCAGAAGAGACAGTGAACAGCAGATTCCTGTTCACCCTTTCCATCCCAATCAAGATTTCTCTGACCTTTATCATACCCCCTTTACATCATCTCTCTTAAAGGCTGGAGATGATACATTCCACTCATTTGTAGTGAGAGATGCCACAGAATATCCTATGAATATATCAAATATTTCCTCAGAGTAATCTTCAAAAAAATGCACAGAAAGAGAAAGCATAGGGGTGCCTGTGAGATATCTAAAGACTGAAGAATTAGTAACTTCATAAACTTCATCCTTTGAGAATGAGGAAGCAGATGAGTAGAGGGAAGCAGACAAAACAATGTGATTGTGTAATGAAATATTGCATCAGGATGTGCACACACAAAGATTCTGAAGTAAAATTACAGAAATTATCTTCATTTTGGTATTTCTGACTGTGAAACTTTAGCATATACGGATTTCCTGGGAGAAAGGGGAGAAGGACATAGCCTGTTTTCCTCCTCTGTCAGGCACTACCAGGCTGTAATGGCCCTGCCTGCCCTCCCAGGGCCTCCCACCACCCTACCCATGGCCCAGGACTTAATTTCAGCCCCCCAGGGCTCTCAGTCCCCAGGGCCACAGCAGTGCTGGTCTCCAGCTTTCCAGAGGCCAGCCCTGCCTGGCCATCACACCTGACTCGTGGGCTAATGCTGTGTGCTGATTTTGGCTCGAGTAGAGTTCATTTTCTTCATAGTAGCTGGTATGGGGCTATGTTTTGGATTTGTGCTGGAAACAGTGCTGATATCACAGGGATGTTTTAGTTATTGCTGCACAGTGCTTGCATAAAGCCAAAGCTGCTTCTGCTCTTCACACCACTCCACCAGCAAGCAGGCTGGGGAGGCACAAGAAGTTAGGAGGGGACACAGCTGGGACATCTGACCCCAGTTGAACAAAGGGATATTCTGTACCATTTGATGTCATGAGTATTTATATGCTGAGCAGCATATAAAGCTGGGGAAGAAGAAGGAAGGGAAGGGGACATTTGGAGTGATGGAGTTTGTCTTCCCAAGTAACTGTTTTGCGTGATGGAGCCCTGCTTTCCTGGGGATGGCTGAACACCTGCCTGCTGATGGGAAGTGGTGAATGAATGCTTTGTTTTGCTTTGATTGCATGTGTGGCTTTTACTTTACCTACTAAACTGCCTTTACCTCAACCCATGAGTTTTCTTACTTTTACTCTTCTGCTTCTCTTCCCCATCCCACTGTGGGGGAGTTAGTGAGTGGCTGTGTGGGGCTTAGTTGTCAGCTGGGGTTAAATCATGACACATTGGCTTGACCTTGGGCCTGCCCCATCATCACAGAGCTGCCTGGCAATTGCTAGACCTGTGACTTCCCAGCTTCACCTTGGATCTGTCTTATCCTCATTACCTTGCCTGATGATCTGGGCCCTGGTTGAACCTGGCTGCCCCCCAGCCCATGCTGCTTCCTAGCTGGGGTGGTGGGATGGAGCCTGGCAGAGAGGCCCTGTCCTGCTGTCCTCTTGGGGATCCCCCATGACTCCTGGACCCCAAGGAGAGTCCTCCACCTCATGTCCTGAAACACTTCCCATAAGCGTGGGCTGGTGTGGAACATGTGCTCTGTCACCTGATGTAGCAGAAACTCTGGGTTTTGAATGATGAATGTTGTGCTACTTATCTAAAGGATGATGTACTTATGTTTATCTAAAAGTTGGGAAACGTCCAAGGACCCTTATTGCTAACATGATGGATGTACTAATTGCTAAGTCCTTGGATTTGTCACCTTTAAAAAGGCTATCTGGTCCTATGTTCCTGTTGTTGATACAACGTGGCAAAGACAAGGACTTAAATCATGGTCACTAGTTTAGCGAGAGATGTAAATAACTTCCCGGAATTGTAATGAATATGTAAACGATTTCCTGGAATGTTAGTGAATAGGTATGAGTTGCTTGTATAAAGAGGGGACTGAAAAATCCCCTCAGTGTGTATGACTTTGGTGGAGAGATCCCCCATGCACGCAGCACTGCCGCATAAAGATAACATCTGCTCACTGAATATTGGTGACTGATTCTTTAAATCAGTTTATCATTCCCTCAATACACATTGTGGCTGGATTAACCCACTCTTGATATTTTTATAGACCACTAACTTAGCTAGGTAGGAAAAGAAGAGCAAAATCTTTATCTCTGTTTCACAGATAGGATCAAATAGAAACAAAACAACTTAAAAGGCTGGAATGGAAATAGTGTTTGTAAAATGCACAAACTGTGGAACACAGTGCTGGGGCATCAGCAAGTTTAGCAAGATTAAAAAGGAAGGTAGTTACATGGATAACAAGAATATCCAGAGTTTTAACAGTCAAAACTGAACTACAAATATCCTGCAAGGAAATTAAAGCTTATGCTTCTGAATTTAAGGAATTGTCTCACTGTGAGAGACTCATGAGACTTTACCTAAAGCTACAACTCCTCATCCTAGGACCTACCTACATCTTGTTTTTAGGTGCCAAGTGCTAGTCAATACTGGGGAGACAGCCTGAGCCAGCATGGAAATTCTGGGTGAGCTTTGCTGTTGGTTTCCCACCACAAAGCTGTAGAAGGTACTACCACAATGTGCCGCGATAAGGAACTCTAAGGGTATGCTTAAACTGGAAGGCATGTTAAGAAGAAATTAATCTTCTCTAGCTTCAAAAGTTAACAACAATGATGCACTAAATACCTGATCTAGTTGTCATGCCTTTAATGATTAGCTGAGAGGAGAAACCTGCCCATGGGCAACTAGTTTCATCCTACAATAAACAGATTAGATGAACTGGGCTCTGAAAATGCTGAATTCTCTCTTTGGGAGGAGTCTAGATGATAATTTCATGTACAGACATTCGTATTAAATGTATGAACTTTAGTAAGATTAATGTAACTCCTTAAAATCTATCTGATTTAGCTGTAAACTAGTAAACTTCAGTATTACTAGCTGTGAAAGTTAGCTGCTCTGTCAAGGTCTATTCACATATTTATTATCCCCCTTCCCGGTGATCTTTTAGTATTTATTTTGCCCAGCTAGTCCATGTGACTACAAATCAGAAGGTAGCAATAATTTCAGGTGCATAATGGATGTGTTCAATCTCTCTTCTTTTTTTTCCCCTCAAAATCTTAAAAGTCCTTTCCTCCCATCTAATGGTAGGCATAAACGGTAGGTTTAAATGGTAGTCCTTTGATCACACTGGGCACAATATTTACATCTGCAAGATGCATTTCTCACTATTAAGCAACTGGTGAATTGTTCTGGCATGTTCATTACTACCTGGCACCTTTAAAAAGCTTTGCCATAAGTTGCCTTACATAATATTTGTGTTGGTTATGATGCCTCTATACAAACTTCTTTCGGTGTTCCTTCAAATACTGCTCTCATCAAGCCTGGACCACGTGTTTACCTACCTATCCTCTGTTGCTCTTTGCTCTCTGATACTGGGATGGCCCAGATAATCTTTAATTGTTTGCATATGATGTGATTTGTTGCTGTACTCTTTGACAGTCATCATAACCAGCCATTTTTCTATTGTGACATTAAGCCTTCTGGTCATGTGAGCTTCTGGAGTCATGCTGACATTTGGACCTGTCAGCTCTCTAAGGATACCTAAAAATTTAAGCAACTTTGCTGCCTGGATGTCAAAACACAGATATTTTTGTTTAAACTTCGATTTTAAACTTTATCACTAGTTTAAAAGGCATACTATAGCACTGCTTTAAAACTGATGATTTAGCAGCTGGCTCACAGGGAAGCAGGAGACAAAACATGGACCTCGATGAAGTTGGGCAGAACTTTGGTAGAGAATTATGATATTGATCTTACCCATTACCATGAATGTGAATGGTGTGCTCAGTGTCACCAAGTGTGGCAGAATCAAAAAACCACAGCACAAAGAGGTACCTGACTGAATTCTGCTGCCCAGCCCCCAGTTAAAATCTTCCCCCAAAATGCTCAAAGCATCTGTCAGCAAATCATAGCCTACCTTGCAAGCTGGTCTGCCAGAGAGCCCATGGCTCCCCCTGCTTCTTGGTTTCTCTTCTCCTAACAAATACTCAAATACTGTCCCTGTGGTTTTCAGTTATTTTGCTGGTCCCTCCATCCCCTTTCAAAACAACAACACGCACTGAAAGAAAGAATATTTTATGGTAGGTCTGTATTACACCCCACTGTTTAGAGTTATTTCCAGTGGTGCAATGGATTTATACCCCTGCACATCTCTCAAAAGTGGGGAAAAGCTCTGGAGGAAGGAAAAGCAGCACATTCGATGATACGGGAACTAGACAATGAAGAATGACTGCAATTTTTCTCTTATTCACAGGGCTCCCTCCTGAGACTGAAAAAACCTGTTGCTTGTCATCTCTGCCCATAGCAAGTAAGGGAAGAGAAATAAACAGAGGAAATGCTCTGTGACTGAATTCGCAGAAGCCTCTGAGAAATGAAGTAGGACTGGACAGGGTGAAAAGGGTTTGACAGGCATGAAAAGGAGAAAGAGGAAGAGCCTCTCTGTGACCAAGGGACTGGTAGAGATGCTTCTCCCTGACCAGAAAGATTGCAGAGAAGGGGCTTTTTGGACTCAAGAGCTTGCCCAAAAGAACAACATTGACTCCAAATAAGAACAGATATGGATCGTGAGATGATGAAGCATGAATAGATGAATAGCTGCCATCCAACTTGTGTATTTTTTTTTCTCTCTTTGGTACTTTACACTACATGTGGGCCTGAAATTTTATCAGCCTCTCTTTCCTGATGCGGAGACTTCCTCCTAGAGAGGGGCGGTTTGCCACAAGAATTCTTCACTGCTGTTCTTTCCTTTGCAGTAGAGCAAAATCAACCATTCTGGGAGTTGAGTGCCTTTAATCCAAAATGGAGCAAGATCACTACAGAATTTCAGTTTACTGAGTCCCCAGGGATTCACCAGGGAAGGGGCTCAGTTAACAAGTGCTCCTGCAGCCCAGATGTGGGATTGATGCTATGTTACCCCAGTCCACAGGGGTTCTGAATTTCTAAGAGGAGGGAGAGAAAAGATGGAAACATCAAGTAACACCAAGCTTTTCTGGAAACAGAATCAAAGCCCTGAAACATCCTCTCATTTTTGCATTTCACATGTTTGCATAACATTTCTGCATGTGAAATTTTAGGGAAATTAAATAATTTCTGGTTCCAACTTGCTGCTTTTCCTGCAGAGTTGTTGTGTTTTTTTTTAATCCTGAAGCCAAAACATTCCCCTGAATGGAAAGCTCAGCCCTCTCCTGGGTGTAAAATTTATACAGATGTATAAAAGAAGCTTAATATTACATCAGGACATACTAGAAGCCCTGGTGATGGGCACTTTTAGATATTTATGAAGTACAGAAAGAAAACAAAACCCTTCTTGCAAAATGAAAACTCCTTCCCCACGTAATTCTGAAAACCCTGGCGCTGTGCAGGGATTGGCATGTCTCTCAAATTGAAATCACACCACTTGTTCTGTTCAAGAGTGAAGGCATTCCAGCCATGAGCAACCCAAACTGTGCAGCAGAAATCCAAATGTACAGTGCTGGCCAGCTCACCAAGCCATGAGAAGCCACACAGAACAATGGGCAATGCTTTTTCCACAGGCTTTTGGAAAGCTTTCCCAAAGCTTTCCCAAAGCTTTTTAGAGTATTTGAGCCTTTTCTCAGTGCACATGCTCAGTGTACATGTAAAAGAGAATTTTCCAGAGGCTGCTAAGCACATCCTCATCCTTCGCCACCTGGCCTTTACAGAGCTCTTTTCCTTGCTCTCACAGCTGCCACCCAGCCTAGAGCAGTTGTAAGTCAAGGCAAGCACAGTTAGTCAGAGCCCAGCTTTCAGCCAGTGACCAACCCTCTTCAGCCCCTCAGAGGCATCCCTGTCCTCAAAAGCAGTGTCATTGTATAGTTGCTTTGATCCCACTGTCCCGCTGATGTCTTTACCTGCCATTGCAGTAGGACAGGAAGAGAGAACATTTTGGGGACTGAGAACTGGCAAGCTTCGTAAAGCTTGAAAAAAACCCTGTGATCCACACCTTCACCACAAATGCTCTGTTAGTTGACTGATCGACACTGAAGGGGTTAATTCTAGATCAGTAGTTGTATGGACACCTTCAGCACATCAACAGCCACATGCCTCTGGCCATGGAGATGTGCTCTACTATCCCTTTGCTGCTCCTGCTGCTCGGGGCGAAGGCTCAGGAGTAATGTAGCTGCTGCTGGCCAAGTCACATTGTAGCAAAACTGCTCTCTACTACATGACACTTCTTTCTGGAGCTCAGAAATATGACCTTATGGAGTAAAGCTATTCCAAGTCCCTCCTTAAGTGACTGTTCAGTTTTGTTGTCCCTTCTTCCTGCCACAGCAGCAGCAGATGGGGTGAGGAAAGCTGTAGTAGCTGTTGCTTGAAAAATGAAGCAAAAGTCGCCTCCTTTGCAAAACTGACCGCATCAGTGGTAGTGGGTAAGGAGGTCTGCATGGACACCTGAGTGTGTGCTACTACAAGCGTGTGGGGACAGGGTGGAGGGGGGGTGGTGACAGCAGGCTGGTGGGACTGGTCACCATGAAGTGGCTGCACGGAAACTGCCCACATGTTTATACCAGAGATGCCCCACGCACTGGGGACACAGCCCTGTGACTCCCTGGGCGCAGCAGTAGCACAATGGGCACAGGAGATGTGGCCACAGCGCCTAAAGCGTAAGTTGGAGGAAATCCCCCCAAGTGAAAACAAAGACTTTGTAAGTCACTTCCTCCGAGCTGAACAGAAAGATGTCTGTGTTGATCCAGCTACTCGGCACGGGTCACAAGAAACCAACTCGCGAGCAGCGTAGACCCTGCTTGCTTTCCTCTAGACTGATGCTTAGAAACATGAGATGTATTTCAGCTGAACTTCACGAGCTCTTTTGCTCTCAATGAAGTTTTGCAGACCGACAGTTTCTATAGGTAAAGTTGGGCTAAGGGAAGGTGGTAAAGAAGAGAGCCCGTGTGACGTCTTACTGCAGACCCTGAAGTCTGTTCAACACAGACTCCCGATGGGTGCAAACCCCCCACCTTCAGTTATTGTGGCTGCAGATGAGCGTTCGGGCTTTGGGGTGGCTGGACGCGACCGTGACTCGTGGTTAAGCCCGACGGCAGGTTCTGCAACCCCGGAGGCCACCCGGGCGGGAGCAGAGCCGTGACGGGGGTTAGAGGGGCAGCCACAGGGCGCACAGCCGGCGCGGGGGAGGGGAGCACCGTGCCCACCGCCTCCCGCAGTGCTGCGGGTGCTCGCTCTGCACCGAGCTGTGCAATGAGAAAGCGCCGGGTACGCGCATTTTCAAGCAGCCGGTACCAAGCACACGGGTGCAGCGCGGTTTTGGGGCGAGCCGGCTCCCTGCTCCGCGCTGTGTAATTTGCCTTTTTCTTTCACTCCACCGGCACGTTTCCGGGCAGCTCCCGCCGGGTCTGTTTGATGCGGGCCACCTCCCTACCTCAGCCGCTCGCCGTCCCGCACCCTCCCGAGCCAAGGGGGCGCCCAGCCCGGCGCTGGCGTGGAGCGGGCTCCGGCGCAGGGGCCGCCCCCGCCGCTTCCTCCGCCGCTGCTCCGCGGGCAGCCGCGCTCGGCGGGGCGGCGGGAGGCGGAGGAGGTGCCGCCGCCTTCCCGGGCCGGAGCGGGGCAGTGCGGTGCCTCCCTCCCTCCCTCCTTCCGCCTGCCTCCGCGCCGCCGGCGCCAGGGCTCCTTCTGCGGCGGCGGCCGGGACGCTGGGACGCCCAGGTAAGACAGAGCCGGGGCCGCCGAGCAGCGGGGCCGTCCCCGCAAGGCCACCGCGGGGGCCGGGCTGGGCGCGCCACCAGCCGGGGCCGCCCCGAGCGGGCAGCCCAGCCCGGGCCCCGCAGCATCGCCGGGCGGCGGCCGTTGTGCCCGGGCAGCGCGGCCCGGCGGCGGCTCGGAGCGCGCTCGGCGGCGGGAGGCGTGCGGTGCCGCGGGAGCGGGGGTGGCCCGGCCTCGACGGCCACGCGTCGCACGGGGCTGTAAGCGGGAGCTGTGACAAAAGGCGCGTTTTAAACCTCTGCTGAAATTATTTGCAATTTGTGCAATATGAGGGGTCGTAGCCCAGGCTGCCAAATCCATTTTAAACGTAACAGTTGCTGGGTATTTCCTCATTTGCTTGACTTCTCTGAGGCTTTCCTTATATCCATGTAACGGCTGGCCTTTACTAACACAGTTCCAGCTCTGGCACAGTTAGCCTGGTGTGTGACTTCGGCCACTGCAATAATTCCCCCTGCTTTCCGTCCCGCAGCGTGGTTATCCTTTCTCGGTGGTCAGTGCTGCGGTCCAGCCTGCCTGTGGCTCATGCATTGGGTGGCTGGATTTGCATGGTGCTTTTCCACAGGCTTCCTTTCTGCATCCCTCTGAGTTAGGACTGGTAATTACTTGAACTGTAAACGGAGCTTTTCAGTGTAGTCATGACCATGAGCCCTCTGCTTGGAATGACAGATGCGTACCTTACTGTGACAAACGCTGATCTGAAACAGTATTGTTTTATGAGTCAATTAAATGAGGCTGTAGCTTTTATAGATGGAAAACCTGACTGTAGCAGAAATGCAGACAGAAAGGTGCTTTGCGAGTACTTGCTTCTGGAGCATTTGTTTTCATTTTAGAGTAAATGTTGCTAATGCTTTATCCTGTCTTACTGTTGATAGAGCATGGCTGCAGGGTGAAGCAGCATTGTTTAATTTCTCATCAGCCCCCAGCAACTGGAAGACAGGCTGTTACTTAGAGCTGCTGTATAAATGTTTTGGGTATTTTGGGCCATCAGAATGGCACCCATACCAAGAGGCTCCCACTTACACTTGAGGGAGCACCCAGAGTGATTTTGGAGGTGCCTCTCTTTCCTTCCAGCACACCGGCTGTGCTGCTTGCATCGCACCACCTGTGCAGAGTTGGCCCTTTAGGTGCCTGGGTCCCACTTCACATGTGCAGCTCCGGTAGGTGGGGAGGCAGCTCCTGGGCAGGATGCTGCTTGTAGCCTTTTGGTGGCTATGGTTTGTAAGGGGGCTAGAGCAGGGAGGAGCCCGTTTGCTCTCAGACTCTCCTCTGACAGTCTTCGTATTTCTTTAGGTTTTATTTTGTGTTTTATTTATTGAGAAACTGTATCTTATGGGGAAATAATCACATTTGTGTCTGCATTTAGTCCTCAGTGAAAGGGTTCTTTACACATTCTGCTACATTTCTACATTAATTATGAATATTTTGAACAAAATGATTTCTATGTGAGATTGCCTGCTGAAACCACTGAAAACAGAGCAGTGTGGTTATATTTGGCACCTGGTTACGCACTCCTTTTTTTTAATGCGATAATCTCACGAGTGTGAAAATCAAAACCAAAGATTCGGAGTTCGCAGACTTAAAACATACTGCCAGTTAAACCTCTGTTTGAAGTCACTCTAGTTCTCAGCTGCCAGACCTGATTTTTATTAGCCCCTCAAAATTTATAGGAGTACCATCTTTTTTTTTTTTTAATGATGACGTAGAATTCTTAAAATCTTTTACATCTTTTAAAACCATTGATTGTGAGGCATGTACAATTATGTCCTAAGTTAAGTTACATTTTAATTCTTAGCTCTGGGCTCAGTATTGTGGATTTGGCATCGCAGTGTATCCAGTAACCTGGCTGACTGCCTACAATGGCTAAAAAGGGAGAAAAATGAATTAGAGCTGATAAAGCAGTATCAGCTCCATATTATTTCATCTTGCCCTGAAACAACATTGTATACAGAAATTCCGTGATAGTCTGGTATCCTGTAATTAAAATAACTGGGAAGTGGTTGCTTCTACAGAATTGCTTGGAAGCATCAAGAATAGTCTTCCCCTCCACCAAATGTAGGTGCAACCTGTTTTAGATTTAATTCCCTCTGTGTTGTGTTATGTACACATAAACTGGGTACACAAGATAAGCTGCAGAATGGTGTAAGTTTCATACAAATATCTGTATCTCAAATATGCAAAACATTTTCTGTTTCTTGGACAATAGAAGCGTGTGCTTCCGGCTGTCAATGCAAAGATCACGGAAAAAGTGTCTTTAGCCCCTGCTAACCATTGGCCTCTAAGATGTTTTTCTAGTTTTGCTGGTTTTGACTTTTGTCAGTAACCTATTACTTTTTCACTGTTGAACTTGGAACTGTGGTTTAAAAAAAGGCAAGTTTGTGTGTGCCAACGAATCAGTTGTAGCCATCTACAATGGCTCTCCTGCAGAAATAGGGGAAGAAAATACCAGTATAAAAATCAAAAGACATGGAACTCTGTATAATACTTGAACAGAGTGAAGTATGGAGAAGAAGGCCTGAGGTGGTGGGGTTGTTATATTTCAAGGAACTTACTTTTGAAGGACATCTGTCACATATTTTTAGATTTGTACTACAGATATTTTTATTTTTAGGTAAATGCATCTGTTTGTACAGATATACCAACACCTTGCCTAAAAAGTGACAGCAGTGGTCAGTCAGTTGTCGCACTGTGGAAGTTAGAGTGACGATGTTCATTAAATGACCTGCTGATACCCATAGCTTCCTCCCTTGTGTGAAACTCAAGGGAAGAACTCTCATTACACCGATTGTGGCATGACAGACCACCTCACTGCAGACATTGGCGCAATTTACCCTAATTCTCCTGGCCAGGGCCTCGTGCTAGCACTAGTCATTAGAGAGGTTACTGGGGCACAACTCTCCAGAAACCAGTGAAATTGCACCTGCCTTTTAACAAAAGGTCAGTCAGGTGTCAAGAAACGTATTTTTGTTAATGGAGGGTGTTACTTCTAAAGGCAAATCCCCAGTTTGCTCTGCTGGCCCTCAGGCAGAGGAGCATTCTGCTCTCCTGATTCTGGCCTGGTTTTCTAAGTGTGTTTTCTGAAGGAGAAAGCATTAGGAAAGGAAACAGTGTGTAGGTGAGGGAAGCCAGTGTTTGGGTGGACACATTATGTCTGTTGTGGCAGAAGAGGAAGTGGGGAGCAGAACCTTGTGATCGACCGCTGCCCCGTGGCCATTACAGCTCCGGCAGTTCTCAGTCATCCCCTGTCCCGGCTCAGCTGCACGGGCTGTGATTCAGAGTCAGGGAAAATACCATGTGAGGAAAAAAAGCCTTGAAAAACAGATAGACTTCCCTTTACGTGTAGGGAGATGAGTCTCATCATAGGAGATGCTTTGCAGGTGGGGGAGCAGGTTTTTACAATTTGTAGACACAGAGGTGGGATGGGGTAAGGAGAGGCCCATTCCTTGCAAGCACCATGAAGTGGCTGGTGTGTTCAAAGGGGATCATGAACTCTCTGGAAGAGTAGCAGAAGCCTCCTGGGAGTAGGTCAGTCCATCACAGGCAGGGTTTACCTGTCTTAGGAAGAATGACATCACCTAGGAGAAGTCTTTGGTTTTGACAATACACAAACATATAGGAGGAAAATTACATTGCTGAAAAGATGCGTCTTAGTTGAATGACTGTCCTGTATTCTGGGCAGTTCACTAAAGCTCGTGCCTAGCTTGGTGTGGTCCAGGCTTGGTACTGTGGGCAGGAGAGATGGTGTTCAGGAGCCTGCTGCAGAAAGATGAGTCGCTCTGGGGGAGCCTGAGCCTGTCTGTCAGCTGACGTATGTACGAGAGCTGTTTCCCATCTGCTGAGGGCAGCCACAGGACTCAGCTCGTGGTGACAGGAAGGAGAAGTGTTTGGCCACAATTGTAGCTGCAGCCCCTCTTCCAAGGTAAAGCAGCAGGCTGCAAACCGGGCTGCCCTGTTTCAGCTCGTCAGGTAAAAATCCTGTGTGACATTAAACAAATGCAGGAAAAAGAAAAAAAAAGTATTTCAGTGTGCTAAGGTGTCTGGGACCTGGGCGAATGCTTTCTTGGCACTCCTGCTTTTCCCCATTCATGTTTCTCTCTTATCAGAGGATGTATGAATGGGTACCACTTTGCTACATGTAGGGTATAACTTCATGTATGCTCAAGTAGGTCACAGCTGAGTTTCCTGTCAGGAGGGGTTTTGTTCAGCCCTGTGCTTATTACAAGCTGCGATCTGATTAAATTGTAAGAATGCTTTAGATCTAGACCTTGTTCCCACTTGAATGTGGGGCAGAAGAAACTGGCTTTGGGTGATATGGGAGGTGGGGTTCTTCCTTCTGAACCAGGGTCTGGGCAGGACACTGGGACCCTGCTCTGCTAGAGAGCATGCTGTCTGTCCCCTGTCATGTTAGACTGGGACCAATTCCTGACAATTTATGCCTGTTAAACAAAAAAAGGTCCTCCCCCCTTTTTTTTCCTCATCTCCAAAGAATAGCCACATAACTGGCCATCAGACCCAGATGATAACTACCCTTTAGTTTCAGCTGAACATAGTATCCGTTGTAATTCTGTCCGAGGCAGCCCTGTGCACAAGTCTTCTTGTCAGGTTCCCTCTGCTAGCCTACAGGGTAGGTGGGATAACCACAATACATCAAATTCTTAATGTATGCAGGGTTGCTGCTTGTCCTGTGAATTACAGGATGTCCTGTATCATGGGCTCAAGCTCTGTATCCTGGCAGAAAGAATAATTGTGTGGTTTCCCTGCCCTCCCCCCCCCCCCCCCCCTCGCAATTAGAAGCATCTCTTCCCAGCTGAAGCTGCAAACTGCAGCCATTCCCCATTGCCACAGTGGAAGGAGGAGAGAGGGGGCCTGCCCCACCTTGGGTTGGGTGACCCAGTTCAAGGGATGTGCTCTTAACGTGTAGAGTTGAGCTGAATGGACTGTTTTTTCTGTCCCATGGGAGGCCCTCTAAATGGGTAATCTTAAATATACTTTAGGAAGTGAAATTGCTACCTAAACTGTGTCCAGAAAAGATGCTTAAAATAACATTATTTTTTTTAGCATGAAGAAATCTAGCGCTCAGGTGTTGAGTAGGGGGTTCAAAACTGCTGGTGCAACTTCAATTCAGCTTGCTTGTGCATAATTTGTTTAAGATATGTTTAGTTATGTAGCCACATGTGGTTTTCTTTTCCCATCAGGCCACTGTTTCATTCAGACTGTGGCTGGTTGGGCTGTTTCGGTTTTATCATGGTAGGCTGTGAAGGACCAACTTGTCCTCAGCGCTGAAGGCTGGCACCAGGCTTGTGGCTGAGGGGACTTCTCGTTCATCCTCCGTGGTGCTTGAGTGGACCAGGTTCAGTTGGTGGGAGGAGGCATATTTACAGCTGCAGTTTTTCAGATGAACTGCGAGGGTCTGTTTTACGGCGGGGCAGCCTGGGAGAAGGACACAGTGAAAGGGTGTGGGGGCAGTGAGGGGTTGGCTGGAGGGCTGTGGTTCTGTCAGGGGCTGCAAGCGGCTCTTCCACCATCGCACCAGCTCTCTTTTCCCACCGAGACACTCTCTCAGACCATGAAGGGGATTACAGCTGTCTGATTAGAAACATGAAGTCATGGGCAAGCAGCAAAATTCCCTTGATTTTGTTAAGTTAGTTTTCTGGATCTCTTAAACTGAAACTAACTCTGAAAGTCAGTGTGAAGCAGGCATTCCCTGTGAAAACCTGAGACCTAGCCATAAAGGACTATCTTATCTTACATTTGCAGTGTCTTATCTTTAGTGCTTGTCATTTTGACCTCAATGAGACTGGATTGTGGCAGCCCAGCTTCTGGTGATGCCCCTTCTGTAGTATCCTTATGCCTCACCACAAGTAACCAGAGTGGTACTCACCACAAGGTACTACCGAGCATTAATGACTGTATTGCATGGTATCTCAGAGAGCGTAAGCTGAATGCTGTTCCTTAATGTGATAAATGTCTTGTGACACCTGACAAGTGCTGTTACTCCCTGTTTGGCTTGCAACGTTTGGAACAACACCCCATCAGCTGAGAACTGACATCAAGGAGAGCAGGCAAGCGGCTTAGCTAAAAATGCTCATTACCTTGCAGGAGTGAGAGGAAGGGGAAAATGCAAGACCTCGCACTGCCTCAGTTGCGTTTATTTTCAGGTTCAGTGGGAATTTTTTTTCCCTGAATTGTGTTTTGACACGAGTGAACCTACAGTCCTTTGGTGTTGCTTAGGCCGCACTGTATGTGAAGAAGTTCTTCAAGGTCACAGCCTGGATTTTCAGTCCTGTATGTGGAGAATTTATTAGTAAGCAACTGAAATGCAAGTAGAAGTTTAATGATTTAACAGAACTCTACAAATGATTTTAGGGTAGAACTCTGTGGGATCTGCTTCAATAACTTCAGGAAAATAGGTCTTGCTCATCCAAGTATCTCTCCAGAAAGTACCCAGCAACGTGGATTCTACTTGAAGAGGTTTTTGGGTTTTAATTTTTAATCCCTATAATAATATACATGTGGTTCAAGCACAGAGCAACACAGAAACTGAAAGGCTTTGTTAGCTGATTAAAGAAAATGAAAACTACTGTAGTACAATCCTTCAAGTAGAATGTCAGCTGGACATGCACGAAGCACGAGAATGTGAAATGTGGTCTGGTAGTGTTACTTCTATGATTTTGCGTGCAATCAAGTGGTAATTCTCTCACCAGGAGTTGTGTTGTCCCATCTCAGTGAAGTGAGGGTGTGGTAAGATGGGGAGGGAACTTTGATTTTCATTAATGTGAAATTTTGCTTGTAACCTATCCAACATAACAGGGTAATAGAGTCTGGAATCAGAAGATAAGAATGCTGAGCTTGCCAGCGCCACTGCTTTGGTGTGTGTAGCCCTGAACTGTCAGATGTGGGAGCAGCAGTATGAGATCCTGGGCTTAATGTGTAACAGTCATTCGTTTTGGGTTCAATCTCTTGTACTTGTTTCATAGTGGAGGCAATGTATCCTGGTGAAAACAATACAGGGGAAACCTGATAAACAGAAACTTGCGTTATTTTCTGTCCCCCACTTGCTGCCTTGGGTTTTTCCTCTTGCACAGAAGGCAGTTCTGATGCATAACTTTAGATTTATCAGCACTGTCTGTATGAGAGAGATTTGGGGCTAGTAGGTGCAAAAAAGCAAGTTATCAAATGTCCTTATAATACTACCTCATAATAAATACTTTGAGGGGAAATATACCCACTAGTCAACACATGAGTTGTGGCCAGTAGGTCATCATCTGAGTCAACTTCACAGCTTTGTCTTCAGGTGAAATTCCCTGGTTTATTATTATTGAAGTATTTCTTACTGTGTAGCTTCCACATAGTGTAGTGGGTGCTTGTTTCTGTCTCTATTTATATTTTTCTTATTAAAGGCTCTATTAATGAATATGTTTAAACAGAGTGTAGCTTCTGGTATATTTAATTTGAATTAAACAGTTTATAATGGGGGAAAAAAAGCTTGTTATGTAAATTTTTAGCATATATTGCTATCATCTTACCACATGCCATATGGTTACCTGAGCTATGTCTTTTGCATGCCTAATTTTGTTAAAAGTGTAATACTGATGTACAGATGTTGGAATTGCACCTGGTGGAGGATACAGGGCATGCAGGAGCCATGCCTAATCTCTTGCTCGCAAACCTGTTCAACTCTTGCTCAGATAACCTAACTAGTCAGTGTTCAGTATTACAGCTTGCTGCTAAGATGTTCTTCATAGACCACCTGAAAAGCAACCGAAAGTCTAACTAAAAAGAGGGTAAGTTTTTTATTAAGCTTATTATCTTTTTAGGCAGAGAACAGTTGGTTCTGTGCCTACAATGGGGCTGTTAACAGCTGTTCCTATGGAGTTAGGCATAAACTTGGCTCTCATCTACTCTGTATGAATGACCTAGAAGGATGGATGCTTGATAAAAGATACAAAGATTATTGTGATTGTAGTAATATGGAGAGTAGAGCGTAGTCTTCAGCAACCCAGGAAAAAGTAACAGCTTGTCCCTGGGGCTGGTTCAGGGCCATCTCATCTAGTTCTGCTAAGTTGTTGTTACGAAAGAAGAGCAACACAGCAGCCATCACTTCTCTATAACCTAACCTAGTGCTTATCTAGAGGTAGGTTTCTCTTCTGCAAGCCGTGTACCTAAGAGTCCCCCCAAATTCCTGAAAGCTGACTACTTTTTTCTTGCAAATTTCCCCTGACCTCAGGACTTCCTTGCAGCTCTTCCCAGCCGTATGCTTATTTTAAGATCATGTGGTCCTTAGCTGGAGGGTAGCTAACTTATTAGAGAAGAGTCTCTGAACTGGTTTTCCCACAAGCCATCCCCTTGAGGCTCAGGGATGCATGCACAGCTGTCATCTGTAGATACTAAAGCACCCAGCTTGGCTTTGATGTTGCAGGTGCTACAAGTGTTTACCCATTTTGGGAAATTATGCCGTTTCTATATAGCTGCAAATGAAGAATATCTTGGAGTGCTGCAGAAGGGGTAAAAGGATTTATACCTGAATTCTGATGACACAGTTCCATCTGACTAAAGAAAACCTGATGATTGAAATAAGAGAAATAATCTTAGAAGACAAACAGCTAAGGAGCTATAGCCTGCTATCAATTTGAGATAGTTTATCTGAAGAAGCAAAAAGTTCCTGTACATTTCTTGTGAATAAAACATAAGTGCAAAAAGCAGGTAAGAGGTTGCTAGGTAAATAGCTTGCTTCCCTAGCAATAAACAGTGAATATATAGTTGATGGTTGCAGGGTGTCTTAAAAGCAAATGCTGTTTTGATTCAGTTCAGTTTTGAGGAACTTCTCCAAATAAACTCATCTTACTAATTGTACTGCTGACTGGCAGATTGTGAGGGTGAACTGCTGCCTTTTTGAGTACTGTGAGGTCATTATACCTGGTCCAACAGGGCTCTGATGGACTACATAGTCTGAGCTTTTGTAACTCAAGGCTGGCTCTTGAAGGTGGGTTTCAAAGCCTGTGTATCCATATCACTGAACTTCCTGCAGGCATTGAGGAAATTATAGGTGCTGTGTGACCCACTGTGCTTCTACATATGCAAGGATAGCAGGTTGTTTAAGGGTAGCCTGGGACAGAGAGTGGTTGAGATGAAGTCATAATTGATGCCCGCTTTCTACTTAGTGTGGGATGTACCTACAGACCACTTCTATATACCTCTTGTAAGACATGGAAGGTGTATTTTTAATTCATAAAGCCTTTATCAAACTTAAAACCAATCCAGTTCATGGCATTCTTTGAAAATTCTTTGTCAACCCAGCGACGAGTGACTTAAGATGTTCATCCTTGAGCTTCTCTGCGTTTTTTTCCGTGGAGTTCAGGTGAGAGAAGCTAGCAATAAGTTGGCTAGGATGACAGGCAGGTGCAGCAGAATCCTCATCCAAATGAGTAGTTCCAGGTTAGCGTTTAGTACAAGTGTAGGGCAGTGCTGGTCCTGCTTTCCTGCCATCAGGGGCCAAGCCACGGTGTCTATGCCATATAGATGTACCAGTGGCACTTTGCCATGGCAGTCCTTTGGTGCAGAGAACAGCCAGCCTCCTTAGCAGTATTTCGGGTTTGCTTACTGCTGGCAAAGTATGTTCAAGCCAGAAAAGCTTTCCTTCAGCCACTGATTGGGTTTTCTTGGCAGCTTTTAAGATGATCACAAGTAATCATCTAGAAGGCTGGCTGTTGCTTTTGTGTGTTGAAATACTATTGTTGGTTCTAGCTCCAGAATGAATGGCCTTGGGACCAGAGGAGAGGTGGTGCTAGATGTCTAATAAGGTGGCTTATTTCTACCATTCTTCACTTCAGGAGGTATCTCAGCCCAATGGTACAAAACAAGGCTGTGATCATGTTCAGATGAGTGCAAAGTTAGGGTCATTGTATTGGTATCAGTTACTTGGCATGTATGCTGGCAGATCAGAAAGAGTTAACTTCAGTAGCTGGAGAACAAGTAGTTCTCTAACTTCAGTAGTCGGAGAACATGTAGTTGTTTAGGGGAAAAAGTTCATCTTGGAGTGTTTGGAAAGAGAAGTTACTGAGGAAGTATTAGTCATTCCCTGTGTATAAAGCAAGTCATAATTCATAGGTATTACAGTATTTTAGTTAGACCATGTCAAAAGAGCATCTTGAATGCTGAAATTATTTTTGGTATAATACATCACGTGCTCACCTGAGATTGTATAACATTTGGAAAAACAAATTCATATTGTGAAGAAAGTAAATTAAACTGACTCCTCTGGGGTAATTAAAAACCTCAGGAACTGTTGACCTCCTTTCTTTTTTAATTTTTTTTCCCCATAGATTTGATTTGCTTTTCTTAGTCTTGCAGTCTTGTGTACAATAGCAGTTGACCTTGTACTTGATGGTGAGCTTTAGGATTCCTAAGCAGAATTGAGTTCAGTCTCTCATTTCACAAAACATTTATTTTTCCAGCCCTCTAAATCTCTGGCTTCCTGGAGAAGTAGGAAAAGATTTTGCAAAACATCGCCCATTTCCTTTGCCAATCTCATCTTTGCCTGTTTCTTTAGTAAGTGGGTGTTACTGTTTCTCCTCCCTTCTTATCGGCAGGGGATTTTAGGAATAAAGCCTAAGACAACAGCTCCACTTTACCAAATCGCTGGTGGGGGACTGGTGGAGTAGCCTTGGTCTATGTAGAAGTGAAGCAGAGACTGTTCTGTGTGAGCCTCTGCTCCTCCAGAGCAGTACCTGGTTCGGGGATAGCTCTTCCATTTTCCTCTCTAACTTTACTTTGAAAATACTGGCTAGAACAAAGAGTACCGTTTCCTTTTGAAGGCACATAACACACATAAGGAGAACCAGTATACCACATACCTCCTCCCAGTTCAGACCCTGACCTTCCCTTTCTGTAGTGCTTTATCTTCTACCTCTTCTCTGTCAGCTGAAGGCCAGTTGTGTTTGTGCAAGTAAACCAAACTAATATCCGTCAGCAGACCTTTATGCTGCACAAGCAAATCCCTTTATGCTCTGCCTCATCTGGTCAGCTGCAGTCGAATTTTTCACAGCGCCCTGAAGTCCTGGTGATGGCACCACAGCACGGTAAGAGCTGCTGTATGACAGCAGACAATTAAGTTTTACACTTTTCACTGCACTTTATGTGGTAGTTAGGAATAAAAATATACCTGAGCAACAAAGTTCAGACCTGGGAAAAATCTTCTGTCTCCCTTCTAAGGGTTAATATCAAATGTCAGTGCATGAAAATAGTAGTTAGGCTTGGATTTGGTCCTTGTCTGAACAGCATGGATTAGGCATCGTGGAAATGACAAGTGCTGTACCAGGCAGCGTGTATAGTTAGCAACAGCATCCTCAGTCAGCTGTTTAAATTCATCACTGAGAATGCACTGCTGCCCTCATTCAAAAATCAGAAATCTACCCTCAAAAAGACGTCTTTAAGAAGAAAGTGAAGTTGCTTTTTTTTTTTTAATTGCCTTCTTTAATTTTAATCTTCCTTTAATTGAATCAAATGTATGATAATTAAATATAGTGTATTTTCTCACATGTGATTTTGCTGGCTGTTGCAGGAGGTTTTGTCAGAAGGCCCAGCTAGGGCTAAGTTCATCTTCTTTTAAGAGTTTGGTGTGCCTGTGTGCTAAGGCCACCAAATACAGAAAGCTCGTGCCTGGAAGCTGTGTGAATGCAGTAGACCCTGCTGCCAGGGTATTTCATTTGCCAGACTGCCTATGGCTTCTGCTGAGCCCGAACCCACAGGTCCTCAGAAAAGATCACTTCTGCTTGTGGATTTGAGATTGGGTTTCTTCTGTGGGAAGCACTGTTTGATTGTGGTAGGCTGCCTTGAAAGCTTTTCATAGTCTACAGCAAAAATAATGTGGTAAGTCTGGGTTCTGGAGTGGAAGTTAACAATAGCAGTTAATGCTAGCAGCATTATTATGGAAATAATATCAGCCATTAATTGCTGTATGTGGGTTGAGCAGAGGGTGATGCAGAGCCATATTATAGATGTGGTTACAGACCAATCTAATATTCTTTAGTCTAAAAAAACCTAGTCTGGTAGATTATTTGAGATCTTCTTACTGTTAAAAGTTTTCTCTGTGTGGTTTTGTATACATTTTTAATTAACTTTCCCATTAATATGATGAATTACAGCTACTGTCTATTTATACATATAAAGACCTCTTCCACCCAAAACATAAATCATCAGCTTTCCATGTCATGTTATTACTCTGTGTGAGAAAAAGTGGGTGGATGAAGGTAGGGGTTAAACTTTAATCTACAGAGATGATGGTGAAGAACAACGAAGACTTTTCACAAGCGTTGAACAAGCAGCAAAAACACAGGCTTGGAGATGTTACAGCTGTACCAATGTCACTTTGCAGGCAATAAATACAGTAGGGGAACAAGTTCATGTTCAGAAAGATTTGCAACTCTTGGGCAGTGGGTTTTGTGTCTCTTTAGTACAGAAATGAAGATGACTTTTTAGTCTTCAATGAAATTGTGAGATGAACTCATAATACCTTTTGACTAACAAAACAAACGTGGGAAGTTGGGGATAGCACACAAAGCAAGAGCTGAGTATCTTCTTTATCACCAATACAGTTTCTCGAGACAATACTGTTTCTTAAGACACGTTGAAAAGCTTTTTCTCTCTAGAAAGGATGGCTGAGTGTGCAGAAGATCAGTAGAAAACTTTTGGATTTTGCTACTTTAACTGATGTTTCAGAGTCTTTGTTTTGGTTTTTTTTTTTTGGGGTGTGTGTGTGTGCCTTGTCTTCCTGTGTCCCAAACTAGGTTTCAGCTTTATTTTCTTCCAGCAAAGTACATTACAAATGCTAAGAGGTTTTTGAGCCAAATCAACCGAAGGGCAAAATAGTCAGTGCAAGTTCATAGGTATTGCAGAGCTTTTGTGTGGAAGAAGTAAGAAAAGCTACAAATACTTAGCTCTAGAGGAATGAATAAAAATATAAAAAGTTGTTGAGGTAAGTGAAAATTGATAGGCCATCCTTTGTATGGTACCCCACAGTGTTGCTAACTCAAAGTTAGCAGTAAGCAATTTAAATAATAATAAAAAATATTGACATATCCATGTCTACATACCTTCTACATCATGCATGGTAATAATGTAATTTTTATTGCATCAAGCAGAGGTTCCTTTCCTAAATAATTTATTTGTGAGGGAATTGATGAAGCTGCACTATAAAGCTGTGAAAGGATAACAGTCATTGGAGCGTACTGCTTACAGGAGGTCACAATAAAGAGAAGAACCGAGTTTACAAATTATTTGGAGACATGCATGTGTTATTCTCCTAAATCTGAACTCATCATTGTAAGGGGGAAGAAACCCTTTTGCTGCTCTTACCATTTTCCCCAACCTGTTCTGTGCCCTTTGGCTCTACCTCTCTTGTGTGGTGGTTGAGTTGATGGTCTGCTTTGGTGTGATGAAGCACCTCAGTGCCAGCTGACCCTATCTAAGAAGGACTGTCACTTTCTCAGTGTTGATTTTCTTCACTTACCCCAGCTACCAAAGTTACAATGCTAGAAGGAAACAAATGCTTGTATTTTGTAAAACATAGCATGCCTGTTTTCAGAGGATGAAAGTTTTTCGGAAAACTTGTGCTGGTTGCAATGAAATACTCCTGCATGTGTACGTGAGTAGCTTTCAGTTGAACAAAGGGTATTTTGCAATGTCACATGTTCTCTCAGGCTCTCCAGTCAAAGAGTTGTCACTGAGTTACCCCTTAGCCTGTTTACTTGTTAACCTAAATTTAGTGCAGGCAATTATGATTTTTATTTTCACACGGTCCGATTACATGCAAGATCAGCCAGTGATTTTTTGGCAGACTTTCAGATGGAGACAAGGATTTTGCAAACCTTTGTGTTTAATTTTGAAATTTATTTGAAAGTAGCCCCCCAAAATGGCATTTCTGTCAGTTAAAAAAAACCAACAAACCAAACCAAAACCAAACCAAAACCTTACATATGAAAGAAATGGTGTCTGAGTCTGCTGTTTTAAAAAAGAAAAGAAAAAAAAAAGTGTGTGGGGGGAGAAAAAAGCAAATCCAAATATTTTTTACTTCTCCTTTTTCTGGCATATGGTATATTTCACATATACTTTAGCATAATCTGTCATAATTTTAAAATGGGAATTGAGGGAAAAAATACTGTAATGATATTTTTTTGTATTTGTATTTATGTGAAATTTACCATTTGAACAGGGATTAATATCAGTTGTCTTTTATTGGGTTGGCTTCTATTTTTTGGAGTTTGAATTTGCAACCTTAGGCGTGGGACAAAGACTTTTCTGCCATATGAAGCAGAACAACAGATTTTGCAATCCTTGCTTATATTGAGTAGTAATTATTCAAATAAGCCTGTGCTGGCTTCTCATGTAACTAACTATTCACATGTACTTGGTTTGTAGTTTCATGATAAAGCGACAGCAGCTTCAGCAGAAAAAAACCAGGGTAAGGAGTTCTCCTTTTCTTCCTTTTGCACTGTTTCCCCTCTCTACCCAGAGCTGCAGCATGCTGCCTGTTCACTTACCCACGGCAGGGACACGCTATGAACTTGATCAGCAAACTGATCTGAAATAATTAAAAAAAAAAGAGAAAAAATATTCTGGATGAGTTACAGATTTGAGTCAGAATTGAGTACCACCTGTGAACTTAAAATTGACATTTTCCTTTATTTTTTTAAATTGAATTAGTGAATTTGTATAGTTTTAATGTGCTGCACTAGGTGATAAGTTTCCAGTGTTAAATATGCAGACCTGGAATTGCGACCAGTCTGGATTGATGGGTCCGAATTCTGAAAAAGAGCAGTTGTGCTGAATGCATGAAACCCAAGTCAGAAAGCTGAGGATGCTGATTTCTTAGAGGGATTCTCTGTCTTGAATGGTAGCTCATCAGCTTAGCATTAAGGCTTTGCACTGAAGAACCCAAATTCCTAGGTAAATGATAACCATCGCTGAGGAAGGGTTGAAACTCAGAAAACAGAGTTCAAGCTTGATTTTTATTTTTGTTTTCAGTCACAGACAGATGTTTTTGGCTGGTGTTCATCTTATGAGTGTTGTGATATGTGTGTGTTTCAGAATGCCTTTTTTCTTATGAACCACTCTGTGACTATGTGTGATACAAAGCTTTGTGCTGTAAAAAGTGACAATTAATTAATGCATTTGAATCAGAAGCCTTGGTCAGCTGGGATGCGCTTTCTCTTCTTTACTCACTAGAACATCTACTGGGGCTTTCATTTGTTTATTCAACCATTTTAATGTTACATGTGCTTACCAACTGGCTTGTGGTGACTAATGATTTCAACACACACAATCCAGGAGCTGGGAGTGGGAACCAGGAGGTGTGTGGGTAGTGTTGCAACTGCTGGGGTTACCTCATCACTTAGTGCCTCAGTTTTCCCCAGTGAAAACCGGGAAAGGTAAGAAGCTCTGTCTTCATAAGAGCTTCATAAGAAGCTCTGTCTACAAGTAAAAACTTACTTTGTACGTCTTGATTAATATTGACTTGGCAGTTATCTTAACAGTTGTTTTCATTTGTTTTGAGGAAGGTGTGTGCTGACTTCAGGGACATACAGGTGAATATTTGTATAATGTGAAGATGCATAGTGCAAGTTGATGCAGACTTTTCCATACTTAAGGTTGAGAATATTTTCATGCTGTTAAAAAAAAAAAAAAGCTGAGAATCTGTAACTCTTTCTGATTTCAGTCATAATTCTGAGTAATCAGCATCTCTGCAAATTAGATCATATTTGTTGTCACGTAACTAAAGCTGGCAGGGAACAGGGCAAGTCCTTGGCAGGAGTGATACTGTGAGAAGTTTAGAGGGGTGTCAGTCCAAACTCCCACAGCTGTTTGTAACGAGATAACATGTTACGCAAACAGCTTCATGTCCTGAGGGATGGTCTGGGAACAGTGAATTATTTGGGGGCGAGAAGGGCACAAACTTTCTAAAACTGTACTGAAGAAAAAGTAGTGATGTATGGGTTTGATAAAAGGTACGGGTGGCTGTTACAGGTGCTTCTCAATAAAGTATTGCAATTTTGGAAAGGAACTTTCAGAATAATGGGTGAGGGTTCAGTTGTCCAGAGCCTTATTTATGGAAACAGAAATGTGGCTAGAGCCATTGGCTTGGAAAAAAACTGCAAACAGAACAGGTTTCTGTGACCAAATGCAGATTCAAAGGCTGATCTTATGACTTGGGAAACTGGTTCTAATCTGCAGAGATCTCCATAGCAGAGAGAATTCAGTGTAGCAACCAGCTGCAGGTGTTGACCAATTACATTACTGATGTTTTTATTTTTTAATGCTGTTTTTATCAAAAGGATTTTTGTTTTGTTTCTTGTATAATCTTTATGAGACTAAAGAAGGCTGGTAGTGAAACAAAACATTTTAGCATTATCAGTACTGAGATTTGAAATCATAGTTCATGTTGAATACTCCTTGTGTTCTCTAGTGTAGCGCTCCGAGGATCTCTGAGATCACAATTTCCAAGACAGGTAATAATTCTGTTTCCCTTAAGTGCCAACAAAGGATTTGTACTACAGAGAACAGAAGGGTTGTTTTGCGTGGGAGAACTTGTGATGGGAACCCTTACAGTTTTGTGTGCGTTAAGCTGGGCGGAATGCTAACACTGGCTTGTAATGCTTTGAAGAATGTTTGTATTTTCAGTTCATGGTAGTATCCTTCCTTCTGAAATTATCTTTAAGGTTGCCAATTTAGTTTTAGAAGAGCTATAAAACAGAATTGGCCAGCTTTAGTCATTAAAGGATGCACCCAATACAATTACTAATTAAAAAGATCTGTCTTCTTCCCAGGAACGCAATGTGACAGATGACCAACAAAATATATGCGTCTACATGCATCAGAGGTGGAGAAACAACAAAAAGAGATTATTCGTAATAATCACCACTTCCAATCCTATTATAGTCTTTTACTTATGCAGCCTAACCTGGTCTTATTTTGTAGTTCCATGTAAACCGCAGACTAATTTTTTTCTAGCGTATGCAGAGATACACCTTGAAGAGAAAGGGGTATTTTAAACTAGTGAACAACTACATCCAGCTGCGTGAAGTGGTAGGAGTGTGGGCTATGGGAGCTTCATTGGCCAAAACAAGGAGCGGAACGTGGTATTGGGACTAGACTGGAATGCAAAGGGTGTCATTTCATCTACTGTCACAACAAATAATGACATGTTTAGGCAGAAGCAAAAGGAGCGGCACTGAAGTCAATTTCTTTACCTTACAAAAGTAAAGTTTAAATAAAACTAATGTTTTGAGGAGGCCTGTGGCTCTTCAACCTTCTCTGCACAGTGCTGTGAAAAGCGCTATTTTGTTCATGCTGAAGTTACGTTGCCTGCAGACAAAAATGTACATACGTTTCCCTGGTGAATTTTGAAATACTCTAAGTAGTAAATAGGTGCATAAATTTAGCCCTGTGAGAAATGAGAAAAGCTTTGTGTGGTTTTTTGATATATTTTTTTTTTTTACTATGTTGGAGACAAGTTTCCTCCTGGTACAGAGCTCTGCAGTGATTATCCAGAGCTTCAGCTTGGGTTATCCCCCTGCCCCCTCCACAACAGACACTTGAGAAGATACTTGCAGTCGTGGTGCTTCAGCAGGTGCTGCTGTTCCTTCTTCAAGCCATGGCTTTGGCCTGCAGCCGTGTTGCTCTAGCCTGAGCTGTGGTCCAGGTCTGTGCCTGCAGCATGCCCTGGTTTCGGGCAGAAAGCTAGAAGGGGAAAGCTAAGGGGCGAGGGGAAAGGATTCTGGAACAGCTTCTGCACAACCTCTCCCACACCTTTCATTTCTGCCTCCGTGCCACCTCGTGTGTTAAGACTGTGCGGGCAGCCGTCTGTGCTGTGTGGTGAAACCCCCGGTTGGATCCCTTCCCCAGCCTGCGTCCCAGCCCAGCGGGAGGAACGCTGCACCCACACAAGGTAGTGGCACCCGAGCAGCTGAGGGAGGAGATCAGCTGTGTTTAGGCTGCCAGCATTGCAGAGAACAGAGAGATTGCCTGACAGGGTTGCTGGCAGGACGCTGGAGTCAGGTTTGCAAAGTAACTGTGGGTGTGTTCGTTTTTACGTACTCCGAAGTCTGTCCTACAGGTATCAGTCATGGTGTAAAACTTTAAAGCAGCTGGGTGTTACTGAGCATCCAAACCTGTCAGAAGTAAATTAGATTGTTGATGGTCAGCATAAAGTCTTTTCTAAACAGAAGGTGGAAGGCAGATACTTAGCACTTCATGAAAAGTAAGCTTTACTTCTTTGGTCTCAAATTGACATCTTCTAAAAGACCCTTTGTGTCTGAAAATTTTCAGTAATAGGACTGAATTTTCAAAATGTCTTTTACTGATCCACGTTCAGTTTTGTATACTGAACTTTTTTGCACATGGCATTTATATATGCACAGACCTTAGCAATTAAACCTGTGATACACATTAGGACTTTGTGGTGAAGAGTAGTTGTACACTGCTGTTTGCCTGGAGCACGTCTTGGACTTCTCACCCGTATTTTCTGTGATGTGGGCTGCAGTGCCGCTTGTTTCACCCCAGTCGGGTACTGCTTTCGGCTTCCTGGGAACGTGCCAGTGCAGCCCTCAGCTGAGCAAAGCCTGAACTTTCCTGTCTAATAATTAACTCTTGTAAACTTCCAGGTGATTGGGGAAAGCTCCAGCTTTCTGTGTATTCCCATAGTTTTGTTTATAAGTAGAAGGAGCTTTTTTACTACAGAAATCTCCAGCTCTGTGATCCTCCAAAGATACTGTAATGATTTATTCCTCTCGTCTTCACAGGAACTGATATTCAATGGCTAGAAACAGAACTGACAAGTGGCTGAAATGAATACGACTACTATACTACAAGAGATTTTGATTAAAAGATCACAGCAGAAGAAGAGGACTTCTCCCTTAAACTACAAAGAGAGGCTTTTTGTACTTACAAAATCTATGCTAACATATTACGAAGGTCGAGCAGAGGTAGGAGACACAGATTTATACTACAGAGTGCCTTTGTTCCTTTTTTGTTTTTGTATACTATTGGCTTTTTTCCTCCCGTACATCATAATGTCAGGAGTGGGTGGGGGGAATGGCCATGGGTGGCAATGAACATCTTACTTGTCTTATTTGTAAGGCAGATAAGTTTTCTATGCCTCTGTCAAAGTTAACTGGTTCTTAACCAGAGCAGTAGTACATAGCCAGAATGCCAGGAAATAAGTTAGAACAGCTTTTATAGCTGGTCGTCACAGCTAATTTCTTTCTCTCTCCAGAGAGATGAAAGATCACTGCTATTACAAAGTGGGGGAAAAGGCAGGATGTAGCTGCTTGTTTACTGTGAAGGCCATTACTTTCACACCGAGGAATTAACTGAATTTAAACAGGAGAAAGAGGATTTAATAGAAGCAGTGCATTGCAGAACAAGTTCACTAGAGATGAGATCCATTAGAGTGGATCATGTTACCTAGTGACTGAGATGAAGCAGGAAGCAGTTCATCTTCAGCAGCATGAGCAGCTCCCCTCCGTTACTGCTTTCTGTGTAAATTCACTTACACTTGAAGTCAATAGTGTGAACTAGGCAAATCCTCAGACCAGCATTTTTTTCAAATGAGCTCCAGACTCCCTTTCTTCAAGATCACCTGCCGCTGGAGTGCCCTGTTATACCTTTAGTGCTGGGGGTGAGATTTTTCGACTTAACTGAGGCTGCTTTCCAGATTTGTCACAATGCTGAAGGTGATTAAAATGGCTGCAGTAGCTAGCAGAGCGTGCTCTACACCCTGGGAAGCCATTCAACAAATAAAACTTAATAGAGACAACTCTGCAACCCCTTGTGTCAGCTGTCTTACCTCTGATGAAAGAACAGGAGAGCTGAGGCTTTTGCTAAGCATGTTTCTCTGTCAGACCTTGAGCTTGCAGCAGAATTGAGCTCATTTACCACGCTCTAAGACTGCAGCAGTCTGTTGTAGCTGCTGTTCTCTGTATATAGTTTGGATGTGGTCAAGGGATCACAAACAGGCTGAGGTTGGAATGCACCTCTGGAGGCCATCTGGTCCAAGCCCTGTGCTCAAGCAGTTGCCCGGGACTGTCTCCACAAGGTTTTTGAGTATCTCCAAGGATGGAGACTCTGCAGCCTTACTGGGTAACCTGTGCCAGTCACTCTCACAGTAAAGGTAAAAAAAAATAAAATAAATTTGGCACCACTGGAAAGGGCTTGGGTCTGTCCTCTTTGCACCCTTCCTTCAGGCATTTATACACATATGATATATACGTCTATGTGTGTGTGTTTAAAATAGATATAAGATCCCCGCCGTAGTTTCTCCAGTCTAAACAGTCCCAGCTCTCTTGGCCTTTCCTCATAGGAGAGAAGCTTCAGTCCCTTCATCATCCTTGTGGCCCTTTGCTGGACTTTCTCCATTATGTCCAGGTCTCTTGCCTACTGGGGAGCCCAGAACTCGACATAGTACTCCAGATGTGGCCTCACCTATGCGGAGTAGGAGGGAAGGAGCACCACTCAGCCTGCTGGCAATACTTCATCTAATACTGCCCGGGATGCCATTTGCCTTCTTTGCAAAACACTGGTTTGCAACCCAGTGTCCACCAGGAAACCCAGTCCCTTTTCTGCCCAGCTGCCTTCAGCTGGGTGGCCCCCAGCATATATTGATGCAGGGGATTGTTCCTTCTGAGCCACAGGACTCTGCACTTCTCCTGGAAGAAGTTTCACGATGTCCCTGTCAGCCCATATCTGCAGCCTGTTGAGGTCCCTCTGGATGGTAGCATGACCCTCTGGCCTATCAGCCACTCCTCCCGGTTTTGTGTTATCAGCAAACTTGCTGATAACTTGCTGCCCCTTCATCCAGGTTGGAGATGTTGAACAGGACTGGACCCAGTACTGACCCCTGGGGTACAGCACTAGTTACTGGCCTCCAGCTAGACTTTGTGCTACTGACAACCACCCTCTGCATCTGGCTGTTCAACCAGCTCTCAGGCCACCTCAGAATATGAATTTGTGTATTTTTGTTGACTCTGGATTTAAAATACGGAATTTTAGAATGCCTTTTTAATTTTCTATTTTAAATCCTGCTGCCTTGCCCCCCTCCCCCCAAATAAATAGGTGGAGCCTAAGAAGCACTCTGAAACATGTCTTGCATGCTTATCCTGTGCCAGCTTTCATTCAGGTCAAATAGAAATGTATCTAACAGGTTTTGCAGGTCTAATTGTCACCCTCTAAGAAGTTACTGCTTCCAGCTTTCCCCTTCTAGCTTTCCCCTTCCCCTCTAGGTTAATCTCCTCCAGCCAAAAAACCCTTCCAGGAGACTGACTGGTGCATCTGTCTGAGAGGGGGTTTAAACTCTGTTTTATTTGCAGTGAGATGGAGCAGGGCTGCCCGTAGTGCCCTCAGCTGGGGAGGCAGTAACTTCTTAAAATGCTCCAGCCTCAGATAAGGACAGTTGGGGTGAAAATATACATTACGCCTATGCTAGTCCAGCAGTGTGCTGCTGCAACAGGCAGGTTCATCTCATCGCTGTCCTGGCCTTGCAGGCTTCCCCCATCCATTTGAATTGGTCCAGGCTTGTGCTGGAATCCATACTGTTGTGAAAAAACTTGCTAATCGGCAGAAAGATATTTGATTCCATTTGTTGGTTTTTGTTTTGTTGTTGTTTTTTTCTGGACTGGTGTTCTGCTGGGTTAGCAAGTTGTGTTAGCTTGGTGCAGGATCTAACAAGCACCAGAAGCAGTGCCAGGTGGCGGAGGAGGACAGGATGCTCTGACTGTTGACTTCAACAGGTTGTTAGACTGGCTCAGCCATAACGTATAGCTTTCCAACCTCAACCCCTTTTCATTTTCACTGTTCCTCCCACTTTAGATTCTCTTAGCATTAATCAGCATTTTATTTTATTAACAGCATTGTCTGAAAATAATGAGCTCTGATCTTCGAGGGTCACACAATATTTTTGTCAGCAATACTCGGTCTCTATCTGAAAAAGAAAAAAAATACTGTGTGACTAAGATCAGTGATATGGTAGTTATTCCTTTGTTTCACTGAGCAACTGAAATGGAAAAAGTTTGGGGGGTTTATCAGTTGTTTGATTATTGTTTGGGTTTGGTTTTTTTAAGCCAGTGATGATGGCTATAAATTTGTATTTGCAGTAAGACAGTTGTATATTCTGACAGAAGTAGTTTGTATAAAAATATAAAAAAATATTATTAGAGATTGAAATAATTCTGGCCCTTCTGAATATTTGGAGGTTTATTACTGAAATAAATGTGACTACTGTGCATGATGGCTGAATTTAAAGATAAAACAGATGAAAGGATAGGTACCACTGATCTCATTTCAGGCTTCGCAATATTCAAAGTGCAGATTGGTAAGATAAGCATGGAAATCCTAAGCCAAGAGGATCCCACACCCTCATTTTAATCACATAACTGCAGTGGCAGCAGCCTGCCAAGGGTGTCTGAGTTCTGCTCCTCTACACAAGTATATGATTCCCAGTGTGGTCGTCGTCCAAGCTGAAGTCTTTTCTTGGTTGGTTTTTTTTTTCCATTTTAACTTCTATGGGAATTCAGTAGAGAGTTCAAGAAGAACCCAGGGTTTGTGGTCATGTGAATAATCATACCACTTCTTTTTTTAAAAACAAGCTTAAATTAAATCTCATTAACCAGATTAGTCAACACTTGATGCGTGGGCAAGTTGGGATTGTAAATAAGGAGACAGAATTAGATATCGGCATGTCTGGTGACAGAAGTGGAACATTTATGACAACAGAAAGCAGTCAACCATACCAAATGTTGTTCTTGTAAGTGCTGCTGAGAGATTTATTTGATGCTGTTCTGTGCAGCTGGTGGTGAAGGATCACTTGCTCTTTGGCCAGAAACTGCACATTATAGAAGTGCTCTTCTCTACTTTTTTCTTTCTTATGTCTTGACAAAGTGCCAAATACCTACTTGGAGCAATAAACAATTATTTCATAAGCATGACTACTAGCAACAGGGTAGAATCTTGTTTAAACTTGCTCATAACCTATTTAAACTTTTTCATACATGCTTTCAAGCAGCTTAGGCACCCTGTCATGGTACAAAGTGCCTACAGTGAAGCTGAAGCTGCAGAGCTGCCATGAGAAGGAGAAAGGTGGCTTCTGCACTTAGAAATATTGGTGAACTGTCAGTCATAGAGAAAGTGTGTGAACTATCTATGAAGCATAACTACAGAGTCAGTAAAGAGGCTGGATATCAGGGCTGGTTTCAAAGTACAGAAACTTGAGGAAGGAGAGTCCTGGCTTAGGTGCAAAGCTCTAAAATCATGAGTAATGTCATGGAAACTTATTCTGTGTAAGAAGCCATAGGACTTTGGTTTTTATGGCTTAACTTCTGGGCATTATGCTGTCTGGGTAAAAAAAAAAAAAAAAAAAGGAGATACCACCTTAAGGTTGGTTAAAAAGGTGGACATTAAAAAGCTTGGAAACAAAGATACATCAGGAACTGACTTGCCTTAAGCGTCATGGAGATGAATTTTTAATGTTAGAAAGTAGGAATATTCTGTTTAAGCTGGGTTAATGTAGGGTTCTGGTTTTGGCCTTTTTTTGGCATAAATTCTGTGAATTAGTAAGCGTAAATGTTGGGGAAATGCCATTATTACACCACTGTGCAGTATTGGGCTAATGATAGTTACAGACATATAAAAGGCAGAGCTAATGTTGTAACTTTTGTGACACCTTTAACTATTTATCAGCTGTCATTCTTGGAAAGAGAGTTTTCTGTCTTTTTTTCCTTAATGTTGCAAAAGTGGCTAATGAGATCAGAATGTAATGGATTCAATTTGTAATGAAGACAGAAATTCATTATAGCAAGAAATAACTGAATCGACCTCCAAGCATGGAGTTCTGATGATGAATGTACAAAAATAAGGAAGAAGTAAAAAATATCGCTATTCAAAGTATGGAGATGTACTATTAAAACTGAATATGCTATAGTCAGAAAGACTTAAGATATGTACAATGTTCTCAAATACACCTTGTAGACTTACTGAGCTAGCTTTAAACAGATTTATGTAGACAGTAGTAACTATGGTGGTTTGGAGGTGGGAGGTAGTAGGCATTTTTGCACTAACTGGCCCTTGGGCTTGAGGACTGCTGCTTTATGCTTACTGCTGTCAGCTGGAGTCATTGGTTGTAGCGTAACTCCTCCAGGTAACCTGGTTGTATAGTAAAGGCGTGTAGTGTTCTAGTGTGGAAGCACTAGTGTGAAGTATTTTGTTAGGAAATCTCTTTCCAGTTTTGTGTGGCTTGAAAGCTCAGCATACTATTTCAGGTATGCTGCTGTTGATTTTCCTGAACTATTTCTTCTAAGTAAACAGAAAAAATACTAGCCTGTAGGAAATTAATAAGCAAAGTAAAGCAATTTTGAAATAAACGTGCTTGTCTAAAAAGCAAATATTGAATGCATTCATTAAAAACAAACAAAAAAAAAACCAACCCAAAACATACCACACCAAACCACGAACTACCTCATTTGGAATGTTTTTTTTGTATTTTTGACCAGTGATAATTTAGTTAAAATTTTAGTGTGACTTTTTGTGAGTTGCTGATTTCATCTTGAAGGGTGTGCAGGTTTGAAATCAAAGGAGACATTTGTGGAAATAACTTCACAAATGAATGGCCCTAGATATGTTTGGCCATTTTCTGTCGAAAGTGGCTTCATATCTTGTATATTCAACTGTAAGTGCTCTGGAGTTTGTTTTCAAAGGTGCGATACATTTGCACTTGCAGCTGACTCTTTGGAAAATGAAGCCTTAGGGTTTACCTAGGAGTCTGCTTTATCACTGAAATTTGAAAAGTATCAGGAAATATCAGCTGAACAGTTGTAGTGGAAAGGAATACTCACTTTACGGCTCTACCAGTATGCCTGGTGGCTGGTGCCCCATACACTTCTTTGCAGGGTAGGTTATCGTTCCTCTTGGGTTAGACAACAGGACAGACCACACAAGGAATAGCGTTCAAGCTACTGCATCCATCAGGGTAGTTCACCAAGTACTCTTGGTTTATCCTCTTTCTCCCTGTGTGGCAGTAAGTTTTACTGCTGTGAATTCTTTCTCAGTGAATGGTTGGAAGATGTCTCTGAACTGGGAGAAGACACTAGGGCAGTCTGATGGCCCTGACTGGAGCAGGCTTACTGCAGCGTTACAGAATAGCCATGATAGCAGGTAGCATATACTTCACACAAATTTTAGCTAGTTTCATGCTAACAGAGCATCTCACTTGAACTAAAAGTGCAACAGACTAGAGGGTTTTGCCCTAAATGGCATTTTTGGCAAGGGAAGTTCTTTGAGATGAAGGCAAGATAATAAATGTAGGTGTTAAAGTATTTCTCATCATGGGAGTAGCTGAAAGGAGCTGGTTTGTGCAAGCAAGCTGTCCTGCTATTTTGTTGGTTTGAAAAATTTCACGTTGATGTTTCACATGAGTGCAGTGCTTCCACGAAGCTGGCACAGATTCGCTCATAATTTTATTATTTGTTACCAGTATGCAGACTGTTAATATCCTTACAGCTATTGGAGTTGTGGAGTGTTCCCTTTCACTGTGTATTTCTCTCTCTCTTAGCTTTCTTAGCAGTGACACTCTTTTACTCTTTACTTTGGAAGTGACCCTCTTTTAGTTTGAAAGTGTGCTGATGTGTGGTTTGGTTACTGTCTTCCCACGCATGGCGCGGTGTGCTTGCATTAACCTTTCCAGCCCACGGCAGCTTGTGCTGACCTTCAGTATGAAGCTGAGTATGAGCTTATGAATGTGAAATTGCTTTAAGCTTTAGCATCTTTATTGTTTGCTCACGTTCACTGTATGGGTTAGAGTTTTCAGTAGTAAATGGTTTATATTGGATTCTGCATTTTCAGAAAGTATATAGGGTAAGTCCTGGTCCTCATGGTTACCCTGCACGTGTTTGGGTGGGTGGGGGTCTGCGGTGTTAGGGGAGGACAAAACGGGGAGAGTCTGTGCTGCAACGCAGCAGTCTGAGCAGCTAACGCAGCTCCTCCATTAGCTGTGGAGGAGCTACACAGAGGGTGTTCGGGTAGGCTCAACACTTAACTATTTATTAGTATGCAGAAACCATTTTGGTTCTACAGAGAAGGCAAATAATAGCCCCGGTGGGAAAACATTTAGGAGTCTTCAGAAGGATGTTTCTGTGCAGTCAAGTAGAGAGAGGTTTTCTGATGAGCTCCTCTTGGGAGGTGCAGAGTGCCCTTGTCTTCACTGGCAGCAGTGGTATTTGCCATCAGGATCAGACTTGTGTGAAAACTGTCCTGCGTAAAGGGAACTGTTACAACTAACAAAAACCAGCCAGGATGTGAGTGAAAAAAACAGAATAAAAACTTCAACGTTCTTGGGAGTTGCTAATTTTGAGCCTCTTCCTAAAAAAAAAAATATTCTTCTGCAAGAGTTTTATTTGGCTCTTGTAATTTGAATAGAGAGGAGACAGAAGCTACTGAAATTACCATCATGATATTTTAAGGAAGGAAAAATAACTTTAAAGCTGCAGGTTTCAGGTTAAAGTTGTGTAGCTTCATTGCAACACTGATCTTGTGCAAATACTTCCTTTGGAGCATAACAACATTACAGAGTTCCAAATGACTGTGCCAGTTATTTTTCTTCTTTTAACAGAAGATTAACATGTATCAATTCTACTGTTGTTTATTCCTTATATAGTGCTTATCCTTCATTATTTTGACCTTTAATACCCTAATTTATATGGTTTCCTTAGTCATTGCGTAGGTGATTTAATTCTTTATATAAATGAAAAAAGCACAACTCGTTATTAAAATGCTTCTTATCACTGATGAGTCTTGGTTTTTGATGTAAGATAAATAGCTTCTGAGATGAGTAGATTGGCAGAGCTTTTTTTTTTTTTTTTTTTTTGTTGTGTTCCGAGTCATAGGTAGTAATGATGGAGCTTTCTTAAAATACTTGCAAGTCTGCACAATAACTTTATTCCATCTAGACCTGGAAGAGGACTGGGAGTTGACTGCTGTTTTCCCACTAGGAAACAGAAGTGGATATACACTTCCATGTGAATTGCATGAAGTCCGTAGTTGTGCTTACTGGGGACATACCTTCACAACTATGTATCAGAGAGGTTGTGGCTTTAGATCCGTTCAGCTCTTATTGCTTAGCAATTTTTAATGGAATTAAACAGAGTTTTTTCACAGTGCTGTCAGAAAAAGAATTAATCAAAATTTTTGAAGTGCAGTCAGGATACGTGGATTAAAACACACACACATGCTTTTATATATATTTTGATATAAATATATTTATATATATAAAATTAAAGATGTAATGATTAACTTGTAACAGTGATTTTCAGCATAAATGATATTGCTGAGCAAGTACAACAATGTTCTTATAAGTTATCCCACCTAAAATAATGCCTGTCACATCCATCTAGATAGAGAATATTGTGTTTGTATCTTTAAAAAAACTACAGAGTAAAAATACATGATGGAATAGAGGGCTTTTTGAACTTCTTCACAAGATCTATATATAAATGCAAACTCAGAATATGAGTAGACACCTTTTCTAATTGTGTAATACCTCTATAATGACTGGAACTATTGCTTCTACAGATTAGCAGCATTAGGAAAAGAATTAATTTTAACTTCTTTTCTTTGCACTTGATTACATGGAAATCAAGACAGAGAATTAGTAAATGACTTGGTGATCTGTAGACGAATGACCAAAGGATACTTTTCAGTTTATAGTTTGTCAAGCAAACTTAACAGACATCTTTGTTGATATAACAGTATCTGCATTGTTATTCCTATATACAGTTCTCTTTGCTCAGCTAGAGTAACGGAATTGTGAGAGATCCATCTCTGATGAAAAGGAGCAATATAGGAAGCGGAGTCTTGTTTCTAGTAAATACACAGATTTAAAAATTATACGAGCTGTGTTATATCAATATAACTATTTTGTGATAGCAGCTAGTCCCCCCCAACAGTAGTGAACACAGCAAAAACTCTGCTTCCGAGGAGCTGCTTATCAAAGCGTAAGATGTGCCAACGAGCGAGTAGAGACACAGTGCAAAGCATTAATGAGACATTACAGTAATCAGGAAAAGTTTTATTGCAACTTAGTTGCCCACACCTCTGCAGTATGGTAGCCTGGGAAAGAGGAGGATTGATCTACGGCTGTAGCTAGCCACTGCTCAGAGCAAATACAGTAAGGAATCAGTTAACTTTTAGGCAGATCAGACAGTAGGAATTAATTGGGCAAAATACAGCTGCACGTAAAGCTGGTCAGCATTTTGAGCTGTCAACATGATTGAAAGAGCAGAGCCTGTTCTACTGCAAAGGCCCCAGAAACCTTGTAGAAGGAGCAAAAACGAGCCAGGAGGAGAGCAGGTGAGAGAATCTGAGAAGAAAAATTGCACAGAGAGGGTCTGGATAGAACTTGTACTGGAAAGCATTAGGTGTTGGCATTAGGAACCATGAAGCTCCATCCTTCCTGGTCTGTTTGTTTGTGGTCCCCAGCCTGCCCCCATCCCCGTGCCAAGATTCAGGAAAATAACTTTGTAAAAATTTTTTGCTCGGAAGAAGAACTATCATATTATTGATGATCCAGAAGACCCTAAATACTGGCTGAAAACCCAAGAGAAAATAGATAACAGTAGGCACAGCTGGGGATACTTTAAGCAGGCACAACTGCAAGCTGTTCAAATTGGAGAAATAAAGCTATTCATGCGAATAGAGGCAGCGTAACAGATGTATGGGGATGCTCACTTGAAAAGAGCAAGTAATAAAAAAACTTAAGTTGTAAAAGAAGTTGGCTATGTTGCAGTAATGATTCCCTGTTCTCTGTAACATCTACCAAAAGTCTGATACAAAATGAGGATCTGTAGTACTTGTGTTTCTAGAAGAATTTTGATGATTGCGAGATTGAACAAGTTAGACATAGCTGAAGTTAAAAAGTGAAGGTTGTAGTTGCTGAGACACTGACAAGGCATGGATGAGAATATTTACCTTATGACTAGGCAGGAGTGGATGAGCCTTAAAGGTGTTAAGAAGGAAGAGCTGGAAGAGAAATGAGACTCTGGAAGGCTGGAGAAGGCTTAGTTCTAGGAGCGCAGAGGAGAAGCTGAGAAACTGTAAGCCACGGAGACCATTTCCAGAAAAGTGCTAGAAAAACCAGACTTGTTGAAAGTACCTGGATGATGTCAAAACGGCAAGATTTGACAAGAACCAAAAGAGGAAAAAAAAAATAAATCTCAGACTTATCTATATTCTTTCTGCCACGGGATAACAAGTCTTGTGGTCAGCAGAGAAGTAGCAGATACTCTGTGTGTTTTCATTCCAGTAAGGGGTTTTTGACACTGCTGTATGAGACACTTTCAAATGTCAGCATTAGCAATGACCTATATAAACCTCTTGTAAATCTGATTGCAGAACACGTGGGAAACGGGTACAGTGTTCAGTAGGCATCGGTGGTTTGTTTTCAGGTTGACAGACTGTCTTGAATGGGGTGTTCTGTCCTGTATTTCAGTATTTTCACTAGTGACACTGTTGCTGAAATAGAAGCTTGTTGAGTTCTCAGGTGACATAAAACTTGAAGGAGCTGCAAGCATTTCAGAAAGCAAGTCTAGAAATCAAAGTGTTCAATTTTGGATTAGGTGTGTGGTGGGTTACTTTCTGGTTTGTTTTTTTTTTTTTTATTTTGTAGAATGTGGCACAGTGGGGACAAGTGCAAAAGGTAAAAGTTTGGACAGGAATGCTGAAATGTTCAAATACAAAATGGGAGTAGTTAAGTGTCAGGCTGTCCCCAGCAGGACCCTGGTGACAGGATAGTGAATCATAAGCACAATATGCATCAATGATACCTCGTTACTGTGAAAAAGGCAAATGTTACACTGGGATGAAAAAACAGGACTGAATCCCTACAATCTGATGATAAGGCATCAGCTGCAGTCCTGTTTGGGGCAGTAAGTTTAAAGGAAGATGTGGACCTGCCGGTGAGATTCAGGGCAGGAACAGCAGGAGGGATGAGGTTCCCAAAAGCCTGGACTGTGATGAAGGGTTGGTGGAGCAGCAAGTGTTTAAAGTGGAGAGGTGGTCTGTTGATGGACAGGAATCTTGATAGACAAAAAAATCCCTCAGGTCTGTAGGTCATCTGAACTCCATCATCTGAACCTTGAAAGAGTAGGTAGAGCAGCTGGTGCCCTGGCTAGGTGACTTCTCAGGGCCTGTCCTGGGGCTTTGGTCACTCATGTGTGGTACCCGTGGACTTGGGCTGTCCTCCCTTCTTGGCCCAAGCTGTCAGAGTCTAGTGTTCAGACAGCATGGAGGCTGTTAGAGGGGTAGCTGAATGCAGGGTGTCACTCACCCCGCAGAGTGATGGCCCTGAGAGGGGAGAAAACAGGGCAGAAATGCTGCAGCTGGCTGGGTTGGCCAGGCTCAGAGCAATGTGAGGACTTCATAGTAAACTAGGAAGAGAAGATCTATCTGAAAGAACCTGGAGCTGTGTGCTAGTTACTGTGAAGGCTGAAAGATTGTAGGTGGTTTAGGGCCTGATATGGATGGAGGCCTGGCTGATTTTTATTTTCTGTCCTTTACACTTATTTATATTGCTGCCTTCTGTGATTGCAGCAGTGTGTCAGAACTGTAATTGTGTGCATTTGACTGCTTCTCCATTGCAGGAGAAGAGTAAATTACAGATAACGCATTGTAGTCATGGTTAGGAGGTAGCATCAGTGCTACTATGGAGAATTTATTTTTGTGCTTTTCAGTGTCTCCAGTGTTGGTGGTTGACATCTGCTAAGCAGCCAGGCCATGGTAAAGGACTCTTGGTTTCCTATTTTGCAGTATCCCGTGCTTCTTATCACTAAATGTCAATACTATTGGGAAGAAAACCCACAAAGAACCCCCAAAACAAAAACAAACAAACAAAAACCCCCACGCCCTAAAAAAAACAGCTACCCACCCACCCAACCAAAAAATTAAAACACCCCCACATTTGGCTCTGGAGTGTATCCTATCTATGTCTGCAGGGGCTGTAGGGTTAGCCAGGCTTTTCTGAGATTTTGTAACGTAAAAGGAGATGTCCATAATGCTGAGACCTTCTGTACTTGTGAGGATGCAAGTTCAATGGGTCACATGCTGATGAGTTCAGGATTTCCTACATGGGGATAAGCATGGGATAAAGAAATGGTATGAACAACAAAGAGAGAGACAGCATGGGTGAGAAAACCTGGCTATTTCTTGACAGCTGGACTGGCTTCTGCGCGCTTTCATTGAGGTTTTTTCCAAATGGAATGTCCTGTGTATTGTTTAACACCCAACCCCACTTTTCTGAGGGTAAGCAGCACGGTATCTTTGCCAGCGAAGAGGTAATACACTGAAGAAACATTTTTATCTGGTAGTTGGAATGTGGGCTTCTTAAGCTGTAAAGCTACTATATTCAGCTGAGGAGTAATTCCAAGTGTACAGAGCATGAGCTGTTTGATTGTATACCTACCTAACACTTAGATATTTCTTGTCCTCCTGTGTCCTAAGATTACTTTTTAAAAGGAATCGTGTAATCCTACATTTGTTCCATATCTGACAATGTAGGTCTACTATTATAACTTCTTGATATTAGTGCCCTATATGTTAAATAATAGGAATAGCTTATTCTTTTTGCATTGCATGGTAACAAGAATTATTGCTTGGACTGGCTATCCTCATTGTGTGCAGGGAGCAGGGTTTCTAAAACTGTAAATTAAGTTTTTGAAGCATAGGCAAATATGAAGCACATGGCATTTTGCATTTTGAGAAGCCTTCTATAGTAGTTTCTGTGTAATCACTTCCCTTTTGTTGTTTTCAGCAAGTAGATACGTTTGTTTTTTTCTTAAAAAAAACCTTTAGTGTGACTTTGAAGCACATATTTTTATCTATTTGTTGTCCTTATTGGGTTATAGTATTTATATACCTTTATTATTGTTCTAACCATGTTTCCTTCTATAGGCCTCCCTCTAGAGGCGTATGTCTATCTTCAGAAAAGGAGTGGGCTGGCTTTGATAGGTCCCCTGGGTTCATTGGCCTGTGATACTTTATTTTTTCCCCCCTAAATCCTCTGAGAATATTTTTGTCCAGTTCAGACAGCATGCATGAGTGTGCTGGTGAAATTCAGCTGTTTCTACAGTGACTCTAACCTGTTTTTTTCTGCTATGTTAGCCATCTTCCACCTCCAGAAACAACAGTGAAAAAATTCCTCTGCCTCCTATGGCTTGACATTGCATAATTAGTCATTGTACTAATTTTGCCTCTTGTCCGTTAGAAAGAGTTGATCAGGGTGGATTTCTCATGGCTGGCTCATGCCTGCACCTCTGCTTCCCAACTGCTTCAGGGCTTGAGCTGTCTTGATTCTGCATTTCCCATTTGCCCTATGCCTGGGTCTAGAGCAAGCCATTTGGCTTCTAGAATAAATGCAACGCAATGGTGGTGTGCAAGATGTCCTGTTATAGAGGGAAACCATTTCAGTAAGGAGAAGAGAGGAATTGCCATGGTCTTTTTAGCATTTCTCTTGAGTCATTCCTTCCTGTTCCTGTGCCCCATGGTTTAATAGTGAGAAATGCTGAGGTGAAACACAGCTGCACGCTTGGCAATTTGAAGGCTGCTGGCCATTAATAACTGTCACTTCTGATGCAATCTGAAACATGTCTGGAGCAGTACGCTCGTATTTAATTTCATATCTGTAAGTTGTTGGGGTTTCAGTTTTTTAAAATCTGTGAAGTATGTAAAAATAGAAGAATCTTCTCTGATGTTAGGTGTAATTTGCTGCATTGAGTTGTAAGGCAGGTCACATGTAAGTTGGCTTAATTTAGCATCTCATGGTGAAGCAAACTGAGCCACCTTAAATGATGGAAGTGTACAAAGGGACAACTTAGGAAATGAAATTATCAGAATCATGTGCTGTGTATCAGGAGGTTTGTTTTATTTTTCCCCCCAAATTTTTGTTGATTATCTTGTTGGGTTCCTGTTCTTTGTCCTTCTGACAGGTGTATTCTCCTTTTGGGTGAGCACTCACTGGATGCCAGAATTGGCATGAAAATCACTTGAGTCCTGGAGGAGAGAAAGTTATAAAGCATGTTCCTCTAAGGAATCGCTGTCATTCCAGATTAAAAAAACAACACCCAATGCATACAATCTGTCTGTCCCACAGCCTCCGTTAACCAGCAGATAGGATCCCAACAGTGTAAGAGTACCCCACTGGATGCAGAAAGCTAGATGGATAAGCTACAGAAGTGGCAAGTGTTTCTTCATTGTATGTTGCTGTGCAGGTAGAACGATCTGGAGCGGTATCTCCAACACAGTTACATGAAGCGTTGAATTCTGTGCTTCATGGAAAAGTGCATCTCATTTAGGTCCCCCTGTTCTGCCTTGGCTAATCTGGCAGTCCTGAAGCTACCAGGTCTGCCACATGGCGACAAGGAGAGGGAGATGTAATACTTGCTGCTGTACCAATTGGCATTTGCTTGCATGTATGTTTTAGTTTAGGCAGTTGGTGTTCAAGGAAGGGGGATACCATGAAATAAGCAGAAGACTTAAAATCACTTTTTGATCAAAAAATCCAAGGTTGCATGCTTGTTGCAAATTATTTTTCAGCATAATGTGATATAGTTTTGTATTATAGCTCGTGCTATGTTTATGATTTGGCTTTTTTTTAATGGTTCATAAAAATGCCTATTCCCCCCCCCCCCCCCCCCCCCCCAGTTTTAAAAAGCCCTTTATTGAGGCTTCTTTTTAGGGGGGACGGTTGGGTTTTCTGGTGTTAAGTAACAGTTACAGCTTTATCTGTGCTTAGTTCCTGTCATTCTTCCTGGTGCTGACCATGACCATGCATGTTTTCTCTGCCTGTTTTCCTCATAACAATGTACATAAGAGATAGAGCGCTAAATGTATTTTAAATGCCAGTGAAACTTTGGTGTTTTCCCTGGGTAGTAACTATTGTGTTGCCAGGGTGGTGGAATTATGACAGCTGTATATGAAGTTGCTATTTGCTTCTGTTTAGAAGACTGTTTTTGGTTGCTTATGATTGTGCCAGACTTCTGCTATTTGGGCTGAAATTTCCATCCTCAGGAGAGGAGGGCAGCTAAGTAAAGATTTGGAATATCTCAGATAATTCAGTAATTACCAATTATTTCCACGTTGTGTGAACAGTGTCCATCTTTCATAAGCTGTGCTCTGGACTGGCTGTCAGTTGTGCTTGGCAGGTCAGAATTTTTGATGTGCTTTAATTCAGGACCAGTGATGAGGAGCTGCTCATTCCAGTAGAAACTTCTCCTCCTATTAGAGACTCAGTTCTCTCAAAAGTGAGAGGTGGCCCCATGCAGTTTGTGTAGATTTGTGATCGTTCTACTCTCAGAAGTGTATTGTTCAGGTGATTCCCCTTGTCACGTAGTAGGGCACGTCGTAAATTTTTGTGCTGGGCTTTTGTTTTTTCTGCTTCAGGGAAGGGAAGATGGTTTTGACCAACTCCTTCAGAAACAGCCACCTTAAAAAGGTCTGCTTGTGTGCAGGCTTCACTGTGATTACCTGTTGCTTTTACATGTAGACTAAAGCCCAGTACATGCTACCTCCTGTTACCGGCGGTTCTTCCAAGGAGCTTCCTCTCTGGAGTGTTGATCTACGCTGTATTTCCATGCGTTGTTACTTTGGGCAGCATCTGCTGTGCACCATTGGAAGTCCTTGCCGCCTTTAAAATCTTCATAATTATTAATTTAGAAAAGCCAGATCTTCCCAGATGTCTGTGCTGCTTCTTGACCGTGTTTCTTCTGGCATTCTGCTGGCCTTGGTCAAAGAAGTTCCTTCAGCACAGATCCTAGCTTGGCCCAGGGGTGGGTTTTACCCCCATTTTCTGCTTTTTGCCTCAGTAGGAACATGTGTTGCCTGTGCACATCCCAGTTTCTCTGGAAACTTGGTGAAACATGGCAGCAGCCACAAAATGGTGAGAGCACTTCAGCAACAGAGCGAGGCAGCAGATGGGATGATGTGTTGGCACACATTTTCCTGACCAGTTTTAATCAAGATTTTAAAATCAGCAAGGGGGAAACCTTCCTTCATCTGTACTCAAGTTATTTTTTGTAGAGAGGAATAGATTACACCTACAATTACAACTGGTTGGAAACTTTATACAGAAAGAAGTGATACTCTTTACTAAGCAATTTTACTGTACTCTGTGCACTTTCACCAGTGTAGATCTTCATACCATTTCTCTCTCATTTTTCAAATTACTTCTGCAGCTAAAGCAGCATCAGTATCATAAGTGGAAAAGAAAGCAAGAAGTCTCTCTGGGAAAAAAAATTAGATAAATCGGTTATATTTTACATGTTTTTTCTTTTCTCTTCTAGAAGAAGTACAGAAAAGGATCTGTGGATATTTCAAAGATTAAATGTGTAGAAGTTGTAAAAAGTGATGGTATTATTCCCTGTCAAAATAAATATCCATTTCAGGTATGTTCCTTTTATATAAAATATATAAATTACAGTGTTCTTCTTGAGGGTGCCAAGCCATCTGGATGTAACTTGCTTGAAATTACTTTTGCTTCTAAATACTCAGCCCCTTCTTCGGCTCTCTGGGGCTGTGTGGGAGGTGGTTCAGGATCAGTGATTAAAACCCATCCCCAGCAAGCTCTGCTTCCCTGCAGTCCCTTCTTGGGAAGTTGTGCCTCATACACTTGGTCTTTTTGTTTACCCCACTCTCTCTGCTTGGGTTTTGACTGGAAAGTGCTTTGTCCCCTGTTCTTCCCCCGGAATGGGTTAGCTGGCAGCCCATTTTCCCCTGTCTTCATTCTTTCACATTAAAATGAATTACCATTAAATTATATAGGAATAAGAAAATAGAGGTAAAACTTGCATTTTATTCCATTGTGAGCTGAATGGAAATAAACACAGAAAACCAAGTGCTTAAAGGGGAAAAAGAAAAATATGGGGATTCAGATCCTGTGCCTGCTTACAATAGAGGGAATGGCTGGAGTGAGGGTGAATTCCATTGCTGGAGGGGGGACTGACCGCTTTCTCCCAGGGCAATACTTGTTTTGTGCCAATGCAAGTGCTGAAGAAAAGGAAGGCAAGAATCACCCCACAGCAGTACAGAATCACAAGGAGTTCTGAAATGGCCAGGAACAGAGGATGTCTGATTATGGAATAATGTTAGCAATTAGATTTAACTGTTTTTAGAAAATACAGTGAAGAATGAGCAAATGAAGCAAAAATTTTAAGGAATGCTCTCGAGATAATATACTGTTATAAAATTCTTCTTTATTCTCATTAAAGCATCATATACAAAGAGTAAACGCTAATAACCTTTTCCCAGTTTCTACACTTTGTGCCCGAGTACACTAATGCAACAGTCATTTGTCTTGTTCTGTTTCCTGAGGAATAAATAAATGAATACTACCAGGTGAATGTATTTTGATTATTTCTTTTCCCTCCTCCAGGTTGTATATGATGCTAATACTCTTTATATTTTTGCACCAAGCGCACAAAGCCGGGATCAGTGGGTGAGGAATCTGAAAGAAGGTAATGGAAACTGCTCATACTTAAAATCTGACATACGTAGATACCTTCAGTTGAGCTGTCTGGCTGGGTTGGAGTTAACTTGGCACTTGGTTTTGGATTTGTGGCCAAAACAGTGTTTTAGCTGCTGTTGAGCAGTGCTTGCACAGTGTGGAGGCTTTGCCTTTTTCTCCCTCTGCTGCTGCAGCGAGTAGGCTTGGGGTGGGCAAGAGGCTGGGAGGTGACACAGCCAGGACACCAGATCTGGACTGACCAGAGGGATATTCCAGGCCATATAATGTTGTGCTCAGCAATAGAAGCTGGGGTAGGGGAAGATGGGGGTTGGGTTTTTCGGGTTTCACATTGGCCGTTGCTCAGAGACTGGCTGGACATTGGTCTGTGTGCGGGAGATGGTGAGCCATTGCCTTTACATAGCTTCTGACTTTTTCTTACTTTTGGTTGTTAAATGGTCTTTATCTCAAGCCACAGATTTTTTCCTTTTGGCCTTTCTGTTCTCTCCCCGATCCCGCTGGGTGCGGGGAGTAGGCAAGTGGCTGTGTGGGTGCTTAGCTGCTCACCGATGTCAAGCCACAGCAAGCTAGAAAAATAAAATGTTTCTGTTGCATATATCCACTGATTTTTATTTTTTTATTGGGCTAGCTCATCGTTTGCATACACAATGTGATAACAGGTACTGAGACTATCAAACACTCAGAATGATTTTATTTGATTTGGGAAGTCCAGCTGCAATTAGAATCTGACCGTATGCTTTTGCACGTGTAAATCATTAAAAAGCTTATCCAAGCTAGTTAATGGCATCACTGAAAAGTTTTGTTTGAGTGTAGCTAGGCAACATTGGGGGCCTTAAATGGATGTAAAACAACAGGAGGCATCTGCACTGAGATGCAGTCTGATTAATGCTATCATGATGAGTAAAGAGGTTTGTGGTTGCTGGTTTTTTTTTTTTTTCTTTTCTCCCTGTCCCCCGTCCCCCACCAAAAAAAAAACCACCAAAAAAAAAGCAGCCTTTTAATGCTTTCTGCCACCATCAAATGCTCACATTAGTTGCATATGCTCTGTAAAGTAATAAGAAATAATTTCTGAGGTGGGGACCACAAGGCAAGGAATAACCTCTGAAACTCAGCAAGCCCACGGGATGGGAGTGAGGAGCCTTTCGGACCAAACACAGGCACTGTGCCGTGGAATAGCCATAGATGTCAGCTATCTTTCTCTGCAGAATGCTATTTCTTGAGGAGATTGAGTCACTTGCAGCAGTAATAATAAAAGGGGCAGATAGATCCCCCAGGGCCATCACAGCTGTGTGACTGATTTGCACAGTCAGGGGTGCAGGTGGGTACCTGGGTCTCGGTTGGTGTATGCATCAAGCGCCGGGTGGGGTGGCTGGTTTGGGCAGGGAGTATAGCACTCTCTTCTGGAATAAAGTCATGTGTGAGCCTAAAAACATCCTCTACTATCATTGCATCACCTCCCTGTAAATGTGCAAGAAAGTCCTTGAGAGAAGCAATGCTAAAGTAAGGGCAAGTGAAGATTATGCCTCATGTCAAAGATACTGTAATGTTTGTTTAAAATGGCCCTCTTGCAGGTATCTTCTTTCGTATCTTTCAGTATATGCTTGTGTATATTCAATATGTAGTCAATATATTCTTCTTGTAGGAATAAAAACCAACAGCAATATAATGGTGAAATATCATCCTAAATTCTGGACAGAGGGAATTTATCAGTGCTGCAGACAGACAGAAAAATTAGCACCTGGCTGTGAAAAATACAATCTTTTTGAAAACAGTAAGTGCATATGTCTTTCATTTGAAGTTGTTTTGGTGTATTTTTCTGCTTGTTTTAAGTCATCCTGCCATCAGACCTGAATGCCCTAGGTATTGGGCAAATTTATAGAGCAGAGTGAAGCATTTATACTGTGCCTAAAGTAAATCAAAATGTTTGTTTCTTTTCCAAATATTTTGTTAAAAATATAAAAGCCAGTAAATGTCCTTGCAAAAGAACATTTAGGAAAAGCTGAAAAGAATCATTGAGGTTGCTGAATTTCACTTGGTTTGTTTTTGCCATCTGAAACTTATTTGACCAAGTGTTTACCTCAGACTGAGGATAAAACCTGATGGTGAAAAAGATTCAGCTAGAAATACCTGTTAGCTCTTCAGTTTTAATTACTAACTTCTACATACCTGTGTAAAAAAATAATAGCTGTGTTGCATTCAGTTTTATTATACCAATGTAAAAGTATGCAGGAAGGCTTAATGTATTTTTACAGACGCAGGTCTGAATTTTCACAGAGGTTTGTAAAGGTCCGTACGCTGAGCCTGGATGAATCCTGACTTCTGTAGGCATGTGCATCTTCCAGCAGCCAGACTGCAGGTTCTGTTTGTTCAGCAATCTGCTGTAGCATACAAAGGTGTGCCAGTGTGACCCCTCACTGCATGATTGTCCTACATAAGGATACAGTCATTGATTTTAGGAAAATTTCGTAGCCGGAAAAGAAAATGAGTCATTGCTTACCTCCCAGTGAAATCAGTGGTGCCCAGCTCATGTCCTGTGTCAGCACCTTAAATGGCAGTGGAGGGGACCCGTGGACTTGGTTGCATTAAAAAAACTTGAAGAATAAACAGTGGCTTGTGGCCAGCCGTATCCGGCAAGATGTAAAATTTGATATATAGCTCAACCTTTTAAGTGCGAGGGGGAAAAACAGCACAGGAGAAAAATATTTTTCAATCTGAGAGAAATAATAAAAAATGCATACAACTTTTATGCCTGATTTAGTGAAGCAAGGGTCAGGGGGAGTATTACTTTTTTAGAAAAGCAGATGTTAATAGGAACAGACCTTTAAATTATCATGGTGACAAGAACACTGCTTCCTTTTCGTATACCTTTTTTTAACGCTATCCCTTTTATATTTCTCATATATTTCTGCATCTGAGGACTGGTTCAGGGATCTCTGTGTGGCATGCTCTGATGTGGCACAGACATTGCCAAATCTGTGGTGAAAATAGCTTGCTGGTTGATTTAGGATGTTTTTGCAAGAATATTTAATCAACGTTCTCCTAATGCTTAATTAGAGCTGTCTTTGCTTTCTGACTTAGTAAGCTATCCTGAAGGCTAGTTAAGATGTTAAAATCTTATGTGAAATTTAAACCTTTTATTTAGTTTTTAGATTTGTAGCCAAATAGACACAGATCCTTTCCTGTGCTTTATTTGTAGGTGTAACGAGATTGCCTTCTCCAATGCCAGAGAAGAGTATGGTAGGTAGAGTCTTTAAAATACTGAATGGATAATTGCTGCTTTTTGAGATGGTGTTTAAATTTCCTGAGATTCTTTCCGTGTCCTGGAGCAAAGGTCTATTTCTGTGTGCATCAACAGGCACCACGCTCTATCTCAGGATGGAAAAAAATCCCACTGAAATTTAGTTGTACCTATTAGCTGCTGTATTGGTGGTGCTGGTGGGGGAGATGGTCCAAAAGCAACACCAGCTGGCGTTGCCCTTTAGTGGCAGCTGAGGGGCTGCAGTACGAGCCAGCCCCATGGACAAGCACCCAGGTGATCCCGCTGCTTCCCTGGGCTGCCGCAGCTCAGTCTCAGGACAACCTGAAACTAGCCCAGCTTTTGCCTCTGGGATGCTTGGCTGGTTTGCACGGGTGGGATGATGAGTGGGTGTAATTATGGAGCAGAGTGGGAAGATAATAATGTTGGATCGTTTTCAGCGAAGGCCTCCACCACCTGTTCCTCCAGTTGAAGAAAATGGCAATGAAGAGGAGGAGATAGTGGTAGCAATGTATGACTTTGAGCCTACAGAACATCATGATTTAAGATTAGAGAAAGGTGAAGAATATACGGTGATCGAGAAGAACGACATTCACTGGTGGAAGGCAAGAGACAAATATGGGTAAACACAAGTTCCCTATTTTTCGTTACAAAGTTCATAAGGCTGTTTCTATGTTTTAGCAGTTTATATTGACGAGTGTCAACAAAAACTTGTACTAGACCTCACTTTGGGCCCCAGCCCCGAGATCTCATCCATATCTTTATTCCCACATAGAAACCAACTTTAAAAAGTGTGGTTCTTAATAGACTGTGGGGCCTGAGTGCAAAGACAGTTGCAGAACTGGAAGCTTTTCCAATTATGTTTCCTGTCAGGCTTTATGGTTTCCCAATTAGGGCATCAGACAGCCTGTAAAACCTCACTAGACTGGTACAGTACTGCCGCTTCCCTGGGGAACGGCTCATTAGGGAGCAATATGGTTAACACTCAGCTCAGCAGGCTCTGACTTCCAGACTTGAATAATCATCATCTTATTTAATAGCTGGATCATTAGGGGCAATCTCTGAATGAGTTGAGAGTGAGTTGCAATGAGATGCCTTAATGACTGCAACTTTACATTCCCTGGATTTAAATTTTTCCCTGCGGTTTTAAAGGTGAAGGTTTCTGTACTTCAATATTTATCGGGTCCCTGTTGCAATATATTAGGGGTAATTACGAATTATTAGGCTGTGGCAGGCTCCAAATTTATTTCCAGTGACTGACTGGGACCTCTGAGTGCAGAAGTGACAGAGCAGCAGTGTGTTACTCTTTGCACCTTCTGCTGGTTTTCTTGGACACCCTTCTGCTGGTTTTCTTTTTTCCTGCTGCCTGTGTCGCTTCTTTAGGCACTCTAAAAGTTAATGTGAAAATGCTGATGTGGAAAATCGGTTTCTGTATAATCAGCATTACATTAGGTGGGTCAGTAACAGATAAATTATGGTGAGAGACCTCTGGTAATTAGCTGAATGAAACCCTGTCATCCAGGCATGTAATTTTACATTTTTTCGCTCAGATTGTGTTCTACGTATTTTTTTAGAAAACAAGGATATATTCCAAGCAACTATGTAACAGGAAAGAAGTCCAACAACCTTGATCAATATGAGTAAGTGAATATTTTAATTAAAATCTGGAAGATCATAAAATTAAACCTGTACTCTTAAGAATGACAATGTATTTTTAAAGTTTTGAAAGCAATTATTTACATATGATAGCAATTACCTCGGAGATGAAACTTAAATATTTGAAATGGGCATATATTTTTTTGTGCCTCATTGATTTTGCTGTGATTTATGGTGTAGAGTCAAGTCAGTGAGATGGCCATCAGGCATGTAGTTTTTAGGCTATCACTGTTAAAGCAAAAAAAAAAACCCCTCTCAACTCTCTGATAGACAAAGGGAAACTTTAATATTAAAAAAAACCAAACCAGAACACCACACAGCAAAACATTTAGCACACTTATAATGGGTAAATTTCTTTTAAAGTGACATGTCTAGCCAAAGTGTGTGGCTGTAAGGTAGTAGAGTAGAAAACAGTGGAAATCATTCAAGAGTAATCCTGGGGTGCATTAGGAGCATGGCCAGATGATCCTCCCCCTCTGCGCTGCCCTGGTGAGGCTGCACGTGGAGTGCTGTGTCCAGCTCTGGGCTTCCCAGCTCAAGAGAGACAGGGAACTGCTGGAGAGGGGCCAGCGGAGGGTTATGAAGGTGATGAGGGGACTGGAGCATCTCCCTGATGAGGAAGGGCTGAGAGGGCTGGGACTGTGTAGTTTGGAGAAGAGGAGACTGAGAGGGGATCTTACCGATGCACGCAGATATCTCCAGGGCGAGTGTCAGGAGGACAGGGCCAGGCTCTTTTCAGTGGTGCCCAGCGACAGGACAAGGGGCAACGGGCACAAGCTGCAACACAAGAAGTTCCACCTGAAAATGGGGAAGAACTTCTTTATCTTGTTGGTGATGGAGCACTGGCACAGGCTGCCCAGAGAGGGTGTGGAGTCTCCTTCTCTGGCGACATTCAACACCTGCCTGGATGGGATTCTGCCCAACCTGCTGTAGGTGAACCTGCTTTAGCAGGGGGTTGGACTAGATGATCTCGAGGTCCCTTCCAACCTGACCATTCTGTGATTCTGTAAACGTAACAGATCGGAGATCTTAGAAGGCAGCTTTAATTTTCAAGAAAATATATCACTTGGTGCATTTAAAGTCTCAGTGTGTGCATATAACTTATCAGGTACAAAAGTATAGCTTTTTTTTTTTTTTTTAAGAACAGTGCTTTTACCAGTTGTTGTTTAATTATGGGGTACTGTTTATGAACATTAGGATAAAAATTAACATTGTAGTCTCCAAGCCTGTTGTTGTTGATATTTAAATTTCACTACAGCGTAAACTGTTGTGCTGGAGAAATTAAGAAATATTTCATTACTTTTATATAAAAAGGAGCTGTAGGGAAATAATAAAACCAGTTTACAAAACCACATTAATAGTTCCAAAACTCTAAGCTCAGCTACGTATGTCTCCTACTGCTGTGTTTTGACAGAAGGTAGAATTTCATCTGGGATTTTGCCCTGAGCTTCACTAGAGGGAATTGCTTGTTCTTTGTTGTTTTCTCATCTGAGAGGTTCTTGCTAGAAGCCCTGCCCTGCTCTGGGCTGTGCTGTGGGGCTGCGAAAGGGAAGGAAGGAACTGGGCTGCTTTATCTGGCCCAGCCACTTTGTGCCTTACCACCTTGGGGCTGTAATTCTGAGTCACCACGCAGTCCAGGGAGCATTACTTCAGGTCGCCGACCAACTGCAAGGAACCACTATCTCCTGAACAGCAGAACTTGATTAGAGGCTGCTGTGCCACTTCCCTGCTTGGTTGCTGCCATGACAGCATAGCTCAAAACAATTGCACCACACCATTTGTGAGCTGCATGATTTTCCTTTTTATATTATTTGCTGCAACTGGCTGAAAAGTCGGAGCTTCTATGGCTACTTTAACCTGCCTGTGCAACACAGAGCTCACGGATGTGCAACCGTGACATTAATTAACTTTTGATCTCCTCTTTGATAGGTGGGTCCTCCCTGGAAAACCGCAACTGTGGAGTTATTGAATGAAATAGCAGTCTAGCAGCTAGCTCTGCTGGTGGCTTGACCAGCATGTGGGCAGCTGCTTCCCTGGGGCTGTCAGCCTGCACTCAGGTTGCCCTTCAGAGCAACTGCTGCCATCAACCTGCCTGTGTTTGAGAAGTGGTTTTGCAAAAAAAGGATAAAAGATAGTTCAGTCACCTGAGCTTTATTGGCTTCTGTGAGGTCTCACTGGGTTTGTTTCAGGGCATTTTTATGGGATAACTGCACAATATAAGAGACTGGTTTTTGCACGTTAACAAAGTTTCAGTTCTTGACCTTCACTTATCGTAACATTATGGAATCTATGGCTTTGTAATACTTTGCTTCAAGCATTTTAGGTAAATCGTGCACCTTGGAGAAGTTTCAGTTACTGATGTTGTGTTGCAGGTGGTACAGCAGAAACCTGAACAGAAGCAAGGCAGAGCAGCTCCTCAGAAACGAGGTGAGAAGAGCAGCCTTATTAACAGTATTAACTGTGGAATTCATGTAAAGTAGCTTGTTTTGTTAAAGCAGAGGCTTGTTTTGGCATGTGTATATAACACGACGAGTAGAAGAGACATGCAGCTTAAACCAGCTTGTACAAAAACTGTCAATGTGCTTGCATTTTAGGATAAAGAAGGTGGTTTTGTGGTGAGAGACTCCAGTCAGCCTGGCCTGTATACAGTTTCCCTTTATACAAAATTTGGAGGGTGAGTTTCTGTGGCTGCTCTGCATACCTTGTCTTGCCTGGATGCATTTGTGTCTGTATCCAAATCCATGGGCGTGGGGGAAAGCACAGAAGAGAGCTCAGTAAAGAAACAGGGGCTGCTGTGATAGAAAAGATGGATGACTAAAATGAGCTTCTTGGCTCCATGGTTAGGTCATGTTTGGTTTAATCCAGTGTAGACCTGAACCTCTGCCCAAAGAAGGAGGTCTTGCTCTCCCACCCTGTTTGGTCTCTTCTCTCCTGCCAGCCAAAGTGTTTGTATGGGCATGTGAGCTCACTGGGCTGAAAATTAACCTTTTACAGGTTGATCTTCAACTTGGTCTGGGAACTGAGTTCAAGGCAAGTCACCAGTGCTCTGGGATCTTTGATATTCAAGCTGTTCCTGAAGCCTGTGACACTGGTTTCCTTTTCCTAGTCAATGTGCTCCTCTTAAAAAAATTCACAACAAATGACAGTGTATGATTACTAATTGTTATTATTATTATTTTTCCAGAGAAGGTTCATCAGGAATAAGACACTACCATATAAAAGAAACAGTGACATCACCAAAACAGTACTATCTTGCAGAAAAACATCTCTTTAACTCCATTCCAGAAATAATTGAGTATCATAAACATAATGCAGCAGGTAGATAAATTTGATTTCTTCTTCTGCCACCTAGGGTTGATTTGAAAAGGAGTGTGAGGTGTTTTAGGGTTTTAATGAAAGTTTTTAGGGTTTTATAGATCCTTCTTTTTCAGGGAAGTCATGAGACAACTGTGTTTTCAGATTTTTTCAATATAGGCAACAAATTGAAAGGCTTTATGTAAATATACATAAATATAAAGGCATAAATATGTTACTGTCCCCAGAGTAACGGAAGAATATCTGTGTTGAGTCAGGAAAAATCATTCATTTAGCTATACATAGCCTCTCTATCAGCTGCCTGCAAGCCACAGCAGATGGGTGGGGATGGTATGTCTCCAAAATACTCCCCAGGCGCTAACGTTGTACCTGCTGGTCACCACTGCTTAAAATGATCTAATCTTCCCATATAGGAAACAGATGAGGAGAACAGTAATGTGTTGTTCAGGAAACACTTAAAGATGAGTCTCTGTAAAGGTTAGACACTTCAGATCTATAGCTGATGCTGGTGTCTGCCCACTCTGTGTGTAAGGGATGGGGAAAGTTTAGGAGTCAGGTTCAAGTCACAGATACTAATATAGTTTTGGGTTTTTTTCAAGTCGAATCTGTGCATAAAGTTCCCTCATGAGCTATAGTTTCCAGATGTTTATATTAAACTCTGATGACCCAGCATTTCCTGGTGGTATTCTGGAAAATGCCTTTCTGGAAAATATGCTGCAAAAACATAACCCTGGTTTTAAACTCATTTTACTACTTGTTTCTAATTGCATTATTCCTTTTGTCATATCAAGTTCCAACAAGATATTTAGGACAATATTCAGCTAGCATGCAGCATTAATTCTGTATATGTAAAATCTCTGCATCAAACTGTTGGGGTTTATATGGGTGAAGTAGAAATAATCAAAATTAATGTTGTGAGTTTTAGATAATCTTTCTGATCTGATTTATGAAAGGGGTCCTCAGCCTTTATTGGTGCCAGCATAACTAAAGCACAGACATGTATGCACATATCTATATCCATCTCTCATTAGTAAAGAAGATGCAACAAGTTAAATGCAGTGAGTGCTCCTGTGTACTTCTCATAGCCGCTTTGAATAGTCAACAAAATGCAATACCAGAAAATAGGATCAAAGCTGTATACGATGTTTATCGTTAATTGGTGTTGAAGTTTGCAGCAAACAAGTGGCTGATTTGCTGCCTGGTGCTATTTCAGATATAAACTGTGTCTCTTGAATTATTTTGAACCTCAGGTCTTGTTACTAGGCTGCGTTACCCAGTGACCCCAAAGAAGACGACAGCACCAACAACGGCAGGCTTCAGCTATGGTAAATTGCATTTTATATTCCTCTACACGTATCTTTCTTAATGATTGTATGTATGTTACCATAGTTTCTAAAAGACTTTGAAGACCTCATTTTGTACTGTGATTTGCTGTACTAACTTAACGTGGGTCCAAGGTTCAAGACCCTTGCACAAAGGATTGGTATGCAAAGGCCTCACAGCTGGTGGTAGGTGTTTGGTGCCCAGAGCAGCAGTGAGGAGAGGCAGAACATGTCACTGGTGCTTTAGCATCTCCCTCCATACTTTTATGGACACCTTGAGCTCTTTCCAGTTAAAGAGCTGTGCCTTTAGCTCCTTCATAAGCCTCCAGACTTGTGACTCAACCTTGGCCCTTTGATCTTTGTGGAGGGGTTACTTTTTTTTTTTTTAATGTATATATAAATTTGGAATAACCTGTTTTAAGCACAGCACATCAAGTGATATGAGCAGCTTCTATGCATTGGCACAATGTTCTGTGACAGCAGCTTGTTGAAATCAACTGATAATATCAGCATGTATTTACTGGCCTCAGAAAAGTTTGTGGTTTGCCTTCTGGTGTTGGTCAGATGCTGCTTAAACGTCTTGTCTACCTAAAAGTTTGTTTGTTTTGTGAGGTATAAAAGTGTTCAGTTTTCAAGTTAATCCTAAGCTGTTTTCTCCCTAAATTTTCTAATTTGCTAGTAATCCAGTTTCCTTTTCCTTGTCCCTTATCACCAGTTTAGCAGGTTCCTTAATACAGGAGTCATGGGCTCTCATTTGTTTTGTTTTATAGAGAAATGGGAAATTAATCCCTCAGAACTGACATTCATGAGAGAACTGGGGAGCGGTCTGTTTGGCGTAGTGCGTCTTGGGAAGTGGAGGGCACAGTATAAAGTGGCCATCAAGGCAATTCGGGAAGGTGCAATGTACGAAGAGGATTTCATTGAAGAAGCTAAAGTAATGATGTGAGTTGTGTGTGTGGTACTTGTATTTCTAGTTCTAGGCCTCTGGTGCAGTATATTGGTTGTAAATAAAACATTTGGGACAGGTGGAGGGTAGAGGAAGTAATAATGACATGATCTCAATCTTTTCAGGAAGCTAACCCATCCTAAATTAGTTCAGCTGTATGGTGTGTGCACACAACAGAGACCTATTTACATCGTGACAGAGTTCATGGAGCATGGCTGCCTTCTCAATTACCTGAGACAAAAACGAGGAGCTTTGAGTAAAGACGTTCTGCTCACTATGTGCCAAGATGTGTGTGAGGGAATGGAGTACCTGGAGAGGAACAGCTTCATCCACAGAGACCTGGTAACATCTCATTAGGCAGTACACGCCTCTGAAATTTTTATTTTTGAACTTACTATTCCTTTTTGAAACGGCCTGCTTGTAAATAACTGCTTTTGTTCTTGCAGAAAATATAAGTCGTTGAAGTTGGCTTTTTAGGGTCTAATCAAGTCTCTAAAATGGCTCTATACAGAAAATGAGAGGTTTTTCTCTCCCCACAAAATGGAATAAAATCTCTGAAATTTTTTATAAAGAGTTAACGGCTATTTGCACTGATATACTAGCATATCTCTGTTCTGGTTTGGCAGCACTTTCACCACTCATGAATCCCTCTGATAATTTTTTCTGGTGACTTTTTTACAAAATGGTTCAGTTGTCAAGACAGTACTATCAAGAGCAAATGCACAGGTACCGTATATAATGAGAATACACCACTGAACTTGGTAAATCGGTGAATTTGCTAAGCAATGAGGACAAAGTCCTCATTAGACAGTTGTAATTTGTCTGTGAAAGACTGCAAGTTTTTCATGTAACTCTAACCATGTCTTTTGCAGGCTGCCAGGAACTGCTTGGTGAGTGACTCGGGAGTGGTCAAAGTGTCCGACTTTGGAATGACAAGGTATGGCTGAGGGTGCAAACACATTTGTGGGGATTTGGGAAGATTCACCTGACCCTTGTAGTTAGCCATAAGGCAACACACACCCAGCAAAATTACAGGCAAAAATGATACCTTTTTTGACCTCTCTAGGGAACATCCTTGGGTAATTTTTTTTTCCAGTACCTTTAAAGCTTGTTTTTTCTGTGGCCATGGGTCCATTTCCTTACTCAGTTCCAGAAGATCAAAACTAGGTTTTGTAAGTGTGTCTAATGCATAAGATGAGAGAGAGGCCTGGCTTTGAACTGACTGTGGTCTGACTGGTCTTCCGTTAGCCACTTTCTGTAGCATCTGTCTCGTAGTGATGCAGGAGGCATATTAGAGCTTGTGTCTCAGCAGAGGTCGTGCTGCAGTGGTAATAGTTATGAACTTGTGTTTTGGTAAATAAATGATAGAAAGAGGCTGTTCAGTGAGGTTGGGGTCTTGTTGGGGTGGATGGTTCAGGGCTGCATCTCACTGGCCACAGTGCTGGCAGGTGCTGAGACCTGGAGAGGGGTTAATTTCCTGTGCTTGTTAGCACCACAGATGCTGCAGGGGGTGGGGAACAGTGCTTACAAGGAAGGTGTTAAAGCGCCATGGCTTCACCATGCTCTTCTTAGCTTTGCCACCTTTCTGTGCTACTGAGGTTGCGTGTCCTGTGACATGTGAATTCAGACAGTCTGGTGAGAAAGAGAGCAAGCAATTTATGCATTTGCATCACTTTCTGTCGTAATACAGGCATTTAACTTGCAGGTGGCCTAGAACTGTGTTGTATAGCTAATAATCACAAGAGAAGGCTTCAACATCGTAAGAAAAATGAACTGGATCTTGACTGAAACCTTCGCACTGCCCCAGAGAAGCCATTTGTGTTGTGTGATGCTAACAGAGATGGCCATTAGGTGGCAATACGAGCTCCTAACATTCAAATGCAAATCTAAATTACAGTTTGCAGGCTGGAGGCTGACCGAAAGATATAATTTTTTTGTTGTTGCTTTGTCTTTTTTAAAAGGTATGTCCTTGACGATCAATACACAAGCTCCTCAGGGGCTAAATTTCCTGTGAAATGGTGCCCCCCCGAAGTTTTTAATTATAGCCGATTCAGCAGCAAGTCAGATGTCTGGTCATTCGGTAAGACATTCATCACTGAAAGAAAGCACTGTTTTTACATTTTATCCATAGCAGTTAAGCTCCAGTGATTGGGAAGGATTCAGGCATCTGAGAAGAAGCTCAGAGAAAACATTTGCCGTGGTTTTATGCGTGCATGAAGTTCCAAAGAGACCTTTAGAACTGTTTTTTAATAAGTCATGTTACTAGAATGAGATGTTTTCAGCAATGACAGATGTGAACTCTTTCTAGAATATGGATGGGAAATCCTGAGCTCAAGGCTCAAAATTTTTACATTTTTGTAATGTATTTAAAAAACCATATTTTTAAAATAAGTTATTTGCTTATTTTCTTAATGTTTATTTCCTTTTTTTTTTTTCCCAGGTGTTTTAATGTGGGAAGTATTTACGGAAGGAAAAATGCCCTTTGAAAAAAGCTCCAACTATGAAGTGGTGACGATGGTTAGCCAAGGACATCGTTTGTATCGGCCCAAACTAGCCTGTAAGCAGGTGTATGAAATGATGATGATGTGCTGGCAGGAGGTATATACTTTTTTATTTTTTGTTTGTCTTTGAATTGGAAAAAAAAAAAGTCAGTCTAGCAACAGCAGCTAATCTCTATTGCAGCACCTGATTGTATCCAGTGCTCTCAGCTATTCACGTGTTTATTGCTAAGACAAAGATCTCCCCCTGGTTTGCGACTGAACTAGAACTATGATAAGGAAAACCACTGAGTAAATTCCTATGAAATAAATGGACTGTCACATTAAGTACGCAAAGGCATTTAGTAACAAAAGGAAATAATTGCTAACTCTGTGCTGGTTGCAATTATATCTGTGTACAAATAGCACTAGCAAAAAAAATTCAGTCACAACGGCCCAGAGGGGGAGAATCTGATTTTATAGTGCCTCAGTTTATTAATCATTACAGAAACATGCCAGAATTACCAAAAACATTTTTAAAGAAATACTTCATTACCTGGTTATAAATGATGTAGGAAATACAGGTTAACTCGCAGTTGAATCTAAGCACAAATCCCAAGGTTTATGAAGAAAGATAAAAATACACTGTACTATAATCCTTCTAACCAAAAAAGATACTGACTGTACAATTTTAAGAGGTTGAAGGGGCAGCAAACCCAAATTCAATACTTTATCAGTCAGTATAAAACAGGTTTTGTACTGTTAAAGCAAAGAGCCTCTAAGAGGATAGGTGCATTTAATGACATGCCTCTAGTTTTGAGAGAGCAGTCGAGGAAACCTAGAATGAAAAGAGCTACATAATTTATTTCAAGTTACCCTTTGCCACAGGGGTTGCTGAGGGAAAACTGCTCTTTTCCAGTAATAAAGTTGACGTACTGTCTGACACTTGTCTTAGAGGAGAGGGTGCTGGAACAGAAAGCAATTAGTCATCAAACCAACTGGTGGAGATGTAAAACTTACAAACCAGTTGGTTTATGCAGCAAAAAACACATGAAAAACAACAGTGCCCTGGAGGACCACAGAATGACAAGTGTCTGTAGTTCAAAAAAGCTATTCATGGGAGCTGGGAAACTACAGATAATTACATTTTGTTTGTACTTGGTAGCCTGCTTGAAATGGTCATTAAAATGGAATAATACATAACCTGGAAGATAATGGTAATTTATTTGTTAATGTTCTTTGAATATTAATATGTCTTTTTAGGACTTATAGGAATATCAGTGAATTGATTAAAAAATATTGATTTTTATCAGGGGTTAATAACAATAAAATCTAAACAGTCATCACGTGGAAGAGAAAGAATCTTTGCAAATCACAAACGGGACACATGTCAAGATACTGTCAGTCTTTGTCATAAAATATGATTAACTGTAGGTACCTCAGTCCTTGTTTAATAAATCTGTCAGTGACTTGTACAGGCAGGTGAATATCAAGGCTTCAAAATTCAGCAGGTGATACAAATCTAAAGAGGCTGATAAATGGAAGAAAGGTGCAAATTACCCAGACCTTCAGAGGATGCTAAGTTGTGTCAGCAAGGTCACTGAAGAGACTACCTCAGTGTGTTGCCATAATTAAACAAAACAAACAGGATGTTATGACACATAAGGAACTCTGTGGAAAATAGAGTAGATGAAGTTGCCTAAGTCTATGACATAGCCTTGCTTTGGAGTCCAAAGAACAACATTGAAGTAAAAGGCTTCGGAGAATGACACTTAAAATTCTTAGGAGCATGAACAACTTGCATAAAGAAGGATTGGAGCAATTCACTGGGGGAGGTGGGGATGGGGAAATAAAATGAGAAAGTGTAGAAAACTACACAAAGTAATGAATGATATGAAGGGTGTAGCCCAGCAACACCTATTTACTCCCTTTTCAAAGTATTAAAAAAAAAAAAAAAAAAGGGGTGCCACTTTCTGAGCTTAAGTGATACATCCAAAATCCAGACAAGGAAATATTTTTGCATGTCACATGTAATGAAGTGGTAAATTCATTGCCACAGAATTATACCAAGACAAATAATTTATCAAAATCAACCCAAGTCTATTGCTTCCTGATCACAGCTGCACATGCTTTTTATTTTTAGAAACCAGAGGGCCGCCCGACTTTTGAAGACTTGCTTCACGCAATCATCGACATTGCAGAGGGTGAAGATGCTTTCTGAAATAAGACAACAGTAGCACAAGTACAGGAAAGAAGCCACTTTCCAGAGATGTGGCTTCACCATTTCTTTTTAAAACCTTGATCCTGTAAGCTGCTAGATGCCACTAAACAGCGTGGGGAACATGTAACATCTGATCCACTCCAGCACAAGGAAAGTTTTACGTGATGTTGGGAAATGAGCGCGGTATCTTCAGCAACACTAGAAGTCTCTATATTTTCTCTGAAAAGTCAGTATTGCATAGCTGGCAAGTTGAGCTCTTCATGGAGCAAGGGAGAGAATGCAGCCAAAGCCCAGGACCCTAATTTGCATTTAGTGGATCAGGTTCATGTACATACAGTCCATGATTCTGAGTTTCTCTTTACACAGGCAGTAGTATTAGTAGTGATTTGCATGCTTAAAAATTGAAGGAATCTATAAATGGCTATTTACTGATATTGAAGTATTTCCAGGGATTCTCCAGAAACATTATTTTTCTTAGTCGATGGGTGTTCCATCACACATCAACATCAAGAACGCAAAATGTGCCCCTCAGTTTGCACATAGGAGGTAGCTAACAGCACAATCTTCAGTTTAGTGTAACACTTAAAGCTTTGCTTCAGAGCTGAGCTGTGATGTGCCCCAAGCCATTCTAGGCTGGTTGGTCAACCAGAGACCTCCCATGGTTAGTCTTGACTTTAGCTGTGAAAAGTATGTTCAAGATTCAGTACAACTGGCTATCGGTGTACCATAGTGCCTTGTTTTGGGTTAATTATAAAATAATTTATATGCTGTATGTATTGTAAATATATAAGTTCCATGCATTTATTTATATAAAAATGTGTTTTCCCCTTGAAATTTTCAAGCACAAGTTTATTCTGCCTTCACTTACATATACAACTCAATACATGGAGTTGTAAATGAAAGAAAATAAACTCGCAAGTGTGTGCAAGGAGGGCTACTCTTTCCATCTGTGTGTACAGTGATCTAACCTTTCTGTTCTTAACAGAAATGTCATACTACATGCATATGTAAATAAACTGAATGTTAACTATTGTTTGGAACTAATGTGTTGTCAATAATTTACTGTCAGTGCATCATAAGCTAAACTAATTGTTCCTGTGAATGTGGTGCTGGTGTAATCTCTGTGTATGTACACGTATATATCTGTGTGTATACACACTCTCTACTAAGTATAGTATGAATGTATATTTAAATTAATTCCACCATGATGAAATGTTCAGTGCTGAAATGCTTGAACTCTCTTTAGAAATTACGTGCCCTGTCCCCTCTGCTAGAGGCTAACGTCTCCACAGCCTTGCTGAAGCCTATTTCAATCAATGTAACTTTGTACTGGTGGATATGAGGAGTATTTGCACCTCAGTTTTGCTGAGCCACCTCGTGAGTAACTCTATTGCGTATTTTTTTTCTTTTGTTACTTGTGCTCTTGTGCCATGCGTAATAGAAAATGGATTGCACAAAAAGCTTTTAATTTTTTTTTTCCCAAGTAGGCAGAGAGGAGTATGGTGAAGTTTATTTCCAATCAGATTATTAGAGGTAACTATAGTTAGCTGAATACATTCCATTATTGTTGCATTTGAGTATTTCTGTAATCAATTTTGGAGATGCTTAGATCCCCACACTGCTTTGCCTAAACCTTTCCATTCAGAAGGAGGAAGCTTCTTTCTTAGAAGAAGCAATTTTTTATTTTTTATTTTTTTTCCCCGTGCTATTCGGTCAAAAAGTTACAGGCTGTCAGAGAAGGTTTAAATGGCTAATTCCTTTTTCTAAATGACAAAGTCTCAGAGGATTATTGCAGCTATGCAAACCAGCCTCTCAAAGTGTTAAGTTCAAACCATTACTACTACCAAACCACATACCAGTTTAACAATACCTTGCATTGTTAAAGGGGGAAAAACTAGGTCGTTCTGCCTGTAGTAGGAAAAGGAATGTGGAAGATCTAAGGTGAGACAAGCTCGTCTTTTCTTCTCTAACTGCTCCTTTGCACCCCAGTTCCTCAATGGAGACTCTGCAAAGTATGGCATTGCCAACACTTTCAATAAAAAACGTGAGGAATTCCACACTAATAAGTAAGTAATGTTTCACTTAAAACACAAATGAAGCATAGGAAAATCATGAGACTAATAGTTTCCAATGAACCTTAAGCCTGTTCCTTTACAATATGTATTTATTGTTAATCTGCATGATAAAACATGCCCTAACTCTGTGGGCTTTGGCAGTATTTTCCTCAGTGGGGTGCATGCTTTGAATCCAACCCCATCACCTGCCTCTTCCCGGTACCTGAGGATAATTTCTGTGTACCTGCCGTTAGGTTTGATACTTACTTAGGATGTCAGGAACTGAGGCACCTAGTTTCTAGAGGAATGTATTTTTTTAGTTGAATGTAGTCTCAGATGGTTAATTTTGGAAAGGACCAGAACACCTCTGGAGGCAGCTGTCTTGCTGACTCTCCTGATGTCTTCAAAGGCAGGCTGAAATGCTGCACTGTCCATTCTCCTGGATGAGCTCACTCATCCTTAAGCAATTTCAGTCCTTCCTCCCCTTCTTGTTATAACCAAATGTTTTTCAGATGTTGGGCTCAAAAAATTATTTGAACAGTACCAAACACTGTGATTTACATCTGATGTATTTTTTTCCTTTTTTTTTAAAGAAATACTTAGCCCTACAGAGTAGCTTGATTATATTTTTTTCTTGTAAAATGTGTTTGATACTAGAAAGCAGACACCTGTTTCACTTTTTTTTTTAACAGAAGTGAGATTAGTAGTCTGTTTGGAGCTTTTTTTTTTAAGGTAAGTGGGCGGGGTCAAGCAATATTTGTGGTTTACCATATTTTGTATCCGAGCAAAGAGCTCAGTTAGGGCTGTTTTACTGGCACAATTGATGAAGAGAGGTTTGCATTTTCATTTGAATACAAGTGGACAACCAGACATGATTCTTTCTACCTGTAAGTAAACTGGGCTGCGTATTTTGATCTTGCAATTTTGTTTTGTGCAGCAGCAGTGTACTTGGCAAATGAGCTATTTAAATACTGCCATAAAAAGACCAGCCAGCGTTCTTTTGCGCTGCTCAGGTGATCTTTGTTCAGACTGCTTGTCTTGGCTTGGAAAATTACTGCACGAGCATGAATCCACTGTATGATGGATTGAGCAAAGCGACTATTTCTACATGCAGATAGGGATATATTCCCTCGTTCTTAAAAGCATGTGCAGCATAGATGTGAATACAGTTTGGTAGAACTAGAGCTGTCTTCCCTCCAGAGCAGAATCAACTCACAGGAAAGCCTTAGCCTGCACATAGGAAAAGCTGAAAGCGTGTCTTTTACAGTGTTTTTAGAAGCAAACTGTACTGTGGCACTCTACTAGGTTATTGATTTTATTTTTTTTTTCTAGTAGTGTTCAAAACTGACAGATCAGGAGGCATGCCATGTGTTACAATAAAGATCTGGGTTTTATGGGTGAAGCGGGATTTGTAGTGTTGGACACAGTCGACCTGCTGCCCCACTGCAGGAGCAAGAACTTCTGGCAAAACACATTAGAAGGGTGCAAGCCTTAGACATGGACTACAGTGCTTTCAAAATCAGTAGCGCTTTGAGAAACAGTGAATTAGAAAGAGAAACTCAAGCCAAGAAACCTATAAAATAATAAAATTATAAAATGCAAATTATAAAAATTAATCTCTTTTAACTTGTTGCTTTTGTCTTTGATACCACTTCCCCAAGGCTGCAAATTAGAGTGAGTTACAGCTGAAGGTAGGAGTAAGATTGCCTACGTAAAGGTGTGTGAATTGGCCACTTACACAGATAATGTTACCAACCCAAAGCATACTGCTGGGTGTTGTGGGGACTCTGTCAGGCCAGTTATTGGCAGCAATAGACCATCTCAAAGGACCTGTGTTTTCACTATTGCCTTCTCTGTTTTCCTGGGACTGTCTTTCAGCTTCTCAAGCAAACAGCTGTTCCTGACAGCTGACCGATCTTTTTCTTCTTCCTCTAGCATTCCGTCTGCTTCCTTGTGCACAGATACGTTTGTTTTGAGGCCTTTAAGTTGGTTATCAAGATGTCAGCTACAAGTTTTTAAGCTGAGTATTTGTCAGGCTAGCTTCAACACTAGTTTCCTAGTATTTCCACTTCATCCACATGCTTCTCTTGCCATGATATCTTGTTTCAAAACTGTGCATGCTGAAAGGTCTGATTTTGGCCATCATAACCCAACAGGCTATCGCAGCTCTGTGCTAGTGTTGGGATTCGTATTTGTTAATGTGTTGCCAGTGAGATAATATAACAGTGGTTTAGAATCAAGTGTCTTCCTCCTAGTGTAGTCATTTCCAGAAAGAAAAAGACACGAGCAGTGAAATGGGCTACATTTTTTGTTCCTGTGTAAAATCATTCATAGAATTGGCTGAACTTTGTCTGACGTTGCAAGCTTTCATCAGAAATCGGAGAAATTAATTTCTCCACACGGTTGAAGAAGGAAGATGTCACAAATTCTAGATTCAGCAGCTCCAATACTCATCTTGTTTGATTTAAACCTGTATTTTAAGCTACCGACCTAAATTTCTTCATGAGGACTTCCCTGAGGATCAAAGCTGAATGTGTTTTGGTAGCTTATGTTTTGGTAGAACTCAGGGAGATGTGGGCTGAAAGGTCTAGTGGGGCTGTGGGTGCTGGGAAAACCTTCCTTCCTGTGAATTTAAAAGAAGGAAGATTTGACCACTTTTTCTGGAATTTTGGGGAAAATTTTTGGTTAGGTAGGAAACAGAAAAGTGGGAACTGAAAATAATGATAGGCCCTTAAGTACTTTATTTTAACAGACTTCAAAAATAATTTACTGTTAAAAATGATGGAATATTTTTTTCTGTTAGCCTATATTTCTTCCCTGTGTCCTGTCCAAGAGGTCAATCATTCATAATATGGTAAATCTAATTAGTGTCTCTGTTCTCTTCAAAATATGGAATCCAAAATGTGAATGTGATCTCCTTGCTGAAGCACAGCTCTCACTAATACAATCACTGAATAATTTTTAATTTATGAACTCTTAAATGTGGTTACTCGAGTTAGGGACCAGGAGTACAAGGTGTGATAATACATATGTGGCACTAACACCCTTTGACAAATCCAGTGTTTTGCTTAAAAAAAGGTCCTTGGTCCAAAATTGAAGGAAATCAGTATAGTTCCATTGATTTCAGTTATTTGAGTTAGGGCATAGCAGAAAGGAAAATCAAGAAATATTCTAAGAGATGAGTAAATTCTAAGAATTTTTTCCAATTTATTTGTATTTTAAAACATAGCACTTTTTTTTTATTAAAATGCAGGGATTTAAAAATTATTATTTCTTAGTTTGTCTGATAGCTGTTGAATCAAAGAAAAAAAGAAAGGAAGGAAGAGCCCGAGCCGGAGGAGGGTGTGTGTAGCTGCAAGAAGCTTTGGGCAGGAAGCACGGGCTTCCTGTGGCACCGCATTGCTGTGGCACCTGGGGGCTGCCCTCCGCGTAAACATCTTCCTTGACTGCCAGCAGGAGGTCAAGATGTGAGCTGGTTTAATCAAATTATTAATTCAGTGTATCGAAGCTTTTGCCATTTGCAGTGTTGGCCAAGTCTTTCTAAAACAGCATTGCAGAGCAGCTTTGGACTTTTCTGTAGTGAGTTATGGACTCAAGAAATGTGATTTTAATCAAGGGGAGAAAAAGTGCAGTGCAAGAAGCTTACCACTGACTAGGGAGGATGTAAAAAGCATAGATCAATACTTAAGTCTTTGCTTGAGATGCTGAAATTCCAGTCCATTAGATCAGAACTTCCTCACTTAAGTCAATGCAACCAAAGCAGGACTTAGCTCTGCAGAATGGAAGGGCTTTCTCTATGTTCCTTGATAAAGTTTCCTGGCAGACTTGGCAGATTTCTGAGCAGAGATTAACCATTTGCACTGTATTCATTTACGTTTGTATTAATTCCTACTGAGTTCATTCAGCAAGTGCTCTCTAGGAGTCATGCATGGACAAAAGGATTTCAGAAGTGGTGAGGTTGCCGATGTAAACAGATGTGTGAAGACAAGTTCGTTTTCAAAGAGCTGGAAATGCTCTTCTTTAGGATGTTAAATATCTGCTTGACGGATAGGCCGTGGCTTGACACCTAAAATACTCCAACCAGGAGAATGAGGAGACACAAACTTTGCAGAACTGTGCAAAGTTTGTGCTGCTCCTCTGGAGCCAGCAGTTCAGTTCAGCGTGGACTGATCTGACCCATGGCCTCAGTCTAATCTGAGCCTTAACTTGCTGCCTGCAGAGCTTGGTCATATTTTGTGATCTTAACAGGTTAGACACTCTACCCTTGGAAAAATAGCTCACCAAATGAAGCACGTGTCCCAGAAAGCATCATAATTACAGTTTTAACCTATACTTTTCTGTGGTTTTATGGACAGGACAAGAGACTAAATATTTAATATTGTATTAACATATTCAATATAATATTGGGATATTTTTAAAAGCATCACATACACTCATTTATTGCTAATTGCTTTTAACACAGTAAAAGGTGGTGGTGGTGGTGGTGTGTCAAACACAAAAAGCATCCATTAACAGAGCAAGTATGAAGTTCACTGAAGGCAAAAAGGATGCCTGAGCTTACACTATAAATTAATTCAAATGCCTGGGCTTATAAAGAAAAAAGCAAGACAGAATTACATGTCCATAACATTGATTTGAACCCCTTGCTTTCATGATAACAGCCAAATCTTTAAAATCTTATTAGAAGATCATTCTAGCGTTACACAAACTCTGCAGTGCTGCTTCTAAATATTTCTGGTAAGTGTTCTATAAGGAGAGTGAATATCTAATGAGAAATAATATATGTAATCAGACTAGATAGTTTAATCAGAAGAAACAGACAAGCTTTCAAATGTCATATTCATTTTTACACATCACTAAATGCTTCATAAACATTAATTAAACTTTTTTTCTTCACCTGTGGTGTTCACTGCTTATGAAACACATTTTTAAACAGCTGAGGGACAGCTCACTGTACACTGGAAAATTATGCAGCAAATAAATTGCGTTGCCCATATCTTTTTAGCCTGGTTTCTTTAAAGAAAGTTGTTGGTGTCAGCTGGCTTGGGTATTTGCATTTGCTGCGTTTTGCATAGCCGTCAGTGGAAACTTTTATCAAACAGTTGATAGTGTCTTCTGATTACTGTAGGCTCACCAGCTTCCCACACGATAGGTTATTCACAGGATGCAACAGTCTAAGGGAAATTGCCCCATGACTTTCAAGATAAATAGTCTAAAAGACTTACGAGACAGGCCTCTTCCTCTTCCAACTAAGAGCTAGTTTTGGTCTTACCGTTCTGACATCTGACATTCTGCCTTCTCTTATTAGTGCAAGATTTGCTAAACTGTGTACCTTCGTAGAGAAAATAATTAATTTTCATTGTGTAGTAAGGTTGCTTAATGTTTTGAGTGCTAGGATGCATACTCTCAGCACACTTGGCTGAAACGCTGGTCACAGGCATTGGCAAAAAGTCCCACAGGACACCAGAAAGGACATCATATTTATTCCAGGCTGGATTGGGACGTTAGGACCAACAAGTCAAAACCGCCATTTTTGAGATATTTAATATATTCTGCTACTCACACAAGATATATTGGATTGATTTCTTTCTAAATGTACACTGTGTGTGATGACGCATCCAATGAATTCTTCTCAGAATTATCAACCACTTGGCACATAAGTGTAAAGCGCATCTTGTTAGTACTTTAAGCCTGGGTTAATGCATATGTTATATTAACGGCTGCAACAGAAACAGGAAAATCAATATTATTTCAAAGAACTGAACGTAGTGTGTCTCCTTTAATAAACCTCACAATAAGAAGCAGCTTGTCATGCAAGTATGGGTTTGTATTTGGCTGGAATGATCTAAAATTATTTCAGTACTGAAGGGGGCCGTTCTCTACCTCCTGTCCCTGATGATGTTCTCATCCCCTTCATTGCACTGGTTAGAGCTTGTACGGGGTGGTGTGATCAGTCAGATCGGTACTGATCTGGCTGCAAAGGTCTCTCTTTTTTTTTTTTCTTTTTTTTTTTTCTTTTTTAATTTTGCTGATTTAGTGAGCCGATTAACTCATCACATGGCCTCATAATTGCTAAGGCATTGTAAGGGAGACAGTGGCAACAAATAGTTAGGGTTGCAGGAAAGCTCTGCTGTCTGGTGGCTGCAAATTCAGCCTTGATGATTTGCTAGTTATCTCACAGCAAGACAGGGCTAATAATGGAGCTAAGCACATATGGTAGTCCTGAATTCTGTAAGTTTTGTGAACAAACAAACTGGAACAGTGCAAATATGGAAAATGTTCTTGTTCACAGATCACACCATCCAGTCTGTTTTCTGCTGCTGCTGCTGCTGCACAGTGCAAAAAAGGTATGTGAAATGCTTAAGCTTTTCAGCGATTAGGATGATCAAAATATTGACACGTAAAGGACTTCTCAAATTCCCTTTTCAGTAGAACTGTTAATTATACAGAAGTTTCAAGACACTCCACCCTGCATATCCCCAATGAAGGCAGGCATATATATATATACAAATGTTTTAATGTGAGTATTTATAGATATGTATTCACACAAATACTTCACGTTTTTCAAAATCAGAGCAACCAGAACAAAAATGAACCTGGACCATGATACTGGCCTGGTGAACCAGTACTCAGCCTCACAACCAGATGTTTCCTATGCATCTGCTTGGAAGTGCAGGGTAAGTAACATTTTGGCAGGTGAAAAGAGAGAATTGAGGTGGTGTGCCACACAGCGGCTCAGTACCAGAACAAGCAGAGGAGTAACTAACTCTTGAGTGTGTAAGGTTCTTTGTTGCATCAAAATGATAGAGTGCAGGTATCCAAATATTCATACCAGGTCACAGCAAGGTTTCCCAAACTCGCTGTTGTGGATGAGGTGGTTCCTTCTCCCAGTTTTGGGTTTGTATGATGGGGATGGGAAGGGTGGGACTGCCCTGTTGGGCAGCTGCAAGCTCACCTTGTCCAGCTGGCATGTGCAACGTCCACCTCACTTTTACTAGATCTAAGCTAAATTCATCTGAGTTTTCAAAGTATAACTAAATGCAAAGGTAGAACCTAACCTGATGCAGAAGAAAATTATTATGTTCCTGCCAATTTGCTAAGAAAATCTGCAGCACCTTCCATGTTAATTCTCCAGACAAATGACCGAGTTTTCAGACATTGTACTCCACTAATTTCAATGCTGCTCTGCTTTTACACCAGCTGAGGAGTCGTCCCAGTATTCATACCATGTAGAAGTCACCCCAATTAAGTAGGTGGCTTTTTTATTATACACTGTGTTTTCCATTGTCATTTTGACTTCTACACAAAACTACTCAAGTATAAGTCTCACTGTTTTACAAGTGATGAGGTGATAGTGCTTTACAAGGGGAAGCAATGACCATGATGGAGCTCCTCAGTTACTGAAATGGCATAACAGCAGAGGAATTAAGCAAGCCATAGTAGGGAGAAAAGACTAACTACGAAAGACACTTTTTTTCCCCCACTAGAGTGAGAGGCATTTGCAGTTAAAGGACAAGCCGTTACCTTCTCTACCTGCTGAGGCCTTGGAAGACTACACAGAAAAACCCAGAGTTATTGCACTCTATGACTTTTTTGCTAGAGGACCCTTGGATTTACCACTCAAGAAGTCAGAAGAATACATTATCCTTGAACAGTATGATCCCCACTGGTGGAAGGCAAGAGACCAACATGGGTAAGAGCAGGGGCATATCTTTCAATTTCCCTTTAAAGAAACAAAAACCCCCAAAACAACCCCTGTGAAAGCAGGCAGCTAGAATGAGACAGGTGTGACAATTTAGGGTCAGGTTTGAAATGTGCATGTTTTTGTACAAGGCACATGGATTGGCCCGGCAGACTCTCAGCAGTGTCTGGCACCGCAGAAATGGGTGGGGAATCTAGAATCTGTTGGGAATTCAGAGTCAAGTCCTAGATTCAATAATTTCCTGAGCAACATCAAGGTGTTTGAGGACCATGTGAATCACCAGGCTCTGAGCCATGTGCAAATCCAGCTTTCCATATTTCAGGTGCTTTACAATGCATTGTATATGTGTAAATGCTTCATAAAGACCATAGAGATTGTGAAGACATGTGCCTGAAAATCCCTGATCCAAAATTCCTGGACATTTTAGAGAGCTAGATAACTTCAGTTAGGATCCTCTCCATGTTTATGTTTGTTTCATGTCGTTCCCCTTTCTCCTTTGCATTTTCTTCAGTGTATCCTGTACTCTGATGTTGGGAATGGTTTTGTTATACAATAACTGTCTCCTTTTCATTCAGATTTCTCCTTTAAATACTTTAAAATGCTTTTTCTCAACTCATATTTGTGGTGAGAGTACACTGATTATTATTTTGTATATACATGCAAGCACTTTATTCTTCTTCATATAAAAGCCTTCTGTAGGCCAGAAATTAAGAGGGTGGCCTCTAATTCATAAGAAATACAATTTTTTTTCTAAATTTTCTTTTTATTTGACTTGAAAATTTTCATTAACATGCTGGTTTCAGCACTGTATAAATAGTATCTCAGCTAACTTTTTCATTTCAGTAGCCATCCACAGTCGTGGGGCAGAAAGATTGTGCCTGGGATGAAAGGACTCAGATTTCTATTCAATTCCCATGTTGGGATTCAGTATCTAATGTTACAGCCTGTAGCAGAAGGAACCTTTAAAATTCAACAAAAGGGAGAGGTGTATCAATGCTATTAATATTTTACATCATACTATAACTTTATCCCCAACATGTTGTTTCAGGAATGAAGGTCTAATTCCCAGCAACTATGTTACTGAGAACAAGAAAAGTGATTTAGAAAACTACGAGTAAGTACACTGAAAATTTTAATTATGCTTTCTTTTCTAAAAATGCATTGCAGAAATACGTTTTAGTGCTTGATCCTTCAATCTTTATTAGACATGAACAGATATTTATCAAAAGCTCTCTTTTTTATTACAAAACATTGCTCTTAGAATGAATTAACCATTTTGATTTGGAACTATTAGCTCAGAGTGTAACGTGAAGTTACAAACACTGAGCACTTCAACAACATTCATTTGCATAAATCATGCCAGAATCCAGATGCTTCCTATTTCTGTAGGCTTACTACATAATGTTTCTATATTCTGATCTCTCCCTGCTGTGAACAGGTAATTAATTACTAGAAGCTAATTCCAATTACTTCAACTTGATTTACTGGAGAGAAGAGCAAAATTCTGCAAAATTCTAGAGAAGATAGGCTTGAAACAGTGTCTGGGACTATAAATTTAATTGCAGTTTGGTGTAATTGTTTCCTGGGCTTTCTTTTGTCTGAGGTCATATTTAATCACAGTGAATGTCATACTTGCAATGGTCTAATAAATTAATTCCAAATTAAGATATGTTTATATACAACAATAGTTTTATTCAGGTTTTTGGACTGGTAATATGCAACTGTTAAGATGGATTACTTCTGTGAAACAGAGCAAGCATTGGTTTTTACTGGCTGAAATTAAAGGATAGGTTATCTCCTTGTTGCAGGTGGTACTGCAAAAACGTGAACAGAAGCCAGGCAGAACTTCTCTTGCGCCAGAAGGTAACTCAGCTTACACATAGAACTAAGGGTATCTAGAAAGATCTATCAGTAGAGGCATCAAGAGCATTACCACAGTCAAAATCCAAATCTGTTTGGTATGCAGGAAGAGAGAAAGCACTTTAAAATAAAAATGTTTTCTGGGGTAAGTATACAGTGCCGACTATCCACACTTCACAGAGTTTTAAGTTGTAGCCCCAGCAAATCTATGTAGATTTTCCGTATTAGATAAATTGAATTACGTGTGGTTTACTGTGCTGGTCTCTTGTATGGAATCTTGAAGTCTGAAACTCATGTAGTAAGTGAATTAGCAAGGGTAGCAGAGCTTAACAAAACCTCTGTGTCTTCCTTACGTATAGAGCAAACAATCCATATTGCTTTCTATCCCCTGTCAGTTACCAAAGCATCTAACTCAGTTAAACTTATTAGGTCTTTGCTCAAGGACCTACACAGGGCTTGGACACAACAGACCAGAGAAGAACACCTCAGACAGAGCTGTTTTACAGTACTTTTTCCTAATGATTTGTACCATTTGATTTTTTAATAAAATATTTTCACTACTTCACGCTGAAGAATATAATTCACCTAACTTATTTAACTCCAAAAAAATGCCTGGCACTTAATATTTTCTTTCCCTTGGTTAATTTTGCTCTGCTATGTACCTGGCTATCAACTCCCATTCTCCACTCCTTCATCCTCCCAAATAGTCCTAGGTATTCCACAGAATTTGGTAATCAGCTGCAAGTCCTGTCTCAAGGGAGGATTATTTAGACGCAAAAGCAGAAGATAACTCTACTTGGATATCTTTTCAGTGCAAAGAAGGTGCATTTGTTGTCAGAGATTCCAGCCAACAGGGACTTCTTACACTGTCCATGTATTCACAGGCTAAAGGGTGAGTTGCTCTGAATGGTAAGGGTTTGAATCACGAGGTGATGGAATAGCTTCCCCCAGACTCCTCAGAATAAGTGGGTGAGTTGGACATGCAGTGAGCAAGAGCAGGGAACCACTGGGGTGCAGTTCGTGCAGAGTTACACCTTGTGCGCAGGAAAGGTGATGGTGGGCAGGCGTCTGGGAGTCACAGCGCAAATGTCCTGCCAAGACAAGATTAACTGCACAAATTGAAATCTTCCAATAGTCTGCTGTGAAAGTTGTACGTTCCACCCATGTAATGCAGGCAATCAGACCATACATTCACATCTTCTTGCCTCTCTTTCTGTATGAAGTGCCATGGCTCCCACACCATGCTGCTGTAGCCTTCGGCTGCCACACCCAGCTGTGTCCCTTCTCCGCAGGCTCTGCGCACTGTAAATTCATCCCAGACTCTGCTGTCCGCAAACTTCTGTTTTTCTTCTGAAATCACCTCACCTCCTCGCTGTACAGTCCTACTTCTTTTGCTGGAGCACTGCCATAGGACTTGCTTTTCCCCCACATCAAGAGCAATCACCTACAGCACTGAGCTACCCCATCTCAAGCTGCCTTACGCCCCCCTCCATCAGCCCCCCTCCATCCTCCTGCATCAGCAGTATCTGCTTTTCTTCTCTCCCTCTTAGAGCAAGCCAGAGGGGAAAGGAGCCAGGTGAAGGTACTGCTGCTACCATCACCCTCTGCCTCCCTCCCTCCTCTCCTTGGAAATACGCGGCAAGCCCTCCCCACCACCCTCCGCTGGGCACAGGCTCACGGCTGCTGTAGGGTACCAACCCCCAGCAGCCACCTCCAGCCTGACATGCAAGCTTAACTTCTTCACTTTGAGTCTCACAGGGCAGATGGGCAGCAAATTATACAGAAAGAAAGACAGATAATGTGGAAAAATACAGAAAAGCCAATGTGTTAGAAAAGCTCCAATGAGCTTTTGGAGAAGCAGAACATGAACTTTAATATTCACACTCTGTATGAATATGGTTTTAACTTTTTTAGGGGTACTCAGGTAATGAAGAGCATTTTAATTTTAAAAGCTTAGATTCAAATAAGTGCTAATTAGGAGGAACATCTGTTAAACTCTACAGCTATTTCTTACAGATGCAACAATACAGGGGTAAAGACTTGTGCAATAAAAAACTTTGTGCAGTATCTCCCAAAGCTGTGAGAGAGATCCATTTGAGGAGTCTTTTTTTTTTCTCCCCCCCCCCCCCCCCCCCCCCCCCAGTATCGCAGCCACACAGTTCGGAATTGTACCCCAAGTTTTCTTTCCAAGTGAAATTTAATCAGATTTATAGTATAAAGTATTTTCACTGAAAATTATAATCCTTTGTTGATTTCAGAAGTCATAATGGAGATATTCGACATTATCACATTAAGAAAAACCACTTGGGACAATATTATGTAGCAGAAAAATATCTCTTTTCATCTGTTCCTGAACTCATTGAGTATCATCAACACAATGCTGCAGGTAATGCATGCAAGCTGATAAGGTTTTACAGCTGATGAGCTGATGCTCCTCAGGACTTTGAATGACTGGAAATCACTCTTCCTCTAATACTTTCCTTATAAAAAAAGACACACTTTTTCTGTTGCTAATGACTTTAAATATGCCATTATCCTTTCTGCCAAAATCATAGCTGTAGTGTGCATATACCATGGGGGAAGTGAAACTACCATACTCATCTATACGTATTAAATCAATTTTACAAAGCTAGAAGCCCAATGTATTTACCTGTTCTGTATTCTCTTGGTTCATATTTAACTGAATGGGCTTGTATGAATTTTGATTGTCATTCTTTCCTTATCTTGCATGCATGCAATTTAATGAAAGCAGGAGCTACACTGTGCATTAGCAGGCAGCATTCTACAGATTTTGACAATTTAGCTCATCCCCAAAACAATCAAAATCAGAATTAGGGAGCACAAGGACTCTCTAACACTGGTTTGCAGCCTACCAGCATTAGCTACCTCTAATTGTTGGCTGATGGCAGCCTTTCATAATTTTTAGCATTAAAAAATACCCTTCGCCTTGGTTCTGCCCATCATTTTAATACAATACAAAATGTTTTTACCCTGAATGAGTGAAGGTGCGAAAACACACAGAGACTCCTTGCACTAGGGAGGAGGGAAGATATGGGAATAGACAGAGCCTTTTGCTGGAGGGAGGAGGATTGTAGGAAACACATGAAGCAGAAAAGGATCTGAAAGTAACAGTGGGAATAATGAATGGATGCAGGGAGTCCTTGGTGAGGGCTGTACCCATTGGTACTGTTGGCTCTTTAATTCAAAGAAAATGTATGACAGACACAAAAATGTTTCTTGCAATGTGAAACAATCCTAAGAAATCATGCTGGCAGAGACCACTTAGGTGGCTGATATAGTATTGTAGTACTCACTCATTTAAGACCACTAACATAATACAAATAAGCAAGAGTATCACTTTTGTTTGTATGAAAGTATAGATACTTTTGTAGTCAGGGCTATAGCGAATAGTCTTCCTCCATTTCTTCTCAGTGTAGTGTTTTATCCCAACAAGCTGTAGGCAAAAGTAACCCGAAGAAATAAGAATTGTACATCAGATTCCAAATATTTTTGTTTGAGAAGAGGTACGATACAGCATACTTTAAAATGGAGTAATTGGTCAACAGAAAATTGTTCCTTTGTCCCCTACAGGTCTTATCACTCGTCTCCGACATCCAGTTGGGTCAGCTGGATGTTCTTCACCAGCAACAGCAGGATTGAGTTATGGTAAATTTTTTATCTTCTTTTGGTGGAGATTTAGGTATCTACCTAGGCAAGAATTTAGGTCATATTCACCCAGCTAATGAGTTCTATCTGTGAAATTTCCTGTTAATAAGAAACACATAAGCAGCCACACATTCACCAAAAACAGACGCTCATTTCCTTGTAAGGTGTCAGTACCAAATGAGACACCTGACTCAAGTCTTTCCGTTCAGCAACTGCTGTGCTTCTGTTACAACCACCAGTGCATTTCAGAGCTATCTGGACTTTTCTAAGCAGGCCTAGGACTCAAATATACATTTAGTAGCTTGTCAGTGGCTATTTTATTTATTTAAATGCTTAGGAAATTGAAATGAATGTTATTTATGGGGAAGACTTTCTTTGTCGTCAGTTCTGCAAGTTTTAGAAATAAGAATGAAATCTTATATAGTATTATAGAAAACAAGAAATAAATGTCAGTTTTGTGTATGTAGATCAGGAATTTCATACCATCTGGCTGATAATAGGAACCTCCAAAACTTAGTATCTTTCATGTTCCCATGAATCTCAAGGCTTGATATTTCTGAAGGGTAGGACTGTTGTAGTTACTACAATAGAGGCAGCCAGTAATTATTTCTGCAGTATACTACCTATCCAGAACTGGTTCAGAGTCAAAATCATAATATGTGATAATGCCAAAAAAGTTCTCTTATGTAATCGAAGTTAAACAGTTGCCTTATCTTCAAGCTTCAGATATTCCTACATTAAGCAATTTAAACACTAATAACGTTTTACAAGCTGTAAAACAACATTCACATCTAAACGTACAGGAGCATGTGGAAATTTTCAAATATTTAAAACTCTTGCTACAGCTGATGAACAATTGTGATGTTTTGTTGCATGCATTAACTGCAAATAGCAAGGCATGTTTCCTGAAGCATGGTTCAGGAAAGCTGATCTGACTATTGTAACATATTGGGTTGCTTTTATAGAGGAGTGGGAATTAAATCCATCTGAACTGACGTTCATGAAGGAACTCGGGCGTGGGCAGTTTGGAGTTGTTCAGCTTGGTAAATGGAAAGCAACCATCAAGGTTGCCATCAAAACAATCAATGAAGGTGCAATGTCTGAAGATGATTTCATCGAGGAGGCCAAAGTGATGATGTAAGTACAAAAGCTATTAAATCTGGCATTGACATTGAGATGGCAAAGAAATAAATACAACCTGATTCCATTTAAAACAAACAGACAAAGCAGTTTGATAGGAATAGGTGGATGTGCAGGACAGAAAGGCTGATGTAAAGGTCTGAATCAGACTGACACAGATGCTCGCTGTGCCCATTGCCAGACTTCCTTGAGAGCACGCGCTGCTTTGTGCTGTGGAGCTCAATGGGGAGTAAATGTGCTGATAAATAAATGTGCTCCTACAACTATTCTCTCATGCATAATTCAGTGCCTCTAGGAGCACTGGCAAGGCTCATACCTAACTAAAGCCTTTGAGAAACTATAGTACCATTTCTGCTAATTTTGCAAATTAGGGAAGTATCCAGGCCAGAGCAGGACAGAAGAACCCCTGCAGGGTCATGCCCCCTGCCTGAAAGCCAGGCATAACTAGACCTTTCCATTTCACATCATCCAGATCAAGCTTCACATCCACTGCATTTACATAACTGATGAACAGTTAAAAATTCAAAGAGTGAACTTTTTGGAGGAAACTGTAGGCAGAAATGTGTTCGATAGTGGGGCAGCTCTGCGGCCAGTTGAACTGAATACTGTTCATCAAATACTGAAAGTATTTTTCAAAGCCATCGTGAGACTCAAAGGTCTAGTTACCTGCTGCAGGCAACTGCTGGCCTGTCTCAAATGCTGTTTTAAACAGGAAACTCTCCCACCCAAAGCTGGTCCAGCTTTATGGGGTGTGCACACGTCACAGGCCTCTCTACGTTGTTACTGAATTCATGGAGAATGGCTGCCTGCTCAATTACCTTCGGCAACGGCGAGGGAAACTTGGCAGAGACATGCTGCTGAGCGTGTGCCAGGATGTGTGCGAAGGGATGGAATACCTGGAAAGAAATGGCTTTATTCACCGTGATTTAGTAAGTATAGTAGGTTTTCTGAGGTTCTTGACAAATATTGGCAGTATAGAATATGTCACTGCATTTTATGGGATGCTAATATGTCCTGTAAGACTTCAGCCCTGCAGGATCTAATAAGCCAACAATGTTTTCCCGGCTGTAAAACAAAACTTTAATCTGTTCTTTTGTTCATGGACAGCTGGAAAAACTACTTGAGAGAAGTTTTTCCAGCTGGAAGCACCACTTGAACTGAGATATTAGCATGCAGCAGGCTGGGGTTAGGACATCCCAGTACAAGAGTATTATGCAGTGATGACAACACAGCCAAAGCCACAGTAATACAAAAGGTCAACAACAATGAGGAATTTTTTTTTTAACATTTTTTTTCTATCTACATTCTTCTGTCCCTATTGCCTTATCTTGATTCTGGGATATATGAGTGGCTTTTCTGCCCTACCCCTCATAGACAAGGTACCATAGGAGAGAGGCTTGTTTCCTTACTCTCTGCTTTTTTTTCAATGCTCATATTTGGATGCAGAGAGGAAATCTTCCTGATCTCCTCCCTAGCTGCCTGAAGAAATGTACCCTCTTGAAAATTTCCAAGAAGTTCCTGATTGCTGTAATGCAAAAGTCACCAAACATTTTTGAAAATTCACATTGAGTGTCCTAATGCTAGTGTTTAGGAAAATATCTGCCTGGATAACTAGACTCTGCAGCCTAAAATTTCTTTCATCATGCAGGAATATGTAAAAATATTGCAACTCATACTACAAGCATTTAGGCTGATAACATGCTGTGTATGTGTGACTACACAATAGTGAAATATGTTCACTGACTCAGAGCCAGAAATTCACTTACATTTTTGAGCAAGACACTCATCTCCTTTTAGAATATAAACAGTATGAGCTGAAACAAAAATAACCAGCTGTTGCATTTTTCTTAAAAGTTTTAGCACAGACTTCAGATATGTTTCGTTTTCTCCAGGCTGCAAGAAACTGTTTAGTCAATGCAGAGCACATCGTTAAAGTATCCGACTTTGGCATGGCAAGGTACAAGGCCACTGATTCCGGTTTTGTGAGTACCTACTCTGCCAGCTGCAGCACGACCTCGAGCTAACCTCCTTGCTTGCTTTGCTGGTTTGGGGAATCCCACTGAGGTCACTTTTTGAATTCTGATAAAAACTAACATTGTTTAATTGTTGTACCATGAAATGGATGCCATGTCCTCTTCTTGCTATTGGTGAGTGGAAGACAGGTAAACAAAGCGTCACATAAACTTTCAGAAGTGTCTGTGGACCAAGAAATACCCAGGGTGCCCAGGGCTCCCAGAAGGTTGAAGAAACAAGTTCCCCAACTTTTCTGAGCAGTGGGGTGGTTGGAAGGTGCCTGGGGACAGATGTGGCCGTGGGTGCTAACCTTTCGAGGTGGCAGGGGCTGAGGCGGTGAGGCGGGGAGCGTGCCATGGTGGGTGGGCAGGAAGCGTGGTGTGCAGCCGCTCTAGCAGGGAAGTGGTTTTTCTGCTTCATGAGAGGACCAGCCAGAATGGGGAAAGAGGACACGATGAACTCTGACAAGCACAGGGCAGAGAAAGCTCTGCCCTCGCAGGCTTCCCCCAAAGGGTCTGCCTCCTGGTTTGGTATGCTCAGCTATAACATCCCCAGCAGGGCTGTCTCAATCCTTCCTTCCTTCCTTCCCTCCACTTGCAAGCCCAGTACAAAGCTCTCCACTGCTGTGTTATAACTGGCTGTTTTTTCTCCTGGATGAGTAAACTGAATTGGCTCGCGTTGGAGGCAGATGACCTGCATGGCTCTGAGCAGGAGGTGGTGGTAACATTCACCTTGCGGCTGTGAGTCCTTAGATCAGCACAGCCATGCTGGTTACCTTTGCCTTTGGTTTTGCCTCCTGCTTCTAACCTAAGGATTACAACACCCTAGCAGTTCATAACTAAATACTTGTTTTTCAAAAGGCTGTCCTATGCTCTGGAAGTGCCCACTGGTTGCACTGCTCCCTAGAAGAGTAAGGGCAGTATCAGGGGTCTGGATGCATCCAAATGCACCAGAAAACACAGTAAGAGACCAAGAGGCTGTCAGGGTCTGGTTTGAGAATGATGGACCTGAATGGCTCACTGTTGCCAAAAAGTGGAGGCCGGTGGCTTGGCTCTAGGACAGGCACTCACTTTCCCAGGGAGGCTATGGAGCGGTGACGGGAATGCAATCTAGTTACTCAGAACTCACTCACCTGCCTCTCTTGGTTATTTTGTACTGTTATTTCAGATGGTTCTTATCCAATAACCTCTTATCTTACTGTGCCTGCACCAAAATAAGAAAGGGAGACACGATTTCTCTCAATGTGACGTCCTTTAAAAGATGCTAATGCATTATGCCTTCTGCGAGGACAAATGTTGCGTAGTGCACAGCTGTCATTGCTCAGGAACAGTAATACTAGGAAAATGTGCACACAGCTTGTATGTACGTGGCGGTCAGCCTAGTAGCCTTTTAAAATGTTGTCCTATAAATGCCTGCATTGGGCACACAATTTCATCTCATCTGGGAGGTCAGCTCTGACAAGCTTGGGCAAAGAAAATGACTTTTCCAGTGCACCTGCAAGAGCTATTGCCTTGTATGTGATGACCGTTTCTTTCTGTGTTGCTTCTCTAACAATGTGCTGGATATTACATCTGTGAAGCTGGGCAGTTATGGAATGTAGCCCCCCTACCAGTAGCGTTCAGGTACAATAGGTGGCTGAAAAGGTACACTCTTTTAAAAAGAGACAATATTTATTTATTGCTGCTGGTTTTCCTGCCCATAGTGAAGGAGTGTGTCCTATCAGTATATACCCAGAAGACAACAATAACAACCATCTTGTCAGCCTTGGATGGCAGTAAAATATTTTATTCCGACACACTTCCTGTGAACAGTTCAAATCATTAATTTGAAGAGAAATCTCTTTAAGTGGGTATCTGTGTGTATTTTATACTAAATTAGTTATACTGTTTTCGTGTTTCTAGACTAACACTGTATTTTTATGGCATTATAAACCATCTGTGGAAATGTCACTGGAACTGCTTGCCCTTTAAGTGTCATTCAAATACATGCTGTTTCCTGTTCTTATTTAGGTATGTCATCGATGATGAATATATCAGCTCTTCAGGTGCCAAATTTCCAGTCAAATGGTCACCTCCTGAAGTCTTTCATTTCAAAAAATATAGCAGCAAATCAGATGTCTGGTCATTTGGTAAGCTGATTAGGTGAATGTGTAACATACCACGCTTTCCCAAAATGACAGATGTGATTTAAGAAAGTGTAACTTTTTACTCACGCTACCTACCTTAAACTTTAGTCTTTCCCATCTTTCAAATCTTGCCTACATTGGACAAGTGTGGTTTTCAGTAGAAAGACTCCGTGCCTAAAAATTAGATTTTGACTGAAATGTGCGTTCTTGGTAAGCTCCCATTAGCCAAATACACATTCATCTCAGTTTCATGGACCACTACTTTAGCTGACTTAAAAGAGAGCAGAATTATATTAGCTGAAAATGTTTGCGGTTGACTCTCTTCGTTCAGCTCAGGTTGCCCATGTTTTCATGCATTTTTCAGTACACAAAAAACCAAGAGTGGGTTTTGTTCCTCTAATGTTGTTAAACAGCTTGTGGGTTTGGGGTTTTTGTTTTGTCCTAAATATTTTGGTTCACTTCTAGGTGTACTGATGTGGGAAGTTTTCACAGAAGGCAAAATGCCTTTTGAAAGTAAGTCAAATTCTGAAGTTGTCCGTGAGATTTCTCGGGGTAACCGACTTTATCGACCACATTTGGCATCACATACCGTGTACAAAGTCATGTACAGCTGCTGGCATGAGGTTTGTTGCCTCTTTTTTCCTGTGATATTACTTTATTATTAATTTGTAAATCTAAATTATTAATTTGTGGATCTAAAAGCAATCTTAAAAAACTGAGGCATTAAATCCTTATTTCACACCTGTGGCATCCTCAGTATCTCTCACTATGCTTTTCACAAATCACGCCTAGGTTTACATCTCTGTTTCTTTCAACTGTTGCATCTAATAAATATAAAGCACATCATCTATATTGGACAAGGTCTAGAGCATCCCTGATTTTGAATATGCCACTATTGTCTCGCTTCTCTACTGTATCAAATACCTTTTTGACACCTCTGTCATGCGTGGCTTTCTCTAGCTCTGCTCTGAATGATAACCTTAACACATGCACATACAAAGTGGATATGCCCACTAGACATGGATTTTAAACCCCATTCTTGAAGTGTACATCAGTTACCTCTGTACATCACTGCAGCTCCTAGGCTGCACCCCTTTCACACTTGCCGCTCTGATTTAGCACTTGATGCTCTTTCTCCATCTCTCCAGCACCTATTTCTTTCTATATTGATAGCAAAACGTTGATTTCATCAACTTCTCCATCTGACTAACCCCTTCAGGTCCCTCCTTCTCTGGTGTCTACAGGAAACAAATCTTTAATTTTAAATAAAAGGTAGTTTCAGAAGAAGCTTGCATGCAATGCTTTCATGTAAGTAGCCAGGCCTACACTGCGGGTAGCTGGGAAACCTTGATGCTTCCATTGTCTCCTTTATCCTGCTTCTCCTTTCTTGCCAATCTTTTAACCCCATATGAAATTTTTAGATCCTGAGTAAAAAAAGCTTAAGAGACTGAAATCTCAACTGCATCTAGCTTGCTTGCTTACTGCAAACATCCATCAGGATGCCAGCCAGCAGATGGGGAAGAAGTTTTGTCTTCTGTCTGCCATCAGCTAGAAGTTGGTTCCTTACTGAGCTGTACTACATCAAATGATACAGCAGGGAAGATCCTTTTTCAGCAACCCAGGAAACATTCCAGAGTATCATGATTTCCTGAGAAGTAGGGCTTTCTAGTGACCTGTTGCAGGGGAGAAATCCTATAGGAATTCTGGTCCAGAATTAAAATAAAGAAATTTCCAGAACTCTTGGAAAAACGGCTGTGTTCATGCTGCTGGTGTCATGAAGAAGAGATTATTTTTTTCCCTCAAATTATAAACTTGATCTTTTCTTCTGTATTAATAAAATAAAATGTAATTTTAAAGTGGTAGCTCATATGTACTTATAACCACCTTCTGAAGTCAGGTACTATAATTTACCTATCTGCTAACATAAATTTATCCTCTGCTTTTCTTTTCAGAAACCTGAAGGACGTCCTGCTTTTGCAGAGTTAATAGAGACTCTCACAGATATAACAGAGATGGGATAACAAGAGAATTTACACCAATATATTTACTGAAAGGTTAGCATTAAGCATGTCAATAATGTAGCTGGTACAGAAAACCTCAGCCTTTTACAGCAGTCTCTATACTTAACTTGCAGTACCAGCATCCTCCATATAGAAGCAGCTGTTCGGGCTCGGCTAATTTTTACTCATTTGAGAAAGACAACTTGGGATATTGGTTCAGGACTGTCAAGGCTTTGTTTTCATGATTAGAGCAAAGAATATCCTGTCTGGAAAGAAGTAACAAAGCTTACTCACCTTATAGGCCTTTTTATTTATTATTTTGCTCAGAGCTAACACTAATCCCTGTAACAGTATTATTTATTTGGTACTTAATAGGACTTATGCACCGGGGAATACTGATTGGCAGCAGAAAACATGATGGAAGAACCTCTGATTAAGATCTAGCTAGATCATGTTTAAAGGCAAGCCCTTTTGCAGTGCAAAGCATCCGACACTGAAGAAATGGAGCAGGGTTCCAGAAGGGGCAGCAAGCTAAGTGACCGACTGCTGGAGCAGCGCCCACGTGTGTGCCTGTACCTACTGCTGTGGATAAAGGCAGGCAAAGGGAGCAAAGGCAGCAGTTAGCATTCAGCAGCTCCCAGGTCACATCAGAGCAGCTGGAAAGACTGAGCATCCCTGAAGCATTTTAAACCTGCATCGCAGGTCAAGGCGTCTTCTCTACCAATTCTGTATAAACAAAGAGTAAGGATTATTTTTTCTAAATGTCTCCCACGGTTTTCCAGTATTGTCTCCCATTTCTCACCTGCTGCTGCCTACTCAAATGCCCGTGCTTGCCTTAGTCCTCCCTTTGCAAGTTAACGGGCAAGTTAAAGCTGGAACCCGACAGTAAAATGAAGTGTTTTGCATTAGTTTAGCTCAGATTGATCCTGTGATACCTGACATGGACAATGTCTATAACCCTACTTTTTACCTTATTGTTCACTTTAACTTTTAAATCTTAATTGTGGTCAATACAAATACGTTATAGAGAAGAAAAGGTGGATGAAGTTCTTGATTTTTTAATATAAAGTAGTCATTACATATGTGATTGCATTGTGAATTATATATAGGTAAATACATCACAATATTTAGTTTTATAGCACTTTGTAGACAAAATATGTAAAACACATTAGCTAAAGAATCATTGAGTTACACACAATTTAATTTTTTTATTTCCAAATATAAAAAATTACTGTAGCAATAAAATGCAATATACCAAACAACCCAAGTTTTGAATTTCCAGAATATGACGGCATCTCTTGGTCAAATCCAGTCCTGGCATTAATCATTCATCTTTACTGCAATAGTATTTTGATAGCTATCATCCCTTGGGAAAGGAAGTTGTTAGTCCTATTTTTTGAACATTTGGGAATACCTTCAAACACACTTCTAAGGTATTTCTGCTTCAAGTGAAGCAGGATATCCCTGTTGTTTCATATGATCTGCTAAAAGAATTGCTATCAACTGATGTCACTGTTTACTTCTGTAATTGACTTATTTATGAACATTCAGTTCCTTATCAGACCTATGATTAAATACAGATCTATATAACACAATACACACATCGAGCTCACCACAATTTATGCCCAGCCCACAGAATTACAAGGCTTTTCAGCAGATGATGTGCTACAAATGTGAAATTCAAACTGTCTCTGCAATATAAAAGTACGTGGGGGCTTTTAATAACGTATGAGGCATCTTTTTTAAAAGCTTTTGTAAAACTGGTTTTGCCACATTTATTTCTGCAAGTTAATATGTAATACACGATGGTACCATACAGTAAAAGCCAGCTCCATTAGGTTTATGTAACCAAAGTATCCTGCTCATGCCTGTTTCACTGAGTTGTCCCATGGTGAACACGCAGCCATCCTTGAAACATGTTGGTCTAATACGCAGAGCCAGGAACGCTTGCCTACCAGGCTTCAGCTTCTCAATATGGTCTTTCTGTAGGCTGTTTTGGGAAAATTACAAGTAGGCTGTTACTAACACTCTGACGCAGATAAATTTAACAGTTGCTATCATCAGGCTGACAGCAAATAAGTGAAAAAGCGCTACAACATACTTCAGTCAGTGAAACTAGTGCTTAATCAGCAAAAAGAAAGGTCTACAGGACAAAGGCCAGGTATCTACAGTGTGTTTACTTACCTGAGCAGCTACACCCATACATGAAAACTATAGGCCACCTTAGTCCTCGTGGTGCCTCTAAGCTCCAATCAGACTCTTGACTGTACTGAAACAGGCAAAAATGGAAGTGTTTGTATGGGTGAACAGTGCATGCCACCCATGTCACTGACCATAACGGAGCACATGTGGCCAGACAGATGGCTGTTAGCTGGTTTTTTAAAACTTCTGTGTGATGAAAGAGAGACCTGGAAGAGCCATAAAGCTTAGGAAGCGACATAACACCCACACACAGGGCACGCCTGGTCAAAGGCTCTCTGAGCGCTGATGTTTCCTGATGAAAAGCTCAGCTGGTGTTCCCTGATCAAACAGAAGAAAACTTGTAGCAGGTCAGTACTATGGATGGGAGGAAAAAAGGCAGAATTCCCAGCTTCTGTGCACCAGCTGTGCTGCTTAGGCTGTATCTATGTTCTATAAAAGAGCCACACTGCTGACAAACTGGAATGTATCTTCAGAAAGTGAAGTGGCTTCCCTTGTTAAAAGTACTTCTGATGAGTAATGCAATCAGCTACTCATGTGTGCAGGTGTGGTGACATGTACCTGCAGTACCATTTGGTTTTCAGCCCAGCTTCCCCCCTGCCCTGTGAACAGGGTGACCCTGCAGACGCACAAGTGCACATCACCAGCGCCATGCACACAGCACCAGCCTGGCTCCCACTCAGCATGCCCATCCCATTGTGAACCACTTTAAAACCTGTCAGAAAGAAGTGAGCTACAGGAAACCCACTCTGCTAAAAGAATCAAGGGATCATTTAGGTTGGAAAAGACCTTTAAGATCACCAAGTCCAACTGTCAGCTGACAAGTCCACCACTAAACCGTGTCCCTAAGTATTTTTAAATACCCCCTGCCCAGGGATGATGACTCAGCTGCTTCCCTGGGCAGCCTGCTCCAATGCTTGACAATCCTTTTGGTGAAGAAATTTTTCCTAATATCCAGCCTAAACCTCCCTGGCACCACTTGAGGCTGTTTCCTCTCATCGTATCGCTTGTCACCTGGGAAAAGACACCGACACCCACCTCGCTACAACCTTCTTTCAGGTAGTATTTTCTAATACAGTGCCAATTCTGTTTTGCTGGAATTTAAACAGCAAGTGAATGGCATTTGCTAGAAGTATGTAATTCCCCATGTAGCTCCAGGACGCCATCGTGATGAGTAAAGAGGCTGAAGTTTTGAATCTGTACTCTGGGATGGAAATTCTTTATAGCGTGGCTGTTCTAGGTGTGGCTGGGAAGGCAGGTAAAGGAAGATGGTAGAACAGGTTTCTATAGAGACTAATACCTGTGTATTTCCTTCCAGTCTCCTTGCAGATTATTTAACCTATCCAAGCCTTCTTGACCTACCTACATTTAGTCAGTCAGTGTAGCTATGTAATGAATTTAATTGCTCATTAATTTGTCCTGAGGTATGGTAGTAATGACTAGTTGCCAAGATTTGTTTTGTATCAGCATGTAAAAGCCGTAATTTGGTTAGCAACGTATTGGCTCTGAGGTTTTCTATGTTCTAGTTCTTAACCATGTGCCCTACTTTCCAAAACACTTCAAATTACTTTAGATAATATTATTCATTTTGTTGTCCCCAAATCAGGGTTCATCACCTGGTGTGCAAAAGCTGATGAACCCACAGCTGAGATGTTTATTTCATGTCTGCACAGATGGGTGCTAGGTGGTAAATCCAAACTTAACGCTCCTTCTCCTGGTTTTAGGACATTTATATACAGTTGAACAAACAGCAAATTGCTATACAACATGATTGGCTATAACTCATTTAAAAATATTATATACGGTACGCATGCTCCAGAGGTTGTGTGTGTGTGTGTGTGTACCTTTTCAAAGTTTCTGCTTCAAGGGGAGTTACTTTTACTATTATAATTACATTATAATGAGAGTAGGTTACTTGTGACTAGTTTGTCTCAGCCATTAGTGGGTCTGCAAATGTTTTTCTTACCCTGCTTCCACAACATTGACTCTACAGGGTCAATATGCCCGTGTTGTGCCTGTATTCCGCCAGCCTCATCAGTTCCTTGGATTATTTCACATTTCTCCTTTGGTCTTTTGTTAATTTCACTGCCTGGAAAACCTGACAACTCACTGAAATACTCTCCATCAAGACTGGCCATGAGAAAGAGATCCCTAACACATCAGCTTTGGCTTCTCTTCCCTAGTTTAGATGGAAAGGCATTTTCACTTACCCCTTATTTTTGTCCCTCAAAATCCCTGTCTTTTGACCACTAAGCATCAGCATTAAATTTTCCTTGCCGATGCTTTGTACAGAACAAATCTAGAAAAACTGGGTAATTCTGTAGAAGAAGTTAAAACATCCAGATCTCCCCATACTCTTCTCTCCAGTTCCATCATAACATTTCAGACCTTTTAGCTCAAGGTGAATATATAGTACTTTCACACTTGGTTTTTCTAGGGGAGTAGGAAATTTGCTTTCCTATCAGAAAAACTAGTAAAAGTCAAAGCTACTAAAAGGAGGCCATGATCAGGTCAGATGCACATGAACTGCAGGGACATTAGTCAGACCTTCCTCATCTAGGATCCACTTACATGTACCTAGGACCAGCTGCTAAAATCGGGATTATTCTCTTTGGATCCATCAGATAGATAGTGTTTAAATACTTACCAGAAATATGAATTACACTCCTTTTTATCCTTTCTTTAAAAACCAGATCATTTAGTACATAATCCAGGAATAATTTATTACAAGAGCAATATTAGCATAATTTCACTAAAAATTAAAGTTATTCCAAATTAATAACTAAATATAAACATTTTAAAAAATAATGTCTCTTATAGCACAAGTTTTTTTATACAAAACATAATAATTTACTTCTTAAAATGATAGACTTCTTGTACACCATGAAAATAAGCATTAACTTGGTTTTCTGACATTGTAGGAAAATAACATTATTTTCCTAGAAGATGTTATTTATGTATAAAAGCAGATACATGAGTCCAGTAGGAAATACAGAATTTTTCCTGGTATATGTTAACTGACTGCCAGGAGTTGGTATAAAAAGATACCCTTCTCAAAGAAAGTATCTTAAAAAAACACCAACACACATCCATTCAAGAATTGGACTGGTTGCTTTTTTGTACAAATAACCCATTTGGTCACCCCACAGTGATGATTGTATAAGCAAACAGAAGGGCCACGAGCTATACAAAATGATTTCTTTTTCTCTTTTTAGGGTCAATCAATACTTTCTCCAGTTATTCTTTAAATTGTATGAGTAATTCACAGTGAAAAGCAATGCAATTTTTTGTTAAAAGGCAAACTGTAAAGAAAACTCCATCTTTGGTCTTTTTATTATTTGTTTTACCTGTTTTTATCTATAAAGATTTTGTACCTTGAATGTGGCCGATAAAGCCAAAGTACTACCTACATTAACTAGGAAATAATGAAACTGTTTATAAATTTTCTTCTCTGAAGCTTTTTTAACACATGCATTTTAACAGCAAAGAATTGTGGCACGTTTTATCACCTGGGAAGCTAAAAAATATTCCAAAGCTGTATACAATGTCATATTTTCAAGAAAAGTACATTTTTGGTGAATGTACTTGGTAACACTGCTGCCACCTCCTGTACTGCTGGATGTACTTCTCAAATTAGGTAATCACAGTTGATAACCTGAATACCCATTGCCTAATGACATCTGGCCTTCTCTACCTGCAGTATTTTACATAGTACTGTGAGCAGAAGAACTGGACACGCTTTCCAGTATCACATTTTTCAGATATGCTCTTCATTGTAAAAATGAGGGTTTAGAAATAAGGTGGTTGATAGAATTTCTACTTCTTCCTGTAGGCATGTCAACTACAAAGCTAGCCAAGTGAAAAAAAGGTGCTTGGAACTCAAGAAATAACTTTAAGCTAGTATCCCTAGTGTTATTTTCTAGTTTTCGATAACTTCTAAAGCATCATTAAAAACAACTAACAACTGAGGTACTTCATGATTATCTTTCAAAAAGGAAACAACTGAAACAGAGCAAAGTCTTAGAAAGATTAGTCAGGATGAGCTTGGTACAATGCTCTGGGTGATGCTGTTTGTGTTGAGATAAGATATAGAGAGATGGCACAGCCTGTCTGAATAATTAGAAATGGTTCCACTGACGATATTAAAGGCATGTACTCTGAATAATTAGAGAAGATAAGGTGGGCACCTGAAGGAGATGAGGAGACCATGAGTCAGGAGATTGTTGAACAAAGAAAGTTGAAAGGTTTACTCCACCTAGACCCCACCCATTATGAATATGATGATTAGATGTCAAAATCAAATGAATATGTATGTAAAGATGTTGTAACCTCTCATGAAAACTGTATAAATTGCCTGACTTTTCACTGAAAACTTTGGAGCTAGTTTGTCCAGTGCGAACCGGCTAGCTCCCCAACGTTGCACGAAATAAATACCTTTGCTGCTTAAAGACAAAATTCGTCTCTGAGCAGTTACTCTGTGTCATTTTGGCATCACAACTGCACAACACAAACATATATGAAATATCAACAGCAACCTTTTTGTTCTTACAGCTAAATTAAGAGCTTTTTTTCACGGAACAATTCGCTATCCACCTGAAGTATCCACTTTTACTACACTCTTTGAACATTAGAGAATATACAGCCCAAGGAGGCTGAGGAGGTTCTGCTTGGCATATAGATCTCAGCTAATTAAAATCAGTTTTTAATTGCAGAAATGCTAGCATCCTCTGGCAAATGTTCTAGACTCACACTCAAAACCCCAAGAATTGGAAATACTACCTTTCTGATGAGCTCGTCATGACCCACACATCTGACTGCTGAAGGTACTTTCTTGCTCACCAAGTGGCAACAAAGGGGATTGTAATGAGTAAACCATGGACTGTGCAAACTTCTTGTGAGATAAAGATCAGTGACCACAACTGAGGAGCATACTGTGGTACAGATACTAATCTTCAAGGCCCACAGTGGGTTAATAGCTAAAACATCTAATAGTGGTGAATACTCATTTTTAGAAAAGATGAAAAGGCCAAACTAAAACAAAAGATGTTTTGATGTTTCTTACCCCTTGTTTACAGCCCTTCCTTTACCTAGTATTTTTAGAAATAGCAGATGGATTGGAAAATGGATTTTGCCTTAATAACGGAATATATGATAACAGGACTGTTCTGCTATTAAGAAACAATGATACCTTTCCCGAAAATGAGAAAAATTTTTGAAAAGCTTAATTTTGATGAATAGATGGAAATATTAGGAAGAAGTATGGAAAAAAGTGAAGTCCCTTCTTAAACCTCAAAGTAGTATAAAACAGAGTGGAAATTCTTAATTGCACATTCTGGTTTTCTTCTGCTTTTGAATACTTTATTCTTTCATCTTATGTAATTTTTTAAGCCAATAGCAACTGTTTGCAGGCCTTTAATGAATGTGCTTTTTCTTAAAATGTAATTGGTCATAGCTTTGAAATAAAAAGGTACATGTACATTTATGGATTTGCAATCTGTTCCTGATTCCTTGGGTAGAAGAGCTAAGGCTTTGCTGTCAAAAAATGGATTCTGAAGGAGACTGGTTACCAAGAACCATATTTAATAATTTTTTTGTGTGATGTCTATTCAAGGTTCATTGGTAGGCGATCAAAAGTGAAAAAATCTTGCATAAGATTTTATATTAAAAGCTAAAAGGGTTAAACACTGTTTTCTTCATATTGTATCTCCAATGAATACCCTCCATGTAGAGCATCTACAAGTTTGCTTGGCAGTAAATTATAAAAATAGAAAGCTAGCTGGAAATATTAAGGCCTCAGTAAGATAACAGCAGAGTACTTATCACTTCAGCAAGGATTATCTTTCATCATGATGGGAAAATTGCACTTTGGAAACATTGCTCACAAAGGCCATTCTTTTCTGCTAAAATTCTCCAATAGGAAATGCTGCTTAAGAAAAGGACAAAGTTTTTCAATGCCTAACATACAATCACTATCAGGTTTCTGTCATATTAATTACTGAACATTTTCATTCATTACTACCAACAACTAGCACACAGAGGAGTGCCCCACACTTAATGGGCCTTACAGTTTTCCAGAGAACTGCAGAAAAGAAGAGCATTCTGGCAGACACAGGTGTACTGAGTCTGCAATTCATGATACTTCAATGATGAACACCGCCTGAGTTTCACTGACTGAATAAAACGTTGTCCTCCTCATGTGCCAAAGCTGGGTCTTCCATGCTTTCCAGTAAAGTGTGACAGGTTTCGTATTCATGGTGTGGTAATGATGGTCCTTTGGCAACAGTGGACATCAACTGACTCCAAGTGATGTTAGTATTTTTGAAAGCGTGCAGCAGAAAAATGCCAATGATGATACTGCAGAATCCACTCAGGGTTCCAGTGATATCACCCAGGTCCATACTACTCCACTCCTTGAACAGGATGATAGAGCATGTCACAACCGTTGTGGTGAAACACACATAATAAATAGGTGTCACTAGAGATGTATTGAACACATCCAATGCTTTGTTGAGATAGTTGATCTGAGTACTGACTGAGAGCGCTAAGATGCCCACCAAAACAAAAACCAGTGGATGTCGATAAACTGGCTTCTGCTCCAGCATTTCTTTAATGGCAATGCCCAGGCCTTTCACAGATGAGACAGAGAAGGCACCAATGAGTGAGCAAATTAAAATATAGATCAGTATATTTGTCTGACCTCTCCTTGGAGCCACGATAAAAATCAGCATGAGGGCAACAACTGTTAGGAGAACAGCAAACGTAACAAACACTGTAAGAAAGAGGAAAGGGAAGAAGAGTAATGCACATGAGATAAACCACTGGACTACGTCCAAGTACATGCTGTAAGTTATTCAGTGTCCTGAACACTTCGCTATGAACTGTAGCACACGTTCATGACATTTGCATACAGACCTGGATCTTGCAGCTTTCTTTCCATCTCATCTAGTGAGGTGACTTCCTCCTCCTTGGGGGCATGAATAACCATGACCGTTGACCCCAAAATGCTCAGCACACAGCCCAGCTTTCCGTGAATATTCAGCTTCTCATTTAAAAAATAGGATGACAATATAGCACTGTTCAGCAAAATACAAATAAGAGCTTCAGCTCCACCAGCTACATGAGACATTCAAAATCTGTCTGTGTAACATGACAGTAATTCAAAACCTCTTTTGAATTTGGATATATGGGAAACCAGCCTGAAACAATACAATTTCAAAGGAGTTTTGCAAGAAGGTTGATCAGGACCAAGAAGGTCAGGTCAGGTTAGGTTTTAGGGGGGGTAACAACCGTGATCTTTCTCCTTCAGGTTGTTCAGGGTCTGAACTGCTCAAGGAACTTCTCGTTACTGATGCCCTGGGTCAGGGGTATGCACTCTCACACACCTGTAGATTGACCAGACTGACCAGCTGTTATTCTCTTCTAGAAATGGTTTAAAGCACTTCATTTGCTATTAGAACCAACACACACACAACTTTTGGAAACTTCCTCATCCCCCGCTGGGCTCTCCCACCCAGGCACGGTTTCTGCCTGGTTTGCCAGGACTCCCCCAAAACCACAGAGAAGGCACATCTCTGCGTTCAAACGGGACTGATCTCAGGCTCTCCAAGGGGTTCCAGATTTAGCCTAAAAATCCTAACACTGCCCAAATGAGATGACCTCACAGGGCACATGATTAGCGAGCTAGAGCACAGCTTAGGCACAGACACAGGCTTAATGGTGTGTGGACATGCTCACAAATAGTTTTTCAACCCACTGATCAAATTACAGCTATTTGTTTGCACAAGGGTAACGAGCTTACTGACATGAAGCTCTCATGATCTCTGTTTTATGAAAATTGGAGAGATTGCTTATCCATATCAAAGGAGAGGGTGTTCAAACTCAGGCTGTTTTGCAAAACAGCAGCAGGGCATCCAGTCAGTCTGCATTTACCTACAGGCTGATCCTAGCACAGCTGTCTGTGACCGAATTACACTGGTTTTGCTATAACAGAACAGCAGCATTTTTAGCAGTTAGATTACTGCAAGCATCTTTTAAAAAAAAATACATGGCCCAGGATGGTTTTAAACATAGTGTTTCATATACTTAAAAATAAAGAGTTTTACGTTTAAAATACAGCAATTCCATTTTGTAAAAAAATTACTTCCCAGAAAGCTTGTTGTAAGCATAATCCAAGTCTTTTCTGCTTCTGTGATAGCCATATTAATGTCTGTGCTTAAGTACTTGGAAATCATTTGTTTCTTCACACACAGGAAATAATGAGCAAGTAAAGGGCATTCATATTTCAGAAGAACCACAAATTTTAACTGTGCGTATTAAAAAAGCTAAAATTTTCTTTGCCTTCTTTCCAGAAGGACTTGGAAAAGACTAAGCAAACCCCAAATGCTTATTATGTGTGCCTTAACATGAAACTATGCTCCTACAAAACAGCAATGTTTTTTAAAACATTTTAGTGGGAGAACACTCTCTTGTAAAGTTTTGTCACAACTGAAGAACAGGATCAGACTTTTTAAAAAAGCTTCAGTTCTCTAGGAAGAGATAAATTATAGCCTTCTACTGCTGTGCATCAGCAGTGTATCTGGTATATGCTAATAAATACTTTATAATATAGGTGGAAGGCTGTTGGGAAAGCATATAGTGGTCTCATTTCCTCTACCCAGAAAACTCAGTTCTAAATAAGCAAGGAATCTTTCCACCAAGGAACAAAAAGCATTTCTTGTCCATATATTGCTTTTCAGTTTACTTATTAAAATTATCTGCTTTCAGCCAAAGACAGATTTTTCCCTCAGGCAGTGAATGCTTCATTTGTCAAGGTTTGCTTCCATTTTGTACTAACCTTATGAGAACACTCAGGGCACCCAAGGGGGTAACTAAGGTTGCAGGTGCAAAGGCATAGGCAGCAAAGTTTGCAGCTTCCCCCAATCCCACTGCAGAATAAAGAACATTTGGAACAGGTTGAATAGGGGGTGGTGGAATAAAAGGCATACTATTAGAAATATTTTGTACGGCAGCAAATCTAAACAAAAATCTTTTTTCTACAGTATGTATGCAAATTTTCCTTCAAAATTACCTGCATAACCTCCTTTAGACATAATAAAGGCTGAAGAAAGTTAAATACTTTCCCCCTAAGTACTCCTAGAAGCTGGATAGATTCAATGCCATTGCTTTTGACTTGATATTAAAGAAAAGGTTGTTACTCTGCAAAGAGCTCTAAACAGCACAGTATTTGAGAGATGGGATATCAGAATGGCTTCTGTCATAAAGGTGATTGCAAAGACATTTCTTTTAAGTGAAGGGAGTGAAAAATCAAGGAATAAATCTATTTAAAACATTCTGCTTTATGTGGCATTTTACATATAGGTTGAAAGGAAAGAGGTGACTTACTTGACAGCAATCCAGCCCACCAAAGCCATTCCTTCAAATAAGAATATCCACCTTGTCCTGAAAGTGGAAAAAACAATCTCCTCTTAGAAGAGAGATCACCTTACTACAATAAACAAAACTACAGCTTCCCATTTGCATCTAGTCCTACAAAGTACTGAAAGAGCATGTTACCTGGACGTGACATGAAGTATATTTTGTTTGATTTTGAGAGACATTTTTATTGATTGCTCTGCTGTGAGTGACTTGAACTTCTGAAAAATTATATTTGACTAAATATACATGGAGGGAAAGTTCCAAGCAAAAGCAAAATCTCCATCAAGCTTGCTGGTTATCTTAAGAAATACTGCAAAGTGCCTTCCCAGGTCATATCCCATATATTCATACACAGTCAGCTGCAGTTTGAATCTGCTTGAAATTAGAAAGAAAAATGCCACTGCATAGAAAAATGCCACTGCATATATTAATTTTTTTGACATAAAATATAAGCATTTTGAATATTCAGTAACACATTTTTTTCAAATACCCAAATTCTCTGGAACCATATATTGCAATAAACACAGCAAACAAAAGAAAAACTGCTAATGCTGTATATTTAAATCCATGCAAAGGGAATTGTGAGATTAGTCAACGCATCTTTTTCTAGCTATTCTTCTGTTGACTTTGATGAAAGAATAGTTGTACTGACTGTAGAAACTTTTGTATTAAGTACCCTTTCTACAGCTCATTGCACTTCCTTTACAAAAAAACACAAAACAAATCCTAAACCCAGTTGCCATCTTAAGACTTTCCGAGGGGGGAAAAGGATGGAAAAAAGAGAGATAAAGCTATTTTGAAGGGTAAGATGGAGCATTTTATTTGGTAACTAACTGTTGTCAGGGAGGAAATATCACCAGCTCACTAGACTTAAAACTCACCACTGCACCCATAGCCCTAGGAATTCTGAAATCCCAGTCCCTGTAATCACACACAAAGAAATAATACTGTATCTCCATCCCTAGCCAAGACAGGACTTCTGTTCCCTGTTGAAGCACAACAGTTTTCAACTATGATGGCTTTAAAGATGTGATCTGTGACTCGAACCTTGATTTTGCAAAGTTATAAGAGGCATTTGTGTCCCCAGCAGGAGCAAGGCAGGCACCACTGCTTACCAGCTCGGCAGACTCCTTTGTCTGCTAGTTTCAAAAGTCCTTTCTTCTTCAATATGAAACTAGAACCAATAAAGATACTGGAACCTATTGCCAAAGCCAAGCCAATGTAGAGGCGATACTTGCTTCCAGATGGCATGGAAATGCTCTGGTTCGTTTCATTGAGAGTCCCATCCATAGAGGAGAGGAGAGAAGAGCGTGATTCAGACACGTTGATGATCTGGCACCACGCTTGGCAGGAGTCATGGCAAGCAAAAGACAGCACAGCACCTGGGAGGAGAAAAAGGAGGATGAGTGATTCCTGAGCCAGGCACAGCTCCGGAGGAGCCCCGTCCTCACTCTGCTCACTCCTTTCCATGTCTTCCCAGAGCACTTATCATTTCTGACCATGCAAATAACTCACAAAACCTACCTAAAATACACACTGCTGCCCCAGGTCATTACCCACTCCTGTAATTCACTGATGCGTCCATTATTTTATATATATATATATATATATATATATATATATTTTGCACTACATTGGCTCAGTCAAGCAATTGGGGCAATACCAAGGAATGCATCAAATATTATCTTCAATGTAAAATTCAACTTAAAAACTTGGAAGCTAACCTGAAACCTCAAGATGAAAGGGTTCTTTTGTGTTGTGCAGACCACATCCCCAAAACACAAACATATAGCCAAACCCATGATTTCAGCCTTTCCTGCTAGAGCAAGCCTGCTGTGATTCCAGGCTTCTGCTTCTACATTTGTACCTGAGATTTGGAAACAACAAATAAAAGAGACGGAAACTCTACAAAGGGAGCAAACTCTTGCTACATGAGGGCACTAATATGTTTTATTAGCATGTACAGTGACTACTGAGTGAGCCAGATCTTCTTTGACCATTCATAAAATTTTGGGGTGGAGGCCTCATTACACCTCACAGCAATTGCCAGCTCACCTCAAAGCCCCCTAGCTGGAGGAAGACCGCAGCCTGCAAGGGCCAGTCCCCCTGGCCATGCCTGCCACGCAGCTGCAGAGCGTGTGATCCTCAGCTGGGACTGAAGCTTCACACTCTCAGCCAGCCCACCCTTAGCAGCATCATTACTATGGCAGCCCGTGGGGGCAACTTCACTGTCATCAGCCTAGACATGCTTTTTTAAAGGAAGGTATTGCATTTCTGAGAACAAACGGAGTCGCTGTTTTGCGTGGGGAAGGAGGGGACAGGCAGCAATGATGCAACAGGGCTTACAGTGGTCTAGGCTGACGTTTCACAGTTTCTCATGGTAGCCTGCATCATGCAAACAGCATGGATCAGACAGTCTAGGCTGGAATAGCTTTTAAAGACAACCTTTTTGGAAATAAGAGGTCTTAGTGTGAAGACATGTTGAAATACGAAACAGCTGACGCAGAAGTACAAAAGCTCGGTCCACTGTGATTCATACAAAGCATTAGATGCCACAAACAATTTTGCTTTGCATGTTTCCCCTTTAATTAAAAAATTAAAGTAACACATAAAAGAGTCATCCTGCTGAGTGGTACCATCAGTGATACACTCACTTTTTTTTCAACTGAAAAAAACACTTGGAGACTTGGTAGAAAAGGATGTGCTTCTGTGTCTGTGCATACTTCAGCTCTGCAAATACTAATGTTCGGTCAAAAGTACTTCACTGCACAATTAACTACAAGCAGACTTGGATAATTCACCTAATACTGTTTAGGAAGGAATATTGAAAATATTGAAAGTATAAAACCAGTATGAAATTTGACAGCATATCTTCATTTGCACCTGACAATATCAATACTAACACTGGTAGACACCACCCTTTACAAGTAAGGAACTAGAATGCATACCTGCTCCCAGCTTTCCTGTGGAATACCATACAACAAACATACTACAGGAAGTTACTATTTGTTTTTCAGGCTGTGCAGTCACATTTCCTTGTTTGCCACGAGAGTTTCTTCAAGAGGAGTTGTTTTGTATTGCTAATCAAGACTTTGTAAAAATGGCCCCACAAGATAAGTATGCCCATACCCTGTAGCTGAAGATTAAAATCTTAAAGAACTTATATCTACATGAAATTACTTTTGTGTAGTACGTAGGATAGATAGTATTGTGCCATCTTATAATTACAAGAAGCTGCAATTTCATAATGTAAAAGAAACTGAATTTGCATCTCATTCTGAAAGTATTTTAAAATCCTAATATATTAGCACAGTCTTAGAAGTAGAAGAATTTTGCATAAAGTTTTGACATAATTATTAAAGATTAAAATACAAACAAAAATTACAGAGAAGTCATTTAAGCATAAATGTTTCTCTTAGCTAACACATACCAGGACAAGGCAAAAAAAGCAGCGAGCTTGCCAGTGGATGTAATCCCTTAGCCGTCTCTGCCTTTTAATGATGCTAAACCAGACTGGTCGTGGTTGTACCACCACCACTCAGCTACTACAGGCTTTATGTGAAAACCAGCAATACTTTTTGCCTTTACCTAAAAGAAAGCATGAAGATAAAAACTCCTGATAAATACGGTCTTTTAGCTACCTGCAATGGTAAAGGCAGCTTTCTATCAGTATGTTGGGTTTCTTCAGTGAAAAAAGTAACATTCTTCCCTCCTTTTTTTGTGAATGGTGTCCTTCCATTTAGCTGGAGATGAATGGCAAGCTTATTCCCTTTCACAGGACACTACTTTTTCTACTGATTCTTAAGTTTTCCATTCCCCAGCAGACTTGATGACATCAAATTATGAAAATTTAATTATGCCATCTGTAGTAAGTCTCTCGGTGACTGCCACAGGATGCTTCTCTCCTTTCTGAAGTACCACCTTTGCTCACACTTACAAAGACATGTCGGATCTTTTGCCTGTTCCATCTGCCAGCTGAGAAGAGTCATCCTGAATGGTTGTGATCTCTGTTTATTGTGCTGAGAAGCTTTCCCTCGTTTTAAAAGGCATGTCATTTGTTCCACTCGCATGCAAAGTGGTACATCATTCCACTGTTCAAAGAACCACCTGAGAGCTGGGAAGAGGAGGTGATCCAGGAATTACTGTTACTTTATTGCCCACTGTGAAGGGTGTGAAGATCACCTGGAAGGACTGAGGAAGCTCTGAGGCTGCCTGGCTCGCTCAGCACCCAGTTTCCACAGCTAAGCTAGTTTCTCCTCCCATTTCCAAACACCACGAACCCGTCAGCAGAACTCCTCCTTGCAGAAATAAACTCTCCCAGCTCTGACTCAAGGCCGATGGCAACAGGGAACCCGTCTGCGTTCAGGCAGCCACTGTTGCAACTTCTGAAGTTTCTACAGTTCAGCTACATCTGAAAACGTTCCCTCCAACACCTACATCTTCTCCAAGTTGGGCAGATCCGCCAGCCTGGTACTACACGCTCCTTGTAGCAAGTTTAACTTGCTGTCATTCTGCAGTCCTGCGGGAGCCTAGGGCTAATGTCCCCTTTGGTCCCTTAGTGACAGCCAGCTTGGCTTTTACTCTGCCACTGAAGGTACTGGTCCCAAGTCATCGGGAAAACTATTTGCTTTGATTAGCCTGGTAATGTGGCCATTTTCATGGCACTCCTGAGCCAGCTCACACCTGGCAGGAACCCGGGGAACACCAAGCCGGCTTTCACCAAGGTCCGAACGTAGATGTGCCGAGAAGCAGCAAGGGTTTGTCCCCGGCGCACCCCCATCCACAGAAATGCACAACGGACGCTGAAAAGAGGGCTCAGACACGAGCCGGCCACGGGAGAGGCGGCGCAGGAGCCTCCCCGGCGATGGAGCCGCGCTCCTCGGCACACCGCGGCGTGACACCGCGTCGTGACAGCGCTGCGCTCCTCGCAACACCGCTGCGTGACACCGCGGCGTGACAGCGCTGCGCAGCGCGGCGGACGCAAGCAGGAGTCGCGACAGCCGCTCCCGTGCGGCGGGCGCAGGGGCAGCGAGGGGGCTGGAGCGCTCCCCGCCCCCCCCCCCCCCCCCCTCCGCGCAGGTACCGCGCCCTCACCTGCGCCCACGGCCGCGCACGCCCCGCGCAGCGCCGCGCCCCAAGCGCCGCGCACCCCCCGCGCTCTGCCCGCCCCCCCCCCGCGCCCGCACAGACCGACCGGTGCGGCAGGACGGGCTGGCGGGCAGCGCCTCCGGGTGCCCCATGGCTCCGCGGGCTCCGCAGCGGCCCGGCGGCGGCGGGGGCGGCTCCTCCCGGGCGGGCGCGGCCCGGCGCACCCTGCGCGCCCGCTGTGCCGCCCGCGGCCCCCGGCCTGGCACCGGGAGGCGGGCGGAGGTGACGGTCCCTGCCGCGGCTGCGGGCGCGGAGCGGACAGGCCGGGCTCCAGCAGTGACCCCCAGCGGGGTCTAGTTTCTGTTACTCGGTGTAAAGTCCCGGTCCTCACCCGGGAACTCCCACGAGCCCACCTGAGCACCGAAGGGCAAGGTCCCGGGGACCCGGCCGTACTTGTGCCTGCTGGAAGCCTCTATGGACTGCATTTCCCCCCTTCGCACCGGGGAGGAGAGCCGAGCCGTTCCGATGGCGAGCGGCCGCGCCAGCGGGCGATGGGCGGCCTGCACCAGCTGAGCATCCCAGCTCCGCAGAACTAGGGCAGCGTCTGGCGGTGACTCCCTGTGGTTGAACCGGCTCCAGGGTGTTGTAAGAAACACTTCCCTTTATTACCCCATCAATAGTTCCAAGGTAGAAGGCTAAGCGCTTGTTTTTAACGTGGTTAAGTGAAACACATCTGTAAAATGTATGGCTCAATAAACCATCACATGCTAAGCTAGGGCTGCCCAGCAAACTTTCTGGGGCAGGCTGAAGACCTTTAGCATGCACCAGAACTTCCCAGACTGGAGCCAAACCGAGCTGAAATTTAACACAGCTCCACAGAGCACTGCAGGGACGTGCTGGCTGAGGCGAGCAGAGCTGTAACCGTGCTTTGCAGCATGGCACCTACATTACTCGTCTTTGGTTTTGAAAAGTTTTAGCTGTTGTGCAGACTGGAGAAATACAGTGACCGTGTCAGCAAGGTAACTCGGTTTTCCCTGCCTTAGGCATCCTGGACTCTGCAGTTCTGGGGTTAAACTGAGAGTTTCAATGTCTTAGTCTCATTTTTTATTTCTGTATTTGTTTTCTAATGTAAGCTATGTTAGGAGAAAAGGAGCATTGCATTTGTTTTTGTGCATTTAATTACAATTATTACAATTTCATTACAATAATTACAATGTCTATGTTACAAGAACTTAAATGGAAGGTGGCCTGAACTGAGTGCAGTCTACTTTATAGAAAGTGTTTGACTTCTCTGTTTTAACGTTTCTAAAACACAGGTTACTGCTACAGAAGTGCAATGATTTTAAATAGTATTTAACACTGGAAAATTAAAGTCTTAAAGCACAATCTGAAAATTTGGGAGCAAACTTCCATCTTCTTGCACAACATAAGCATGCCTAGAGGATAAAACCACGTATATGGACTGATGCATGTCTGTGGTCTGCTCTCAACTCCTATTTTGGTTCTGTGCCCCCTCAGATCTGTCAGCTCTGTGTGTTCACACCTGCGTTTCTGTCAAAATGTGTCATTTTTTTTCCAGCTTCCTGCAATTTGACTGAAGCACATGAAATGTCAATTTTGCAAGCAACTCGGCAGAACTGCAGAGATGAAGGGAAGTGGTAACATCTGCAAGGGCTTGCTGAAGCAGCAGAGAGGGTGGGAGCGAGTGAGCTGTCAAAGACCACCTCTTCCCCTGGCACAGCTCTTGCTGCCCTGCTGGTCAATGCTACACTGCGGTGCGGTGCCCAAAAGCAGAATACTGGGAAACGGCGCAGTCAACACTTCTGCAGATCTGCCTCTGTGTAGGCCAGCTCCTTTAGCAGGCTATGGACATCAAAAACTTTTCAACTGATGAATAAAATATTTAATCTGAGATACGGATTGTCAACAGCCAACTGAATATGATATGTCCAGGTGGCCAGGAAGGCCAATAGCACCCCGGCTTGTATCAGAAATGGTGTGGCCAGCAGGACAAGGGCAGTGATCATCCCCCTGTGCTCAGCACTGGTGAGGCTGCACACTGAATACCGTGTTCAGTTTTGGGTCCCTTATGACAAGAAGGACATTGAGGTGCTGTAGTGTGTCCAGAGAAGGGCAACAAAGCTGGTGAAGGGTCTGGGTCACAAGTCTTATGAGGAGCAGCTGAGGGAACTGGGGGTGTTTAGCCTGGATGAGGCTCCGGGGAGACCTTATCACACTCTACAAATAGCTGAAAGGAGGATGTAGTGAGGTGGGTGTCATCTCTTTTCCCAGTTAATGAGCAAAAGGATGAGAGGAAATGGCCTCAAATTGCACAAAGGGAGGCTTAGATTGGATATTAGGAAAAAAATTCTTCACTGAAAGGGTTATCAAGCACTGGAACAGGCTGCCCAGGGATGTGGTTGGGTCGCCATTCCTGGAGGTGTTTACAAGATGTGTAGATGTGGCGCTTAGGGACATGGTTTAGTGGTGGACTGGATGTTCTTAAGGGTCTTTTGCGACTATACATTTCTTTGTTTCTTGGTTGAAAATCTTTATATAGCTCATGCTTCATGTTTTAAAATCTGCCATAAGCTGCGAACACACCATTAAACTCTTTCTGAGAAAAAATATGAAGTCACAAAAAACTTGTAGCTAACAATCCAAGTGAATGGACAGATGTAAAGAACATGCAATTTATAATATAGTTACAGAAGGGAGTGGCTACACTTCATGTGTGCATACAGGGTGTTGTATTGATGATTAGTACTTTGCATACTCAACTCACTTCAAAGAACTTTGAGACAATGCCAAGAAGAAAGAAACAACATAAAAGTAATTTATCAACATTGATAGATTTTTAATTACTTTGGATGACATGTAAAGGTCAAATGGGAAAAAATATAGTCTTGATATACAATCTTACCATCTGACATAAAGAGGAAAAAATGGCACCTATGACTGATGTAGATCAATGCCTGGATCATCAGCTAATGCAAATCAGCACAGGTCCAGTTATTTCAGTGCCAGCTATGGCTAAGCACAGATCATCCTTTTTGTGTATGAAGTAACAATTGCATGTACTAAGTCAAAGCAATTTTGTGGCAGTTCCCATTTCTCCACAAGAGAAGTAAGGATGTTACAAAACTCTGCTGTACCTTTCTGGGTTACTGAACTAAGATTTTCCATTAAATGTATGGAAAACGCAAGAGAGAAGTTATGTTAAAATTCTGTTACTTATGCAACGAATGAAAGATTTGCTGAAATTGACTGTTAAGCAAACTCTGACTTTAATTGTTGGTTTTCAATAAAAATGAAAGCACTGAACATCTAGCCAACTTTATACTTTTACATTTATAAATAAAATAGTCATTAGAAACTGCATTTTTATGCCTTAATAAATCCCATCTTGCCTTTGTGTTGGCCATTAATGACTTAATTAAACAAAGTTTGTGTGACTTCTTGGCTTTGTCATAAATTCTTTAATTTTGTTGAGCAATTTTTCTTCATACACATATGCATTGAGTTCCATACATCTGTTTGTTGTGGTTAAACTAAGCACCATACAGCTGCTTGCTCACTCCCCCTCAGTGGAATGGGGGAGAGAATTGGAGCAGTAGAAGTGAGAAAACTCGGGGGTTGAGATAAAGACAGTTTAATAAGTAAAGCAAAACAAGGAATTCATTCACCATTTCCCACGAACAGGCAGGTGTTCTGCCATCTCCAGGAAGGCAGGGCTCCATCATGTGTAACTGTTACTTGAGAAGACACAGGCCGTCACTCTGAGTGTGTCCCCCTTCCTTCTTCTTCCCCCAGCTTTATATACTGAGCACAATGTTCTATGGTATGGAATACCCCTTTGGCTGGTTCGGGTCAGCTGTCCTGGCTCTGCTCCCTCCCGGCTTCCTGTGCACCTGCTCACTGGCAGAGTGTGGGAAACTTGAAAAGTCCTTGATGTCAAGTAAGCCCTACTTAGCAACAACTAAAACATCACTGTGTTGTCAACATTATTTTCATTACAAATCCAAAACACAGCTCTGTACTAGCTACTGAGGAGAAAATTAACTCTGTCCAAGCCAAAACCAGGACAGTGTTATTATGCAGTCTTCAATTATATTATCATAAATACCGAAGACGATGACAACGGGTTTCAGCACAGTACGAAAAACTGTTCACTGTGAAGCTAGTCCAAGTGCAGACATGAAGCACATGAAGCAAGATCTATCTTCTTTCTTTTTTTTTTTTTTTTTTTTTTTTTTTTTTTTAAAGGACTATTTAGTGAACCTGCCTACGGCATTTTGAAGTCCTGCTCTCATTGCTTCCCTGTTCTGCATTACTCTGCCTGTAGTTTCTGCTGCCTGACAGGGTCCTAACACGAGCTCCGTTCAATACTGCAGCTACAGGCAGGTTTTTTACCTGTCCTGGCAAGCAGCCACACAAACATTGCTGAGCTGGATTTGACAGTGGAGCTCTGACCATGGGAACTCCACCTGTTCCAGATGCTGGGGATTTAGTGTAGACCTGTAGAAGCAACATGTAAAGGGGTTAATTTCAACGAAGACAAAAAATGGTGCCTCTAGGTTGCAGTTCAATAGGATTAGGTTGCTGTACTTGCTGTGAAGAGATTAATCCTATACATGTTGCCTTAAAAACACCCAGATAGTGCCACCTTAACTCCTACTTTACAACAATGAATGAAAGACAGGCAAGGCTAGATACATCAAACCTATTTTGACTACAGTGCATTTTCTACCACGCTTACATACATTGATGATCTTCTTTTAAGTAGAATTAACCTCAGCTGAGTTACCTTTGTATGTGTAAACATTTAACATCATTATTTTGTGCAACCATCCCAGATTTCCTATGTTATTTCAGTTTGAAATAAAATGCGCTAAACAGAAATCCTGACTGACTGTTCAGAGCTACTGGCATTCCTGCAGGGTCACCACACTTTCTTTATCCTGGTGATATTATTGAATGAAGTTCTAGGTTTTTCAGAGAGGCTTCTGGTGGGCCAGTCCCTCTGTTCCTTGCAGGTTACAGGTTAGGTGAAGAAACATCTCAAGCCACCCCAGCCTGGGTGGCCCAAGGATAGCCTCACTGCAGGTTCAGCTGAGGGTACACACATAACTGCTGGCACAGCCAGACACAGCACTTGTTGTGCCCACAGATATTTCAGAAGTGCTGATCTCTGCTCAGAGCAGTCATGCAAAAATTAGTCTGGACCTGGAAGATGCTGGTAAAAGGCTTCGGCATAGTCTTTTAGCACGCTGTGGGGTGCTGTACCATGTGCTTGATAGTGCTCATGTCCACAGAAGGCTTGCAGTCTGTCCAGTGCTTTCCAGTTCCATCTGCATATGGGAATCTAACACACCAACGCACATAAATTGCTTCTACTTCCCTCTCCATCAAGCACCCATTTAACGTAAAAGTAAAAATACGGTACCACCTGCTGGTGGGGATACTGTGTGCACCGATGGGTTTCCAGTCATCAGACCTCGCTGGGGCCGATTGTGCTTCATGACACTGATTTCCCTGAGACACTGGTCTACACAAAAGAGTATTAAATAATCCAGAAGCCCTGGAGCCATCTCAGCTACAGCACTTGCGACGTGACATTCATGGCTGAAATCGCATCAGCACTAGAAAAGACAGCACAATATTCGCAGAAAATAAGCTCATCAAAACCATGGTCCCAATCCAAAGACCCATCTCTGTACACAGCTACAACACAATAAGCTGAAAGGCAATGCTGTGCCATTAAAGCCTGCTTATTTATAAATAAATGCATATGGACAACGTATCTAGTGTTTTGGTTGCGGGTGTCTGAAACTCGAGGTAGCTTTAATAGGATTGAGAAGAATTACAGATGATGATAAAGCAAGATACAAAAATAGATTAAAGTTGGCCTACTAAAACAATAATCCATTAGTGCAGTCATTCTCCCATCAGTCAAGGTTACTCCACTGGAATATGGAATAACAGGAAAAATATCTGTGAAAAAATATTGATGCTAAACTAATGTAATTGTCAACGAAGTCAATGATAGCTATGTAATTAGCTTTTAAAGAAGAGCAGAACTGAGAACACTGTATTGAGCTCACCCAGAAATTGTTCTGCAAACTTCTTTGTAGGTATGTGAGGTCCTGGTCATTGTCAGACAAGGAACTGGTCTGGCCCAGTAGGACTCATCTTCCTCTGTTTGAGAACTACTTTGAAAAACTCCACAGTAAAACAGGTAAGAAAAAATAAGAGTTGCTTTACGGTATTGCTTATAGTAAAAGAAAACTGACTGTTCTCTACCAAATTAAAAAAGGTTCTCTGGCTTGAGAGATAGACTTGCCTGCCTTGGCTGGTCATCTAAAACTTTTGGACAAAGGTGTGCCCCAAATGCAGGAGTTCACAATTAGACACTCCATGCTACCACGTATTCACAAAATCACTGCTCCGCGTTGAACACTGAGATCTTTCAGACTGCAAACCAGGCAAAAAACCATGAGAATGACAGAGGTAAAACTGATCCTGATTCAATAGGAGCTGGATGCAGTGACCTTCCAAGATTCCTTTTATATCTATCATTTTAAAATGGGAGTTGTTTTTCAGCCCTTCAAAGGAAACAGTGAAACATAAGCTAGAACTTAGAAGATTATTCACTTCTTTGTCCATTTGTTATGTTGCATACTGTGCACTTACTGTGGATTTGCATCCACTGAGCATAATGTTATGCGTTTCCTCATTGACCTTTAACATTTTATTTAATACATGTTCTGTTAAATTTCAAAAACATATTCTTTTTTCCTAGAAAATGGACTGACTGTCTTCAGGGTTGGAAAACCGTAGCAGCAGATGTGTCAAATTTGTTTCTCTGGCCGGGAGGCTGACCTGTGATACTGAGCATCACTGTGGGTTTGTGATTAAACCTACAATGTGTCAATCCACTTACGAATGGCCACTCAAGAAACAAATGTGTCTTAATCCTGGGGTCTCAGGGGGCTGGACTGCTTTCCTGGGTTCGGCTTGTTGTGAAGCAAAGTTTAAAAGTAATTAAGTATCTTTAACTATGTCTCAGTTGTGACAAACATACAATTTCAAATCTGTACATTCGCTCTTTTTGATGCTTGGAAACTTTACTGGATTTCATGCTCAGCAATGTGCTTCCCCCCCCCCCCCCCCCCCCAAATGGGCTATGTAAAACATGCCACATTAAAGAATCAATCACTCAAGCTCCCGAGAACTTAATTTTCCTCATTCTTATGGTATCCAGCAGTGAAATGAGAAAGCTGAGATATGCAAATACCTCAACATCTTCTCTTTCAAACATCTTCTCTTTCAAAGTACACTAGGATCCTCTCAGGGGCTTTCTTGATTGTGTGGCCACTACAGATGAACCCTTGCATATTTCTAATTAAGGAGGACTGCAGTTACTTTACAAACCATTTTGCAAAGTCATAATCCGTATCAAACTTGAAGATTAGTTCAGTATCTTAGAACTTCATCATCACGGCATTTTCCACTAAATATATAGTCACAGTTTTTAAAGCATCAAAATTATGTAAATAATGTAAAAGTTGTGCAATGTAAAAGTTATGTTAGATTAGTTAAGAACTTTCAGTATAAAATGGTATTTCCTATTACTCAGCAATAGGATAAATACACTAAAATAAACAGGAAAATTCTATTTATAGTGTTTTATCTAATCTAGTAAAGACCTGTTACTACAGTTAAAAAGCATCTGCAATGTAAAGAAATTGGGCCAGCAGACAATCTGAATATATAGCAATTTACAATAATTTTTTTTAATATTTTTTTTTAGTTTCAGGACAGAGTACGCTCCAATATTTGTCACTTCTTTTGCATGTTAAAGGGTCTAGTAAGCTGCTGTTCAGGTGAGGGATAATAGTGACTGCCATTGTCACTTTCGTCTCTCTCTAAATCTCAAAATCCATCACTAGGTCAGGGAAATCCTCCTCTAATGTCTATGTCCTTCCTTGGGAATAATTCAGAGAACGGCACCTGAGACTGGCTGTTTGAGAAATAGATCAATAGGGGATTTGTTTATGAAATGTTGATTAAATTTAGCTTTTCATGATGGCTTTGCTTATGTAGTAAGGAAGCGTGGCTGATTTAAAGGACTGAAATCGCTATTAGAAGCAGCAGATTACATTCCCAAGGTAAGCATGCACACTGATGAAACTGCTTACTGCAGAACTGCTAAGGACTAATTTGCATGTTAGAAAAGAGATTTGCTGGAGCACACTGCAGAATTTAATGTCAATGAAGCTTTTTTGTAAAGCAAAAAAGTAGATATTTATATGATGCTAAATTCTGTTCTGGGATATTCTTATTCAAAGCGTTTTCTCCCTGAAAATAATGACTAGAGAAGTGAATATGGTGGGCCAGTAAGAAAGTGTGAAATAGGTAAAATGAAAGAGAAGAGAGGGAAGCTGGTTTTCCACTCACTACAATTCCGTGAAAGGATAATAATGCCTTCATTTTCTTGCATCCCTAAAGATTTTAATGTATAGTAATTAATATGACTAGGTTTTAGATCATAATGTTTGAAAACTCAGTTGTTTATCATAGTAGTCACATATAAAAATCTGAGATAATAACAGTAAACTATTTGTGATGATACAGTAAAAAAAATGTGGTAAAAATCTAAACTACCTCTAAAGCAAGCATTTATCTATATTACCTTTCAAACTCACTATCCACATATGATAGTGTAAGAATGAGCATTGGACGATTAAAATAAAAGTAGCGTAAGAATTTGTGACAACGTATCAGTTTAAGAAAAATGTATGTGACTACAGAATAGGAAATGGTAGTGATAAAATTTAGGAAAACCTGTCCGAAATACTGTTTGAAAAACCTCCATAATAAATGCATTAAGGTGAGTTCTGTACCCACTGAGTTTAACGGGACTTTTTCTGCTGCTCCCAGTGTCGAGGTTTTGTCACACAAATGCTGTAATGAGGTAACCACAGTCCTCAAGCCTGGAGCAGTTAGTGTGTCACATGCTGCATCAGCATTTCTGTGTCTTAGACTCAAGAATGTCAAAACTCCCCACAATTTGCTTTGACACTAATGGAATCTGAAAATATTCTTGTGCTATGTATCCTGACTGATTGACAAGGGAAACAACCTGGTGCAGCAGTCACCTGAGCCTGACATTCGGATTTAGGATTTTGGGACTACAGAGCAGTAAACGCTTCCAATTTCTATGCCACTTCATGCTTCCAGTGCCTCAGTAAGATGGAATCTCCAGTCCTACCCCAAATTGCAGCTTCTCTTTCCCAACAAGTCCTATGCACGGCTGCCATGGCTCCTTCAGCAAAACACAAAGAACCCCACAGTGCTTCCAGTTACAACAGAGAGTACGCAGAGCCAGAGGAATCTGTTTATTTGCAAAAATTCAAAAAATTTACCTGAAGAGCAGGGGAATGTAAAGGATACAAGGATCCCCAACCTCAGGCTGCGTACTCTGGGTGGGTGTGGATTTTTGGACATGTCCTGTTTTACCACACTTCTCATCTTCTTTAACCTCTAGTACATCTGCAAATCAGTATGTCTGGATAGCACAAAGTCAAAGATGGTGGGTTTTTTCCTCTTGAAACTAAATAAGACTCAAAGAGCAAATATAAATATGAAAAAATTGGTGCCTAAGTAGAAATACTGGTACTGGGACTCCTAATTTGAACTAACTGATTTAGAGATGACTCTGCTGGAGGAATGACTTCCCGTGAGATGAACGCATTCACATTTGTCTGGTGCTGAGTGATTGGAAGTGGTTGGACACAGCTTTATTTTGTGTCATTATTTGTGAGCTCTGTGGACTCCAGCCTGGCTCTGTGGAGGTTATAGGTTTAATCAGGATGGAATTTTGTGTGCTAGCATTAGCAGGGCTTTCAGAGAACCTGTAAGCAGACATAAAGCAGCTTAATTCAACCTGGCTTACTTTCAGTTTCCACACTTTCAAACACAATTTATGCTTGGAGTATGTCAGTGGAAACCCTGTTACTGTTTTTAGGCCCCTGATGAATCTAACCTAATGTTTACTATATCTTAGAATCTTTTTATGTGACATCTCAGAGTCGATCCTTGCTCTTAAGCATTTAAAGACTGACCAGCAATGTTGGACTACATTAAGGACTATTCATGGAAGAACACATCTTAATCTCCAATCTTTATCTTTCTGGTTTGTAGAATGTTGTATACTGCTGTATTATTTTTTGCATCATGTGTCATTCATGTCTGATGACTGCTAGAAACATGTGTTTCCTCTCCTATTTCCTTTATGGGAATAGTTTTATTTTCATTGATTAATAAGGAAAGTCAGGTAAGTCTGGCAGTAATGTGGTAGCTGTATCATCCTGCTTCTTGTTTGCAGTGTGCTTGACTACAGAATGGAAGTACTTTCTTTAAGACTGATTCATTCCATGGCATTTGACTTCACTTATCAGTGGTACAGCCACTCGTTTGTCAGTTTGTGGCTCAGACATCTCTATGCTCTACTTTCATGTGTGCAGGGATATTGTTAGTGCAGTGGATAACATCCATTTTATAATTCTATCTAAATGGCCCTGTCAAGAGCAGATCACACTTGTAAACACAATTCATGGCCAGAGAGTTGGCAGTCTCACTGATGTCACGATATAACTGAAAAAACTAAGAACAGTGGCAAAAAAGGAGAGCAGAAGTTAATTACTCCAGTGTTGGAAAGATTGTGCACTAGAATGGACTGTATTAGTTATGTACTCTACAACATTTTCAGGTTTTTAACAATGAGATGAACAAACCAGACATGATCAGTCACTAATGTTTCTATTTAGGTGTTTATATACTACCTGCTATATGAGTAAGGAGACTTTACTACATTAATCTTAGCTTTCTTGCTATAGAACCTACTCTTTTCTCTCCCGCACATAATTCTCAGGTGTCAGACACACTAAGATATGCACTGGTCATAGGCCAGTGGATGCTTCCTAGCCTGGTTTTCAGGATGTCACCTGTGCATGGATCTGTTTATCCATCTTGATACAATATGGTTTGAGTCTTTGGTTCAAAATCTATTGTAACAGTGGTGGACGTTTCAAACACAATTGTCTAAATATTTTCAGAGTAGGTGGTTAGGCTTCGGAGAAAGATCTAAATTAATGCTTCCTCTAACAGAAAAATGTGTTGAACATTCTCTTAGCAGCAGCTGCCTGGTCATTCAGCACACTGAAGCACCCACAGTGCCCTTTCTTGTCTGGTGGGAATCTCATGGGAGAGAGGAAACTGAAAATACTGTTAGTGGTTTTGGGGGAAGCAAGGTTATAAAAGATTTATCTTTAGGAAAAAAATAAAAATTGCTTGTTACTTCTGCTAGTTGTGAAATGACTCGATTATTTTTTAAATCAGTCTTCCTCCATTACCCAAGGTAAGACAAACGACCATGAAGGTAGGAGTGATTGAGACCCATCACTCCCATACAATTGTTCCCAGCGTGGTAGTGCAAGACACCAGTGAGGACCCTGGACCAACAGACAAAGGGGAAAACAGGTATGTCAAATTTACTATTTTGTGTCTTTGGGGTTTTTTTTCTTTGATCATTTGCATAGAATTAACTAAGCACAGATGCTTGTCATCATCTGATTTTCTTCACCCTGTATAAATAAATTACATTTTAAAGATTGTAATATATTGATTATTGTAAATATTTAGGGTATTAAAATCTGTGCTCTTTCAATTTCCTTAGATAACTTAGCCCATTACTATAATGGTGAGAAACAGTCTGTGAAAACTGAGATTAAATGGCTTTTTCTATATCAGCAGATATCATATAACTGTGTTGTTTTGCTGTTCCCCAGGCAACAGTACCTACCCGGTGCATTTGCATGCTACAATATTAACAACAATAGTAATAAAGATGAGTAAGTATCTTTGCCATTTCAGAAAATGAGAGTACTGCAATATTGCTTGTTTAAGCAGCAATGAAGAATGATATCTATCTAACCACTTCTTTATAAACAGTTTTGTCATTCAAGTAATCCCCAAAGAGACAGCACATACATTTAACTTCATGTACATCAATTATGATGATCATTCTCGATACTAAAGTTACTGGTATTATATCTATTAGTTTAAAACTCGATACTAAAGTTACTGGTATTATATCTATTAGTTTAAAATAAAAGTAGTTCTATGTGAATACAATAAGCAAAAGAGTTTTTGAAGGCCAAACACCTAAGTATGTTATCCTTACTGAATTCAGATGATCCTAATAACTAAATGTGGAAGCAAGTGTTACATGCATCCCATGGGTCTATCATATTTTTCTTTTCCTTAGAGAGGAGAAAAAAAAGAAAAAAGAAAAGAAGAGGTAAGACAAAGAGTAGTAATACTACTATTTCTAAGATATTCAATTTCTTTCCAAATATGTTTTAACTTAGTCTGTAACAACTGAAAATTTAAACCTATTTCTTAGCAAGTCAGAAAAAAAAAAGGATGGAGAAACACAAAAGAACAAGGAAAAAAAAGAGAAAAACAAAAAAAAAGATAAGTCCAAGAAGAACGAAAATAAAGAAGAGTAAGTATTTTTCATTTACATCCTGCTATATTAGTCTAATAAAACTGCTTTTGATGTAAAACTGAATCCATTCATGGACATCCTGTAAACAAGGTGCTTATACTCTAGTGAATGAGTGTACAGATCCTGCTGCTCTCCCTTGACTAGAGTAGTTTTGATTTAACTACATATGTGGACAACAGAAATACGCATGCATGGAACTGATCTCAAAAAATTAATCAAGAAAAATCTCCTTTGGTTTCTGATTATCCAATATTTTTTGCATAACAACCTGCAGCAAAAGATGTGCCAGCGTAAAGCAGTCTCTCCCACACATAAGGACACCTACAACCAAGTAAACTCTTCTATGATCTAAAAGTTCTTGCTTTACCTTTTGCTTGGTAAATCCATAATTTTCTAGACAAGGAAAAGTAACTTAAAATAGTGCAGTACAAACTTGTGTGGTATAATTTCACATTCTTTGGTTTCTTTATGTATAACATGCCAATGTTTCATCTTTCTTAGCGCTAGACTTTTCTCAGTGAGAAAGGCTTGATTTATCTCACTTACTGAAACATTAGTCATCACATAATATTTTTATTTTTTAAAATATGATCAAATCATTTATCAGACAAGACAGTTCACTGGGTAGGAAACTAATTTTAAAAGGTTGAAATTACATGGGCCACTATAAACTGAAGTGGGACTGCCAAGCTGCTGCTCAGCAAAATTTAGATTCTAAAGTTTGCGTCCTGACTCACAACGAGTAAGCATCTTCATGTTCTCCATGCATTCAAGCAAGGAAGCTTATAAAGACCGTTTATTTTACACTAACAATTTCTGGAATGCTTCATTCTTCAACAATTGTTATGTGTATTTTAAGTCTCTCATTAAATCTCATTTTTTCCCCTGCCTATCACTTAGGAAGAAGAAAGATACTTTCGTTATTGATCCAGCGGGAAATATGTATTACAACTGGTTGTTTTGCATCACAATGCCTGTCATGTACAACTGGACCATGATTATTGCTAGGTGATATACTCCTTTAATGACTGTATAAAACTTCTGGCAAATCATAATATCCCTAAATAGATAAAAAAAAAAAATATTTCATTCATCACTGATTTCATGCAAGTATTTAATTTTCTTTTGGTGGTAATTTACTTTTGTCTTTTCCTATTCAGAGCCTGTTTTGATGAGCTTCAGCACTACTACATAGCAGTATGGTTTATTATTGATTACATTTCTGATGCCATCTATGTTGCTGACATGTTTGTACGAACAAGAACAGGTAAGTATACTCAATGATTAATTCTTCTCCTTCATATATTTGCCTCAGGTGGTTTAAAATATTCTGAATATTAATGCTGTTATTATCTGGATACCCATGATGAGGTACAATAGTGAAAAAGACATTGAGATTCTGAAAGACTGTAGTCTGTGACCTGTAAAAATAGGAGAAAATGATGTATTACTCAAAGAATACATAAAGCCTGAGGAAAGCTAGGCATGAGGTAGCCTAGACACAGGCTGTTCTGCCTGCAGATGACTCAGTAAGACAAAATAAACATGCAATGTGGCCAAGTGAAGACCAGCGGTTCTGCAACATTAGCACCTAAATCTGGATTTTGTATTAAAGGAGATGCAAATATTCCCTTGATTTTCAAGACCATCAAGCAGGCAAGACATCTAACTAACTTCAGCTGAAACTGCTTCTTTTAAAATCTTATCCTACATCCAGAGCTACTGAGTAGATACACTCAACAGGGAACTGAAACACCCATGTTCAAATTCCTCCCCTCATTAACCACCCTTCCTACAGTCTGTGGAGTTTTGGTGTGGTTTTTTTTTTTTCAGATGTTCACCACAGTGGAAAAGTGGAGGGAAAGAATCAGAGCTAGAAATGTTTAATTTTCAAATCTGTATAGTTTAGCTCAAGCTGAACTATATAGCACTAAGTTGAATATTTGGAAATAAGAAATTGCTTATTAAAAAGTAAGAGAAGTTATGTACCATCTGGAATTTGCACCCAAAATATTTTTCAGAGGAGATTTGGATTGACATTAAACATGACACAGATGATGTTGTAACATTTTTCGTTATTTACAATTTGATTTTAGGTTACCTGGAACAAGGTCTCCTGGTGAAAGAAGAACAAAAGCTTCAAGAGAAATACAAGTCATCTTTGCAATTCAAGTTAGATCTTCTGTCAATCATACCAACTGATCTCTTATACTTTAAGCTAGGACTGAATTACCCAGAACTAAGAATAAACAGACTACTCAGAGTAGCTCGGATGTTTGAATTCTTCCAGCGAACAGAAACGAGGACAAACTACCCAAATATCTTCAGGATCTCTAACCTTGTCATGTACATCGTAATTATTATTCACTGGAACGCCTGTGTATACTACTCGATCTCAAAAGCCATTGGATTTGGGGCTGACACATGGGTCTACCCCAACACTTCTGATCCTGAATTTGCCCGTCTGACTAGAAAGTACGTCTACAGTCTCTACTGGTCAACACTGACACTGACCACTATTGGTGAAACACCCCCTCCTGTAAGAGATTCTGAGTATTTCTTTGTGGTTGTTGACTTCTTGGTTGGAGTGTTGATTTTTGCTACCATTGTTGGTAACGTGGGCTCTATGATCTCCAACATGAATGCTGCCAGGGCAGAGTTTCAAGCAAGGATTGATGCTATCAAGCAGTATATGCACTTTCGGAATGTGAGTAAAGACATGGAAAAAAGAGTTATAAAGTGGTTTGACTACCTCTGGACAAACAAAAAGGCTGTGGATGAAAGGGAAGTCTTGAAGTATCTGCCAGATAAACTAAGAGCAGAGATTGCAATCAATGTTCACCTGGAAACACTAAAAAAAGTTCGGATTTTTGCAGACTGTGAAGCTGGTCTGTTGGTTGAACTGGTTTTGAAACTCCAGCCGCAAGTATACAGTCCTGGAGATTATATTTGCAGAAAAGGAGATATTGGACGAGAGATGTACATTATTAAAGAAGGCAAGCTGGCAGTAGTCGCTGATGATGGAATTACCCAATTTGTGGTCCTAAGTGATGGCAGCTATTTTGGAGAAATCAGTATTCTTAATATCAAAGGTAGCAAAGCCGGCAATCGAAGAACAGCCAACATTAGAAGTATTGGATACTCAGACTTGTTTTGCCTGTCTAAAGATGATCTCATGGAGGCTTTAACAGAGTATCCAGATGCAAAGGCAATGCTGGAAGAAAAAGGCAAGCAAATCCTAATGAAAGATGGGTTGCTGGACATTGATGTTGCAAATTTAGGAACTGATCCTAAAGATCTGGAAGAGAAGATCACCCACATGGAAGGAGCGATGGGCAGATTACAAACAAAGTTTGCCAGGTTGTTGGCTGAGTATGAAGCTGCACAACAGAAACTGAAAAAAAGACTTACACAAATAGAGAAAATACTAAAGCCAGTTATAGAGCAAGAGTTTTCAGACTTAGAAGAAGCAGATCCATCCACAGATAAACCTGGACCATCAAAAGTGGAATAAAACAATGGAGGTTGCCAATAAGACTTAGGGTCAAATCCTGCATGGAACCGAATGCATTAATTTCTAATTTTTGTAGGACCTGACTACTAATTATGAAAAATTACTTGTTGAGTTGACGTCACTAATTTCCTACAAGCAGCACTGGCAGGTTTCAGGAAGACAAAGAAGAATCAAGAGTGAGGATGGAAGATAACACCTTGGTCTCGCACAAACAGGTGGTATTATCTGCCAATGCGTTATGTACTCTTTATGTAACACTGCTCTACAGCAAATGCATTCAATCTATATACAGTCATACACCAGCAAACACTGAAAGTTTTGCTGACTATTAAAACAATGTATTGGTGTCTACTTACGGAAATAAGGAAAGGTTTTTTAAATATTGTACTTTTGAAGTCAATATGGACAAGATCCATGATATTAAATTTGTGTATAAACAAACACATTTTAATATGTATTGATTAAGATAAGATTAATTAAGTATGAGAGATTATATAAAGAATTAGGTATACCTACAATGCAAATGTGAGTACTGAAGACTGTAACATTTGGAAAATATTACTACTTCATTGGATTCACCTTGGCTGATTTCTTGAAATGTAAGTGGGCAGTTTTAAATGGTCCTTTTTTCAGGATATTAGATGCAAAGGCTGGGAGAGGGAAGAATATACAACTTTTTTGCAAGCATTGGTATGACAAATGTGGATGGCTCAAAATCTAGCTGTTCTTTCCACAAGCAAACGAGAAATAATATTGAAGACTGTTCTGCTCCATATAATCATATGGCTGCTAAACATGGATTATTGAGTTTTTTAAGATCTGTGCTTAGAAATTTTTATGTCCCTAATGTAACAGTTGTGGATGCTGGCAGACTGCAAGAAGCAGACATGACAGAGAGAGGCAAAACTCTCTCCAGACTGTCTTCTGTAGCTGCTGTTAGGGAAAGAATACAGCAACTAAATAGGTTCTTTTTTTAATTGGTATTTCTTTCTTCTGTTCACAACTACTACTAAGATAGTAGAATCAACTGTTTCTTACGTCAGATGTTTTCAACTGCTTTGAGAAGCATTATTTCTTGTATTTTTCCCTAATTTATGTCTTCTTCCACTGGCAAAAATTGGTTTTATTAGTTGTGGTCTCAGCAGGGTATTTTCAGTAGACTTTGATCACAGCTACTTAACATTGGAAAAATTTGATGACAAGGAGTGAAGAAAAGGATTGCAAGGAGAGAATGGATAATTCTGTATTTAGAGCAATTCAATTATTCTGGGCAACTGGACTGCCACTGTTAAAATATTACATATGTAAATGCTACTCTCACTTGATAATATTGCTATACTTTAATTCTTCTCTTTAATAGATGGAGATATTATAAATTGCATCTTTTGTAAAGTGCATTCATTTCTGGTTGTTTTATTTTTTGTAATGTTGATAGGTTTACAGAATGCCAGGGATCTATAAATAACTCCTGATTTCAGTGCAAGGATTAAATAGTAATTGATGTAATTAATTAGCTTTAATCAAATTAATGAAATACAATTCCCTTAAAGTAATGCTTAGGATATATATGGAACAACAAGGATAAATATAAATATGAAGTGGCTGTTCATTCACTACTGATCCTGTGCTTTGAATGCCAAACAGTGTAATTTGCTGGTGAGGGGAAGGAGTATGCCATCATTTCATTACAGACTATCTGTGCACATAGGAACAAGCGTTATTCTGGCATGGAACTATATTGTAAATGTTGGAATTTGCAATCAGCATTCTTTCAATTCAGGACTTGAATATAATTTGCAATCTGCAAGGCAGCAGCACCCTGTAGGGCTGTGTTATGTTCCACTAGGCACTTAGTAAGCACTTCTCTCCTTTGCTGAAGAGTTTAGGACTTTGTATTAGAGAAATGTGTGATAGTATAATGAATTTGAATTAATAAAGGCTGAGATATACTGTTCACATTTTTTCTTTTATTGATCCTTCAGTCTATGACACAAGCTGTAGTCACTAGCTGCCTTTCTTGGAAATAAATATTCTTTGATTTAAAACACTTAAAAATAAAACAGAAAAACAGAATTGATCTCCAGCAGTTTACTTAATATTTTCAGACTCTTATTGATTGGAAATCTTGTATTATTTATCTTTTATAAGCATGTATTTCCTGAAAAATAACCCCAAACACTAAATGCAGAGTTTCTTCCTGACACAAAACAAACCATAACTGCTACAAGGAAATGTCAATGAAATTTAAACTATTTCAGCTTGCACTTATTTGTCAGTACTTTTCAGGAGGCACACTGGCTCCTCAATATATGTTTCCATGCAGCATAGAAGCTTTTGGATGTACTTCAGTAAAGTTTTGAAACACGTTTTGTGGCCAGTTTTTAACTATCCCATTGCGAGGAGCAGCTGTGAAGAAAACGTGTGCAAGAGCCTGGCGCTGGAGGAACGGCTGCGAGGTTTGCTCAGGAGAAAAGGAGGCCAAGGGGTGTCCCCATGGCTCTCCTCAGCTCCCTGAGGGGGAGTTCTAGCAAGGTGGGGGTTGGCCTCTTCTCCCATGTAACAAGTGACAGGACAAGAGGAACTGGCCTCAAGCTGTATCATGGGAGGTTTAGATGGGATATCAGAAAAAATATCTTGACCCTGGGGGGTACTCCTGAGACATGCAGGTGCGGCACTGAGGGACACGCCAAGTGGGGGGCTGGGCACCGCTCCGTTGGCTGTTGGACCCGATGATCTCAAAGGTCTTTTCCAGCCTAAATGACTTCGTGACAGGCAGAACGGCTGGCAAAAAGAAATTAAAACATCAAATATTAGCGACCACAGCCTCGGTATTAGGCAAACGCCTTTCTGCCTCCTGCAGGCCCACCCGTCCTCAAGGCACGGCGAGCCCCGGCGGCCGCGTGCGCCCCGATGCACGCTGGGTGCTGGAGTCCCCCAGCCGCCACTTCCGCCCCGGCCGCGCGGGGGGTGCTGGGAGCTGTAGTCGCGCTGCCGGGGGAGCTCGCAGGTGTCCCCGCCGCCTCCACCGCCGCTTCCGGACGGAGGGGCCGGGCCGGGCCGGGCCGGGCGGGAGAGCTCGCCTCGGGGCGGCCGCCGCCGGTGGGGTGAGGAGGGGTCGGTCTTCCTCCGCCGTCCTTTGCTCACTGGCGGGGAGAAATGGAGGCGCCCTGGCGTCAGGGCGGCCGGGGCCGCGGCCGCGCCAGGCCCGGGGATGGGCTCGCCGCTCGCGCTGGGGCGGCTGCCCGGCCCCCGGCCCCGCGGGCCCGCGGCGTTGCCTGTGTTGCGGCCGGCGAGACCAGCGGCGAGGGAGCCAGCGGTGAGTCTCCAGTCCTCCGCGCTACCCCTGCCCGGCCGGGGGCTGCGAGGCCCCGGGCTGAGGAGCCGGCTGTGGGCCGGAGCCCAGCCGCGGCGTGGGGAGCCCCTACAGGTGCCCGGGTCGGGGCTGACCCCGGCGGCGTGGGGAAGGCAGGCGGGCGGGGGGAGGCCGCCCCCTCCTCACCGCGCAGCCCGGCGGTGGCCGGCCGGTACGTTTTGGAGGAACCGCGGAGTCCTCGGGGAAGTTGCTGGGGGCTCGGGGGCTGTGTCCTCCCCAGGGTGCACAATCTGTGCCCTTCGAGGCACTGGATTTGCTCTCAGAGTAAAGCATGAAGTAATGGACGAAGCAGCTGTTTTTCAGTACGGTTGGAAGGTTCAGGGGAGCGCTGCCTGCTAGGAGCTCATAACTGCTGTTATGTTCTGGCCAGCGTGCCACAATGCCCCGGTCTGGGAAAGGTAAGGGCTTTCCAATGCACCGAGTTGCTATGAGTGTAAGTTGATATTTACGAAATATTTCGGAGGTAGAGAAACGCCAAATACTGAGCTCTTTTAAGTGGCAGCATGGTTTTTTAAGGAAAGCCCTAAAACTCAGCTTGACGGAACCCCAGCAAATATATTGGCTGCAATAGTCTCATATGGAAAACTAGCAGGTACTTAAGACCTGTGATGCGCTGAAGACCTTTATATTGGCATGGTATGTTATGTTAGAGGCACTTTGGTTTATTAAGAACTCTGTTAAGCTATACAGTTTTTTTTCTCCATGTGAGAATCTTCCTTTATTTAGTGTGCTTTAGAAAAACCCAAGGTTTATATTAAAATACTCTGTCACTTTTAAGCTTGCCACTTTTGCAATAAGGATTTGTTGGATGGACGGAGATCGATAAAAGTCATAACTTAAAAAATACCAAATGTTAGGAGAGGTAGCTGTGGATCATTAGCAAATTATAACAATTGACCTTGTCAAGAATTGCCTGTTTTGTTGGGTTTTTTCCTTCCTTATACTATGAAAGTTGTGTTTGTGTACGATGTGTGTGGGGGGGTTTAAAACATCCTTCTTATAAAGTAGCATTATAGACGCGTATATTCTAGTATGTTTGGTTCGATTTGTCAGCAGTAACTGACAGATAATAATCCTGCTCTGAAGTTTATGAATAATACAATTTTATGTTTTCTTGAGTGGTATTGAAAAAGTAGCAATGTACTGCCCTTAAAAACATGAAATCAGCAAGCAAGAAAAGGACAGCTGAAATATGTAGAACTGAACGTGGTGCTATGATTAGCTATTATGTTATTAATCATTGTTAATCTGTTATCTTAATAGAATTATCTTCACAGAAGAAATTTGATGAAATTAAGAAGGCTAATCAGGCTGCAGCAAAAAAGCTAGTTGAAGACCAGTTTAGCTCCTCATCTGAAGATGATGATGAAGATGCTGAAGTAAAACAAGGAAAGATTTTGGCCAAAACGTTTACCATTTACACCAGTCAAACTGGTAAATTTTTTTTTGTTTATTGACTTCTGTTTCTCTATGAAAGCATAAACAATGCTGTAATATTGGCTGTGTGATAGAATTTTTCCATACTTGGAGGGTAAAGCACTTTATTCTGACTTGTATTAAAAATATTTGTTCCCAGCAATGTGTGCTGGCAATACTTCTTGCCGTTTTATAGAGAGTCAGTGGTGTATTTTTGAAACAGCCTTAAGTACTTTTAATAATGTGGTTTTGTAATAATATATGACTGGCTTCTCTTCAGAGGAAAAAAAACCCAAACTTTTACAGCAGTCTCAACATGTACAGAATAGCATATCAAACATTACTGATTGCTTTAAAAATCTTTATATGTTAAAGATGGAGATGCAAGTGAACTGGAACGTACAAGACAGTACATGAATGAAGCTTTTCAGTCAGGGGCTATGACGTGTCTGATCTGCATTGCTTCAGTTAAAAGGAACCAAGCTGTAAGTATTTTATAGTAGTTTTTTAGAATAAAGCAAATATAACTATCTGAATAACTTGTGTTTAGTTATACTACTAAGGTAATTCTTGGGACTGATAGTTTTAAAATGATGTGTACTAAATGCAACATTTGGCATCTTTGGATTTTTTCAAACGCTTGAAGAAATAAGTGCTTATATATACATACCTTGTAATCAGAATATTATTTTTTTACCTATGTTTGTTATCATAATGTAAATTAGTTATTTTTAAGTTTTAGAGTCTAGCAGATGAAAAAATGAAGTGCTTGAAGGCCAGTGCTTGCAATGGTGTATGCAGTAAGCTATGTTGTGGCAAACGGGAACACCAAAGCAAGAAATACTTGGAAGTTAGGAAGTACTATTGTCAGATTTATAGCAGGGAAGCTAAAATAAACTTAGCAGCTCCAAATGCTGATCAAGTGAAAGAGAAGGGTGGCATGTCTTAGAAGATTGTCTTATTTTATATAGGTACACTTTTTGTGGGAGAGATTTCAGGACAAATCTTTTTTGCTTTTATTGTTATCTATCAACTTCCCTTTGACACTGACAGGCCCAGCCCTGTTTCTGTAATGGTTACTTGAATCAAATACGTGTTTGCAACTGTATGCTTAACACTAAAAGAAAAAAAAAAAGTGCAGAAAATCGTCAGCTTCTGATGCTGAGTGTATCTGGACTACAAGTATCCAATGAAACTGTAATTATTAACTTTCTTTTAGAAAGAAATGTAATGTTTTACATGTATTCTTAACATTTAATCTGGTTTTTTTCAGGCCTTGACATATGTGCTTGGATTAATTTTAAAGCGCTTTATCTCTTGATAGAGTTAATCTCACCTCAGAAGAAGTGAGATTATTTGGCAACTTGGAAGTCATCTTTTATAACTCAGTGGTTTGTTAGTTATATTGAATCTGTAAAGTTTCAGACAACCGTTTGTTTACTTAATGTCTCCTGTTTAGCTTTAGTTTTGGGAAGTTAGTTACTGTACTTTTAGAAACTTACATCAATGACTTTGTCCTCTATAAGTTAATGGCAAAATTCTCCTTGTTTTCACAGTATAATTTTATAACAATGTCATAAGTTATTAAAAAATAAATAAATTAAAACTTAAATTTTCTGCTGCTTTTCTCTTACCAAATTGCTGTAGTCATTCTAAGCCAACAATTTAAGACATCAATATATGAAAAGTAGCAAAGTCATAGAACTGCATTTCTGTTACTTAAATTGCTTTTCAGCAGTAGGCTGATATTCTAAGCAAAGGATTGTGATTTCACCCCAGAACGGACAAACAGAAATACTTGGGGACAAGAATATAAAGGTTTAGTGATGGAGACAGGATACTGGCAAAACCAGCTCTCTTAAATACATTTGCTTTTAATTCTGTTCTATACCTCTCTTGCTCTTTGAACAAAAGACACTAGGTCAAAAGCCACACTTACAATCAAGTATTTTTCTTACTAGCGTTGTGTGTAAATCCTGAAGTTTGAAATGGGGGAAACATCTTTTTAGTACTTTACTACCAAGATGGCTAGAGACCTGGAGCATGGGACAGGGAGAGAGGTGCAGGGAGAGCTGGGCTTGTTTAGTCTGGCAGAGAGGAGGCTAAGGAGTAAGATTGCAGCCTCTTGTCTAATTGGAGTTGTGAAGATAGCTAAAGCCAAAGTAATCTTTGTGATGACAGGTTGTGTAATAGGGGGGCAGTGGCACAAACTGGGGCTTGCAAGGTGCAAACTGGTACTAGGAAGGTAGTATGACACTTGGAGTAGGTTGCCCAGGATGGTTGTGGAGTCCCCATCCTTCAGGATTTTCCAACTTTCCTAGGCAAAGCTGTGACTGAACTAAGCTAAGTTGGCAATAGTCCTACTTTGGGCACAAGCTTGTGCTACATGAACTCCAACAGTCTGTTTAAATCAACATTTCTATGATTATATGAGTATTTTGGGCTCCATAAGCCTTGGCAAAAGCTTCCCACTGGAGCTGGAAAAAAGATTATGGGATCAGTCTGTAACAGTAGAACTACCTGTATTAATCTAACAATAGGTTCTATCTTTGGAAACCCTTTTTAAAATTGAAAAATAGAAAACGTGTTTCTTTAGGTATTACAGATGTTTATCAATGGAAACAGAAACCTAATATAAAGCAATTGGCACTTATGTCTGCTTTTAGGTCTGGAGCTGTTGTGGATGCTTTTGTATATTTCACCTAGTGTGCATCCAAAAGTGGGCCAAGGACAGCCTTTTCCTTGTGTCTTCTCCTTTGACAGATGATGATTTTGGGAAGAAAGATTATCCCTGGCCATGGTGAGCTCTTCATGGTACATTTACAAAGATACTTTTATTGTGAGACATACATGAACTCGAGTTTAGAAAGAAATGATACTTGTAAACGATGTGCACACCAAAAAAAAAAAAAGTTTAGAAGACTGACTTTTCTATTGCTTTTTTGAATTATTTTTAAGTTTTCATTAACATGATTCAGGAATATTTCACAGTGATATTAAATATGTGCTGCATCAAATTTGTTTTAACCTTTGAGAAGGTAACTTACCTATTGTGTGTCTCAGCTTCTAATATATATTTCTTTAATTTTCTTTAATTAAAAAGGCGTTAAAATATTTGTCACTTAAAATTGGCACTGTGAAATAAATGAAAAGAAAGTCCTGAAATAGCAAGGTTTAGGGATTTAGTATTTCTCTTTTTAAGTCTCTATAGCTCAAGCATTAAAGCTACTCTTGCGGATTTGCATGAGGTTGTATAAAGAAGAAAGTGATATTGTAGCTGCATGAATAATGAAGCTTGCTTTTTCAGTAGGTTTGTGTCTGAAAGTTCGGTCAAGGTTTCTCAGTGCATGTTTGTTCTATGGTTTATTTGCCCACCTACTTTTGTGTGGAAACCTGTAGTAATATCTATGAGACAGTTCTCTGTCAAATTTGGTTGAAAGTGCGAGGTGGATTCAAAAGCTCTATTAATGTGGGATCTCAGAGACCATGTTTGCTTAGGAAATAAGATTTTATTATTTTATTTAAATATATAGAGAGCAAATAATTGTTGACAGGCAGTGTCTCAAGTTGATAATGCCTATTCTATTACAAACTAGTTTTGTCTTTAAGCATAATGCTTATAATGAAAAAACTTTAAGGGTGAATGGTATTTCATTTAACATTTAAGCACATGATAAAACTGTGCAGTCACTACAGAGGAATGGTTTATAGCCTGTAATGTATTATATAGGGGGAAATTGACATTTTATTTGATAAAAACGAGTACGTACGTCTTTCAGAGCCTCTCTTCTTCTCTGAGAAGGAGCTCCTTGACTGTTGCCTTTTCCCAGTGTAGCCAGAAATAGGAATTGCTTTGTTTCTCATTCCTCATGTTGCCTCCCTCATCCATGACTTGCATCTGAAAGCCTTTAAGGTTTGTGGCACCAAGAAGTTCCAGAACTTTGGTACCTATCTACCTTTAGGAATAATGTATTTTTTTAATACCTGCCACTGTCAAGGATAATAAACGTGTGCATCTCATAGTATCTAAGATGCTGAACTGATAGAATCTAAAATCTTTCAGCTAAAATTGTAATTATTATGCATAGTTTTAATAACATTGCTGAGTCTTGTTTTACATAGCTTTTAAACCGCTACTGGTAAAAACCTGTTATTTAATCTTATTTTGATTGGTTCAGTTTAATTAGGTTAACTCTGTTGCATGCATTCCTTTGGTATTACTTGACATAAAAATTGTTCTGTATGTTTGCTATACTGATTTTTTTCGGGTGTATATTCTTAGAGAAAAAAAGATTGCAGTGATAGCACAATTCCTTATACATACTAATGAATATATTGTAAAATCTGACATATAGCAAGACCTTTATTGTATATTACAAATTTAATTATGTTGTTATTGGTTACAGTGGTTGTAAAAATGTTAGTTGGTAGCCTGGTAACAGTCTTGGGAAACTGAAATCATAAAAACTGCTTTTCTTTTAAAAAAATTATTAAAAAATTGCTTTTCTTGTCACTCCCTTTTTCCCTTGTTATAGTCCAAAATGTAGGTTTGAATACAAACGGTCTGAAACTCCTAGTAGGTATTACTGTTACTGTGGAAAAGTGGAGAATCCAACATTGGACCCATGGCTGGTACCTCACTCCTGTGGTCAGATATGTGAGAGGGAATTCAAACCATCTTGTGGTCATAAATGTTTGCTGCTTTGTCATCCAGGTAAATCCACCGCATCTCTTGGTTGTGTGACCTGTATTTATATAGATGTTGCACAGTTTTACTTAAAAGCTGCTAACTTTAAATAAAGTTCTCAGAGTAAAGGAGATGTAGTCAAGGCTGCACTTGCGGAATGGCCATTAGTGAGGTATTCTTTTTTCCTGTCCTTAGGACCCTGTCCACCTTGCCCAAAGATGGTCACAATAACCTGTCACTGTAAGAAAGCTAAACCGGTGCCCCGAAGGTGCAGTGCCAAGGAGTGGTCATGTCGCCTGCCATGTGGACGAACATTGCTGTGTGGACAACACACTTGTGAGAATTCCTGTCATGCAGGTAGACCTGCCTTCTTAAATTCGGAGAAGTAGTTGTTTTCATTGTTATTGTTAACATATATCATTCTTTTTGCAATTCCTACTCTCAATGTCACTTTGCAATTACATTCAGGAGATTGTCAGCCTTGTCCACGAGTCAGTAAACAACGGTGCATCTGTGGAAGACAGACAGCAGAAAGACTTTGTGCAAGTCCTCAGTGGCAGTGTGATCAGGTATTTTTTAGGTTTTGAAAGTGCAATCAAAAATGTAAGCAGCAGTGTTTGAGAATGGATCTACTTGGTGGCCTAGTTAATTTCTGACAGTTAAAATGTCACTGTTCTGGAATTGTGCTAGCATTAAGCTAGCAGTGAATTTGACCTGTTTACTTGTACTTGTTGCAATTTCAGCTGCTGTCTTCAGAAATAACCATGAAAACACAGCTTAGTAGATAGTTTCATGCTTATTTACTTCTAGTGACTGTGACAGAATGAAGGCTTTATGATTCATTCTTTGAAATATATTTGCAGCTCATTCTTAGGACCAAGGCTATGGATTGACAGACTGTAAGAAGTAAAAATAGTTACAAAAATTCAGTGGTAGGGGGAGTTGCACCAGGACATACTTGATCATTACAATCCCAGTAAGAAAGGCACCCAGTCTTTGTAAAGTGTCAATTAAAATGTGATTTATTTCAACTAACACTATAGAGAAAGGGAGTATAATATAAATAATAGCATGTCCTTTTAGATGCTAGGAACCCTAAGCTGTGCAGTACTGAATGAGCCTCTGATCCATGTGCAGCATGCAGTGCAGACCCCACCTGTAGAAATGGTTACCCCATTTCGGTCATTGAAGCTATTGTAGGATGTTGTGGCAGGAAAGAAACTGTTCATCATTTTACTGTCAAACAGAAAGTATGCTGAAGTGAGAACTTATTGCTGCACTTTTAGATAAAGGCAAGGACATGGAGGTGGCATAATCACTGGTCCTAAGCGGCTGCTGCCTGCAATTTCTTCTGCAACCGTAAATTTATCCTGTGACCAAGGGACATCTGCAGCACAACACAGGCCTGAAGGCTGAGCTGTATTTGCAGCACATCACAAGCCTGGAACTACTCATGTTACTGTTACATGAACCACTAACTCCTCAGTATACAGTGGTCTTCCAATCCTTCCAGATTACTGCAGGAGTGATCAGTTTTATTTGGTGAATCCAGCGAATATAAGATTTGTTAACAAAATCCAGAAAAAGTTAAATGCCATCCAGATGTCTCTCTCCCCTAGTTGTTCCCCTTGGGTTGCTTTGTCTTGGTATGTAGTTATGTCACATTGCGTTCACTTGGTTTCTCTGAGTTTTCCAGGTGTGTGGGAAGTGTTTGCCTTGTGGTAATCACACATGCGAAAAAGTTTGTCATGCTGGTCCCTGTGGAGACTGTCCTCGTTCTGGGAAAAGGTCTTGTCCGTGTGAAAAATCCAGTAAGCTGACTTTTTTTGTTGTTGTTGTTAAATGTGATAACATGGGAAGAAAAAAAAAGTCATCCAGTCTTTGACGGTCAGTAGTTTAGGTTAATTCTGCAGGGCGGAGTCCAGGAAAAGTTCTTACAAGCAGTGAACTGTGACAGCTTATACTAACTTTATGGCTTAATTGTTTCAAACATTTAATTAGTACCAGGGGTTTAATTGGTGATGTGAATAATTGAGTAATTCTAGAGAAGCTTTTAAAAAGAACGAGAGAGAATCGGCACTTGAACTTGTAATACATGGTGCTTTTCTTTTCTAAATATTTTGGCTTTTTTCCTAAATGTTTGCTTGTACTCTCTCTTCATCTAGAGTTCACGTTGCCTTGTACAGAAGATGTGCCCACCTGTGGTGATAGTTGTGACAAAGTTCTGGAATGTGGCATCCATAAATGTTCACAGCGCTGTCACCGAGGTCCCTGTGAAATATGTAGGCAGGTTAGTATTACTGTAGCAGGTTCACGTTTTTTTAGGGTTTTAAACACTGTATGCCTGGAACAGTGCAAGTCTCCTAAGGAAAATGAAGTCATGCCTATCACAAAATCTATTACTTTCTGTTTATTAAAAATGAAGCGGTGTTTCTTCCTCTACTCCTCTCCCACCTCAGCAAAATTCTGAATTAATAGTTGAGCATTATTTTTCTGAATTGAGACATTGATGAGGGTTTTACTGTTTTGGGTTGGTTTTTTTTTAATTAATTATACCCTAAAAGATACTTAGTTTTTTTCCCCAGGTCTTCTAGCTGTTTATTCATTAGTGAGATGGAAGATGCTGTAACATAACATTATTTCCTTGTTAGTAAGAAAATACTGGTTTGCTCTGCTCTAAATATCTATGGTGCTTCTGTGGTCTGGCCTATCTAAAGCGGCTGCTGTCTGCTCTCGAATTGTCTCTTCCTGAACCAGCTTTGGCTACAAAGTCTGTGGTGAAAGTAGGTAGCACTGGGATGAAGATCAGATGAACCTGCTCACCTACTTCTTGAGTTATCTATATACACAATGGGTAAATCTAGTTTACTATGCAAGGAACGTACTTTTTTTGTATGAATTTGTTTTGTGTTTATGCTTGACATCTTGCACTACACACTTGAGTGGTTCTCTGGAAGTGGCTCCCCTCTTGGTGAGACCAAGGTTACAGTGAGATGCCGTGTAGAGCAGTGTTTGCAACACTGACACAAGATCCCCAGGTAGTTACTGCTCAGAGCATGTGATACATTCCTGTTGTGATAGAGCATTGTAATGCTACTCTGCCATGAATTTTTCTTTACAGCTAGTAGCAGAACATTTTCTTTTATTTTTTTCTTGTATTAAAAATACCTTGGTTTTTTCCCTATCTTGCTGCCCAGGAAGTTGAAAAACAGTGTCGCTGTGGAAAGCACACTAAACGCATGCCATGTCATAAGCCATATCTATGTGAAACAAAGTGTACTAAAATTCGTGATTGCCAAAAGCACCAATGTAGGAGAAAGGTAAGTGTCCAGAGATGATTCTCCTCAAATGTATTGTTCAGATACCTAAATTCAAAAAAATGTTATATATATCACATCAATGAGTTGTTCAACCTCATGTTATTGTATGGAACAAGGGGTTTTCTTCATTGTCATGCAAATTAGTTTGCAAGGTACCAGGATCCTCTGAACAGCATGTCGCCAAGAAAAACTCAGTGGCCTTAAAAACTGGGAGAGGATTTTGACAACTTTCCAGTTCCAGAAGGCAGTTTTGCTTTCAGATACTTGGGTAGTTACTGATGCTTTATGCATTCTGGAGTAGTTAAATTGATTTCTTTCTCTACTTTGTAGGAAGAGCTGGGAATCTCTCATAACTTTGTAAGGGACATACTCTTATTTTTGACAGTGCAACACTCCAGCCACCTTCTGATATGTATCACTGCGAGCAGCAATGGTCTGACAGTTGAGAATCTGAATTTTGTTTTGGTTCTCATTTGAAGTCAAAGGAATGACTGATAGCTCAGGCCTGTCTTTTCAGTTGAGTGATTCAAGAAGGCCTGAAAGTTGCCTGCCATATGTGAATTAAGACATATGAAAGTTGGACTTCTTACCACAGAGACATGAAAAAAATGCAGTTTTATTCTTAGGTATTTTTGAGTATTATTGTTATTACTGCAGTGAATTTAATTTGTGTGAACAGGTGACAAAACAAGTAAATGCAATCTTGACGTTTTTAATTTATGCTAAAAAATTCCGGGTTTCTCTTTCTGATTGTCATCCTTCCTGATGCAGTTTGGAAGGAGGGTACCTTTCAAGTTAAGAGAAAGGATGGGGTTCCCTTGTGACCTGGCATCCACCAATGTGGTAGTGTTGTGATGTGTGCTGCTTCTTCCACATTACTACTTTATATAAGAACAGAAAGCAGATAACTGATTCTAAAGTTATCTGACCTTTACTACAAAGGTAAAAGGTGTTTAAAAAATATAAAAAAAGGTAGCAACATTCTTGTGCCAGGGGTGATACAGTATAAAAGTGGAGGAAATCGCAGAGTAATGGGGCAAACTGTTAGCTATCCTATGTGTAATCTTCTGAAATTACTTTGGACTAAAATATTATAAGAATTTGAACCTTTAAAATGTTCCTCGGAAGCCCTCTGCCTTTTTGGTGTGTTGAAGTGGTGTTTTCAAATGTGTACTTTCTTGTTGTTTTATAATTTGAAGTTTTTAAAACAACTTTACAGATGGCCTCCTTTCTATACTTGGCATGAATTTGAGGAAATTTTACTAAATTGCATGAAAAAAAGAGGTAGTGGGAGAGGGCAAATTTATACCAGGAATGTCTTAAGTTTTCAGCTATAGAGGGTTTTTTTTTTAATAGTGCTGTTCTGGAAACTGTCCACCTTGTGATCAAGTCTGTGGGCGGACTCTAGGCTGCAGAAATCACAAATGTCCTTCAGGCTGCCATAGAGGTAAGAATTGGTGAAGGATCCCTGTAGTGATGTAATATTGTTTATTTTTGCCAAACTTCATGCTTGTGTGACTCTGTAGTGCTTAATGGATTCTCTCCCTTGTTGCATGTGGGCTTTTTGTGGGGGCAGTGTGTTTGAAGGATTTTTAGAGGTGGTTAGAGCTTAAGGACTTGCATAATAAAACCTGAGTTTTTACCTGGTAATTTTGCTTAGCAGTGTTCCTCTGAAAATGCTCTGTCTCCTTTCCAGCTGCTTAATTCAAAATCTATGCCTTGACTTTTTTTCCCAAGTAATTCTGTTCATTGAATATCCATAACAAAGTCCAGCTACATGTAGAAATGACTGTACTGATTGAGTCTGGATTTTTTAAAAAATCCTGGAATACAACGTGTGATACAAGTGGTCTTAAAATAAAAAACAAAACCCGAACAAGTTGATAATGTGTATTTTTTACAGTAAAGATACCGGTAAAAGAGAATATAAGAACTTGCTACTGAATATATGAAGGCTAAAAAAAAAGTTTACTTCTGCATCCTGTGACTTTGGCTGTTTTCAGCATCTTTTTAACCAAAATTACCTGGCAGCTTTTATCCTGGCCATTTGCTTTGACATACACTTGGTAGGGGATTTAACTGGAATGACTGAAAAAGTGGCTGTTCTCTCAGCAATTTTCCCTGCAGAAGCTGCTGCCCTGCTGAAACAGCAACTGAGTAGCCTATGTAATTTCCCTTAGTGTTCCGGACTTTAAATCGCAACAGCTCAGGAAATAATTCACAACTTGTTCAGCCGATCTTGCTTTTGAGGCAGTGATTCCTAAGAAGATGGGACAGGTAAATGTGGTGGTTGTCCCAGTTTACCTATTAAATCTGTCACTGCAAACTAGTGGTTTGGGTTTTCTCTGTTAACTGTGCCACTTCTCTTCTTCCTCTTCCTTTATTCTTCCATCCTCACATCTGACAAATCCTGGAAATACATAAATATTTTTTTTTGTACTGTCAGAGGAAAACTGGTAACATGGTTTGTCTGCAGCAGTCTGGTTGATAACTAAATTGTAGCATAAAATTTTGGTTAGAAAATGAAGGAGCTAATACTGCATTCTAGGATAAACTTTTACATTGAATAGCTGTTTGTATTTGATACTGCTTGCATCTTACAGCCTGGCTAAAATTGCCAATGATTTCTGATAACTAACAGCAGTATAAAAACAATAAAGCGGTGCCTATAAGAAAACAAGAATGAACTTTGAAAATGTAAATATCGAATATATACACTTTAAAGTGTATGTAATTTATTGAAACAGCACAATTGTCAATATTTAAGTGCTAGCTCTTGCCAAAAGTTGCATCTAGTGAAGCTAATAACTGTGGTATCAGATGATAAATTTAGAAAAGAAAATAACTGTGTGCTTTAACAAATTACAATCTAGTACAATTTGTAATATCTCATCAGAATGTTTGAAAATATTCTTGATATAGGCAATGATTTGTATTTCAAAATATTTATATTACTGTGGTTTTCCTTTACACCAATATTTTAACAGCTGCTGAAAGTTAGGATTAATTCTTTTGTCTTTATTTGTGTAATACCAGGTCAGGTCAATTTTGCAATGAGCTGTCAGATCTCAGTGACCACTGATTTTAGGGGAAATAGTATGCTTCCTAGAAAATAGCTTGCCAGATCAGGTCCTTTACAAAAGGTACCTGATCTCAGAATTATTAGATGTTGCTGATGATAAGCACTTGGCCTTTAGCAGGGGTCCTTGAAAAAAGGTGACTTAATCTATTCTGTCTGTGGTTTGATTTTTATATACCTTTTTTTCTCAAGCATGCTTGCTGAAATTTAGAATGTGCTGCCGGGGATCAGAAGTGTTTTGTTTCCTGCTGTAGTACATTATAACACTTGATTTGAGAACAATATGTTGGGCAGCATAGCTTTAGACCTTTAGTTTGTTTTGTAAAAGTAGTTGTTTGTGTGTGCTGATTACACATTGAAATTTAATTTTTCATATAAAGATTGTATACTTCTATCCTTTTTACTTCAGCAGCCTTTTGTCATTGAGAGATCTGCTTCTTGAAGTGTTTCTTCTCAGATCCTGCTAACAAATCAGAATTGTTTAAAAAGTTTTTCTGTTGATAATACCTTTGAAGTACTGCTTTCTTGAAAGTTTCACAATGCAACTTTAGTAAGTCAGAATCCCATGTCTAAATTTGCTCTTTTCAGAAAATTTATATTCTCACTCTTAATTACTCAATAATAAAACTTAGCAGTTGGCACTTTATAGCTCTCCCACACTGTATCTTCATAAATTAAAACACAGATATTTTACAAATCTTTTTGAAATATATCAGGTTAGTAGCATAAGTAACTTGAGGATCTTTTGGAAAAAGCATTGTACATAGGCTGAACATTTCTTTAATATTGTACAAAATCTGGAAAACTATCGTACCAGTTTTTCAATGTGTCTTTTTATCTTTTGAATATAGATGAAAGATGACATGTTCTTCATATGTATGTAAGACTGAAATATAAGTAGCAAGTATTTAAGTGTTGTGTGATCTAAATGTCTGGGCTTTAATAATGCTGACTTCTTTTGAAAATGAGAGGGATTGTTTCTAACTTGATACCATTTAACAACTGTAGAATAATCAAGATTGTTATTACTATTCCTTAAGAATGGTGAAATTCTCTTACTCAGGAGGGATTTGAAACTAAGCAGAAATAAAAAAATAACACCCATATGTTATTTAGATCAAACAAAATAGGACAATTATGCCATGTGCATATTCAGTTATATTTGTTACCATTTTTTATAATTAGTAGCTTATTCACATTATCATGTTGCTATTATATGTATTTTTAGGTAGTTGTAATCCATGTCCAGAGACTGTAGATGTGAAATGCAATTGTGGGAAAACTGTCATTAAAGTGCCCTGTGGCAGAGAACGCACTATCAAACCTCCGAAGTGCAAACAGCTGTGCAGGTCAGTATAGAAGGTGTGTGTGTTTCCAGTTCTTCAGTGGAGTTATAAGTGTCCTTAAAGAAAGTAGTAAAATACAACCTTAAAAGGCAAAAATTATTCCTTTAATATGATTACAGATATTACTTGTCAGTCTTCCATATTCTTGACTATACAGATGGCAGTTAGCAATAATCTTCCTGTCAGACACCTCTAGTGCTGTGGTTTCATGAGCAACTTGCTGCTGTCAAGGGGAAGGTTCTGTCCCACTGAGCATTTCTAATTCTGCAGTCCCACTCATTTCTTCAAGTCATCTCTGGTACATTTTAAAGTATGTCCATGAGGCAGTTGACCTAGAAAACTTGACTAGCAAAAGGAAAAAGAATATTTTCTACTGGGGTGTAGTAAGATTACTTAGCGCAGAGTAGAATTAGGATTGAAATAGCTGTTGGAGTATGCGACCCAAATTTGATTTTAATTTAATTTAGAACTCCTGTATAATTTTACTGTAATATTAACCACGGCTGAAAGTGAGAAGTAAACTCATTCTAAAAAGAAAAAAAAAAAACAAACAAAAAACCACTTGTTCATCTCCATTCTTTGTGTATTGAGCATAATTGTTCAGTGACTGTAACATCGTATTTCTTGCTGTCATATTGATTCATTCTTGGATTTTACTTCAGTCGACCACCTACCTGTCACCACTCTACCCAGGAGAAACACTATTGCCACTTTGGTCGGTGTCCTCCGTGTCGTCAGTCCTGCCAGAAAACATTAACATGTGGTCATTTGTGCCCTGTTTCCTGCCATGATGAAGCACTTGTGAAGCAAGCTGGCTTAGTAAGTAAATAGTGGAAAATGGTGTGTTGTGTTTTGAAGAATGAGCAACAGGTTTTTGACCTTGATTTTATTTTGGAGGCTCTTGGGGTTCAGAGTAAATAAATAAATAATCAAGCACAGAGGTGTATGTACTGCGTAACCAAAACCTAAGTAGTTCTAGTTTTTGTTGCAATCTAATTAATTTTGTAGTATATATAATTATATATGTGCAGTTTTCAGCCGTTATACTTACTCAAGAAATTGTAAGATTTTTGTTAGTTGTATTACAAATGTTTAATTTCAGATGTAAGCAATTACCTTAAACATAGCAAAAAAAATTGTAACTGATATTTACTAAACCATTAAAATTTGCACTAGTTAGAAGTGAGAAATTGTTTGGCATCTTGAAACATGACAGATGCATGCACTGCTTGATGATAATTGAACTTGTTTAGTAATTGAATTTTCTTACCCCTAACCAGGCTAAGCATGAAACTAATTTTTTTTGTGTGTAGGAGGTGTTGAGATTTCCATTAGTAAAATGTTAGTTACTAGAAAGTGGATTTGTTAGAGTGGAGATAGGTTTAGGAGATATGTTTGTTTATTGTCAAGCAGATGGTTCCATTTGTGTTCTGTATTCAGCCCGTGTTGTCTTTTGCTCTCAGCACCAGTCTGCAGGACCCTGGGAACAGCCACTTGAGCCAGCTTTTATTCAAACAGCACTACCATGCCCTCCCTGTGAGGTTCCTATACCAGTGTAAGTATTAAAAAATGGAACTTACAAAAGAAAATTTTGGCATGAAAAGAATTTTTTTCTTTTTGTATTGTTGTAGACATGGACATGAAAATAACCATATTTTCCTCTTCAGATGAAGAGAGCCTGTGTGAACACTTTTCTTGCAAAACTAGGAGCAGTGGTGCTTGTGTAATAGGCATTTCTGTAGTGTGTGCTCACTGTTTGAAAGGACTGATAGCGTTAGTAAACATTGGTTGTTTCTAATAAATGTTGTGTGCAATGCTGCCTTAAGAGAAAAAACATGAAAATTGCAGACAGCCACTGTAATCTGATAGTCTTCAGTGACATACAACTTTTCCACCCAGTTTCTATCTTGTTTGGTTTATGGGATCATAATTTTCTGCATAATGAATTGCTGTTTTGTTTCTCAGTTGTTCAGTTATTGTGTGCTAATGAATGGCAGGTGGATGCACTTTATCCCATCTGCTTGTCTCCTTTCTATTTTTAACTTGTCCAGAAGGTTCTGCTCTGAGTAGAGCCATATCAACTCTTTCTGTGATAATGCTGAGGATAATAAGGGAAGATATGGTAGTGACGTTTTTCACCATTCTTTTTCAATTTGCTAGAACTTCTGTTTACATTGTGGAATAAGGACTCGGAATGAAACATTTATCTGAAAAAGGAAATACTGGGGGGTTTGGTCTGTTTTTGTGTTGTAGTCTCTTACCATTTTAAACGCTGCATACTTCACAGGCATTACTGCCTATGTGTTTTTTAAACATCTCTCCTTAACAAGGGAATATTGTGTCCTCATTTTATGAAGTGAGAAGTAGACGGAGGAAGATGGTCAAAAATATCTGTTTAACTGCCGACATAGATATGTTTAGAATTTAATTTGTCAAGCTATGATAGGTTGTACTTTCTGTTCAAAACTGTGACTGCTCAGTATTTCTGATACTTGGGCTCAAAGTTCAAAGTCAGACTCCCAAAAGGTGAAAAATGTGTAGTTATGAACAGTCTGGTTTCAGTATTTGGGTAGATGCCTGTAGAAACTGTCTCATATAGGTATTCAGCAGAGGTCATTGTGTAACATCATGCATTATGTAAGGCACATCTCCTAGTTCCTCTGAATTCCAACCTAAAAATCACCTCTTTTAGTCTGAAGACTCCTCCCCAGAGGATGTAAGTGTGCAAAGTGAGAAGGAAACCATATGGAAAAGTTGTTAATTTAATATTCAATATTAATGCTATTTTATTTTAATATTAATATTTAATTTTTAACTAGAGGAAGCATTGTTACACTTCATAGTTCTTGGAGCAGTTGTGGTTCTACTATCATCACATCACATTAATTCTGGAATATCCTAACTTTCTTGATTGATCTTTGCAACTGTAACTTTTTTTTTTTTTTTAATTACTGAAAGCAATGAGAGAAATTTCCTGAATCAACAAAATAATAATAGTAAACAAAATTGTAGGTATAAAGTAATGTCTTGCTACAAAGCAAATATATGATACCTTCTTAGATCATTAGCAGGGCTTTTAGAATCATTGCTAGAACAGGGACTTTTGAACAAATACAATAATGGAGAGTGGTGTAAATAATCCTGTTCTGGATGGATGGATGTTACTGGGGATTCCATCCTTCACCACTAAGGTTTTGCAATACTTTTTGACACTTTTTCTAATAATTTGGTATCTCTGAACGTGCACGGTGAGAGATTTGGAATGGAATGTATTCAGTGTCTGTTTCTGTAGAGTTAAAAGGGAGATTCTGAAAAATTTACTCTATTAATTTCACAGAATCATTGAGGATGGAAGGTACCTTGGGGTGGGGTCATCTAGTCCAGCCTCCTGCTAAAAGCAGATCAACACTGATTTTGGATCAATTTCATAGAATTGTAGAATGGTTTGGGTCAGAAGGGACCTTAAAGATAAGATCATGTAGTTCCAACCCCCCTGCCATGGGCAGGGACACCTTCCACGAGACCAGGCTGCTCAAAGCCCCATCCAGCCTGGCCTTGAACACTGCCAGGGATGGGGCACCCACAGCTGCTCTGGGCAACCTGTTCCAGTGTCTCACCACCTGCATAGTAAAGGATTTCTTCCTAATATCTAATGCAAATCTATCCTCTTAGTTTAAAGTCATTGCCCCTTGTCCTATCACTACAGGCCCTACTAAAGTCTGTCCGCATCTTTCTTATAAGCCCTCTTTAAATATCGAAAAGCCTGTAAGGTCTCCCTGGAGCCTTCTCTTCTCCAGGCTGAACAACCCCAACTCACTCAGCCTGTCTTCATAGGAGAGGTGCTCCAGCTGTCTGGTCATTTTCATGGCCCTCCTCTGGTCTGTAGCAGGTCCGTGTCGTTATGGTGGGCGCCCTAGAACTGAACAAAGTACTCCAGGTTGGTTCTCACCAGAGTGCAGCAAAGAGGGAGAATCACTTCCCTTGACCTCCTCCTAGTCACACTTCTTTTGATGCAGCCCAGGATATGGTTGGCTTTATGGGTTGCAAGCACCTGTTGCCAGGACACGTTGAGCTTTTCATCCACCAGCACCCCCAAGGCTTTCTCCTCAGTGCTGCTCTCAGTTCATTCTCTGCCCAGCCTGTATTTGTGCTTGGGATTGCCCTGGCCCATGTGCAGGACCTTCCACTTGGTCTTGTTGAACTTCATGAGGTTTCCACAGGCCCATCTCTCAAACCTGTCAAGGTCCTTCTGGATGGCATGCATTCCCTCCAGCGTGTTAACTGCACCACACAGCTTGGTGTCATTGGCAAACTTGCTGAGGGTGCACTCAACCCCACTATCCATGTTACCAACAAAGATGTTAAATAGTGCTGGTCCCAGTGTGGACCCCTGAGTTTTGTCCAGCTGGACCTTGAAAACCCCCTAGTATGTTGATTCTGCAGCCTCTCTGGACAGCCTCTTTCAGTGCTTGATTACACTTATACTCTTACTGCTCTTTTTTTTTTTTTTTGGGGGGGTGGGGGCGGGGGGGGGGTGCGCGGATGGGGTATGGTGTTGGTGTTAAAATTTTTTCCTCCACTGTGGGGGGTCTTTCTTGTTTAAGAGTGTCATTGTTATCTCTTGCATTCCTGCTAAGAGCCTCGGTAAGGAGCCTGGCTTCAACTTCTTGGTAACTTCCCCTTAATTCTGACAGACTGTTAGTGTGTCTCCAGGCTGTAGCGTTGTGGAGGTTTAGTCAGTCCCAGATGCAGGACTTTCTTTGTCTCTGCATTTCATGAATTTCCTCTCAGCCCATCCGTCCAGTCTGTCTAGATCCTTCTGAATGGCACCCCTTGCCCTCAAATGTATTAACTGTATCGTCCTTGAGCATTGTCTGCAAAATCAGTGCATTTTGTCACTTCCAAGTTATTGGGGAAAAAAAATAATTAAACAAGATAGGTCCCAGGCTGAAGAATTCCACCTGTACCTGGTGTCCAAGTAGGATACAAACAACTAGCCACTACCCTTTGAGCCCAGTGGTCCTGCTAGTTTTTCATGCATCTAGTAGTTAGTCTGACACCATTACATCTCAACGTGAATGCAGGGTTGCTATGGGGAGTCTCTTATCCACCGATTTAGTAGCTACAGTTGGGCTGGTTGAGCAGTTTCCCCTTGCAGTGGTACAGAAGCATGCTACAATGGAATGCAGAGATCCTAGAAGCCAAATTAGCTGGAAGTTTGTCTTGGATATAAGAGAATTGAGCTGTGTAGAGCAAAGAGCAGGCTCCTGTGCTCTATCTGCTCCGTATTATACCAGGTGAAAGACTGATTGCTCTTTTTAATATCTTGCTGTCCTAAAGACCATCTTTAGCTATTGGTAGTTGCTCTGTGTTAGAGAAGTTATCAGAGATGCTTTTTTTTTTTTTTAAATACTTTCCTAGAAATTCTTAGGAACTGGTTTACAGGTATTTTAGCTAGAGTATTAATGTTTTCATTACTCTCCTTTATACGGTTTCAGTAGAGAAATCAAAATAATACTTTGGAAGGAGATGACAGGTGTGAAATCAGAGGTGAAAATAAAACCATACTTGTAAAAATAAAGATTAATTTAATGTTTAGGAGATCAGTGTTTGAATGAGTCACCAATTAATACCTTCAAAATTCTTAGCAGGGTGCATTTTTTATTTCCTAGGAATGGTAGGCAAGGGACTGAATTGTAAATGTTAGACTAGATAGTTTTCTGAAATAACTGAAAAATATGAAGTGATATATTAGTAGAGCCAAAGGAGAAGATATCTGAAAGCATTTCAGGTAATTTTTAAAAACAAAAATTATTAATTGCATATACTACTGTAAGTAATCTGCACATGAAACACTGATTTTGGAACTGCAGTCATAAAATACAGCAATCCAAACAACTGTTGATAAAGAAGGTGTTGATCTGCATAGATGTATGATTTTCTCGTAGTTTGCACTTTTTAAAAATAGAATGCATTATTTTTGTGTGAAAGGCAGTCACTGATTAAAGTCCTGTATTAAAGAAATACATGTTTTCTGAATCTCTGTTTTTTCTCTCTTTAACAGGGAGTGTCTTGGGCAGCATGAGGTGAGTCACGGAAACTGCCTTTTAAAGTTAAATGTAAAGGATATCTCACTTTGTCAGTCTAAAAAAAATATTAAAGAAAAATATTATATGGGGGGTTTATATTTTAAAACCAATGAAGTATTTTATAAGGGCTTACATATAAGAAAATATTTTAGTTCCTTTTTGGAGAATATATAAAACTACTTGACTTTTTAGAATTCTTGGACAGAAATTTAAGCTCAAGATATACGAAGCTATTTGTGTATTCTTGAAGTTGTTTAAATAGTGTTTAAATTTTTTTGGAGTGGGTGGTCTTTTTTCATTATATAGTTCTGGGATTTTTTTCCCTGTCATTCTACAGTTATTATTCACTCTGTCACATAACTTTCCTCAGTTCTGGAAACTGCTGTGTCTTTTTTAAAAGGATAAGGAGTATAGAGTCCTGCAGGAAAGTTCTTAACGTGACATGGATCTAAGCGTGCATGGATGGAATTAGACAATATAGTAGAAACTTCTTCAATGTTAGTTGTTATCTTGTCTTTTTGATGTGTAGCCTTCTCCAGTTTTGGATGAAGTCATTGTCTGTTTTGGCTGTCATGAGAAGAAAATCTAATTGACACTTGAAGCTAAATAACTATCATCGTTGTTCACAGTAATTTCTAAAAATCAAGAAAAATTAATTGATCTTAAATTTCATGATTTTTAAGAGATGATTGCTAAACTACTATTTAAAAAAACACTGTTGCTATTACAGCTTTGTCTACTATTAAGTCTGATACAAGTTCACTATCAAAATGCAGCTAACAATACTATAACAAACCTAGTTTCATTTTAAGCAAGTAAAAAATTCTAGAAAACACTTTAAATATTTAAAGACGCATCCCCTCTTTTTTTATTCTTTGACCTTCTTTAATAATCTTTCGGTATGTGTTGTAATGGTAGCTTGATTATGTGGTGGCAACATCTGCAAATGTTGTTCACATTTATGTATCTGCAGTACAGCTTCCATGAATTTATGTATAAACAAAATATAAGCTGTGGTCAATTGACCCAATATATAACTTGCTCTAGATGATGTTACTGGGTTTGGTACTGTTCAGATGTACATGGTTATGAAGTATATATCCCTCCCCATAACAGAGGACAGGATGGCTGCTCTTATTAGAGAAGATGGTTCCAATTACTACATATTTATAACTACTAATTTCAGAATAATTGGGAAAAAAAATCCATTCTCCTTTGCACACTGGTCTTAGCAGAATCAGTCAATGGTTTTGGGCCATGTTTTCTTTATGGGTTAGTGTAGAAAATAGGGCACAATCCCACGGAGTCTATACCTAACTTTAATTATTAACATTTATTGATGTTATATGATATTCTAGATTAAACGTTCCTTCTCTCAGCCAGCAGAGTGCAGTGCTTCCTTCCTGCTGAAGTTTAGTGGTTTCTGGAGTGGAATGAAGTGTCCTAATCTTCGAGATTTTTTATAGCAGTCAAGGAAAAGAATGATTTGTTAAATGTGTGTGTGAGAGGGGGTGTTTACAGTGTATTTATATGCATTGTACATTTTTTGTTATTCCTGATATCTCTAAAAAGAAAAAAAAAAAGTCATGTCTATTCAGTGTTTTATAGCCATATTGGTTCTTTCTCACCTCAAACTACTTTTGTTAACAAGAGAAAACATTTGTATGTGTTTACGAACGCCTCCCTCCTGTAGTAGGTTCCAGCCCATGAGGGGATTTTCACTAGGAAATATGAACTTTTCACAAGTGATGAAAGTAGCAATTTTCTCAAGCAAAGTTTTGCTGTGAAGAGGGGGCTCATCGCTGTACTATGTTACTACTTATGTTGGACTGTTATGGAGGAGGTATAGAAGGTATAGCAGAACTATAATGGAGGAGGTATAAAAGAAACAAACTAGGAATTAAATGAGTTATAAAGTTGTCTTATATTTTACTGGGATGCCTGCAGACAATGAGAAGAGTGAATGAAAGCAAACAGTTTAGAAGTTATATGATAAACAAATGTACTGTCTTTACATTTTTGCTTGGACAGTAATTTTCATTTGTGTAGGTATTGGAGTTGGTCGTTTTGTTGGGTTTTGTGTGTCTTGCTTTCTTTTTTAATTTCACTTTGGCATTTAGTTTAAAAAGTAGTTTTAAGAGATTGATTTAATTCGAGCTCTTACATGTCTTTGGGTATTTTGAACAAGCGATCGATCACTTGAACCAACAGACTTAAAACTACTTTTTTAGGTGGTATAATTATATAAAGTCTGTGTTCAATGGAAGTATGATTCAACATGATGTTTAAAATAAGATTTATTTTAGCTACAGTGTGCAGCTGCCTTTTTAATAACTTCTTTGATTTGTAGGTGCTTAAAAGTAGCTGTCAATTTTGTTTCAAGTTGTAAGTAAGAAAAATCACCTATCATCAACAATTGCTGCCACCCCAAAATGAAAACTTGATGTTTTACTTTTCCTTTGAACTGCTATAAGCATTGGCATTTCATAGCAGTAGCATACATATGCTCTTTTAAATCAAATTATAAGAGCTAATATTTGTATTCAAAATCAGTGTTTATGGGAAAACATTAAAGCCCATACAAGATCAATGAGAAGAAAGAAATCCTAACTGGATATGGTATTAATTAATCTGCTGCATTTATTTCTCTTGTAGTTGCTTCATTTCATTAAATGTTTTAGGGGAAGGGAAACATTCTGGTTCTGTTTCCGTGATGAGTATTTTGAATATCCTGTAATTTCAGTCATGCTGTTCTCGGGCAGATAGAATGCTGCTTCCCCCCCCCCCCCCCCCCCCCCCCGGTAGGAATTTAATGTTATGTTTCATTATTCTAGGGGTTTTTTTAAGCTGTGGTTCATTTATAGGAGGGAGGCTATTACTCTGTCTCTAGGTTAAAACTTATGTAAAACTTAATGGGATTCATCTTTTATGGCTGAATATCATAAATGTTTCCAAAATTTTGCTGCCCTATTGTACTTGCTTTCTATTTTCATATCCCAATTGATTTATCTGTTAGTTGCTTTTATGCATTTAGGAGATGTGCTGGAAAGCTTCTGAAAGTTGTCTTGTCCTTTTTGCCTTGCCTTCCTTTCCTTATCCTGTAGAAGACCTGTGGTGTGAAAATGATGCCTCCTTGTTTTCTTTGTTTCCAATCAGCTTTCATAAAATACTTCTGGTTCTCATCTGCATTCTTTATTCTTCAGCTCGTCAGCTTCCTGGGGTTTGTGGTGGCTTTGATATTCATATTTGTAGCAAGAGTAGAGACCTCCATTTAGCCATTTCAGAAATGCATTCCAACTATAGAAAGTAACCCTTTTCTCTACTTTGTCTTTGTGGATATTAGTAATAAATCCAAGCATACTGACTTGTCAAGAAATGGAAACAAAATTTGAAAATGTAATGTAGGTTTAAATTAATTGAAATTCTTTTATTTTGGCTATGATATCAATTGATTCCAGAAGACAATTTTATTGGACTCTAGAAAGTCAGTGAGAGGGGCAAACTGGAGCTATGCTGGATGCAGCCAGAGGGCTGGGATGCTCTCCACAGTCAGCCATCTGAAAACTGCCACTGTTGTCTTGCTGGCTTGTGGGCTTCCTTCAGTGCCCTTTGCTTTATTCAACATTGCATCTCATCCAGTGTGCTTGAGGGATGCTACTACAACGGATGCTCCACTTCTGCCTATGTGCTTCTGTTAATTCACTTTAGCTGGAGCTAGAGCTTGTGTCCCTGTATGACGAAAGACTGACTCCTGGTTAAAAGAAGTCTCATCAGCATTATTGAACTGTGCAGCTGTAGCGCTAACATGCTGTTATTGCCCTGATCTGCCGTCACTGCCTGAGCCACCGAAGAACCGGTAGTCATAAGTGGCAGTGCGGGAGCAAGGAAAGGTAGAGGAGTGGGCAGAGGTAGATCGTAATGCTTGGTACACCTGTTTTTTTCATTCTTCTATCTTCCAGCATTCCTTTACTACTTACATTGCTACTGAAAGGAAGTTGCGACTGTGAGGAAGGAGGAGGATGAGAAGGGGTAGGATATTAAGAATGATAAAACCTTCGGTAACTGGTGGTGTGTTCACTGGGTATAGAACTATTCTCTGCTTCAGACACTCATTTTTGTAGGCCTATTGCTGGCTTTTGTTCCTTTGGTCACCAGAAGCATAAGCCATCAGAGGCTGAGTTGTAGTGTGTTTGCAGGGTGTGGTATGAGCCAGGCATTCAGACTACTTACGATGGTTGTATTAGTGCTTTAGCCAGCGTAATGAGTGTCAGCTCTAACATAGGGATGTAAGAGTAGTTGGACATGATGGCTTCAGGGTTTTCTCCTGTGTATTCCATGCCTGATATTCAGCCTGCCATGCAGACTGCTTCGGTTCACGGAGTCTCGGTGGGTCAGGATGAGGAGTTCAGAAGTCTTGTGAATGAATTGGATTTTGTAATGACTTGATGCGGAGTACAGATTTTTTTGAGGTGAAGCCCAGAAAGCATTTCCATAGGTCAGTGGATTCAAATGGTACATTGTATATTTTTGCTTTAAGATGGAGGGAAATCAACATGGACAGTGCTGAAGGGAGAGCATTCCTCACTGCCCTGTGAGGGACTGCCCCCTCTTCCCTCGTTTCAGTTCCAGCGCTCACCTGGTTGCATAGTCAATACACTTGCAAACCTAGCAAAAGACAAGGAACTTTTTTCCTACTAATTCCTTTTTGTCCATTTTGATTAGTTGAGTTGTCTTGCTTTAAAGACAGATGTGTGGTAAGACTTGTTCAAATTAAGTGGTAGGAGTGTACGGTTAGGACTGTAGAGTTGGGAGAAAAGGAAAAGGCATAGTGCAAAGCTGTTCAGTCAACTTAAGCTGTAACACATAATCACACCCTTACTCTAGTCAAAGTCAGTTATGTCATATTAGCCTCTTGTGTAATAACAACACAAATAGTTTCTGGTTTCATCTGTGAAGTGATCATGAAATTAAAAAAAAACCCACAATTTTTTTGACAGCATCACAAAACTGATTCTTTTTCATGTGAATATTATATAATGGTTGGAAGATGGGAACAGTGAGTTTCCTCTAATACTTGTGATGTTGAGAGATTTGTACTATTCAACTTTAGGAAAGTAACCTAGTTAACCAAGTTAGAAGTTTATACTGTTTCAGTACCAATGAAGATTAAAGGCTTCTAAATAGGTGCTCTGAATAGTACTACAAAGCTCTGTTAACTGGAATGTTAACCTCAAATTAGAAAGCACAAATATATCATAAGACATTAAAATCTTAGTCCTGTCAATAGAGCCATTTTTTCTTCCCCTTCCCAATCCTGGGAGTTATATTTGATATAGTCAGTATTTGTTTTATAGAATTTCTGACTGGCAGGTTGTTTTCTGTCTACAGAACTGTAAAATGTTTTGGGTTTATGGTGACCGTAACACAGTTAAGCTTGTGAAATCAAACTATAACAGTCTTCTGCAGTAACTGTAAAGCAGTTTAGAAACCTTTAATGCAAGGCACGAGTGTAATTCAGAAAGAAGGAATAAATCACACTAAAGTATTTGAGAATGTAATAGTCTGTTTAAAAAAAACCCACCTTTTGCATAAGTTAGGTTGTTTAATTAAAAAAGTGGGCTTTTTTACCTGGTATAATCAGTGTGAAACAAATGTGTGGTTATATTGGGATGGGAACCTAAAGTCTATTAAACAAAAAAGTCAAATAGACATTGCACTGCTTTTCTTCTTTTAACAAAGATACTCGAGAACCAAACATTCTCTGTAATGATGCAGTTCCTCTTTGTGTGTGTATATATGTATAGTGGGTGTATATAGATAGATAAGATATCACGGTACACATGTGCAATGTGTGTATATATACATTATCTGCATATTTGTATTTATTAATTTTTAACTTCTAGGTTACTCCATTACCATGTCACTCTGCAAATCCCTACTCATGTAAAAGGTTTTGTGGGCGGCTTCTTGATTGTCAAAATCACACCTGTATGAAAGAATGTCATCACGTTACTAAATTGAACAGTAGTGCAGATGGAAAGAAGGTAGGTTTATTTCCTAGCTTTTGTATTTGTGTATTTTATACATTGTCTTCAATTTTAACTGGAAAATAAAGAATTGGCAACAGAAAGGCACAGGATCTATTCCAGGTTCCAGTGGGAGACTTGCACGTGCTCTGTTCCCATTGATGCTGTGACATGTAGCTAATCTATACTTCTTTAGACTAAAAACCTGAGATAATAATATGTATTTTGCATATGCTATACCTTTTTGGTTTAGGATGACATACGTTACTTTTTCGTCAAAACCTTATTTCTTGACAAGTCGTTAAAATCAGTCTTTGTAACTGTCGAGATCAAGTGAACTGCTGATAATCTCTGTCTACAAATGCACTTGCAATCGACTGGGGAAACTCTTTCCAGAGGAGAGCTGTAAATCTGTTGAGGAGGGTAAGAAATCTGTAGGAGAGCGCACTGGAAATGTTTCAGAATATGTGAAGACTTCTTAAAGCACTGAGTTGATACATTCCTGTTTATCAGTGTCAACTAGAAACTCATTTATGTGGTTAAGAAGCTGTAGGTTTTAGTTGCTGAAGATAATATGAAACAAAAATACGAGTAAGTACAAAGCTGAAATTTGTTCTAGTTTTGAACAGTCAAAAGCATGTAGCTTGTGGTTTGAGAGTCATGATTTGGAGGCAAACAGAATTTTAAGCTTTGAAAGCATTACTTTAGAAAAAATTGCAATATGGTCTCTCTGGGCATTTAGAAAACTGAGCCAGCATTCAGTTGGGTACAAAACATAAATGTTACATTTTAACTTAAATAGGATCGTATCCCTGTAGATTCCAGTCCTAGAAGTGGTGTTGTCATCTAAGAACTGTATATATTGCAGTTACTATATTGTTCTATTGGTGTTTGTGAAACTGTTGTCTGAGGAGTATGAGCTCTTAGAGCAACTTGTGGAACAGTAACCTGCAGTAATGGTGACATCAGTAAATACCAACAGTGACAGTTTTGACATCTCCATTTATGACTATCAGAGGCTGTCTGCCTACTGCTTCAGTTAAACCAATTAAAATGTGAGTGTGTAAGGATTATTCCTAGCTCCATTTTGAATGAGGCAACACATTTTCAGAAAACAGGAGTCTATGTACATGTGAAGTATGGGTAAATTTCATTTTCCAATTTTGTTTGAATTTTTATGAACTCAAGTTGGCTTTGACCTTTAGAGCTTTTGTTCTGTTGTTTTGGTAGACAAAATTGCAGGTGTAGTCAGAAAAGTCCTGATTAAATTTCTTGATTTTGTCTGAGTAGCGATTTTCTGTCTGGAATTTAAGTTTGTTCTGCATGTTGTGCTAGAAAATGTTGTAGAAAGGTCAGCTGTTTGCTTTTACCTGCTGTTAAATTTTATATCACAGTTTTCTAAATGCTTTCAGTTGCTCTTGTCTTTTAGATGTGAATTCTTGAGGTTAGGTTTTGTAAACAATCATTGTACAAAGGTTCCTTTTTAAACTTCAGCAAAAATTGTTCAATTGTAGAAGCAGAAGAAAAGGGGATTGGAAGAATATCAGGGGAAACTGTATTAAAACCTGAAATTCTTATGTCCTTATTTTGAGTAGCATAAGGTGAAATGCTGGGATGGAATTAGTTATTTTGGGAAGGCATTGTGTAGCTTTGTTATTGGATAATTGGCTTTACTCTGACTGACTTCTGTGAAACTGAGCATTTGAATGTGATAGCAAGCCTTAAAATACTGTGCTGTGTAGGTTTAGTTGATAAACCATGTCAATCTGTCTGTGCGTATTTGCAGACTGGGATTCTGGATGAGTTATGGTAAGAATATGAGTAGAAATGGAGTTTAATTTACTGTGCTGATGTCCATCATGTTGTACTGATTGTCAGTTGTGTCACCTGCAATGAGAATGACACTACAGTTGTTGTAGACTTTGTGTAGTATGTGGAGCAGAAGCAATGCCTTAGCAGCTCCCAGCATATACCTAAGCTAATACTTTTTGGAAGTTTATATGAAATATTGTACATGTATGGAAATGGAATGACTTAAAGTTTGCTTCTTAAAAAGAAGCAAACAAACCTCCTTGTCCCTGTATTACAGAGTAGTATGTCATGACTAAAGTTTTATGATAACATGGTGGGTAGGAAAAATTAGTTCTGAATATGAAATCACTTCTTTTTCTAACAGTTTTCCATAGAGAATTAACTGGCTTAATGGCAGTTTTCCAAAACACTAATATTAAAAGGTCCTTTTATGCCCAGGAAGCAAAAAGAACTCTGTCTCTTTGACCGACAAAGACTGGCATTTCTGCTTTTCTTGTAAAGGCATATATAATTATTTTTGCTTGAGGGATATCTTACTGAACAGCTGGATTTCCTTAGCAAAACCACCACAACTCTTTCTTCTCTATAAAAGCTTGTTAATGGTATCTAACAAACAATTGTTTGGCACTTTCTTTAATACTTTGGTTTTATTTTGTTAGGCAGGTCCAGAATGTTTGCAGTGTGAAGAGGAGTGTACCAAGCCCCGTCCATCTGGCTGTCCTCACCGATGTGTTTTGCCCTGTCATCCTGGGGATTGCCCATCATGTCTCCAGATGCTTAAAATAAAGTGTCACTGCAAACTATCAATACTGTATATTGAATGCTTGTAAGTGTCAGACCTGAACCCAACTTTTCATTTGAATGTTACTAACTGGAAACCATTTGAAATGTCGGGATGGGAGCTATTCTTATGGCAAGTTATAAAGTGTCTCTTGAAGGTTATAATTTTTAATATAATGGGGGTTTTCTGGTTAAGTTTTTTCATTGGTTTTGTTCGATATTACTGCTAAAATCATAAATGCATGGAATCTCATGAGCAGAACTGGATTTATAATACATTAATATTTTAAATTATGCAAATACAGTAATCTACATAATGTTTGATCTATATGTGTAATCTACATAATGTTTGATCTGTATGTGGTTCTTCTGCAGTATGTAAAGAAGCTTTTTATAACAAGAATCAGAATTAATGTCGTTAGTGTAAAAGGTCTTTACAATTAATGTCATTCAAACTCTAGCTGTTTGAATTGGAAAACTTCTTAGTAACCATTTGTACTTCTGTATAGTCATCTGTGTGTGTGTGAATAGAGGGCAAGCTAGGCTTTACTAAATGTAAGGTGGGACTTGTGGATTTATGCATTATCCTTTGCATATTGCTCTGAAAACATTAATTACACCCATGTGTGTTTTTTGCACATTTTCTTTAAAGCACCTCAAATTGTCTAAATTTGTATTAGTCCCACAGGATGTGGACCAATGAGCCCACTTTTCTTTACAGTGAGATACATTTAAAATATACCCTACTTCTATTGACTTTTGCTGGTTTTAATTTGGAATTTATCACAAATACATCTTTTCTTTTACAGAAAACTGACGTGTGCTGATGTAAAAGAAAAGGAGCTTCTTATTTCCTGCAAAAATCAGTGTCCAAAAGAGGTAAGCCATATTAACAAAGAAATACTGGATTGGATGGATGTGTGGAGTTTTGCAGGTTTTACTTCTTTGCAAGGTTTTTGATACAGTATCATAGGCCAAGCAAGCTACAGCTTAGTCTACTTGAATATGCTAAATGACAGATGCGAAGCGCTAGTGAACTGTACTCTGAGGACAGTTATTAATGTCTTGCTGTCAAATTAGGAGGTTATATTGAAGGATCAGAGATTTGTCTTCAAGGCATTAATGGCTTAAATGTTTAAGCATGCAGATGGGGTTGAATGTGGAAGAGTATGTCCTCTAACGTGGTTAAAATCTGGTCTTGAATTTATATCTCCAAAATAATGGGATACTGTTTGATTAGGAAGAATACTGAGAATTGTGGTTGTGATTGTTCTCATCTAAGTGCAGGTCTAGTAATCCCTGTCTGTGCAACCATTTGGGGTGGGGAAGTATGTTATACTTAAGTGAGATGAGTTAATAATGTCCTGCTGTGTTAATAAAATACATGTTAAATAGTGTGAAATAGAAGACAAGCAAGTTAATCTTTCTACTGTATCTGGGTATATGTAAAGCGTTGCTGTAAAGAAGAGAATAATAATACCACTGCATGATGCTTAGACTATGAGCCATTGTATGTAGGCATCAGTAAGGAAGATTCACGTTAAATACCACTTCTGAGTAGTGAAGCATGTGGAGCAGGGGAAGAACTGGTTGGAGCTTTTTTCATAAGAAAAGATGCAAATTTTCCTCAGAGATGTTTAGACACATTTCAGGATTTGTCTTGTAGCAGTATTATCCACAACTGACATGAGGGGTGGGCAGAATGACTTCTTCCTTGGTCCCTCCCAGTGCTGCTGTTAGGTGCTGCTTGTGTACTTTTGGAAATCCATGCATTACTTATTATTGTATATTTGTTCTTTAGTTGTCATTAGCTGCTGTGAGAGTAACAGTCCTTTCTTCACTACACTGTAGGGTTAGACAATCTATGAAGTGGAAAAACAGGAATAGTCAGTAATATTTTGGAAAGTGTTTCCACTGCTAAACTTGCCAGAATTTCTGAGAAATTCTCCTTCCCTGCAATAAGCACTTGTACTGAAGAAAGTATTTTATCTCATAATCACTTACTATGTAGTTGTTCTGGTTTGGCCTTTCCCTGTGTAGTTGAGTTTCTTTGTCTTACGTAGTATTTAGCTGGCACTCGTAAATAATTTGATTCAATCAATTCTCCTTCCCTGATTCCACTCTGTTCACTTAGGCTGGTTTACCTATGATGTCCTCTAGATTCCTGTTGTCTTACCTCGTCTCTTGTAGTTCTGAATTCTGCCTCAACCTAATTGACATAGGTTCAGAATTTTTCTTTTGTTTCATTTTTTCCAGTGTCAGAAGTATCAAAATTGAATCCTTGACATTGTTACAAAACTTATTTTTATTTTGAGTAAATGCAAAAATTCATAGGATTCCTGCTTGTTTCCCAACAGTCTCTGTTCCTCTGTTTTTCAGACAAGACTGTGTTAACCCCAACAGGAAAGTTGTGCTCTGTGCTGTGCCTAGTTGTATCTTCTGGTTTTTGCCCTTGTAGATGCCTTTCTGATATCTTTTTTTTCTGTAAATGAATGTGCCTTTCACAATTTTCTCATCTGGATGTCTGAAAGCACTCTTCCTGGCGGGGGAACACTTTTGGATATTATTTCATTGTCCATTTACCTCTTAATTTTGTCCTTTCATTTTCCTCTGTGTTACTTTGGTTGTATTTGCTACAAGACTTCCTCCTCTTTATTTTCAAGAGTGCTTATAATCTTTTAACATGAACTATGTGTTCCTGTACTTCAGATTCTCTTCAAAGATTTCTCTCTTCCCCTCCCTTCATCTCATCTTTGATTAACTGTTGTGATTTTTCTGGACAGATTCCCAAGACTCAGTCTGGGATTTAAAATCTAGCTAGTAGTGGTCCTGAATTCCAGCTTGCAGTTCAAAATTGTCCTGTTTCACAGATGATGGGTTTTTAAACTTAATTCAGTGGGATGTGAAAGCAAGCTGAGGATGATGGAGTCCACTTTAGTTGTATAAAGCTTCTATTTAACTCTAAAATTTTTGTTCCTATAGCTGCCTTGAAAAATAAGTTTTTACACAGCTTCTGCTATCCAGAGAATCTTTTTAGTGTGGGCGATGATGTAAGAATAGCATGGTTTTCCATTCCGGTGATTCTAGCTCTTACTGGCTTTCATGAAACATACAGCTGTTAGTACAGTCCTGGTTCAGCTAGTGCCTGTTGTGTTACAGTTCATCTTCCCTTCCTCAGATCCTATTCTGGTAACATTGTATGTACTGTATGGGTTTTGGGTTTTGTTGTTTTGTTTTCTAAAAAAAATTGTTCATGTTTCTCTAAATATTGAGCAATGCTAGGGATATTTTTTCTGTTCCATAAGACTACAATATTTGTCTGCAACTTTGGGAAAATTGGCTAGCTGTATCACAATAAAATTATACTGATAGTTCTCTTTTAAAGGAATCGCTGATAAACGCAATTTGAAGGAGCTGCCTTAACAGACATCACCCTGCCACTGCCCCCACCCCTCCTCAGCAAATACAGATCAAACCCATTGAGGTGTCCTCATGACAATAACTTCAAAAAAACTTGGCCAAAAGAGAAGGTGGATAAGACTGCCGAATTTAGAACATTTGAAGTTTACAAATCAAATATGTCTGCCCAAAACTAAATTGGAAGTGTTTTGTGTGTAGTCCTGGCAACCTCAAGTAAATTTCAAATTAGTGTTTTACGAGAATTTTCTTATTTTATGTCAGAAGCTGACCTTGGGTCATTAGCAGAACTCGGTAAAGATGCTTTTGGCTAAAAATCAGTGTGCACTGTTCCTCCACCAAGCCTAGCATAGTGCAGCTTAGGTTCAATAGAATACAGTATTTTGAGATGTTTTGCTTTTTGGTTAATGGAAATTGTGGTAGACAGTATGCTACTGTATTTGAATTACAGGTAGCATGGTACATCTGGGGAATATGAAAATCAATTACATTGTCTGGTGCCTTGAAAAAATCAACACGAACTGGAAAGTCTTGAAAGGTTTCATGCCTTTGGTTTTGCTATGGCAGTATAAAACTACAAAAATTACTTCTGGTATTATTCAATACAGCTCACATTTCCTTTCTGCTTTAGGGAGAAGCAAAGTCTTTGCTATTGACACAGCTGTTAGATTAGATGCTTCAATTAAAAAGCTCTCTTTTGTTGGGTAGCAATAACGAAATATCCTGTTGAAGGAAATTTAACTTTTTTTTAATCAGGGGTGATTAAATTCTTATGATCGCGTTTGCAGATGTTTTGGGACAATTCTTACTTACATAGACATTTTAACAGTCTATCAGTTTTCACCACATATGTATTCATATCATATTTGTGGATCTGGGTTTAATACTTTATTCTGTGTAATTAGTATTTTTTGACAAAATAACCATGCTTTTTACTTTTACTGTGCACTGTGCTATTCTCTTGCTGTGAAATATGGGACTCCGTTGTGACAAACCTATTTTAACATAGTGCAGTAAAAACAATGTCATAAATTTTAAGAGTATGTGTATATTTTTTTTAATAAATGAAATTAATTAAGCATTCTGGAAATAAAATTTAATTCTGTAAACACACCTTGAAAATGTATGTGGGTTGCAAAAATTTAATTTTAAAAGTAAATGTACGTCTTTGGTCCATAGTGAGAGGATTTTTCTCAATGTCTGGCTTAAGCAGTGGAGGTTTTCATGAGATCTCTGGAAGCCGGGCCATCCTTTAAACTGAAGTGTTAGTCCCTTTGTTTGGAAATTATAAACTTATCTTTTGTACTTAGCTTTTGGAGTGGCTGCTCAAAAGTGCTGTTTTCTTTATTATCAGGTGTGTATTAACAGGTTGTATTTCTGAACTTCCAGTGGAGACCAGTTAAGCCTCCATGAACGTTGATGGGTTTTATCATCATCAGAGATAATGTGAAGATTTAGATACATTGCCTAGGGGAAAATACTTGTAGGATTTTATTTTGTTTTCAGAGCTGTGGGTTAAATCCCTTTCTTTTAAAGGCCTTGCCATGCCAAACATAAAGGCCAAAATGAACAGGCTTTAGTCCATGAGCTTTTGACAAGAGATCTTGTATGGTAAAAAAAGATCTAAAGGGGCACATGCTTTCTGTTTTAGCGCCAAGTGGCTCAGCATGGACACTTAAAAACAAGCAAAAAGAAATAATAATCCTTTCCCGCTGCATTATTTATCCAGCAAAACAGCAGTAGGATTGCTTTTGCTTTCTGAGATGATGGGGAAATGTTGTTTTCCATTTCACTGCTTTTCTTGATTTTTTTTTTTTTTTTATGTTGGTTTTGCACTGGAAGGAGTAAAAAGAAAGTTACACTGCCAGCTTCATTCTTGTCCGCATCCCTGAGGATGTGAACTGTGTAGCTCTATGCAGAGAACTAAATGTGTAATTTTGGGTTTCAGTATTGGATTAAACCTGATTCTGTGCTTTGCAAATTTTGCTCTAATGATAAGTAATGTAAGAATTTTATTGCAGTAGCACCTGGAGGTTGAGGTGAGGGCTCCTGTCTTGAATTTGCAGCTCTGATATGTCAGTTACAAGACTGGGCTTTGACACTTAATGGAAATGTGCCTAATTAGTATGGAAGACTAAGCTGGAAGTAGTAGTTCTAGCAGTGGATTCTTCTGGCCAGCATGAGATAATTTGCTGATGAGGCTAAATTGCGTTATTGTGTGTGATGCTTTTGGGCAGAGAGCCAGGAGAAGAGCCCTCTTACTGCATAGAGGTTGTGCAGTAGCAAATTGGTTTTGCAAAGATTGTGGTCGCTAGTGAGCAGACTCAGCCATGAGAACTCGTGTTCTGGCTGGTAGTCTGATCTCAGCGTACAAGGCTTAAAGACAAGTTTCTCCCCTCACCTTTTCAAAATGAGGCAAAATGTGAGATTTACTGATGATCAGTTGTGTCTGAACAAACCTATATTGCCCCCCCACCCCCCGATAAAGTGAATAGATTAGATCTGCTGTATAAGGCTTTGGCAGAACAAAGGAGACAATGGCACTTAGTGAATATCTATTTCAGATACAGAAGAGTGTCAATACAAGGATAAAAGCAGGCTAAAGGAAACAACTGCTTGTATTTTATTGTTTTTTAAAAAGCTACCTGACCACCCCCCCCCAAAAAAAAAAAAAACCCCAAAAAAACCCCAACAAAACAAAACCAAACTGACAACAAAACTAAATGAAAAGTTGGAGCAAGAGATGTTAACAAGGAGGTTTTCCCAAGGACTGGATTGACACCTGACCTTGCATTGTTTTCACTAGTGACCTTGGCACTAAAAAACATTGGAATTTTCTGATGAAGATGTGTGGAGTGTTGTCAGCACATAACAATTGAGGAAGTGCATCTGCAGAACACGTGTATTTGAGGCATGTTATTAGATACAAAAAAAAAAGTAAGAGCATGCATGTCATGGCTAATAATAAGCTCCCAGGAAACAGCAGGAATTCTTATTGTCACACATGATTAGCTGGAGAGAAATGCAAATAAGAACTGAAGATGTATTGGGGAAGATATTCTATTAAGAATAAAGTGCAATTAAGGCATTGTATGAAGTCCTTCCTGCTGAGATGTCATTTGGAGCATTACATGCAGTTCTGACTACTGTAATCAAGAGTCATTGATTTAAGCTGGTTGAAATTCGATGAAGGGTATACTATGGGAATAAACAGCCTTTTATGAAAGGACAGTAGAGAAATATTTCAATATGAGGATAAGAACTAAGGGGGTTAGACTGGCTAGGACAAATGGATGGAATGTAAAAAGAAAAGCTCATGCACTTTGTAATGAGCTTCTGCAACAATCTCCTTAGTGAAGTGGTAGAATGGGGGACTATTTTTGTGGTAAGGCATTGTCCCATCTTAGAGGAATCATAGGAGGTGCCTGCCTTTAGGTGGACTGGACTTCAGGACTAAACGTCGTGACTCTAGAGGTTTCTTCTAGTCCTTCTAGGGTCAAATGTGCTGAAATGGTGACTATGTGTCATGATACTAGCTCACAGACATTGAGCCAGTTCCAATGGACTTCTGAGAATCCCAATCTGCTAATCAACAAGAAGTGTATACACCTGAGCCTTATAATTATCTTATATAATATTCTCACTCTTGTGGATGATGTAGTATGTATAGATTTTAAATTTTTAACGTATCTTAAAATTGTTTATCTTAGAGCATTTTCCAAGTTGTGTTAATCCCTTGATGAGAGCAAAGAGGTGAAATTTGGCTTTTAATAAAGAACACTATCCAGTGCTACTTTAAATAGTTTGGGAATTTAAAGCTACCTCTATAAATAAATTGATTAGATGTCTTAGTTGAGGTTCCACCTTTGGTTATGTATTTGTGTATATTGTTTGGGTTATGTAATTGAAAAAAAATTGTTGTTGTGGAGATATCTTATGGGCATGTGTATGAGTAAAGGATATTTTCAGCCAAGTTCTTAGCAGTAAGCGAAAAAATGTTGGCTTCTTGTAATTTTTTTATCTAATATAATGCTGGGAGCACAGATACATTCCTATCAGTCAGCGTATTTAAATTAGTATCTCAATTCAAGTCTTTTTCTTTCTCAGATGGCAGAAATGGGATAATCTGCCAAATGCAGACATTTAGGTTTTTGTGAAATTGTTTTGGAGGTTATAAGAATAGTGGTGACCTGTATTTGACTTTTGCATAGTTCAGGAGATTCTTGCAAAAATTTCTTTTGTGATATTTTTGCTTCTGATTTTTGCCTTTTTTTTTTTTTTTTTTTTTTTGGCCGACTCTGATCTTTCAGTTTCTTTTTACCTTCTTTACTTATATTCCCGCAACATACAGATAGCTAGGGTAATTGCTGTATAAATTACTGTGTGGATGACTGTTCTTGAAATACTTAAAAGGAGAAGTTGGTTCTTAATCAAGCTATGTCAATAAAAGATAAATCATTCTGCAGGAAACTAAATATGGTAAATAACAAGCAAATCTTTGCAAAAAAAATAATCAACTATTTCAAAAAGTGGAAAAATTGGTAGGCTGAAATGAGTTTTCTGTTAAGCTGCTATGTCTGAAATAAAACCAGTTCATACATTCTTTGTAATCTTACAATCTTTTATTCGTGTAGGAGTTTTGTTTATGTGTTTTGTTCTTTATAGTTGCCCTGCGGTCACCGGTGTAAAGAGATTTGCCATTCAGGTAGCTGTCCTCTGAACTGCAGCCAGAAGGTTAAACTCCGATGTCTCTGTAAAAGACTGAAAAAGGTAAATTTCTAAGTTACAATTTTGAGAACACTGTGTTTTCTTTGCGCGTTCCTAGGCTTCTATGGACGGATTATCTCTGATGTGGATTAGAATAGGTCCAATTACTCTAGCAGAGCTATAACAGTTCACATCAGTTGAAGATCTGGGCTGCAATATCAAAAGACCCACTGGAGAATATAAAATCCCGTTAGTTCTAAAATATGTTAGCTGCTTGACTTACCAATAGCTTTATCTTCCAGCACACTTCAATTTTTGTAGCTCCATTGGGAGAATAATCAGATGAGCTGGGGTGATTTGAGAAGAAAAATCAGTTTTTCTGATGATATTGGGAAAGTTTATAATTGCATAAGTTGGAACAAGCACAGATGTTGTGAATCCCTAACTGGAATAATTGATTACAGTTCTCTGCAAACCTAAAAGCGAGTACAGGCATCAGCATCCTTACCTTCTAACAAAGATAAAGGACAAAGTAATGTAAGAAGCTTATTACAACTGAAGTATTATGAGAGGAAGAACAGCAATTGATGTTAAGTCTTGGCAAGTAATAATGACTTAATGAAAAAAATCATTATTTGGCTTAATTAAAGGTGCTTAAAGTATTTTTCTGGACCCAGTTAACTTCTGAGCCTTCCAATCAGGCTGCAGTTCCCAGAGTTCTCAGCTTCTCCAAGAAATGTCTTGCAGGTGGGGTGTTCAGCAGGAGAAAGGATGACATGTACAAAACAAGTGCTTCAAACTGAAGTCTGCTTACAGATAACCACATTTATGTATTTATTTATTTCTCTTCAATATTAAGGGGAGGAGGGGAAGAAGTGTGAGAATTTTTCCCCCCCCATGACCAGACCTTGCCCTGTCATCTCAGCCACTTAAGAGAATGTACATGAAGTTACTGAGACTCTGAATGCTAGCTCAAAGGTTATCTTACTTTTTCTTAGGCAGAAAGTGAAAAAAGAGAAGAGAGGAGAATTTCAGCTGGGCTACTTGGTTTATTCTTGCTTTCAGTTTAGCTTATCAGAAAGAAGAAAAAGAGAAAAGGACAAGTTAGTACGTAATTACAGGTTCAAATAACATTTAATCGTTAGCTTTGCTTTCTGGGTAACCAATTTTTACTAAATAAGAACGTTTTATAATTATTTTTATAAAGAAATAGACATAACTAATATAGGGAAGGGATTATAAAAGACTCAAATTATACTTAACAGGAAATACAGTGCAGCAAGATACAAGATGGCCAAGTTTCACTGGAATGTGATGCGTTATGCAAGGAAATGAAACGGAAAGCATCTGAGGTAATGTATCCGTTGTAGCTATAATTTCTTCTCAGTGCTTCAAGAAAAGTAGGAAAAAATGAACACAGAATTATTTTTCAAGGCAATACCAGGAAAAAATGCAACAACATAAACAGGTGTACTGTTTAATAGCAGCTACTTTTTCAGACTTGGATTTGGCTTAGTGGGGAGAATTACAGTGTTTGTAGACAATATTAATTAACGTGGTGAAATGCTATGTTAAAACAATATTCTGTTATTCTCTTTTTTTGTTAGAACTTTCTTTCTTCTTCCACTGAAAACAAGTGATCAGTGATGCTGATGATTAGTGCTGTAGGATTTGGGCAAGGCCACTTCACGGGGCATTTACATCTGCTTTTTCCAGTGAAAGTCTGGTAGCCATTGGATGCTCAACTTGTCCAGCACAAGGAGTGTAATGCTGTCACACTGTTAGATACACATACAGTTGCCCTGTACCAGAAGAATGGAGAGTTTGCAGCAGTTACAGTATACTTTTTAGCCTGCTCTAAATGTGAATTCTCTCTAGTTCTGCTGTTTTATGAAGTAAAGAAATTGCTGCATGCTGTCCCCCCGAGACAGAATATCAACCGCACTCTTATAAGCCTTTTACTAAAACATAAACGAAAAGAATTGGTGTATAATTTGCTTAGGCTTTTTTAGTTAAGTATTAGATGTGGTAAATGTACAAACCAAAAAATCAGTAGGTAAAGCCGACTTCTGTCAGCTTCTGCTCAGTTTTTCAGGATTGGTTGGCAAGTTCTAACAAGTACCACATAGACCAAATCCTGCAACTTTGCAAGCAGGTGGTCAAATGCTAAGACTCTTGGGATATGCCTTTAGAAAATCCCAACCGTAACAAACAGTTCCAGTAAGAGTGTGAAGTTAAGTTCATAGCGCATGGAGTGCAGTAAAGCAAGGTGAATTCATGAGAGACTGCATGAACTGGGACACAACAGCATGTCTCAGTGTGGAGCAGCGCGGTGTCAGCAGATACTAGTTCCTGTTTCTCACCACTGACTTTGTAATCCACAGGAAGGAGTGGCCTAAGGTAATGAGTAAATGACTACAAGTTTCTACTATAAGCAATGCCACAGATGTACTGTGTGGCATAACCTAGCTATGTGTACCTTCCTCACAGAAGAGCATGGATTTGTTTGGGGTTTTTTATATGAAGTTACAAAGTTCTGTTTAAATTCTTTTCGGGCACCTTTTTGTATCCTGTGTTGACTTGTTAATGACGTACTAGAATGATCTCCTATTATATGCACGTTATTAGAGAATTGCAGAATGCTTTGGGTCGGAAGGGACCTTAAAGATCATGTAGTTCCAACCCCCCTGCCATGGGCAGGGACACCTTCCACTAGACCAGGCTGCTCAGAGCCCCATCCAGCCTGGCCTTGAACACTGCCAGGGATGGGGCACCCACAGCTGCTCTGGGCAACCGGTTCCAGTGTCTCACCACCCGCACAGTAAAGAATTTATTCCTAATATCTAATTGAAATCTGTCTTCTTTTAGCCATTGACAGTAATTTCAATTACTGTTTAATGTGTCAAGACTGGAAGAAGCCTATAAAAAACTGCAGACATTTACAAGGACAATTTAGTTTGCACAGTTGCAAAACCATCAATTTCCAAAAACAGTGTGTTAACTCTTAATAAAACTCTTGATGTTGAGCACCTGATGAGTATGCACTTCTGAGGAACTGAATGAATCTTTTACTGTACATGTTATTAAAGAAATAGTTCTAGAAATTTTTCCCATACTGTGATGGTTAAGCTTCCCTCTACCTATGTATATTATATGTATGTATCTTATACAAATATGACTACACCAGTGTAAAAAGAATCTCTTCTGCTTTTTTCCACATTTGTGGGTCACTTTTTCTTTCAGAACTGAAGTTCAGCCGTTAGATGGCAGTGAAATACCAGGAGGCTGGTTGTGTGTGTTTTTCCACACCAGACTTCCAATATCAGATGTGTGTGGCTGAAAAGGTCTTACACACTTTTCTAAAGAGAGACTCTGCCATTGTGTCATTGAGAATTAATTAATTAATGAAATTCTCAGTAATGCTTTTATCTGATACATGGTTTAGCAATTTTAAAAATTGATCTGAAAACCTGCAAATAGGACTGTTCTATTCACCCTGTCCTCGGTGCACCCTGTTTGAGCTAGTGTTTGAGCTACTAGCGTGGGCTACTGTGCTTTATCCTTAGTCATCAAAAGCTCTTGAATAGCAAATTGTTTGGAACATGTTTCACCTGCGCAAACCATGTTCAGTAATTGTCACTGTTAGTATGCAAATCATCCAGTTAGTACTACCAAGACTGTTTTTCATTTAAAGTTAGAGATTTTTACATTGAACTTTTCTAAGGTCTGATGATTCAGTGGCTGCAATGCTAATGGTCCAAGAGATGTATACAAGAAAGCAGACACACATACTTCCCCAGTGTGCTCTGCTCTTCCTGTTACTGCTATTAACATAGTGATCTCTGGCTATGGGAATTTTAGAGATTGAGCTAGTGTCTTGGTGTTTAATGGTCTTTGGATTTATCTCCTGTTAGCATGCCTAATTGTTTTTCAGTCAACATAAACTTTTGGCATCTATAAATGTCCTGTAGTACTGAATTTCTAGATTTAGCCAAATGCTCCCACACAGTATTCCTGCTGTTATTAACCAGCCTCCTGGTAATTTCATTTTTGCCTTTGTTTTTGTATTATGAAAAAATTATTGATGTTTTGTCCCTATTTGATATCTTCACGGTCTTTAGGATTTTGTGCCCTGGTAGTCACCTAATGAATCCTAATGATGCATCTCTTTAGATGGAAGCCACTCCATCCTATTGTCTTTTGTACATGTTCAGGCTTTACATTCTCTTGTTACTGCAGGACCAAAACTGAATGTAGGAGCAAAGATTCAAGTGTCATGTGTTCACATACTGGCATTCCTGTCTCTGCCATTCTTTTCTTGATAATTTCTACCATTTAATTTGCTTTCTTGAACACTACAAAACATTAATATAGAATTATTAATTGTAACTTGTGTGACTTCTTTTCATATGACTTTCTGATGGTGGAGCTTTTTTAATTACATTTGGTTTGCATTACACCAAGAGCTTTAAAGCAGTTTGGTTATGCATTATCCAATGTATGCTGTATTCTGTACAAATGTAGAGGTTTCCTTTTGCTGTAGTAGTCGGGAATATTTAAAGTGCTCAGAATGAAACGTGTGTAAATTACATACAGGCATTACCTTTATGTGTAAAGTGTACTGAGTTTGAGGATAAAGTTGTCGGAAACTTAGAATAACTGTCTTTAGGAATTTTCCTGGTGGTTTGTGAACAAACTATTCTTTTTAGGTTTTATATTTCTGGTTGAGCTTGCCAAGTTGAAGTCAGAAGTTCGATTTATAACCTTGTAGCATCCATTATACGTTCCATTGCAGCTATTTCTGAGGATATTTTGTCATCTCAATAAAACTAAGAGCTCACTTGATGGAGGCTTTGTTCACTTTAGCTGAGAACCGTTCTATAGGAGTAATTATGACTCTATAAGAAAACAGGTTTAGCTGCTGTTCACAACAGTTACTTATCACTTTGTATGTCTGTACAGATAAAAGAGGCAGAAGCCAAAGCTGCTATTGAAGAAGAGAAACGAAGACAACAGGTATCAGCCTTTCTTCCTCACCTGCTTCCTCCCCACCTTGTTCTTGTTAGTAGATCATTTAATTTACATGGAACTAATGCACAGTCATTCCTGTCTGCTGTTACCTTGCTCTAAGATGTATGCTGTGAATGTTTTATGATGGTTAAAAGCCCACATTTTCCTAAACAATTTTCATAATTTTATGCAAAACAATAATTAACCAGTTTATACACAATCATAGTAATGTAAGATTAGTGTGGTTTATTTTTTAAATGCTGAGTACTCTTATTTTAATTGAACACTTTGTAATGTGTAAACCCCACATAATTGCTGAATGGCCTCCTTAGAGATTTAAATATTGGGCCAAGCTTGGAAGAACATGTATTTCCTGTAATTGCTCTTGTTGGTGAGCGTATGTTTTCGGCATTGTAATCCAAGAAGCTTCTGTGCCAGCTGCCTGGAGACACTAATACTAATCATATTTCAGGCAATAACTGTAAGCTTGGTTGGTGGTAATGGCTAGGGCAGGTTTTTCATCTGGGGGCTACAGCCTTAGTGCACTCCTTCCAACCAGTTCATGTATGTATATGCCTGCGCCTGAGCGTTGGATGCCAAATCATATTCTGAGTCTATCATGTGCTTTCCGACTCTCCTTTTACTCCATTATCACAACAGTTATGTATTGGGTTGTGCTTGTGTCTTCACCTGCATGTCACGCTGTTTTTATCGAAGAGCACTGGCTCTGCTTGGGAGACACAGGAGGCTTACTCCACAGACCCAGTCCTCTTTTACCATTTTCCCAGTCTCAATAGGATAGACAATTTCTCTATGGGTCACAACTTCTGTTATGCATGCTTTGATTAATTGCCTAGAGACTTCTTGTAAAGCACTACATCTGTGAATCAATGCCCTAGCAAGGCCTGCTTTTGTTTTTCAAAGGGGAGTGCTGTCAGCTCATTGTGCAGGAGAAGCATGCAGTTATGTACCTGTTGTCCAGGGGACGAGGCACTGTTTTGTGAACATCTTCATTGTGTATTGTTACATTCGTGCCTCAGCTGTGTACAGTACTGATCACATATTCCCTCGTACAACTCATAGACAGCTCATCTAATTATTGTTCTCTTAAGTTGACCTTGGAAATGTTAGTTCTGGGACGTAGGTCAGGAAGTGTTGCTTGCATAGAGATGTCTGAACCATTTTGTTAGGTGGAGGTAATCTGTAACTGATAACTACAAGCTAAGTATTGAAGTGCAGTAATGGATATTTACACCTGTAAAGAACACGCTTACAATTCTAGCACTAGAAATTCAAAGTTGCTGGTGTTTGTATTGCACCAGTAGTGTGTTCATGCATTCCAGAAGGCATCCCAGTTACTAATGGTTGCTGCCTCAAAATCACTTAATAGTCCCGTTTGTAAAGTCTTGGTAATGAGGTTGTTCTGAAACTCTAGCGGATTCACTCCACCAGCACAGTGTGCAACATTAATTTTAGCTTGATTCTTCAGCAGTGATTTCTCTCTGCAGTCATGCCACCGTTGCTTTCTACTTCTACATTCGCTGAAGTCTCACAGTCCAGCCAGTACCCTGGTGCAATATATGGCAACTGCTTCTGTGTACGTGTTTTGTGATGGATGCAGCTTCTGTTCAGGGATAGAAAACTTCATCTATACATAACCAAGCCTACCAAAAGGTTAATTAAGAGTGGGCACTTACATAGCACAATAGTAAACAGTAGGACAACAGTAACTAATAAACAGGCTTTAGATTTTGCACACAAGCACTAACCTCAGCTACTGCAGCCTTTTATGTAAAATTGATTCCCTTCTGGTTTGATCTCATAATCTGCCATCTGGTGGTGCAGTTTGGAGGACATCACTATTGTAGGGTGTCAGGTCACATTAAGAGTATATATTTGTTGAGTATACTCCCTTCTGACAAAAGTTTGCATCTTGGACTGCCTTCCTGATCTCATTAGTGCTTTTTATATAGACAGCTCATCTGTTCAGCTTCTTGAGACCTGTTTTGATTAATACTTCATTAAATATGTTATATACAAATTAGTTCTCTGGCAAGCCTGTGCATTTGTATTTTGGTATTTGCTATATCTGGTAGCAGCTTCTGCTAATATCATTTGCAGATGGGATTACTTGTTTCTTAGTGGAAGGGAAATGGCTTGGTTAGGCTTCTTGTCGTGGTCCTAGCAGCCAAACTTCCTCTCTGCTTCTAACTCAGAGGCACCCTGTGAGCCCAGGGTTTTCCCAATTGCCAGAGGTGGAAAAAAGATCAGTGCTTTGATTATTTAATGATTCGGACCAAGCTCTCTTTCTATCCCACTCTGGTGTAAAAGATTTGGTTACATTTTTTAGCTAATTGGTAATAATCAAGAGTTTAAGTACTGAACGTTGAGGTCTCAAATTTGAGTTGTAGTTTGAGAGTTGTATGAAAGATTTCATTTCCTTTTTTTCTTAGAAAGAATTTTTTTTTGAACAGCTCTTTAGAAGTTACAAAAGTCAAGCGTGCCTGCCACTCCCCTGTAAAATACAAGACCTGCAATTTCAGGATACACACTTTGTGTCTGTATAGCCCCTGCTACTTGTGTTCATTTAGCTACATTTTCCCATGGAGCTGCTGCTACTTTTGCTGCAGGGAAAGTATAGAGAATAACACATGAAGGAGCAAAATCCAGTACCTGAGCAACAGTTAACTCATCATCATCTGGCATCAAATTATTTTGAGTATGCAGTTTAAATAAATGCATTTTGGTTTACTTTTCATTTGCGTATACACAAATAAGTTAAGTTCTACTCTAATTGGAAAGCTTGAGCTTGTTTAGCTTGAAAAATTAAGGTAGTTTGAAAACTGGGCACAACCAGTACTTTATTGTTCAGAAATCATTGAGGTGACACTTTGGGAATGATGACAGTTACATAAAATCCGTAGGTAGCTTTTCAAGGATAGTGATGGCTTCTTTCTCATTCTGTGCCCACGAACCTTTTTTCATTCTGTGTTTTGGTTTTTTTATGATGTATTTATTTTTAGCTGGGGTTTTATAAAGATCACTGGGAAAGCAATTCAGTATCTGTTACATAATTGTTGGAGCCCTGTATTTTAATTCAGATTACTGCAATTCATGAAGCACTCTGCTTTCAAAACTTAGAGATCACAAGTATATAATAACCCTACATTTTCTTTAAGTGTCTGTGTAAAAGGAAATACTGCCATGTTATCTATAAAACCTTGAAGAGAACTCTGTACTTGCCTCCAGATTTTGGATTTTGAAAAAACGTTTCATTAAAATACTTTGCTTTTCTAAAGGAGGATTAGGTAGTTGAAAGTAATCTTGTTTCAAATAGCTGGCTGTGGAACTTTATCTGAACTTTTCTCCCATATTGTCAGAGAAGTGCCAACAATTTCTGCCTTTATTAAGTACAAAGGAATAGACATCAAAACGGGTCCCTTTCTCCCGTGAACAGTGGTATCTGGCACAAGAAGGGAAGTGAGATCCACTTTGTGAAACTGACAAATGTTTGCTTGTCAGTGGAGGAAAACCAGACATCAGGCAATTTTCAGTTCCAAAGGAAAATTATATTTACTGGACTACTCTGCCCATTTCCCAAAACAGTCTTATTATTGTTTCTTTAATGCACCTACCTTATTGTCTTAGTCCCTCTCTTCCTGGCAGCACTGCAGTAGTAGTCATGTAGATTTATTTCCTCTCATGGCCAGGCTTCGTCTCTGTTCACTCTCCACTTTTCCGCTGCTTCAGCTCAATCTTGTGCCTGTTGCAGAGGCAGTCCCAGCTTGCTGTGCTCTGCTGCTCCCATCTCTCCACTCTCTTTCATTTCACCTAGTCTTTCTGCTCCCTAGCTCCTTGTCCCATGCTGTCTCTGGTAGCTGACATCTCTACCCAAAAATCCAGATAATCGTTGGACTTTGGTTTTAGTCTATCTCAAATCTTCTTTAAAGCATCTTTTCTGATTTTCCAGTCAATTAGATGGCCTCTTGTTGGAACCTCATCCCAGTCTCACACTCTTTGTTCCAAGCTGCCGAATTCCAGTTTTATTTCAGCTTTGTACCCTAAAATAAGTTTTGTCTGTACCTTGATAACCTTTTAAAAGGATGTGGAGGGGGATGAGGAACAGGGATCAGAGGATCCTGCTGTTCATTCCAGGCATCGCCCTGAAACTGGTGTTCTGGATGGGAGCTTGGCATTCTTATTTTTCCAGTCGCTTTTCTTCATATTTGGGATTAAGGGCGTGTGCTTTCTTTTGAAGGATGCTATATACCTACTGTGGTCTATGTATGAGTGACTAAGTATTAAGTTACAACACTTAACAAATGGAAATTTTTTGTGCATATCTATGATGATAGCTATTAATCTAAAATTTAGCTGAGTGTGCAAAATATAAAGAATTGGGGGAAAGACGATAGATTATGGCTTTGTTTATTTTTAGCAGAGAGCACATCCTTATTACGGGGGAAGAGGTCTTTGAAGATTTCAGTGTATGCTCTTATATACATTATTGTAATAGTTTAAATACAAGTGCTTTTCTTTAATAGGAAAAATAATTATTTTTAACATAATGGCAATAAAAATATCATTTTGGCTTAACGTATTCAGGCTGAGTTAAAAATCTAATGTTGGTTGTGTTACTGGCAATGTTTTTTATAGGAAACTAAACAATGGTTTAATAGTTGGAAGCAGTGCTTTGTAACCATGGGATATAGCGCTACCACCTCATCTGCAAGAGATGCATAACTTCCGCTGGCTGCCACTTATTTTTATAAAATGGGTTTGGGGAATGTTATTTAAAATCTGCAAGTTTTCTTGGTTTTTAATTCTGACATAAATGTCAAGTGCGTCTGGTTTTCTTCATCTAGGCTGAACTGGAAGCTTTTGAAAACAGATTAAAAGGGCGAAGAAAGAATAAAAAAAGAAAGGATGAAGTAGAAGTTGAACAATCGTCATGGCAAAAATACAAGAACCTCATTATGCTGCCAGTGTTCGGAGTTGCTGTTGTGATGGTTGCATGGCTTATGGTCTACAACGACTGAAACAACTCAATATTTAATATACCTCAGCTGGGTTTTAGGTAGCTATTATTCCTAGAATGTTAGTCTGTGTGTAACAAAACTCAATATGCATAGATTATATAGGTATACTGTTTGTCAAGAAAAATGGAGAGGAGGGAAGAGATGTCACCTTTTGTGTTATTATATCACAAAACTAATTTCAGACACTGAAAGTAATAGTAGATTTTAGTCTATGCTGAAGTGCTGATATAGTTCGTCTGACTGAGATCCGTTAACATCTCTTCTATTAATATGTTGTGTTGCTTTTCCTTGTCTCCATTTCATAATATTAAAAATAGCTTAGTATAAATACTTTATTGACTGTTTCCTGTAAAATCAATTTAGTGGTTTATTGAAGATTAGTATTCTTATGCTAGTCTTTATATTGTATTACACAATTTCTGTGCTTAATGTCAGTTTTAATTACAACAGCTAACGGGGAACTTCAAATCACTTAGATTTGAGTATTCTGGGGCCTCATGTCAGAACTTTGTTCAGAAAAAGGAAATGTGAACTGTCCTTCAAGTCAACTGTATCACAAACAATAAAATGGGCCTCCTTACAGACTGGGGTTTGTTTTCTGGTTGTTCACACACAGAGACACACACACATGCACGCACTCTTATTTCCTCAAAAATCAAACCAATTGAAAACTTCACTTAGTGAGCAGATGCATATGCAGAACATAGATACAAAGTAGTTTCAGGGTGCAGGGGTGTGTTCTTATCACTGCCCCCGTTGCCAGTGGCAGAAAAGCAATTTGAAATTGAACTTAGAGCGTCACTTGACTATTTATATAGGTAAAAAATTACATTTGGATATTTGTGTAGGTGTGCAAAATCATAATTGAATAGCGTAACAACACAAGTATATGTCACTCTGAAGCCATCGGGATGGTACTTGCTAATCACGTATAAACCATCTAGCTAATTTCTTAAATGTTTAAATATTTTCTTACTGACAGTTTAGAGTACCTTGCTTCAGGACACCAGTGCTGGTTGGTAGAACTGAAAGATTCATACACCTTCCAAGGTTATGAGAGAAGCTACATTGCCTCAGCTGAGGGACTGCAAGTTAAATTCAGCAGTGGCAGAGATTAGAAAACTGAATTTTTAAATCTCTGCTGGAAATTTTATGCTGATACTCGAGCATTGTGGGTAACTGAAGAGTGCTTAGAAGATCCTGTGAAAGATGAGGTACAAAGCCAAAGAGCATTACGTTGCCCTTGTAATTCAGGTGTATAATTTCATCGCAAATCCTGCAAAAGCAGTGGGACCATTTCTGTGAATTAGTAGAGAAGGTTGCAGTTTGTTTGAAAGCTCTTATGGTTGATTTTGGCCCACTTGTAAGAGGACCCAGTATTAATCTGAGCTGATATCCAATTGTAGTTATGGTTTAGCAGCAAAAGAAAAAAAAAAAAAAACCAAAAACAAAAAAACAAAACCCCAACCAGAAAAGTTGCAAAAGGCAGTAGCTTTTAGATTACGTAAATTGACAAAATGGGGATAAAATCAGTTACTTTTCGATTTTTCACCTAAGTTTGGGGAAAAGCAAAGAGAAGTGAGGAAAACTTGACAGTATATAGCATGGGTTGCTGCTATTTGATAGTATTTTATGGGGTTTTCTTAACTTTTTAGAAATGTGTACTAATTCTTTCATGTGTCAGGACATTAGTTTATAAAGTTGTAGGCAATGACAGTTGCATCTCTGAATTCTCTTTATTTTCCAGTATAGGGAATAAACAATTTTCCATATTGTTACCTTAACTCTTTTCTGTAATACTAATGCCTGGAAGATAATTCCATCTATAAATATTGTTTCTTTAACCAAGTGAGGTGATGCTGTTCTGTGACTGCCTATGTCAGTAACTCTGCTGTCACCAAGAGAAAAAGAAGAGATTTTTGTTCAGCTGAAGTAAAATGTGGTGTATTGTCCAAAAATACAAAAAGATACTTTTATGGCTGAAATATGCAGATTGATATGAATGAGACTGTTGTGGAAACAGCTTTTATGTTACAAGACTGTAGTTCATTTTTCTAATTACTCCTAGCTTTTTCTTTAAAACAAGTACAATGGAAAGTTTATCCTCGTCTTTACAGCAAAGAGAAGAAATCTCTCCATAGAGCTATAAAAATGAACTGCATTTGAGTTATGTTTGAAGTAGTTCTTGGTGGTTTTTTCTGCATATCTTGCAGTATATGTGTGAAATATTGGAGAGGAAAAGACTTGCTTCTCATTGTTCATCTTTATTATAATAAGAAAGCACACCAGTCTTTAAAAATTCATTCCATTCATAGAAATGTGTGTGAGAGTAGGCATATTCCCTTTCTTAGAGGATTTGTATCTTTCCTGAATCTTGCATGTAAGAGACATATCTATTCTTGAAATTTTACTCAGAATAATTCTGTGTATCTTATCCAGCCATCTGAGTCATTTGCACTCTGTTGGTTGCCTGCTGAACCAGATATTTGTTTCTTGGCATAAAAAAATTGTGGGGGTTCGAACAGTCTGCAATTTAATAAATCACTGGGTTTTACTTGTTTTTTAAATTCTTTTGGCAGTTAACTTTTTGCCTTTTTTTTTTTTTTTTGTTTGAGCTGCGTGTTGCAAGCATGATGCTTTGAAGCAAAAGGTACAGGTAAAATCATCTGTTATTCAGTACAAATGAAAGACGGTAGAAAGGAAATAGTGAACTGAAGGTGGGGGAGTGTTAATAATTTAAATGGAATGCATTGTTACATAATGTAAAAGCAAATACTTTGCATGCTAGCAGTTTACTGAAAAATGCATATTGGTAAGTAAACGTTAAAAACGAATGTTATAATCTGACCTGCTTTTGAAGGGAGATTAGAGAGAGAAAAGCTTGATGATGAGGATGCTTAGCACGCAGAGTATTTAGCTATGTGTAAAATGAAAAAACCTGTGGGGGGCTTTTCCTCATTCTGAATGCATTCTGATGAGCGTTCATCTTTCCGCAGAACCAAGGCTTACAAGCTGTCAATGTATTTTGGATTGGAACCTCCTTGGACAAGTTTGTTCCCTGTAACACTAACAAAGCCATTGTGTGTGTTAATTTAATGTAACAATCAAGTCAGACAATAAACACATCAAAAACAACTTGAAAAATTGTTCTCAAGGACTGTTGTAGTAAAGCAGCAAACTTCTGGATATGACAGCTGACGTACTGCAGTGGAAGTTTTAGGCATATTTTTTGTTACCTTCTCTGGCAGTAATAGCTCTTACGGCTCCGATTGTTGCTGGGGTGACATAATCATGTTCCTTCATGTTACTGCTCTGACAAAATTGCAAGAATGGGTTGGAGAAGTAGATCAAGATGAAACAAATTGGGAAGAACTTAGATTATTTTTTTTTGCTTCATATGGGAAAATACAATTTATTTATTAGACATTTGTTATGACCTTCACTACTAGAGAAGGAAATGTTACTACGCAGATAGCACCAAAACTTGTTCATAAACAAGTTTCTTGTGCTTGATTGTGGCTTTAAAGCACTGAACTCCTGAGTTTATAATCTCAGTAGTTCTGGCTCCAAAGCATACCTGCTATATGCCAGCTTTTCTGAGGGTGATGAGTTGGGTTAGATCTTGGGCTAGAGCACAGAGACGCTTGGTCTGAGCATGTTCCTGTGCTAGGCAGTGGAAGCTTGATGAGCGTGGTAGCTGCTCCCTGGTGCGTGCATTAGCGTGGGGTGTTCTCGCGTGGGCAGTCCGTGGGCAGCCCTGTCCTGAGTTTCATTTAGTTCAGATACCCCTTTTTCTGCTTTGATTTCATCCCATTACCAGTCGTTAGCTATGGGTATTTAAGTTGCTCCCTTTTCTTGCTTCATGAATGTAAATTGTTATTTATGTCTGACCTTGTCATTCAATTAAATCAATCACTGAAGAATTATAAAATGAAGATACTGTAGTGGTCTGTATTTACTAGGAAGGGAAATGCAAGGTAAAATTAGAGAAAAAACAAATGAAGTCACATAGTTACAAAATAATGAGACATGCTTGCTTCTTTCCACTAATCGTTACATGTTAATGAATTCTTTGGACTGCATTACAAGGTTTATGTGCCATGCTGCCAGAAAACAAGCTTCTGGTATGGATGTTGTATCAATATGAGCTCTGTGATATATTAAAGTCAGTCATAAGGTAGGCTAAGTGGTGGATGTCTAGAAATAAGTCATACTCTGAGGGAACTGTGGCTTAATTCAACCAAGTAGTATTTAATCTAAATAATTGTTTCTCATGCGGCGATTTCCATGAAATCGCCAACAAAAACAGAACTGGGCTTAGGCTTTCTCTGTGTGCTGTACACTGCGGGTGAACCTTGTAGTTGTGAAACTGCTATTTGAATGGCTCCTCCACCTGAGGAAATTAGTATGAGATTAGGAGTCCAGATTGGTTTGGGGATTGGAATTCACAGTTCTACTGCTGGAGAGAAGACATTCTCCATCCAAGGCCAAGCTGGCTTTGCAGTCTGAGCCATGTACTGCACCTCTTGGATTTCAGTTCTTGGTTGTTCTTACTGTAATTTTTTGTCAGGGCTAACTAATCTGTGTAAAATACTGTAATAAGTGATGAATTATAGTTTGGTTCCTCTGTATCAGCACTACAGCATGAAATATCTGACCACTACTACAAAATACAGACCACTACAGTATCTTCATTTTATAATTCTTTAGTGATTGATTTAATTGAATGACAAGGTCAGACATAAATAAAAATTTACATTCATGAAGCAAGAAAAGGGAGCAACTTAAATACCCATAGCTAACGACTGGTAATGGGATGAAATCAAAGCAGAAGAGGGGTATCTGAACTAAATGAAACGGTTTACATTAAGCAGTTTGAAGATTTTTGCATAAATGCTCTTGCTTTGGTCTCTTTCCATGCTTTTCCTATTATTTGTGCAATTGTTTTAAAAACAAAACCAGTTTTTCTCCAGAGGGGACTTTGCTTTGTTGGGTGAAAAAAATGCAGGACTGAATTACCATGGGCGGGAGTTACATATGATAGCCCTCCAAACGCAGAGTGCTCAGTCTCTGCCCCATTGCAGTAAATCCAGAAGCCTAAATCCAGAAGTATGGAAATAAAGATAGCTGGAAGAGAAGCTGGAAAGAAGCTAGGAAGAAGTGTTTATCATAGACATACATAAAGAAAGGCTCTAGATGAGGGGTATCATCCTTACTGATATAGTCGAAAGTGGTGACCAGGGATAGAAGCCATATTCATGTTGAGGGGGTGGTTCACATTTTTCGGGTGTTTTCTGACTCGCATTTTGAATGACAGCATTTCAGAAGCACTGAACCATGCACAGTAAGAACTGGAAGCCTCTCTCTTTTACAGATACCCAGCCGTGGTGGCAGTGACAGCTCTCTGGAAGGGTACTGAGCTGCTTCTTTTGTGGTAGCGCCCGATTCTGCTTTTTGTCCCGTTGGCTATGTTATTCCTGGGTGGCGTGTGTGCTCCGTTATGTACTCAGCCCTGGGCTTCAGGCAGCCTGGACACCTTCGGATGCGGATGCAGGGAACAGGGGACAAATACATCGACATGCAAGTCTTAAAAGCCTCATGGGGGTGGGGCACTTGCTCTGCCTTTCGCAGTTTCAGGCGGCACTTGTCTCTTGGCGTCAGAGCTTTGCTTCAGGATGCTTGTAACATCACAGAGACAAACGCAGAGCTCTCAGGTCGCTGGGGTCGGTCACGGCCGGGACGGGCGGGGGGACGGATCCTTCCGCTGTCCCCCGCAGCGCTTCCCCGCACGGGAGGGATGGGGCACGACAGGGTTGCCACCGGGGGGCCGGGGCCTCCCTGCGGGGAAGGAGCTGCAGAAACCTGTCGCCGGCTCCGGGCGAGCTTCCTCCCGCCGGAGCTCCTTCCCCTCCGCTTCTGCCGTGCCGGCGGCAGCGCCCGGCGCCCTGTCAGCCCCTCTCTGGAGACCGGGAGGACGGGGCGGGGCGGGGGCGAGCCACCGTGCCACGGAGGAAAGCCTTGCGGCCCCTGTGGGCTCGAAACTTCCCATCCCGGGGGTGGAACGAAAGCCTTTGCGCGACCGCGACGTAAAATAAAGAGCATCCCGAAGGCAGGCGCGTCCTCCGGCGCCCGAGAGCCGCGGACGGACTGACCCGGCAGCCCGGCCCGGGCTCGCCATCCCCCGCCGCGAACTCCGTGCCCCGAACTGGGCGGGCCGGGAGCGCCGGAGGGTCCGTGCGCGGGGCTGTCCCCGCACCGCCCCGGCCGCCAGCGCGCACCCGGCAGCCCGCAGCCCCCCCGGCCACTCGCCCCCGGCAGAGCCCCAGCGAGCCAAGGTGAGGGGTGCGAGGGGCGAGCTCCGCGGGTTTCTGCCCCGCGCATCGCCCCTGGCTCGGGCTCGTCTTGCTACCTGAAGCGCGGCGTGACGAGACGTCCTTTATCTGGAGGCCGGGCGGGGGGGCAAAGGCTGTGCCCACCTCATCCGCCCCCCCCCGGGGATGGCTTTAGGGCGAAATGAGCAAGTGGGCTGTCTCTCAGCTTGTCCCCAAGGGGTAGAGCCTTGTGTGCAAAAGGGGTGGGGATGTGGCGGCCTTCTCGCCGAGGTTTATTATTATTGGGTGGAGGAGGGGGGAGGGGGAGTCTGCCGAGCAGACAAAATGCGGAGCCCCTCCGCCCCGCAAGTGTGTACGTGCGGGAGGCGGGCGGCCGCGGCTTGTCAGGGACCGAGATAGAGAAGGGGGGGGCGGCCGAAGTGGAGAGGGTTCAGCCGCAGCCGGAGCATGCTCTCCATGCAACAGTTCCCTGCCCTGCCCGCGGAGGAGGAGCGCTACCGGCAGGTCCGCTCCGCCAACCGGGTAAGGCGAGCCCGAGGGCGCTCCCCTCCGCGCGTGGGGCCGCCCGGGGACCGCGGGGACGGGGGCTTGCGCGGGCGGCTGGCTGCGGCGCTCGGCGACCCCCGGGCTGCGGGCGGGGGGCAGCGCGCTCAGGGGCACCGGCCGCCGGGGGTGGCGGACGGGAGGAGGGGACGCGGCCGCCGGCAGCCCCCGTGCGCTGCGCACAGCCTGCGCGGGGCGGAGCGGGCAGGGGGAGCGGGTCGCGGGCAGGGTCGGTGCCGTGTCCCCGGGAGGCCGCGGCGGAGCTGTCCCCGGGCGCTCCCGCGTCGGAACTTAGGCGGCTGTGCGTGTAGGTGAGTCGCAGTGACAACCGGTCGTCGGTAGCGTTTCACGAAGGGCTTAGCGGCGCCCTCCCCCCGGCCCTCTCCCGAAGTCAGCGAGGAAGATCACCGGGGCTGATGTGCCCGTTAGTGGCCGTGGCGCTGGAAGGGGCGGGGAGGAGTCGCGCCGAGCCCGACGGCAGCAGGTCCGGCCGGGATGTGCCCAGAGCAAAGTTTGGACCTGGGCTCTGGCCCGACGGCCGCGGCAGCCCCGCTGGGGCCGGGGTCCCGGGGAGCCGGCGCACCGTGCCCTCGCCCCCGGCGCCGTAGTGCCACCCGGACCAGCGAGCGGGGCGCCGTAGTGCCACCCGGACCAGCGAGCGGGGGCAGGGTTTACCCTCGCGTCGGATGCACCCCGAGGCCGGGTGGGGGGCCTCCTTCCCCTTCCTCCGCCCCTGCCCCAACGCCCTCCCACGGCTGTCCGGCGGGATGGTACCGCTGGCCGCCACCACCGACGGGAGGTGATCATCTCGTGGAGGGTCCCAGAGGCGGGCAGCGAATCCTTGCAGGGAGAAACAGCAGCCTGGGTGGCAGCAAGTGTCAGAGGCGATAGCGCGGGTGTTCGCAGTCTCCCAGCGCACCCCCTGGGAGGAGCGGGGCGGGGGGCGGAGGAGAATCCTTTGCCTGCCCTTATGGGAGGGGGGCTGATGCCTTAGTGCGAACCCGCAGGGTCACCCCCCCCGTCCGCCCTTCCCTCCCCTAGCCGGGGAGCAGGTGTCTCCCCGGAGCGGGTGGCGCTGTCGGCGGGGGAGGCGCGGCGGGGGCCGCAGGTGAGCAGCGGGGCCGGGCTCAGCCCGGCGGGCAGCGCTCCCGGTGGCGGTGGGAGCCCCGCGGCGAGCGAGCGGGAGCGCCCCCCGGGAGGGCCGGCTCCGGTCCCCGCCGGGGTGCTGAGCCTGATGCCGTAGCGCTTGAAGAGGGGGCGCGGGGCTCCCCGCGCTGTCGCACCGATCCGTACGCGGCCGCAATGGCGCACGCAGCAGCGGGTTTCACAAGTTTGTAAGTACAGCAGTATACTTCAGTAGTATCGTTGCTGCACTTGTCTTAAAATGCAGGATCATTGGATGCATTTCGTGGCAGAGGATTAATTAATTAACCTTTATTTTAAATTATTAGCAGCCTGGCAGAGATGGCAAAACTCTTAAGTGAAATCAAATATCTAGAGCTTTTAATGCATTCATGGGGTCCCTTGGGAAGGTTTAGCTTTCAGCAGTAAAAGATATGGGAATGGACTTTTCCATATGGCCACATAGACCGTTTCTGTGTTCCTCAAAGTCAGCAGGACTAAACTGTAATCCGCTAGCTTTGTTTTTGTAATGGATGCCCTAGTTGGACATCTATTATAAGCTTCTCAGGTACTGCGACACAGACCGCATTGCATTAGTATACCACTGAGGCAATCCAAACAACTATAAAGGAACAATACCGCGAAATATAGAACCGCTATGCTTGTGTGTCTTCATAAAAACCGGTGACATCTGAGTGTCTTGGACGTCAAGGTTCGGTAGGAAGCTGGGGGCTCCTCCAGGGGACAGGGGAATCCCAAACAATGTCCAAAGCTCCTTGAGAAAGGAAATGCTCACGACCTTTTTTCCCTCCTCCATCTGCCATTTATAGGGTACCCCAACAGCTGGGTTCTTCTGCCCATGGGGAAGCTCGGCTTTTCAACCTCACATGTAATTGTCACTCAGCACACATTTTTTAAGGAAGCCACCAGTACTCATTTTCTTGAGAAGGCTCTCGGGGCAGTGAGCCAGGCAGCATAGCTCACTCACCCAGACTAGAGGAATCTACTTGCGCCCTATTAGTATCTTATGGGACCATCAGGACAAAACATTGTTTTTCCTCAGTCTTTTGGAGCTGGGACTATAAAATACTGAAGAAAGCATTCCCTTCCTTCCCAGAAATCTTTGCTGGCACTCAACTGTGTGCTTGTGGTAGATAACTTGAGTGTGCAGTGAATCAAAAGTACAAGATGCTTTGAAACATGTCATGATTGGAGGTGTTCTATAAAATGTGCAATGCACACAGGGAAGTTTAATATATCTGTATTATTGTTTAACTGTTAATTGTGTATTAGATGATGTCTGCAGATGGAAATGAAAGCCAGGACTGTTAACAGTGCCAGTAATTATTTTAAAATGCAGGCTGACTTGAATGTAGGAGGTTTGGGGGTTTGGGGTTGTTTTTTGGGATTGTTGGTTGGGGTTTTTTTTATTTGCTAAGCTCATACACAGGTTTAGGTCTTAGCACTCCACTCCCTCAAGGAACATTACTGTCCTGCTGTTATACTAAGTCCATGTATGGCCAGATGCATAATTTCTTGTCATTACTTGCATGGCCAAGTGAGGATTGCATGCAAAGGCTGAGGTGGATAAACACCCAGACAGAAATCTCATTTACAAGGGGAACAGTCCTTCCAGGAGAAGGCAGAATATGCAAGGGAATGTTGGGATGGTTACACCCAGCAAAGAAAGCCAGCAGCTCCTGCTCATCACTACTCAACTGCTCTAACAAATTATGAACTCTGAATAAATCCTTTGCACACAAGGGGGAAGACAGTGCTTCCATCGGTGTGGCCTACTGGCTGTTGGGGCTGCGTGAGGCTCTGCCACACTGAGGTCCAGCAGATTCAGGCCACCCCAGTACATCAGGCACAATATAAGCACTACAGACACTCCCTTAAGAGATGGGAGCTGTGGCTTTGACCCCACCTGGACCAGGAGGCTGTGGATACCAGGTCATCTGCTTTCAGGCTGAACAGCAAGCTCGCTCTGTGACGCAGTTACACACAATGGCACTATTTCGTGGTGTGCCCAGGTTTTAAAAGATGGCGGCTGCCACCACATTGTGTAGGAAGAGTCAAATCCTGTCGGCGTGTTAGGTATCCTCAGCAAATACTTCCAGGCCAGATGAACGCCTTGTTTCTGAATGCCAGCCCGGGTCTGGCAGGGGTGGGTGTCAGGCCACTTGCAGCAGGGCAGTTCTAGGCCCTTCCCAGTGTGGCAGCCAGACACCTCCTGATTTTTAAATGCCTTCAGGATGAAATAGTTAAGCAGCAGGGCTTGGGGGGGGGGGGGCAGTCTGGCTGCAGTTTGAAATACTGATGTTTCTACTCTGCTCAGTTTCTTTCCCTGTCAAAATGAAACAGACCTCGTAAGTGGCAGGCTGGGTAAGCACAGCTTTCCAGCACCCAGGGAGAAATGTGGGTGATAAACTTTTGTGAAGTGACGGATTTTCACAGCAGGACAAGGAAAGCTTAAATCCTCCTTGGAAAGGTCTTCACACACAGAACCTCTGAAGACAGTGGCCGGACAGGCTCCAGCTTGACTACCCTCATTGCTTCTGTATTTTTAATCCTAGTGACCCTTCCACAGCCAATTTTCGTCCTGTGAAGGTGTGTGGTTTGGTCTGGAACTGTCCTGCGCCGCAATCTGGGTGCCAGGGCATGGAAGTCCCTCTCCACCTGCTGGGATCCGTACCTGGGGGGTTAGTGTATGTGTGAGGTGGGCCCTCGCTTCCTGAGACTATATGAGGAAAAATGGGGGGGGGGGGGGGGGGGGAGAGGGAAGGAAGAGCGGCAGGGCCTCGCCTAGGTGGCCGCCCCCGCGACTCACGCCGCAGCCCCGTGCCCGCCGCCTGCCCGCTCTCCGCGGAGGCGAGGCGCGGGGCGGGCTCCGAGCGGGCGGCCCGGCCTGCCCCCGCCACAGCCGCGCTGCCCGGCGCCGCAGAGGGCCGGGAGGGGCAGGTTCGCCGGTGCCGTTCCCGGCCCGCAGCCCCGCGACAGAAGAACATGATGCCGGTCGCATCCCTTCCCGCTGTCCCCCGCCCCTCTATAAATAACTCTTGCGGGGCTGACCCGTCAGATTCCCTCGGCAGCGCGGATCCCCTGACCCGGGCCGCCTGCCGTGGAAAGTCTGAATGCAGAAAATACCGCAGTAAAAATAGCGCGGCCGGGTAGCCCCGCCGGCCGGTCCTAGCGCCGGGGCCCGGCGGCTCTGGGCACTCCACCGGCCCCGGCGTTGCCCCCTGCCCGCGGCCCTGGCGCCGGCTGGCGGCGCCTCACGCCCCGGCCCAGGCGCAGGCGGAGCCGGGCTGCGCCCCTCGGCGGTGCGCGGACGAGGCCCTCCCGCCCCGCCCCCCCCTGCGCCCCCCCTGCGCCCCCCCTGCGCCCCCCCTGCGCCCCCCCTGCGCCCCCCCTGCGCCCCCCCTGCGCCCCCCCTGCGGCCCGGTGCCGGCGCGCCCCCGCCGCCCAGCCGTGCGTTCCGCTCTCCTGTTTTAACCATCAGGTGGAAGCACAGCTCGTTTCTGCTGCTCAGCTGCGGAACAGGTAGCTCCCTTCCAAGCGGCGTTTTTCATTTCGGCTTGCCTTTTAAATCAGCGAACATGAAAGAAATGGGGATAATGGTTTAGTATCCTAAATATAAAAATAATAACGAGACAACAAGTGAGCAAGAGCTTGCCCTTTCAAGCAAGAGATGGGAATCTTGCTACCTCTGAAGTCTGAATTAGATGTCATTCCATGCCTACCTTGGGCAGAAGACTGCTCCCCTGAAGGGATAGTTTCTCCTCACCTGTGCTTGCAAGCCGCTGTAATTTGAAGCAGTGCTTGTAATCATCTGTGTGTGCATATGCTGCTATTTCAGGTTGTTTCACCTGCAAAATCTGAATATCTGGAGGTCAAAGCCAGCGGCAGATACCAGACAGCGTTGTCTGGTGGCTGCTGTGACTCCCGGCGCATCCATGTTGCAGTTCCTGGCTCCCAGTGCCGCTGGAGCATGGCCCGCACTGGGGGCTGGGGTGGTGGGGTGGCCTGGGCTGGTAGCCAGGCCCCTGCATGGCTGCCTGCTCACCCCTTCCATCCTGTGGCACCGGGGCAAAATGGGAAGAATAAGACTGGGAAAGCTTGTGGGTTGAGGTAAAGGCGGGGAGATCACTCACTGATCACTGTTGTGGGCAAACCAGACTCGACTGGAGGAAACGCTTTATTACTGATTAATCTATATATTTATTTACTGATTCAGGTATCATGAAACAAAAGCAAAAAAAAAGAAGCAAGCATTAAAACACTTGGGGAAAACACCTCTCCTCGCCCATTCCCAGGCTCAGCCTCACTCCAGACTCCTCTGCCCTTGTTATCCCCACATGTGGCACTCCATCCCTTCAGCGAGGCAACCAGCAGCAGAGAAGGGCATCTCTGCTGCTCCTTCCTTCTCACTCCTCCTCTGCTCTGCCGTGGATCCTGCATGGGCTGCAGTCCTTTGGGGAGTATCTGCTCTGCCACAGAGCACCTGCTTCTCCTCCTTGGTATTTGTGCTGCCGTTTCTCACTCTTTTCCCATGGGTAGAGACCCATGTGGTTTTTACCCTTTCTTAAATATGTTTTCACAGAGGTACCACCAACTCGGCTGATGGGCTCAGCAGTGTCCTTTGGTGTGGAGCCAGCTGGAACTGGCCACATCCAGCATGGGACAGCCCCTGATCTCTTCTCATGGAGGCCACCCCTGCAGTGCCCCCACTGCCAGCAAGCTTGCCACCAACACCCAGTACAGATGCCCGTGTAACCAGGGGCAGAATTATTTAGAAGCCACCTCATTACAGCCTCAGCTTGGGAAAGCATGTTTGCTCACAACTGACCGAAGTGGCAGTGTTACCTCTGTGGTTGTCTGCTTCCCTGTCCCTCTTCCCTGATCCCCAAATCAGGAAGGGATGAAATGAATCCAGTCATCTTTCAGTTCCTTTTCACCGCCTTCGTCATTAGAGTGGAACCTCTGCAGCGTCTGCTTCTTTGGGTGCCACACAGTTTATAATTCTCTATTTTTGTCAGTAGTATTGCCAGCAACAGTTAGTTTTTAGTGTGTAGCCCTGAGAAAGTGAAAAGAGGCTGAAAATCAGATACCATCAGAGCTGCTTTGGAATGGTGAAGTTTATGCTTTGATGATTCAAACCCTGCCCTCGTTTCAAAGCATGTTTCCCATAACAGTATGCTTCTGTGGGACCCCAGCCTTTGCATGCGTGTTATATTAATACATACTGCTTTTTTTTTTTTTTTTTTTTTTTTTTTTTTTTCCAGAGACTACACAGAAATTAAGACAGTTTAAAAAACTTTTACTGATAGAATCATCCGTGGGGGACAAATCCTGTAAACCTGTGGGAAAAAAGACTGTCAGGTTGCATCCTTGCAGGTGCTTTTCCTGGATCCTGAGGCTCACTTTTTCTTGAAAAAGCAGCATTTTCTATATTGAACATTTAAGTCATCTTCACCCAGACCTTAAGGGAAAGGAATTGAAGGTAGACATGAGTTTCCTTCTTTGGGACAGCATCAGACTACAACTATTACAACTCACGTGTTGTAGTTCAGAGAGAGTTCAAGGTCAGTGCTGAGTGGATGGTGCTCATGCTTTGGGACTGGCTGGTCAGTGATTGTCAAATCTTCTCCAGACCTGTGATACTCAGTTCTGCCATACACGGAACCTAGTCTTTTAAAAAGTAATGTGTTAGAATCTTCCACGTCTGATCTGTTTGATACCAGAGAGATTTAACGTCACAGTGATTTAACAGTAATAGTAATTGCCCAGAGCAATTGCCATTGCTCGTCACCTCAGAGAGCTTCTAGTTTCAAAATAGCCTGAACTGTCACTTGGGCGTTCCTGAAAGTTACTTGAGAGCATCTCAGACTCAGGAAGCATTTCCTAGGAAAAGAGGCTCTCTTTTTTCCCCCTTACTGCCTCTGAACGAAGCAGTAAGAAATCACGTGCTCTTTGCGTTGTTCATCTCATTAGATTTCAGAAAGCAGTTAAGGGCATTCTCTTGGAAATAAAACCACTGGTAGCACCGAGGAGATTTCCATCCCAGGTCTCTTAGACCTGAAGCTCTGCATTCATGTAATAATACAGCGTATGTCTCTATTATAGTTATGTCTGCTCTGGTCTTCCATTGTGACACAGAGATTTCTTCCATTGCTCCTGCCTTCAGTGTCAAATCTTTTTCTAGGCAGATTATTTTCTCTATGTTAAAATTATTCCAGAACCAGTGGAACCTGGAGATTATAGAAGCAGAACATACTGCAGTTGTTAGGCTGTCCCCAACTTCCTGCATTTTCTCATCTTCAGAAATAAAAGGAGATGGCTGAACCCACCTTGCTTTAACAGCCTGTGCATTTTTGCCATCACACAGCGTTGAGGGACAGATGTTGCTGAGAGAGAGCTTGTTGTTTGAAAGATGCTAGTTCTGCACACATACAAATATTGTCTGAGTGAATAATATATCTGAAAGAGTATCAGGAACTGTAGAGTAAGCAGCTATCTTTCCCCCCCCTTTGTTAATTTTTTTTTTCTCCTTGGTATTTGATTTGTAGCAACCATGTAACAAAAGAATTAAGTAGCAAATGTCTTTTTTAAGCTTGGGTTTGTCCCTGCTCAGCCATTTCAAAGGTGTAAGTTTAAATAATTTGTAGTGCATGTAGACAAGGTTGGAAAGGAATCTGAAATGATGATTGAATATAAGTTACTAACAATTCTCTTTCTCCCTATAACGTTGGAGTATGTGGAATAGTGTTGATAGTGGTCTGGAAGGCCTAAGAACCCAGATGGTTTCCGTTTACTTTTTCCTCATCACAGATAGGATTATTGTGTGACTCCTGGAGATTTCCAAAGAAAATGTGAATGGGAGGAAAGCTGACATCTGTTCTAGGGATGACAATTAAATTAAATAGTCGTAGCTATAAATACAGTGGATTTTTTCCTTCTTTTACAGAATATTTCACCAGATTGCTATTGTTTCAGTGACTTAGATGGAAGTTTTTATCCCACAAATCCTTCTGTGATCAATAAAGCTTTGATCCTATATCAGAGTCATAGTCAAATGCATACACCAATGTAAGTGCCTTGTTAACCCTCTTAATCTTGAGTTTTCTGTATCAGTTTATTGCTTCATAACTTCAACAATAATGAATGGGTTTAATCTCTAGTCAACTCTTCAGTTATTTCTGTCAAGATGTCCTGGTAGTTTCAAAAAATATCCTTCTCCTTCTCTGTTTTCTGCTACTGAAACAAAATGGTCAAAGATGGCACATTTCTGAACAATGTGGTATCCTGCTGAAACATGAATGAGTGACCTCTAAATTTTATAGGTAGTAGGTTATTGACCTGTGTAAGTCTATTTTCATCTTTGGGAAGAGGACAAATAAATATCCAGCTATGCTGAACAGATGAAGCTTTGCTTTGACTCTAAACCACGACCTTTCCTTTGATTAACATTGCTACTGCTCTTATCCTTGGTCCAAGGGTTAGTATCTTTTTATTCACAAATCAGAAAAAAGTCAGTAGTGTAAAGCTAACATTACACATTCAAATCCAAAATTTTAATGTCTTCTAGGCAGACATTTGTACTGTAAGAGTAATCTATACATTTTGGAGAAAAATGAATAAGAAATACAGGAGACACAAGGAGACAAATGCTTCTAAGAAGATTACTGCCATTTATTTCGCTTACATTTCAGTTTAGCATCCAATTCATGTCATTGAAAGCTTCTGATTTTAGATAGGTTAATTGTATAATCAGTATTGTGCATGGCACATTTATGATGCACTGGTCACCTTCAAGTTCAGAAGGCTAAGCCTACTGATCAGGCATTAATAGGAAAAAAAAAAAAAGGTATGTCTAGTTATGAGGTGTAGTTGCCTTGTGTGGAATGGGGCTTCTGGTGGGATTTCTGCACAGGTGGTGATTGATACACTGAACAGGAACCACAAAGCAGGCAGGATATCTTTTTGTCCCTTCTATTTTTCCAGGTTGGAAAACTGATCTTAGGAGAAGGTTTTCCTCCACCCCCTCAAAATGTTTTTTCAGAATCTGTTTATTTTCACAAATTAGTCCACTAAGACTTTTTTTTATGGTTTCCAATTTTGCTTTCTGGTGCTAATGGCTCTTTTGCAGGCATCCACTTATTGAATTCCCAGCAAAGCAGGAGCCTGAAGGTAGTGCTGTGTTACTCCCCTGCCTGCTGAGTTGTGATTCACAGCAATGTATAGCCAGAGACTTGCCATTGCTGCTTTACTTGCTTAGCAAACTTCAATGCAGCAAACATCTGGCTAGCCAGAAAGGCATTAGAGTGGTCTCTGGGTGTGTTTGGAAAAACAGCATGGCACTATTGAATCTTCCATGAGTAATTTTTGCAAGCCCTAGAAAATTACAGAAAACTAGTAACCCCCCAGAGCATAAATTCTGCATTAATTAAAGATTAATTTCCCCAAAACACTTTTCCGGTTCCTGCTGAAGTATGCTGAATGGATGTTCATGTTCTGGTATTGAGAAATATCAGATAATGCTAACGATAGTCTAGTTCTTGAAATCAATGTCTTCCACAGATGCTCTGGTTTTTGAAAAATCTTTTCTGTCTTCCATATGTTTACTTAATCTTGCTCAGCTTATGAGACACGGCAATATCACACACCTTTGCCACCAGCTGTTAGTAATAAAGAAGAGAGAGTTTAAAGAAGTAGTAAGTTTGCCATCAGCTGAACCATTTCTTAATCTGTAAGTTCTTGAAAATTCAACAAAGTTCCATTGCAAATATGGAAAGCATCCATTGTAGTTGCAAGTTTACATCAGTGAAATTATAAGTAATTGTAAATATGTACAATATATAAGTATGTAAACAATTAACATTTATGTTAAAGTGGAATCATTATTCAGCAGCACTTCCTTTGGAAAAGGAGGAGATTCAAACATAATGTTATTGAAAGGGTGACACTACTGTTCTCTAGTAGTGATCAATATCTTCCCCCCCCCCCCCCCCTTTTAATTCAAATTTTGAAGAGTGATCAGTACTGACCCTATATGATGGCTAAATGTTTTGTCTAGTTCTCATTTTAAATGGTGTGGAGAGCAATTATTGGTATGGCACCAGGTACGTGGAATCAATGAAAATCCTTTTTTTTTCTGCTTCCACACCTTTTGATGAGATGTTAAGCATAGATACCTGTAACAGAGAACCAAGGTCAATAGTTTGCTCCTCAGAGCTCCAAATCTCCCAGCCATAGTGCGTATGTCTGAGTGACCAGCTTATTTCCACCTCCCTCAAAGCCTTCTGCAAGGGAAGAATGAACTAAGAAAGGGACGGTGCACCAAGCTAGCTCTCTTAACTAAGCATACGCTGTAAGGTAGCGACTTGTTGGACACTGGTAACACCACTGGCAGCACAGCATTATCTGTCATCCCAGATAAAAACAGATCTGGAACTTGGTGTGTTGGTGGCTCTGATAGCTGGTTTTACCTCAGCTAGAAAGTTCAAAGTGGGGGTGGGTTGTGTCTGAGGGGTCTGCAGTCATGCTGTTTGGACAGCACTGTAGGCACACTCCAAAGGAGATCTCACTTGGCAGGCAGCGGTGCAGGCTCTCCAGCACAAAGATAACTGGAACACCGTAGCTGTGTTCGGGTTTTGTCCCAGCAAACTTACCGCTGGCTCTGCCCTAAACTGAGGCTGGGTCAGCATCACAACTGCATTGTCACAGAACTGGGTGAGACGTATCTGAATGTCACCTTGTCTCTTCTGAGCTTCTCCTGTGTATCTCCACAGTTTCTCGGTTCTAAAGTTGTCTCAGTGGCTCAAAAAATGGCTGAAATTATTTTTCAGGAGTGAAGAACTCCAAATTTGTGAGATGGAAATGAAAGGAAGAGTATCACATCGACATTCATGAGTCTGAGTTGGTGACTTCTGGTGATGCCTGGTTTGGATTTTTACTACACTGTGTCTCATGCTGGATTAATAACAGCTTGAAAGGTCACTTCAACAGAAGAAGTGGCTGATGGGTCTCTAGGGTAGTCTGAAAGGCAAAAAATCATCTTACTTTATACACTGTGTCTTCTGCACACAGAAGAAACATCACTGACACAGTTATACTCTACTTACTTTAATTGGAAATGTAAGTCAGGAAAGTTAAATGTTTCAGGTTTCTGTTTCAGCCAAAAGAATCTTGTGGGACATGGCATCTAGCACCAACCAAATATTTCTTTTGGAAAGATGTGCCCAACTTTATATGACGTTTCCCTTACTGGGCTACTGTGTGTTTCGGATTGGTATGGTGACTCAGTATGTTTATATTTCAGTGCTTAAAACAGGGGTAAATCAGAGTATTTTATTTCATAGATGGGAAAGGAGGTCATCAAAATAAACTTTGAATGAATTATGTCAGCAATTTGTAATTTGGTTCTGACGATATGGAATTTCCAGGGAGAAGTTACAGGATTACAGTGAACTTGAACTATCAGGAGAACTAGTGTATTTCATTGTGAAAATCACAATTCATGTGATAATAACATGCTTCTTATGTTGGCTGCCTTGCTGTATGAAAAGTGGGGTTTTTTTTGCTCCCCTAAATTGCACTATTTCCTTTCAGAATAATTATGGCACTTTTGTTCTTAAATTCATGTACACTGGAATTTGAGTATTACTTGTATTTGCAGACAAAAGCTGCTTTAGTATCAGTTTCTTATGCTGCCTTGACATTCATTCTTCAGTTGGTCCATTTCAGCTTGGCTTTCTGACTCCTGTAACACTGAAAAGGAAAGATTATGCAAAAGCTTGTTTCCAGTTACTTTTTGCCAGTTCCTGTTTTTAGCATGTGACTTTGCCTGTACATTTGGCGGATTTATCTTGCACTTTCTACTCGTTACAGTGGCTATTAAAGCATGGTGTTACCTTTTTTGGATGATACAGTAGTCAAATAGAAGCGCACTGCTGACTCCCAAATTTTCACGTGAACAGGACAGAACTGATAAAAAATGAAGAACATTTGCAGCTCCTGTTACTGACTCCCAGGTCTTTGAATATTATGAGTCTGTCAAAAGAGGCTGTAAGAATGACTGTGTTTAAAGTTATACACACATATATATATACACGCACATATATGCTGTGGTGTGTTCAAACATTGACACTCCACATGTTCAGTTTTTGCTCTGAACCATGCAAACTGGGAACCATCTTCCCTTACAGGGAAAGGAAAGCTGGAATGGCCGGTGTGACTCCATTAGTCTAGAGCTTTAAGACCCACATCATGAGAGCTGGTAAAACCACAGGAGCACTGATTCAACATTCGAAGAGGAACAATGTCAAGGATACGGAAAGAACTGCAGATAGTTTTCATAATCGAACGTATTTTCCATACATGAACTATTGCTTGGCTGGGTAGCGGATTCCTCCATGGCAGCATGAGGACTTCTACAAGGCTACGTCTTTACTGCCCTCTAATGACATCCTCCCTGCATGTCATGGCATTGTCTTTCCACTTCTTTCCAGCATAAACACGACATACTACTTTGGTGTAGGGTTTGTTCCAAGATATTTTGATGCTTCTGATCCAGCAGTTGTCTTCTGCATTTCTTTATAGAGACTCATCATGCACAGAAGATACTGAGAGTAGGCTGTTAGCCTTAATGATATTTCTTTATTGGGAGAACATCTGTTAGGTTTGTGGTGACAACAGCAGGAGATATTTTTGTAAAGTGCTTATACCATGATTCAGGCTGCTTTATAGACCAGTAACTTATAATTTTTGTGTCTAAAAAGAAAATTGAATGCTACCATAGGCTTTTCACATATAAATCTTAACATAATCTGTCATTTATGTGCTTTAATATGACAGGCATGTTATGGAAATGACACCCATGAGATCAAATTTTCCCCACATCTTGCAGAAGATAAGCTGTGAATTTTGGTCCAATGAATTTTTAGTCTTTCAGTAGTAAGATGAAACTTTTTTTTTTCTATCTTACTTTTTTCTGCCTCTGTGGTTTCAGAAAATCAGCTGTGAGCAGTCTGATCCAGCAGTCCTAGATAAGCCTAGGATTTTTTAAAAATCTGCACTGAAACTAGCTCAGAGTTACTGCATTCTGTCTTTCCTTTATTGCAGTCATTACTGAGAGAATGGCACCCAGGTAAGCACTGGTTAATGGAATTTCATTAGGGGCAGCATTTTGTAGCTGTCAGAATAATTTATCTGATGTATCCTCACTATATTCTTGTTTAATACAAAATCTGATTGTATTGAAAGCAAGTAACTTGTGGCCTTAAAAACCAAACGCTGACATTTCCTAACTACGGTGCGCATGGTATTTAATTCCTAACAGTCTTGATTCAAGTTTTCTAACAACAGTGGTAGGAAGGGAACTTGCACCAGTAATCTTCAAGTACTGAGAATATGTTTTGGTCCAGTGCTGTGCTAAATCTATTTTATGCCAAAATCTCCAGCATTTAGGATCAATTTCTTTCAGTCTGCTCTCAAGGATTCTGCATCTAAGTCTTGCCCTTTCCTTGGAGAGGGAGATAAATGTGTGTCTGTGAGGTACCTTAGTCTTACAGACTCAGAGAATGATTCAGAGTAACTATCGACTACAGAGAGAATTGAGGGAGATGGGTTTGTTGTCTTGGCCACTAACCTGGAAACTTGAGGTGAGACAAATGAATAAGCATGTAGCACCCCTGTTTCCTTCTACAGACCCATTCTTCTGTGAACATTCCATTATTTGTGCATTTAGTCTATTATTTATGCCTGTATTTCATTTTTTATCAGAGTTGTGAGGACAGAGTATGTATGAAGTTTATACAGATACCATTGGCATACTAGAGCATTTAAAACTGGTGCAAATATTCTTTGTGTATTGCAATATTTGGTGGCAAGAGGAAAATAAATAGTATGAGGGAATATTTAAAAAGTAGCTATAATGTACATATGTTTACCTATAGGACACTATTAAATTCTCATTGATGATATAAGAACGATTAGCACTATCTTTAGTTTTATTTCATATTCACAGAAATTGAAGGAAGAAGCTCACGTAGATGTTCAAGTGATGGAAAACTGGCAAAATTAAGTTTGCTGCATCACTGATGATCATTTTAAATAGGTTTAGTGTTTTTCATGAGGTCTTTTCCTGTAGAAGAAAAAAATAACAACATGCTGTTTAGTTGCCTATAAATATTTACTTTGCTATTACACAAAACTAGTAATTCATGGTGTTTAGAGAAGCATGTCTTTCACAATCTGACATTCTTTTCTTGAGCAGTCACTGAAAGCAAATTTGGATACAACAGTCCCTTTTAAAATCCGTGGTAGTAAGTTGTCAGTGCGAAGATTGAGGTTTATTGTTGCTTTCAGGAGTTGAAAAGAAAGAAAATGTTACGAGGCTGTCCTTTAGTATGAACGTTTGCCTAAAGTTCCTAGCGTCCACAGTGTCAACAGACTTTACAAAAAATTTCTCACAGAAACGAAGGAACATAAGAAGTTCACGGTTTTCGTTGGCACGCATTAAACGTTTCTCCTAGGTTAGCTCTGAGGCATCTGTGCAACAGTTGTGGTAACTCTGCTCTCAGTTATACATTTGCTCTTGGAGTGATTAAAACCTCATGTATCTCCAAAATACTCAATATCACCTCCTCCTCCTCACAAGAAGAGTCATAAAAATTGATGATGAATACAGCTTCTGTGTAGTTTCTCAATTCTTTGGGAATATAATTTTGTTGTTTATTGATAACATACATTTTTTATTCCTAAGACAAACTGTTTGTGGAGTCAGGGGTCAATATTTACCTTGTATTACACTGCGTAGAGTTGGGCACTTTTGCCTGGGGTTTGCAAAAAGCGTATCTTGATTGAGAGTCATTCCTTCAGGAAAACGAGATGGGTTTTACATTTGTTTGCCTTGAAGAAACTACGAGTCAGCTCCCCAGTGCCTTAATCACTGGGCTGTGGAGTGATGGTCCTGCTTTCTGTTATGTGGCCCAGCAGAACCATGTTCCTTTTTACAGAATACTGGTACTTCAAGAGATGGTGTGCTCTGATTCAGGAGGAGTCTGTGTTAGGTGATTGTGATGCTCTGCTGAGTTGCAGATCTAACTTTTAACTGCTTTAAGCTGAAGAGGGAATTGAACTCAACAGCACCATTTCCTGCAAGAACACTGTAACCACTGCACTGTTGGAAAGGGCAATTTTATGCCATTTATATATATGTATATATTTTCTTTTGGCTGTGCTTTCAAAAGTAGTTATGGCAGCTGTGTTTTGGGAGATCTGTATTCATAACAGAGCTGTGTTATTCCTTTGTTACCTGCGCTTGGACCTCCCGGGGGGCCTAATACAGGCTGCGTAAACCAAAGTTACAGAATTCAGGGAAGGCTGCCATGAGTAGCTGCTAAACTGCTATATTCCAGCAAAACCAGAAGCAAAATTTCAGGCAGACTTTGAAAATTTTAATATGGAAATGTAGGCAAGTGTGGACTGCAGAAAGTTACATAGTCAAGCAGGGATTTTATAAATGTCACTGTATCTTTATCTGTGCCTGGCTATTTGAGGTGTTACTTACAGGGAAGGCCAGTAATTTAGCTGAAATATCCCAAAATCTTGGATTGCAGCATTTGCAACTTCTGAATAAGCTGTTGATTAAGAAAAACACTTCTGATTAAAAACCAATTAACTCTCTCCAACATTCTTTATATTTCTCTTGTTGAGGGAGATGGTGATGATCAGATTACAGACCTTTGTCAACTCACCCAACCTGTACCTTTTCAATAGACAGAGCTACCACTCTTATTATTCTCACCCTGAGCTGGCTGTTTCACATAACCCCACCATCTTTGACTAACAACTTAACTCCTGCTTGCTGGATAAGCGCAGTAGTAGGATGGTGCTGAGACTGAACCACTGGAATAGGAAGAAGTTTATCAAGTGAGATACCACTAGCACCTCACACCATACTGGTACTTACGCATTTTCAATATTACTTGGTCTTTACTTTGAACAGTGGGAAGTAGCAAAAAAAGTCATATGGGACACTGCACTGGATGGGTCTGAAGGAGGTCAGATAACATGTGATGCTTAGCAGTATCAGAAAAGGTACATAAAACAGCACAAAAGCAGTTTTCTTAATTTCTGCTGTCAGTACAGTGTCTGCAGTGTCTAGTAACCAGGGGTATCAGAAATGAGTGATAATTCTAATGCTATCAGTAAGGGAAGTTTCCTTACAGATAGTCCTTGTGCCATGCTGGAACAAGAGACGTTGCAGAATGACGGAAAATTATGCTCTAAATCCCACTTCTGCCTATAGTTTTCTCAGTCAAGGCAGTAAAAGGGGCAGTGAGATTGCTGTGGTAGAAATCTAGTCTCTGTGCAGCAGTTCCTTAAGAAATAGTTCAGCTTCCATTTGTGCCAGTCAGTCTGGTAATGTGTTCCTCACCGAAGGGAATTTACAGCAGAGCGAGCCAAAGGGATAAGCTGCAGAGACTGGTGTTTATGAGACTAATAATATATATGTTGTAGACCTCAGTTTCTTGAGATTCTTTGGGGAGAGGCTGTCAGGGTAATGGATGCATTTACACGCTTGTGTCCTGTCATGACCAACTTCAATGTGATTGATCTTTCTGAGAAAAAGGATAAACTGTTAGTCATTCTTTGGGAAGAAATTGTCTGGTACTGATAATCTTACCATCCAATTTCACCTTATCGTAGGGAAAATTGTAATTATTTTATTCAATTTTGAATAAAGATGTCTTAACTTTACAACATCATTTTCAATCTTGCTATTAAATATTAATTTGGAATTTTGATTTTGTTTCTGTTTAAAAAGTATAATGTTTCTCCAATATATCAGATGGACTCTTAATGGAGTTATGTTTAAAAAAAAAAAAAGAAATACATGTTGAGGCTTTTGAAAGGTTTGAATTTTTTGTACTTTGTGCAGCTAAATTGAATTTGGAAAATTAGTTTTCTCTATTGTTCTATATTCCATTTATGAAACAGAAAACAGTTGCAAACTGTGATAAGTTATAATTTTGTTAAGTACTTAAAAAATGAGACAGCATTATTGTGCATAAGTGGAACAGTCCTTATTGCTTCTATTGTCACTTAAAACAAAGATTATAATAGTTCCATGATGCCTTAATAAAAGAAACTTAAGAACATGGAGCTCTTGAATAATTAGGAATGGATTATTTTTAATTATAATATGAGCTGATTTTAGCCTTATTGCTTAAATTTATTGTGTAGTTAAATTTTTTCAAATCAAATGCCTATCCAACTTCTAGTTCATCAGAAATGTTTAAAAATTTCAGTGAAGCTGTAACTCTGTGGGTATTGGGTGAACTGAACTAAGTTACGGATTACATCAGGCTGTCCACCAGAAAGGAAGTTTACGTACAACTTCTCATTAAGAATCTAAAAGCCATTTATAGCATATATTTAAATCATATAGCTACTCTGTGTAATGGGGATGACTGCTGTTGAAGACTAATTGACACCAGAATGATAAAACTGGGCTCCTTTGTTTTTCAGGTCTTAGGAACAGATGAGGATAATATGGGGGATGGTTGCTCCCAGAAACTGGCTTCTGCCAAGTTCCTTCGACTTTTGCTCCTAATACTGATTCCGTGCATCTGTGCCCTGATCCTTTTGTTGGTGATCCTGCTTACCTTTGTAGGTGAGTGCTAATGGAGTAAATTGACCCTTGTTTAAGTAAGAAGACTAAAACTGAGAATGCATTCTCAAGTGCTAATGTAATTGTGGACATTAAAAATATATCTTAGCCCATCTACCTAACAAACTAATCTACCTAGTGACTTAATAATGTTTGTTGCAGAGAAACAAATATGCTATTTAGATTTATATATTTAAAATGTATTTAAGGTATTGAGGAGGAAACCTTTTCTGAATTTCTCAAAGTAGATTTTTGAGGAGCATGCTACCTTGAGCATGTAGTCATTTTCAGCAGTCATTTTACAAGTACAAAAAGATATTTATGTTAGAACTTCAGATCACTGCCAGTGGAATGGAATATTTATCCCTTTATGTCACACATTGATATGCAAATCTGACTTCTATTTTTAGGTGAGAGTTAATTTATACATAGCCATAAATCTTTCTGAACAGCCTACAAAATATTACTGTTTAACTAAGGAAAAATATGTTATTTTTTTCTAAACATGAAATATGTATTAATACAGAACTCTTATGTTTTGTGGGAAATTGTTCCAGGTACATTGGATGTCAAAATGGCTCAGTCTGTTAACTAACTGTGCCTGTTGCAGATTTAAAAGGTAATATTTTATTACCAAAAATTTTTTTAAAAATCCTTCCCTTTGATATCTTTAGAGAATATCCTAATTTGCTTATATCCTAAATTGCTTCAACTACAACATGAGAAAGACAGTAATGCTAGGTTAAAGCGTTACTTTTTCAGGAAAAAAAAAAAAGTAAAAAAGTTATCTGCTTTCAGTGTTGTGGGTTTCTGGCCTTTTTGCTTCTTTTTTTGCTAATGATAATATTTTCTAGTTGAGCTTCCTTATTAAGAACTTCAGAAGCACATCTGTAACAAGTGGGGTAATGTGTGAGGTATATAGATAGAAATCTGTTTTCCTATTTTAAACCCCCAACTTCTATACACATCATATAATCAAACAGCAAGCACAGGGAGAAACTAAAGATGTTTCAATAGCACCTTCAGCACTGTCAAAATCAAGACAACTTAAATCTGTTTTCTCAATTCAGTCTGTAAAGGATTTACAACAAGACATTGTAGGCCTGTTCTTTTCATTTAGCTTAAGTCAGGGAAGTAAAAAACCCTCAAAGCTAGTGAATGTTATGATTGACAAGTAAGTCTTGGGATGTATCTTTAAACTAAGAACAGTCTGAAGTGGATTAAGATCAAGTAAGTCTGGCAATTAGGAAATATGATGCCATTCAATTTACTTTCCTTATGTTTAGCATTCCATTTGTATCCTTCATATCCTGTGCCCTAGATTTTCATTCTTTGGTGAGAAAGCAGATAAAAAGCAGGTGTATTTACGTCAGCTCCACTCAATCTCCTTCTCTGAGGCATGTATCAACGTAACACTCATTAAAATTTATGAAGTCCACTGGGTAAATGGGACCTGTTCCGATCCTACTTATGTAGCAAAAATCAGGAGTATCTCCTCTTGAGTCAGTGTAATTACTGTAGGGTGAGGAATAAGGCTTGGTGTTATTACCCAAGTCAAAACTGGCAAAGCTCCCTTCAGGATTTTTTGAACTACCATGGTCATAATTTCATATTCTTTCTCAGTTAACAGCTTTCATTTTACATGCATTGATAGGCTAGAAACAAATATATCTGATCACTGGAATTAAATAAACAGATTATGTGGGCATCTCTAAAGTGTGTGTAATATAACGTAGTCTGTTGTGTTTACTGAGAATACACTATATCCAGAATAATAGTTCATTTCATAATTGAATTCTGTTACACTCTAATATTGGTATGATGACTGACAATGTAAGAAATGAGTTGATACTCCTGACTGGCTGACACAAATTATTAGATATAGAGGAAATTCTGTTATTTTTTTCATGAAATGGAGGAGTTAAATTCATGGATGTCGTTATAATATCTTTCGCTGGTGCTTAAAACATAGAGAGCTCCAGTATATTGTTTAGAACCTTATGAACATTTTTTTGATCTGACTTTGGTAACAAACTCATCAGAAAATTAGGCCTTTTATATTTTGCAAGTAAGTATTTTGTTTTGTGTGGTAAATTTGTAGGTAATTATTCTTTTCCTTTTGCAATATTTTTTTAATGAAATGAGGCATATACACATGAAAAAATTTCATGCACCTTAGAACTTTGCTATGCACTTCCCTTACATCTGTTTTGTTGACTGCACATCATTGCAAACTGTCACGCTGAACAAACTGAAAAGTTGGTATGGCTGGAACGCAACAGGTAAAGCAGTACAGTTATATTCTAGTAATAGAGAATATCCTACTTGAGATGTGTCACGGGGCCTATTTTCAGAATATGTCATTAATCAACCTTTCAAAAATTATTTATCATCAAAGTATTCAAGATGCAAAGCCCTTGAAAAAGTTAATTAGAACTGTGTACAAAGAAAGGACAAAGCAGATTATCAGTAGAGATACACATTGTTTTGACTAAAGATAGAAGAGACTTTGATTGTCCATAGAAGAGAACATCAAGCTGAGTTGTTTAGCTTTGATTTCTTTCAATCAAAGAGATTAATTTACATTCTGGCTCTGCATACTCTTCTGTCTCTCACCAGGACTATAGCGTGCTTGTCAACCTGTAGAAGAAAACTTTGTAATGAATGAATGTTGTTTCACCCCAAGCAGAGGCAGTACCAGTTGCTATGAAGGAAGTCTGACCTTTAGACCATGACTATAATAATTTGTTGATTGCCTGTGTTACATCAGAGGTCAGGAGGGCTTAGGAATGCTGCTTCTTTGGACTGTTGAAGACCTAACATGCAAGAACTTGACCATGAAGATCTAACTCAGCAATATAAATTTGAAGGGGGGAGAAAAGGCAAAATTACTGATTTCTTAAAATTTTATCTGACCCCTATAGCCTCCTAATAAGACTGGTCCATAATTTTTTCTGGGGATTATAGTTAGTATCGTACAGTAAATTTTTATCACTTTCCAGGAAAACAAACAGTACCTGAATCCATGGTTTGAATAGCTAGATCTTTCTTTAAAATGGAGGGAGGTTAGATCACCTTCAACTTATGTCAGCATCTGTAGTCTATGTCCCATTTTGCTTACACTGAAAAGAATCCTTAAGTCATGAATAGTACGCAAACATTACAAGGGTGAAAATTAGCATGTTTGTAAGAATGAAAAACCTCTGGCATTTTCATTCTTTTCCTTGCAGACAGGAAGTGTTCTAAACCACTTGAAACACTGTTTTTAAAAACAAGTCCTCCACAGCTGGTGAGCATTATACTAAATCAAAATTTTTTTTGATTGTACCATAATTGCTTACCATTACCAGTTATTTATCTGGGAAAACAAAATGTTTTATACTTACAGTTCCACAAAGGAAAATCAATAATATTTATTTTATAGTGATAAATGCATTCTGTGGTAGATGTCTCATTCCTCTCACTCCTTCACATCAGTATCCTCAACTCATACTTATGTGGTCTTCTACCAGCTCCTCTTAACAGCCATCCAGAACCAGTGCTTTGTCTATTGTTTTCTGTAAAATTCAGAACAAGCCTTGTGATACACATAAAGAACGGATTTTGGGCATATGATCACACTGCAGGACCACATCAAATAGGCCTGCCTTTCAGGCAAACAGCATACCCTCTTATCTATGCACAATGTTAGGCATTCATGCATTTTGCAAAGTGTTATTTTAAGAATCTGTTAGTCTGCCAACACCGGTGGGAATGAGGATTACAATTTAAGTCTCTAAGATGCACTGTTGACTATGGATATGTGAGTATTTGAGGTTTCGGTTCTCTTACCATCCTTGCATTATCAGCATGCAGTGTTTATATTTTGGCTCTGACATGTATTTTGAAATTAATTTTGGTTCTAAGTGTTATGTGATGTGTTGTATTTAGCATTTTCACCTTACTTGCCTTAAAAACAAAGTTCTCCCCAATAGTTGCATTTTTATTATCCTTGTATAAGTATGAACCAGCCTGGGCAGTTCTCAAATCATTCTGTCTGGAAAATCTGTAGCAAGATTCTGTCCACCTGAGAGATGCTGTCAATGTTTTTGCATATCACTGGTTGAACAATTATTATTACTATTGTATTATCTGTGAGACCTGTATTCTCCATTCCCTTCCCCTCCTGAGAACACAGGAGGAGCTGTGTCTCCTTCACAGAATAAACATCAGGAAAAGTACATCACAGTAAAATTGCTTTGTGGCTGTTGGATCTTCCGCTTTCTTAAGATGACATGCACGTGCCAACATTTCTGTATCAATTTGGGAGCCCAACTGTATTGGAACTTTTTGCCGCACAGAAGAAGTTAAAGCTGTAGTGCGTTATACTCTAGAGTAAAAGGATCTTTCTCTCTGAACCATTTGGAGATGCTGGTAGTTCTGCAAGTGATGTTGAGCCTTGAGGCGTATGCCATGTCCTCAAAATCTAAACTGACTAGCAGCGTGGGGATCTAAAAGTTGTAATTGTGAAAACAACATGAAACATAAACAATTCCATTGTTAATCAATGGCAGTATTTGCTGTAAGACAGGTGCTCAAATTTAGGAGTTTAACACTAACATATAAATAAACCACTTGGTCTTGGGAATTTTTCCGATGGAAGATGGTAATCATCAGGTAAACGATCTGCCAGTTCTTTAATTTGATCTTGCCAAAACAGCTACGTTACAGCAAATGTCCAGAGTGTATCCCAAAGCAGCCTGTGTTTCACCCATCTATAAGAACTAATTTAGTCTAGCAAGCCTTCTTTACTAATACACCTGGGATGTTGGGGGGGGGGGGGGGGAGCGAGGCGGGGGGGGGGGGGGGGGGGGGCCGGGAAAGATGTGGTGAATACAGCTCCAGGTCAGGATGTCTGCTGTGAGACATCACTGAGTTTGACGAGGAATTGTTTTTGTGATCTAGAGAATAACAATGAAAGCCTGGCAGTCCACCCAGCACATATGGGCAGAAGGTCAGAGTGACTGAGGGATGGATTCGGGTGTAGCATGATTCTATCAACATGATTCCCAAGGAGCCCATGGTGCTTTTATTCATTAGCCAATGCAAAGTGAGTGTTTAACGCAGGCACTGAGTTCAGGATTTGTTTCTGAATTGTGATAAAGCCATTATGTGTATGTTACATTTAATTTCTATAGGCTAAGAAAAGCTTTAGAAATAAAAATTTCTAGTTACATGACACATCGTGCTCAAGAGACAGGAAAAAAGAAAGACAATAGTTAAGATTTTTTTATTAGACCACAGTGTTTGACTGTAACTGGGAACTTTCAGGCAACAGCAGCTGTTAATATGAAAGATAGCTACTTTGTTCCGCTCCAGCCCTTTAGTATGAGCCTCATGTTTTTGCTGAGACTTCATTGCCTGAAAGCCAGAAGTTGATGAAAGGGAAATCTCTCCTTTCTGCACATGGCCTTAGGAGCCTGACTGTCCTACAGCTTCTTTAAAAGATGCATTCCACAAAGCCTACTTTTAGTTCCATTTTATCTGGCAACTGATCCATTATTTGCATAAGTTACCCGTTGAGTTGAAAAAAAATAAATTACAACTGACCTCCTTTTTGGCCCCTTGGCCAGCTGGTAAGCGGTTTAAGGTGATGTCTTTACTTGGCAGGAGGAGCAGGATTATGTCTGCTACTGAGCTCAAGAGATGTGAAATGGTTTGGTATGCGGTGGGACCTCCGTATTAGCAGTGATGTGCCCATTTCTTCAGAGCACAGGGCCACAAGAACAGACCCTGCAGAAGTCTCAGTGGGTATGTGCTGGCTAGTTACAGTAGTGAAACAGTGTTTTATTCCCTGTGTAACTGACTCATCCATTACACATCCTTTGGTAGGCTGCTTTGCTCTATTTCATTAGCTTTTTAAACAAACTTGGTCTTTTTGAGATTTCCTGCTGTGAACTTCTAGAAATCACCCACAGATTGTGCTGCCAGCATCTCAATTTAATAGCTTGAACAGTGTGACTATTTCTTAGATCTCATAACTGTCCATTTCAGAGCTTTAAATAAAACATTAATTTCACAATAGTGAACAGCAACTGGAAAGTGATCAGTGAAACTGTTGGCAAAGCATTGCTTTGAACCAAATGAGCCTGGTGCCAGTTCCTCATTTTTGTACCAAACACAGCAAAGGCCAGCATGCTGTATGTTTCTGTCATCTGGACATGTCCAGCTGTAGCTGGAGACACAAGTCCAAAATGGTTACAGCTATTTCTCAACTAATTAACTACCTGGCTTAAGATTTACTATCTGTAGCTCTATGATTTACTGTCTATAGGTCTGTATGAACTCACATCTAAAGAAAAGCTGGATATAGTGTGCATGTATACATGCATGAAATGCATGTTCTGTGTGAATCGTATGGCTGTTAGCAGACGTTGGTAGAGAGTAATTCAGTTCTCATTACTGAAAAGATTAAAAAATGATTGTTTTAAAGCATCACACTGTTTTCTTAGGTATCTTAAAATTTATACAGTTCCGTCAGGGTATTTGATGGTATAAAAAATCTCCAGTCAGCTTAATTTAAGATGGAAAATATACCGTAGTATTTTCAGGGGGGGAAAGGATGAGAATCAAAGCAAATGGGAGCCTAACTCAGAGAGTGGACTCTATAGCCTGGAATTAAGGCCTTGAATTTCCTACTGTGCATTGGAAAGATGAGAGGATAGGAGGAAAATATGGCAGGAGAACAAAGTTTCTCAGGAAAATGATCCAAACCCCTCACATACTAAGTGGAAACATAATTGTCATCTAGAGCTAGCCGATGGGGGATGCCGAACAGACGTCTATGCCTGCCTCTTTCAGGGTCATATGTACCAGAGCCCAGGCTCATCATATTTTGCAGGGAAAAAAGCCAACGCTGTTAAAAAGAATTTTAATGTTACTCATTGTCAGCTGAAATGATACAATTGGGAAGGCCTTTTGTGTAGAAGAGGTTCATTGTGTGGTACACCTGTCAAGAAGAGAAGGGGAGTTGTTATCACTAGGAAACTGAAAATAGAACAAAAAATGCTATAGTTGGAAAGGGGGTTTGAAGAAGCCAACAAGCATTTGGGAATCTTGGTGAAAGAAGTAAGTGACCTTATGGGTAGTGATAGATACCCATATTATTTGTTGTTCCAGAAAAAGAATGAAATAAGGCTGAGTGGCGAGAGGATAGAATCCAGTGGGTAACTTCAGTATTTTCCTTAACAGTATTTATGGTTCCACTGTATTAAACCAAAAGTTGTTTTTAAACTCCTTTCAAGAGTTTGCCTGTCTTGTATTATATTGTCTGCTATTCTGCTGAGTGATATATAAATAGCCAATCATTTTCACCTTAATTTTAAATCATTATTTATAGCTCTTTGGGACCAACATTTTCCAGGCTTTTTCTATTTCTGTGTTGAGTGGAGGAGATGAGATGAGCCTAGTGAGGAAGAGAGAGAATTTGAAAAAAAATCCCCTTAGCTATTCTTGAATTACGAAAAAAATTATGCACTTTTCCAAAGGAGGAAACAGCTCATCTTAACTTTTTGAAAACTACAGAAAAAACTATGAATTTTGAAACTAAGTAGGTCTCTAACTCAGAGAGAGTCAAAGCTTTATTTGGAGTCAAAGCATCCAAGTAAAGCTACATATGAGTGAGCACAATTTCTGAGCATGATCCGTCATGATTCCTTATATTTTAGCAAATGATATTACTACTGGATCCCTGATTGTGAAACCAGAGCATGTTCATTCCTCCTGTTTAGCTTGACCAGAGGACTCAAGTGAAAAAAAATTGCTGCTGAAATAATTTGGAGCTAGTTTTTTAGTTGCTTTTGTAAAATACACACAATAAATTCCTCCAAATCCCAGTGAATTATGAACATTTGCTGGTGGAAAAACAGAAACCTTAACGTGTATATATATAAAGTTCCCCTGGATTCTTCCAGTAGAAGTTAGACTCAGAGATTTACTCACAGTTAGTGACAATGGAGCCAAAACAGCCCATTCTGGATAAATGAGGGTATGGTAAATCACAAACGGTAACCGTTTCATTGAACCCCATTATATTTCAGGAATCTTGCAAGTTGTTCTTGCTGGTTCCAGTTGCTATAGTTAAAGGTTACTCAGTGAAGAAGCAAATGATAAGACTGCTTCTTCTCAGCTATTGTAGTTCTTTTTTCTTCTCACCTATAAAGCTTTCCAATCCAAAGTCACTTCAGACTGTAACTGAAGACTGTAACTGGTTCTTCTGGTATTGTTATTTATTTGTAGCTGTGATTAATAAAGATTTCCTCCTGCACAGTCCTTGAATTTCAGACCAGTCAACTGATTTAGTCTAGCTGCAGAGTGCATTAAGGGGTGAGAAAAGGAGTTCAGTAACGGCAGTGGGAAGGGGCTCAGGATACCTGAATGGGTACGGGCTGCATATGGTGCCTGGAGTTGGCAGAGTGGTAGGTTTGGCCAGGGAGAGACCTTGGAGTGGTGGTGGGTGAGCAATGCCTGGCTGAGAGGTGATTGTACCACTAGTCATTTTGGTAAACACAATAATCAAACTGAAAATGAACTCCAGTTGAAATGGTGGTGGGTGTCGTGTGGACTCGAGTCATCTGTACCAAGCAGCTAGTGAAGGATCAAATCATTACAAAAGCTTAGCAAAAACGATTCACACATCAGAGTGGAAAGAAAAATCTGCATGATTAGCTTTGAGTTCAAAGGGTTTGTAGAGCACAACAGGAAACGAATTCTTGTTAATGAGCTTCAGGTGTGACCATCTTTTTGGCTTGAGGGGCTGGTAGCTGGCAGTGAGGGTGAGAGAGAAAAGGAGTGGAAAGGGTAAGTTGATAACTGTCTTCTTTCCATATGAAGCTATTCTGGAGGAAGCTGTGGTTTAGGTCTTTTCTTTGGATTTTGGCTGAGGAAATGCTGTTGCATTTGTGTCCCAGTGCTCAAAGGACAAATAGTTTTTGCTGCCTTGATTTTACTTTATTGTCTTGAAACAATGTGAGAGGAGTGCTTAAATATTGTTGGTAGGAGTAGGCAACAAGAAAAACTATTAAAATTATCAATTGTTGTCAAGGTATTTAGAAACAGTTCAGAGATTTTATGTTTTGAAGGATTCCTTTTAATTGTTTATAATCAAGTCTAGCTGAGCTGTGCTTATTATGACTGTTAAACTCTTTTTTTTTTTTTCATGACTAGCTAGTAGCAAAAATTGCTTTTGCTGTTTAACAAGTTTTGTATGTTGTGACAGAGTGGTGTTTCCCTTCTAGCATTTAATATGACTCTAATATACTTGGTTAAAAAATTTGAGTTAGTATTTTTAGTTTTTATTGTAGATAACTATGTTATGTGTCCTATATATGTTTGAGATGCCTTCTTTATTATTTGGATTACTTAAATACTTCAGTTACATTCACAGGATAAAAATAGATTCTCTTACTATTTAGTTTGAATTCCCTGATCCGTAGTATTATGCGGCTGTTTTGATTTGTTAACTATAATTACTTGCAACTGTTCAATGCATACAACTAAGCAAAGTCTGTGTTTGTCTCTAATAAATGAACAACAACAACAAAAAATATTACAGTAAGTAGCTAAAATTTTGGATACAACTATATATTTAAAATACAGTATCAGACGAATGAAAAAGTACTGGACCTATGTTTAGCAGTGGTAGTTAAATTATGAAATCCTATGTAGAGAAAACAATACCTCTTTCCTCTTTAAAAGTTAGTAAATATAAAATATACTAAAAATGTATCAGTCCCCTTGAAGCTTCAGCATTAGCTTTACCGAGATGGTGGTACTATGAAAACAAGAGATGATGCAATTTAAAAAGAGAAAAAAATATTAGTATTGCCAATCTTATTAACACCATGATAGAAGAAATGCATGTTGGAGTTCCCTGAAATTACACTCTATTGTTATAAATATGTCAGAGTTCAGTGACCTACTACAAGTAAGATTAAAAGACTTCTAGTTCATGGAAGCATTTATTTCTTTCTCTTATTCATAGCTTTTCATAGTCATAGCTTTAGTTTTGATGCGCTACTGTTATTTTGTTGGTACGTTAATTTTTTCACTTGAGTTCTCTTTAACTTTGAAATGTATGTTACTTTTTTAATCTGTGCCGTTATTTTTATTATTAGCCTTCTGAAACAAATTGGTAACAGTTGTCCTTCCAAGTGATGATAATTGTGGGTTTTTTTATTCCCTTTCTTGCAGGAGTGTTAGAAAAAACATGCTTTTATTCAAACGGAAGTGAGGTCCTCACAGTTAATGGTGATATTGAAACATCTGATGATCTTTTGCCAAACATGGTTGAAAACAGTTCCAAGACTGATCCCACAATGGATCTTGGTACATGGCCCTCATCCTGGACCACCACACCTTTATCCCACATTGACCAAATGAACAAGAACTCAAATATATTTAGAGAGACTTTCCAGGAAAATTCATTTGCTCTTGCAACTCAGGCCACAGTGCTCAATCCTCAACCTACATATGATGGTGCAGAGGGCTCTGAAAACAGCACCCAGATGTTTGCCACTGCAGAAGAGGCAACTTTGTGGCCTACAGATGCATCCTTTAACAACACAGACAGGATGACCGATCGCCCAGTTATAAGTCCTACCCGTCCATCTGTGTCACAAAAAATGGATCAGAAAAAAAGTAAGTTTACGTTTTATTTGGCTCCACAATTTTGAGTCAGAAATTACAGAACATACTGTTGGTATGCTTCCCAGTGTGTTTGCGTGAGTTCTGAGGAATGTGTCCCTTTTGGTAGTTTCTTTTGCCATGCACGTTCCATGTTGCAAGCAACTGGTTTCTTATCAGAACATTTGATCGGCCTCATTGAGGAAGATGCAGTAAATTCTTTCAGGTATGAATACTTACAATACATTCTTCAATTGGTGATAATCATGCATGCTTACCAAGGCTGAAAATGAGTTATTGCAGACCATATTCAATTTGTAGATTGAATTTTCTGTTTCTTTAATCTTACATACATGGCAAGTACTTTCTTGAACTTGGGATGTAATTACAGTTACAACTTTTTCTATGTTAATGTATAAATTCTTCTCTAATTTGAAGCAGTTTCTCGCTATAGCAATAAAGTTCCAGTGAAATTTCCGAGGACTGTAATAAAAATGCCTAGAGAGAATACTAGCAATTAACTATGATTGGTTTCGGTGGTTTTTTGGTTTGACTGTGAAAGTACGTGCATGTCATTAGTGCCATGGTTATTTTATTGATTCACCAGTGGTAGTGAAAGGTTCCTTGATATTATTTTGCTAACAACTGAGAACGCTAGGGTACCATATTAAAATGAATTTGTTTCTCTTGAACTGCATGTTGTTCCTTTGCTCCTGATCCCACCAAGGCACAAAGTGAAACTTACTTGAGGTCATAGAGAGATATGAAATAGATGAAAGGAAATCGTGACCTAGAAGTGGCACACTCTATTAAATGTTTTTGTGACATTTCTATGAAATGAAAATGAAGGGATAGTATCTGACAGGGGTGATTACTTCTGTTGGATTCTGTGCTTAGTTAAGTTGTAATACCCGGTATTAGTTATCTGAGATTTTTTGCTCTGCTGTGTTTTTTTTAAGCATTCTCCCTTCAGGAATTTGTTGTCCTGTCCCATCCCATCCCTTCCCCCACTATCAAACATGCAGATAAAAGCTGGGAAACAGCTGTTACGTTTTTTTTCTTGTTCTTTCTGGAGTGAAGTAAAAGTAGGGAAAACATTTGAATAAGACTTTCTTTTTTAAAAACCTGCTACACAAGAGTTTCTTTTTGAAGGAAGTTCAGCAATAGTTTATCATCTCACACAAAAATTAGCTTTCAAAAAGAACAACTTTACTGTGAAGCAATGATTTGTCAGTATTTTCTTCTGTCTCCTAGACTGTAGTGACTCCACAGGCCATTTGTATGGTGCAGGTTTTCTGTAGTTTGTTTGCTATATGATTTTTTCTTAAACGGTTTTATCTCTTATTTTCTTCCCCTGCACCCTTAACCCAGAACAAATTTATATACATGCACACTTGTATCCTATTAATGATTAATTTATTTACCTCTTTTGGTAACTTGGTTAACTATCACTGCACCAAGGAACAGATTAGAAGCATGCTATAGATACTTCCACCTCACAGGATTTTCAATAATTACTGTAGCAAAGGACATCTTAAAGTTGTGGCCTGATGATTAACATTGAGCAAAACCGTAGGGCAATATGCTGCCTGTTTTTCTTAACCAGGTCTTCTTTGATGTGTTGTGGGGTCCAACTGTTCCTATTCTAGAAGAGGATGTGTTTGCATTGCAGTTTTAGTAACCGGGTAGATACAGCATAAGTATATTGTGTCAGGTTCTGTGTTTGTACCCATTTGCCTTATCATCACATTTGAGACACTTGAAATTGCAGGAAATATAGGTGAAACAGTGTAAAACCTTTTCCCCTTTTCTTACCATGTTGGAAGGAACGTTTTTGAGATGGACGTGATATGCATATATGTGTGTATGGGAGGTGATATCTTTCCTTCCTAGGATGCTGACACAGGGGCAGTGCTACAGTGGCTCAGGACGTCCTTAGGTTTAGATTTCCAAACTTCCAAATATTTGGGTTTGGTATTATATAGAAAGGCACTTGTAGAGTATGAAGGAACTTGGTTGTATGTGCTCTGCTCTGGGAAGTGCAGTTTGTTCTAGCAGCAGTATGACTGCATGTATATTCAGTAGGCATGACTACTTGGTATTCTACTGTGCAGTAGTTTCTTCTTTGTAAAGGACAAAAGATTTCGAAGATGAATTTGAAATACCACAGGTTTCTTTAAAAAATAAAAACAACAAAAAAGCCCAAATATCCCAAACTGAGATATTTAAAGCTAGGTTTTTCTCCCCCATCAGAAACATCAGGAGATAGTGTGTTACTAGTCAACAACCATCTCAGTCTTTGATTCCACTTTCAAGTGTTTTGCTTATCTGTATTCATGTGGATGTTTCTTAATTCTGTGTGTAGGAACATAAAAAAATGTATGTATATATTGGGAGCGTAGAACAATTTGGTCTCAGAATGCCTTCCCATGGCTGTCCGAGGCATGGAGGACAGAAAGCAGGTGATTTTGATGAGTTCACAGGGCTCCTTCACTACCTTGCTTGTCCTGGCCTTTGCAAATTAACTCCTTACACTTGTCCTTGGTCTCTGATCTCAGTTTTCCCATGAAGCTTTACTTCTTGGAGTGAACTCTAAGGTAACAGAATGTGGTCTGATGTCCACAGGAAATTCCTATGTATTCTGATGTGGAGGGAGGTGGGGGATAACTGGGAGATGAGATGTAAATAAGTTTTGCAATAGTAAGCCTGGAATAGCATTTTTGAGTAAAAAGGATTTTTTGGGACAAGTAATGCTTAATGACTACATGGGAATGGTGCTAATAGACCAAATTAAGTCTCTCTTGCTTAGTGTCTGGATCCAACTGTGACCATTAGAGCATGCCTAAAGAGTAATAAACGAGGGCTAGCATACAGAGGCACTTCAACATTATATGGTAGCAGATTCCAGTGATCTGCAGTGAGTCCTGATGAGTGTTCTCCCGTGAATTTATGTAGTCGCTTTTGAACCCATGTAAAATGGAGGTTTGAGCTTTTTAGACATATATTATAAGGAAATTAATCTCCAAATGAAGTGTGAGGCTGATGTTCCATCATCACCAATGCAGATAATCCGTTGGTACGTTTCATCTGGTTGAAATGTGGGGAGATGAATGCGTTTCTGTTGCTTTAGTAAGCATGCATAACTTGGACTTTACACTGTTTTTATGCAGGGTGTTAGAAGACAAATGATATGTCCTACAACATAGAGACTGCCAGTGCAAAACCAACCAGACAAAACTCTCTGAACCCATTTGAACTGGCATTCGTGTGCTTTAATGTTTTTCATCTGGTGTTAGAATCCCTAGCACTGGATTTGCTTTACTGTTGAACCACAGCTTTATTAAAAGATATTAGAACACATTAATAAGAGAAATGATAAACATTGTGACCATATGGTATTCACCCAAGACTTTAAAATAACACAAGTAAGACATTGCTGAGTTACTAACTGGAGAGGAATGAAATTTGGCACATGTGACATCAATTATTTTAAAAGTCCTTGAAGCAGAAGGGACGTTCTTTGGCAGAAATTCTAGTAAAGAATAGATTAGTGGGTAAATGGAAATTCATGATACAATAAGGAAGAGATGAAGATGTTTATTTTCATTTTACAAGGGGAAGCAAAGCCTCACAAGTCTATTAGAAAGTTCTTTGAAGGATTCAGTGAAAAGGCTGGTGAATACAATATACTTACTTGGCTCTTCAAAATGCTGTTAACAAGAGTCTTCACTGATAAGTCTTACAGACGCTTTTCTCACAGACTCAATGTTCATTAAAAGACAGAAGGAAGACTCCACAGTGAAGGTTACTGCTGGAGTCATACAGGGTTTTCTGATCTGGCAAAGCACTGAATAGTCAAGTAACAACATTTCTGCTAATACAGAATTATCTGTCTAGATTGAATAGTTGGGAATCACATAAAGGTCTCATAGAGAGAGTGACTGATAAAATATTTAGAAGACTTTGTGCCAATAGGCGCAAAAGAATGCTGTAGAGTAGGGAACAACCCTAACTCTATGTAATACAATGCTGGACTCTCAGCTAGCTTTGCCACCAAAAAATAAAAAATATCTGACAGTTTGCTGCAGACAACTTTCTGGCTCCATGACTGTCAAAAAGGCAGACAGGTTGTTAGGTATCATCATGAAGTCTGGAAGAACAAAACAGAAAATCTCATTACATCAGTCTATAATTTCAGAAAGATAATAGTAGAATTGGAAGAAGCAAATAACAGGTAACCAGACCAGAAGAGACATGGAATAGCTTAGATGTGAGGAGGCAGTAAATAGGAGGAAGACACTGGTTTTGTCCTGGAAAATAGCTGGCTGAGGAGTAAGTGGTTGTGGTAGATATCCATACCTTTTTGAGTGTCCTGGTGAAATAGAACAGGGAATAGTTACTCACTGGTTTTCATTATATCAGCAGGTGCCCCCACCCCCCCGTTGTTTTTGTTTGTTTGTTATCAGAGAGTAAGTTAGAGCAAAAAAAAAAAAAAAAAAGGAGACATCATGGAACTCATTGACACTGGATGATGAGAAAACTGCAAAGTATGACAATGCTTGGAGAACTTCATGAGGGGTTGGTCTGTTGGGGGCTTTTAAACATGGTAGTCCAGTGGCAACCTCTGACTTGTGAAGGCTTTTGAGATTTTAGGTTGCCAGTTGTTGTTATAGTCTTAGGAGGTTGTTCCTTGTATTTGCCCTAAATTCTTGGAGTTTTTCTTGAACATAAAATGCCAGCTCCTGCCAAAGGCCAGCTTCTGAGTTCAGTGTATCCTGTATTACCTCTCTGTTGGAAAGCAAGTGAAGCTATACATTTTTCCCGTTGAGGGATTTGAGGTTTTGTGACTTCATGTTTAAATGTTTTCTGAAGGCATGGGCCATGGTCTTAGGTTACTAGAATGGTTCATTGGAGAGTTTTATGATAGCAATAATGTTGGGAAGGGAGTCTTAGGTGAGCCAATATGTTCAGTGGTGTATATTCATGGAATTTAGAAGCATATGCAGTAGTGTTCTGTTCATCTGTCAATCAATGCTTAACAAAAAAAGAACTATATACTAAATAGTTATTATCTTAACAAATAAAGGATGTTTTTCCAAGATAAATATCAGTACAATTTTATAGGTATTTTTTAATCTTGGAAACAAAAGTAGGCTGCAGTTAGGCAGTAAAGTGGGAGACTGACAAGGAGTTCTGAAGTGTATGTGATTAAGAGATGTTTTCACATCAAATGATTTGGGGAGACAGGAAGAAGGAGAGAGAGTGAGGGGTGACATTCTTCCTAGAAAAACATCCTGTAAACTAATAGAATATGCAGTGGGACAAGAGGTATTAGTACCTGATTTTGTTTGTTCCACTCACTGATGTCTATGCATAAGTGTATTTAATATCCCTTTTTATCTGTGCCAAGTTCCTCATAATTCTCTCCTAACAGACAGTCTAGTAACCCTCTGCCATTTCACAAAAATGTTTCAGCGGAGAACTGAAACCTAACATGAAAAGTAACATGGCCAAATGTGATCATCTGCCACACCTTCCTGTGCTTGGCATCACCCCTCCCCACCCCAGCAGGCTCCAGTGCTGTGAGGAGCTGAGAGCACAAGATGCGTTCCTCAGCACAGCCCCAGAAGCTGTAGCAGGTCTCTGTGGTTCCTGAAATGGCTCCTGTGGCTTTTGTATGGTGCTGAGCAACATCGGCTTCAGCCTTGCTTTTCTAGTTGCTCCGCTGCCGTAAGTGGGAGGTGGCACTGGTGGTAGAAGAGGTGGTCTGCAGAGGGTTTCATCTGGGGAGCAGCCCGGCTGCACAACTCCAGGCTATACTGGGGAGTCCAGGGAGAGCACTGGGCCTCTAGACCTTTAATTAGGAAAAGAACTGAGTAAAGAGCAAGGTGGATAGAAAGAAGAGACATGTTTTTTCCAGCTGTGGGTTATTCAGAATGTACTTGACAGAGTGCTAGGAAAAGGCACACATCCCAAATAAGCATGGATTTGGTTCCTGTTCAGCTCTTTCTTGCGCTTGTGCAAGCATGCAAGAGGGTGAAAAAAACCATGAGCCCTAAATGGTTGCTTGGAAGGATGAAGTGGAAAAGTGCCTTTGAAAAAGCAAGTCAGTGTATCAGAGAACTTAAGTGTTTCAAAACGCATGCCATTTATTTTGCTTGTGTGCATCTTTTATTCTTTTCCTAAACAACAAATATTCTTATTATGCAGAGGACCCTTGGGTCTTTTCATATTTCATGCACATCTTTGAAACAAAGCAATTTATTTGCAGTCCCCTACTCAGCATAGAGGTTATCCTAATCCTCCCTATTGTCATTTAACGATGTTTAGCTTATACATGAAATAAATCTTTGTCTCGCCCAGCTTCTTACTTTGTAGTTGGTGTTCTGCCACTACTAGAATCTACAGAGAACTAGTCTGGTCCAGCTTTCCCTTTGCTAGAAAGGAGCAATATGAGAAACACTGTGGGGATACTGGAAGGGAAATGTCACATGGCACAGAAACAAGAAATTTCCTGCCTTGTTCTGCTCATATTAAAAACATATTTTTTTTTCCACTGAAGCTATCTGTCATGTGAAAAGCGGGTGGTAGTGGAAATCCTCTCAACCCCAGGTGTTTGTTCTGTCTATTAGCACCCCAGGAAAGCAGAGACCCTTGTGCCTGACCAGCCTGTCAGCGTCCCATTACAGGGACCCTTCATTGAATGGTCCCACTGGATCGGAGGGCGATTCGACTGCCTTGTTCAGCAAAACACACCAACAGCATCAGGGGGACCCCTCAGTGGGTCTCCCCACTTTATTTGAATGTGATACCCACTGCCGGCAACTGCTAGCGCCCACAAAGGACTAACACTAACAGTTTACAGAATAACACTATTATAAAATTATGACAAGTTAAGGTTGGTGATTGCTGGTGATAGGGGCTGTCTGCAGAAACAAGCTTGAAATGATACACTACCAAACTGTATACAACCAGAACCTTAACTAACTCATTCTGGCTGTCACTAATTATGTAGCATGCATGAGTCAAAGTTCTTAGCCAATAGGCATCCCTGTGGGGGGACAAGGCAGATTCAGCCCGTCGACTGATCCCAGAAGTTACGATGGGATCTTCCTCTCTCTTCTCCCCTCATCTGTCCACTTCTTATATACTTATAGTATATTGTTCATCATACACAGGACGGGTTACAAATTTCTCGCTTCTAATGCAAATAGTACGCATCCTCAGATAGCGCTGCTGAAGTTCTCTGCTAACTGCGCATGCTCCTCAAGCGGGGTTTTGCCCTCTTTTGGGGGGAGGACATTTGAGTTGGAGGTCGTGATGTCCCACTACCGCTATTATCTTTGTTCTATTTTCAACTAATTTTCTGTTGATGTCAGTGGATTGCAACACTTCATCATCCTGTTTCCTCTCGTAGCCAGAACTTTCCTCACTTGAAGGCTTCTTTCTGCGTAACTTAGGTAATGGTGTTCTTGTCACTGCCTGTTCTCGCGCTCCCCAGGGCTGACTCCCTTGATTAGAAGTCCCATCATTCATGACAACTTTAGAGTGAGTCAGCTTGACCTAGCTTTGTGAACACTGAATCAGAGTGGGTAATCCAGGAGTTTAGACAACAATTCCCCCTGCCCTGGACTTATTTCCATCCAGGACTAGTCCATTTCCGTCACATTTAGGTGGAGCTTGAGTGACTCTAGTCATACGTATGGTTGTTACTAACTGGTATCACATGCCCGGTGAGGTGTAGCGGTATCTTGGAGGCAGGTAACTTTGGGAGGGAGGTGTGCGTGTTAGTATTGCAATGAGATGATTTCAATCTGAGGGAAATCATTTCACCACAATGGTTGACTCAGCCAGGGACATCTCATGGATTCTTCACGTGACAACTGGTATGCAGCTTATCAGCTGTGTGGTGCCATCAAGTTCCTGACAGAGCATGGCTGCAGGGTCTCCACTCTGCTGGGGAACTGTGGTGATGTAGATTCTGTGCATGCCAACCATCCTGAAGGCGATAGCTGTATTTTACCCTAAAAAGCTTTTTGTTATACTACGCTTCTCTTAGGACCCAATTTTTCTCTAATTCCTCCCCTCAAGGTGAATTTCCCACAGTATCCAGTAACTGCATCCCAAGTCACACTGTAGTCTTACATCTCCTCAATCCCCACTATCTCAAGCAGTGATATAATAAATGGTCTAATGAATCTAATAAATCTATGCTCTAGGAAATCACTTCCAGCTCAATTTATGTTCGGTTCCTCATACAAGTTGGAATAGACCCAATTATACAAGGAGCAATATCAGCAGTAGACCCAGTGTAGAACTTTAGGGTTATTGCTGTCCTAAACCAAATAATTTAAAAATAGTGTTAAGCCATTATTTTCTATTGAGGAGAAAATGGTTTTGGTTTTTCAGAGTGGTATGGAAGAACACAAACAGTGGTCTCCTAAACCCCAGGCCTGGAGTTTAGCCACTCAGCTGTGGGGTTTTTTTTTTTTCATGCAAATGCAAGCATGAGTAGACTAATGTGGTAGCTGTTAGTTCTGTTGGTGCTTGAGTTCATGCTTGTGTTTTCAACAGTAGCTTCTCTTTCTTTATTTAGGCTATACCTACATTTTCTATCAAAATTAAAGAAATAAAGTGAAAAAAAGTGGCCTAAGACTTTGGCAATGTGGTCCTCATTTAAAAAAAAATGCATTTTTTTCCCCACTAGTTAAAATAATTACTAGAGCTGTTCAGGTTTTTTTGTCTAGCAGAAATTTAAAATTAAATTTGCAGTTGACATGGCAAAATTAGTGACCAGTAAGAGAAACACATGGTGAATTTTCACTAACTTCAATAGCAAGAACCAGCTGTTCATCAGTTTGCTTCTTCCACCATTGCTATTTCATATGGCTGCATGAGCATAGCTTGGCAATGAAACCGTTAAGTTGCTGACATACAAGATGAATTAACTGGAATTGAAAAAATTCTTAAGTAACTTACATATATTCTGTATATATTACTTATATAAAATACATAGAGATTTTTCATTACAACTTATAAGGAAGAAAAAGTTTACTAGCTTTTATCACCTGGTGCATTGCTACTCTCAGGTAATTGCCACAAGCTTTAAATACTGTGTGAGAATTGTAATACGTTTACCTCTAGCTAAGCTTGTGATGTCAATTCCCTTTAATAAATTTGTGGCTACTTATTTACAAACAGAATAGTTGCAATTATCATTTGTCCAAATGCAGTCTGATGAAACAATGCTTTGTATAAGATATTTAAGACCCCAAGTATCTGTTGGGATAAATACTGTAATGAGTACTATCAAGAGCTATCACACCCCCCTTTGGTATTCCACATATATTTACTCTTTGGCCTTTCAGCAGTGTAGTTTACTTTAGAGTGGGAGATACCCTCCTTGGAAATGACTACAAAATCAGGTTTGTTCTAGTCTTTAAGTAATGTGCGTGTGCTTCTGGAGCTATGGATATGCATACCTTTAGAATTTTAAGGAACAGAAGTCTTTTCAGCTTTATGTCTTTTATGCATCCATTATGTTTTTTTTAAAACTTTGTCGCTTGTTGTTTAAACACATTTTTTGTCAAAACTGAACCATGAACTGACCAAGAGGTTAAGCAAGAAGTCATACGCGTAGCCTGTCATGAAGCATTGAAAGATAGGAACCGTGAAACAAGGCATCTGAACATAATTGCCTGAATAATTACAGCCATTTTCAGACCCTTCAGCTTCTCTGAAACTATTTTAAAAATTGTGTGGTTATTTCAACAAAAAGATTATGTTAATACGTGTTTTGTTCTACATTGTGATTGATCGCTTTGTTTCCAAAGCATGTTTTACATCTGGTAGCAGTATGTGGTTTTGTGTTTGCTTAAAGTTGACCTGCTTTGGTCTGTTATGGGTTATAATAGACAGAGTGCAGCTAGGTGTGGGTATAGAGCCATCATTAATATAAAATGGTAAGATCTAAACTCTTGTCCTAAAACTGGAAGGTCAAAGTATTCATACAACAGAAAGTAATTTACAGTCACTGTCATCTTTCGCAACCAAGTGAATTTCAGGAACATAATGAGTACCATGACTTGAAAATCATTATGGGGGTGGGAATTTGAGAAAGTGATAAATAGCCCGATACAGTTAAAGATCAATTTAGCTACTAAACCACACACAAAATCTGTCTTTCTCACCTTTGTTACAACTGATAATTTAAAAAATCCTAATGATACTCTCCAATGAAATACAATAGCAGAAGTTGATACTTGAAATTAGGAAAAGCTTTTTCACTGGATGGGTAGAGCAGCAATAGAACCGGTTGCCCACAGAGGCTGTGAGATCCCTAACCTTGGGTGTTTCCGAGACTCAGTCAGACTCATGGATGACAACATGCTGGTGGCAATCTCACTTGGAGCAGCAAGTTGGCTGGAGACCTCCAGGGGACTCTTTTTCAACCAGGCTTTTTGTGGTTATAAGGTATAAAAAAATTATTTGCGCATAAGGAGTAGAACATGAGCATTTTGCATGGTTGAAAAAAATTAACATTATAGCTTGTTTAACAGTATTTGAGATAATGTTGTCCTAATTTTTATGGGGAAACTTGTTGTTTCCCTCTAACATACACAGGCAATCAAACAACGAGCTATAAGACAGACCATTGAAGGAAGCTATCTGTATTTATTAGTAGAGCTGTGTGAAAGAAATGAATGGACTTTCCATTCTGGGAAGAGCAATTAAGGTGCAAGGATTTAAAAATCTCAGTTTGCACAAGCAACTTGCAAGCATCATGTTCTTAAGGTTTAAATGCAACCTGAACTGACATACAGTTATAGAAAACTTCATCATAGTTATGTCAAGCTCTTAAATGCCTGTATATTGATGTAATCCTTCTACACATTAAAAACCAAGGTGGTTTCTGACCTCTAATTGCTGAGGCTGTGAAAATTTGTGAACATTCTTCATTGTTCACACAGCAATCAAATAGTGTAACTGCAACTCTAAATAATAACTACGTTAATGTAGATAGCTAGGCTTAACTGTGAAAAGAAGCATTCGGACTCTAGTGGCAGAAAGAGAATTAGGCCACCTCTGAATATTTTAAAAATATGGTACCTAACAGAAAATTCCAGTGATACAGACAGGAGAGTCAGTAGCAGCCCGTCAGAATAAAGAAAGGGCCCAGGAAGTTGTATATCATGTTTTTCAAAATATGCTTTGCCAAATATGCTATCAAATTCAGAAGATCTAGGCTGCAATATTTCTGGCTAATGCAAATGATCTTTTTCAGACAATGACTACCTGTGCCGTAACGAAACAAGCACATACATGCCTCTGAAAAGCATGGTTGTGGGAATTCTCCATGGGGAAAACATAATGTGTTAGACTGATCAGCCCTTAGCCAGGGCTTTAAAGATCAACATCTGGATCTTAAGCTCCACCTGCAAACTGCCAAGCAGGGGACTGCAGTTTGCAAAGCATAGGTTTCATGTACTTACAGTGTTCTGGTTGGCAAGTGTAGTGCTGTATTCTGCTCTTACCTTCTGGGCAGATTTTACAGAGAGGGTTTGCTGTGTTAATTTTGTCTGAAAGTGAGGTGGAAGTTGTTATAGTGAGATATACTTGGAAAAAAGGATTCTTACGGAACAGATTAGCAGAGTAATTTGGCTATTCTCGAAAGGTAATTAACCAGAGACAACTGGGACAGCTCAGGCACAGCCTATTTCTATGGTGACCTATTCACAGCCTGTTGAGTGTATCAACTATTTTAAGTCTTTTACAAGTACTGTGGTTTTTTGTTTTGTTTTGAACATAACAGTATTGGTGCAAAATTAAATGTCAATCGGGCTAGCGTTCATTTTCACTTATTGAAAACACATTTGTTAAAAAACAAAACAAAAACCAATCAAAAACATCTGGATGCCTGCTTGCGTCCTGTGGAGGCTACAATTTTTTTTATGTGTTGCCCCCCCCCCCCCTTTTTTTTTTTTTAAACAAAGCCTATCAGGAGTACTAGGTCATGCACATGTTTCAAAACAACAGCAAAATCCTGTCCAAAGTAATATGCCAGAGAAAATATTCTCTAATGATAGATCTAATCCTAAAATCAATTTCATTTTGTGCCTTTTGTTTATTTAACAGTAAGTTCTTAAAAATATGTCTCCAATTTCACTGAAGAATCCTGTAATTAGGAAATGACTAATCAAAATACCAGATCTGGAATATAGGCCAGTTCACTCCTCATGGGGGGTAGGTGTTCAGCCTCAGCTTTGGCTAATGAGCTTACCTGCTCTCAGCTGTGCCTGCCCAAGGGATTGAAGAAGCAAGTATGTCCCTCAGCCAAGAAGGGCAGTGTGTGGAAGGACTTTGGTGAAAGAAGTGGGGCTCCAAAAAATGAGGTGGCTTGATGAAGAGTTCAGCCTTCTGCAATGTTCTTTGGTCAGGAGAATAACTGTGTTAGAATTTACAACTGCATTAAGCTCTGAGCAAGAAGTGTCTGATGCAGACTGGATGTGGTGTTCCACTGTACAGCAGCTGGTACAGATTGCCTTAAAAAAAATTATGATAACACTTCAACTCTGATACAAATTATGAGCTGTATTTCCCTCATGGCTAATCCCCTTTCTGTGACCTGGGAGATAATGAACAGTTTTTCTCTCTGCTGCAGGTGGTCAGTAGCCTTATCACCTCTCCCTTTGGTACCTGTGGAGCACAAGGGGGAGTTGAGAATCACTCATTCCTTTCAAATCGTATAATTCATTAGCTGAACGAAGTTAACTGCAGAGCAATTGTTTTCAGCTAGTCTTGGAGTCTGACTTCTATTTCAGATCTGCAGATGGGGTTTGTTGTTCAAAAGCTTGTTTCCCTCTTCCCCACATAAGCGCTGACAAGTCAGCTGGGTGTCACTTAGAGGTTAGCGGTGCTGAGAAGGTGCCCCCATTCCCTTTGCTCAGAGCTATACAGTGCTGTATGCTTCTTTTTATGCACTGGTGTTTTCTGTCTCCTCCATGAGCTGACTCAGCTCTAACACTGGCTAAATTGGCTCTTTGCTGGTCTGGCACCAAAGTTATTTGAAAGGAAATGGCAAGCACACATGGTCGAGAGGAAGCAATATTGTGCCATTGCATCAGTTCAATTGTCTTCTCAAATGTTTTTCTGAGACTGTCAGTTGACCTAAAAGAAGTCATGACCTTCTGTTAGAAAGCCACTGTGACAGTACCTTGCTTATATTTTGAGGCTACCATGGCTGTTACTGAAACATGGATGTGAGCCCTCAGGACGCAAGAGTTTGCCAAATGCCTACCCACATGTAAATGTAATAAAAGTAATACTCCTCCTCTTGAGATTATGTCTTTGTGTTCTATTGCAGCTTTTTTAAGGCACTCCTGTTAAGCCCTTCTGTAGGGATCAAGATATTACATTTCATGTGTAAAGTGTTTCTGATAAACCATATTTCACAAAATCTGCAGGATCTTACATGCCCGTAATCACCTAAAATAAAAGCTATAGATACTTTTTGTACAAGCTTTCTATTGCCATGGTACAACTGAACAGTTGGTCAGTTGCAAAGGAAACAAGAAGTGTCATGGAAGTCATGATTCTATCACTGATGAACTTGTTCCTATGCTAGCTGGGAATTAATCTGTTTTGGTTTTGGCAGTTCTAGAAAGGCAAAAGTTTCCTTTAGATCAAATCAGTGTGGGTGTTATGAAATCTGTGGATTATTTTTTTTTCCTCTGAAATTTGGGGTTTAAAACCCTTTAGATGACACAAAGCACAATGCTTTGAATGCCAAATTGGAATTAACCATAGGTTAGTTCATACAGAATCAAGCCTAGAAAAGTTGTGCTGAACAAGCTCATTTAGCTTGATTTTTATTTTAATTTTCAGAGGCATCAGAAACTTAGTGTATGTTACCAATGTTGGTTGTGGCATTTTTAACATTTTTAATTGATGACCAGCCCAACACAATTATTTAACAACCCAAACTTACATGCGAATGGGCAGTCTTATTTCAGCAGTTTAAAAAGGAGTTACCTGATTTTGAATAAAAGATCTTAGAAACCTAGTAGCTTTACAGACCTCTTGAACTGTTCCAGCCTTTGGGTGAGGTATATACTTTCTAAATATAAATAGGATGACCCATCGTATTCTATCTTTTTCTGTGCTGTTACACACATTAAAGCTTTGGTACACTTCAGCACAGATATGGAGGATTTACTTATGTACTGGGGGGGGAAAAATCTTCAAAACTAAGTTATCTAGCACTTTCTATTAGCTTTATGTAATTTCTGGATAACAACTACTTATAACATATTAATTATACTTAACATAGGGTCTATCATGACAGAAACCTATTATTCTCAAAGTAGATACTTAAGCTAACTGGACAATATTGTTGTGGATTGACTTTGGCTAGCTGCCATATGCCCACCCAGATGCGTTCTCACTCCCTTCCTCAGCAGGACAGAGGGAGAAAATAAGATGGAAAAACTCATGAGCTGAGGTAAAGAGAGGGAAATCACTTGCCAGTTACCATTATGATCAAAACAGACTCGACTTGGGGACACTTAATTGAATGTATTGCCAATTAAAAATAGGATGGTGAGAAAGAAAGACAAAACCTAAAACACCCCTCCACCCTGCCTTTCTTCCCAGGCTCAACTTCACTCCATTCCCATCTCCTCTACCTTCTCCCCACTGTGAGTGGCACAGGGGGTATGGGGAATTGGGGCTGTGGTCAGTCCGTAACAGTTCCTTTCTGTTGCTTCTTCCTCACACCTCTTCCCTGCCCTGGGGTCCCTCCACTTGATGCAGTCCTTCTGGAACAGCTCCTGTGTGGGTCCTCTCCATGGGCTGCAGTCCCTCAGGATAAGCCTTTTCCAGTGTGAGTCCTTGCAGACAAGACCTTGTTTCAAATTATTGAAAGAGTACTTTCTTCTTTTGTGGCATCTGAAATGTTCTAGAGCAAAAGCAGTTTGCTAAAATGAAATTTGTGAAATCTTTTGAGGAATATTCATGTTTTAGATTATAAATAACCTTATCATTTTGCTATGGTGTAAAAGGGACAATTTAGCAATATAGCTACATCTAACCATGGAATGTATGGGAGTAAGTTTGTGGATATTTGAGATTCAGTGATCTAGTGAATAAAGAGTCAAAATGGATGGGTCATGAAACATGATTAAGGTTCTAAGTAATCTCATGGCTTTAGAATATTTCCTCCATCCACAGTCGCTTCTGTGGACTTGCTCATTAGAGTAACCGATATAATCACTATGACAGCCTCACATGGGGATAATCTGTCCCTCTTACTTGATTGTGATAGAGCAACCGCTATAATTTTAGCATGTCTTTAATAGGGAGCAGATACAAATGGGAGACAGCAACAAACTGAGCACTGATCTTGTGACTTCTTTTGGCAAATAACCTGTGTTGTAGTCGTTTGGTGCCAGGTTAGAGACCATGGAATAATGTACTCCTCGGTAAGCCTCCATCTTTAAAAATGAAAGAGTGATCTTGAAACTACAGCTTTTTATGCTACATGTTAAGAAAGTGAATATAAAAGAAAGGAATGCTTTATTCGTGTAAGGGGACCTTGGGTTTAGTTGTAAGACAATGGAAAATGTCGCCTGGTGTTCATCAGTGAAGAAACCTTTGGGCTATTTGGTGAATAGCTGGGGTGGGACTGTAAAAGTAAACCATCACAGTGACATAATCCCCCAGTACATTGTTTTAGCAGGAAAAAACCAACTGCTGTAGCTGCCTTAGGGATATTATGAAATTGCGATATGGCATGAGAAATAACAGCTGGGGAGAAAGGAGGTGTGTGTGTGATAACCCATAAAGATGTGGCCTCTATTATGAAAATGCTTGAGAGCTTCTCCTCTAAGAAAGCATTTATTAACTGTGGTTGTATTATTTGGTCCTGTTATTTACATACTTGGGTTGATATACATCAGGATGGAAGCACTGAATGCATTGATTACGTAGGAGCTGTTAAAAATTCTAAAACCTGAAACTTAAGAAGTGAATGCTTTTGAACTGTTTCTTCTAAAATAACCTTCTTATTGACTGCAACTTTTTTTTTTTTTTCATGGAATTTCACTTAAAATTACTCCTATCCAGATATCCTGAAATACTTACTTAATGCAGTTGCAGAAGTGAATTGTGTCTGGTTTCCTGACGGAAGTTTTGAGTTACTCAGAGGCAGGTGACATGTATTATGTACATGATGTTCCTTTTTAGGCATCAGTTTGAGTGGAAGTTTGAAATATTGTTTTGATTTTGTGCAAATGTACCTCAATAGTTACAAAAGGAATACGTGCAATTGAAGACAATCCTAGTAGGAACCATAGAGGTATAAATAGCGACCAGCTGTTCATCATTCATTGTGTTACTTTAATTTCTTTCATGCTACTTTGCTTGTCATTAAGAATTTGGAACATGCTTCTATTACAAATGTAATTTACAAGCTTTTTATTTTTCCAGTATTATGCTGACAATGTGTTTTGCCTCACATTAAATCTTAAGGTGCTACAGAGGTTAAGAGTGTGACACTTTTAGAAAGGGAAGGCAATTATTTATTTAGAGCAACACCTGAGCATATGCTAAATTCATCCCTTTTCAGAAAGCACTTCAGTACATGCTTAAAAGATGCTTTTGGTAGAGAAGCTGCCTAGCCTCAAGACTGAAATTCCAAATACACAAAGGACAGTGCTTTTCAAAAAGTAGGTGGCACCTGCCTCCCCTGTTCATTTGAATGGAGTCTGCTGGCACTTAGTAGTTCTGAAGAAAACGTCCATTTACTCTGTGGCTACCTTTTTATCCCCACATGCAGGGATATGAAGAGTTTTAAGCCAGGATCTTGAGCACAGTGCTAGACTTAGGAATTCCCTTAAGTACCCATGGTCTGCCAAGAGGGGGTCTGCAACTTTTCCAAAACCTGTGACCTTTGACTTGAGTAAACCAACTAGTGCTTATTAGTAGTAGTGCACGTCTAATTAGACAAAGCTTTAATTTAAGAGTTTGTGCATTCTGAATGTTCAATGCCTTTCAGAACTGCATGTCTCATTTTGGATATCCAGTGGAAGAGGTTAAATCTTGATATGGCAGTCTCAAATATTGAGTTTAGTGCTTTGAAATATATAGGCAAATAAAGTTAAGATCACTCTTTCTATTTTTAATATTTTCATTAACATATATAATTTTTAACTTCTTGTAAAACAAATATTATCCTCTCATTTAGATAGATTTAATTTTGGAAGGATGGCTAGGTACCCTGGTTAAAATAACTGTTTAGTATGTTATTTAGATAAAAATGCTTCTGAAGTATTTCTGTTCTAAGTGTTTCAGCATTCCATGAGGGGAAAAAATGGAACTGAGGGGTAAGTGACACAAAAGTCTAATAGTTCTTTAGGCCTAAATAGCAATGGCACCCCCCCTCCCCCAAGTTACTATAAATTTTAAAATAGGCACAAATGATTTGTATCTGAATAGCTTATACCCTCCTAAATGTTTTTGATATTCTTGTCTAAACAATTTTTAAAAAACTTATCTAAACCATAAGCCTTTAAGTGCAGAAAAATTCAATGAAAACCAAGTAGAAGAAAATAACAAAGAAACACGAGCAAGGTGGGTTGTGTTGAAAGGTAAATTGCACTCATTATAATTCACTTGTTATTGAAAGGTAATATGCACTCATTATAAGTAATGATTATTATGTCTTGGGCGTGGGAGAAACTATATAAATAGGGATATACAAACTCAAAATAACAGCTGTATTGACAATACAAGATTGTAGAAATTATAGAATGAAGCTGACATTATAACTGACATGGTAATACAGAAAGTGAATGGAAGGTAAAGATGGAAAATGAAAGGAAATGTAATTACATGGGAGGTTAAGTCATATAAAGAGTAATTTCCATGCATTGAGAATAAGAGATTCTGGGGAGAAGACAGCAGGGGTCTCCAACAGATGGCAAGAATCACTCAGACACTGAAGTTGAAATTGTTGAAGAAATGAAATGTGTTCTTTGTCTCACTATTTAAAATGGCAAATTTAGGACAGATGTCTGGAAGACAAACATTTTCAGGCATCTTGAAGGGGAAATATTAAGGGAAAGCAGAAAAATAAATAATAAAAGAAAAATCTTCAACTGTCTGATTTAAAAACAAAGCCAAATGAACTGGATCCAACCTGAAACTATGAAGAAAACTGTTGACTTGGTTTGACTGGTATATTTTGAGTAGTATGGCCAAACTGTCTGTGAATTGTCTTTGTTGATTTCAAACTGTGATTCAAAATATGTCCTGGCACAAACAGCTGCAGAATAGCCAACAACGTACTTTTGGGAAGAATTGAGAATTTTCTACTGAAGGAAATAATGCAAATAATACAGAGACGTTGATCAAACTTGAAAAGAATTAAAGACTTAGGATTTTTTTAAAGCTATTTGCTTCTAAAGCTTGATTTTGGTTTTCTGTCCATGTTACCTCTTCCTCCAATTTATACTCTTATAATCAACGTAGCTTGACACAGACGTCAGGATTTTATCCTGTAGTAGGAACTATCCAAAGGATCTAATTCCGTTACTGCATCTTTGATGTGTCCCTGTCTCATCCTTGCTTCTGTCTAGCCCTCGATACAGAAAGATGGCCTACAATTTCCCCTTCTCTCGAGCTTCCTCTCCCAACTTCATAGAAATTTTTCTGCATGACGCTGAGTCCAGTGTGTCTATTTAAGGCCTGCTTGGTTGGCATGGAGTTTATCTTCCCTGTCACAGGCACCTTCATCAGTGAGAAGGACTTAAAAATTATCCAAATCTGACGTGGCTAAGTGGGATCGATCTAGGCTAGCTAAAGAAAAGATTTAAAAAGACAGTACAGCAGTGCATGAATCAAAACTAAATGTACAATTGTTATAGTGTTTTCAATTATTCTTTCATATTACTTGAATTTGATATTTTTATTAGGCTATGGTGGGTTGCCCTTGGTGGCCTGCCAGATGCCCGCCCAGCTGCTCTCTCACTCCCTTCCCTCAACAGGACAGTTGCGGGAGAAAACAAGATGAAAAATCTCTTGGGTTGAGTGAAAGACAGAGAGATCACTTACCAGTCACCATCAGGTGTAAAACAGACTCAACTTGGGGAAAATCTGAATGTATTGCCCATTAAAAATAAGAGTTGGATGATGAGAAACAAATACAAGAACTAAAACATCTTCCCCACACCTCACCCTTCTTCCCAGGCTCAACTTCACTCCTTCATTCCCGTCTCCTCTACCTCCTTACTGTGAGTGGCACAGGGGGATGGGGAATGGGATTGTGGTCGGTTCCCATCAGTTCCTCTCTGCTGCTGCTTCCTCCTCACACTTTCACCTGCTTCAGCGCTGGGTCCCTGCATGGGCTGCAGTCCCTCCAGAACAGCTCCTCTGTGGGTCCTCTCTATGGGCTGTAGGTGCTCAGAGTCAGTATGGGTCCTCTGCAGGCTGCAGTTCCCTCAGGACATATCCACCTGCTATCGTGTGGAGTCCTCCGCAGGCTGCGGAAACCTGCTCCAGCCGGGGCTCTTCCACAGGCTGCAGAGGAGCCTCTGGTCCGGCACCTGAAGCACCACCTCCCCTCCTTCCCTCACCTCGGTGTTCACAGGATTATTTCTCACACTACTTTTTTTTTCTTTTCTTTTTTTTTTTTTTTTTCCTCCTCACTCCCCAGTGCAGCGTTTTACCCTTTTTTAAACATGTTTTCTCTGAGGTGCCGCCATCTTGGCTGCGGGGCTCAGCTGTGCCCTGCCGTGGGTCCATTGGAGCTGGCAGCGTCTGGCCCGGGGCAGCCCTGGCCACCAGCCCCCCGCCCCTCACAGTCCGGCTAGCAGGACCCCATCGCCACCTACACCTCACGCTGAGGGAGCTGGGGAAAACAGGCAACTTTTGTTGGGCTTCGTCCTCTCGTGAAATCATGTAAGAGGAAGCAAAACTCAGGGATATTAAGTGAGAGAGATTATATCTGAATTTTATTTTAATTAGGATAAATAAGTTATATCCATGAGAGACAAAGCAGGAGTTAATACAGTGAAAGCTTTTGACTGGAGGGTGGTGTGGTATGTTTTCACCATTGGTGGAACCATCAAGACCAGAAGACACTCGTAAACCATCACAATATTATCAGCTGAATTTTCTTTTGATGGAAATGATGAAACTACTTTATTCTATCTATATAGGGTGTTGTAATTAAAAATGTCTTTTCCTCCAGGCATTACTAAGTGGGAAGGCTTATGAGTATGACACCACTACTACCTCGATTTCTTTGATCTTTTATAATATAATTAGTTTCTTAAATTTGATAAGGTCTGTTTCCTGCATTTAACTGTACTTTTCCAAGGGGTTAAAAGAGCCTGCAACTAGTGCTTGCCCTAGTTACAGAGGTGCTGGATTTTTTCCTCCAGTGTATGTATGTATCCTTTTCATTTTCTTTGATAGTGTAATATGACTGTGTCCTGTCCCATAAGGATTGGTTGGTGTTTTGTGTTATGGTATAATGTGTCCTGGAAGAGAACAAATATGCAGCTTTTCTAGGAGTATGGAAAAAATGCAAGGAAGTGTCTGAGAATGTGTTTAGCAGGGGGGAACAGTCACCCATCATACACACTCGGCAGCCAAGCTGCCCCTCCTGTCAGGAAATGGAGGCTGCTGTGAGTTGTGGAAATCATGTTTCAAGCTAGCATTCATGTGAAAGAAATACAGAGACAGTGCTTTTGTTGTGAAAGAGTTGTTTTTAACTCCTGATACTTGAACTAAGGAGGAGACAGTTTGTAGATTTCCCTGCTGAGCAGATTCCAAAGGATAGATCCTACTTCCTGGCATCTATTGAAGTGTGTCAGAAGAAAATATCTTATTGGGGCACTTTTCCTGAGTTACAGAGAAAAAAGCTGAAATGCAGTATCAGATGTTCAGTCCCAAGTGCACTGTACCTGAGAAATTCACAGCTGGAGGAAGGCCAAGAAAATCTGTACATCTTGTGTTTTAAGTGAAACGAAAAATGTACCAAAATGTCTTAGTACATTAGAAGACGTATTAAACTTCTTTAAGACAGCAATGAGCTCTGGAAGAAGTTTTGCGGAAAAGACCAGATGCTAGGTAGAGGGCTGTGCTGCTTTGATCTGGAGCAAAAATCCATGACAATCCGGATCTTCAATAGCAACAGGACAGAGGAAGTAAAAAAGGCATTCTGTAGCTTTATCTGTCTCACATATGAGACTGTGAAATCAAGCAGAGTCACAAGATCCTTTTAAGGTGAGGAAAACATGGCAACTTGGGGATAGAAAAAAATTGATTTGCTGAAGGTCATTCCCATATCAAAAAGTCTGCAAATTGCTGCTGTAGACAAGTTAGACAAGTTTCTAAGCTAGCATGGATGAGTATGGTTTGGTTTTGCTCTTTTTAATGGGATTCCTAGAAATTGTAAAGGCATTTTAGGATTAAAGATGAGACTTCATTCCACATTGTTAGAGATTTTGCCATGAAAAAGCCAGGTGAATGTTGTCATTTTTTCCTTGGGTTTACTGAGTTTTTACCAGTGAACTTACAGACTGCAACTGTTCAACTTAGTACTGAGAGCATCCTAAGCTAAGTTCTGTAACAAAGTGGGTGGTGATCACTGCTGAAAATTGAACACAGTTCCATTTCCCATAAGCTACTCAAAAATTTCTACTTAAAATATCAGCAAACTTCACCTGGGATATGAAAATCAGGCTGCAAACTTTCCTCTTCAAGCGTTCTCATATACCATGTTATGCTTTGCATATCTGAGACAGAGGCTCATGTTGCAGATCTGCTATGACAATCCTAGTAAAAACATACCCTAGCTAAGATCTAGGCCAGTTCACTTTAGCTTTAACTGGAGGCATCATGTAATTACATTACACTCGAAACGGCTGGTGCCACGATCCTAGATCTGTTTTTATAATGCAGGTTAGAAAATAGACACATTCAGAATGCAGTCGCACCAACTTTATTAATAATATTTTTAGTATAGATGTTCTTTCATTTCTCATCAGACAGAAATTGACTCTGATAGTGCAATTCAAATATTCCTAATCCTTTCAAAGTGCTTTGTGGTGCTGGGCAGTGATGACACATCCTGCAAAAGCAGTTTCAGCTGCTGTGAGCAGGCTCTGTTCTTACCCACTGGTTCCAGCCACTGCGCTGCCCCTTCTTGTCCTAGAACAAATGTTTTTGCTACCAAAAAGCTATTCATCCCAGTGATCTGATCCAAGTGAAATATTTTGGGTTTTTTTTTCTCCTTTCTCTCACCTACCCTGTGCCCACCAAAAAATTTAAAAGTGCATCAGGGGAGGAAAGGCTGTTTTTTCATGCAGGCTGACATCCAGAGCTGGTTCATTGCACAGCCTCAAATTCCTCCAGAAGTGACAACCGCTGTTGAGTGAGGAATTGTGACCTTACCATTATAGAGATGGTTAAGCATTTTAAAGCTAAAATGATTAATCAAGTTTAAGTTGCTGTTCCAGTTGCATTTCTTTAGGGGTGCCACAAACATTGCCTTTTGGGAAAGAATATAGGTGATTATTTTCAGTCAGCTCAGTTCTCTAGTCCAGTTCACTTTGTGCAGATGCAGTCCATAGGTAGTGCAATCTGGGAACAATCTGGAGAGAGGGTTAGGGAAAATGTGTTGTTTAAATTAGTTTCAGCAGCACTGAATATGAAACTGTAGACTTGCATTGCAATTGTTGAACTAGAAGGAAGCCCCTTTTTACCAGTTCAGTCCATCTGGCAATAGCTAGTGATAAGCAGAAAACTCTTTAGTTTAGATGAATGTCAGAAATTACCCATATAATTAGGAACCATGCTGTTCTGATCAACAGCTTTTTCATGTGTTGTTATTACCATTCACTGCTTTTTATTTTCCCCCTTAGGTATTGCCAAAACTGGTTTACGTGCCTTGTATCCCTCATAATTAGTGAATCCTTACAGGAGAAAGGAAGTAAATAGGTTGAGGCTTTTTTATGTGTGTTCGGCATTTATCTTCTTCTCTGGTCTGTTTACTGCTTGGTTTGTAACATGTTTAGTGCTAGTATGCCATACCATCAGTCAGATTAGTGTACTGGCACTGCAGGGCCACATAGTTAAACACACTTAGCCTGTACAGATGAATAAGAATTTAGCAGTTTGGTGGAATAGTTATGCATTTTGGGGTTTACTGCATTCTTTTCTTGTATCTGTGGCTGTTTGGTAATCATTCAGGTTTTCTGTTTACATGAAAAAAAACCCACCACCCCACAACCTGCTATCTTACTAAAATATGTTTTTACCTTATCTCTTTAATCTTTTTATTTAAATAACTGTTCCTCATTAAATAAGTGGTTATTTTGCTTGTATTTTAAATAGCTTTCCTCCTGCTTTTTGTCCTTTAAAACAATTTGTTCCTTGCTCTGTACAATGCTGTGTCTGTATCGCTGTTTGCCTACATACAAAGCAGTTTAGCACTGAGCAGACTTGCCTTTCTGAAAGATAGGTTCTGTCTATCACAAGCTATTGCACTTGATGCAAGATTTAATGGAGGGATTTGTTTTGTGCAAATAATCAGAATAGAGAATCCTTGTGTTTCTTTCTGGTCTCAGTTTAGGTGAAACAACCTTGCTCTGAAAAAATTGTGTTACTCAAAGTATGACCAGCTTCTGCAGGTGTGTGGAACTTGTGAGGTCCCCTGCAAAGCAATAATGATATGTCTGCCTGCTGCTAGGTTAGAGGTCTGTGGGCTGGCTTGGAGAGGGCTCATGCATCTGTGCTCTGCGGCATTGTGCAGTGTGAGCCAGTGGGTTGCTGTTCCTGAGCTCATTAGTCCTATGCAGAATTAAATGTTTATGAACCAAGGTAGCTTTCCTTGATTTGCTGGAGAAGGTTTTTCAGACTGTAGTGCTTGTTACTACTGCAGTGAGAATTCAGGATTTAAATAACTGTGATAAAGCAATTGCTATTACCCTGAAATTAGGCTTTTTGACTCAGAGGTGTGGAGGGTGTGGGACACTCACCCTGTTGCATTGTAATTTACTTGCTGGATAAATGATGGAAACAAAAAATGGAGGAGGTGGATTGAGGACCCATGTTAAAAAGGTGAGGTTCTAACCCAGGCACCTGCTTTCCAGAAGAGTGTTCAATGATACGGATGTGCCTGGGATTAATATTGAACTCACGTTTACAGGAATGCAAGGTTCATGGGACTGAAGATGGCTCATGATTCTGTTGCAAGGACAGATCCTGGGCTTAGTCCCTCCTCCATCTCTCTGTTTTAAAGAATAATTGCTATAAAATTCCATCTTCTTGGTCATGAATGTTCAATTTAGTGCAGTGTTGTCCAGCCACTGAGCACGCCTAAAAGATCAGATAGCTCCAAGGAACTGTAGCTCTTCACTGTCAGGGCTGTACGAATTTTAAAAGGTCTAAAGCCACCCATGCACATAATCTTCACCAAAATGTTACTGCTTCTTGGCACATGCCATGGCAGGGACTATTTTGCAATTGTGCCTCAGGAGATATGTGATGATTTTGTGAATTGTTCTGTTGAAATTCCAGTTGTGTAAGCCCTATGTGCCTCTCCTCCCCTCAGTTTAGGATAATTTAATTTATTTAAATAACTTCAGTGTGAATTTTTTGTGGGTGGGGGACACCCAAAATTTTGTGTGGGTACATTATGCTCTTATCGCAACAGTTTCTGAAAATATAGTCCCAACATCAGCAAAAGAATGTAGGCAAGAGATAACAGTGGGGAGGTTAGCAGTTTAAAGAATTTCTGATGTAAAAGCTTCAGCGTTTTTAATCTTTAAATCAGAACTTTTGTGTTTCCTTGTTAAGCTTTCCCAAGCAATAAAAATGTTATTAAAACAAAATATATCTTTGTGCTACAAATGGCAATGAGTTTGTTGAGGTAAAAAATATAATGCAAAAAAAAAAATGGGAGATTTTTCATTTTTATAGGAGGTCAATATATGTGAAAAGTCACAAAGTGATTAGTCATTAAAGAGATGGCATCTTTTAAAAGAAAACTTTGTGATTCAGAAGTAAATTTCCTTCCCTTCCATCCACCTTTTTTTCTTTTCTCCTGGAAAGCTATTTTAGTGTCACCAGAGTTTGATCTCATAGCCTAACCAGGTAGATTTGATGATCATCCTGGTGGTATTTTTCAAAAATACCTATACAACTTCAGAGTAGAAGTTGCACTGAAAATCATTGGCATGTGCCACTGACTCATATAGCCACTTTTGAAAATTGCTCTCGGCAGTTTTGAAAGTTCTTTTAATTTGGAGGCTCACCATTTTTTTTTTTTGTTGATCTCCCAGCATTTACTCTTAATTCTGAATGGAGAATCTGTCTCAGGATCATATGGAAAAATGTGATTCTTGGATGAATAGAACCATTAGTCACTGTACTGTGCGAGTGAGAAGAGAAGATGGGTGTACACCAGTGCTTAGGATTTCTTGTTGGCAGTACTGGGAGGCAGGTAAATCTTAACATGGGGACCTGTGGACATAGTTTTAGCTTGATTAGGATGAGGGGAGAGACTTGCTGTTATTTCAGTGGGCCAAGGCTCAATTCCTTAGTTTTAGTTGAGATTTCTGGAGAGGGAGAAGACAAAGAGGGGAGCTTTGAGTATACTGAAAAAATAGGGACTGTTTTTTACCAAGTCTAGATAAACCACCTTCTTTGTTCATCCCTTCAAAGACATTGCAACTTGAAAAAGCTCTAATGAAAGTTTTCTTCATTATGCTTTGCTTTCCCTACTCTTATGTGAGATTGTCCATAGATACCAGAATTTGCCACTCATGCATTTAGACAGTGAAGACTGTCTAGACTGAAAGGTGAGGAAGAGACAGACTTGCTGAACTCTTAGAGCTGCATCCTGTGTGCTTTACATCCCAAACTTTTATCAAGTCTGGAGGTCAGGTGTAAATAACCCACACAATTCTTGGAAGAAGCCAGTCCCAAGATGTCTGATGATGGGAAGGATCTACTGCATTTAGTGCTACCTATGTCCATTTTGATCAGATAATGAAAACATGAGTGTTAAGTCTTGAATATGCTCAAGAGTTTTCCTCCTTCAGAAGGCTAGAGTTGGGATGGTCATTCAGCATGAGTTTGATTTGTTTACAGCATGATTAGTGACAGAGTCTGGTCTTGAGAATGGGCTGAGGTCCCTGTTTATTGTACAGTGTGGATATGCTCTGAGTGTGAAAAAAATGCTGCCGGAGCTTGACTAGATGGCCTAGAAAGACCTTCATCAAAGTCGGGAGCTGTCATAAATATTAGATGTTAATAGTTTGTTCATGACAAAAATTCTGAATTTGGTGTAAGGCTTGTGAAATTCGCTTTTAAGAATTTCATGTGGTAAGTTAACCTGCTGATCATGCGTAGCTGAGAGAGCCTGCTGCACGTGACAGGGCATTACCAGAGAAAGCCTACTCTGGTAGGTCAAAAGTGGGATAAGAGTTTAGTACAGGGTAGGTGTTTAACCTGTAAAATCAGATAATTCTGTGTTGGTAGGATAGAGAAGAAAGACTGTGAAGGTAAATCCACCACCTTGGAAAAAATAGGTAAGCAAGTTGATTTTGGCAGGAAAGTCAGCTGCAAAGTAGAATGGTAGCAAAAAGAGAAACTTTACGGAAACACCAGAAACAGAGTGGCTTCAGAACACAGCCCTAATATTTTGTGTGACTTTCAGTCTTCGTTTCAACCAAAGTTGGCTGTACCCAGGCTATTCTTATAGTGTGTTTGTCCAACCTGTGTCAGAAAGAAATTTGGTTTGTGTTATTTCTAGTCCAGTTTTGTAGAGAGTCAGAATTGTGAAAATATCGAAGAGTTTATTTGGTTTTCCAAGCTAAACTACCTAGCTTCTCCAGATTCCTTTTTTTCTTAGATACTGATTTTTTGACAGTATTATGATAGCATTGCAAAACGTAATCTTATCTGTGAGGTACAGGCATTGCTTATATACTATATGTAACAACTAGTCAATTCAATATATGCTTTGAACCAACTATTAAATGGTGATACTTTTGTTCTAAATATATTGTTTTGATTTCACAGGTGCCTGCATAAATATCACCAACAGCCAGTGCCAAATGCTGCCATATAACTACACCACTATAACTTCAGTTCTTTCCATTGTCAAAAGTATTGAAATGGAAAAGTTCCTGAAGTTCTTCAGTTATCTCAATCGTCTCGGCTGCTATCAACACATCATGCTGTTTGGCTGTAGTCTTGCTCTTCCTGAATGCATCAGTGATGGTGATGAAAGGTATTTGAGAATGAAAATCAGCCAGTGACTAGAGCCAACTGTGGTAAAATATTCCCTGTCTAACCAGACAAGGGAAAACCCAAACTAAGCCTGTGACCTTCTCATTGCAAAACTCCTGTGTGTCAAAGCTATTCACAACATTTCTATCACAATAAGCCAACTGCAATAGAGCTCTCTTTGAAAAATATTGCCACTGTGTGGAATAAAGCTGCGATATTAGGGCAGTCAGACATATTTTCCTAAAAAGGGCTGTTCAGAATTCATGCACCTCATTTCTCCAGTCTGGATGTGCTGAAATGGAATGATGCATTGGATATGTAGATAGTATGTGGATAATATAGAATTGGCATAAAGTGTGGTGGTTGTTAGTTTAAACTTCAGATTTTTTTTTTAGTCTTTTCCTTCAGAAAAGTTAATATTTTAAATATATTTTATTGTATCATGTGCATGCACTTTTTTTCAATGAGTTTGATTTGGAAAAGGATCAATGAGTTTAACAGTGCTAAAATAACAATAAGGCACAAAAAGGAAAGAATTATTATTTTTTTTAATATATGTACACAATCTCTGATGTTTATGGCAAGGGAAAGAGAGAGGGTAGATTTCTTTCTCCTTATTTTCAATTTCTCCAGTGCAAAATTCAGTGGAAGAGAATATGGCAATTGAATAAGGGTTTCAATTAACAAGAACTAAGAAGCTGAAAGCTATGCAGTTTAGAAGGGAGAGGATACTTATGAAAGAAGGTCTATGAGGTAAATTAAGCTGGTCTAAAATATAGTTGCCAATGAATGGTACGGTCCCACTCCAGGCAATATATGCTGGCCCTTTCCTTTACAGCAGAGTGATTCCTGAATTGGCCAATTAAGCTTACTAAACTGACAGAAAATTAACCCAGAAAAAAAAGTGTGCAGATGATTATATGGGTAGGATTAGGTTGGAGGTAAGGCAGCATGGGTAACGAAATGAGACTGACCTTTAGCCTAGCTGAGCTGGTTAATCCAGTATGCCTCTCTGTGTGTATATCTTTCTTTGTTAGACTCCTGAAAACTATTTTCAGTTAACCCTGCTTAATTCAGTGCATGATTAATTGTAGCCATCCACCCACAATTCAATATTAAAATTGTTCCAGTTAAAGAATCTGATAACATACAGCCTTAAGCTACCTGCTGACTCTAGAAATCGTAGAACAAAGTAAGAAAAGTGGGTTCAGGTAATCATAGAATAGAACCATAGGAATGGTTTGGGTTGGAAGGGACCTTAAAGACCATCCATTTTCAACCACCCTGCCACGGGCAGGAACACCTTCCACTAGATCAGGCTGCTCAAAGCCCCATCCAGCCTGGCCTTGAACACTGCCAGGGATGGGGCATCCACAGCTTCTCTGGGCAACCTGTTCCAGTGTCTCACCACCCTCACAGTAAAGAATTTATTCCTAATATCTAACCTAAATCTCCCCTCTTTTAGTTTAAAACCATTACCCCTTGTCCTATCACTGCATGGCCTTGTAAACAAGTCCCTCTGCAGCTTTCTTGTAGGCCCCCTTTAGGTACTGGAAGGCCACAATAAGGTCTCCCTGGAGCCTTCTCCTTAGCCTGAACAACCCCATCTCTCCCAGCCTGTCTTCACAGGAGAGCTGCCCCATCCCTCTGATCATCTTTATGGCCCTCCTTCGAACCTGTTCCAACAGGAGCTTGGTACATTTGTGTTCAACAACAGAAGAGGCCGTTTCTCTGTTGTTTCACCTACTCTTCCTTGTTTGGAATTTGACTTTCACAGACCTTCTGCAGTGAGTGGCACGTGTCATAAATCAATCAATCAGAGTTGTGAAGGGCTAAGTTTTCACCTTTCTTTTTCGGTTTCTTTCCTGAAGATTACTTTCTTGCAGGGTTTACATTATGACAGCTTCCTTGCTAATTTAAAAAGAATAGAAGCTAAACTAATGTTTAGAACGTGCAGGCTTTTGCTCTGGTTTTGTGTGGCAACCAAAATACTTTGAGGTTCAAGAGTCAGAGTTTTTCTTTGTGTGTGTGGTGTTTTATTTTTTGCAGTAGCAACCTACTCCCATTAATTTTTAATGTCAAAGTTGGAACTGGATTTCCATGTCCTGGTTTATGTTCTGGAGGTCACAACGCCTTCCTCTATTCTTATTCTGAAATCTTTTCTGTGGAAACTGTTCTGGACCCGAAGGCTGATCAGGAAGGAAGTCCAATGTGAGACTGCAAATAATGCAGGTTTATGTTAGAATTTGACTTCACTTAAAGTAACTATATGTCTCCAGAGTGTGTAATGGGTGACACTGGAAATGCAGGCTGAGTGGCAACTGCAGGAAGAACCATAAGGCTGGATTGACAAAGGGCTGGTTTGTTAAATCTTGTTTGCTAAACCTGAGTTGTCCTAGTTTAACTTCTACTTTCTTCTTTACAGAGAATATTTTTTGCTACAGGCAATCTGAGTAATCTTTGTGATTACTTTTTTTCTTGTACCACCCAATTACTGCAGACAAACAGATGTATTTCAAAGCCAAGAATAATGATTTTAAGAAGCATCATAGCTGTGTAAAGTAGTTATTTAACACCTTCCCTTCCCCTCTCACCCCAGCCCCATTCGCTAGTAGCTCCTCTCAGTGAGATCTGGGAAAGCTCTTTGTTGGTATGAAAAGCTCTTGCTGTAATAGGGGGAAGTTACTTTATATGTGTTGAGTGCAGATAAGAAAATGAAAGAAACTGGCTTGTTTTAGGTCTGTTGAAAAGGGAAATCTGGGACATTGAAACATACTGAAGGAGAAGCAGAACAGCTACTGTGGGAAGACTCTAATGATGATAATGAATGGGGTATAAGTCCGTATGCTGTAGCCCCTTTTTTGGGACTATTTTTGGTTTTAACAAACAGTAGCACAAAACACACACTAGTATGAAGAACAGTTGTTAGTGACATTGTCAATAGTTCATCTAGTCAATTACATCTGTTTCATTCTAACTGCCAGTGCATATCTGATCATTATTTTTCATCTATTGATACTCTCTGTTTTATAGAGCACTTGTTCCAAATTTATGTAAAGCATAATTTGACAAATGCTGCTTACACAGTAGAGAAGAAAAGAGACTCATGTGATGCTCAGATGTCTATTCTTAGGTACTGTTGAGACTCTCTGTTAGCAGCTGCAGCCATGGGAGCAATAATTATAATAATGTGTTACAAGAAGCAACAAGAATGAAAGTTACAGACACTAATCTTTGGCATCCAGTGTGCTGTCATTACATAGCTTTGCTTTCATACTTAAACTTAAGTCTGTTTCACATTTATCTTTCATGTGCTTATAAACATTGCATTCATTAACACTGGAAGGAGGTTAAGTTTCTAGGCAGAAAGCATCTTCATTGTGTAACACAGTGTAGTTAGGTACTGGGATTTCGTTGCATTTAAAAATTGTTCTTCTGTATCTTACTGCAGTGAAAATCATGTGTGGCAGTAAAATATATATTGATTTTAAAAGCTGTATTTAATTTCAGCAACTGGATATGCAATCAGTTAGCCCTTCTTTTATATATAACAGTACCTTTAAAATACTACCTTTCCAGTAAAGTTTGAAAGTACAACTAAAACATGTGTGAGAATGGCACATGGAAAGCTGAAGTGCAATAAAACTTATTGCTTGCTTATTACTTGCTTGTAATTTGGACAGTAGAGAATGTTTATTTAAAGGGACTGTGAAACTTCTTTGGGTGAATGGTTGAGATCTTTCCAATACAACTTCAAAATCAGACTTAAAACCCCTGTCTTAACACAGTCCAGTAGCACTGCTAACAGAACGTGACTCAGTCCTGAAAAGTAACACCAATGAAGCAAGAACATCTTAAACTAGTGGATATTCTTAACTAATGAGTTCTAAAACACTCAAGATAGTAACTTTGTCCTTTTGAGTAGTATTAGTCTGCAACCTATTACCACCAAATACAACAGTGGTACTTCATTTGTTCTAAGAAAGATCTGTCCTTGGAGATGTTGGTCATGATTAATGCTTTAAGCTAGTGAATTCTACTTTACCGTTGGGAGACACTAAGAGCTGGCCAAAGGTCAGTTACTGCAGTGTAGTGGGTGTTTATTTACAGCAACTCACTTGCGTTGGCATCCAGTGTGCTGTCATTGTGAAGTCATGAACAGACTTCAGCTATTATGTTCAAGACAACAAAAAAAATCTGGGAAAAGTTAGTGTGCAGTGTTTTCAGATTTTTGAAAGAAAAAGAGGGTCTATTTTAAAGCCACAATTAATGTAAAATTTAAAGATTCAAAATCAATAAGAAGTTCATAGTGGGTCAGCCTATAAATGCACAATGCAAACAGTCTCATGAATGATGCTTTCTAATAGTTCTTGCACTCTGTGAATACTCACGTTTCATCAAAATATAGTAAAATAGGCAAGCTATATGAGATCCTGAAGGCCTTTATATATGGCTTATTTCAGACTTTTTATGCTGGGAATAAATTTGAAGGTTATGGATTCTCATAATACCTCTTCACTGTCATGCTGTCTTCTAAAGCAGAAACTAATAGCTTGAGTACTTCCACTAATCTTCTGTGTAGAAGTGTATTCCAGAAAGCTGAGGAAATGCCTTCCATTGATAGATCCCTAGAGTCTCCAGTCTTTGGAAGTCAAACTTAATTTAAGCTCTGCCTAGAAAATAGCATTAGGGCAATGCAAATTAAAAAGTATAATATGCTGTCATGGTAAAATTCTAATGCACCTTGCATTTCTGTATCTGATTACTCACTATGCGTTTTTTCATGTCAGACATCTTTGAAAATAAAGTTGTGAAGTGGCTTATTTTCAGTGAGGGCTCAAAGTGTCCATCTGAGATCATGGTTTTTTATGCTGGGTGCTCTACAAACCTGCACTGAGGGGCAGCCTCCTGCCTCTGAAAGTTTATAGCCCAGCTGAACAAAACAAGTACAGGGTAGAAAGAGAAAGTAATACTGTCACATCAATAGCTAGGGAAGCCAAGACTAAGCAAGGAAAGTGCAGCAGAGCAGAGAACTGAACCTGTGACACTCAGATCCTGTGTCTTCAGGTACAACGTTATTTTTCCTCTTGATTAAAGTCTGCAAATCCATTTCACTTATCATGTATTTACTTTACTTGTAATCAAATAGCTACTGAATGTAAGATGAAAAAAATCTCTGCTGTAATTTGACTTTTTGCTTTTTTTTTTTTTTTCCCCCCTGGTTGATTGTAAAGGGAAAAATAATGTAATGAAGGGAAAATGCTTTCTTTGCTTCTCAGACTCTTTCAAAGGAGTTTGTCATGTTAATGTCTATATGTAGCAAATATTTTTGTTGTGCTGTAATATCTGTGCTACACAAAACAGCAACCAGGTCAAGACTTGTGGAAAGCCAAAGTCGTCAGAAAAGGGCTACATGGTATGTTGGGGCATGGGATATTAACTAGTGAAAATTAGGCTAACAGGAAAAAGGTTCTAAGAAGGTGTGAACAGTTTGTAAGCAGTCAAATATCCTTTGAAGAACTGCTCTGTTATGACTCATAGTGGCAAATTCAATTTTGTGCTTTTTTCTTCTTTATTGTCTTCATCTAGCTTCTGTAATTTATAACAGGAAAGAAAATAAAATGTCTCATTTTCATTATGGACATAAACTAGGATGAAATATTAGGTAAAAAAAATATATCCAGAAACATTTTATAAGCCAACAGTTTAAAAAAATTCTGGGTGGGGTACAAAGGAGAGGAAGAAAATTTCTTTCAAGTCCTTGTAGAATATGGAAGAGAATCAAACTTCATAGAGGAAGGGAACACTGTCATGTTTTGTACAACCCATGAATGAGATCAGTGATGGGGCTATTTCCATTTTCCTGCTTTTGTGAGCTACACTCTAAGCTTATCCATGGTAGGTTTTCTTTTTTTTGTCCTGCTTACAATGAAATTAATTTTTATTTGATTTGCTTTTATTACAGTGCACATTTAGGCATTTAAAAATAACAAGACATTATATAAAACCTGGGTTTTAGAGTTAATGGAGGCTTTTGAAGTGTTTAGGAGAAAAAGTTCAGAGTCACATAGAACTTGTTTACATAGCTAAGGAGAATTTTTATTTTATGACTTTGAACAGGAAGCTATCGGCATACATTTAAGTCAATATCTGTTAAGCAAAGTCCATAATGGGTTTAACTGTGTATGAATGAGGTATGAATATGCATGAGTTTGGATAGGCAGTCCTCCACTGGCATGTTTCAGCTTTGTTTTTGTCTACCTAAATTTGGTAACAAAAGCAGGTAAATGTGCCAAGACAAAATAGCAGCTGCTAGGAACTGTGGGTAAACAGTCTGATAGGTAGTCTGTGACATGGCTGCTATGCTATCTTTTTATAATGCAACTGCACGGAGACGTCAAATTATAGTTGCACAGACAACTTTGCATTCTGCAGCTTTTAAGAAATGTTTAAATTTTACATGCTTGTGAAGTTACAGTTTCAGAGTAATTTTTAAAGTAACTGTATTGAGAAACTGTCCTGGAAGGACATTTAGATTCCCGTATCATAATCCTATCAATAATGGTTTAATTAGAATTGGTGTTACCTGATTTAAAAAGTTAAGCTACAGCATTGGCAGCAATCACTTACCAGTTCTCTGAGATAGAAGGTGGGATGATTTTCTTGTACCCCGCACTGCCTTGTCTTTTTATGTTCTTCTCATGACTCCATACAGTGCATTTCTTGCCATGACAGAAGCACATGGGGTGCAGTCTGCTTTCAAATGCTTATAAAGTGGCTACCGGTTGTTTCCCGGGCTTGCAGGGATTTGCTTCATCCTTTTAATACGCTCTCTTTTTGATGGTGCCTCTTCAGACCAAGCAAGTTAACATGACTCAAAGAGGCTATTCCAGCTGGAGTTTTGGCAATGGTTGCCTATTAAGGAGATTAATCTCTTTTATTCAGCCTTGAAACAGAAGATTATAAACTTTTTATTCATGAATAAAGCAGAGGTGATGTTTTGTGGATGAAGTGCTTTATATTTAGAATGTTTGGTATCACATGTGTTTTGTTTTAAATGTTGCTTTGAGCCCCTGGGAATCCAACAGACTGATTATGTACAAGAAAACACACTATTATAAAATCTATCTTTAAATGCATAACTGAGTCATAATCCAGCCTTCAGTTTTTAGATCTAGTTGTGACTTGAACCACACAACCTTGGAGATCCCTCTTATAAAAAACATGTATAGTCAAATCCTGTCAAAAGTGAACACAAATTAGAGAGGGAGAGAGTGTGATAAAGTTGTGAATGCTTGCCCACAAAAATAGTGTGCTCTATCTGCCACTCTTATTCATTTTTGTGTCTTTCATTGTTGATTTAAAACAATCTACAAAGGAAATTGGTATAACTGTTAGTTTAGCAGAGAAACTGAGGAACGTGCAGGGTGTGTGTTATTTGAAAAAGCTCAGACCAGCAGAACAAATGCATACTTTTTTCTTTCATTGTGCTTTCTTTCATTTGTACCAGTCAGTATTCCTTCCAATACCTCAGAGTATTTCATCAATAATTATAATAACAGTGATTGTATGGTCTAATTCTTTCAGAAGTGGAACACTGAGGGTAGAGTTGCTAAATGGCAGATAGTCAATATGCCATAAGAAACATTTAATAACGTGTTTCCTGCACAATGCAAGTACTCAGTGTCAGCTCCAGTCTACCCTCAAATTGATAATGCACTAATTCAAGGTGAAATAGAACTGATTTACAGCAACAAGAAAGTGAAATGGTTGACATATGTAATACATAGGGTAGAGCTTCAAAGTAACGAAAATGTCTGCTTAAGGTAGCTGTAAAATAGCACTAAACAGTTCCTGTGTACTCATGGAAGTATTTATGTACAGTAACAGATGTCATATGCAAGGTCATGATTGAAACCATGTTTCAGTGAATGTGCTGAATATACCTGAATTCTTTTCCTAAGTAAAAGGGCGGTGAATCTAATCAGAGATAGTTCAAACAGAAAATTAAGTAATAAGGAGATACATATGAACAAAGAAAATCTACAATATGCAGATTCAGAAAGTGATGGACTATTTGCATGGAGAAAGGAATTAGACAAAAACAAATCCTCAAACTCCAGCTCCTTCTCTGAGGAAAGATAATTGTTCAAGAAACGAGATTTTATTTCTGCTGTCCTATGACTAGAACATGTTCTTCATGAGATACAAGTGAGACATCGGGTTTAGAAACAGCTGGTTTACATCTGACTTCAAAGGAATGCTCACATATTTCTGAAAGATTGGCTTTGACCATCTTGCCAAGAAACAAATGAAGAAACTTGAAGAAACAGCATTCAAGAAGTAGCATTTCTGAAGATAGATCTTTCTTCTTAATGCAGCCTTTATTACTCATGAATAATTTCATACATCATGAGATATCTTATTAGTTTTGTGTAACTGTTATAAGGCAGAAAAAATATGCGAATGAGAAGATTATACTTTGCATAGTCCCTCAGAACTCAGACCTTGAATTCAATATGTCATACTTATCACCTTGGCCCCAAGTAGAGACAGTATAAAGGTGATAAATATAAAGTTTATTTTTGCAGGGAGTGCTACGGAAAGTATAGATAATGATGTGGTATTGGCCAAAATGCCCGTATTTAAAGTTAATTAGCATGTCTTATTAGAGGACCCTTTCTACAGATGTGTATAGTTTTGAGATGAAGGAAAAAAAGAGCACCATTTAAATTTTTTTATGCCTAATATCTGTCCTGAGCACAAAAAAGAAAAAATGGGTTGCTTATGAAAAAGCATTCCTGTAATCACCAAGACTTCCTTGTATCTCCAAGTATTTGAGCAATGGAACTTGAAATTTGGCAGAGAGGTTGCTCTAGTAAGTGGTAAGCTCTTTGTCATGGTTGTTGGAAGCTAGAAAGATAAGGGAAGTAGAAGAGAAAATGTGTTTGCTTTAGGGGAACTCCTTTTATGAAGTTTATGTACCTATGTATATACTTACAGAAGTTAATCCCCAAATTTTGGCTTAACGTGTCTGAAAAAATCAGAGTCTCTGAGAGCTGCTCTGTCAGTGTCATGGCTCAGCTAGTGTGAGTGGCCCTGAGAAAGTCTCCATGTCACGGACCCTCCCAGTAGCTAGGGGTGGCACTGGAGCTGGTACATAAAAGGGCCTGATAAGTCTCTGATGCCGAACTCTTTTTACCGCGATGTGCCAGCAGATGGCAGATGCAGTGTACCATAGAATCATTTAGATTGGAACAGACCTTTAAGATTAAGTCCAACTGTTAACCCAGCTCTGCCAAGTCTACTACTAAACCGTGTCCTTCAGCATGTGGCTATGCATTTTTTAAACACTTCCAGGGACGGTGATTCCACCTCCTCCTTGGGCAGCCTGTTCCAGTGCTTGAAAAATGTTTCGGTGAAGAATTTTTTCTTAATATAAGAACTGAACCTCCCCTTGTGCAACTTGAGGCTGTTTCCTCTTGTCCTGTCGCTTGTCATCTGGGAGAAATGACCGATACCCACCTTTTCTCCAGGCTAAACATCCCCAGTTCCCTCAGACGCTCCTCATAGGACTTGTGCTCCAGACCCATCAGCAGCTCCGTTGCCCTTTGCTGGACATGCTCCAGCACCTCAGTGTCTGTCTTGTAGTGAGGGGCCCAACACTGAACGCAGGATTCGAGGTGCAGCCTCACCAGTGGAAAGTACAGGGGGACAATCACTTCCCTGGTCCTGCTGGCCACAGAAGGGAATGACAAAGCAGGGACAAAATATATGGAAAGCAGGACAGAGAAATTAGATGCTGGACCAAATGTTCTCCCCCCACTCAGAGAAGTAGAGGCAGTTTACAATTACTGGCATGTGTAATTTGTAAAGAAGTCAGTGTACAGAAGGAAGGGATTGTTTAAGAAATTAATTAAAAAATGAGAAGCTGGAAAAGTAATATAGAGATACAATGTCATCCTATGTTGGCCAGAATGGTGCCTGTGGTCCAGTGGGTGTAAAAGCAATGTTTGCCATAGCAGGGAGCATCAAACTTGCACACAGTGTTTTGCCCTCTCCACTGATCTAATGTACTGAGCACGAATTTTTTTCCAAATCACAAAAGAATCTTCTTTCAAAGAATGCATGTTGGTGGGAATTATGGATAGACCAGAGTTAAAAGGTTATCAAGCAGAGGAACATTTTTTAGAACAGTCTGGGCATGGGAATGTCCCTTTGAAAACATATTTCACAATGCTGCTTAGAGGAGTTAGGAGAAAGGAAGGAGGCAGAAAAGAAAATCAGGAGGGTTGGTTATTTTTTGAATGCATATTTTACTGTTTGATTGCCTCCAGCCCTGTTGTCATAATGATTTGTTGTGTGTATTATCTGCTTTGAGCTGCGGTTTCTGGTTTCTAAGTTGGTATGTTAACTAGGGATCACAGGTCATCCCCCTACACATGCAATATATTATTACCTATAAATAAAAAAATGATCATTTAAGTAATTCAAATAACTGTTTACAAGAAATGATAATATGAACATGTTTTTTTGTTAATGTTTGTTTGTTAATTTAATAGATCTTCTAGAAAAAACACATAGTTTTTACAAAATGAGATTAATTTCATTTAATAAATTGCAGTAGTTCTAGAACAGAAGCTTTGAGTAAAACTGCATTTTCACAAACATTACAGGCGTATTAACACTGGTAGTCTCCTGACTTGTGCACCTGGATTCAAAACCAAAAATGTGTAGATGACAGAACATTTTATCTTACTATAGCAAAACTCCTCTAGTAGGTACAAGCACACCATTTTTTGTAGAAGTTAATAAAAAAAAGGGGGTTGGATTGAACAGTGGTTAAAGAATTCTCTAAGAATTTGTGTGCTTTTCAGCTCATGTTTAGCCTCTTTTAGTGCCCAGCTTATTAATAAAGAACTTTTAAACCATCTGCAGTTAAAAACTAATGAGAGTTCAGCTAGTGAAACATACTAACCTTGCTGGCATAAGTTTGTGTCTCCTGAGAGATGTTGTTGTTGCCCTACTGGAGACCATAATGGTAAGCACCATGCTTACCACTCCCAGGCTGAGCAGGACAGGCAAATTACAGGATCATGCAGCTGGGAAAGGACCTTTGGAGCGCTTCTAGTCTACCTCCTTGCTCAGATCAGGGCCATGTAAAGATGGATGAGATTGCTTAGGGCCATTTCCTATTGACTTTTGAGTATCTCTAAGGATGAAGGTTCTACAGCCTCTCTGGACAACATGTTCTAGACACTGTTTCATGGCAGATTTTAGGTTGATATAGTTTGGTAGTGCTGTTGAAAGAATCAGTCTTATCCTATTTCCTAGCTTGTTGTTTCCCAGCTCCACAGTGCCCTTTCCATATGCTGGCAGGAGTATTTGTTCAGCTCCATAACACTGGATCAGGAAACTGATCTGAATTAAATTGGGAGTGACTGATCAGATTTATTGTGTAACAGCATGAAGCGTCATGCTGGCACAAAGAGGGGGGAAAGAGGTGGGGAGAGGTTCAGAAGCCAGGCTGAGGGGAGCTAGGACAGCTTCTTCCTTTTGTGACATCTGCTCCTGCCAGCTTAAGTGTTTCTGAAACAATGTGAGGAAGCAGCATGATAAGGGATTACAATGAATTTCTGCTTGACAGAGAGGAGTGTAGAGTGTAAATGTGTGATAGGCATGTCTGTGATTCTTCAAGATTCCTGACAAGTTGCAGCTCAAAAAGTTTTAATTTAGGCTGATTCTCGAGGTCTTCCTTTTGACAGTGCTCTGAAGTGCACACAGAAGCATGATTTCTGGAAAGCTGCATTGGATTAAGGGCACCTATCACAGTCATCTGTGGAAATGGGAGGCTGTCCTTTGGGCACAATGTTGTTTGGGGTGCCTTAATTACCCTGGTCATACAAACAGAGCAGCTGTGCAGTGTATGATTTCCTCACTTTTATTACAGTTATTATGTTACTACAGAATTCCTGCAGCAATGCTGTGGTTGAACTAGTTTTGTGTGATTCAGAAGACTTCCATTTCACTGACAGTTTGTCTTTGCCAAGTGTGAATTTTGTTTGCCAACATCAAAAAGTCTTGTAACCTGGGTTTTCAGGCATATTAAGAGTTTCTGTTTTGCAATAGACATTTCTCTAGAGTAAACTAAATCAAGACTGTGCGCAGCGTTTCCATGATAAACGTAAGCGACAGTATTCAGAAATTTGACTTAATTTAGGAGAAATTTTGGCAAATGGTACAAGATTGTAAAAAGAGCTCATAATTGTAGAAATAGTCTTAATATTTATTTAAACTGATTCCTGGCTGAACTATAGCTTTAATGAGTTCATTTACTACATCTCTCCCATTTTCACTGTCATGTTTGAATCAAGTGATGGGACCAGTAAGAGAAATCGGGAAGAACTGGCTGCTTTAGTCAGCACACATCCTCTCAGCAGATTATGGTCATCATACAAAACACATTAAATCATTTTGCTAGCTTTTTTGTGGTAATAATTTCAATGGTATATTGCAAAATTTATGCAGCACTTTGCTAAGTATGGTAGAACAGAGAAAGTGATTCTGCTGTAGAGGGTATTCATTAAGTGGCTTTGATTGTTAGGGTATTATAAGCTCAGCTGTGACAGATGGTGCTGTCATATCCAGAAAGTGACTGAAGGGTTGGAGTGGATTTCTGAGTTTCTGTTTGTTGCTGATTCCAGATAGAAATAACTCCTTATTTTGGTAAAAATAATTTATCTGGAGTTTGTCTACAAAATAAATTATTACACTGACTAAAAATTCTAACCTGCATTTTAGAGACTGTATGTGTCCATCCTTACAGATGTCAGCTGAGTTTGGCTACATTGTCTGAAAAGTGTTGCTAGGCCTGAAAGAGATGTGAAATTCAACAGCAGCTGCTGCCTTCTTTATTCATTTCTGGATGGGTAAGAGGAGTCTTTTTAATCTAATGGTACCTTTGGGTTTGTTCCCACTTCCACTTTCACTGGAATCAGGAATTTATATTCCCTTCCTCTGTCTGAAGAGCCTTCAAAGTTTTGTGTGAGCTCTTTGTTAAGTATGGGACTCTTGGATATCAGTGATCTGTTCTAAGACTTCTGCAAGTGTAACTCTTTAGCTGTCTCTTTTCGTTTGCCACCAGATATGACAACTATTAAGGAATACTTAATTGGATTTGTTATTTTTAGAGGAAAAAATATAAGGTATCTTATATATATGAGACTACTGTGTTCTCATAGACTGCCTGCTCTTTCATGCAATCCATTCAGTACCTCCAGCTTTTTCTTTCTCATTGTATAAACTAGGCTTTTTTCAATCTCTTGGAAAGGGCATTCCTCTTGTGGCTCATCTGTAATTACCAACCCCGTGATAGCAGATCAAATATTCAGGAGTGCATGAGTGAAAAGTAGCTTTCTGCACTAGCTGTGAATCCTTATACTCGGTCCCTCCAGGGCAGATGAGTGGGCATCTACCAGCAATTTGACCAATTAATAGTAGGCCTTAATCCTGTGTAAACAGCTGGAGCCATTCTTCAGTGTCCCACCTCCGAGGAACTGAGCCACTGCTGCCTTTTGCCAGGATCACCTCTGAGGCCTTTTTTCTCCTTTAAGGTGTTAGGTGTTTCTCAGACTGTGGGTTCTGTGTAGTCCTTTTACAGGTTAATTATGCATATCTGTACTTATACAGAGCAACCTGCTTCAAGAACACAGCACATGCCTTTGAGCTAAAAACAAAGTGGGAAGTCAGAAACATATGTGCAGCTAGCTCTACATTCAGTGCTACAAAGCACTGCATGCAGTTGAGGTGCCTTCCCTAAATGCTGCTATACGGATTCAACATAATTTTGTCAAGTGAAATAGCTACAAAAATCTAAAATAATCTGTCTTCTCAGATTTTATTACCATGTAAAGAAGCCAATTTCAGATTTAAACCCATCTCTGGAGACAAAATAAAAAAAGAAAATACAATCTTTCCAAACAGTTGCAAGATAAAGGTGAAAACTGAACAATGAAAGACAGAAATACATGATTTTCTTGATGTGAAAATAAAACCTTAAGCAGCCCATATATTTACAAATATGTGAATCAGAAACTAATACTGAGATTTTTATGTTTGCCTCATATAGCTCTATTCAGTGACTGAATATGCTGCTCTGCAAGTTGGAGGATTGTGAGAGGGTACAGAGAAAGATTTCACAAGAACTCTAAAAAGCTGTAGTCCTGGGTGTGGTGTTTGCTCTACTGTAGAAACTTCCTTCTGTGACATTTATATTCTGTGGAAGTTTTTATTGTTAGAAAATCCTGGAAAGTATTAATGACAATTAGAACTAACAATGGCTGGTGTGTCAGCTTGTCACTTCAACTTGTTTGGTTTCAGGACTGTAGAAACACAAAGGATAATCTCAGTTTTCTTCTTTCCATAATTTTCACATTTCATGGGTTTTCCAGTGTATCCTCATCCTCACACCAGCAGTCTCTCACAGTTTTATTACCTGTTCCTTTATTCTGCTTCAGACCTTAGATCTACCATCATTCTTAGAATGTGTGTGTATGACTGCTACAGTGGGTTACCCAACAGTGCTCTATAGCAGGGCTGTAGTATGATTAATACTCCGATAGCTGTGCCAGTTTAAAAGTTTCCTTAAACAGATTTGGATGAAAAATTAATCCAGCAAAATACCCTACAGTTGTTTTTAACTTGGCTCAATACAGCTTACTGTGCAGCCACAGAAACAGTTATCCTGGAACAACTGAAGGGATGGAGTTGGGGAAACATCAGTAATGAGGACCAGCAGTAGCTGTAAATGTTAATCGGTCTGCCTTCAGTCAGGTTGTCTACTGAACTGCAAATGTGACATTTAGCCAGAACAGGTGTGGCCAACAGTTGTGAGTCCTAAGCGTGATCTTCCTACTGTATTTTCAGCTCTGATACACCAACTTCATTTACAACCTTTTGCAAGTCATTTACCCTCTATTGTTTTAACCTGTAAAATTGCAATAATGAATTTCTGAATAGGGCTTGGCTGTGGCAGTGTTTTTACCAGTGAAGACACTAAGAAATGCTACAGGAAATAATGAACCTAGATATATAATAGAATTTACTAGGTTGTTGCATGGAGAGGCCCTGTAGGATGGTTAGTTGTATATTTTATTTAATGCGTTTGTCAGCTTTAGCAGTTTCTGCCTCTCCCTTTCCTGACATCTTATGCCTGCTTTGCCTGTATCCCTTTGGAGAGGCCAATTCAGTTGTCAGATGAGAAAAAAGAATATTTTTTTTGGTCATATTACTTTTCAGCTGGATCAGTTACTTGACCTAGCTTACTATACAGCCTACAAATAGTTGTTACTGCAAAACTGAAAGCAGCCCAGAAACAGATGCAGACATTTGGGAACAAGAGCTGCATATGCTGCTGCTGCTTCCAGAAAAGACATACATCACAAGCCATGCCCTCAGTGGCTGCTGAGTTTGAGAGCCAGACCATTGAGCTGCCTTTAACAATTGTTCCTTTAAAAATCTTTTAATTTCTGCAGCGAGAAAAATAGTTGCCTAAAGGATCTTTTCCCTCATTACTGCTTCTTGTAGCATACTCCTTTGATAATTTCTATTACTCAGAATAACCACTTAAGTGACTTACAGAGTCTACTGATGAGCCCTGTGCTTGGTAATGTGATTGCAAAAAAGAGAAGTCCGTATTACAGAAAGAGTAATTTCTGAAAAGAATACCTCTAAAAATGTGAAATGTCTTTAAGTGAGTGATAAGGACTAGATTCATGTAGGATTATAATGGGGCAATTTAAATTCCAATTTAAGTGAACTCTGGGTGATTGGCATGAAGAGGAATTTGGATCACCTGCTCTCAGGAAGTGTGTAGTCTCTTTGGAAGCTTAAAATCAGCTAACATTTTTATAGCATATACTGTATTGTATATGTGTGCTTCATTGATACAAAACTCTTTTGATAAATAGCTTCTCTGAAGTTACCTTATGCAAATTGAAAACTATTTATTCTCTTTACCCTTTAATATACTTTTAAATAAACTATAAATAATATTTTTATTTCTTTTGGTGCCATACAATTCTTAATACTGATATTTCTATGCAGCTGAAATAACTGAAGTATGAACTTTTAAGTGTGGGAAAACCGATCACAGAGTTAAAAATATGTCATATATTTGTTCTTTCAGCAAGAGTTTTTTCCATCAGTATCCTGAATAGCCGAATCACACCCTAATATGTTATAACCTGACGCTGTGCCTGCCACTGGTGTCAAATAAATTATGGTAAGATTGTCATAGATCTGCCATTTTATTTTTAAAATGATTGGTCTCTAAGTAGCTGTAAATTAGACTAATCAAGATGGAGATTTTTAATCACCTTGTCATCCTTCAGTAGATTGTGTGATATGTCCATAGTAAACTTGATCATTATCCAGGAATATTTAATTTATGGAGCACACATCACTGAAACTGGGCCAAATATTGCATTAATTGCTGGATAATCCTATGTTTTCTGATTTTTCAGAGCTTCTCTAGAGATTGCAAATTCTTCTTGGCTTATTTAATCACTATGCAGTTATTTTTTAGAAGCCTAGTAATTTCTAAGTTATTCTTGTGCAGTGTCCATCTGTGGTGGTTTGGCCTTGTCTAGAGGCCAGGTGCCCACCAAAGCTTCTCTATCACTCCCCTCCTCAGCTGGACAGAGGAAAGAAAATATAATGAAAGGCTCATAGGTCGAGATAAGGGCAGGGAGATCACTTGGTAATTACTGTCACGAGCAAACAGACATGACTTGGAGAAAATGTATTTATTGCCAATCAAATCAGACTAGGATAATGAAAAATATAAAACCTAAATCTTAAAACAGCTTCCCCGCATCCCTCCCTTCTTCCCAGTCTTAACTTTACAATTGCTTTTCTCTATCTCCTCCCCACAAGTGGCACAGAGGAATGGGGAATAGGGGTTGCAGTCAGTTCATCACATGTTGTCTCTGCTGTTCCTTCCCTCAGTGCGAGGACTACTCACACTATTCCCCTGCTCCAGCATGGGGTCCCTCCCATGAGAGACAGTCCTCCACAAACTTCTCACACATGAGTCCTTCCCATGGGCTACCATTATTCATGAACTGCTCCAGCATGGGGTCCCCCATATGGTCACAAGTCCTACCAGCAAAACTGCTCCAGCCCGGGCTCCTCTCTCCATGGGTTGACAGGACCGGCCAGGAGCCTGCTCCAGGGGTCACAGCTGCCTTTGGGCATCCACCTGCTCTGGTGTGGGGTCCTTCTTGGGCTGCAGGTGGATATCTGCTCTACCATTGACCTCCACAGGCTGCAGGGGCACAGGCTGCCTCACCCTGGTCTTCACCACAGGCTGCAGGTGAATCTCTGCTCCAGTGCCTTCTCCTCCTCCTTCACTGACTGAGTGTCTGCAGAGTTATTGCTCTCACATATTTTCACTTCTCTCTCTCTGGCTGCATTTGTGCAGGTTTTTTTCTGCTTCTTAAATATACTATCCCAGAGGCACTACCACCAAGCTGACGGGCTTGGTCTTGACCAGTGGCAGGTCGGTCTTGGAGCTGGCTCTATTGGACATATGGGAAGCTTCTGGCAGCTTCTCACAGAAGCCACCCCTGTAGCCCCCCCACTACCAAAACCTTGCCACAAACCCCAATACAATATCGAAACATTTACACTGCACTGTAATATTCAAATGGTGGACTTCATAAGCTGAACAAATGAGGTGAACGTTCTATATTTGTGATTTTTTTCATATAGATATACTCAATTTAATATGCAGATGAATATTCAGAAAAAAATACTCATCTAACATTTTAAGAAATTTTTTAACTATTACATGTAAATTTAACTGTGCATAGTTATGTTTTAATATAAGTTTTTACTATTATTTGAAAAATTTCCATTGAAATGAATGATCAGTATGTTGAGAGACCTTTGGAAACAATGAACTATATATTGAACTTTGCTAAAGTTGCACTTGAAGAAATTAGCATACTCTTACTACTATTATCTGATGGCTATATGTCAGGCAATAGCTGCAGTGTGGTGCTTTGGAAATTAGTTTAGGTGGGTCAAGGAGAACAGAGGTCATATCACATACCTCACACTTGTATAAAAGTTCATCTGAGAGTCCTCAAGAACTCTTTGTGTCTTGTTTTGGGTTTTTTTTTTCCAAATAGCAGTCACATTTGTACAAATCATAAGAGCAGTATAAATTTGGTTAGCTGTGGTAAACTCAAGTAGATCTCAGTCATGGACTTATTAATGTCCGTGCTATCTCTTCTCTGGAAAAAAACCAACCACCAAGGCAGCAGAATATACTGCCTTCAAATTACTGCTTGTGATCATCATGTATGCTCCATTGGACTAGTGGGAACCATTTACGATTAACGAGGTAGAATCACTGCTTACATTCCTTTTCACTGTAATGTAATTTTGTAGCATATCATGCGTTTTCCTAAAAAATAAACAAGAAGGTAACTCTACGCATATCAGTATGAGTAAATTAAATGGCTAGCATCCAAAAATAGATCAAGTCAGTACTCCATTTTAGTTATATGGCACCTTATTTCTTACAGATATTTTGGAACTCAAGTGCCTTCTGTAGTAAGAAGTGGCTTTTCTTTTGGCATTTTCTGTATTTAGGAGCCTCTGTTAAACTAGTGGGTCTGCTCATATGAATACCTCTGCCCACGGGTGCTTATGCTAATATAACATTTTAGAAGTAGTAATTAGTTGAAAATGAAAAGCTAAAAAATGTCCAGAAGCCTAAATGAAAGTGACTAGAGACAGTCACTTGCCTTGTCAAATCCCCTTGATTTAGGGAGTTTCTTAGGCTCCAGTCAGGAGGCAGTGATGGCTACTGTAGAGCTCTTGCTGTGCCCTTTGTTTCTTTCCATATCAAAGAGATTCTGTGAAAAACAGGAGTGTTTTAGAACATCTTTATCTGAAGAGCCGTTACAGGTCAGATAGCGAACTTTTAATTTGCTGGTACAATGTGCAGAACTAGTAAATGGCAGCTCTTCCTGTCATCAGGAGGGACCATTTGTTCTTGGTTTTGTACACAGCCAGATATGTGCTTTATGGTGCTGAAATTTTCTGTCTTTCAACATATCACAATCTGGTGGTGAAAATTACTATTTCAAAATACATCTGCTTCTTTCCAAGCAGCAAGTAAGCTGCCAGCTAGGAAGCTGCAAGGAGACAGTTGTAGAGATAAAGGTCCTTGGCTTGTTTCTGAGATTAATTTCAATACTGCAGCACATAAAGTGCATTGTGTCAAAGTCCTTAGCATTAGCTTGAGGATGTATGCCTAAAGATACTTATTTTGAAACAGTGGTTCCAACTGAAGTATGTAATGAACTCAGCAACAAGACTGGCAGCACACTCCTCTTGTTAAGATACTAAGCAGAGAAAAGCAACTGTACTGACTTCAGAATACTTATGCAAATGAATATTTTGCTTTACACACATTTCTTCATGTACCACTGGTAGTCAGGCAGCACTGGCAGCTTTTTATTCCTTGCTTGCAGGGTTTGCTGCCATGTCACATGGTTGCTAATAGTTCTGTGGTTTTCTCTGTTACTGTAAAATGAAACACTAAGTAGGAAACTGTTGAGTACTGTGGACTTTTTCAATTTAGGCCACTGAACATGGAGTTCTAGCCATGTTTTTGGGATGGGCAGGTACAACCAAGAGTCAGACGCAAAGAGAAAGATGATGTGATCTAAGTAATGTACTAGGAAAAAAGATCTTTTCTGTGGCATTATGAATAGTTATGAATGAAGCAAAATTGGATTTGCTATAGCTCAAAAGATTCTGCACTAATTTACATATAAACTGAAAAAAGTGGTGTTGAAAATTTAATCAGGATAAGGGTACAGGAGAAAACATGTTAGATGTGGTATGTGGGATCTCAATGAGGCTTCTATGTGAAGAAGTATAATGAAGTGCATGTTTGCAAATGATATCCAAGATGCAAACCTGAGAAGGAAAGGATGAAGAAGCAAGCTTTCTGCTTTGTGGTGTCACTACACCATTATATTAGTTCCAACTATTGATGAAATCTCAACTTCAGCTTGCACAGAATTGAACTCAGAAACTCTTCTGAGCTTGATTTGGGCTTCAGTTTTAGCCTGAAAGCCAGAGCTGACGTCACCTTCAATGAATAATGAAGATCTGGAACCTTTTTGCTGTAGCTCTGTAGAAGTAAAATTCTTCAAAAGTGTTTCTTGCTACTTTTTTCTCTTTTAAAAAGTTTTCATGGTCCACTAGAGTAATAATCCTTTGTATTTTTGTTCTCTGTCTCTTTTCTCTAGTCGAGGCCTCTTGCCCTGCAGGACATTTTGTGATGCAGCAAAAGAAGGCTGTGAACCGGTCCTGGGTATGGTAAATGCTTCTTGGCCAGAATTCCTGAAGTGTTCTCAATTCCAAAACAAACCTGAAAACGATACCACTACGAGGGTATGCTTCTCACCACATCAAGAAAGAGGAAAGCAGTGTATGTTTCCATTCTTAACTGTTACACTATGTTGATGAGTTCTTATTTAATAATGTATTTTTTATTGTGTAGGAAAAGCTCTGGGATGAAAATATTATTTCTGATTCCGTAATTATGTTCCTTCACATTACTGTGTGAAAGTCAAGTTTGGTTGTAGTTTTGCTGTGCTTTAATTGTTTAGTCTGAATTTTGTCAGACTTGGATTGATTTGAGGCTTTTTTGTTTTGCATCAAAAACTCTGAGCTGTTTCAAGGAAAGAAGGTAGGAAAAAAGTAATATGCTCTTTAAAAACATTCTGCTGATGTTTTCTTTGCTAAGCTTTAGTAAATGCAGATTGTTATCTGAATCAGGAACCTGATACACAGGCCAAATTTCAAGTGTATCTCCTTTTTCCTTGCTGTAAAAGTGAGCCCAGAACTGACTGAGAGGTAAACTCAAAAATTGTGGTTTGTGTATATCCGCTCATAGAATCACAGAATCATTTAGGTTGGAAAAGACCCTTAAGATCATCCAGTCCAACCATTAACTGAGCACTGGCAAGTCTACCATCAAGCCATGTCCCTGAGCACCACATTTGCATGTCCTTTAAATACCTCCAGGGATGGTGACTCAACCACTACCCTGGGGAGCCAGTTCCAGTGCTTGAAAAACCTTTCTGTGAAGAATTTTTTCCTAATATCCCATCTAAGCCTCCCCTGGTGCAACTTGAGGCCGTTTCCTCTTGTCCTGTCACTTGTTACCTGGGAAAAGAGACTCACACCCACCTGCCTACAACTCCCTTCAGGTAGTTGTAGAGAGCCATAAGGTCTCCCCTGAGCTAAACAGGCTAAACATCCCCAGTTCCCTCAGCTGCTCCTCATAGGACTTGTGCTCCAGACCCATCACCAGCTCCGTTGCCCTTCTCTGGACACGCTCCAGCACCTCAGTATCTGTCTTGTTGTGAGGGGCCCAACACTGAACACAGGATTCGAGGTGCGGCCTCACCAGTGCCGAGTGCATGGGAATGATCACTTCCCTAGTGCTACTGGACACACCATTTCTAATACAAGCCAGGGTGCTCTTGGCCTTCTTGCCCCCCTGGTCACGCTGCCGGCTCATATTCAGCTGGTGGTCAACCAACACTTACAGGTCCTTTTCTGCCAGGCAGCTTTCCAACCACTTTCTAAATACAAGGCATTTGCGTTTCCTCAGAGTTGCTGCTCTTTTCTCTAGATCCAAATCTAGGTGAGATCATATCTGAGAGCAGCAAGTCTGACTCTTCTCTCATTGACCCCGTTGCTGGAGTTCTCTTGCTGGCATCTGAGACTTTACTGTTGATATGCATCATCTCATGCACCTAAGTGACAGAGGCTTGTATGGCCCATCTGTGGGTTCTGACTTTGCTAATAACTTCTGGATGACAATAAACAAGCTGAAATGATAAGGTGAAAATTGTTCTTTAGTTTTGTTCAAAAGACCTAAGAAGTTACTCAAAACTACCTTAAAAGGCCAGCGAGGTTATACAGTGTATCTTTGAACGTTAGTTAATGCTACAAGTAAAATTGCTTGTATATCCTGGGTTGTTTCCTTGCACTTTCTGAATATGCATAATGATATGACCTCAAATTAGTGGACCAAATCTTTTTTTGGGGTATGTTTTGAAGGGTCATGAAGTAAAGGAGGCTGTTGTCCATACCTGCCTTCATCTGTGGAAACATTGTAATGGCTGAGATGGGGAAATATATGACGGATTGTGTCTTGTTGAAGACATTTGAATGCCTTCCAGGAAAACTGAACACTATCCAGAAGTCTTTTGTAGGGTTTCTATGGGATTTTCAGCAAGTTACTGTAGTGAAAGCCACTGGGAGCTGTGTTTTAACCATACGATACAAGTATATGCTAAGTATGCCAAAAATTTAGGTCTAATGGATCTCTACAAATGGGAACCATGAACAAGTCATTATAAGAATGTGTATTTCTTTTTCCATGTCTCAAATTCACTTTGTAAAATGAGAATAAAACTGTCCTTTTAGCTCACAGGGATGTGTGTCGATGCCTTTGGTATCATAGTGATGAATATCATAGGAATTAGGAGGACAATAATTTTGTCTTCATGGCAAGTTCAAATAACACATAAGGTAAGAGGCTGTAGCATAAATACATAAGTATGGTAAAGGGTTGTACGCTGAACAATGAGAGTGACTAGCAAATCATTAATTGAGCACACTCATACTGAACACAAAATGAGATACGATTCTGAAAAAGCAACAGAATGTTAGAGACCTGGGTTTCGTGCATGTGTGGTACACAGACATACACAACCACTGTTGTACATATGACATAAATATGCCCATTAAATTTTGACAAATTATAGCTGGCCAAAGTGTTAAAAAGCCCCACCAAACTTTTAGATCAAGCCAGAAGATATTGCTGACTTCTGAAACTTTCATGTTTCAGAATATCTTCTTGCTAATATATATTAAATACTGCTAGAGAAGAAGTCTGTTAGAGCAGTGCCTGGCTGATGATTCTTCCATAATCTGTGTGGCAGGATTTGTATCTATCTGGTAGTAAACTGCAAAAATTACAGAGGTGCACAGTGGAAGCTTACTATTTCTCACTAGGGAAAAATACCTAGAGCCTGTTGTGAGATTCACTGCCCCTACCTGGCAGACTGTGGAGATCCAGGCTGCTTATTGGCAATTCTGACATCCTGTTGTATAAAACAAAAGGCATTTTTAATTTATTTTTTTCGTGAGCTATTGTGCATGATGCTTGGATATGAATAGTTTTCATTTAGAATGACAGACTATAGAGAATATTTTGTCTTTTTATTTCAAAGAATGGTTCTGATGTTATTCCTTTGTGACTGAAAAGGTGAATGCAGATTTACTGGGCTGTTTCTCCTATAGAAATAAATTATGCTGTAGTTGAATATTTCTTTCTGCAATTTGTATTTTTGAAAGAATTTACTTCTCTGAACACAGTAGAACCAAACAGCAGGGGTTGGTTCACCGTTCCAATCCTTTTTTACGTAGTGCTAAGCCCAGAGTGCTATTCACAGTCTTCTCAGGGCTCAGTTCCTAGAAATTGCAAGAGCATGTCCTTGGCATATGGCTACTCATGTCTCAACTTTTTGGTTTCTTTTGGGGACTAATGCCTCCAGATTACATGCAGTGAAACCCTCCCTGCCCACATAAGCCTTGCATATAATTTGTGTGATGATTTAATTCTCTTTTGGGGCTTTAGTTAGTTCTTGTATTTATCAAAAATAAGGTCTGGCTGTTATACCTGCTTGTTTTAGCACAGTATCACACAATCCCAAACAAAATTTTATCTTGATCTCTTCTGTTCGATTGTGACTAAATACTCTATGTCAGGGGTCCTCAAACGTTTTAACCAGGGGCCCAGTGCGCGGATGCAGTGGCAGGCAGCCATCTGCGGCTGCTTGGTTCCCCCCCCAACCCCCCGCGGGGGGGCAGGGGGGTTCTGTAAATAGCGGGGGCTGGATTGAGGACCCTGGGGGGGCGTATCCAGCCCGCGGGCCGTAGTTTGAGGACCACTACTCTATGTCCTCTACATTTTCTGAACTGAAAAATGCCACTCCTCCAAAAAATCCTTGAACTTCACATACCTTTCCAAGCTCTGTTGGAGAATGTATGCTTGACTGATGTTCTAGTTAGAATCCAGAGCATTTATCCTGGGAACAATTACCAACTTTCCTGAAAAATGTTTATTAGTTAGAATTGGGATTATCTAGTGGATAGATACTTGTCCATGTGTCACTGCTGCTATTTATCTCTTTGTCTAGATTTTTCCTCCACAAGCATTGCAAACTGAGTGCACGTTACCATTATGGAGAAACTACTATGACTTACATTTCTGATGTGACTGCCAATACACCGAATGTACTGGAAAATCTGAGCCATGTGCTATTATCGTAAAACCATCCGAGTGTACAGAATGAGTCACAGAGAAAAAGGTGCAGTTCTGTAGACAGGGCTGCATCAGTCAGGTTGATATCCTTTCACACAAGTGACAAGTGAATACCCAGTAAGTGAGAAAATTGGCTACTCTGAAAACAGTTTTAGGAACCCAGCTGCTGAGATCTAAGATGGATGGTTTAACTGGTTTTGCAGTTCTAATGAGTTGTGAGCATGTAAGGGAGTGAGGGGGAAGCATCATCAGTCGTTCATTCCACGTGAATGAAATAATGTGTTCTAGGGGGGGGGAGAAATCTCAAAACCTTCCTGGGGGTGGCTATACATATCTTTCCTCACAGAAATGTTCCAGCTCTTTTTTTCTTTCAGCAGTCACTGTGTTTCTGTTATTTTTATTTGCTTTGGTCAGCCAACATAGTTGATGCTGTTAAAACTGTGGAGAAAAAAAGCACCTTAGCTTGAATGAAAAGTAAAGCAACACAATGAACTGATTTTACGTTAATGTGAAGGTCTCACAAAGCCCTGAAATTAATTTTCAGTTAATTTGAATGGTAAAATGATTTCAAAAGCGGCAGTGATTATGATGCTTCTGCTCTTTATTCAGCAAAAATGTGTAAGGAGGAATATGGAAATGTCAGATAATGTTCACTTTTGTATTATTACTCAAGAGGCATTATGAATGTCTGTTTCTGTATAAAAGTTATGCATAAGAGGCCTGAACTGCACTTCACAGCCATGAAGTTTCTAATAAATACTATTTAAGTTCTATAAAATACATAGTACATTAAAATTTAAATATACCATATAAATTCTATTGCATTGTTATGTTGCATATTATTTGTATCGTTTGTCCTTAAAGGTACACAAAAGTATATGACCTTTTTTTAAGTGAGAAACTGTTTCTAAATAGCTATCACTTATACCAGATATATGAAAGATATCAGTTATACCAGATCATGAAATTATTTTTAATATAGCTTTTTCCAGGAACAAATTTACAGTTTTGTCTTAGGAGATTTTATCTCTCCACAGATTTTTTGCAATGTTTCAAGTATTTAAATTTAAATATATGAAAGTACATTTTTTTCAGATAACTTTTGTTGAAAATTCTCCTGTGATCATATTTTGATTCCTATTGGAGCAAATGTTATGGATTTTAGTCCTGACTCAGCTTTAACAGAGACATTAATTTACTTTATGTGTATTCAAGTTAGTTTCTTTAAAAGTATTGCTCTTTGGTTTTTTTCTGAACAATATAACAAAGTAACTTTATCTAACAATGTAACTTTACATGCTGTAATGGTTTCTGGGTATTCTAATAATTCCTATATACTATGAATGAATATGCCTTCCTATTAGTAGTCAAACTAAATCTGTAATGAATAAAAAAGCGGAATCATGAAAAGGAATGAAAATAAGTAAGTATGTGTATGTCACACATGACATTATCAGTCGCATTAAGTTATAAGTAAACCAGAACTTTTCTGTTCTCTAAGACAAATCTTTGTGAACTTTTTACTCACTAGTTATTGCAGCCGTTCTTCAGTTGGACACAGTCTGTTAATTTTGTCCGGTTAGAAAGTTAAAGTAGTTGGTGAGCAGGAAAACCGTTGCTGATAACCTGGATAATCTGCCTTCTGGGCAAAACCATAGAAATTAGTTATTGTACATGTCGGTAAATGCCCTGCAATGTTCAAGGGCATGAAAGGGCTAAATGCATGCATAATTGGAGTGAACTATTTCAGCTGTTTGAAGGTGCCACCACAGGAGCTCTTAGACTGTTTTAAGCTGGATAAGAAGCATTTAATTGGAGCACTACATTAAGAATACTAGCAACAGTCATTAACAGTTAATGTATAACATTTTAAGATACTGCAAAACCAAACAGTGAATAGATGTATTAACACCACAACTATAGACTTCAGCAGTACATCTTTCTTATAATAGCATTGCCTTTACCCAAGTTCAGCTTTGAATTTTGCAGTAACTCAGCTGAACAGTTCACACTTTCTTCTAGTGGCTGCCATCATAGGCTATCTTGTCCTGCATAAGCTGCAATAGTGCAAATTATACAGAAAATACTCAAGAGAGTGAGAGACTAATTTTCTTAACCGAATGTGCTTAACTAATGCAGATCTTGTTTTGTTTTGTTCCAAGAATAAAACACCAATAAAAACAGTTCTGATATTCTTTTTCCACGGTACCCAGTTTATCTTCCAGGGTTTTTCACACCGGTATTAATTTAGAGAATTGTCTTTGAGGAATACCTTTGAGCAGAGATTCAAAGGCACTAAATGTGAAGCTAATTATACACATCCAATACAGAATTTATCTGAGAAAAGGAAGACATTATCCTTCTTTTGTGCCCTTGCATTCCCTTAATGCAGTAAAAAGAAGAGAGAGGTGATTTGTGTGTATGTAACATTGATACTGACCAGCTGCAAAAACAGCAATAGTGGAATAATTTTTTGAGGGAGACAAAATGTTTTTCAAGATTGTGATGGTGTTTCATGTGAGAAAACATTCACAGTTGAAAAAACTGTTTCTTTCCCCCAAGCACTCATTCTTTACTTCTGTTGACTCTGCATTATATTTTATTATATCCTTTGATTTTGATTGTTCTCCTATTCTGCCTCCGCCACCGTTTATCTCTTTCTGCCTTCTTGTTCTTTGCCTGTTTCTTTTCCAGCTTGGAGTTTCCTATGTGGCCTTTTTAGGCCACTTTACTTGAATGGAAGAGAAAGGTCTTTTGTGTTCTTTCTCCCACAGGGTTTTGCATCATAAGGAAGTAGAGAAATGGAAAATTTCCTGGGGGGAAGGAGTTGTCCACTTTCCTAATTCTGTGATCGTGATCCTAGTATCAAAACCTTCTAGGACTGATGGCTTCAAGATGCATACACCGTTCTGCAGGGTACATGGGATATAGGGAGCAGGTGATGAAAATTTGCAGGCAAGAGAATACAAAGATTCCTGTGTCCCACTGTGCTATTGTGACTGCATTGAGTCAAATGAAAAGTCCATCTATTTTGTAATGCTGACTCCAACAGCTGCCAAAACTGGATGCCCAGAGAAGAATAGGAGAACAGGGCAAGAATATGTGGCAATACTTTTCCGAAATACTACTGCATTTTCCATCTGTTTGATATTCAAGGACTTTTCTGTAATTTTTGACCCATCGTAGATTTTTTCTTCAGTTAATGCATCCCCTTTGTTTCATGGATTTTTGCACATTTTAGCATCCGTAGTATCCTATTGCAAAGTGTTACAGCTTATTTATGCATTGCATGAAGAGTACCACTTTTTGGTTGTTTTAAAGACAGTTTTATTTGATAGCTCCTACTTTTTTCGTAGCATTAGACAGTGAATGTTTTCTCCTAACTTTTTTAAAAAATAGCAGCACTTTTAATGGTCATTTTCACAGATATACAGTGCTTTATCTGTTGCTGTACCTTGAAATACAACCAGGTATCAATCTAGAGGGTGGTAGAATAATATATTTGTTTCAGTCTGTGCTGTTTGCAGCTTTCCAGGGACCTGCCCAAATAATTTTCTATAGACGGCATCCCAGTAATCTAGCTTGAAAGTACAGGACACAAATGGTCTTGGCTCGTCAGAAGCACTTTTGATAGTACACCAGATGCAGGTAAAATAAAGCACTTTTTGCCACCAATAGTGTTTAGTCAGGGATTTTGGAAGCTTTGCCAGGTTGTAAACCTTTCTGGGGAAGGCCTAAAAGCAGCAAGTTTCTCTATCAGCAAGGTTTGCTTCCATTTTCTGTGGGTGCCTTTTACTTCACCTTTATTTTTCTTCATGAGTTTGGGGGTGTGAATATTTGCATTATTATATTAATAAATCTGTGAATTATTGACAAAGGTATCATTAATTAACATTTCCCAGCACATTCCTTTATAACACCCTGACAATTTTTCATAATTTTGGCAAATTTGAGTGGAATGGTCCAACATTTTTTTACTTCAGACATCTATTTAAGGCTTTATTTCTTCTACTGCTGCTTTGTTTAGAACAGTCCAGCATTTCTGAGCATGCAGCCTGTGTTCAATAAAGTTTTATAAATAGTTGCATATCTAAATCCTCTAGTTTTCAGATCAAATATCGAAATTCAGCATTGAACAAAAGTGTTTGTTTTCCAGCATAAGACCACGCTTTTATAATTTCCATTAAAACCTGATTTTTGGAGATATGGTCAAATTGTCAACCTTCTGAAAATTTCCTGCAGAAGCATATGTTGAAAAAAATAATCCCCTGCTGTCAAAAGTTAAGAGTAAAAATGAAGGTGCTGAGAGTGTTTGCGTGTATCCATCTCCATAGTGCAGTAGAAAGGACTGCTATGTTAGGACCACATATAAAATTGGAAATCTGGGTAATTAATTGGACTTGAAATCAGTGCAAGCTGGAGCTGTTTGTCATTTTTAAAAAACACACTCTACATGTTTAGGCATGTCTGGTGCTCAGTGGTACATGACAGCATCCACAGTGCACATAGTGGTTTGGCAAATTACGAAGAATATCACATTGCTATACAGAAAGGCTGATTGTGAGCAGAAATTTTTATATTTTTTGTAGGTGCTTTAAAGGCTCATTCTTTAGTCCCAAGGGCAGATTTAATAGGTGTAATAGTCTTTTCATAACTGCCTGTTGAGGTCTCTTAAAATGGGTCATTCGCTGATGGCAGTTTTAAATAGCTTTGTTCTGTCTCAAAAATTGTATTGTTTCCATTGACATTTATCTTTCAGGTTTTCCTCTTGATCTTCTTGCATTCAGTGATGTTTCTCTGAGAGCTATCCCGATGTTCCCAAAATAGAAATATATTTCAATCCCTGTGGGAAATCTTAAATATCAGTTCATCAGTGTGAAAATGAGTTCATAAGACTCCTGCAGCATTAGCTTTGTAGTACTGAAGCTAATGATTTTTCTCCTCAAAGAGCCCAAGAAAACAGAGAAGTTTTTTCATCTTTTTATAGGTATAGAGCTAAGGCACAGATTGCCTAAATTGTCCAAGGTGATGCAGAAGGTTTGCAGCAGAGCTGGGAAGAGAACCCTTATCTGTGAAACACATAAAAGATTCCTTATTCTGTAAGAACATCTTGCCTTTCCCAGGCTTTTTTAAATGGCATTGCTTCATAGTGCTTTTATAAATCAGCTAATCTTCAACAAATAGGATCATATATGGAACTTTTGCAAGTAACAGATCTTTTTCAGTATTAAAAATCAAATTAAGCTTATGGTATTTAATAAAACAAGACATGAAATTCAGTTTTTATATAGTAAGTAATGAATTTTCCAAAGACATTTTCTGTCTGCTTCTCAACCACAAAATAATGGGGGATGTTTTATAAATCAGAAAATAGAAAAGAAAGAAGTTTAGGGAAAAGGATGATGGAGACTTGTACCACGTAAGGGAGTATTAGCTGTATTTGCAAGGGAGATTTTCCTTAAAATGAGGCAGTGGTATTTCCATCAGATTTAAAGACCAGTTATCATGAGATAGATAATACTTTGCAACTGTGAAAATCATAATATATTGACAACAGAAGGTGATTTTGCATCCTACTGAAAATCTAAATCCAGATGTCAAAACGTGACTGTTCACATTTAATGAAGAGAACAAACCAATTATTAATATTCTAATGTCTAGGAGCTGGGTTGTTTGGAGGGTGCTCAGGAAAGCATAGGTTTAAAGAAAGTGAATGCTCACTTTGCAGACGATGGCATACTTAATATGCTGTGCAGGGACAATGGGCACACATGCTTTTGTGGCGAAAGATGAGATTTTAAGGAAAAAAGTTTCCATCAAGTTTTCTTTTATGATGCACTTATTAAAATCAAAAGACATCACTAAATAATGAATTCTTGAAATTCTGTGAAACAGTATGGCTGAACAACCAAATAAGGCAGATAAAAATTGATGTAGCAGGATGGAGAGTCGTTATTTATTAGTTCGTGTTTCTCATATCTTTCTACCTTTCATCTTTTATGTCCTTAAATTGTATCTGCATGTTTTGTGAAACACTGCCAGATTTCATCAGCACCACTTTGCTTTCCATTTTGTTTCATTTTTATATTCCTGTTCTTCTGAAGACATATAAAATGAGATTACTTGTATGCTCTGAGTTACTTCACAACAGACTATTTTGTTGGAAGAGATTAAAAAAAACTTTCCCTCCTTTTGTAAGTGAAATGTTGACTCCAGAAAGAGGAGTTTAAATGGGAAATCAGCAGTGTGAGTTTAGGACTGATCTTTCATTTATGCTCAGTTTTTGCTTGCACAAGAATGTGCTTAATCAACACATTATTGTGGTTAATACTTCACTGTTAAGGATAATTCCTTATACTGGGGATTCTACTGAGCGCAGGACCAAGTAAAATGTTGACACAAACACCATCATAGTCATTGATTTATTAATGGGTTAATCTGAAATTTATGTTGTGTGTTACCGTTGTGCTATCATTTACTGCAGTGCCAAACTGAGGTCATAAAAGCCCATGCTACTGAAAATTCTATCATTAGATATTTGGTAATTTTCCCTTAATTTAATTTTAAACTGTATCCTGAATGAATATACTTTTTCATGGATATGTTACGAGGAGTACAAATTTATGATGCAGATATTCAATATGTACTTTTTTGCTTTTGGCATGTAGATGACAAATACATTTTCCAGACTTTGTTAAGTATGAGGTTCAGAGAATAAAGGGAGAAGAAATAGGAACTGAATTCTCATATAGGAATAGGAAAAATGCAAGTTTAGGTATTTTATGATGAGAAATATGGAGCTATGTTGCAATCAGATGCAAAATTACTTCAATGGCGGAAGAGATTCTGTAGCTGCTGCTGCTGAAACTGATGTGTTTTCATACCTGTGATCTGCATTGTGGTAAAGTTTGAAAGCTACAGTTAGAGACCTTTATTGTTCTTGGCAAACTTGGATACAAAGTTTGAATTGCAACGGAATTTCTAAAAGTAGAATTTTGAACTTTCACGAGATTTTATTGTTTGAACTTGCTGTTCTCACACAGAGATACATTTAACAACTTTACACTAGCAAAGTGACAGGATTGTTTTCCTCCATATCTGAAAGCTATTTCTCATTTCAGTTATGTATGCTTAAAGTAAAGTTATTGGGGTTGTTTTGCTGATATTTTAATGAAGGTGAAACTTTTTTGGTTTGTTTAGCTTGGTTGAGTAGCCTGACTGTTACCCGTGGCTTTTGAAAACAAAAAGCAAACCAAAACCAAAACAATAAACCAACAATCAGGTTCTGAAGGAAATAATTGCTTTTCTACTGGGCTTGTTTACTTCGTGTCCCCATGTAATTTTCACTTGATGTCTTTCCCCACCTGTATGGTTTACAGGGATTTTTCTCAGCCGATGTTATTTAAAGCAAATGCTTGGAAGTTTGGCCTCTATTGTGTGGACTAAGGTGTAAACAAATTAATGGTGATTTGCATCTCTATATTTTAAGTGCCTTGAAGGACCTGAATGGGAAAGTGTTACCTCTCTCTGAACATAATGTCCCTGCATATCTCCTGTGAGATACCTAACGCTCTAGGGTTTGGGTTTTTTTCTCTTTAGGTATCTCAATTCCCCATATATTGAATTGCAACGATGACCATGTTCTAGTGTTCAGGGACTTATAAGAATGTTTGAGGAATCCTTCTGCTCTAGAAAGGTGTCTGTGCTATGATACTCTTAAGTCTCAACCTGATAATCTTTTGCCTGAACACCTAGGCTGAGAAGATCCATCTGTTGTGACTTTGGCTGGGTATTTAATCTGATGCATCTATTTAATGGGGAAAAAAAGAGCTTGCTTCATCCCATCCTAAGGTCCATTTTTAGCAGTTGCCCCGTACAGATGCTTTTTAGAGGTAATAGTAGATTTAACCTCACTGATTAACTCAGCCTAGATACCTGTTTTTGAAATAAGAAAAGTTATATGAAAATGCCAGTTTCCACTTGCTTGAATTTGAGTAATTTGGGGTTTGTTGATTAAGTGCATCAATTAAGACTCATTACCCTATCTTTAATTTCTGCTTATTTCTTCTTGACCTGAAAAGTTTAACATGTGTTCTTTCTTGTCTTCTCTTTTTCAGCACTGTGTGGAGGTGAGGAGAGTTTCTTGTGTGCCAGTGGGATCTGCATCCCAGGGAGACTGCAATGTAATGGCTACAATGACTGTGATGATTGGAGTGATGAAGTCCATTGCAGTAAGTTTCTTAGACCTTGCAGTGTTCTGTTGAAGCACTGAATCCATTCAGGGAAACCTGAAAACTAAAGGCTATTGATACAGGGTAGGAGCTTTGCATAGTATTTGTGTATATTGACATTTGAACTCTCTGAGCTGCCATTGAATGTGTTTACTTTTGTTCACTCTGGCCACAGCATGTGCTTTGATCTATCAAATTTCTTAAGTGGAAGAACTGCAAGGAGCCATGTGGAAAGCAGAAGTATTTTGGAGCATTTCTTTTTTAATGGATCAATAACATGCAAAAGAAGACCACTTCTGATAATAAACAGAAGACTGTTACTAGTATCTTTTTCCTAGTCCTTGGAATTGATTTTACAGCAGACGCAAACCTACCTGTTTAGAAAAGTTCTCTTGGCCTCAACTGTGGATGTGGTTCATTTAAATAAATCCAGTATATGGTGCTGTAGAAAAGAAAAGATGAATATACATGCTTAATATCCTGATTTCTTATTTATTTCTCTATGGTAGTGTGTATCTTTAGAGCTCCTATGTGTTTATCTCTGTTGACAAAAACTTCATTGGACTACTAACACCTTTAGAAAAGCTAAGCAAATGTACAGTAGGAAAACAATGAAAAAGAAAAAAGGAAAATGTGGAACAATGACTAAATAGGGACTACAGTAGGACATGATACCACAAAACAGGGGGGCTGTGCATACAGACTTTGGAAAATGCCAGACCCAGGGTTGAGTTCCAGACTGTGCAGTTTAGACTACCCTCAAAAGATTTCTTCTTATTAGTGATTTAAGAGCCTGGGCATTCCAAGATTCACAAAGTTGCTTTTAAGGAAGTTGCTGATAGATTTTATCTGCGATACTCCAAGGAATAAATGATGACTGCAATTTCCTCCTGGTCTCAATACGAATGAGGCTAAAGCTTGCTTTTCCTTTAATAGCCTACAATTTATTTAATGGAAGTTGATACAATTTCTGTTACATAGAATATTGTATATTTTTATCTTTGGATTTTTCCTTTAGTTTTTAATGTAAGCTAAAAAATTTAAAAATGCCTATGAGACTGTGGCTCTCAAGTTCCATTACAAATGGGAAAAAAATAAATTAGTAATATAAGAATAAAAATACTACGTCTTGAAAAAACAAGCATTATACATTTCATGAGTTAAGATTACCTTTAAAAGAAAGCCTGTCTGTTAAATGATACAGTGTTTATAGGTAGAGGATGACTTTTATTAGGAGACTCGGTAAAAGTTGGGGAGAGTGGGTGGAGATGAAATAAGACCTTCTAGAATTATACAGCAGATATAGCAAAACTGAAGGAGGACTTATTTGGCTGAAAGTTTGTCTGATAAAGGATGTTGTGTTTCCTGCAGTCCTTGTCCCTTTCAAATTTTTAAGTAACCTCATACAATCATAGGATAATTTAGGTTGGAACGGGCTTTTAAAGGTCATCTAGTCCAACCTCCCTGTCATGAGCAGGGACATCTTCAACTAAATCAGGTTGCCTAGAGTCCTGTCCAACCTGACCTTAAATGTTTCCAGGGATGGGGCATCTACCTCCTCTCTGGTCAACCTCATAATAAAAAAATTCTTCCTTATATCTAGTCTAAACATATGCTTTTTTAGTTTAAAACCATTACCCCTTGTCCTGTCACAAAACACAAAAAGCCTGTTCCCATCTTTCTTATAAGCCTCCTTTAAGTATTGAAAGGCTGCAATAAGGTCTCCCTGGAGCCTTCTCTTCTCCAGGCTGAAAAAACCCAACTCTCTCAGCCTTTCCTCATAGGAGAGGTGTTCCAACCCTCTGATCGTTTTTGTGGCCCTCCTCTGGATCCATTCCAACAGGTCCATGTCTTTCCTGTGCTGAGGACTCCAGAGCTGGGGGCAGTGCTCCAGGTGGGGTCTTACCAGAGCGGAGTAGAGGGGCAGAATCACCTGCCTTGACCTCCTGGCTACGCTTCTTTTGATGTAGCCCAGGATACAGTTGGCCTTCCACGCTGTGAGTACACATTGCCAGCTCATGTCCGGCTTTTCATCCACCAGTACCCCCAAGTCCTTCTTGGCAGGCTCAATCCCTTCATCCCCCAGCCTGTATTGATACTGGAAGTTGCCCTAACCCAGGTGGAGGACCTTGCACTTGGCCTTGTTGAACCTCATGAGAACCTTCCTGTCCTCCATATGCCTCAGTATAACTTCTAGGAGGATCTGTTCCATGATCTTCCTAGGCATGGAGATGAGGCTGACAGGTTGATAGTTCACAGGGTTCACCTTTCTGCCATTTTTAAAAATGGGTGCAATTTTCCCCCTTTTTCCAGTTGCCAGGGACTTCACCTGACTGCCATGACTTTTCAAGTATCATGGAGTGGAGATGCATTCTGCATCAGCCAATTCCCTCAGGACTGTGGGGTGCATCCTGTCAGGTCCCATAGACTCATGTATGTTCATGTTCCTCAGGTGGTCACAAACCTGATCTTCTCTTACAGTGGGAGGGATTTAGTCAGTCCCTGTCTTGTGGTCCATCAACTCCAGCGGTGTGGGAAGAGAAGTTGCCAGTGAAGACTAAGGCAGGAAAGTCGAGTACCTCAGCCTTCTCCTTATCCGTTGTTACTTCTTTGTCATTGGTGTTCATCGGGGAGTGTGCTTTCTTTGACTTTCTTTTCTACCTGACATACCTATGGAAGCTCTCCTTATTCTTTGCATCCCTTGCCCAGTTCAGCGCCAGCTGTGCCTTGGCCTTCCTGACCCCATCCCTACACAAACAGGCCATGTCCCTATACTCTTCCCAGGATACCTGTCCCTGCTTCCACTGCCTGTGCATATCCTTCTTGCCCTTTAGTTTGACCAGCTGTAGCTGGAGTAAGAAAGATTTGTCAATAGGCTCCCCTTGATCAGGCAGCCTGTAGTAGACACCAACCACAAAGTTCCATTTGTTGCCTTGGTCTCTAATTCTTATTCATAAGCTTTCAGCCCGCTCTTGGCTATTCTTCAGAGACAACTCTTCACAATTTAACCATTTCTTGATGTAGAGGGCAGTGCCTCTGCCACCGCTTCCTCCCCTGTCCTTTCTGAATAGCCTGTAGCCACTGATAGCCACTGCACTCCAGTCGTGCATTTGTCCCACCAAATTTCAGTAATGGCAACTAGGTTCTAGCAGCATGGTGGCTTCCAGCTTCTGCTTATTGCCCATGCTGTGTGCATTGCTGTAGAGGCACTTCAGCTGTGCTGTTGGCCCTGTCACCTTCTTGGTCACACCTTAATTCCTTTGAGGTATTTCACCAGTGTTCCCCTGTTGGTTCCTATTACATCAGGAACCCCCTGGCTCATCTGTGTAAGACTTCAGGTGTGCTCCAGTGTACCCAGCACATCTCAGAGCAACAGGCTGAGGGGCCTCACTAGCACCCCATCCCTCTAACCTTGGTGTGTCATCACCACAGCTTGTCATGGGCAAGCCTGATACTATCCCCCTCCCCCTTCAAGTCTAGTTAAAAGCTCCGTCAATGAGCCCCACTAGCATGTGAGCAATGTCCCTCTCCCTGCTTCCAGAAAGGTGAATCCTGTCCAACCCCAGCAGGCCTGGTGCCACGTAGTCCACCTCATTATCAAAAAACCTAAAATTGTGCTGGTGACACCAGCCATAGAACTATGTATGGGTCGTTCTGTTTCTTCTGGTGTCACTGCCTGCAGCTGGAAGGATAGAGGAAAAAACTACCTGTGCTCCAGATTTCCTTACCAACCGTCCCAAGGCCCTGAAGTCTCTTTTTATTGCCCTTGGATTGCACATTGTGGCTTCATCGCTAACCACATGGAAGAGCAGTAATGCATAATGGTCTGAGGGCTGTACCAGGCTGGGAAGTTTCCTAGTGATGTCCTTAACCTGGGCCCAGGGAGGCAGCAGACTTCCCTAAGAGGACAGTCTGTCCAGCATATTGGATCCTCTGATCCCCTCAGAAGGGAGTCACCTACAACTGTAACTTGTCTTTTCTGCCTCATGGCATTGGTCATGATAGGGTGGGTAGGCTTTTCTGACCTTGGTGACACCTCTGATGTAGATGGACCATCATCTACATCATCCATTGGCTGGCCTTCTGCATCCAGAGCCTCATACCTGTTGTACAGAGGTACCTGGGAAGGCGAAGTGGGCAAGGAGTGGGGTCACCTGATGCCCCAAGTATGGACTTGCCTCCATTCACTCCTTTCTTTTAAGCTTCTGCCTGGTGAGGGGAGGATACAGGATCCCCTTGATCTTGGTTTTTTCTGGTGGATGTTCCTCTTTCTGTCTCAGGTCAGAGCATGGTTCCACCAGTCTATCTCTTTATCGGACTGCCTGATGCTCCTTAACCTTCCTACTTCCTCTCATAGACCTGCCACCAGGCTGAGCAGATCATCCAGTTGATCACACCTCACACAGCTGTTCTCACTACTGCTGTGCACTACCAGTGAAAGGCTCTGGCAAGCCCTGCAGTGTGAGGCCTGGATGACTCTGTGTTTTCCTGGGAGCTCTGTCTGGGTTGCCACATTCACTCTGGCGAGTGCAGAGGACATAGGTTTCTGCTGGGTGGGTACCATAGCTAAGATCCTTCTGAGAAGGTGATGACCACTAACTGAACTCACCTCTTGAGCTGGTAGGGTGATGACACCCTGCCATGCAAACTCCTGCGTCATGCTCTGGTTGCTCATGCTCCGTAGGTTGCTTTTTGTAGGTGTGGGGTGGCCGTGGTTGCCGTGGCAATGCCCAAGCCTCAGCCAGCATCTCTCCTGAGTGTTGCTGGCTCCTGTCAGGTGTGTCTGCTTCCCTGGTCTTTCCCTGCCTCAGGCTCAAAAGCAGGGTATGGGAGTCTTGATTTTGCTCTTAGAAGCTTCTGCTCCACCTAATAGCCACATCAGGTGCTCAAGACTGTCCTAGTAATCTAGCGAATGAAACCCACAACCTTTCTTGAGAGCTTTAAGTGTGTAAATTAATTAAACATTTTGGTCCATATGTGTAACCATAGCACTTTCTCTTCATGGTATTGATCAAAAAAGCAACTGGCGGGAACAGAATAAAAATGTCTAAAAACTTCTTTTGATTTTTCTTGCTCTTCTGTATTAGATTCTAATAAACTGTTACACATTGAGTATTAATGCAGACCTTAAATTTTAGAGTTTCTTCAGCTAATCTTGTTTTAGTCAATACATTCCAGTTACGTGAATGTTCTAATGTCATGTTAACATTTTTTACATTACAAAAATTTCTTTTGTAGACTGCAGTGATGATGTATTTCGTTGCAACACAGGAAAATGCCTAAATTATACCTTTGTTTGTGATGGATATGATGACTGTGGAGACCTTAGTGATGAACAAAACTGTGGTAAATGAGGTTTTTTTCTTTTCTAAAGTCTTTAAGATAGCAGTATTAAGCCAGTAAACTTTTTCCTTAAACTACTAGAAGAATAATATATCCTGCTGTTATTCTTTTTGGGCAAAGTAAAAACCGGTCACAAATTCTGTACCCAATTTGAAAAGGTTTAGAGGATAGTTTTGAGTTAATTGAAATTTTGAAGGTAGTAGTATTTTGAAGAAATAAAAAAAAATTTGCAATTTGTTTTAAACTAATTCAAGATGTTATGATTGCTTTCTTGCTGACTTGGCTGAATTTAACTGAGATTAAAGCAAACATAAGAGACTACACACTGGTTATGCCAACTGTTTCATAGCTGAACTGTTTCTGCATAAGCTTCATAGTGAGCTTGTATGTTTTGATGATCAAATTCTGTTTCTTTCAAATTCTGTTTCTTTTGAATTCTGTTTTCAATCAATTTCATATGTTCTGCCTCCATATACTTGTCTTTCTACTTACACTTAACTTTCATAGGAAAAAAATGAAGTTTTGCCATAAAAAAGAATAGTTTTCACATGTAAATATTAGAAAACTTTGAAAGCCTTATTTTTTCTGTATTTTGGTTCTGATACTACACCTGAGAAAAATTAAGTACTATAAAATAATTCGTAAAAAATTTAAATATTATTTATCTTTTTGTTTGTTTGTTTTTTCTTTTGATTTTCTAAGGGAAAGCACAGAGAATTTCAAAACTAAAAGTCAGGGCCCAATTTTTTCTGGGGTTTGTTTTATATTTTTCCTCTAAATTAAACATACTCTAAGATCTTTTACTACTTCTTGGCAGTTTTGGTTATTTTGATTTTTTTTTCATAAACTATCTCCAGTTAAAGATTTTTCTAAACATTTATCTGACTCCTACCATTCCTATCTTGAGATATTTTTTCTATGCAAAATTTAAGATCTAACTGTTTGTGCAGGCTATAAATAGATTTCATAGCAGATTTGGCAGACTGAACTGTGCCTACAGCCCTATTTATTTTGGTGTAACATCAGCTTGCTCAACAGAATGCTTTTATTTATTTGTGGAAGTATTTGGGTAGAAAGGGTAAGACAGAGAATTAAATAATTTCTTTGTAGATCATTCTTATGGAAAATTGTAAGTGTATGCAAAAACCAGTTTCTGATTAAGTGCCAAATACAGCAGTTGAGAAACTTTTTTTTCTTCTAATTAAAAGATAAACATAGGGAATAATTTCCTGTGATGGCAACTGAAAACATTGGCTAACTGAAAATCATTCCATGAGATGGGAAGCCAGAAGATCTTTTAATCTGCTTAACAAATCTAAGAAAGTTGTTTAGTTGCAAATAGAAACAACTGTGCATTTGAGAGAATTCAGAACATATGTAACTACCACCTGCAAAAAAATCTGCAGGTACAAAAAATCTCTTATTGTAATTTAGTAATGCCAAATTAGTAAGAAATATTAGTTTATAGGCATAGAACAATTGATCAATAATATAAAATATACAAATGTTAATTTATAATCCTTTTTTTTTTGGTCCTCATATTTACATTTTATTTAGATTGTAATCCAGTGACACATCATCAGTGTGGAGATGGGAGATGTATAACAGCTGATTGGGTATGTGATGGTGACCATGACTGTATAGACAAATCAGATGAAATCAATTGCTGTAAGTTCCCTTAATCTCTAAATTTTTCTTCCTTTAAAAATAAGAAACAAAATGTAAGATAAGTAGTATACTTACTGATTACTTGTAAGGCAAATCTATAAGCTCATTTGATTTCACAGGTTTGTACTTGACAAATTTCCCTTCTGGTAGACAGCTGCAGCAAATTAAACATTTATTGAGAAGTACCAGCATTGCCATGTATTTCAGTTTCTTGTTAATTACAGAATTAGCTTTCTTTAATTGTAATGTTCCCATTAAAGGGTAATGAATGAATGTATATAACCTCTTAAACTGGTGGCATTCTGGGTTTGTGACAGTTTTTTGATGTGCTTGTATGTAACCTATCGCACCTTGCTAGAGTTTGTGCTCCAGTGATGATGGTGTATATCTGCAAATCAACTATAGTAGAATATTGCTGAGTTCCAAAATCAAGTCTTGGGAACTAGTGCATGTTTTAATGTGGTTAAGGTTCTCATAAGACATAGGCTTATGCTGCATTGCTTCTTGCTGCCGTTCAGTGCTTGACCTTGCAACCACTACCCTACAATCTTCCTGACATCTAAGAACCTAATCTGAAGAAAGGAATGTAAGTAAGTGGGTAAAGAAAAGGTAACAGTTTTTATATGAGTAAAAATGATGTGGTTTATTCTTGGAAAAGCTGTCCTCCATCTCAGCCTGTTGCTAATACCTGGCGTGTTTAGTTTCAGTCCGTGTAGTTAAAGATCAGCACAGCTATAGGCAGTGGAAAACATAGCCCATGTATAATGAAAAATGTCTAGTGATCTTCAGTGCTAAGCAGTATTATCAGGTCCTCCTAAAATAAGTTCAAGATGATGTTCAAAAGTAATTAACACCTTCATTAACCTAAACTGATCAGAAGATATGTATTTTTTTTTTCTCTAGCGTGTCATAGTCAGGGTCTGGTGGAGTGCAGAAATGGGCAGTGCATTCCTAGTGCATTCCAGTGTGATGGAGATAATGACTGTAAAGATGGAAGTGATGAAGAAAACTGCAGTGAAAGTAAGGATATCCCTTATTTTGCTCTTGTTACTGAACCTACCATTGACTGCTTTGTTCTGAAATGCTTTTAGCTAAAGCTGTCTGAAAAATTTGCTTTCTTTACCTTTCAAATAACACGTTCTAAGACAGGTTGGTGCCCGCTTTCACACAGGAATTTGTAAATAGAGTTTTGTTGGTCCTTAAAAATAGATAAATTTAAAAGAAGTGGAGGTGATATTTAGCATAGTATTGGAATACCTGACATGATCATCTGTTACTTGAAAAAGATTAATAGATATTCAGATTATCTGCAGCAATTAGAAGTTACTATCACAGGAATTGATGTTGCTTGAGCAGGAATTTTCTCATGAAAAACCTTTTTTCATCAGAACTTGGGAATCAGAGAAAGAATGTTAGCATAAGTAAATTAATGATTTAGTGTGACTAAGGGAAAATATATGAGAACATAATTTTCACATCTACTTAGTAGCTGTCACATGATGGATTGCATGAAAGAAAAGGAAAACAGGCAGGTTCTTGAGGCCTGGAACATGGTTTCCTGAAGACTTGTATTTTGACACTCAGAAAGAAATGTCATGTTGTGGTGGTTTCTGCATCTGAAGGTATTTTTCACATGTAATTCTCTTGTTTCTGACAAGGTACAGGTTCAGACTGCAGCCTTTCCTTCAATGTGAGAACTATTAATGTCTTTCTCTTATGAATGTTATTTTAAAGAAATTAAAGTAATTCATTTTGTTTAGAAAACTCTAGTGCTGCCAGATGTAGTGATAATTAGACAACCTATTCAAAAGTAATTAGAGTAGAAGAGACCTGATATCATAAGATAAATACACAGTGTGATTATATAAGCCTCATTTCTTTAGGAAACCAATTTAGAAGAAAACCTTTCATAAGCATGTCCACTCACTCCCTTCTTTTCATATTAAGTTCTGAGGATCTTCCTGTTCCAATTTAAACATCTGTATTCAAAAAAATAGCTGAGAAGTTGAAGTACAGAAATTACTATTATTCTTCGTTGCAATTAATGTTGGTGTTGTAAAAAGGTCTTGCATGAAATTTCTTCTAGTACTGACCGTGCAAATCTAAAAACCAAGGATCAGATCTTGTCCTTAATTCTGACTGTGCAATCTCACAAAATGCTGTTTTTATTCTTCGTCTTTCCTGATACTCAGCCTCAGTCTTACTCTATGAATTCTGTGATCTTCCATTTCTCTTGCTGAAAATGAAACTATCATTTTTAATATAGAAGAGGTGAAGTAGCAGAATGGGATAAATTGAAAAGTACAGAACTATTTACATTCTATAAGCAACCATTTCAACTTTTAAAATTCATTCAACTTAAGCCTTGTAAATTTGTTTATCACTAGTAAAAGAGAATTTCACTGAAAACTTTGATGCGTGATCTGGGCTAGAAGTCAGTGATGTTTTTGTTTTTCACTGCTTCTTGCCTTTGTGGATGTTGAAGAAATGCTTAAAAATCTCTTTTTGGTAAGACGAACAGATAAGATTCAAGGATACTAAATGCAGAGGAGTAGGATGGGATGATAATTATGTAGTCAGTGATCTCTCTATATGCTAAAAGATTTTTTCACTTAGTGTTAAACTACAAACTTTTAAATATATAAGTTTTCATTGTTCTTCTTATTCATTCTTCAATGTGCAAAATAGTATTTTGAAGTACTGTGTAGAGCAAAATTCTTCCTTTATGCAACCATATCCTGTCTATCCCAAATTCACATAAGAATGTGTAGGCAGAGTCTGGATGTCATTTGGATTATTCCTCCTTAGTTCCTGGTAAAGCCCATATAATAGTAAAGCAGAATTCTTGTTTGTAACTTTCTTTTGTATTTCTTATGGATGTTGTTGAGTTCAGCAGCTAAGAAAACGTAATAGGACATACACTTAATACAAGGACTTCCGTGCTCTACAAATCAAACAATTTAGCTATGCCTAGGAGAGACAATGAAGTTAGGACTGAAGTGATCTGGAATATTGGTTTTGTTACAAACACAGTAAATATATGAAATCAGCATAGAAATTTGAGGTCAAGATGGAGTGATGTGCCACTTGCCTATATAAAGATATAGGGACCTTGTGTAATAGTACAAGTTTACACATATAGGGATTACAAATGACCATTGTTTCATCTATATATCTGAATGCGAAAAACGGTCTCTTTTGCTACCTTAATGAAATTTAAGGTATGGCATCTATTAACATTACTGCTGCCATTTTGTGACAAGTCTAATACAGATGTACTCACAGCTGGTTCTGTGATCTTGTCACAAGACAGGGTAGAGCGTGTTTATAGAAATTCAGCCCTGACTGTGCTAGGATCAAAACAATCTACGTAGCACAGAGATTTTTAAAGAGTTGAGAAACTCTTCCAGTGTGGGTAAGAATAAATTGGAACAAACTTTAAAAATTAATTTTAATTTAAAGATTTCTGACAGCTTTAAAAGTCGAAAGGTTTTCTCTACCTTTCAAGTTCCATTTTGCAACCCGATGCATCTGTAAAATAAGACAGTCAATTGCTGCAGCAAAAGAAAATACCTCCATTGCTTCAATATATAATGTGTATGAAGGGTTGTAAATCCACATAATTAAGAATGTCTATTGATACGATTACAACATCAGTTCTTTGGGACAAGGTCATTGTCAAGGTCATCAAAACATGAAGTTTCTTTAGCATCTTCTCTATACCAAATATAAGAGTTCCATGACTGAATCATTAATGTTTGTGGACTGTAGTGCAATACAAACACTAAGCAATAGTTGCAATAAACCATTTAAAACAGGATGGAATTATAAAATACAAACTGTTCAGCCTCTGTATAGAAAATAGGAAATTAAATGGCTGATTTTGCAAAAGCTAATGGAAGAAAGAATTTAGTGGTTTGGAAAGGAGCTATCACCTCCAAGAAAGAGAGAAGTCCAGGGATTTGTCAGAGAAACTAACTACCCAGGTAATGTGCTCAGAAAAGTTGTGGTGAAGTGCTGGGTTTAGTTATTCTGGATTCCATCTTTAGGAGCATAGCCTTCTGGGGTTTCTGCTTCTTCTTGTTGTTGTTTGTTTTTTAACCAGCCAGAGAAGGACAATAAAGCTTCAGCTCTGATGACCTTTCTTCAGGATGTTTTTTATTGTCCACCAAAATAATCATAAAATGAGAAGCAGATCAACTGAATGGCACTGAAGAATAATTCCCGGAGAGTATTTTCTTTCAACTAGGACCTATTGTTCCCTTTGAAATCCAGTTTACATGGCTTTTCATACTCTGCCAGAGGATCATGGTAAATGGCTTTCAGAGATCCATACCTCTCATTCAGAAACCGGACTCTGAAGTCTTATATTAGACGTAGGGGTAAAGAAGAGTGACATCTGGATAGTGCTGCACACTTTTGTTCTTTACGCTTCCCTACTGCACTTGAAATGCTGTAGGGCGCTTATCAACTATGTAAAGGAAATACTTAATTGTAATGTAAACTCTGTGTTTTCTCATCAGTACACTCCAGTCATTTGTATTAGTTGGGTAAATAATTAGAATAGTAAATTTCTATTTTCCTCAGGTCAAACCCTCTGTCAGGAGGGAGACCAGAGATGTACTTCCTGTCCTGATCCCTGTGGAACTTCTCTTTGTGAGATGAGAAACAGCCAGACAAACTGCAGTAAGTAGGTCACATGCTTCATACTGTCACTGTTTTAGGGTGGTTTAGAGTATAATGAGGATGCAGGGTAGGACACAGTAATACTTTACTGTATAGTACACGTGTGTAATGATTAAGTATTGAAAAGGGCAAAGTTGAAACAAAAAGTTTAATCATGACACTTGATTATTAATGTACTAAAATACTCATAACATTTGACATCAAGATATTTTTCTTTCTGTGAATTTTTTATATGTTCTTAAAGGGTACTCACTGTTGGACTATTTCTTAATATTTAATGTCATTCAGAGTTTGCATAAACAACATAGTGGAAGCGTAAAGCAGAAGCTACTGGTTTATTTTCAAATCATAAGAAAATGCGGTGTTTATTAGTCTGAAGAACTTGTAGCCCTTTTATGATGGAATTATTTTGATACTCAAACTGGCTAAACTAGTTATTCTTCTGACCAATGCATACTGTAATGGTTTGGGGTCTTCAACGCTGTGTATCTTAATTTCTGTGTCCTGTCCTGTACCACTCCATGCAAGCCTCCTGTACCCACTGTACACTCGCTTCTGAATAGCTCTCTTTCTCACTTGTGCAATGCAGCACTGTGAACAGATACTTAAAAGAAATATATCTGGCTGGGTTTTGACACTGGGGCAGAACTGTATTTCAGAATTAATTAAAACTTAGTGATGTGTTAATACAGTCTCATCAATTCAGGTCACCTTGGCACATGGGCAGGCTTACCTTCATTTACATATATGAATGTGCAGACATATCCTATAACTGCTTTGTGCTGAGCAGTTATCTTTGCAAGGTATGGTTTGGTACTATAAGGTAACTTGTTTGGATAATGTTATTCCATTTAGGTTGGAATGGATATGGGAAGGTCAGTTAGTCCAGACTTCACAGTGTCTAAAGTTGCAGCTGTCACCCACAAGTGTTTGAGACAGGTGCCATTCATGCTGGGACCTTTAGATGCTGCTAAAGTAAAGATGCAAGATACTTGGGCGTATATGCTTTACATGTGCTTCTATCAATGCTTCTCCTAATTTTTTGAAGAGGGACAGTTAAGTACCATGTTTAACATTAGAAGGAAGCTAGCTCACACCTTTTGTCAACTAGCCTAAACTCCTGATCAAAGCAGTGCCAGTTAGGTCACGTGACCCATGACCTTGTGCAGCTGAGTTTTGAGTGTCTCCAAGGGCAGATATTCCACAGTCTTTCTGGGAGACCAGCTGATGGCTGTGTAGTCACCAGTCATGCATAAGACAGGCCCTCTAGTTAGCTGGCAAACAAGGCACCAGCAGCAGCCTTACCCAAGTCAGAAAATATGTCAATTCCCACAGTAGCCTTTGGTTCTTACATATTCAGGGAGCAGTTCTCTTCAGCAAGTTACCTTTCATAGACAGCGACTGCAGTCCTGTAAAAAGCAACAGTCCTGTGACTGCAATTCAGTCTTTCTCACAATAAGAAATTGCTGAAAGTGTACTTTTTTTTTTGTTTTCTTGGACTCATCTTGTGGATAAATCAGAGTGAGACTTAGTGTGGTCCAAAGCAGTTTGTCTTGTGGTCCAAAATATTTTCCTCATCAATGCAGATTTTTGTATCCCTTTGTATGTATGGACAGCAATTTTGCAAAGTGTTTGAGTGGCTAGAACTACATTACAGGATAGTGAAAAACATTTTTTGACATGTGATATTGGAGTTCTAATACAATGTTCCTATTCCATGTCATGAGAAACCCAAGAGCTTTTCAGTGGTTTCTTCATCATATTATGGCAATAGTCTGTAATTCTCAACAGGAGTAACACATATTCTGAATTATACTTCTGGATCATCTCTCTTTTTCCTTTTCTGCTCCAGTGAATATTTAATTGTTTATACACAATGGAAGAACAAGAGAATTTGGGAGAAATTTTTCTTGTGTAACATCTGGAAGTACCATTGTCTTTGTTTCATGTTATTTTTTTGTTCATATTTTGACCAGAGTTATTTAATCTTTAGTAAGAGATGAGAATTCCCATGGAAAAATCCAGTGTTGACAAAGCAGTATTTTTTGGCCCAAATAACTCTTTGGCTGGAAAATTCCAAAACATAGGCCACATTTCACAATATTAAATATGATGGGTGTTCTCCATGTATGATAATGTCTAATCAGTTTAGGCTGGTATTATAATGTATTTCAAAAATATTTAGCATAACAGAAAAAATAGCTGAAGTGAGAGTGTAAAGAGATGGAATCAGGCTATTTCAGTGCCTGGACCAGAAAGGACCAGAGGCTACAAGTAAAAACTGAAACACATGAGCATAAGGAAACACCTTTTTTTACTGTGATGGTGACCGAACACAGGTTGCCTGGAGAGATTGCAGAGACTTCATCCTCGTCAACAGTCAAAAGCTGTCTGGGCATGGTTCTGCACAATCTGCTCAAAGTGGCCCTGCTTGAGCAGGGGGGTTGAACTAGATGACCTCCAGAGGTCTCTTCCAACATCAGCCATTCTTGGATCCTGTGAAATATCCCATTCACTTTTGTTACTATGTTTGGAACTAATTGCGATGTAGTAGGTAGAGCAAGTTAATAATAAATACATGAATATATTAAACCCAGGCATAATCTGTTTTTTGTTGTTGTTTCGTGTTGTGTTTTTTGTTGTTGTTGGGTTTCTTTTATTATTTAGGATAAAAGATGCTATGGATTTTATTACTTATTCCCCACTCATTAGGTTGTACTTACATACGCTATAAATAAGGGAGCAGCAAGATCTCTTAAACTGTAGACAGACATCGGAAGAAAAGATTAACATTTGGGTTACCTAAATGCAGTCAGATGTTCCCCTGGAGTGTATGTTCTCTTTGTTTCTCTGCTTGCGGATTGTAGGGATTTGGGTGTGAGTCAAAGTTATTTTTTTCAAATCTACAACGACACTGCATATAATGTGATAGAAGTTTTCTAAACACAGTGTGAAAATTGTAATCATATTTAAACATGTGAAGAGCTGTCCTACGGGGGCATTTCAGTGGACTAGATTTTCTTCTAGAATTCACCTAAACCCCTTATAACCGAGGCATAACAGAAGGGAGAATGGTTATATGTGCATTTCTACCCTTTAGTTTTAATGTTATGTTACCCACGTGTTCCTTTACTCAGGTTTCATCATGAAATACTGATGAACATGTAATATTCTGCACACATCAAGAAAAGATGCCCACTGGGGAAAAATCAAAAGACAAAACCAAACTGATTTGGGCATCTGGGGCTGAAGTGTGGGAGGGCCCAGGGAGAGTTCACCATGAAGAAAAGGAAATGGCAGTAGTGTGAGAAAGTTTGTTGAAGTCTTCAAACCTCATACACCCCAAAGCTGGGACTAAGTGGTTTGAGACAACAGAAATAGTTCAGTATTGGCAGTATGCAAGGACCTAACAGAGAGGAAAATCTGTATATAAGATGAGCTTTGTGACCCTCAGGTTAGAGGTAAATACTCAAAGAGGTTATAACAGGGAATGCCAGTCCAAGAAAGACTGGCCAGTTCTGCTCATCAGCTGAATGACTGTTGGGTCTTCTTTTAACTTCCTCTCAAAGATCCAGCTATGGGATGACACAGTTGCCACACTGCTGGCAACTGACACTAGCAACTGGCTGGTGGACAATATTAATCGTGTTAAGATACACTTGCTTCTAGAATAAGCAAATATATGCAGTCTTTTAATAACAAATGAGTGGAATAGTACACACTTCCATAGAAAATTTTCTCATATTTCAAAAGGAAATAAAATTAAATAATTTCACATTGGTCTTGGTGTTAAATAAAAAGCTGAATTTCAGTCTGAATTGAAGTGAAATCCTGTCATTTTCTGTTGTGATGGAAAACTGAAAAATAAATATTTCTGACTACCAATTTGAGAAGTACAAAAGCCATACAATTTTTAAATCCAAAATATTCAGGCAGTTCAATGTGTGTTGTAATAAATCCCTTAAAAGCTGGATGATATTTGTATTTAGGTAATCTGTGTAATCATATGAGCTTGTAGCTGTTTCATTTATTTTGCTCTTGCTTATTATTCTCTTTATTATCAGTTACGTCTTATCTGAATTAAATTATTAGCATGTAGACTGTCTCTTACTCAGTGTTCGTGCAATACATAACCTAATTGTAGCCATTCTTCCTTCATATCTTGGGATACAAAAAGTAAAGTAAAATAAAATAAAAATCCTGCCTTCTTTTTTCTATATGGAGAAACTGCAGTCTGTCATTAGAAATTTTTTAAGACCTGACTAAATAAAGCCTTGAGAAACTTGATCAGTCCTCAGAGCTGACCAAGCTTTGAGCAGGTCATTGGACTGGAGATCTCCTGAGATCCTTTCCAACCCAAAGTATCCTGTGATCCCAGTCATCTTAATTTTGACAATTCCCATGCCAGTGTGAGGTGTGTTATGATACCATAGTACACCAGTAGGAAGTGTACTATGCTTGCTGTATGATGCAGGAGTTCTTGGAAATAATCGGATACTTGATTTGAAAAGAATAAATCTATTCTTAAAGAATAGTTTATTGTACCATGTTAAAGTTACGATGCTATTTAGGAAGTTAATGCATATTGTTAAGGGAATATAAGTCTCTGAATAGGTTATTAGGTAGGCGGAGGTCAAACCCAACTTTCTTTACTGTTATGAACAGGCTCATGGGGTCTTGACCTCTGAAACTTGTAGTTTCTCAAGCCTGAGAGGAAATCGCCAGACCGATAATTTTCTAAAATACTTATATGATTATTTTTTCTGTATTTCATTTAATCTCACACCATTTGTGTTTCTTTTTTTGTTCTTTCTGTGAAAGGTCAGTGTGAACCAATTACTCTGGAACTCTGTATGAACTTGCCTTACAACTATACTTATTACCCAAACTACCTGGGCCACAGGACGCAGAAGGAAGCCTCTATCAGTTGGGAGTCTTCTCTTTTCCCAGCCTTGGTTCAGACCAACTGCTACAAGTACCTTATGTTTTTTGCCTGTACAATCTTAGTACCAAAATGTGACCCCCATACAAATCAGCGGATCCCACCTTGCAGGTACTATACTATGCTTCATTTAATTCTTGACTGACATTTTCTGTCATATTAGTTTTTTCCAATTTTCTGTTTCCATTAAAAATGCCAGAAATTTTGCTTTGAAATTTCATAGCAAAAGGTAGAGAACCATATTTTATAAGATCACTAAATGCAGTCCATTACACATGTGATTAATATTCAAAGCAAAGAGAACAGCAGTTCAATAATTTTCAAAATGTATATGCTGAATAGAATAAATAGTCTTTTTCAGTTGGAAGGGATCTACAATGGTCATCTAGTCCAACTGCCTGACCAATCCAGAGCTGACCAAGTTAAAGCACATTATAAAAAGCATTGTCCAAATGCCTCAAACGCTGACAGGCTTAGTGCATTGACCACCTCTCTAGGAAGCCTTCTCCAGTGTTTGACCACCTCTTCTGTAAAGAAATGCTTCCTAATGTCCAGTTTAAACCTCCCCTGGCACTGCTTTGAACCATTCCTACGTGTCCTATCACTGGATACCAGGAAGAAGACATCAGCACATCCCTCTTCACTTCCTCTCCTCAGGAAGCTGTACAAAGCAATGAGGTTACCCCTCAGCCTCCTTTCTCCAAACTAGACAAGCCCAAAGTCCTTAGCTGCTCCTCACAGGACATTCCTTCCAGGTCTTTCACCAGCTTTGTTGCCCTCTGGACACATTTAAGGACCTTCACATCCTTCTTAAGTTGTGAGGTCAAGAACTGCACACAGTACTCAAAGTAAGGCTGCACCAACACTGAATATGGCAGGATAATCACTTCTTAACTGGCTGGTCATGCTGTGTTTGATGCACCCCAGGATGTGGTTTTCCTGCTTGGCTGCCAGGGCACACTGCTGGCTCATATTGAGCCTGCTGTTAATCAGCACCCCCAATCCCTTTCCGCAGGGCTGCTCTCCTAATTTATAGCTGTGCCTGGTGTTACTCCATCCTAGGTGCAGGATGTGGCATTTAGACTTGTTAAATTTCATCCCATTAATTATTGCCCAATGCTCCAATCTATCTAGATCCCTTTGCAAGGGCTTTTGTCCCTCAGGAGAGTCAACACCCCTTCCCAGTTCGGTATCATCGGCAAACTTGCTAACGGTGCATTCAGCTCTTGCATCCAGACCGTTAATAAATATATTGAACAGAACTGGCCCTAGAATTGAACCCTGAGGAGCACCACTGGTGACCAGACAACACGCAGCTGTAGCCCCATTCACTAGAAACCTTTGAGCTCTGCCCTTCAGCTAGTTCTTCACTCAGTGTGCCATGAACCCACTTACCCTGTGGCTGGACAACTTGTCTAGGAGGGTGCTGTGAACTTTATATGAGGCATTTTGCATTTCTGTGTGTATGATTAGAATTGCTCTACTATAAAGGGTATTTAAACATAAAACCAATTAATTTAATTTGGAACATAAGCATTTGTAATAGTTCCTTGCATTAGCGTATCACTTCATCTATGCAAAACCCTCTCTGAATACTGTTAAGGAAAACTGAGAATTTAATGCATGCTTACCTTTCTAAATTAGTGTGCCACATCGTTCTGAATTACAGACTAACTTAGGCTTCCTACTTGTCAGATTAACTTTTCTATCATCTTCATCAATTAACATCACTACACTTTTCAGGGTTAGGAGTCTGTTCAAAAGAGACCATGTTCTGTAAATCTCATGGCTTTGGTAGCAGTGGTTTTTGCAGGTTAGGAGAGCTAATAAACCTGGTCAGCAGGCAGAGCTCTTTGAACTGCTCTTTGACTGCTAGAGCCTTCTCATACTGTATTTCTGTCTCTTGGTATTGGGCCTATGCTAACAGTATTGATCGATTTACATCTACTGAGTTGAAAGAAAAGTGCCCTGAAAACTGCAATATATATCCTAAGATGTACCACGTGACATTGTTGACAAATAGATAACATTTCTTTGTCTAGTGATGTGCTGCTTAGTGCAAGTTAAAAGTGAGTCAGGGAAATTTACTAAGATATTGCTTTATTCTCACATAGGGACCTAATACAGAAGTTAGAATATTACATATGGGATAGCTGCCAAGTTATAGAGTGGTTTGTGCAAGCTCTTTTTCAGGCTTGCTTGTTTGAAAAGCAAGGGGGTTTTTTGTGTTGTTTCCTTTTTTTTATTATTTTTTAAAGAAAGCAGTACAATAAGTAAAAATTCGGCTAGCTTATTCAATGTAGAGGGACAAAAGTTAAATTATAGGCTCTTTGCTTCAGCAACTACATACCTAGTTAACAGATTTTAGGATGTATCACAAAACAGTTGAAGTCTTCAGGTTTAAGGTATTAAAGAGATGAAGAGGAACTTGCAGAAACTGTAGAACAAGTTAGTTTGAAGGGGACCTCTGGAAGTCATCCTGGTCCAACTTCTTGCTCAAAGCAGGGTAACATCACATTTAGATCAGATTGAATATACAACATAAATTTTTAAATCCTAGGATTCAAAGCTCTACTTTTATAACTGTTTTCATGTTTCACTCATGTTAGATCATAAATAGAGAATGGTTTTTATCAGGAAGGGTTACCTTGGAGGGTGCCACTGGGATCTGTAGTACTGCTTTATGGTTTTAGGAAGAATTTCAGACACAGATAGAACGTAAAAACATAAAAATCTTTTAGAAATGAAAACACATATAGGCTTATACCAATAAACTCTTGAGGTAATTGATAAATGTAGGGCAGAAAAAAAATTAAATACATTTGATATATCAATATAAATGTAAACCTACTTAAGTACAGTTTGAAGCTCCTAGAAGGCAGAATGGTATATTCTGAGAACAGAAACTATATTCTGAGAACCTGCTGCTGCCTTTGCGAAATAACTGCCCTCTTGTTCAAAGATGTCAGTGGTTAGTTGAGCTTAACAGGACATAGGTATTGTTTTACCTGTCTTCTCCTGTAAATATGAAATGGAGTTCAGCTAATGCAGTTTTTCAGTGTCAAGCTTTTCAAGCCAAAGTGCATGTTTCAACCATAATTTGCAAATTCATGCTATATTTCTGGATCTATTATAAAATATACTCATCAGAGTCATTGGGTTGTTTTTAATACTGCAACCTTGATCTGTTCTTTTCATTCTAGGTGGTATAACTAAACAATTTTAATTCTGCTCCCTCTGTATAAAACATCTGTCCCTGCTTTGCAAGGCTTTTCATCGTCTTTATGCTATTAGTTTGACTGTCATGCTTTATTTTTTAACTACTACGGTCTTCATGAAGTTTTGTTTAAAGTAAGGAACACACGTGAAGAGGTTGGTTTTTTTTGAGAGAACTGAACTTGCTGTTATTGAGGCTATTCATCTGATAAGGCATTGGTAATGTTAGTCCAGGTCTGGTGAAATAATCTTTGAAGCTAAATGTGTGCTGGGTTTCCACTGAGGACAAATGGATTTTCATAGATGAAGGACATATTTAATAAGCTCAGAAATTGTTTCCTTATAATTACAAACTGTCTTTGCAATGAATTGATTCTGCAAGGTGCTGAGCAGCTTCTGGAGATTCTGGGTCTCATAACATTCCAGTAAGTCTGTCAGTGTCCCTTATTTTGGGACCAGTAAATGCTTTCCTAGTCACAGTAGCCTATATTGACGTGGAGATTACACTATCTGTGTATTGAAGTAGTTTCCAGCTGACTTCGGTGTTGTTTCAAAACTGTGACAGATGTGTATGAGGAATAATCCTGGTCAAATCTCATGCCCTTTATGTGTTGGCATCGTTAGGCATACCATTACTGTATTTGAATTGGGAGAGTAAAGAGATATTTTAGTTAACTGCCAAATACACTTAACGTTCTTAAAAAAGTGCTAGATTGAATTCTGTTGTGAAAAATTACACATTTCTATGCTACATTTTTTTTTATTTTTACCTTGTATTTTTTTCTCCTACCAAGAAGGGGGAGATTTCTGTTTTGTGATGTGTACTCTTAACTGTTAACTTGTTAGATTGATTCATAGATAGTATCACAGGTAAGATTCGACTGAGAAGTAAATTGAGAAGTCTGTTACCAAGTATTCTGACACCCCAAATGTGAGACTTGGTATGGGAACGTGGGAAGGATTAAAAAAAAAAAAAAAAGTACTAATTACTCTTCCACTTTTCCTAGCAGTATTGCAATAGGGTCCCATATGCTCTGTGATTGACGCTACTTTGAAGATTATCTACATTTTAATTTTTTCACCACAGACTGATAAGTTAATGGCTTGCAGTAGCTTTTGGGAAGGGTCAGCTCTGGCCAAAGATTTGAGTGTGCAGAGAGCAAAGGACAGAAATAAATAAAAGATTCTCAATAAAAGGTTCCCTGCCATCCCTTACAGAAGAGAGAATGTTTGTAAGTAGTTATAACTGGCCATTATGTTATAACTCAGGTAATAGTGTGCATACAGTAACTTAAATAATGTTTCAACAATAGGAACATATCTTTTGTTATATTTGTATTTTTTCATGTAAAGAAATCTGATTAATGGAGTTTCCCTTGATCTTCATCTTTAATTTTGGCTAGGATTATTAACGTCCAGTAACTGGGAATTTCCAAGACTTTCACTCAGTTATTTTGTGCGATTCCACTTTATTTCCTCAGGACATTATGCGTACAGTCTAAGGAACACTGTGAGTCTGTGCTTGGGATTGTAGGTCTGCAGTGGCCAGAAGATACTGACTGCACTCAATTTCCAGATGAGAACTCAGACAACCAAACTTGTCTAACACCAGATGAAGATGTAGAAGGTAACTCCTACAAATACATATAACAGGAAATTAAAGATTTTGTTAGGTTCCCAAAGTCACTAATTTTTTCCCCCATACCTCCTCTTTAAATTGTAATATTTAAACTGCGGAAATTATTCCAAACTGGGTTTTAGGGAATTTGTATCCTTACAGTTTGCAGATAAGAGGAAGTTCTCATAAGAAATCTATTCAAAGTAAGGATCAGTTACCCTCAGTCTGTGAAAGTCAGTGTTTGAGATTTCTTGCTAACACTACACCTACTGCTTGCTTGTGTTTATACTTCACTTTTTTACCTATTTAGATGACATAATAATGCTTTTCTAATCAGGAGGCAGAATCTTGGCAATCTTAAAAAAGCAGAGCCTCACGACAGCTCTGGGAAAAATTCTGTAATGTTAGTGTCTTTGCCAGCTATTGTTTGCACATGGATTTTTGTCTGGGGAAAGTTTTGTAGAAAGTTGTGCCAAACCAGCTTCAGTAGCAACTGACAAATTTCAGTTTTAGAGTTCTGCCATAATACATTGTGAGTACAAACATGGAACAAAAGAATGAAATTGCCTTAAATGCTTTTAGATATTCTTTCGATGTATAGAAAAAAGTGCAGCTTATCCTGCTGCAGTGGTTATCAGATGTGAGATCTGTGAGGATTCTGACATACCTTTTGTTTTTCTTGCCAAAATGCCAGTAAAGTAGCTGGGAAAACAGTGAGATGGTGTGAGCTACAGTGCCTGCAATATATTGATCATGTCCAGTTCTCACTCTTCTGCTCACTTGCACGATGATGACTGTCTCTCCACAGCCACGATCTTGCTTAGAGAAAGCAATGAGCGAAAGCTAGTTAGCTTATAGTTCTTTTAGTGAAGATGTGTTGCTGTGAACGTAGTGAAGGAATCACAAGAAAAGTGAAGCGTCTGTAGTGGTTAGTACTATTTCTTCAAGAAAAGACCATGTGCACGTATCACTGTGAGGATTTTATAAGTATGTGTGGTATCACAGTAATTAAATCCTCTGTTGTGGGACTCTTGAGAGACAAGGAGATAATTTCCCTCTACAGCAGTAGGCTGGTGGAAATGAATTATTCATTATTACACAGCACTGTGTAGGAAAGGAAAAGTAAGATTTTAGTACAACAAGGTGACTTAGAGAAAAATAATCTGATTTAATTTTCTCAGGTGTCAAATGTCTTTTAACCTTCCTCCCTGTGTTATTAGATCATTTGGCTTTGAAATGTAGCATAGAATGATCGTATTTTAAATATACTACTGCATACAGGACTATAGTGTTCCATTTCTAGAGATAAATTATGTTCACTTATAAAACTATAATCTAAAAATATTCTCACTGTAATTAGAGGGACTCTGCCTAGTAAGCTGATTCACTGCTTATTGATCATCTTAGCATTGAAATAGATATTCCTGGGAAATCAGTGAAAAAGAAGGGAGGGTTAGTATCCTTTTAGAAAAATTGTAACTGATTAAGAGTCTTGTCAGAGGTGTTTTGGATTCATTTACTGCTAGAATTTTAAGTTGATTCAGTGCCTGGTTTCTGCTGACTACCAATGTTGGTTAGAAAGTCTTTCCTGGGAGTTTAAAATCTTATATAAATATTTCTGGGGAAAAAATGTTAGAAAAGAAATTAAATTTCTAGGAGCATTTAAAATGTTCATAATTACAAAATATAGGTGATTTTCCAACTTAAGCTGTAATTGACAGAGTAATTACAATGCGTTGAATTGCTTAAGTTCTCTTTGAGTCAGTGCTGAATCCAAGAAGACTGCTGGCCAAGACAGTATGCATTGTGAACTGCGTTGTTTTCGTAATGAGTTATTCTTGAGTGTTGGTAGAATTTTGTTTTCTAAGGCTTCCATGTTCATTGATGGTATCTTTTGTACTGCATGGTATTAAACATCTGAGAGATTTTGCAGGAAGGAAAAAACCCTACAACAGCAATGTATGATGGAGGTTGTACATCAAACTCAGCAACATGTACAGTATGAAAAAATGGGTGGGTTTTTCAAAACCATCTAAATAAAGCCTTCTCAAAATGGTACTCTGTAAGATGAAGCAGAAGCGATGTAAGGGGTAATTTGTTGACATTTATGGGTGGTTTAATCAATTCAAATAGCCACACAATTGCCCAAATATATATATTTTTTTTTTATCCTGGGGATCTTATACTCACTTCAGCACATCAGATGAGCTGTTTCTGCTTCACACAACACCACAACAGTGAGAAAAGGAGCTAGAAAAGCAATGCTCACAATACAAACATTGTATGGCAGTTACTTGGCAAAGGTTTAAAATTTGACAAGGGGTGGCATGTGAGGGGAGAGCTCTGGAAAATATTGCTTCACCCCGTTCACAGCTAATTGTTAAGAGTCTTACCTCCTACATAGTTCCAGTTCAGTATCACACAAGCTTTCTATTCCTGTCATTTACCCTTATGAATCAGTCACAGTGATAAATAAGTATCCATGTGATGATTAAGCTTGCAGCTTATGGAGTCTTGTTTCTCCCTGTTCCTTGTCATTGACAGAATGCTCACCCAGTCACTTCAAGTGCCGTTCTGGGAGGTGTGTCCTGGCATCTCGAAGATGTGATGGTCAAGCTGACTGTGAGGATGATAGTGATGAAGAGAGCTGTGGTAAATAAGATCAATGAGTTGAATCTTTTGAATGGAGAGTAGTTGAAACATTAGAAAAGGACTTTTGTCTTTTCTTCAGTTACTCAAACCATAACCTGACAGTTCAGAAGATAAGCCCCTTTTCTGTAGGAAAAATGTTTGAAAGGTTTTTTTTTTAAGACTAGCAGCAGTAAAAATACTTGAGCAAGCATCCTTCTTGGTTTATGTCAATGCAATTTATGATATAATTTAGATTCTGCTAACTGTATTCCAGGATGTTTGGGTATTTCTTTAGTAATCAAGATAAAAAATGCTGCAGATACAATTCGTTTGATATTGCTGGAGGTTCTACTGAGCTGAAATGTGACTTCCTGGAAGTTTAAATCTTGAATTCGTAAACATAGTTTTAAATTCATACATGGTCATGTTTTCATTAGGATGTATTTACAAAAGATCTGTGTTGCTAAAGTGGACTCTATATTGCAAGGGTCAAGAATTACACATTTTTCCAGACTGGTCAGCCTCAAACTGTAGGTACAAGCATAAAGTGGTAACCACAAATTTTATTCTCCAGTATATTTCTGTGTTTACTTATGGTAAAGATGCTTTTGACTTTTAACTTAAGGGGATGTATTGAACTTAAGAACAACCAACAAATCTCTTGGTCACTACTTATCCTTGTGTGCTCTGGCAGGAGAATTTTGAGAAGGGAGTTTATACTATGTTTATACTATTTCTTTACATGACTAAGGTGTAGCCTCCATAGAGTTCTGCATGCTGGCCTGGCATCCCTCAGGGCAAAGAGAATAATTATAAATCACTGAAGATTTAAAGAAGAGGTGTGAATATGAGTAAAGGATTGGAAAACATTCCAGCAGAGTAGGGCTAAGGTGCACAACTTGGTTTTTTAACAGAGAGCAGGTTAAGATGGAAGCACAGTTTGTGTGAGCAACAATCTGTAGCAATAAAAGTCTTTCTACTCAGCTGCACAAAAATAAAATAAGATCCAACACCTGAAAGTTGAAGTAAGGCTAAAATTCAAGCTTGCCAGCTGTATAAAATGCTTCTTTTTTAAGAGTAGGTTGTTTTAATGACTGGAGTGGCCAAGGGATTATTTGTCACTAAGGCACGATATATTCTCAATCTCTGTGAGTTTTCAAATCATGCTTGTATTCTCTTTCCTCTTTCTGTCCTGTTCCCCTCCCCTTGCAAAAAGAAACCAAAAAGAAAAGAAAGGTATACTCACTGAAACAGGATTTAATACTAGGTCATTCTCCTGTTTGGATTATAAAGGAAAGGCAGAGCTGCTGATTACAGTGACCCTTTCAGAGTTTGTCATCGCTTTACCTTTGAATCAATTGTCTTAGTTGTCCTCCCTGCCAAATATTCTTTGTTGCCACCTGTTCTTAACTCCTTAGAACACTAATTGCTATGGGTCTTTTAGGATAATTTTATTCTCCTAGACATTAACATATGAAATATTATGCTAATATGTAACATTCATTTCTTGAGTGGATCTCTCTCTGTCTCTATAGTCTAGACAGAATGTCACTAGCAATCAGCAGAATTCTTATCAGTTTCTATAAATATGGAAGACACTATCTGGTAGGAAATTACCGCTGTCAGAGTGACATTAGATTGACCAGGGGTAATACTGTTAGTGAAGAACAGACAGTCCTTGTAAAGCTCCGTAAGCAACTGCCCTGACTCATTCATATTCCATGTGTGCAGGACAAAATCAAAACTTAATGATCTTTCCATGTGTAAATGGCTACCTCACATTTTATTAGATTATCCTTTGAAATTGTTTTTATACCATTAAAAAACAGTCAGCATTTAAATTTAAAACCTTGTATTTTGAAGTGCCTTAAATGACAGGCATGGAACTTCACAGTGCAGGGAGAAAGGCCGGAAAAGACTAACTACAGCTTTTGGATGCTTAAGCTACTCTAGCCAAAAATATAAGGTAGAACAGTCCAAAAGGGACTAAGGTATACTCTACTTATGCAGAGTAGAGCTGTATTCAGCACCCACTGTCTCCTCCTCCTAGTAATCCCTGACATACTTTATTTGTGAGAGAAAATTATAACATTTCATCTTTGTAAGGGTAAATATCACCCGTGTAATTGCAGTGAAATCGTAAGGCTTTAGTGCCATTTAAACTAGGATTCAGGGAGAAAATCTGACCCAGATTTCTGAATGTGAGACTTCTGAGTGCATTTCAGGAAAGTGTGAGGAAGATAATTTCTGAAAATTATTATGATGATAGACATTGAGAGAGTTTGTGGTATTAAATATGCTTGATTGTAATTGATCATATTAATTTACTGGGTGCTGAACAATGCCTTTGGCAGAGAGCAGAAGAGGGTCCTAGAAGAGTACTAAAGAAACTGAGGACATTACATTCAAAACCAAAATTGTCCTTCACTGTTTTCTGCAATCTGAGTTCTGACTGTAGTATTTTAGTTGAGAGAAAAGTGTGGTGACCTTAATGTTAATGACTTAGTAATAATTGCATGGAGAATATACATGTGAACAACAAATGGAACAACTTGCTTCATATTTTGAAGAATAATGAAGGTAAGATCATATGTGAGTCCCTCTCTTGCCAAAACATATGTTTGAAATGGGAGTAAATTAAATACGGACAAGTTCTCCTACCTCCATTTTCACTTCCATGTCATTTTCATCAAATTAAAAATGTATGTCACAAAAATTTTTAGAGAAGAAATATAAATACACCAAATGGTAGATGGCTTCTACCAACAAAATAGTGTATTTGAACACTGAATTCAGTAAGTAGTGCATTTTTCATAGGGAATTGTCTCTATATTTGCCAATGTTGTACTGAAAGATAAATTTTGGAGAGTCATGGTACACTTCTCAGTGTAACACTATAATGTGTGATGAAGGGGAAAAGCAAACGTAATTACCTGTAAACACTCTACTAAAAAATTGCAAGGTTCATAAATCGTATTTTTTAAGCTTTTTTAATTTTATTTTCTTATTAAGTTCCTAACAAATGACTGACATTATTTGTTCTTTATTAAAAGTAAAGGTTTTGTTTGGTTTCAATTAATTTTTCATTAATAGTTATCACAAATACTGTCAAGGAGGAGACCTGGAAAATAGTGATACCCAGGAAAGTTCTTTGATCACATGGAATTAGTTTCACAGGTTGAAGCCTGTTTATTTCTCTAGGCTGTAACATTTATTTACATGGCTTTTTGAATCTAAACAAAATTAAGTGCTCCACATATCTGTTTACAGTTAAAATGTGAGTAGGTTTTTCCAGTAATCACATGAGCTAGTAGTGATTCTCTGGTTCATGTTTGTAAAATACTGGCTTCTGGAATAACATTTCTTAGAAACAGTGTATCTGCTTAGCAATTTAGTGCTGATATGCTGCTGTAGTTCCAGGCCCAGGAGAACAGAGCTGCTGCTTCAAGGGCAGTGGGTTCATACCTCAGTTATTTGCATGTGGGGACAAGCAGGGCTGTCACCTGAACTTGAGCTTGGATTAAAGTGAAAACTAGTATTACCATCTACAGAACAGGCCAAACAAGGCAATCAAACCACCTGTTCTAGTCAGGAAAACACATTGGTTTTATGGCTTCCTATCAAACCAGAGTATCAGATGTGCAGGTCATCAGTATGTCAGAGTATTTAAACTGGTATCACAGTGCAGTGCTTTATTAGTTGATGGAAATAAATAGTGAAATAAAACAAGAGCAAACACTTTTCTAAAATGTACCTTGAGCCATTCTTAATTTGCTGTAGCTGACTAACAGGAAATTTACTGTCAAAGCACTTTAACACGGTTTTTTAAGTATTCCTCTTGAAATCAGAGAGGCTGGTTAGCAGGACTTTGAAGAGACAAGAATGCAGTGTTTTCTCTGTGTAATAAATGAACCCTCCGAAAGATTCATACAACACTGGGTCTTTCTCATTTTTTCAATCTGGTTTTGTCTCAGATCATGGAACCAGGAAAAGTGTTTGTGGTCAATGCTTAACAGCATCCCTCCACCTTTCATTGTAATCTGTATTAGATTCTGTATCAGTCCTGCCAGAAAAAAACCCTATTTCTACACCATTTCATGGAGATTCCATGCTGTCATAGGATTTGCTTTTGAAAAACCAAAGGATTAGAAAAGTTTATATATTACTAGAAAATGTTTCAAGAGTAGTGCTGCATGGGTTTTCAGCTAGTTGAGCTGATACCTAAACTATTACTTATAGATATATGTAGCATAATACAGGTTATTATTTTAAAAACACTGAAGTATTATGAAGCAATATATATTTTATGTCCATTTCTCAAGTGTGCGCTGTGACAATCTTATTTCCATTTCTTCATTAGCAACTATTCTTGGTACCTTTTAAAATTTAAATTGCAAGTGAAAATATTTTGGATGTTTCAGGATTAAGGAAGAAGAAAACAGTTGATTTGATATTGCATGCTTGTGTTTCAAAACTGTGCTTCTCTGCCTCCAGGTTGTAGAGAAAGGGGTCTTTGGGAATGTCCTTTGAAGAAGCTGTGCATCAAACACACTATGATCTGTGATGGTTTCCCTGACTGCCCTGACATGATGGATGAAAAGAACTGCTGTAAGTGCTTATGCCGTTTGTTAGTCCCATGAGGGGCTGATCACATTTTGGGGATCTCGGGGTGAAAAATAAATGAAAGAAAAAAAGGTTTTCTACAACAGAAAGGCTTAGTCATTCCCTCAGTTTCCTTTTCAGTTTTTATATGGCACTGATCTTTCCTCATCTTGTGTCCTCTGTTGTTCACATCCTTGGATCTTTGCTGTCTCCTTGGTCACACCAGCCCTCTCTCCCTCCTTCTTGTGTCTTCATGCTTCTTTTCTTTATTCCTCTTAGCTCCTTGCCTCCTTTTCCCAACTTTTCTCAACTTCTTTCTGTATAGGTATAGCTGCTCACTGCTCTTTTTTTCTTGATTTCCACTTGATTTTCCCTCTGATCTGTTCTTCAGTAAATTTCATACGTCTCCCTGCTTTATTTGATTTCTCTTCTGCTTGACATTTCTTAGATTCTGTCTCCCCACTGGCCTCCACAGGCTGCTTCTACAGTCCAAACTGTATCAGAGATGCAAAGCTTAGCATGGTACTCTGACGGTATGGGCATACTGCCTATATGCACACTGTAAGTTGTCTCAGAGTGCTGACAGTGTGCAATAGGCCCCTGGTCCCCTGCGGGAGCTGCCCTGTGTGTTCTTTTTCAACTGTGCAGCTGACTGGCTGGATGGGAGGAAGTGGAACACCTGCAAACAGCAGCTGCTTTGCAGGCTCCCACCCTGCATGAGAAGCTGGGAGTGGGTGCCGTGAGATGTAAGCTTCACTTGCATGAATATATTAGTGGTACACTGAATTCTCTTCTTCTGAGAAAACCTGGAGGGGGGACATGTCCCTAAGACAAGGAACTAGAAAAGATATACAGGGTGACACTCAGCCTGCAGAAGAAAGAGATGCTTGGTAAACTTGGTTGAAAGCTGAAATTTTAGTTCTCGGGGCAATCCTGGTATTTCAGCATTTTTTGCTGGGACCATAGGATATAGTTCTACAATTTAAAAAAAGTTACTCCTGAGTCTCTGGAGTTGTGTTGGCAGGGACAGGAGGTGTGCTATGTGGAACATATGAATACATTTGCCAAAATGATTGGCATCCTGCTTATATCACTAGATCTAACTTTGTTTCTTCTTGGGAAGAGTCAGCCCACAGAATGTTTCTTATTCTGCTTTTCCTTGTGAAGGTTATACCATTTGACTTCCAAGTGGTCTGTGTGCTGTAATCTAAAAAAAAGGAAGGTGCCATTAAAGGTATTTGCTCATGATCACATCTTAAGATCATGGCAGAGAAAAGATTGAGGGCTTGAGTTAAGCTCGTCTATAGTTATCAGACTGTATTTCCTCTTTACATTCCAAAATGGCAGCAAAGCTTTCCCAGCAGAGGGCTTCCAGCTTCCCTGGAAGGCAGAGTTAGAGAGCTTTTTCTAGTGTTGCACACTTTATTCCGGAGCCAGAAAGATCACTTACGTCAGAGTAGACAGCACTGACTGCTCTATCTCTATGGTTTTCACCGTGGAGTACGTTTTTTGCACTAGTGTTGCAAATAAATGCTTGGGTTCAGTCAAACAGCCAAACATAGGCAAAACTGAATGCAGCTTCCTTCCACGCATTATCTCCCTCTCTGCTGTCCTGCAGCTCTCAAAATTCCCTAATGATGGGGTTTATAGAAGCTGGAATAAAAGTGTGTTAGTGAGGGGGGTACTGTAATGCTACATGCCTGCCTTTTTGGAGGGGGTTTGATATGACTGTGGGAAAGCTAAAAGTCGGTTTCAAATGGAAGCTTTTGTGATTCCTGCACTGGACAGAGATTCAGGAAATCCTGTGAAACTAACTGTGAAGTGGAGCATGTTTATCTGTAAATCAGTTCCCCATCTCTAAAGTGGAAATAAACATAATTCCATGATTTTAAGTAGCAAAGGAATATCCAAAAGTGAATATAGAATTGCTGTGTATGAAAGTAAATATGTATGCATTACAATAAAATATTTTTTTCAGGTTTCATATGACAAGCCCACAAACAGATCTTGCACTTTCCAGACCCCCCTCCTTCCCTTTGAGTTGTGATTGCCTCTGCTACTGCATGACAGAGACCACCTTCAGCCTCAGTGATGTCCATCCTGAATTTTGTTGTAAATCTGTTTCGCTTTCTATCTCCATAAATCTGATCTATGCCGGCCTTCACCCTCCTCCATTTCTTCACTCTCAATGTGAACTTCACATTCATCGTTTCTTTCTCAGAGTGAAACATGTTTTTGTCCTTGCAGCATTTTGTGAAGAGAGTGAACTTGAATGTGCCAATCATGAATGTGTGCCACGTGAGCTCTGGTGTGATGGGCAAGCAGACTGCAGTGACAGCTCAGATGAATGGGACTGTGGTAAGTTTCCACCATGGTGCATGCTGCCTGGAAGTGATGTTTGGGTGATGGTAGTAGTCACTGGTGGTTTGATGTAGAATACAATTGTCATGACGGAGAGATGCTCCCTTTCTTACTAAAGGGAGGCTGGGTTGTGGCTGGGAAAGCATGCAAGAAAGTGGGCAAAAGAGAAAGGAAAGGCTCGGTGTGCAGTGTCATAGTGCAAAGATACAGGAAAAGTGACAAGGAACTTCTAAAATATGTAGATGGTGCGTAAAGTGTTGCGGATAGAAGAGAGAGGATAGGAAGACATTCAGATGTAGAATTCACTTGAGCAAAGCTTCTAAGCCCTGATTCTGTACTTGTGAAAATCAGTGTGAAACTCCCATTGACTACAATGCTGCAGGTTCAGAGCTTGTGAGAATATGATGGTCCTACTAGGTCCCCTTTGCACTGGCGAAAGACCTGCAGAACGATGTAACCTGCTATTACTATCTGTATTCAGATTAGGATTCATGGTTTTGTGTGATGTTAAAGTAAAACTCTCCAAGAATTATTCTTTAAATAAAAATGAAGGTGGATTTAAAAAAATTGAACTGAAAAGAAGCAAGTTGGAAAGTGGTAGTATGTCCTCTGAGATTTCACTGAGTTAGCATGTATTTCTATACATGACAGTAGTTTATATTACTAAGTTTTGAGATGCTTCTGTATTTTTAAATACAGAAAAAAGGTGTACCGTGGCTTACAGAAGCAAGTATTTTGTATTCACGTTGAAGTAGATTGTGTAAATATTAAAATATGTTTAACATTGTATGAACATTAATAAACAACAGCATTTAATAAAGCATATGCAACAGAGAAGAATTGTTCTAGAAATGCATATCTGAAAAGGGGTATTCTGGGATTAATACATACCTTTCTTGTGGGAGAAAAGCAAAAGCACCTTCAGCACATAGGAAAAATGCGTCATTACTGGCTATGTTAAGATTAGTACTATCAAAGTCAGGAATAGTTTAACTAAAACCAGTATGTATTTGGGGAAGAAATGCACACAACCCAACATCTTTTAAGGGACCCTAGAAAGGCAGGGACGTAAATTTTCATTTTGGGCCATTTTGCGAAGCTTTTGGTGTGTAATAAAACTAGTTCACACACAGTTATGCATGGGTTAAGAGAGGAGCAATATGATCTTTCTTGTAAACAGTAGTTGTTTTTCTCTAATCACACCCACCTATTGTTATGACAGGAACAGTGCATATTACTGAGACAAATGATGGTATCACTTATGTCAAGCAGCATTCATCCCACAAATTATTTCAGTGATTTCAGTTGGACTGTTTGTGGGGTAAAATATCATTTAACAATATTAAAGCTATCAGAAACCCATGTGAACCTGTGCTGGTGAGTCATGAGTGTTCTGGTTTATTCTAATCCTCAAGATGCCTTTGTTGGTTAGTGTCTCATGCACATCAATGTTAGCAAGGTTCTGGTACCCATGATTGCCTTGGTTTTGAATTACATGGCTATCGAGCATATCAAATCAGCAAAAGTGCCAGCATCTTGAAAAACTTGTAAATGTATGTCATCAGTATGACATTTATAAAACTGTGAAATAATAGTGAAGTTGTTGTTCTTTTTCTTTGCAGTTACCCTGTCTAAAAACATGAATTCCTTGATGTTCCTGACCATTCACAGGTCAGCTGCTGATAACCATGTTTGTGCTGATGAGTGGCAAGAGAATTTAAGCCAACTGGCCTGCAATCAGATGGGTTTAGGGTAAGGTCAGTAGTTTGTAGCGTTGACGAATTTCGTAGGACAATTGGAGTGCTGGAGTTAGATGTGAATGATTGTTGATCACTGCAATGTTGGATTTAGTATGGAAATGGTTCATAGAGAAAAGAGGTAATTAAATTTTGTGAACTATAGCAGGAGCAACAGCTCACTAAAATTGAGGCCCTTTCACCACTGTATAAACGTTACATGATTGTTATTAAAAGTGTGTGTTGAAAAGATAACGATGTATTGCCAAGCCTTAATCTTTGAACTTGCAGTAATTGCTGAGGCTCAGAATTGTTTGGCAATGTGATAGTCTGTTCTTCCTAAAGAATTAAAGCAGAGTTGTCTTACAAAACACAGGAAAATTTCTCTGCGTTCATTTGCATTCTGCAATAAGTACTGTGAGCTAGGCAAACATACATATATATAACTTGGGTATCTCTGACTAATAATTGTTAAAGATAGAGCTTTGTGTGTGAAACTTAGGAAAAACCATAGCCTCTATGCATCTTTCTTACTGCACTAAAGTGGTAGCTGCTTTATGGAATAGTTGATGCAATCTATAACTGTTGGATAAAATGCAAGTTCATCTGCTCTGATATCCAAAGCTGTCTCCTACTAGGAAAAGACAAACCTGGGGGTATAGAAGGGTATCTTTTGTCAGTGTCTGATGCCCAGACTGGATTAAGAAGTGTGTTTTCTGCCTGCCTTTTACCACCACATATACAGACATGCAATCTTGTTCTTTGTACTTTTCTTAAAAAACACAGTTTATAGTGCCTGCACTTAACCTCCTCTGTATTGCCTTGCACTGCGTGGATGCTTTACATCAGTTCCAACAGATGCCCTGAATCCAGGACCTCCCATGCTGAATGGACTGTCTGCCATTCTAACACACAATTCTGTACTCCTCTAGCTAGTTTACTATATCTAAAAAACATTGGCAGTATCTTAATGCTTTAACTTTATATAACATCCTAATAAGCTTTAACTCCTTTGATTCCTTACAAAATAGCTATTGTTTTTACAACTACTTTGTTGTCTAAGAAAAAAACAATGGTCTTAACATTATGAATGTTTTCCTTCTTAATATTTCAATCTCCTAGTCCTAACAAAATTTGCTTAACCTTCTAATGATGCTTGCTGCTAGGAAAATGGAAAAGGTTATAAATTATCGCAAGAACTCAGATTCCTTCCTTTTTTTCAGAGGTGTGCCTAGACTGAAATTAGCACAAGTAGAAACTTTTACCTTCCTCTTTCTTCACTGACGCTTGCTAACAGATGTCATCAATCCTATCACTTATAAGAAATGTATGAGACACAAATAATTCTTAAATCTTGCAAATCCATTTTCTAACAGGGGAAGATATTCTACAAATCAATTTTTCTGCAGATTCTCTCTTGTAGTGACAGGTGACTGTGTGAAGGGCAGAGGAAAATTCCAGTTCAAATCTGAAGTCTGCAACTTCAGTCTGACTCTAATACTAATTTCTGATTCTTCCTGGCAGTTCTTCAGAAAACCAGAGTAGTGTTTGTCTTTCCTTTCTTAATGCCTGATTTTGTCAGTCACCTGACGCTTGATTTCCTTAGCTATTCTCCAAGTTTTTGTAAAGTGGCGATGCCAAAAATACCATAAATAAGCTTTGAAGAAGATCTGTAAGAATAAAAAAGATTATAATGCATTCACCAGAACTAACTTTGAAAAGGTGTAATAGGAGTTGATATAATTATCTAATTCTTTTGTTAGCATTGCATAGGTGTTCAGTGAAAATGTCACAGAGGTTAACTTTTCTATATGGTGGAGGATTGAATGATGAATTGGAGTTTCACACCACTGTGAAATCTCATCTAAAGCCATGAACTTCATCTGTTGGCAATTATGTCCTGCATACATTATTTTTTTGATTTATGATAGCAAGAAAGTCTGAATTTGAGATTTATAACACTGGTGTATTTAATAGGCTATTTCCAGTCACCGCTGAGGGAACAGGTAAATTAGACTGTAATTAGACTTGTTCCTTAGACTGAAAAAAAATCCCTTTTTATCCTTTTTTTTTTTTCTTTATTAATAAATATAATGTATGTTAAGCAGTGCTTTTCTTCAGGTATTCCCAATGGGAAATACTTCATTTTACTTCTTCAGAAAATGAACGCTGGGACTATAGAAATTCTGTCCATATTATAGCACCATGCAGAACCCCCCAGTTTTGTGGCTATGCAGATTTCTTTAGTAATGACTTATGATGATACTTGATTTTGATTTAATAGTTCTCTTGTTTATTCTTAGAGAAAAACAGTGCATGTGAGATGTCAGAGTTGAGAATTCTTAATACCTTAGACCATGAATTACAATGAATGGTAGCATATGGTATTTTTATTTTCTGTAAAGCTCTGCAAACTGTTTTTCATAACTGTATGTGGTGGTTTCCCAAATGACAACTCCCAGTTGTTATATAATGTGAGAATGTCTAAAATATGAAAGCAATGTCTAACAGCTTGTAGATATTTTTAATTCTTCAGCCTAAATTAATCTAAAAAAAAATTAGATAATTAAAGATAATTAAATGACAGGGGTTAAAGTTAGGTTAATTTAGCTGATAGTGGCAACACATTTTATAGAATATCAGTCTGTTTATAAGCATTGCATCTGAAGCAACGTTAAAGTTAATAGTATTCTGCCTATTGCACAAAATCTGAGCTATTTTCCTGACTGCTGGCCAATTCTAATTCCACATATTATGTGTTTCAACAGTTTTTCACAGCACAGTACACACAATGTGGTGTGTGATGCATGATGATCACAGAAAACTCTGCAAGTTCCAAGCAGTGTCTGAAAGGCTTTGGGCTAATGGTGGCTGTTGCTCAAGTTCTGCAGTGTGTGTTCTTAGCAGTTCTTATGCTAAGAACACACACTTTTTCCTCTAGTGCAAAAAGTAGTAGTAGCAGTGTGTTCTATTAAATCTTTAGAGGATCTAGCAAAATAGAAAATTCTTCAGATTACATTTATTTTTTTAAGAAGAGCAGCAAATTATCAAATACAATTTACTGAAAATAACATTACAAGCTGTGGTAGATTTGGAAAACTATTTCAGTAATTTTGAGCAACTGTAAAACTGTTAAAATATGTAGATTTTAATCAGTGCATTAGAGTTGTATTAGATTCAGTCTGATAGATTTTGTCTCATCTTTCATGTATAAATGCACTTCAAAATTATTGGAATAAGACTTTTTCTGAAGAAATTTCAACCTAGTATTTCCTTGCAAATTGTGATGATTGCTTCAAGTAGTCATTAAGCATACTGTCACTTAGCTCATATAGCACTTTCTAGCTCCGTGATTGGATAGTTTTCTTTCTTTAAGTCAAAGGTAATTGTTGTTAGTGATTTAATAACTCAAACAACCTTGGAGCTGTCTGAATGTGCTCCTGGGCAACTGGCTGTAGGTGACCCTGCTTGACCAAGAGGCGTTGGACCAGATGACCTTCAGAGGTCCCTTCCAACATCAACTATTCTGTGACTGACTAAGAGAAATAGAAAGATACATGAATACTGCCAACCAAAGAATTGGTTTTTATTCTAATGGTTGATCATAAATCCTTTTTCAAACTACTTTGTCACAGCTTGTACAAATGGCATTACAAAACCCAGGTTTTTTTTCCCTAGGGGCTTCCAAATCAAATTTACTCAATTTAACACTAAACGGATATTAAAACTGTCAGTCCTGAAAATTCATTCTGGAATCTGCAGGTTGAATTGTTTTTTCTAGCTAATGTGTTATTACCAGTAGAACTATGGCAACATTTCTTAGTGAATAATAATTCTGTAAAGAGCAATGTTTAACAAAAATAACAGTGAATTCCATTCAAATTCAGTGAATAGTTTTAGTGGGGGAAAAAAGGTTGAGAAGGCGAGTTACTTTGTTTCAACTTTTTAAAATGAAACACTTAAAATTTGATTTCAAAACAATATTTTTCTCTGAAATGTGTCCAACTTTTTAAAACTAAAAGCTAATTAACCTTAAATGAAGGCCTTTACATTTAATTTGAAGCTGAATTAAGACTTCCAGGTAAGGAAATAATATATTTCTTTATTTGAATTTTTAAATTTAGATGGCCCCAAATGGTCTTTTTTAAGTTTAGCTACAAAAATCATACTTTATGAATTCTGTAACTTACAGAGACTCAAATGACAGTGTGTCAAGGCTCAACCCCAGCCAGCAACTAAGCCCAATGCAGCCACTTGCTCACTCACTCCCCAGTGGGATGGGTGAGAGAATCAAAAGAGTAGAAGTGAGAAAACTCATGGGTTGAGGTAAAGAACAGTAGGTAAAATAAAAGCCGTGTGTACAAGCAAAGCAAACCAAGGAATTTATTCACTGCCTCCCATGGGCAGGCAGGTGTTCAGCCATCTCCAGGAAGGCAGGGCTCCATCATGTGTAATGGTTACTTGGGAAGACAAACGCCATCACTCTGAACATCCTCGGCTTCTTCCCCCAGCTTTGTATGCTGAGCAATGGCATCATATGGTATGGAATGTCCCTTTGATCAGCTGGGGTCAGCTGTCCCGGCTGTGCCCCCTCCCAGCTCCTTGTGCCCCCCCAGCCTGCTCGCTGCTGGGCTGGGGTGAGGGGCAGAAAGCCCTCGGCTCTGTGTCAGCACCGCTCTGCAGTAGCGAAAACATCCCTGTGTTATTGGCACTGTTAATGGCACAAATCCAAAATGTAGCCCCTTACCAGGTACTATGAAGAAAATTAAATCTATCCCAGCCAAAACCAGCACACAGAGAAAAAGCAAGCAAGTTAACATTTTTTTTTTTTTTTCAGCATAATTACATGTTATCCCATTCTTGATATGGTTGAGTAGTTTATCAGTTAGGACATAAGACTATAGGCATTTTGAAACCTGGAAATATCACAGTGATTACCTACCTTCCACCAAAAATTTTAATTATGTAATCATACATGCTTTACTTTTCTGTCAATGCTGTGAATCTTTTTAATTTCCCCTTTCTATGTCTCCATTATGTTTTTACATCAAAATTTCAGATTCCTCTGATTTCAGTGTTGTTAAAATCAAGCTTTTGATTTTTTTATTCCATAGTCTATGGAACAGCCATAGCTTTATAAAATTCTACTCAAGACCAAGAAACATCCTAACCAGTAAGTACAGACATGAAACAGATGCTGTTCCAGCTCTAAAATAGGCCTAATTTGTTTTATATTAGTGCCCATACACACGTTATTACCTTCTGGCATAACACAAGGCTTCCTTTTTCAAGCCTGGTGTCACATGAGGCTTAAAATAATTGAAATATAGAAGCTGAACAGAAAAATGTTATGTTACTTTGAAGGGAGAAAGAATCCAGTTTACGGATTATACTTTATCCTAAACTTGCAATTTAATACATTTGAGAGAGTTTTCCAGAGTGGAATAGGGAGAATGAGGTATAAAAAACATTGCTGTAAAGAAGTAACCCAGATTTATCACTTTTCATGATGAACAGAATATTAACTTTGTAATGTAAAATTAGCCCTTGCCTTCTATTTTTTTTATTATGATTTAGTATCCAAGTCATAATGTTCCTTGTGTTTCGCTATAAACTATACTATAAACTTTGGTTGTTGTGCACAGCAATCAGCAGGTAGCAGGCTAGAGTGCTTTGAAAACTATTTCTGTAATATTTCCATTGTAAAACTTTTGTAATTAAATTACCCTAAACATTACTTTTCCCCATTGCGAGCGCTTTTGTAATGTGGAAGGCAGACTGGGTTTTATTTTCCTTTTTAATTCAAAGAATCCCTCTCTTAAACATACATAAGGGAATTCATAGCTTGAAATTAAATGTATTAAAGGAATATTCTAATTTTTAGGTTGAAATTTGAAAAACGAGTAAATTCTAATTTAAAATTTCCCACTCACTAGACATAAGTGCTATGATAAATTAGAATGTCTTGTCTTTCTGATTTTATGAGTAACTGATATTGTAGAAGCCTTGAATAACTTTTTTTTAAATTGCCCTAGATTAAAGGAAACTTCTTAGGTTAAATAAATTAGACATGTTAGAATTGTATGTGCCCTTTGATGTCATTAGATCTAGCAGACATCTTTCTGTGAAGCAGCAAGACTAACTTGGCTGAAGCACAAGCTGTACAGTGATCTGGAACTGGAAGTGGAATTCTAGAGTAGTGGAGATGTAGTTTAAACTTACAAGAACTGGTACAGAACAACAGTGTAAGTATCTGGAGAAAGAATCAGAAAAGCCAGCGATATTAAACAAAAAAGCAAAGCAAACAAACAAAAACCCCAAACCAAAACCACACAGAAACCCCAGTGAAACACGTTATGTTTCCAAGATGGCAAAGACTTAAGAATTAGGGTTGGAGCAAGAAAATAATAGGTTATACATAGCTCTTCAAAGTATCTAGTTTTGCTGAAATTCATCCAAGAGCATTTAAGATTTATGGCTATGGCAGATCTCCATTATGGCTGCCAAGCACAGTAGCCAGCAGTTTGGAGAAGTTGTGGAGAATGGCTACACAAGGCTGAAAACTTAGGTATGCCATCTTTCATTACAAAGAGAAAAAGAGTAAGATGTGAAAATCTACAAACTGCTTGCCTAGCTTCAATTATCAACAAATAACGCAGAAGTAAAGGTCTTAATGACAGACAGAATATATTTATCAACAACAAATCATGCCAGATTCCCTTCATTTGTTCCTTGAAAAGGCAGAGACATTGTGGATAGGGAAGAACTAGCTGATGTGATATATTTTTAACTTTCACACTATGTGAAATGACTTTTGAAATAAGTAAGGAGATACGGACAAAGATGTAATGATGTGAGACTGTTGACGTTTCATTGTCAAATCATGAAGATGTATTGGTGGGGGGCTAGACACATCCCAGTGTGTCCAGGATGATATTCAGTATTGTCGTGAGTCATTCAGATGATAGGGTGGAAAGCGCGCTTAATAATGGCTCAATCAGCATCAAGCTGGGAGGATCTGAAAGCATTTTGGAGGACAGGATTAGAATTATAAAAAATTTTGACAGACTGGAGAAATGGCCTGAATTAACCAGGAGTGTTCGTCTAATCCCTTTGGTGTATTGAGCTTGTGTTAAATTTTAGACTAGATGGGGAGAGTTTGGAATAGGTCAGCAGGAACGACCAGAGACCCAGAAAGCATGGTCTGTGACAGAAGGCTGAAACCCCTGGTCAGTCAGGAGGAGGGAGGTATAGGAGCCTTCAGTTATGTAAAAGGCTGCTGCAAAGAGGCAAGGAATAAACTGTTCTCCATTTCCAGCGGAAATAAGACAGAAGTAATGAGTTTAAATGACAGGTAGGAAGATTTAGAAAAAACATTAGAAAAAAACTTGTTAACTGTAAATCCTGGAATATATTGCCTGGAAATGCTGAGGATTCTCCATCATTTGAGATTTTTACAAACAGGGCAGACAAAAATCTGTCAGAAAGAATTTAGGTATAATTGATCTTATTTTGGATTAGGGGAATAGATCAGATAGCCTTATAAGATTTCTTTCAGCTGAATTTTCTGATAGTTAACTGTTTTTTTTTTTTTACTATTTAGTGAAAGAAAGCCTCATGGAACAATTTTTTTCATAGGTCCTAATCCCACTTCATTCTTGAAAAAAGCATGGAGGGCCTAATGAAAATCTAGGTGAAAAACATACCTGTCTTTTACCACTAAGCTTGGTATTTCTGTCTTCAAATGTAAGAGAGAAAAAATAATCATAAAAAAATAGCTGTTTGTTGTGCAGGTATTGTAAATTTACTTAACTATGGCACTTTTGATATGGTCTTGGAGAAGTCCATAGGCTGACACTACAAGAACCGTAAAGGGTATTCATTGAGTGTTACATCTGACTCAGAAGCTCTAGCATAGTTCTTTTGAATGTAAAAATTTATTGTAGATATTTAAAATCAGACATGAGACAGCTGAGTTTTTGTGGTCTGTTCAGTAATTAATTCTTAGAACACTATGGGTCTTAACGTAATATTTCAGTACTCAAATGGTTCCATCCAAATAGCACCATGAGTCACATAAAGTCACGTGGACTCAGGCAGAATTTGTAAGTTATCTTGGCAACCTGGTGGAGGATCTGGTCCAAAGATCACCACTCAAAAGGTGTGCATTATTGTGGCCATGGTATGAATGTCTTATGTTTGCAGATATCACTAACAAACTTACTTAAGCGATGTAGGTATTTCAGTGACTGTACTGTAATGTTAAAAGATGCTCTTATGTGTAAAAAAGCTGTTCTAGTAACTGTTAGCCTTTTGTAAGAATAAGCTCTTCAGTGTAGGTGCTGGTTAATACAGTGTATTCGTACTGTGCGACAGAATCGTCAAATCCCCATTGTAATAGACATCTGGAGAACATCTAGTCCGTCTCCCACTTGAAGCAGGGGTGTTGCCAAAATGAGATCAGCTCAACCACAGCTCTGTTTAGCCAAGGTTTGCAAACTCTGATGGACTGAAATTCCACAGTCTTTCTGTTTCAGGGCTGGTCCACCTTCCTAGCAAAAACTATTTTATTTTCACCCACCATAAGTCTCCAAAGCTGCAACTCTAGGCCATTTCCCCTTGCAACATCATTGAGAAAAGTTTGATTCCAACTCCTTTCCAAGCAGTGGCAGGTTGTTATTGAATTGTCCCTTAGGTTCCTCTTCACAAGTGTAAACGAGTCCAGTTCCCTCAGCTCCTTCTTGTGTGTCAGTGCCATAGGCCCCTAGACAATTTGAAAGCCACCTGCATGACCCTCCCCAGTTTCTGACTATCCTCTTAAACTGAGGTGTCTCAAAACTGCATATGGTGTTCCAGGTATATATGGTTTCAGTCAACAAATACGGTTTCAATTTTGCTTATTGTTCCAATATGGGTAATAATTAAAAGCATTAGTCTAAAATCAACACCGAGTTTTTGAACAAAGCTGTTCTGTTATATGCAAACCAAAGGGGGAAAAAAGAAAACCCAAAAAAAAGAAAACCTCAGAAGGCAAAACAGACTTCTGAAAGTGTTTCATAAAAAAGTTTCTTTATTTGGCTTGCCTGAAATCCTGAAAAATATTATATATGGCCACACATACTACTTTTGTGCAGATTGACTTAATTTAGGTCAGCTTTGGCAGGCCACTAAAAAAAATGAGCAAGAGAGCTAATTTCAAACTCGAAGATGTAGATTGATACCTTAAAGTAATTAGCAGCTTATAGCCTTGTGGAAGTATGTAAGAAATTCAGTAAAGCAAAAAATTCTATTGAAGAAATGATAACACCATGAGTTGATGGGGTGCAGTCCATTGAAAGATCCTTCTCCTCTTTTCTTTAGAGTGTGTCCATAGCAGAAATTGTGTGCTAGAGCTCCAAGAGGGGCTCCCTGCTGCCTGCTGTGTTTCTGGAGCACAGGATGGGTCTGGCTAAAATGAGTCCCCATTGCTCTACCTCCCTCCTTTTCTCTGAGCGCTTTACAGTCCTTGATGTAATGTATACCTCTGGTATAGCAGCCCCTCCCTGCATGCTGAAAGCCTCAGACCCAGAAGCTCACACCTGCCCCAGTCCTCACTCCTCTGTGATTTTTGGCTCATGTTGTCTCATTCTCTGGCAATTCACAGTATGTGCTAACCAGTCCCCAGCTTGCTTCAGCTAGAAATGAGGCTCTTTCTATTTCTGGCTATTTCTAATTAAATAGATGAAAGAAGACATGGGGTGGCCCTTGCCTATCTGCAAGAAAACCTATTGTAAACATCATCAAGAAGGGAGTGCTCTATAAATTTTACAGAAGGTATTCTAAAGACGTAAGTTAGGGCGTACTGTTTTTAAGTGTATTATATCAAGCTGTGACCACCAAGGAAAAAAGGCATAGTCATAATTTTGCTTTTACCAAGTGTAATACCTTGTATTAATAATTACAAGATTTCACATAGGCTTAAGTGTCTTGCAGGTTGTTGCCTGGTTTAGAAGTACTTATCTACTTCATTATGATTATAGCATCACAAACTGTAATTCAGAACTGCAGGTTTCAGCAAAATAACCCGGTATTTGGGATGATACAGGTTTGGATCATTCAGATGGCACAGTATTTGCACCCTTTTGAGTACATATTTTATAGATCAGACACAGTTACACAAAATACCACCGTACAGAGTTATGAACCGGTGAACATAATTGTTCATAGAAGATCATAAGACAGAACATCATCTTAAGAAAAAAAAAGTCTGTGTGAGTTTGGTGGGAAAAAGAGTGGGAAATAAGCAAGTGATGGAGATGAAGAGAGGAGAGTTCAATGTGTTTGCTATAAGCAGGCACTGAGGAAGAAAGCTCTTTTTGCAGCTAATACTTTCTGTAAATGAGGAAAAACCCACAGTCTTTAAAAATGTTCATTATTATCTGCCTGCACATTCTGGGTAGTAGATCGTGGAATGGTATTTGCTTAATATGCCCAGAAGAAGGTTCTGAAAAACAAGGCATGCAACAGGCAGGATCCAGGGCTGTGACCTCAGAGCCCAGCTAATTCTGCCAGCCCTGCTGAAAACATTTCCACATGGTTGCATTGGCAATTTTACCATAAAACAGAATTATTTGATCTTTTTTAATTTATGCAATCAAGGTGGGTAAAGGATGCTGCACTTTTGTAAATATTTAAAAATAAATATATTTCATACTGAAAATTTGACTTAAAGACAAACTACTAATATGGCTGGCTTTCATAGGTACTGCCATGAGAGACTGAGTGGAGAGGCAAATTTTAGGACACATCACAGTTTTTCTGAACTTTTCTCACTCTCTTTTCCATTAACTAGGATTTAGAATTTGGCCTTTGACCAGCGTTCAGGACAGTAGTCCTTGAAAGTCCTTGTCATTGACAGGGATTGATGGCTAATCATGGATGATTCTGTGCCGGGAAGTTGCATAACTTGCAAAGCCATTTTAAAAGTACACTGTTTTTTCCATTTAGCAATTGTGATTTACTAAAACAGCAATTTCTTCAGTGGCTTGAGTCTATCAGGCCAAAACTAAACTGAGGAAGTGGATATATGAAAGTATCTCCTGGTGAACCATTCTAACTTACCTTCACATTCCTGTTGGCTTGCTGCAGGACAGGTTTGACATTGTCACCTGTGATGTGTTCTGTTCTGCAAAGCGGACAGCTTGGACTTAGAGATACTGTCAAGGATTATTAACAAGACCCAGCGTGCTATTTACTGTTACCTTCTAATGGATTTCCAAAGACAGGAACTTAAGAAAATATTTTTTGTTTTACCTCTTCTACATATGAAGATCTATTGGGTTTTTTTTGTATTTTTGGAGGCAAGAAACTGTAGAAACAGTATGTCAATGTATGCACTACAGTAAATGCCACCAGAAGGCTCTTGCTGTTCCTGATTCCAATTCTGTTCTTGTCAGAAAATGCAACATAAGTGACAGTAATATGTCAGCTGGCCTGGCTTCTTGGCTTGATTTCATTCCCCTAACTATGATTCTGCCACACGTGGCTTTGGCATAACATTTAGCTGTGTATCTTTGGAGTAAATGGGAGGCTTTAGGGCCTCATCACCTTCATAACTGTAACATAGAAACCTATTGGAAGGTCTATGAATGTCTTTCATTTGTTTCAGAGGACCATCCAAAACAGAGATTGTAATAGAGAATGAGGAAATGCAGAATCAAAAATGGCTGAACCTGCACTCAGACTGGAAGAACAGAAATGCATCCACTGTACATGCACTTCTAGTGAACGGGTAAGTAACGTGCATGAGGTTTGTTTCACTGTTGTGGGTAGTCACCTATCAATGGAGGATGGCAAATTCCCTTTGGTAAGCTCTTTTTTTTCCCAGGTATCTGTGTATAAATCCCAGCACATACTCATGCGAGTTGTTAAATTAGTCTAACAATTTTAGTGTCTACTACAATTTTAGTCTCTTTTGAGTCCACCTTGTGAATCCTAAGGGGCCCATTCTGCTAGACTAACAGCATTTGAGTGACATAGAGGTGATGCCTTTGAAGCACCCGGACCAGACAGCTTCATTAAATCCCTGCTGACCAAGAAAGTCCCGTAAGTACGATATAGCAAAACCTGCAGCAACATCTTGCCACCCTCTGCAGCCCATGTAGTTTGGATTCATACATCTGGAGCAACCACAGCTTCTTCAGCAGAAGCTACGTCCACTTACAGCAGGTTTCCTTAGCAGCTCCTCTGGCTTCAGAGGGTGGTGTTTCTTCAAATTAACTTGACTAAAGAGGTAGTTGTTAATGAGAAGCCAGGATCTCATGGCTGAGACATTCGAAGTGTGACTTTGAGACTGAAAAGCCAAGGAAATTAAACATCCAGGACGAAACTGGGAGAGCCCCCTAATCCCCATCTGCAACTACATTCTTCAGGAAGCAGACTTGTTTCCCTGTTCTCTTCCAAATGCCTAGATTTCAGAACATCCTTCTTCCCTAGAAAATCATTGTTTCACAAGGAAAGACTGTCTTGGCCAAATGCAGAGGTACAACATGTGTGAAGGCAGAAATCTGAGGAATACACCTACTTTTTTCTTGCTTGATTCCATTATTTTTTGTAGTGGAACTCTTCTGTAATGGCAGAGTACTAAAAAGATTGTGTCTCCGTGTGCCTACTTTTGCTTTCCTTCTTCTCAGTTTTGTGCTACTTCTGTTTTACGTTACTATCACTTCTTTCCTCTCTCATCTGAAATTTTTCAATAGAAATGATATTTTTTTGTTCTAATACTTCTGCAAACTTCCTGTTTTTTTTTCAAAACACCCAAACTTTTAGGGCATGAAAGATCATCTGCTATCAAAGGTATTTCAAAGAAAAATTATATCCTTCAGCTGTAAAGGAAGAGGAGAATGGCAATCTCTCTGCTTTCAGGTGCCATAAATTAAGACTTGACAGACTGTACATCCCAGCTGACCTCAGAGCTGGATCAGTGCCCAGAGAGCAGAGGTAGTCTGCAAAATATGTAGCACCCACTCATGAAATGCATTGTAAAGCTGAAATAATATTTTGAATTATCCACAGGCAGATGCTAGAAACCATGGATGATCTGGCATAAGAAGTTCCTTGTGTTTCTTTTTACAGTTTGGGGGAACTTTTAACAGCTGGTTCACAACAACGAGTACAATACCTGTGCTGATTTGAGAATTACCAAAAATTACATCAATTAATTGAGATTTCCACCATGTTCTTGTTTCAATATGTAGACAGATGTGTCGAAGCAGAAGCAAAGTGGCTGTCTTTTGCACTAAAGAAGGTAAGAAAGTTCATATAAACCAGTTGTTTTTCAAAATATGTTGAATTACTTTAACAAATGCAGATGTTTAGTACCGATTAATTCTGAAATTTGACTACACTTCTGAAACATCCAGTTTTGCATTGTTTTTTTTCCTATTCAGTTTCATCAGCTTTTCTTATTTTTTGACTACAAAGCTGTGTATTGCAGTAGCCCAGTCCTGCTCCCACAGAATGAGTTTTGTCAGCAGTCAGGTTCCAAGAATTAATTTGATAAAACTTCCTGCTGAAAATATCCTTCCCCACCACAGTGGTTAGTAGGGTATCTGCCTGGGCGTTGAAGCTGTGATCTGTTTAGGTGTGAAGCTCAAGGGGACAATAGAACCTGAAATAGAAAGCTGCAGACTAAATCTGTAGGCACAGCAGATTGTGCAAGTTTAAGTGGTTTGAAAATGCAGAAATTCTTCATCTTCAATGAAATCATGTTCTACAGGCAAGGGGAGCTTTGTTGAAGAACACTTAGATTATGAATTAGCTCGACACAGGGAAAATTAATCACAAAGCGTGACCTACATTTGGGAAGCTAATAAAAACATTTACTTACTTATCAGGAAAAAAAAATAAAAAAATCATAGGAGCCTGTCAAAGATGTTTGCTTCTAACATACATTGCTTTAAGTCTACTTAAAACCTCTTGCCCTCTTCAGTGAATACAGTAAGAATTACAAGTTACAAATAACCATGTCTTCAGTTTATTTCCTCACCCCTAATATCCTGCAGATATATGCAATAGCAGCATACCGTGCCTTGGGAGGCTGACTGCAGAAACTGTTGGTGTTCTTTTGTTCTCTGAATCAGACCAAGTATAAACAGGACAAATAATATCTGCCACCTTACAAATCCAGAATATAAAGTGAAGGGCTAACTGTTTCAGAAAAGTAACTGTCTGGCCGATGGGAATCTGGTATAATTTCCAGTGGAAGCAGGTTATAAAGTAGAACGGACAGAGTACTAAAATGTCTTCAAACACTCTCCCTCAGTAATTTCCACAGGGAAAGCAAGCTTGCCGCCGTGTAGCTGAGTAAACGGTGTGACATTCACCCCACACCCATCTTACAGAAAGCCTTACTATTACTGAGCAGATTTCCCAGAAGTGGTGCTTATGGATAGTACAAAGTAGCCCAAACACATTTGCTAGCTGACAGAGAGACAAGGATAAACCCACGAAACTTTCCCAAGGGCAGCCTGGTAACTCCTTAGAGAAAGGGAGTCAGGGTCCCAGGCTTAGCTTGGTTAATATTTCAGGCTCAGCCGGCCAAAACTAGTAGGAGGAGAGCAAATCCTTTGATATAAAGAAGGGGTGAAAATGGCTCAGTGTGTTTGATATTATTGTGTGGTTGTTGATGACTTTATTGTTCAGTGTAAAATGCATGACTCTGCTAATATTGCTTTGTGCCCGGTTTTCTTGTAGAAGGTCTTGTATGCACCGCTTTTGTCGTAAAAAATAACTCTGTTCTGCATCTGTTCCTTACTAGACTGTGGCCGTCGCCCAGCTGCTCGCATGAACAAGAGGATCCTTGGTGGCAGGACCAGTCGCCCAGGCCGATGGCCGTGGCAGTGCTCCCTGCAGAGTGAGCCAAGCGGACACATTTGTGGCTGTGTTTTGATTGCAAGGAGATGGGTTTTGACAGTAGCACACTGCTTTGAAGGGTGAGAGGGCTCAGGTTTACTGTTCGTATAAACTTGCACGTGTGAATTACCAAGTCCTCCCTCCTCTACCAAACGCGCCAGGGCTAGGTGATGAACTTTGCAGAACTGCAAATCAACAAGGCCTGGTTTTACGAGACTGAAAACCAGAAAGTAAATGGTATGAAACAGCATTAGCTTAGGTTTTCACATGCTTTATTATTCATTGGTGGAGCCTCTGCTGATGAAAGCTAAAGATGCTGTGACGTTCAGCAGGAAACAGAAAAAAGGAAGAAGACCAAACCACTAGTCCTATAGCTCTTATACCATTGCCGTAGTTTAAAAAAAATCATTTATACAGCACCAGCATAGCAGTGACCCTGGAAAAATGCTATGGACATTAGTAAAAAGGAAAACTGAGTAGTTACAGTGCAACTTGCATATTGAAGTCACTGCCTTTTCTAATTATAAACACTCCTTTATTAGGATTGCAACCATTAAAAAGTCAGTATTAATCACTACTTGGTGCCTCTTAGTACCTGAAGCCCTGTGGTGGATGGACGGTCTGGAGCACAGTGAAGGTTTATGTGTCTGAGGACTTGTCTTGGTCATTGTCAGGTTTTTGGTGCTAACCATCATTGCTTTTTAACGAACCATAGATTTTGGAAGGAAGTTTACCCCCAAAACTTTTGGAGGTAATAAACTCAGTTCATTACCTCATTTCTTTTGTCCTGTACTGAAATCTCTCAAATTGGTTCCTAGAGGTAACTGAAATGTGTGTTTTCTGCTATAGTTAGCAAGTACTTTTCTGCTATGTGGCTGTCATCAGTGATTAATCCTGCCTTAAACTGGTACTTTCTCACTGGAAATTATTCTAGACTGCACTAAACACCTTTCTGTTGAAACCAGCAGAAACTCTGTGGTAAGCAAATATCTCTTGACTGATACTTCTTTATAACATCGTAATCATTTCCTTTTTCAGAAATAATTTCAATTTTGTCTTATTATTTCTGAAACACTGAGTTCTTTGGTATATCTTGCTTTTTTTTCCCTTTTTTGCTGCTTTTTTTTTTTTCCCGCTTTTTTTTTTTCCCCTCTGGCTCTTAATGGAACATGTGGTAGGGGCAAAGTTTGTGACTCTTGTGTCCAAGCCACAAGACGTCAGGCAGGTGATAGTGTTGAGTATCCCCAGGTGTGAGGCTGTTAGTAGAAATGCTAGAGGAAATAACATTGGAGAGACCTCAGTTCTGACTACCACATTGTATCAAGCCCTAAGGATGTTCAAGACTAATTCCATTCAGAGAAAAGAATGTAATAACCAGAACCTTAATAGATAAGAACTAGATAATCACATTTTGGGCCATTCACAAGGAATTTCTCTTCTTTCCCCATCTATTTTTAAATAAAGCTGAGAACCTTTTCTGGTGATCTAAAATAAAGGGTGGGATTTAGATGTAGATCCTTCAGCAATATTGGATGGCTACCAAATTTCATGTTAAGAGATCTGTCTCATTAGTGAAAAATAAACAAGCTGTCAAATTTATGAAGTGAAAATTCTGCCATTTTTGTTAAATGCAGGAAGACTGCTACTGCATTTTGCAGCTGTTCATTTACCACTCGTTTAGGGCTATACAACACCTATGTGAGCTCAGAGTATTACGTGTAAAATATCTCGCATTTGTATTCTAAATGCCTTAAAGTACTACGATATTTTGGTTTAGTAATTCATTAAGGAGTTATATGAACTTTTCTTCCTTCCTGCCCCTTTGAATAGATTTGAGGGTATGTTCACAGTGGCCTGAAATCTTTAATTTCTTCTTTTATATAGCTCAATACAACAACACCGAGATGATTCTTGATGCCACAAAGCTTTCCTGATACAAAATAAACTTAAAAATTTGCAAACCAACCAGATAAGCCATCAAAACAGATTCTAAAGTGCTCTGATGCTTTACATAAAATGCTCCATTTTGTGAAGTATTGTATGAAGTTCATGTGAAGTTTGGGATAGAAAACATGAGGACCACATAACAATAATGCAGCAGAAAGTATTAATGGAAATAGTCATGAATATTTGTAGAGGGCATAAAGGGAAAGAGCTACATTAATCATTGTGCTCTTTGCTATAGTACAGACCCCAGAGTTTCATCAGGATTGTTCTGAAATGCATTACACCAAAGAATCCATGACATGAAGGTTTTTTCATGACTGTAGGACAATACATTCTGGCTGTGACTGCGCATTGCTCTGAGCAATGCTTTTTACAATGTTCATAAACACAATAGCATATGTATATACTTAGCACTTAGTCTTGAAACTTTATGGGAAAAACTCGCAAACTGATCATGATGATAAAATGATCATTATGGTCTGAAATATCAGAATTTTCATGTAACTTGGGATAAAAATAACCTTTATGTAGCAACCAAATCTCTTTACAAATGATAGAAATTACAGTCCTGTTGAGTACTAGGAAAAATTTTGCATGCTTCGTTTTACACTGCTTTGATTAAGCTCTGAGCTTGTCCAAGGTGCTTAGTTACATGGAAATGTCTTTCATCAGTTGTGAAAAATGCTGACTTTTTTGAGGGCTTTTAGAACCACAGATTAATTAGGAACCTGTGACCAGTTACGATCAAGAGATTACAGCTTCGAAGCCTTTCACAAAGTCTCTTTTCCTTGCATGTCTCAACAGACACTAGTTCAGTCTTCCCACGTCATATGCATCTTTTTTTTTTTAGTTCTTGTATATTTACTGAAAGAGTCTTAAACAATTGGAAGAGTCAAAGTAACCTTTGATCTTAGGCATAGGAAGATTGCTTGGCACAGACTGAATGCCCAATAAATAAGGGACTTTTCCCATGGCTAGCATAAAAGATTTAATTTTCTATTAGAATTGCTTTGAGACTCATTTGGGATTTCAGCTAGACTCACTGCTGTCAGCAGCATACTACTGAACAATATTGTCACTGTCAAGAAATCTGTACGCACCCAACAATGAGCTTGTGAGCATCCAAGACTTGAGCAGGATCCAAGGGATGACTTTGAGAGCCTTTGGCATTTAATACAGCAACTAATAGATGGTTATGATCTTCTGAAGGTGTGAGCTTCAGTTCATTTGGTAACAGGCAGGAAGGAAATGGAAAGCATCGACTTTTGTTGCTCAGATCTCAGCCATAAGTACTGATGCCTAAGTATTCGTTTTTTCATGTAGCATTTGTATCTGCAATGGTTTGCAAAGTGCAATATGCAAAAAGCGAGGGAGAAAAAATTCTCAGGTATTTTAGCTTAAAAGAATGCTCTTGATTGAAATTTCCCATTTTTTTTTTTTCTTTTTTACAAAGGCGAGAAAATGCAGCTGTTTGGAAAGTAGTGTTTGGGATTACTAATCTTGATCATCCATCAGGCTTCATGCAGACCCGACTAGTGAAAACCATTATCCTCCATCCACGGTACAACAGAGCAGTTGTAGACTATGATATCAGCATTGTGGAACTAGATGAGGACATCAACGAGACAAGCTATGTAAGACCTGTCTGTCTGCCCAGCAAGGACCAGCTGGTTCAGCCAGATACCTACTGCTACATCACAGGCTGGGGACACATGGGCAACAAAAGTAAGATTAATATTTCTGGGACTCTTGGAAAAACACGTTAATCTTCTACAGAGTTAATCAAATAAGTGATCCCATTACAAAGCTTTATCCCTTTATACTATCACTGGACCTTATTAAATACTAGAGAGCTGTGAAAAAAAATACTCCTGAAGGGATCTAGTCGTGACTACAGCTTAGCTTTTTCGTATCAGCAGCCTGAATTTACGCTCCTTAATCCTTATAGACAAGCGGCCTGATTTTCAAAAATGTTGAGGCATCAAGAAAGGCACCTGACTTAGTTATCATTTTACTGGTTTAGGTTGTGTTCAGAACTGTGCTGAGAAGGTGTCTGATCACTGGGGGCTGGGGTGGGCAACGTTCTTAGTTCAGCGAGAGTGAAGGGCACTGAAGGCATTGGCATACAGGCTGAATGAGCATTTTCTTGAATCAACGCTCAGTGTCACTTTGGATTTGTGACACAATTTATTCCATCCAGACATAATCACAAGTGTTGGTTTTGTCTCTCTGAACAGCGTGTTAGTGTGTTTTCTTGTTCTGTGGCCACTGCAATCCCTGGGTCCCCTGACACGAACAGCTGTCTTACGTAAATCTTTGTTTTGTCTAAACGATTCTGCATGCATCGTGCAAAGTATCCTGGCCCCAATCCTGTTGGCGCTCTAGCCACTGTCTTTCTCCCTTAGTAACTTCTAGGGAAGGCTGCTGTTCTGTGCACTGGAGGAAATTTTCCTTTCCGTATTGCTTCAGGTGGGACTTTACCTCTAGTGGCTGGGTTAGATGTGTAGCAAAAAATTAAATGCACATGTGAGGGATAGGCTGTTTAGTAGCACCTCTACCTACCTAAAAATACCTTTTACATAACAGCAGGAACTTCCTGCCCCAGAATGCTTCTGCCTCACTAGTAAGGGGAGAAAGGTTCTTTATTCTCGTGTGGTCAGCATTGCTTTTAAAGGTTTTACGTTGAGGCATCAAAACCCGTCATGGCTACACAGCTTTTAGTTCTTCATGCCCTATGCTGAACAACTTTCTTTACAATTTGAGCTCGGTCAGCTCTTTAGACTAGGAAGCAGCCCTTCATTATCTCCTGAACGCACAAAAATAATTTTACTAACCTTTGAATTCCGATTCTCTGATTCTGATTCCCTCGGCCAAATTTACCCAAACCTAACTCAGAATGGCTGTGATTATACCGAGCTTTACCATGAGAGACACCAAGCAACAGGGAGATCCTGCAACAGAACAATGTGTCAAATGCCTCCTCCACCTCCCTTGCATTCCTGTTTTCCAGCCAATACTGCCCTCATCTTAAAAAGTTCCATACCATATCATGTAAAGGTGCTCTCCCTCCTCAGTGTGAATGCACAACAAACGGCAAGTGTCACACCAGTCCCCATGTGCTTGGTCCTTCTCCAGAATGCAGTACGTACACTCCTGACTCAGGAGCATTTGTGCTAAAGGGGGATTATTCTTTCCTTATATTTATTATATATATATATTACTATTTATAATATATAAAGAGCCATCATAGCTAAGTATTTGCACGTGTATAGTTTAATGCTTAATTCTGTTTTTCAGTGCCTTTCAAGCTTCAAGAAGGAGAGGTTCGCATCATTTCCTTAGAACAATGCCAGTCATACTTTGACATGAAAACCATCACTAGCAGGATGCTGTGTGCCGGCTATGAGTCTGGCACTGTGGACTCTTGCATGGTAGGCTTCTCAGGAGAAAGTCACAGCCAAAATTGCTTTTAGAAATCAATTTTTTTAGTGCGATGTTTATTAGGTATAGCATACTTTATCTGCTGTAGGAATGACAACAGTCTATTTACATATTTTAACCCAACTTTTGTAATTACTACTGGTGTAATCAATTGATGATAATGAAATGCTGCTTGACAACTCTATGGTTTCTCTGTGTTAGTTAACTTTAGACTATTTCTTTTTCATTCATACAAGCCTTTTGGAAGTATTTTTTTGTACACATATAACAAGGACTAAATACTGGTAATGCTGCATGCTGCTACATAGTTCAGCAGAGCAGCCAGCTTTTACAGCTGAGTTACTAAAGGCAAACTGTTATAGGAAATGAGACATAGCTTTAACCATGTGACCGCTGGCCACACGTAGCCCCTACAGACTTTTTTCTCTTTCACGTTGCAGGGTGACAGTGGAGGACCACTTGTGTGTGAGCAACCTGCAGGGCGCTGGACTTTGTTTGGTTTAACATCTTGGGGCTCTGTCTGCTTTTCCAAGGTTTTGGGACCTGGAGTTTACAGTAATGTGTCACATTTTATTGAATGGATTGAAAGACAAATATACATCCACACCTTTCTGCTAAACTAGCTCCAGATGGTAAGAACTCTGCTGACAGACAAAAGAAAAAAGGAATCAGCACTTCATCACCGAAGACTCTGCAGTCCAGAAACTCTATGAAAAGGAGTTTCAAGTTCTGTCTATTCTTGTTGTGGAGCTATGGAATATGCAGTGTATGTTAATGGTAAACTCTCTGCTGGTGAACATACTTTGGGGTAGAATTAATCATCCTTTTGACTTTTACTTAACTGTGTTGTGGTTCTATTCCAAACACAGTAAAAGGCTTAAAAGAAAAGAATCAGCCACTTTCTGCCTTTCAGCTATTCAAACTAAGCAGTAGCACAGACTAGGAAAACCTTTTTAAATAGCCTACTTTAATACTATTCAACTAGTAACACGTGCATTTTCACTCACTTGTTGTCATGAGGAATGAACTCCGTGCGTTCAGATGGCACTGACAGGATGTATATTCTCAAGGGCAACACCAGGCACGGCCTCACCACATGCTGGGAGGGTGTGGAAGAGATCGACGTGTTTGTACGTCCACGTGGCGCAGGGCACATCAGTGTACGCGTGCAGGTCTCCAGAGGCACGCAGCTGTGTGCCTCTGTTGTGCCTGAACTCACACATTCTGTCCCTCAGGGTGGCTGACTTGCAGGGGCATACCCCTGTACCATCCCGGCTCCACAGCTTCTGTTCCCAGAGCCAGCCTGGGTATCTCTGCGGGGAGGTGGAGGGACCGGCAGCCAACAGACCCATAACTACCACCTGAGGCACCCGACACCAAAAGTTAGTTGTTCAGACTCTTTGGACACTTTCTACCACTAATTTTCTGAAGCTTCCAATGGTTTAATGTGTCCAGGAAAACACCCACATCCTGACAGCACCACACCAATTGGCACATTTATCAAACCTATGCCCCGCTGGCTTTTTTCCCCATTTTGTACAGTGCATTCAGCCTATAAAGCATGCACTGATCATCTCCAGCCCTCTGAAACGTAACAGGGTTGGCAATGCCACTGCCAACAGTTTCCCCTCCTACAACATCTCTTTTCTAGTACCCTGCATTCAAGTTTCATTTTGCTTAGCAAGATCATACAATTTGGAGAAAGAACAAGGCAGAAAGAAATCTGAATGACAGAACTCTCAGATTCCAGCTTCTGTTCAAAAAAATACTAGACATACGTTAAGCAAAGTATAACAGCAAATGCTCAAGTGCTTGGTAGCCAGGTGGCGGAGTGCACTGGGCAGCAGGTAAGAGGCTAAGCCTTGAATCCAAGAAAATCTGGTTGAAAAACATTACAGTGGAGCTTGGCACTTCCTGGTGCTCGAGGGGAAGCGTGCCTTACCGGCTGCTGTAGGTGACATCCTGCACAGCTCACAGCTTTTGGGAGGCCACAGTAGGAGGAGTCAGGAACCTGAGGATTACAGGATGAATTTCACGTTTAAAATTTGGGTGTTTTCAGTGCTGTGCCTGGTCCCCGGTGAATTCAGCCTAAGGCATGTAATTACCCGCTCTGCTACCTCTGGCATGCCCCCATGACAACATGGCAGGGCCTTGTCAATACCGTGACTGCCAGATGTGGAAACATGCATTAAAAGCGCTCACTAACGGCCCTTTCAGGTACTATTAATCACATTGTAACTACTCTACATAGATCTGACCATTGCTTTAGTCAAGGTTTACCTCTTATTTCCGTATCTTCTCCTTTAACATGCCTAACATTAGACATGCACTCTAGACAGCATTATTAATAAATATTCCGTATTTATGTTATGGATTCTGAAACTCTATTTAAGTGACTATTATTGTACCACTGTTTCATGCTCGGAAAGAAAACCCTTCTAGGCTTTACTAGGTTTGGGTTTGTTAATTTTTCTTTTTATATATTAAAGATTTTGTTTTTACTATAACATCAACGCTTTTCTTCCCCCAGCTATAAATGAGAGAAAGCAGCTGTAACCATGTTTTTCCAGTGCAAGCAGATCCCAGATGAAGCAGGTTATCAATGACTTTGCCTCAAAGGTATGGAAGCTGGAGCTCTCAGTCTCCCACTTCAGCTTTTCCCTGGGGCCAGGATCTCTGCAGCTGTCGGGCAGTACAGGTCAGAGTCCTGGAGCCAGTTACGGGGAGTCAGGGGAGCAGTGGGCCCGGGGCGCTCACAGCCAGCCCACCCCTGACCTGTTCGGTGACAGGCAGGTTTCAGCCAGGTCACTTTTCCAGGAGTAAAAACAAAGAGGCGCTGTTGTGAACGGCACAGCCCAGCCTGCTGTGCCTCCGCCAGATGAAGCGGTTACCAGCAGCTTTGAATTCTGTAAAGCACTGGAGTACGTAGAATGATTTCATGTAGGTGTTAGCACTACCAAATGATAATATGTAATTACACATTTTAATTAACGCGGTTTGGCCTGCCGCCAGTTTCCAAGCAGTCTCTCCCAGGAAATGAGGGAGAGCCCTGCTTTAAACACACATGGTCCAGCCCCCTCCTGTATGGGATAAGGAATTATAGGCAGAGCCCCATCCCAAATGGCTTTAGGAGGGAGCAGCTGGGTCTTTTCCTTCGCCACAACTCTGTCTGACACAACATTCCATGTAAAGAGGAAATTTGTAATTTTATAAATGTATTTTTATACCGTTTTTTTAATGTGTGCACATGAAATAGGCAAACATACTCCTTCCACTGTACCAAGCCTTTCCCTGTGTGCTGACATAACGGCTATGACCACAGTTACGCTGTTTCTCTTACAAGTGTAGCCTCACTTTAAAGTAACAATTGTTGGTTTTACTTCCACCACAGCTGTAGCTCCAAATGGAAGCAATGTCACACAGTCAAGCAGATGTGTTTCTTTCTAGCTGTACTAATAAAAATTTACAACCATTTTCCAAATAACTTCTCTGTTGAAAAGATGTTTTAATCTTGAGAGAGACGCTCGACGATAGCATGGAGGTATGAAGTTACAACTTCAGCAATAATGCCTAACAATGCCTTAGAAAGGTATTCACATACCCTTATCCAGCTTTTTTAAGCAGCCCTCACAGCCCTGTTAGCGCTACACCACCTGTGGAGGTTCTGGCACTAACACCACTGTACAACTTCTAGTTTCTTCTGCATGTGTGCTTCCAGTACAGAATATTACACCAAGAACACCACCGTCAACGGCTCTGGACTGAAAAATCTGAAAAACTAAAGCTGCAATCAAATTTCTCTGAACACGTTTTGTTCTACAGCTTTCCTCAGGAATACAAGTAGTTTGAAATAACCAGTTTTAACCGGTACACAGCACTTCAGCAACACGTACACGTGCTGAAATCAAAATAATAAGCATACAGAAACATAAAATAGTTAAAACCTGCCTTTCCACTGCAGTCAACAGTAAGGTATCCAGGACCACGAGGGCAAGAGTAACATAAACAGAATAAAGCAGGAACAAATAATACAAAACCATACTGTAATTCAGCTATAACAACATTCTTAACACAGTTGCATTTGGAACTTGTCCGTCAGCCTCTGCAGAGAGCAAGGGCTGGTCTGACCGTCAGCAGAGCCAGAGCAGGCAGGAGCAGTGGGTGCCCTGCCTTAGCTGGTCTTCAGCCTTGTGCTGAAGGCAAAAACACAGCTTGGGTTCAACGTTCAGCTCAAACTGTGCCCCAGGTACAGACCAAAGCCCACTGTGCTATGAAAATGCTATTTAAAGGCTGTGGCTGACTGCCACCTGTGAATGTTTACCGCAGGTGCAGCTGCTGTGAACAAAATAAATAAATTTAAAACCCATATTTTTTTCAAATCAAATACTGCACATGAAAAAGTGAGTTCAAGCTGCTGTAGGTGTAGCTACAAAGTTTGGGGGAGTTGAAGGTGGTTGTTTTGGCTTTTTTAAACTGACCATCAAAAGTGTAAATGCTGTGCTTTCCTTCATGACATCTGGAAGGCACCTGTGAGATGATCTTAAAAAGCTTATTTTCAAAATGGAAAAGTCAGGTCACGCTGTGCCTAAGTGCAGGAGTGCAGAAGCAAGCAGGAGACTGTGACGTTTCCAGTGCTACAATAAAATAAAAAAATAAAGGAAACACTCAACTGTTAAGAAGCAAAGGGACAGCAATTTGTTTGCACCCTTCATTTGGCACCACTTCAGATATGGCCAATTAACATTTTGAAGCTTTTATTAAAGCCTCACTACCCTCATCTCCCCTTCAGTAAAAAACAGCAGACAGCCCATACATATTTCTGCTGTTTACCAATTCAAAAAAAAAAAAAAAAGCGAAAGAGAGAGAGGAGAAAAAAGAAAAATAAAGTTTTACACAATGGATAATTTTATCCCTTAGACTGCTTGTTGAAGTCCTCTAAAAGAACACAACCTAAGCAGACAATTGCAAGCAACATGCAGTATCAGTGAAACAACACACCAAGAAAACAAACGTGTGTGTGTGTGTGTGTATTTTTTACCACTTCAAGTGGTACAATAGTACTCACAATCTCAGCACAGATGAACTTCTTTTAAAGGGATCTGAAGTTTCAAGGCAACCCACAGGCCCTGGCACCTTGGAGACCCAGAAGTGATCTTCGTGCAATTTAAGAATCCAGCCCGACAGCCTCACTGTGCTAAGCAGTCTGAGTAGTGGGGTGACAAGGCCTGTAAAAAGCCACGTAACAGCAATTTACCTGTCCCAGAGGCATTATGCAGCTGGCCCCAGGTCTAACAGGTGACTGTCACTTGCATTTCTTCGCATTTCTTCGTGTAGTTAGTTTGACGTTACGGCTCACATCACAGAGGATTTTGGAAGATCCTACTCTGAATGCTTACAGCTTTTGTATGATACACAGGCAAACTCCTGAAACACAATGATCAGGTACCTGCCAAATCTGCTTGTCAGTTCCGCTCCTGCAGCAGGGGCAACAAGAGGGCAGGTCACAGTGTTGTCCCCCAAACTCCTTTTAACAATGACAGGGAGAGAGCTGAGCCCAGCACTCCCTCAGGTCACTGCGAGTCCTAGAGCTCCTCCATGAAAACTCAGCGTACCTCAGTCAAAGACAGCCACAGACTTGCAGAACCGCAGAACACAACAATCTGTTCTCTGTGGCCACAAGTGAAAAGAGGCCACAGATCTAAGGTGCAGAAGAAACATTCCCGTGAGACAGCAGAAACACAACCAATATTTGACTCTGAGGGCAGGAAACCACTGGCCCAGCCCGGCCCTCTGGCCCTCTTTACAACAGAACATCTGCTAGGAGCGGTAAGAGTAAAGCTGAGCCCGCCTTGCGGCTGTGGGGCAGGGCAGATGACTTCCCAGAGTCCCAGGAAGGGCTCCTGTACGATTCTGCCCTTGTACCAGCTGCAGAACGTGCTGGCCACTTTGCGTCTTCCTCTTAGGACACAGTTCCCGTGGTTTGTAGAGAAAGCTGATGTGCTCCACTCAGGACACCTGGAGGCCACTCCTGGCAAGGTGCCTCCCACAGCAAGAAGGATGCTACAGACAAACATCTGTTAATCGTAACTGCAAACCAACATGCTTGACATGATCTCTTAGAATTTGAATGTCTGCCATCACTTCAAAGGTCCACACTAACCTGATGTTAGAACTTAGCAAAAATATTTTGTCATATGTTGAACCGAATTAAAATAAAAATAAATATTTGCATAAATGGCTGTCATCCCTGGCTCCTTCCACTATTTTTCTTCTACAGGCTAAACAAAAAGGATATTATTCTCCTCACTAACACCAGGGATGGAGTCTGCCCTACTTATATTCTACCTTTCAAAAACAGAACAGTTTCAAACTTCTGGTAACATGTGGTGACTTGCATTTGAATGAACTTAGCATGCCCTCAGTATCTGCCCTCCATAGCAGCAGCTGTCTCAGACCTCACAGCGTTTGTTTAAATTCTTTCAGAGATCTTAAAAGATGTGAAATATGTAATGTTGATCACTGACATGGAAAGCTCATGGTTCAATTAAAAAGCAGAGCCCTTGCCCCAAACACGGTGCCTAAAAATAAACGACACGAATCTTTGCAATTTGAAAGCAAAAAGTTTTAGAAAGAAACAGAACCAAAAAATGGGCTCAATGCTAATAATTCATTAGCAGCTACACTTTGAGGAAACTGTTTATTTCAACAGGTGCTAGGGGATACAAACAATTTCCTAAGTTCCTCCATAAATTGGCCCTGTAACTTTTGAGAAGTAAAAGGAGGCAGTATTTTAGACAGCCTGGATTACAGCAGCAGCCACACACACTTTAGCCAGCTTTCGTGCAGAGCACTGGGAAACCGGCAGAGGCAGGGTATCTCCAAGATAGATGAGCAACACAGCTCAAATCTGGCGTATGCAACGGGTCATACCTTCTTCTGAGCACCCTTTAGAGATACTGAAGCTGTTTATAATAAGAGTCTGGAGGAATGGTAAAACACCTGAGAGTGAAAAAGGGTAATGCAGCTAGAAACTGCTAGAACTGCTTATTTATAAAAGACGACCTGAAGACAGACTGGAGCTACCCACAGCCACCGGCAGACAATTCTGCAGTGCAGGCATGAGGCAGAGTTTAGAGCAGTCAGGCAGCCAGCATCTAAGTTGGGTGAGGAGGACAAGAAGTCCAGTCAGTGGTGATGGAGATGAAATGGCACATGGAGGCAAGAAGGACGGACGCAGCAGGAGGATGAACTATCATGGAGAAGACAAAAGGCTGCAGCAGGATTTGCTCTTCTAGTGGAAGAGGAAGGAGAGGGAGACATGTGTCATGTGTCTCATCTGGGCTGTTTTTCTGGCAATGAAAATTGTGTTTGGCCAGCACTGAGATGGCCCGTGCGATAGCCTGGTGAACAAACTGGACCACAAGGGTTAAAACAACTACTGTATACACACACTGGAGCTGTCTGGCAACAAGCCAACCAGTAACACTACCTCCCAGCCCTTCTGCTAGCATCATACTTCAGCAACTGGTGAATCCCAGGGAATGCTAGGATATTTTAGGATAGCACTGCAAGGGAGCAGGTTGGCTCACCTGAACTGGATCCTGCAAATCTGTGTTCATGCAATGTCCTGTGACCACAACACCACAAGGTATTATGCAACATTGCATACAAGAAATAAGCAGTACGCAAAGCCTACTGTGTGAAAAAATATAAAAAACAACCCATCCATTTAGATGTTGAAATTACTGAAAAGCTTTATAAACAAAAAAGCTTTTAAGGAAATGTGTGCATCATCTACCTTGGCTGAAGAAAACAAAACTACAACATAGCATAAATCAGCAGTTATTACTCTTGGGGTTAAAAGAGTTAGCACTCCAACTTAGTAAAATACATTAAAGCATCTTCTTCACACAAACCAGAATTCAATCTGGCTTTGTATGCTAGAGACAATGCACTGCTGGCCCCTCCAGAAGCACACACAGAGGCTTTGGCACACGAGTTATTGGCACCAAATGTGTCTGAATTAGTTTCCTTTGACGAATTCAGAAATTCGGTCTTTTCAGAGTTCAAGCCATTTGTATTTCCAGACTCATCCTGAATGTCTGGTAAGAAGGAGGTGTCCTTCTCATCTCTTGAACAGGCCTGAAAAGGTGGCTTACATGTTGGCAAAAGACTGGCAATGCTTTCTTCCTCTGATACAGCACCTGTGGCTGAGCTGGAAGACCCAGAGGTAGCCTGGAACTCCGCTCTACAGTTTACAATGCGGTCATCTTTCCATCTCTTAATTGCTCCCCTCTGCTCCTCAGGGGTCAGTCTGTCAAGGTGCTTGGCTCTCAACACTGGAGACGGAAACAATGTTCCTTGGAGAACTCTCAGCAAATATCTACAAAACAATTTCAATAAGCTGTTTAGAAGCAGACTCGAAACTGTTTCCAGCAACACTAAAGGAAACCAAACACCATTTAAGTAACCCTGAGGCTGCAGCAGCCTCTGCAAGTTTTCACAGATGCGGTTTTGTGAACATAAACTATAAGGCCAGCAACGGCACCAGAACATGTTTTACAACTGGCATTTTCAAAGACAGATACCGATCTCAGGTGTTTCCACTTTTTTGTCCTGAACACAGTTCTCCTACAGACTAGTTACTGCAGCAACGTGCACTTGCAACTTCAATGAAGGGCCGGGGTCCCAATCACACTGAAAGTGGACCTTTCTGCGTATAGTCAGGCCCCAGAAAAAAGGTAGTAAAATCAGTGTGAAGTTTAGAGTTTCCCTGGCACTTCAGTGCAGGTATAAGGAGAAGGAAAACAGCCCAACCAAAAGGTCCTAGAGCAGCCTTTATCTGTGTATTTGTCATGTAAGGGAGATTTACTGTGTGTGAAGGAAAAGGCTCTACTGTCACCACCTGAAGCCAAGCCGAGAGCAGGGACAGGGAGGGAAGAGCATACGTTTCTTGCACCTCACGGTTTGTTCTTCTGCTGAACTAAGTATGAACCAAAGCTATCAGTCATGATCTCCGGCGAGTGCAGCAAAACCATGGCTGGCATGCCGAAGACACAGACTGGGACATGTTCAAAGGGGCCTCAAATACTTGGTGGCTACTGCAGGCACCTACAGCCGCAGCTCTGCCAGCTTTCCTGCCAGTGGCAACTCACACAGCCTGTACTGCACCACTTGATCCAGAAAGCGTGCTCAGACTGTGCCTAACGATATAAAGTGACGCCAGGTGAGGAGGAAATGGCAGTTACTCTCCCCAGTAATTCTCTCTGTATCTGTCTGTGCAATTCACTTTCAAGACCCACTCTTTCTGGAATGATATGAGAGGGAGAGAGACATAACACAGAAGAGCGAACAGATTAGCACTGGAGGCCCTTTGCTAATGGGCTACAGACTTGACTCACGTTCAGCCTGTGAAAGGAAGATGGCTGTGGCTACTAAATAAGACCTAGACTGAGAGTTTGATGAAGTCTCTGTCACTGCTTTCCACACACTTTCTCTCTGTTGGCTCATTCAGGTGTCTCCTTGCTCAGCATGCTGGTGTCCGGGACCTCAACCTAATGCTCCTGCCTTTCCAGGGTGAATGAATGACTTATCAAATTTGGAGTTACGACTTATTCAGTGAGGCAAAATACTTAAACATTAGGCATAATAAAAATACAAATCAGGACCCCTTGCAGATCTGGTCAGCATGTTTCCAACCCACAAAGAAGCCTGTGTATGCATTCTTCATTCTGAATAGTCTTATATATATATATAAACGACATAAATTTCAAACAGAAAATGGTTTCACAAATAAACACAGACTGAGTACTTCTATGTATAGTACATTTTAAACGGTGATTACTAATTTAACTGATTTATAAACTCTGTGGTTGCAGAGATTACTGTTTTTTCCCCTCCAAAGACAATATTTAATATAATACAAACCATATAATAGAAATCCAAAAAATCTTTATTTTATTTACTGAAATTTGCTTTGAGAACATGTCACAAAAGAGCTGTCCTCACATGGCTTGGTCCGGTAGCTATGACATTTTCTTTACATTGCGGGTGAGGAAGACCTCTAGCCAGAGAGATTTATAGCATCACTGTCTCAAAAAAAAACTCATTTTGTTAACAGCAATCTGTAACTGTGAAAACAGAAACACACCTGGGTAGCAGAGCAACACAAGTAGTGAGGAGGCAAACTAAGTAAAATACTGGGTCTGTCATGTGCTTTTCCATGATCCAGTAAGAATTTGATGGTGGGTTGTGGGTTTTGCAGGTTGCCCCAAAAGCCAGAGTGAAGACAAAGTAAAACAGGATGCTGCCAACTGTAACTACTGTATGTATCCAAGTCTGCAATTCAGAAGAGGAAAGAAATCAGATGTAAGTCGTAAACAGAAAGACCTGTAACATCTGTATGTGGGTAGACAGGCATGCATGAACACGCACACACTCTTCCCCTAAAGATAGCTGCCTAACGTAGCAGGGAATATGTCTGTTCAGATAATATTCCTGATTTTATACAGAACGGTCCAGAAGAATGGAGCCTTCTTCCTACAGTTCACAGGTAACCCAGCCATTTAATTTTTTTGAATAATACTGAACGCATACTTCGTGAAAGACGTTTTTTGTGCCATTTGCCTTAGATGACCACCTCATCCGCTGGCAGCAGAGAAAGCCTTCTCAAGCAAACGGAGGCGAGGTCTTCACATGACACCACCCTTATATATCTTGCTTGAGACACTGACTAACTGTTCTACGCTGGAGTTTTCCGTAATTTTATACCTAAATGGCTCTAACAGTTACTATGGAAACAACACTGTCATTAGTCTGACAAACCGCCGACATTCAAAAATGCCAAATCAAACCTATTTATGTAATGTTTTCTTATTCAGAGCACAGATAATATTCATGCTACCCACATATTCTCAATAAAGACATTTTTATCACTGCTGCCATGCTCCAAAGAGAACAATGAAAGGACTGAATCATAACTTGAAATTTCATCCATTATGAAACAAACCCAAAAAAGATTTTTTAAAAAAAGGACAGAAAAAGTAAAACCCATTAATTTGTGTCCTTCTACTGTAAATATTACTGTATTTTCTTTAAAATCATGAAAAATAGCCAAGTATTACCCTTGCAAGGGCTGTAAATTTCTCCCAGCTAATGCAGATGCTTTAGCTTGTGCAGACTGAATTAAAAACTGGAATAGCATTCTGTAGCATATTGGTTCTCTAGTTCTGGTATCAAAATATACCCCTGAATTGTTTATCCTGGCCACAGAGCAGACCATCAGTTTCAAGCATTCACAATGAAAAGTTCACACTCTTGGCTTTGAGATGCAAGCTTGGGAACCAATGAAGGCTCAGTAGATCACATTTGCAAAACTAAACCGGTATCGTCAAAACCGCCGCACCCTAAGAAGGCAGGATCCTGTCATTATTTACAAATAATTCTGAGGCCAAATTTTGTTCATTTTAGTTACATGAGTAATTCTATTGGCTCCAATGACAGGTGTATTAGGATCACACTGTCAAATAAACAAAATATTTAGATTTTGGCCTTTTTATACTTTTTCCTGTTTTGTAAATGGAACTCTTTCTTCTGATAATTGTAGTGAAAGCTGTATGCACATACTCTAAAGTACTCACCACAGACTTGCACTCAATGAGAAGGTGAAACAGTATTATGAAGAGCGCTGCTGTATTTATGGGGTTTCCAAATGAAAGAATGTCTATGTCTGAGCCATAGTAAGTCTGTAAAGGAAGACAGCAGTCAGTGTAATACATTCCTTAGATATAGTCCTAATGCAAAGCAGCCATTTTTCAATGTACTGAAAGTATTTTCAATTCCATACATATTTGCATGCACACAGTTCAGCTCAGTTGCAATCGTAAATCTGTTAGTACACATTTATTTATGAGGGAGTAAAATCAAACACTCCATTCTCTAATTTGCCTGGGTTTTAGTACGTCAAAATATATAAATGTATTTCATATCCAGCACTTACAAAGTAAGGCACAAAAAAGCAAACGAGACTTTGGTAAAAAGCATCCAGCAAGGTCATCCAGAAAGGTGAAGGCAAGTAAGCCTGTAAGAAAAAAGGATAACAGCATTGAAGTAAATTGCCGCACCCTTAATTAGCATTAATTTGGATCTGGGGAAAGATTATCTGCAGAAGTAATTCCAGTTACGTTTCCCAATGAAGAGGCACTTTTTGTGTTATGGTAGTAAGAATAAAGAGCTTACTCCAAACACGTAGCTAACTGTTAGTATTTAAATCAGCAACCAGATCTGCGAGCTCTGATCTTACAGTTGGTTCTGCCAGAACAGACCTACCAGAGCCTTACCTAAGTGAGTACTAAGGAGGGGAGAGGGCTAGGGGACCGTGAATTACCCTAGCAGCTTACCATCACTGAATGCCAACTCCCACTTTCTTCTATGTCCACCCCCTTCTTTTTGGTACATGGGCTGCTGCCTCTTAATTTGTGCTGGCTGACTCCTCTGTGCAGAACAGACTCCTCTGTGAGCTAACTTAACTCACCAGAATGTAAGAAATCAATTCACATTTCTGCTGGAATAACACATTGCTGTTTTAGTGACTTAAATCAGCCCCTGGAAGGATCTGATGGGATAACCAAGCTGGCACAAGGAAGGCCGTTTAATTATGTGGGTGAAAACAGGGAACAGGAAGAAAAGAAGGAAAAAGCGGAGAAGGAACAAGCCTTCCTCACACAGCAGCACCAAACTGTTACGACAGCTCAACCACTTAGGAAACCACAGTTGCATGTGCCCTGGCTGAGATGCAGCCCATTCCTTCAGGCAGTAAATTGAGACAGCACAGGTGAGCAGTCTAGGCACCCAGCACTTCCTCTACAATTAGTGGAGAGAGATAGGTTTCTCCAAAAAGCCATTCAGCCCCTAGAACTGAACTGCTCTCTGGAGGTGTGGTGTGGGAAACTATCTTCTTATGTGCCTGTCTGGGAAATGCTTTAAATTACTGAAGATGAATACAAGTTATTGTCCATTTTTATAGCTTGTACAGGAGGCTGTGCGCTTGTGATATCATGGTGCAATATTGTGATACTACATCTTTTAAAGCATTTCTCTTCTATACTACACTTAATTCAAAGCAATTATTTCACTGTGCTTTCATGCATGAAAGGAAATGATGTACTACTTAACAACTCCAACCACAGAGCAAGGCGATGCTGTGCTGGAAAAAAGATAAAAACTCTGATAAGGGGAAAAAGGGGGGAAAGATAAAAACTTTTGCATAATGCAATAATTCTGATTATGTTGCCTGAAACCCTTCACCTCAGCTCAGATGACCGTACAGATCCTGAAGATCAAAACAAAGGGCCAAACACCGAGCCTTTCTGACATTAACTTAGTCAAGACGCTGTGATTGACAAAGCACAGACCTGCTACAGCCGGTCTGCAGAGGCTCGGATCAATACTGGAGGAGTACTTCATTTTGCAGAAATATTGTAAACCAAGCAACATAAAATATTTCAGGGTATGTAAAAAGGAATGCAAACGTCCACAAACAAACAAAACAAGTTGTCCCCTCACTGTATATCCTTCCTTCCCTACTAAACCAGACCCACACTTCTGCCAGGCGAGCCAGCACAAGCAGATCAAACGTTTAATGCAGCGCTTGTTAGAACAGAACAGAGTATTTCAGTTGGAAGGGATGTACAATGACCATGTACTTGAACTGTCTGACCACTTCAGAGCTGACCGAGGCATTGCAAGGGCACTGTCCAAATACATCTGAACACAGACAGGCTTGGGGCATCGATCACCTCTCTGAGAAGCCTGTTCCACCATTTGACCACCCTCTCTGTAAAAAAATGTTTCCTAATGTCAAGTCAGTTATTGAAAGGCTATGATCATAAAGAAAATGGTGAATTTTAGGTGACTCATATGCTTAAAGTTTCCTCTCTAGGGGCTACTATCTATTTTGACTCAGGCTCAGTATGTCACTGTCTTCGATTTTTTATTATAAAAATATTATTTTAATTGTCAAATTAAAAAATGATACAATTAAAATTATGCTACAATTCAAGCTAAGCAAAGCAGAAACCAGGAAAAAACCTACTGATTTATGTAGTTTTGATTTAGAAACTATTCCCAGCTCCCTGCAGTTTTCTGTGCTACATGTTTGGACAGAATTTACTTACAGAGTAGACATAATGTATAGGGTTTTCAGATGGGAGAAAACTGCCACCAGCAAATTCCAGAACATACCCATAAGGGAAAAGAGTCTTGAATGACAAGACTTTCTTAAAGATTATTTGAAAGGAATCTGCTCTGGTTCTTATCTGCTCCTCATTACTTGGCAGCTGAGGCCCTTCTACGATAGTGAAAAAAACAGCATCTAGTGCCCCTATCTTTAAAAGTAAGCCCAGATGCTCTAAAGAAACCTGTTTTAAGGAAGGATGTTGACAGCTGAGGCAGCAAATGAAGTAAGGATCTTTATCTCAGTGCATTGCTTCACCTGAAGTCCTAAATTTCTCTTACCATTCAAATGTCTGATAAGATTGGGGATATGGCTGAAAAGAGCCTAGGAAAAACTTTTGAAAAAAAAAAAAAAAAGCTTTTATTTGTATTACACAGGCATAGGTGTCCTTCTAATAGAAAAATTGGTTTTAAACTTCACGTTTACTTGATGTGAACCGTGAAGGAAAGACAAGACATAAATGGCTCATATACTGATCATTTCAATTTGCTTCAGGCCAAGCATTCTTTAACCTACCACAGATTTCTGGCTCATCATGTACAGCTGTGGGAGCTGCATGAGTATCTCTGCAGACACATCTTTGTCCAAGACACCATAAATGATGGGTGGCACCGATGTAAAAAGGAGATTGAAAAGGATCAAGATCCAGTAGTCAGTCATTGATGTGCCTGAAAACCCACAGAAGAACTGGTACCAGAACAGCAGGTTCACGTAGGTCTGAAAAGTCAAAGGTGACATGATAAAATGTTACCTGTAGACAAGTGTTTTAAAAGCCAGTAGGAAAACAGGCAGATCTTAGGTCTGGTTACAGTAACCTGTGGAAAATTAAGTATAAATGCTGTGCAGTTCATTCCAATTCCACACTTTGAAATTATATTTGACTAGCACACAGCTTTACGTTTCAAAACTAGACATGACTTGTTCGGATAGTCATGCTGCCACCACATTAGTAATGCCTGTTACCCACTGTTTAATCAAATGAGATAATGGCTTTGAGTGGGGAAGTCAATCCAAGGAATAAGAGTCTCTGCAGACATAAATGGGAAACTGAATTGTTTGACGTATGCTTTTTGTGTCTTTTTGACCCCATTCACAACAGTGAAATAAAAAAGAATATAAAGCCCCACTAAACCTTTCAGTGCTCTCAAATACACAAACTGTGACCTCCCTGTGATGGGGCAGCTACATACCACATTCTTATAGAAGAAGTAAAGCACCATGTTAGTAAGTCTGGTGTAACACCAATGACCATGGACAAGCAGCAGCTTCCTGAGGTGTCTAAACTGAGAGATTGCAAAGTCACTTGCCATCACAGCCTGCAACACACATGAAGGAAAGGATACGTTATATTCAAACTGTTAAAGATAAGCTTCAGACACTGCCAAGTAAGTAACTTACCTACCCCTGGAAATTCTTATTTTCTTATTTTTTTTATACATAGTGCTTATGGTGTTACCCTCACTCAGATCTGTGCCCCTCCATACGATGTTTTACAGTAATGTGCACAGCTCAGCCCAACACAACATAGGCAGGACCATGGCTGCCTACTATTCCCACACAACTGCACACAAATCACTGATGCTCAGGGCTGCTTGGTTCCTGGCAGGACTGGAGTAAAAGGGAGTGCGGTGACAGGCAGCAAGCTCTGGTTTTTGTTTGGAGTGTGAACAAACAGCATTCAGCTTCTGAGTGCTCCTCAGAGAGCAGTAAAGCCTGGATGTGGGCTCAGGTTGCGAACTCTTGCTTGTGTATGGTAATGGACTGTGGAGCCACTGGGCCCCCAGGGTAAATTCTGAACTGATTTAAAATGGAATCTGATGTCATTTGCAGCTGTCTTTGTATACACTACCTGCATGCCTTCTTGGCCCGATATTCCCACTCCAGTGTCAGCCACCTGGATCATACTGACATCATTGGCACCATCACCTACAGAGAAAAAAAGAGGAAAAATCAAAACTACCCTCTCTCTTATTTGGCAACCTGGACACTGTCCATCACTTGCCATCACAGCCTGCAACTTTGCTGTTGGCAATTTGACAAAATTTGACAAAATTTGAAAAAATTTGGCAAACTTTGCTGGCTATCACGTCACCACAGAGGTGGCAGGAACAGACAAATATAAAAGAACACAAGAGTTCAGAGAAAAGCGTTTTTATGGCCAACAGTGCAGCCTATGGAAAACCCTAGAGAAAGCAGGATTAGTAAATGGAAGGCCCGACTGAACTGCGCTGTATTCTCCAAATGGCTATCAGCTGTTCCTTTTGCCAGAATTTAGTTGGTATGCTGGGTGTTCTAAATCACAGTCATCTTTCTCCCTCCCTTTGGGGGGCTGTGATGGAGAATGACTGCAGAAACCCCCTTACTTGCTCCTTCGGACATGTTACATAAGACACTGCACAACTACTACTGCTCTTGTTGCTTTAGCTTACCGTAAGTAAGTTTATGGACTACATCTGCTAGTTCAGAAGACTAACTTCATCTTATGCCAGAGACAACCACGATTCAAAGGATTATCTTCCTTATCAAGTATATTTTGTAGCAGACATGAACAAAAATATAGAGAAGGAACTGGCTGCTGCTTCTTTTCAGAGAGAACATAACCACAGGACTCACCAACAGCTAATGTCATTGCCTTTAGCTTATTTCGCACCAGTCTGACCAGAACACTCTTCTGCAGTGGTGTGGCTCGGCAGCAGACCACAGCCCGACACTTTTCTGTGAGTTCCAAGAAAATACTCTGTATGCTGTCATGAAGGACATGCTCTAAAGTTCTTCCATCAATAACCAGGCCTGCACCAAACCCTGGAGCTTGGGTGGTGGGACTTGTAGAGACATTCCCAAATTTCTGACTGGGTTTTTTTTTGGCAGAAGTATTCTTCTGGATGCCTTCTAAGATCTTGTTCATCACCAAGGCACAGGCATCCTAATTAAAGACAAAAAAAAGGCTACTAAAATACTGTTTCTGTTCTGGCTTCCTTTTCAATTTACTAAATACATATGGAGAAAAAGGAAAATGTTGCCCTTATGTAGCATTTCACTTGAATCCAGAAAGCCTCAGACATAAGGCTGAATAACCCCTTAAAATCACAAGGGATGCAGTCTGTTGCTAATAAAAGGGCCTGTGATTTAAGTTTACTTAAGTAGATTTGCTTAGTTCTTGTACTAGGAGAAGGGAAAAAAAATGAGGCACATGAAAGATGTTCACAGACTAGCAGAAAAACCAACCATTAAGGATTCTGTAATATAAATACAGCTTTAACAGAACACTTCTGCTCTCTACATTTCTTTTGTCTGGCATGCAAAACCAAAAATGCATTTCAAATCGGATTATAGGTGAGCTGCAATGAATTCCTGAAGAACTGGCCTTGTGAACTTTTTTTTGTTAGAATCAATATAGGATGCCCAAAAGATTCTTGATATCAATATATGTAATACGTATGCTATACAGAAAAAAATATATATTCTTAAATCTTATTATTTTACTTTGAAATGCAACAGTACCAAATCCTGTCTATTTTTATTTCAAAGTCCAGTTATAGGTAGGATGAACACTTTGCAACAGGGGCTCAGTTCTCACTGTTAAGTTCCCTAGTAGGAAAAAAAAGAAAAAAGTTAGTGAAAATAAGACCCCAAACTTTCCTCAAACACAACTGGACTAAAAATCCTTTCTTTTTCACTTTATTTTCCTCACAGTTACCACTTCCCACACAATCTTCTATGGCACATGCAAACTGAAATTTCTAAAGTAACATGTAAGCAGCCAAAAAAGGAAAACGAAAGTTCTTTGAAAAATCCTCCAGTCCTTTGGAGAAGCCTCAGATTTCATGTCTCTGCTCTGAGGAGAGACATTGCATATGTTGGCTTTACCAGTCACAGTTAGTGATCCCTCTCTTAAGAAACCCAAAATTGATAAAAATCAAGATTTGAAAAACAGATGGTTATAAGCATCCGCAAGAGGACACAATGATCAAAAAGGATTAAACTGGCCACCCAGAACAGAAGCGTTTTTAACCAGTCTTTATCACATGACCCATCTACTGGGTGGTGGGGAGAAGGTGGCTTTTTCTCTGATAGAAGTGCGGGCAGATTAGTTTTCTTGAATAGTGTGCAATGTACTTTAATGAGACAGTTCCTTGTACATTTATGCCAGACAAGCAGGGCTGAGGGAATATATTACACAAAGCAGCATAAAACTTAACCCAACAGAACTTGCATGATGGTAATTCTTATATTGCTGAAGTGCTGTAACTCACAGCCGTTTGAAAGTTCTAACACCACAGAATCATAGAACTGTTTAGGTTGGAAAAAGCCTTTGAGATCTAGCACTAGATCTTAAACCTAATATGAACTAACCTAGCACTTCCAAGTCCACCACTACACCATGTCCCTAAGTGCCACAGCTACACATCTTTTAAAACACCTCCAGGGATAGCAACACAACCACTTCCCTGTTCCAAAGCTTGACAACCGTTTTGGTTGAAGTAATTCTTCCTTCCTTCCTTTCCAATCTAAACTTTCCCTGGTGCAACCTGAGGGCATGTCAACTTTCTAACCTACCACAAAGTGAAACTAAATAGTCCACTCAATTGAGATAATTAATCATCATTTAGGGACTGTATATTAAGAAACAGATGTTACATACGTGTAAAGGATTTCACATTTTACCCACAAGGAAGCAAACAATCGGTTTTCCAGTATTTCCATCTTCCAAGAAATCATGCTGTCTTTGGTCAGTTGGAAAAGCAGAGAGCATTTTGGTTTTCCTTACTGCCCTGTGATACAGCCTGACTGATTTTTCCAGCAGAGAAATATATAATTTGAAGAAAAGTGTAATTTTCCACTCACCCTACTCTGTGATTTGAGAGTGAAGATCCTGTCATCTGGTTCCAGCAGTTTACAAGCATAGGCAATGCTGACAGCTGTCTCTCTCTTGTCACCTGTCAGCATCCATATTTTTATTCCTGCTTTCCGTAATGCCTGTATTGTGTCTGGAACACCCTCCTGCAGGCGATCTTCAATGCCAGTAGCACCTTCATTCAGAGAAGCAGAAGGATTAGTACTGCTGTGATTTTCACAACCAAAATGCTGCAAGAATGACAGGACGAGATGGTCCTTTGCGTGCACCTACATCCCAAAACAGACAGCCTACGGGACACGCTTGGGAATTTCTCCCTTCCACATCTTTCTGTCCCAGAGCCCATGACATGAAGACTCTTGACACATACTTTATTACAGCCTAAGGGGCCTCTAACTTTTCACACCACCTTATTAAGCCAACTTTTCTCATTCTCATGGCCGTTTCATCCCATGGTGGTTGTACAACTCCCAGGCTTCTCACGACAAATATACTTCATTATTCCCACTCCCTCCTATCTCAGATTACCCCAATCTTCTTTCATGTATCACCTTGATCCTTTCTGTCTCAAGGCCCACTTCTCTTCCTTATTCTCAAGTCTGCTCCAAGCTGAATTCGCTGTACCTCTTGCCCCAAGGCCCCACCTTTTCCACACTAAAGTCCCTTCTTCTTATATCTTATTTTCGCACACCGCTGCAAAGATCAAATTCATCATCAGGTTTCTCAATTACTCATCACTGCAGTACATCCTGTCCTAGGTCCTTTCAATTCATAGCACTGAACGATGTGTTTTGCCCTTCCTCCTGCCTGCACTGCCCCGCCTGACATACTCCCCCCCAGGGAGGAAATACTTGCTCGACCATCCCCACCCCGCTCAGTCGTTACAGAAAGACTTTCAACAAAAAAATTGAGACTTTAACACAGATTATCGTCTTCTCTGGTGTGCGCAACAGGCAGACGTGTGTCCCTAAAACCAGCTTAAAAAAATCTTCTATTCTGGTCACACTGAGGTAACACAACATCAGCATAAAGTAGAACATCTCTGAAAAGCTGCAGTGCCAGTGATCTACTACAATACAGGACATTGTCAAGGCTTTTTCACAACACAAATGGTACTAAATCACAACCAAGCCACATGGTTTGGCCTGTGGGATTCTCAGGCTAAGAGTTTCTTGGAATTAAATTTCAGCCAGTTGCAGCTAGGTTCATTCTGAAAGCCAAATGCAAAAATTCAAACCAGTGTTTTCCCTTCTAGCATGTTTCTAGTGTGGGAGTCTAATTAGCAATTTGTATCTAAAGCACTCACTGTCATATGGGGATAGAAGCAGATTTCTGACACTACAGCAATTTTTTTCAATAAAGCAACTGCCAACATTGCACAGAGCTCATTGCCTCTGGTCACCGGGAAGATGAAAACCTCCAGATCCCTGCTCTGCACTGCCTCCATTTTGATGCAAGTCAACAGAAGAGGCAGGAAGGAAGATGCTGGGATCTACTTGATGCAAGCTTCTTTGAGAGAAGAGAGAAAAATGTTGTTTCAGCTTGGACACTCTATATACTTATATACTCCTTCTGAAGTACTTGCTCAGTTTGTAGTACAACAGAAGCCAGCTTCAACATGTATCCTGCTGAGATCCAGAGCTGTGCTTTCTTAGGTACTGCACGTTAGGACTATTCTTTCCAGAAACAGATTTCCATTCAAATAAAGGCCTGAGGCTTTATATATATTCATACGGATTTTATACCTGCCTGTGCAGTGGACTACAAACCACTGCTGTCCTCCATGATTCTGGCAATACTGAGATAATTTGAATTTTTGCTTGTTGTTCTTTGAGGACAAAGTCTTCCATTTCTCAGTTCTAAGAGGACAGTCAAAGTTACAGCTGCAGCTACAACAGGTAACGTTTACTAAGAAAGCAAAGGAAGGCTCAAAGAGGCAGAACGAGAGGTGCTGTAATGACTTCTACTCTGTAGATCACAATGTACATATGGCCCCAGGCAGAGCTAACTAAGCTAGCAGAGGTACTGAAAACAAGCATCTTGGTAGTATGAAGCCATTTATCCTTCTTATTCTCACTCCCATTTAATGTTAGGGCGAACCCATATTGCTTACTGTCTTAACAGAGACACGAGACAAAAAAATGCCTTGGCCTGGAGGACAGCAAGTCTCCACAGCAACTAGACTTGCCTCTGCTGACTCCAGTACAAACGGGTACCTGTATAAGCCACTCATCCCTTAAAACTACAGCAGCACTGCTCCGCCTTCTCCGTAGAAACTGAAGGCAGTAATCCCAGAATTCCTTTTAGTATCAAAGTTTATGGCATTTTTTCTGATCAGATGTGGCACAAAATAAGGGAAGTAACACCTTTCCACGTAACAGGATTTGTCCCTCTTCACCTATAGCATAAGCTGCCTTTACCACCACAGTCACTTTGTTTTCCAAGCGTTAATTTGCTGGACAGTCCTCTAGGGCTATTCTCCCAGACTGCCTGCAGTTTACCTTTTAAACATCTACAGTAAACGTCTTTCATTTGGTTTTGGCCTCCCCATTTCTGCACAGAGCAATCACCATCAGAGGAATGGTTCCTGCAAAAGCACACCTAACATTATTATTCTCCACGTTATTACAGTAGAACAGAGCACAAGCACACCTGCTGTGCCACAAATGCAACAACGATGGAAACATGCGCAGAAGTGGGATCCCTGTGAATGTCTGCCCACACAGGTCTGTGAGTTGTTATTACCACTTCACATACTTATTATGATGACACTTAAAAACTCTAGTTACCACAAAATTAAAAAAATTAAAAAAAGATAAATCAGTAAAACTTTACCCTTTACAAACAACAGAAGAGCACTAGCTGTCTTCAGTGTGTTTTACTAGTACAATCTTACCAGCATGATTTATGAAAATTCAGGAGTGGCAATAAATTCTAGGTCTGTAGAAAGCTATGTGTTACACAAAGTGAGGTTAGCACAGCTCTCTGCAGGTAAATTTCAATTATGAACATCATAAGCAGTTTCCTGGGAGTTAACAGTATTTTATACCTACCGAGCAAAGTCAGTTCAGTCTCAAGCCTGATGGCAGATTCAAGCAGCAGCTCCTCCCTATTGTCAATACTCGTTTCCGCTAAAAAATGATGATTTAACCACTCTGCGTATTCTGCATCACTCATCACCTACAGAGGAAGAGAAAACATACGGCATATATCTACATTGTGTTTTCAAAGGCACCTCACAGTTACTTCTGCTGTCCCATATGTCCATACTGAACCCAGAAGCGCAGCCCTGGCAGTGCATCACTTAACATGCCACGATTCAGTACAGCATTCATAGTGTAAGATTACTTTGCCGGGCTTCACAAGTCAGATTATCACCAGCACCCTGCAGGTCCCTGGAGCCACCTGACAAATTTCCACTTAGACGGAAGGTAGGTAGGCCAATAAGCACAGTATAACTCTCCTTACCACTCTTTAATTGCGGCATTGACACAGCCACAGAATCACCGCGCAGCTGTGTACAGTTTGATGACTCTACAGCTACACAGCCTGTACTTTCACTTTGCATAAGGCTTCGTAAAGAGGTTTCTTGCCTGTTTCAATCCCTAAGGAATTTTACTTCTGAGCAGCTTTGAATTTAAAATGGGATCTCAAAACATCACTGAAGTTTTTCATCCAAAGCTTCTAACACTACAAACTGTGAAACCCAATAGAACAGGTCTGACTTCATTTGTTTTCTGTGTCTGTAATTCCAGCCAGGGTAAGTTTAACACAAGACAACCTGCTCAGGACTCTTGAAGAAAAAACAGGCTATTTGACACCGCCTGTTTTAGAATTAGGCTATTAATCCTAAATTGACAATAACTATGGCAATCTAACAGAAGTCAGAAATTTGGGTCAACTTACAAATTCCTCCTGAAAGAGCATAAGGATAAACAAAATGTGGCAACAGAAGCATCTGTTCAGAAGTGGTGATGTCTGCTCCATTGATGATACCACTCAGGTTGGTCACAGACTGTACACATTCTTAAAAATATGTATTAAAAGGAATACCTTCTTAGCAATACACAGAGTGCGTAGTCCTCTTCTGGCATAGTCATCCAAATGCTTCTGAGTTCTCTCTTTAATCTCCTTTTGTTCCATTTCTGAACAACTAGTACCTACTATCACACAAAAAGCAAAGAAAGCAAATTAATATATGCATTCTTAGGCTAAATTTAGTGGAAATTTTTGAAGGTCTAAATAAATTTTAAAAATACCAAAATGTCAACGGGTTTTATTTTAACTATGAATGTATCTTCATGTTTGCACAACATACTGTGGCTGTATCTACAGTGGGCATGCAGCGCACCAGTCTGTACAAGCAGTGAGGGGGAACCCATCTGGTACTGATATATCTTTAGATGTCACTAGTGTATCAAAATATTTTTCTAAACCAAAGTTACTTTCTAAAATGTACTGGGCTACAGACACTCAAGCAGCTTTACTGTCACTGGTCTAGTAGGAGGGAGCTAAAAGGGCAGTCGCAGAAAAGCTTTTTTAAAAATAACTGTTACGGAGTGGTCTATTCCGACAGGCATTCAACTCACCTAACTTTGGACATGTAGAAGTTAGGTTCCAAGTCTACCTTGAGAAACAAAGTAAGGAGAGGCACCTCCAGATATGAAATTAACCCCCTAGTAAGACAACAGATTTTGGAGGTACTGTTTCTGGCCCATGGCCTACAGAGTTTTTTTGTCTAGACTTTAGATGGCTATAACACTGGGTAAGTTAAAATCCACCCATGGAATTAGAAATACCCGTCTTCCTCACTGAGATCAGCCAGCCATGGAACATACAAACCAAACTCCTTTTTGCAGAAGCAAGCCTTTAAAAAGAATTCCTTTATGTTACTTTCCAAACTATTAAAAACCAAATCCTTCTGAATTTAAATATATTTAGGTATTTATTTCTAACATACACAGAGAACACTGCCTTCTCTTTACTGCCTTCAGTTAAAAAATTTGCTACAGTGCATAAATAAATCGGCGCTTAAACAACAGGGTGCATCCTTCCTGTGGCCCATTCAAAAACGTTTACCCCCGAACAACAGGGCTCAGCAGGAGGCACCACACAACTTTACCGCTATTACTATTCCATCTAGAAACACAGAAATAGTCAAAGGAAAAAAATCCCACAACTCAAAAAACACTGATAGGTGATACCTGCTACCGATACCTCTCTCCAAAAACTCAGAAACACTAAAATAGGTAAAGGCTAGAAAGTATCTCATTCTAATAAACAACTCTCACTGTGTAGCAGAAGCCAACTATTCAAGCAGATGCCCTTACTTTATAATTGAAAATACTTCAGTTGGCTCCAAAGGGTCTGCCTAGACAACACTAAATCCTTCGAATAACAGCTGCTTCTCTCCTCTCAGTTCGCACACCAGCACAGAGCACAGACATATCTAGGTGAAAAGCCATACTGCTTTTCTGGGTTCCCTAAAGGAACTATTCACAGATACTAGTTCTGCTTTGGCTGCTTGTCTCTTGTCATGAATCAGGCCATGTGTTCATACTGAAAAATGACAAAGATGAGCAAAGACTTATAAGTTCTACAGATACCTTCAGATGCAGTTCTCAACAAATCCATCATGACTGAGTCTGCACCTTTTGTGAACACCACCACTTTGTTGGAGACCGGATGCCGAACCACCACTGACATCCTTTTCCGAACTGAATCAAAAGGCAGGATATGCAAAAGCTGAAATGTTAAAGATCCCAGACCTGTGAAGTCCACAGTTACTTGATCTGGAGTCCTCGACCGTAAAATACATTTATAAGCCCTAGCAGCATGAACCAAGGCAGCTTCATCTGGACTCTCAGCTTCGTAACATATTTTAGGTAGGGGAGACAATTCAATAGATGATGCAGCACTGTTGTGTTCACAGCCAGCAACTACCTTCACTGTATCTAGTTCCTGAGGCACTTTGGAATTTTCTGGGCTGTTAGTATGGTGAGGCTCAGCAGCCCTTTGAGCAGCTCCATTCAAAGCAGGTGAAGCCAGTTTCATTCTGAAAATAGACAGTTTGCGCACAAAACTACTGGGGCTTTCAGATGATGACTCTTTCACACTTGGAGGTGGGGAAGAACTTAGTCTCCGAACTGATAACCTCTGGAACATCTGCCTGATTTCCTCAAGTGATTTAATAGGCATCCTACCCAGCGAAGAGTGCCTCATCTGGAACAAAAGAGTTAAAGCATTTACGTTAAATTCTTTATATTTTATTACACTAAAGAAGGACAGTTTACAAACTATGTCTGTTCCTTAATGAATGTCATATTTTAAAATTTACTAAGAGTTTGATTGCTTGTATTAAAGATGGCCAGCTCAATTAAACATATAACCATATAAGCATACTAAACAGCTTTTGTAAGACCTTCATTTTTCACATCTGAAGTATTTTTACAGTTCTTTTGGTCTGAATAACGTATGCATTCCAGGTCCGATTCATGACTCTATGTAATACTTCTCTCTAGAACTTTTTCAGCAGTGAAACAGTACGACATTATGACCTTTAAAAATTGTGGCAAATGAACTAAACACTTAAATTCTTGTTCTGAATTGGCAAGATACTTGTGAAAAATAAACCAACTCCATACCCCTCACAGTAACTAGCTACAAGTACTGTTAAAAATACAGTACCTTACCAAAAAATTTTAATGCCTGGATTTAAAACAGAAGACAGTTCCTCTCTCATCAATGTTATAAAATAATTGGCATATTGTTACTCAGAACCGTTAGGCAGCTAACAGCTTACAAACAAGGAACAAGCCATGCAATGCTGACATTAATTTCTCATTCCTGGTGAAGAGTTACAAATGAGCTACCACCAGGAAGCACGTTCTCCCCTTTGCCACTGAAAAGCATAAAGACAGACACTGACTTCAGTTCTACTACAACTGCACCTAAGTTTGAATGTCTCCATTCAGTACTATGTAAATAGAAACTAGGAACGTCCCTTCATCACCTCTCCCTAAGGCAACACTAACACCGAACCCTTTCACTGCCTCGAGCTTTCACTTCATTCCCTAATCATGAACTCAGAAACATCGTGGCACATCACATTGCCCTTCCCAACCTACCTACCTGGTAGATCCTGGAGCTTCTCCCCTGCTAGCAAGTCATCCACAAATATTATTCCCTAAACAGGCTACATTTTTTTTTTCTACGTCACCTTTGAGGAATGGCTGATTAGTAACTGTGAACACAGCTGCCTCATCCACACATGGACATGTAGGCTGCCTAGTGTGCTTTCTGGGAATGCCTGAAAGCACATTAAGATACCAGGCTTATTTATACAAAGGAGGTACCTTATACTCCACAGAATTGATATCTTTGGGGAATGTCTTCAGCCATGGTTGTAGGTTCATTGTCTAGATGGAGACCAAAACCTAGTCCTGCACATGTCAAACATTTGTTTCAAAAGACACAGTCAACAAATGGAAACCAGGGAATGGGGGAGGAAGGAAACCAAAGCTGAACTTGGGAACTATCTTGCAAGACAGTCAAAATTGGTAAAAGATGGGGTTATGAAAATCCTACCCTGAAAAAAAAAATATTTGAAAAAGATGGTATCTTTAAAAAGATGTTAGGTTGTGTGCTCTGAAAACAGTAAGTGGTCTCAGGAAGACTTAAAACACACTACAAACCATTAAACTAGGACAGTCTAGCAAATGCACTGTACATTCAAGATGAGACCACTTTATGTCATACTGCAAAGCATTTTTTCTTCAGATTATTACACATACAGAAGTTGATCTTTCATACTTTTTCTGAAACTCTATTTGAGTAGTCAGGGAACAGGTAAAAGCATTCTCAGTTCCAATATTCTGGGAGTCTTCTGAGATTATTCTTATCTTTCAGCCAACAATAACGTATTTGTAAAGATAACCTGAGTGGTTGTGTACTCTTAAAAGGAAGCTATGCACTTTCTGAAAAGCATAACTACAATACAGACAAAAAAAAAAAATCACAATTGCAATTTGATCTCAAAATTTTTCTTGTAGAAGTTAAGAGCAATCTACACACAGAAGCAGAAATATTGAAGCTAAATTTTTCTGCACTGGAAAAATTGTACCAGCATTATATCACACATTGACTCATTGCATCCCGTGGGTTTATAGTAATTCCCTTCTTTCTAACTGGACAAATCAATAGAGGAGAGAAGGTATGTCAGTTAGTTGTTTTTTTCTTTTGAAATCAAACCCAAGGGAGCTTGTTTATTTACGAATAAGGCCAAATAGCCAAAAATAAGGCCTTCTTACCTTCTGACGTGGTTGATTGGGGACTGAAACTACAACAGTATTACAGATTGCCAGAGCAAGAAAGAAGTCAGTGATGTACATTGTCTCCAAAGATAACTTGCTGCTTGCTTCTTTTGATCGTTGATAGGAATCAGAAGAAATTTGACTGAACTTCTCTAGCAGTTGGGTGTCTGGTACAACATCTGTTTCCTATTGATGAAGTGAACAAAACTGTCCATTAGGATATAAACTTTATCTCATCTCTGGAAGTTAAATCAGTTACAGATGAAGTGTAGAACCTCATTCAACTTCCCTCCTGTCAGATGCTGTCTGTCAGTTGGTTGTACTAGGAAATAAGAGGAACACTCTGGTGTCTTCACTGCCTTGTGCTAGTCCATTGGAAATGTCAAACTTCATGCCCAGACAGGTCAACAGCAAAGTCTTAGTTCATAGACACTTCAACAGAGGTTAAGTATGAGGAATGCTATTTAGACACTTCTCGGTCCAGAAGCAGAGTTTTTACCTCTCATAGCCTCCAATAAATATCGGTCACATAGATATTTCCTATTAAAAACTAAAGAAAATGCTAGAAACCTCTTAAATCAAAAGAACAAACTGTTATTGAGATGAAGCTGGTCATTTTAGCTGGAGTGATCATGGACTCACAGTAGCAAGAACAAAAGCATACACCTTCACAACCCAATGAACGTCTGACAATGTCAGCTGCAAATAGGACGTAGCCAAGAAACCTGGGAGGCACTGGTTTTGATGGAAGAGAGGAAGGATTATTTAAATGACAAGCACTCTGATCAAACAGGAGTAAAAAGATATTCCTTCATTAACTATGTCAGAAATTTAGCATCAAAACTAACAGCTTTTACTTACAATGGGGCTGCTGAAAGCAAGAGGTCCTGAGTGGGGAAAATTGCCTGCTCCATCTTCCCCTCCTAATGCAGGGTAACTACAAGACAACTGATTCAAAGACTTTCTGTTCAAAGGTTCATTCACGTCTCTGCAGTTGTGCCCCTGCCATTTTGACATATGGGTCAAAGAGCCACAATGACGATCAGCTGAATCCTCATCTTCTGAATCCATCTCTTGATACGATTCCAACCTCTTTGCTATGGAAAAGGAAACAAAATTAAGTGTTCCACGAACAAAAAGAAACTTGTCTAGAATACTGCCTGGAGGCTCAAGAAACAAAATTTTTAAGTAAGGAACTCAGTATATAGTTAAGATTAATCCACCATTTGTGAAAAATAAAACATGTAACAAGCCATCACACTGACTTCTTGTTTGGGACACCGGACTTCAAGAGCAACACTCCACTAGAGTGAATCCAGAAGAGGGAGCAAGAATTATCAGTATACTAGACAACATGAGCTGCATGGAAACAGTAAAATAAGGTGGAATTACACAGCTTCCAGAAGGCCACATTGATAGAAGTCAAATAACATTCTTCAAGTACACGAAGGGCAATTGTATAGAGAAAGGAAAATAGCCTGTTTTCTATGTGCACTGTGGATATCAGAAATCACAATGGCCCAAGACAAACTCAGGCTAGGTATCAGCAAAATTTCTGCCAGAGCAGACATGACGTACTAAAACAATGTCTGAGAAAGCAGTGAATTGGCCATCACTGGAGGTCTTGAAGAAACAAAAAAAACCCATTCATAAAGAACGAGAGCAACAACTCTGCCTTAGGCCAGAGAAATGGGACCAGATTATCTCCTGATATGTTTTCTAGCCTAATTATTTTATGATGGATCAAGGACTGTATGCCAGCGGTTTGACAAGCACAGCTTCTAGCAGGAACTCACTGAGACTGTGTTTATAATTTCTGTATTGGAAACCCCATCACACACACATATACACTTCCTGAGTATTTAACTGAAAATCAGGTTTTAACAATAAAACTTACATGTCTAACACCTTTGCACCAAAGACATAAATGCAGTTTTCTGCCCCAAATCCAACTAGGAAGATCAGTAATGTAGCAAAGGAAAACACGCCTATGCTATCATGTGCCTGTTAAGAACAAATCCCAGCGTTTGCACTGCAGTTCTGGAACAGCGTTGAATCACATGCAAGAAGTTGCAATCTCAATTCAGGCAAGGCCAGGTCACTGTACACTATTCAGCTTTCATGTTTTTACCCGTCACTGTGAAAATAGCATGCAATGAGCATATACTAGCCGTTCAACATCTGCATCCACAGATGACATGGGAAAACCGTTCCAAGAGCTGTGCATTACCTATTTATTTCATTAAAATGTGAATAAAAATGATGGCATCCTAGGAAAAAAACCAGTATTAACATATAGACATCTGCAACTCCACTAATTCCCTATTTTTTCTTCATTAAAGTGGCAACTACTGTACAGGAAAACTGAAAAGTGGGGTATTATTCTGTTTTATGTGAGCAGGAAACCTAACAGCAGTTCAGAGTCCCCAGCTCTGGCGCTCAAAGGGAGATGGAAATGGGTTTATTATGTGAGCCCTTTTCCTCCTAGCCCAAGTGCAGGAGCATAGCTATGTTCAGGAAATGAACTACGAGATTTGCTAGCCTAAGTTCTCCTTATTTCCTGTTGTCTTCTCTTTCTGGAATGTAAATGAAAGCCCCCTGTCCCTCATCCTGCCATTCTGATGAGCCCAAGGAAAGCAGAGCTTACACGTCCCTTGGCAGGCCACCTCCCTGACGTCAACATCAATTTAATAACGTAGTTCTTTTAAAATATAAGATAGGTGGGGACATAACAAATGGTGGCTCTCCACAACTACCAAACAGAATATCCCACATATGATATTGATCCCTTTTACTAGTGTGGGAAAATCACCTTGAGGGAGGGAATTAGAGAAAAATTGGGTCCTAAGAGAAGCATAGTATTATAGAGAGGATTTTTTAGGGTAAAATACAGCTATCGCCTTCAAGATGGTTGGCATGCACAGAATCTACATCACCACAGTTCCCCAAGCATCCTGCCAGCTCAGCACATGCTGATGAGAGTGATGATGACAGAGCGGAGTGGAGACCCTGCAGCCATGCTCTGTCGGCTCCCTGAAGGAACAGGCACTTGATGGCACCACACAGCTGATAAGCTGCATACCAGTTGTCACGTGAAGAATCCATGAGATGTCCCTGGCTGAGTCAACCATTGTGGTGAAATGATTTCCCTCAGATTGAAATCATCTCATTGCAATACTAACACGCACACCTCCCTCCCAAAGTTACCTGCCTCCAAGATACCGCTACACCTCACCGGGCATGTGATACCAGTTAGTAACAACCATACGTATGACTAGAGTCACTCAAGCTCCACCTAAATGTGACGGAAATGGACTAGTCCTGGATGGAAATAAGTCCAGGGCAGGGGGAATTGTTGTCTAAACTCCTGGATTACCCACTCTGATTCAGTGTTCACAAAGCTAGGTCAAGCTGACTCACTCTAAAGTTGTCATGAATGATGGGACTTCTAATCAAGGGAGTCAGCCCTGGGGAGCGCGAGAACAGGCAGTGACAAGAACACCATTACCTAAGTTACGCAGAAAGAAGCCTTCAAGTGAGGAAAGTTCTGGCTACGAGAGGAAACAGGATGATGAAGTGTTGCAATCCACTGACATCAACAGAAAATTAGTTGAAAATAGAACAAAGATAATAGCGGTAGTGGGACATCACGACCTCCAACTCAAATGTCCCCCCCCCAAAAGAGGGCAAAACCCCGCTTGAGGAGCATGCGCAGTTAGCAGAGAACTTCAGCAGCGCTATCTGAGGATGCGTACTATTTGCATTAGAAGCGAGAAATTTGTAACCCGTCCTGTGTATGATGAACAATATACTAGAAGTATATAAGAAGTGGACAGATGAGGGGAGAAGAGAGAGGAAGATCCCATCGTAACTTCTGGGATCAGTCGACGGGCTGAATCTGCCTTGTCCCCCCACAGGGATGCCTATTGGCTAAGAACTTTGACTCATGCATGCTACATAATTAGTGACAGCCAGAATGAGTTAGTTAAGGTTCTGGTTGTATACAGTTTGGTAGTGTATCATTTCAAGCTTGTTTCTGCAGACAGCCCCTATCACCAGCAATCACCAACCTTAACTTGTCATAATTTTATAATAGTGTTATTCTGTAAACTGTTAGTGTTAGTCCTTTGTGGGCGCTAGCAGTTGCCGGCAGTGGGTATCACATTCAAATAAAGTGGGGAGACCCACTGAGGGGTCCCCCTGATGCTGTTGGTGTGTTTTGCTGAACAAGGCAGTCGAATCGCCCTCCGATCCAGTGGGACCATTCAATGAAGGGTCCCTGTAATGGGACGCCGACAGGCTGGTCAGGCACAAGGGTCTCTGCTTTCCTGGGATGCTAATAGACAGAACAAACACCTGGGGTTGAGAGGATTTCCACCCCTCCACCCCTCCTTTTCATATCACAACTAGAAAGCAGCAACAGTGACTTAGTACATGGTTATAGAAGCAGGTTTGGACAACACATGCCCATTCCACCATGCTCCCAGACTGCTAAGAAGCCTGCATTCTGACAATTTCATGTCAAGTGAAAGGAGGAGTGAAGATTTTCTTGACTCCTACTGTTTACTCTGCCTCTCAGTGCCCCAGAAAAGCCGAGACCTTTGTGCCCGATCAGTTTGTCAGTGTCCTGTTACAGGGACACTTCACTGAACAGTCCTGCTGGATCGGAGGGTGATTTGACTGGGTTTTTCAGGGAAAACATGCCGACAGCATAAACAGGACCCTTCAGTGGCTCTTCCCAATTTATTCAAATGTGTTACCCACTGCCGGCAACTGCTATGTGGCATCTCTTATAGCACCACACTGCTCTGCTCCCACGTTGCAAGAGGCACACATTACTTTAGACAGAACACTGCATGGGAGCACTTATATGCAGGATTATACTGAATCACAGTCATTGCTGTTGTGTCTTCACTCATGTGCATCCCTTTACTCTGGACAATACAGACATAAATACAGAAATGTATGTACAGAGTAAGCAGCCTATATACAAAAGACTGTACTGTTTTGCACTGCAGCTCTTACTATATGCAGCAGGAGGCCTTGCAAAGAGCAGCTCTATGCAACTGAACAAATGTAAAACAGGACTAAAGCACAAGATCTCCAAATTTTTCAAACCCATTTTCAGGGCTCCCATATTCTAGATTTGTTAGGAAGAAGCACATGCTTACCCTCCAGGTAAGACAGGGCACAGCAGGAAATAATTATGAACATAATTAACACACTAGTATTTCTGGAAGATAACTCTAAGCGAACTAGTAGAAGTACATTGTAGACATACTTTCTGTGGCACAGTGACACCTGTATCAGCCACAGCTACATCATTTGCACTGCTCTTCAGTTTAGATCTTCTGAAATACTCTTCCTTCCTTTAGGAAATGCTCTGAAAATATATTCTACTTTTTAAGTTGTTCATTCACCAAATTCAAAACTTAAAAAATATTTCCTCACTCTTTGCTGTTATCATCCTTCCTGGTATAATTATGCAAAGCTGGACACCTTACAATGAGATTTTCAAAATATGTATAGAGGTTACCGTAAAAATGGTTGTAACCATCTGCTCCTCTGACACAAGGGCTGAACCGATTCATTGCTGTGGCCAGCAGGGTGTGCCTTTTGCTCACAATCGTCAGCAGTTCTATCTGGCAGTGAAACCACCAAAACTAGACAGGTTTAATATGCTGCTGTACTTCCTGGGTCCACCTGTCAGCACCTCACAGCTGATCTCATATGGAATGTTTGCATTGCTCACCAGCAAAATGGCACATGTCTGCGGCCACTAGTACTTACATACGGTAATGGTAATCAAAACTTTGTCGTTTTACCTAATTAATAAATAGCTAATTGAATCAAAGACTTCACGTCACTGCCCAATTTTCTCTTGTGTCTGGAGTTGTGTCTTCTCCCGGCTCCCAGAAGGCTTCAAACAGGCTCTCATGAAATGTATATAGAAAGATGCCACACTATTAGACACTGAGGCAGCAACTATGCCGCTCCTTGACTTTTTGGCTATCAGTAAAGAGGTGTGTAAGATCCAAGTAAGAATGCAACAGTCATTATTTCTGATGGATGTACTTATCTTTTCAGCCTTAACACACATGTACACACATCTGCTTGACTTGTACCCTAACATTACTGTTAGAGCTCTGACTTTAACAAGTCTGGCCTACAAGAAAGCTGGAAAGAGTCTTTTTACAAGGGCATGCAATGATAGGACAAGGGGTAATGGCTTTAAACTAAGAAAGGGTAGATTTAGATATTAAAGAGAAACTCTCTACTGTGAGGGTGGTGAGACACTGAAACAGGTTGCTCACAGAAGCTGTGGGCACCCCATCCCTGGAAGTGTTCAAGGCCAGACTGGATGGGGCTTCGAGCAGCCTGGTCTAGTGGAAAGTGTCCCTGCCCATGGTACGGAGGTTGTTACTAGATGATCTTTAAGGTCCCTACCAACCCAAACCATTCTATGATTCTATGACTTCAGCATAGAATACTTATTTTGGATTACTGTACCCTCAAGGGCAACAGTGTGTTGAACTGGAACCTTAAGGTATACTGCATAAAGGTGGCACACTGCTATGGCAGTCAACAGGATGTTTGAAGCTGAAAATGCTAGCACTCTAGCTGAATAAAAATAAAAATAAAATAAATTTTTAAAAAAGAGACGGGGAGGGGGAAGACTAGTTGGAGCAATTTTCTGGTGTTCTGGGTTCTGAATATTCCAAGGACAGAAGCAAAACACAGTAGACATGACTTCTTCCAGAGCAAGTAAAGTATTTTTTTTTGTGGTATCAAATATGTTGGAACTTAACCAGCTGCAAAGCAGCACCTTACATACAGCCTTGAAGTCTAAGACACTACAAATGGATTCAAGTAATGTGGAAAAATGCATGGCTATTAGCAGCAACAGTCTGAATTAACACCTTCCTTGAGTGTGTATTGCTACACAAATCTCATGAAGTCCACTGGACCCCAATCAAAACTTTCAGCTTCTCTGAGAAGAGAAAAATGACCCATTATGAACATTATGATTTAGTGTCTTACCATTTTCCTCATGGCAATACTCCTGTCCTGCAATGCTGCATCTCCGAAAAACCATCTTATTTTCAGTGAGGGTTCCAGTCTTGTCAGAGAAGATATACTGAATCTGGCCAAGGTCTTCAGCAATATTCAATGCTCGACATTGAATTGTTGAGTCTGTTTTCTCATGGTAAAAATCAATGTCATTCTGTATTAAATAGATTTGTCCCAATTTGACAATTTCAATTGAAACATAGAGTGAAATTGGGATCAAGACCTACCAAAATAAAACATGTGGATTAAATAAAACCAAACTCTTTGGCCAGTTACAAACATGAAGCAGCTCTACTGAAGCCAAAGAGTTACTTCAAGGATATAAATGAGATCAGAATATGACCCATGTTCAAAGCACACCAAAGTTACCTGTAATAAAATGATCATAGTCCAGAACATATTGAACCCTGCTAATGTTGGAGGGATCGATTTTCCATCTGACTCAGGGATGTTGAAAAAAGGTATTTCCGAATATCTACTTAACCAAATTCCATGTCCTTGAAAACAAGAACCAGATAAAGTGAGTCAGTTGCATGTAAACTGTATCACAGTTCAGGGTCATGGCATTAGCTGTTAACACTGCAGTTCTTTTCTGAGTTTTTAAACTACCTTTTTACCTCTTTGAGTTCCTCCTCACCAGGAACCCCATTAAAATTAATCAAAGATCAATGCACACATGAATAAATACTTTATGTGCCATTTCTATCAACAGCACATCTGCACAGCATATCTCAGAACTAAAGGAATACTGAGATAAACACTCCCCTTCCCTTCGCTCCCCCCCCAACCTCTGGCAATTAATTGCATTATCCTTTGTAAATGCATTGTCCAGGTTTTAGTTAATCTGTCAACATATCATCAAGTGTAGCCTGAAGAAGTTTATTTTTAAAATGCTTTAAACACCTTTTTGATTGGCCATAAAAGTTAGTCCAGTCTGTTTAGATTTACTTAAGCTCACTATTTAATCAATCCCTAATACACCAAGTCCTTACAGCTCTAGTCACATTAGGCCTCTCCCCACAATGCCATACATGCATCTCATGTTATCTGAAAAATCATAAGAGAAAACAGTTCTGAAGAGCAATTAGTAAGAGAAAAGAGAAATCAATTAGAGAAACCAGCTCCAGACCTAAGAACTTGCATCAGGAACATACTTCTTGACCACGCTCCAGATTAAACATGACAACATGATCTAAAACCTAGCAGCATCCTCAATCAACTGCTAGGTAATTATGCATGGATAAAGGCAGTTTCTGAGATGGGCTGTTAGAACGAATCAGCCCCAAAATAAAACACTAAGCATTGTAAGCTGAGAAAGGAAAACAGCAGGAGTTTGCTGATACTCACTTACCTATTGCACCAGTTAAACACATCAAAATTAGAAGCAGAACACACCACAGAATATCAGTGTTCACTTTTCTTTCCAATTTACTGCGCTTGTAATGAGGGCCACTATTATTCAGCATGGCTTTGGTTTCATGACCTGTAACCACAACACAGGTTGAAATTCTCCAATAGCAGGTATCAGAATCACAAATATTTTGTATTTCTAAAGCTCTGGGAAACAGGATATTTTCGTTAGCTAATATTTGAACAGAGATTATAAATATGAGCAAACTTAACTGCTCCTACAATGTATGAAATCTGTCCTAAACAAAACTGAATAAGCTAAACCAAAGTCTGCGATGTATACAACAACTTTTACACTGTCAACAATATTCCTGCTTAAAGAAACAATCTCATTCTTAATATTTTCTATATTATTTCTATTACTTTCTACAAAATCCTGCACGTGCATTACAACTATCTGGCTGTATACATCATATTGATTAGTTTAAAAACCTCCACCCTTTGATACACAACACTGAGCAACAGCACTAGCTTCAGTTTTGGACCAGAAAAAAAATCCTAATCAAGCTATGCAGCTCCACGTGCATTTCAAAACCTGGGTTTACCATTGCAACCAACCGTTGAGAGCAAGGACCTATTCACACTGAATGGAGCTGGCCTCCCACGAATCTCATGTATCCGTTCTTTACACTGTTAAAACCGAAACAAACCTAATCCAGGCATGCATTTTTAACATTTCTAGCTACCGCTGCCTTCTGCTGGATTCAAGCTTTTACACTTCTAATTCCTCTTTGTACGATACTGTTTCTTAGTGCATATAACTCTATCCTGTTTGCAAGGCAATCTGTGAAAGCCAAGGTGGTTCACTAACCTGCATATACTACTATGCCTACAACAGCTTCTGTGTTTCTTATTGTGCATCCTCGGAGCAGTAAGTTTTCCTTGCTGAGGCCCACTCGATCCTTGTTTGAATGCTCACTGAAAATAAACCACATTACTTCAGCTGTAGGACCCCAGCAATTACCAGTCAGACTTTGCAAAACTATTAGGGAGAAAATTCCCCAAAGAAGCTGCTAGTCATTGACTGCCGTTCTGACTGGAAACGTGGGACTTTTCAAAGGAACGGGGGAACATGCATGCATACAGATCACCTTTGAAAATCCAGGCATGTAGGCACTGTATTAAAATTTTCTTGTGTTTACAAGCCCAGCATTTGCCACCTTGAATATGAGAAGTAGGCAACACTACTGAAAAGAGTTCAAGACAAACAATTGAAATCTGAAACCCTATGACTTCTACTTGGATTGCCAACATCAGAAAAAAATCTGAGCAAAATATAAAATCTCATGTTAAATATACTGTGAGCATCGTTACTCCTGTGGCATACTTTCAGTGTAGGTAGGCTCACTGTCTGTCAAGGTGTTTCCTCAGAAGCTAAGGTTTATAAGACATATATTTATTTTTCTTGTCATATTTCTAATGTGTCAGTTCCCATAGGGAAGAATATAGACATCATAACTCTCAAAACCTGAAAATCAGTCACTCCATGAAATAGTCTTTTACCTTCCTACTGTCTATAGAAAATCATAGACCCACAAGAAGAAAAGACATAGATAGGCATGTTTGTTAAAAGGAGTTTGATCAAGTCAATGATGGTTACACAAAACAAATTCCAATTCTGAGCAAAGCAGCTTCTCCAATCAGGCCATGCTCCAGACCAAATACTGTAGATAGCACATGATATCAAATGCAGATTTGAAACAGCTATTTCAAATATGGACTACACAATTGCAAAGCAGCCTGAACTGGTACTGAAAATACTCAATAGAAAATAAGAAGTACTAGTGAGCTTTCCCAGTTCACAATCGGCTGCTCAGAAAGCCCTTTTCAAGCTCTGTTGGGCCGCACTCAGGAATGTAGTGATACAAACTGACTTCTATACACATTGTCATTATTTTTTAAAGCAAACATGACAAGCTTTCTGAAAATTAGTAAGAGCACCAAAGCAAATGACAATAAAGAGCCACCAAGCCTACTTACACAAAGCCTCGGAAATGGCTGAGGTCATTGTTAGGACTTTCACACTCTATTCTACTGGAAAATTTTTCTGGATCAATTTCAGAGACCTAAAGCCATAGAAAAAAAAAAAAAAAAACAACCAACAAACCCAGAGATTTCAGACAAAATGTAGATGGAACTTAAGAACACCATAAACTTCAGATATGACTATCTAACAGTTTAGCTTTGAAACTGTAAGTTGCTGGTGTTGTGGATAAGCTGCTACCCAGCATAAATCAGACTTAAAGAGCATGGAAGGACTTCCTAGTAAATATCAAAGCTTAGCAAGTACCAGTTGAATTGCTGATACTTTGAGAACACCAGAGAGGAGAAAATGGGTGGAAGAGTGAGGAAGAGGTAAAAAAAAGCAATAAGAACATCTGAAAAGCTGGGGTTTTCCAGGTTTTTTTTCCACAATAAGGGGAAAAAAAAAAAGGCACTACCTTATACCACAACCAGGATGCTACCTGCACTAACACAAAGAAAGCGGGAGAACTTTTTAATGATATTTGAGCCTTACCAGCACCGAAGAAAGGGCTGTTGTGAAAGACCAGTTCATGTTGCAAATAAAGAGCAGCTGAGCTCTTCAGTGAGGAGAAAAGCCAAGTTAAACAATTATCCTTTATTAATAATGACCTGACAAGCAGTAAAAGAAAACCCAAAAGGTCTTATCTTTGGAATTACCTGAAATTGCACTTGCAATTCAGTTTCAATTAATGGTGTATGAATATGTCTCTAGTCTCTAACATAACAGAGGCTAGCCTCTGGTGTAACACAGCCATTTCCAGGCTTCCACTAACCTTCCACTAACTCATTGGAAAGTAATTTGTTCTGCTCTTTAGAATAAAAATAGTAAGAATTTTTTTTTTTTTAAGAAGACCAATTTAAAGTGTCAAACTCCACAGATAAATCTACAATTCACAGGTGTAATTGAATACATCTACATAATTACAGGTCTCTGAGAAGGCTGCACTCCCCACAACTTCACACTGGCAGAATAGCAACTGTGAGGTTAAACCACGAGTTTGAAACTCAGAAAACATAATATTTGTTGGCTTGATTAAAAAAAAAAAAAAATTGCTGGTTTTGCTGTATTGATTTGTTGCACTGTATTTACCTGAAGTCAATATGAACACAGTCTTAAACAGATACTTTCAGTCTCTGTAAATTCTGTAAAATGTTAGACAGTATAACCGATTCATGCTTTTCAAGCACTTCACGCTGTACAGAGATTATGCAAAAAAGAGCATAAAGAGAATAAGAACTACCCCCAAAAAGGAAGTAAAATAGCCAAAGCAGTTGATTCTTTTCTTCTACAGCGTAAAAACTGTCTCCAGATATGTATTTCTGGTGAAAGCATCTTATTTTTTATGGACAAACCATCTGACTTGGTCAAAAAATCTGTAATAGCAGTGAAGATGTTAGTAGGAGCTTCTTGCAATATGCCTTGAAATAGCAACCACAGAAACCTGGGGTGTCACCTATAGTAGGCACAGAAGTTATGTCTACACTGCCAGTATAGAGCAGATGTGACAAAATGTGCAAAAGCAGGTATCTTGATATGGGCACTCAGATCTTCCTGGACTGTAAGTTTATGACCTACACTTCTTCATTATAATCTTAACTTTGACGAAGTAAATACTGGGAGTAGAAATTTTGCACCTTATTTCTTGAGATGCTTTCCTGCTTCTCCTGGCACAAACTATTTTTTCTACGCCAGAATTAAAATTACTTGGATTTTGTGTAAATGCCCCTAAAGAAGGGAGACAATAAAGATGGGAACTGAGTAAGGTAGCTGGGAGTGGCAGGCCCTGCAGCATCAGACTCTCACTGAAATGGGGAGAGAGGCAGCTTCCCACCGCCATGCCCGCTGCTTTGGCCCTGCTGGGTTCCTGTCTAACTATATGGTTTCCATGCAGTGTTACCAAACCGAGTGGGTGCATGGCCGAGGTGAAAGAGGAGAGCTAGCAACTCCTTTCATCACCTTGGCTTCTTAGGCTGCCTGGAAGAAAAGGATAGCACTTTCCACTAGGTCTGAGGATGCTGCAGCTAGGACTGGATTCAGTCACTGACCACGTAGGCTGAGAAGGAACTGACCGCTACAGTCCTGTGGCCTCTTTTACAACATAATAGGAAATATTCACTGCTCACAGTGACTTGATGCTAATGGCATATTAGCTTCTCCACCCCAGTAAACCTGTGCTTGGTTCAGCTAACCACATGAGGTGCGGAAAGAAAAGGAGATTAATCCCTTCTTAAAGGGAAGCAACATATGAGTATCTTGAAAGCAGCAGAGAAATGCCAGTTCGTTCACTAAATAGCTTATTATCCTCAGGAAGCAGGTTCTCAGCTGTTTTGTTTATTTCTTTATGAATGCCCAGATGGCTGGAGACGCTGTGTTCTGTGCATTGTTACCCACTGTTACCTAAGAACTCTTGAGTTATTCCTCTGATTTCTTTCCTGTTGTCATTTAAGCATTAAAAAAATAAAAAATGCTATGGTAAATTGCCAAAAAATAGATTTAACTATGACAGTTTCAGCTCCTGTTTTGTGCTTTTAATTTTGCCTCGACTTCTCTTAAAGGAATCCTAAGTGCAAGAACAGGTGCCCCAATGATAACCTTCACTGTGTTTCTACTCGCTGTCAAAGAAGCAGGACATGACACCCGAGCAGATAGATTAAGTCTTTTTAGTCCTTGTCTTCAGATATTAATTTGATGTAACTTATTCCTGTTCTTTTGAGCTTAAGAAATGGAGAAGTCAGGCAGTCAGCTTCTTACACAGCACTGCCAGTCTTATTCAGCCTGAGTTTTTAAGGACAAAGCCTCTGGATGAAGCTCAGCTGGCAGGGCACTAGATGTCTGTGAAGTTGAGCTTGGCTCTACCTTCAGAAACCATGCAGTTCTGACAAGACGACGCTTCAATTACTTTTTTGTTTGGTTTTGACAACAAAAATGAACAATCTTGAATGTTGACGGAACTGTCACTGTTTTGGGACAGTATGGCTTTTCCTAGCATTTTGGTGCAAGTTTTCTGGAAACAGAACAAGTCTTTTCTTGAGTAAGACTGAAATCAGACCTTGGTAGCAGGAGCTGCTGTGAGATCAGGGCCACCTCAGTATGATGTAAGCCTGTAGAACCATTTGAATTTTGCCTTGCATAATGGTATGTATTATACAGAAAGATCAAACAATTCTGTCTTAATTGTTTTGAGATTAAATAAAGAAAAAATATGCATGTCACTAAGGGGATAAGAAACAGCTTTGTTCATGGACATCACATCATACTTTTGGTATTACCATACTAAGTAACAGAAGAGTCTTAATGCACAGCAAGATACTCCTCCTCACTTCCTCACCACTGCTGATAAAGCAAAGGCAGTTCGGGTAACTGTCTCCACAGGACTAAACAGTTATTATGGACCGCAAGTCTCCCTGTTGTTTTCGGCATGGTGTTTCAGAAGCAGAACTCAGTACCAGGTGCCCTGAAGATTACGGAAATGCCAGGATTCTTTGTTCTTTTGATACCTTCTTTGTGCCAGCCTCCATTGTTTTGTCTACTAGGTATAATACTAAGTATTGTACGGAGGTAAAAAATACATTTGCAATATGAAAAAACAGAGAAAGAGAGAAGATATCTGCTCCTCCCTCTAGGTCTCTATCCAGCACAGAACTCCCTTATAAAAAAATTCCAATTTCTCACCCATGACATGATACACCCCATAAATGAGTTCTTGACATTTACCTGCATAGTTACTTTTACTGGCTCACATTACTTCAAATCTGTTTCTCTGGGTTAAAGTGAACATGCAAAGATTTGCTCCAAAATAACTAGGTAACGTAGTTCTAATTTGTTGCTTGAATTATTTTGTTTTCAGATGAGGATTGCTCGGCTATCACAAACTAGGCAATCTAGAGGTCTGGGTTGTTTGTGGTTTTTTTAGTTAACCCATCTATCATGTCAACTTTCTTATACACCACTAGAAATGCACAATTATCACCTGCTCTGAATATCCTCTCACCACCTGCCTCTGCTTTAGATTGGTTTCTCCATCAAGGCCCGCTGTTTCAATGTAACAGATCCCATCCAGGTCACTAGAATATAACAGCACCATGTCAGCAGGAATGATTTCATTACGTGAAAGCCTGATGAAGTCCCCAACATTGACATTTTTCCAGCATTCATCTACGTATTTCTTCTCCTTCCTGAAATACATACAAAACCAGTAATGTTTTACAAGTGCATAAACTGAAAGCTCAGAGAAACACACTATAACTAGAAAATTACTCTAATAGTTAATTTATGCTTCCAAGTCATTAAAAAAAACTCTGATGAGGCAAGTCTATTAGCTGAAAGTGAATATAATTACAAAGAATCAGCTCTGGGGCCCAAGCCCTGGGTTTTTTGGGCAATTACATTCCAGGCACCCTCCCAGAATTATTTTAGCTCTATTTAAAATTCAGCCCACTTGCTTCCTGTATTTTAGTTTTTCCAAGAAAGCAAACACCACTTTTTCTTGCAATTACGCAATCAAGAACAGCAAATCTTCTTCCCTTCTGATAGGGCCTTTCAAAAATGTCTATGTCTCAAGATGATGGACATCTAACAATAAGCAAAGAATATTCAGCAACCACCTCACTGATTATCTCAATAGAAATACAGGTATTTACAGGCTTTTAAAGTATCTTTTCCATTAATTTTGAACATAAGTTACCAAGACTCTGTAACACTCAAGGAAGTCAATAAAAGCTTAGGCCTGTCAGCACTGAGTTGGAATTCTTTATTAATATGAAATATCCAGGCCTGACATGTATACATAAGTTTGAACAGTTTTGAATTTTCCATTTATAGCTGCTGTTCTGTCCTCAGCTGAGATGAAGAATCTTCCTTTTATACAATTACAGCAGTTTACGGCAAACACAATCAGGTTTAGAGTGGTCAACAGGATGCAAGGTACCGCACAACACACAGGGCTTGATGAGCTACCAGGAGGCATACAGTAGTAGGCTACTGCAACATGGGTGATGAAACACACCTACAGTTGCCGTTACGAACACTGCACAGGTCTGGATGCAGTACGCTTTTGTATGAGCTGTTACTGTCCTCAGTGACTGCCCAGCTTTTCTGCCTTGCACAGACTAAACCTAGAGCTATGTTTTAAGAGAGGAGCACGTACTCTCCACATTATTTGTTTCTCAGTCTTCTAGATTGGGGTATAGTCCGGGCTGTGCTAGGGCTGTCTTCCAAATTGTGCTTCCTTCCCTGGATGTCATTCTAAGTTGGCTGAGAAGCACACTCACACTGGGGAGCTGGGAAGTGCACTCAGCTTCTACAGTGCAGACATAAGCTAACAAGCTTTGCAACATGGTCATTGTGTGCAGTCTGGCACTCATCTGCTAGCTTTAATCAGAGCGCTAGCTATCTAAAATGCTTCTCATGAATACTGAAATAGAAACAGATACTTTAATGACAAAGAAAATCTCAGAAAAACATTCTCTACATCAAGCTTTGCACCCCTGCCTTTCAGACCTGCATTATTTGTCACCACCCTTTTGAAAATGCTTGTCTACAAACAGAAGGCACAAAGCCCACACAATTTAATCAGTGCACTGACAAGAATTTCTCCAGTGAAGATAAGGTGGAGGTGATTGTATTGCTTTCAAAGTGTAAAAAACCATGAAGCAACAAAAGCTGACGTAAAATTAAAGCAATATAAGGCACATCTGTTTTCTCCTTAAGATGTTCACCACTAGTATTCCACACAAATGGATAAATGGCACAATGGAAAGCATGTGAAACTTGATTAAAGCTACAGCCATATCTATCACAAGATGGATAGATGGATTAAAAAAAACAACACTGCAGGAATTAATTTTTCATACCAGTACAGTTCCTTGGAAATAAGTAAGAGTTGAAGGAAAAATTTCTGAAGTAAATAGGAAAGGGAAGGAAGACATGCTGAAACAGTATGTGACACTCAGTTACTGAAGGTACGACTTAAGCTTTGATAGCTGCAAAAGTGCTGACAAAGTAAATTATTCAGGAGACTGAGTGAGCTGAAAACTAGTGATTTTGTTTGTTTAGAACTACCCCTTATGTACTGAACACTACATCAGCATAACTTTTTGTGTAGGCCAATTTACCCTGCTATGAAGCCCCAAGTCAGTCCAATCAGGGTACAGCACCAACTGAAGCGGAACACCCTGGTCACTCCAAAACAGCACCGTTCTACCTCACCCTCCAAACACGATGGAAAGGATATGAGAACTCAGGAGGGTGGTGGGAGAAAATTACTTCCACAGCCAGCCTGTATCTAGGTAAGTTAGAGAAAGGATGGAAACTGAAAGGTAAGCAAGACAAAATAAGCGCAAGCAAAGAAAGCAATGGCATCACTAATGTAGCACAATAAAAAGTATGAGATGAGAAGTTGTCAATTTCTGGCACTGACTTGTACAGGAATTTTTCAAAGTGAATTGGAATTTGAAAAACCACAAAAATATTTGGAAATTAAAAGATGTTGTGACAAAGCAATCTTTTCATTTATCCTTGAAGCAATTACTTTCTAGAGATTAAAAAATGAGAAAAATGATGGTACTCTTGCATGTGTAGTCTTTTCTAACTACCATGTATTTCATGAAAAACTACAAAAACTTACTTGTCTGTGCTGCCAGTATTGAGATTATTATTGAGATTGCCCTCAGGAGATGGCAAATATTTCTCTTTTAAATCCCTATGTATTTAATAAACATGGCACTGAAAGTACATGATGCTTCTTTTTACTCAATGCCCATGGACAAGTCCCACTTTCTTTTTGCCAGGCTGGAGTCTGGGAAAGGAAAGCTAAAGGTATGGAAGAATCTTGTAGAAAGGATTATTCTTTCCAGATCTCAATACCATAAAGAAAAAAAAGAATCAAATTGTACCTTGATCTCAAATATATACAATGATTTGCATAAATATGTATTTGTAAAGAAAAGTACTTACAACACATCTACATGCAAGGCTTAGAATGAAACAGAAATGTATTTGAGAGGTCTGCAGAAGAGGAAAGAAGAGAAGAAAAATATATCAGCCAGCAAAGTCATTCATCCTGCTGCTGATGCAGCAGATAGATCATGCACATATTCTTTATCCAGTTAAGTGCAAAGTCAGACAAAAAGTTTAATTATCTTTAGTAGTAGGTCATGGGGGAATAAATGGATTTTTCCATCATGATCACTTCACCACAGTTCTACTGAAATGACACTAACTACAAGATTTTAACAGATGCTCAAACAGAAGTACCTTCATCGTTTGTGATTCATGGCTATTTAAATAAGATCCTACTACTACAAACCGGTTACTTGCTCAAAATGCACAAGGACTTGATTACTAAGTATTTAACATCAAAGCAACAACTGCAAACTAAATTATAATGCACATTAGCACATCTTATTGTTTATGGAATGTTTTATTACTCCACAAGGGAACTATGAGACAGGGCAAAACCCCAGCATTTTAAACAACATTATCTTATTTTATCACATTTTCAAGACAGAAATAACTGATCTATGAAGTGGATAAATTCCAGAACTCCAAAATGTAGCAGGTTGAAAACTCTGAAACTATGGATGCCAAGCATTTGCTATAAGCAAAAGCAAGTAAGGTGGGAGCATCAGATTTGTCAAAAATGCACAGAAACTAGCATCTAGATGCTCAGATAGATTTATCAAGGCACTCAGACTGGCACATTTTGTCACGGACACCAGAGCACAGTGAAACCAATTTCTATTATGAACACAACTTCACACAGAAGGAAGCCTCACAAGAGTTCAAGAAGCAAGGATCACTGGTCTTGCTGAAAATACTTACACAAATTATCTTCAAGTACAAACAGGTGGCCTACCAGCTTTCAAGAATGACAACTGTTGCTTAGGTATATTAAGATAGCAAGAAGGGCCATTTTATTGAGCATTTGTCTCAGTAGCCATGTAGGTACCAGTATCTAATATGTAAGTAAAATTACACTGACAGCACATACAATGTATACAACTTCTCCAGATCAACAAAAGCACAGTAAGACAATAACTGGAAATGGTATACATTAGCTAGTTGTTCATCATGTTTACAATGATTAAATGCATGCACTGGAAGAATCACTACAATTTCTAAGGGATTCTTGTTAAACATGTTAAGAAATTTTGAATCCTAACATGAGTTTAATGGAAATTGAAGATAAATCAGCTCACACATAACAAACAATTGTTTTTATCAGTACCAGTAAGATTTAATTCTCCTGAACCATACTTCCAAGCTTAATTTTAAAACCAGATTACACTATATAAAATATTTCATAATAAAGACACTAAGAAGAAGAAAAAAGTTACCAAAACTAAATACTTATGGGCACAAGAAGGAATATTTGCAGATGACTAATATGGTCACTAATTACTGCACATTTTTGGTGACGGGAAGGAATCAAGCCAGAACAGATCTGAAATTCATTCTGCTTCACTGACACTGGGAGGGATAAGACTGTAAGTGACAGTTTTCAGGAACATGGATATCGAATGTTTCAGCTTTCTGACAACGAATTCTTTCAAGATTCATGACAATTTATAGAAAAAATAATCCAACTTCTCCCTTGAGCCTTCTCTGCAGACATGAAAAACAAAGAAAAAATTTATCCTCCCTAATAGCCCAATTACTTACTTGTTTTTCAAGTCCAATTTTTTACAGGTTGAATAGAACGTTTCTGGGAAAGCTGCTATATATATTTGTGTTTGCAGAACAAAAAGCTGTTTTGGTTTTTTTCTTTGATGATACAAAACTATATTCCAGACTTTTTCTATGGTTATGAGCTAGCTCTTAAACACCAATAGCTTATGGCAAATGTTAGAAACCAGGAGATTCCATTAGCTGAGTAATATCACAGATTTAATGGTTATGTAGTACCAGTTTGCAACCTGCTGCATGGGCTGAGTAAGGTCATGTCTACAGTACAGAGTTTAGGGTTTGGCATAGCCAGCTAGCACATTAAGTTTTTAGAATGAAAAGTTTATTTTCAGTGCATTGCCTTCACTAGGAAAAGGTGTGTCTTTAATGAAAAGAGGGAGCTTTGAATGTGGTTTGTAATTTTGTGAGTACCATTAATGACCTTTACCTATATAGCGATAAATCAGCAACCCTTGAACGTCCAAGATGCTTACAGCAATTTCAGAGGAATTAAAACCACACTTTTCAAAACAAATACTATGTAAAAAAATGCTTAACTAGTCAAGTTACTTTGGTTAATACAGTACAAACTCATACATGAACACTCTTGCCTCAACCAAAAAATATTTTTTTCAGTAAATTTTACACTCATTTAGCAAAACTCGTGATCAAGACTCAACCAGACTAGTCCCTGAGCAACCTGATGTAATTAGACCTGCTTTGAGCAGTGGCTTGGACTAGCTGACCTCCAGAGACCCCTTTCAACTTAAACTATTTGATGATTCTATGAGTATCCAGAAAGTAAACCAAAAGACTTATCAACAACTTTTTTATGTATACTCATAATCAAATAACAATAAACCAGAAAGACTGTTGTCTCTTACCTTCTATATACTTTGGTTAGTAAGTTGTTTATCTGTTTATCCATTTTGTACTTTGAATAATCCTCCAGACCATCTTTTACTGCAATAATTGCCAGAACCGCTACTAGAGGTAGCATTGTAATTTCTTTTTGGAAGGCTTCCACCAGAGGAACCCAATTTAGGACAACTAGGAATAGGAAATACAAATTGGCAACTCTGAAACAAAGCAAAAACATAGGAGTTAGCCATGCTAGCAGAGTCATCCTTGATATTTCCCCACTCCATGCCATACAGACACTTAAGTTAGTAGTGATTTATCTTTTCTTCCCCCAACTGCAATTTAAGAACTAAGTATTCAGAACTGTTATAATTCTCCAGTCAATAGATTATTTAGCTGCACAGTGACTTAATATGCATGATCAGAAGATGCAAAGACCAAGAATTTTCCTGTATTTTCAAACCTGTCCTCCAAGCATGTTTTCCAGTGAGCCTTTGGTGAACTTGCACTCTCAGATTTCCAGGTCTTTTAAACTTCATTTTACCATCTCCTGAGAGAAGTGGCATGTTTTTAAAAGGAAGCCATCCTACAACCTCCCTGCATAACTTTAAAAATCAGCAGTCCTCCAAACAGAAGGAGGATGAAAAAAAATTAGCAAGAGACAAAAACATGAGGGAAGGGGAAAAATACATTTGTAGGAAATGAGCTGAAAATCTTACTGCAGATTGCTGTGTGGCAGTGCTCCAAGAGTAAAGAATATTTCAATAATCCGTAGAACAGAATTAGTGGAAATTACGTAAGATATAGAGAAAAGAATTAGTCCTACACTGATGATAACTCAAGAGACCTTGGCCAAACAACACAGATCTTTTGAGACGTGACAGGCAAGTCAGGAAGTAGAATAATTTTTGAATACCCATCTATATAGTAACACACACATTAAAGGATTCCACTTCAGAAGAATTACCACAATCAAAAAGGAGTTCATTACCTGTGAAATTGCTCAAATAAATTCCGTGGTAAAAAATTCAACAAAGTGTATTTAGTAGTCCGTATTCTGTTGTTCATGTACAGTTTTGATACTTTTTCATACTCTTCCTTAAAATGTCCCAAACAGGGTATCACTATCCTATGTTTGCCATTTGTCTTTGATGATTGATAGCACTTGTTACTTGAATTGCTGCTGCTACCTTCTCTGTCCTCTGTAGCTGTCAGTTGATGCCAACGGTATCGGGCCCAGCGGATGGGAACTGCCATTGCACCAGAAATGCTTTACAATCCAAGGAGTGTCCTCTCTCTAGAAACATGTTAAAATACAGCAAGTTATGTAATAATTCTGTAAAGGCTTTTCAACGAAAAAGTCACAGTTACAGTTCTGAATAAGCCTAGGAAAAAAGCCGTTTCCATATTTTGATTTAAAAAAACCAAACAGACAGTTAATAGGTTATGTGAGGTCAGGAACCTGTGCTTCAAAGGTTGAATTTATCTGAATTTCATCCACCCTTTCAGGATCCTAGAGTTTGATTACTCTGTTTGAAATGCACCGTATTTTTATAATAGCACCTCATATAAGCAGCCTGCCCACTTGTTTGTTGTGCTACAGTGTGGTGAAAAAAGCAAACAAGCTGCTAATTCTGCAGACAACAACATTTTGAAAGGCATCTCAGACACTGCACTCCTTGCTGATGGTTAACAACCTTTATTGAACTCAGGAGTCAACAATATAGCAACAGGCATCTGTGTACAGACTTAGACCTGAAGTTAGGAACTGCCTGTGAAAGGCATTAAGTAGCTATCATGAACAAAATATTCTTCCTATTGGATTAGAAATAGGTTTGAGAACTTTTACCAGCTGATAAAAGGATGAATAAACTTCATGCCAATGCTCCTCCTCTATTCACCTTAGCTAAACTCTGGCAATCTACCCAGGAGTTTGTTTTCCTAAAGAAAGTCAAAGTTCACAGGTATAGGTGATAGTCACTTTATCAAACCACTCTATGCAGTCAGAAAAGGACTTTCACACACACAAATCATACTTCAATAGAAGCTCAAAACTGCTGGGTTTTACAATGTGTTTCTTTACAATTTACAACAAGATTTTACAATTAATAGTTGCTACATTTCTTGTGCTACTTCTTCCATAGAACAGCTCATCTTCGTATTTGTTTAAAACTGTACCTTGCATGAGACCCAAGTCATCAGTACAGCTACTTTCTCTGCAGATTACTTTCCTTCCATCTAGTATCTTAATATCTGCATACATGATAGCAAAATTTGTTACTAAATCCTCTTCCTAAATTCCCACACAAAAGCTGCTTCTTTAGAAGCTTGCTTTTTTTTAGACTTGTTGGGTCTTTCTAAATGAAATCTCTTTACTACAGACTATCCTAGATAGTCATCAAACTAACCCTGATTTTGGCTTCAGTTAACTCAGACTTCTATTTATGTGGTATATCTTTCTCTGCCATTGACAAATGCCACTGTGCTGCTCAGACTCCTCCAAAATGTTGCTTTAAAAAGTGATTTTCCAAACTACTGATTTGACACCATCATATCTTCTCTTACACATCTTCCTTGGTTTTTCCTTTAGTCTATTACAACTGCAGAAATCTTGAAGCATGGGCAGAGTGTCCTCAGCAGGTCCTCTAACAATGAGGTAGCTTTAATATATCTACCTCAACTCATTCTGCTGTTAAAACAAAGATTCTGCAAACTTCCTAAGAAGCCTGGTCCACACTCCACCACTACCCTTTAGCTAGAAAGCTTTCTCCTAATGTCTAACCGGTCTCTTCCTCTCATCAAATTAAGATGGTACATTTTTGTCCTATCAGCATTAGATGTGGATAGTTGTTGACTATTACAATCTTAATGTCTTGGAAGACTGTTACCACATACATGAAACACATGTTCCTCTTTAGAAACCATGATCTGCATGTGAATAGACAAGAGGAACAAGGAGGGAAAAACAACCTCTATATAGCATCTTCTCTCAGCATCCCCCAGCACTTCCTACAGGAATTACTCCCAAGGCCTTTCCACTGTGCTTCCTCAGGCAACGTAAGGGATCAGTCTGAGAAAAAGAGACTTTCTTTTTTTCTAAACGCTAAACACTGTAGTCCCAGTAACCATGAGACTACCAAAGGCAAGCAACTGCTGCACAGGAAGGCAGCTATGCCTGGGACTTCTCAGAGAAACAAGAAGGAGGTTGCAAAGATTCTCCAAAATACACGGCATATTCTTATTTTCACAGAACCTGGCATCTTCATATCCTTGCTTCCTCTAATCCTACTGCCTGGGGACAGTCCCCAGAGGGACTCCTCTCTGCATGGAGACTACATCCCATTTTAGTCCCCATCCATCTTTCCTCCAGAGATAGAAACCGACATCTAGAAGGAGCTACTTCACAACAACTATTTTTAAGGTATGGCTACCATATAGTTAGATGTATTAATCTATTTACACATGAAAGACACTTCAATTCATTCCCACTGAGTCTGAGAACAAGTCTAAAGCTTGGAAGGCAGCCAGGTCTTCGAAAATGTTTAGAGAGAATAGAATTTGCTGCTAGTGGAGTCCATAGTTGGCTACGCAGAGCTCGTCAACACCTAAAGCTCCTAAAAGCCAAATGAACACCAACCCATCTACATGAGTCAGGACTGAAGCAAAGAACAAAATACTGAAAATTAAAGAATTTTAAAAGCTGACTGGCTGAAAAGAGGTAATTTCTTCTTTTGCAATCACAAGTTTTGGCAGTTCAGCTCTTAAAAAATCCCAAACTTCTGTATTTTGGATGGCATTCTTAAGGCTTGGCCATTTTGAAGAAACAACTCTCCTCCTTAAGCATCTGTTGTGACAAATCGGTAGTTTCAAAAACATGCAATGAGGAGCCTTTTTAAAGTAAATTCTGCTTTAATTAACAATGTCCTGGAGTTTTAACATGATTTCTTCTTTGTCCTGTTAAATTTATCAGCTTCTTTCACGCTTCCATCTTCAGCATGAATCACACAAGGTGTGTCAATGAACTATAGTTTTGCTTGAACAGTAATTCTTTGCCCAAGTGCAGTAATCTGACATATCTCTACATACTGTTACAATGTACAATATCCTTGTAGAAAACTTACGTAAACACCATAAAACTTTTCAATGTGCCATGAGCCAGGTATTTGACAGCTGGTTAGATCGTAAAGAAAATCACAGCTTTTTTTGTAAAACCATCAAACACACACCTGATACTGGTGACTTCTGTGACCAGAAGCAGCAGCAAAAGAAACTCTTTCTCAAAGCAAACACCCAGGACTAATGGGAATGCAAAGCCTTTAAATGGTAGATCCTGTTCACTCAGTGAGAATTTTGTAGGCAAAATACAGCTAAATCAACTTCAAAAGCTTACGAATTACATTATCAGTAACATGCAAATAAAGATGGGAAGAGAAAGTTGGGAATCAGGAAAAACGTAAGAGAAAACCTGACAAATTTTAAAACCTCTTAAATTCTAACTCTTTTTGGTTTTCATAGTTTATTACCTTTTGTAGCATCTGACACCTGGTGTCCACTGCATTTTAAAAAAAGCGACGGGACACACATGACAGGGAGAGTACTGGACATTTTAACATGACAGCATGTTAAGACCGAATTCCTCATCACTGAATCTGGAGCCAAACATTTAAACTGCATATGCAGTGTTGGCGAAGAGCAGTCACCCCTCACCACATACACATCCCTGACTCCTGACACAGCTCCAAAACCTCTGCTCCACCCTTCCTCATCCTCCTACAGAGGAGCGGAGCTTAAAAAGAAACAGGAAACATCAGATTAAGTTTTGTGCACTGCATATGTCTGCCAATATCCCTAGCATTTTATTGTTACAACCTTTAAAAAAAACTTAAAGGCGACTGAATGGACAAGAAATAACTAACACAAAGCCACTGCAACCACACCACATTGGAAACACTGTATGAGAAGCAACAGGTAATCTCCTATGGTCAAAAAGGTGAATCAGTCAATTAACTAGCACGTTGGGGAAAAGAGTTTCTGGATCTCATACTCTGTCACAATGCCCTCTGACTCACCCGGGATTTCACTGAGCTACTATTTGCAAATGCCTATTTTTTTTCTTAAATCATTTGCATTTCAATTTTAAAATAAGTTTTCTTTGGTTAGCCAGAAGGACGTCAAAAGGAGATTTATCAGCTTCATGATATTGTAGAGGATGAAGTTGCTGAAGATCAACTTTCTAAACAGCTTTCGTAAAAAATCCCCTCTCTTAAAACATTATTTGACTCTCTTGTTATGCCATTTTTCATAGTAAATTCTTGAGTTCTCCAGCTAATGTGAATTTGAACTAGTAATATGAAACGGCAGATGTGTCTTTCAACACTGGCAAAAGACCCACAAGCTGAGTTACTCTGAAGCCGTAATTTTAAAGGTTTTTAAAAAATAAACTTAATTTTAAAAATCCCAAGAATAATGTTCATGTATTTGAAAACAGGAAGCCTAAATGATCATATTCTAAGTTTTGAGGACAGCATCAGACAAGCCAGACACTGTTCTCATTTTCATACTACAGAGCCAGGTGAACACTACTTGATCTTGCTAAATGGCAACAGCTGATATAGAGATAATCCAGATACATCTCACACACAAAAAGGCAAGTTTTTGTAGTGTTTGCTAGTGTCACATGACAAAACGAGGAAGGAACTTATCTGACACTAGCCATATAGTTTGCTTTTTCCCTACCTCACTTCCCTTATATACTCAGATTCCTTCCTTTTCATATAAAGCACTCTGAGATACGGAAAACTGGAAGGACTAGATATGGTAAACATGCAATAGCTGGTTGTCAAATCTGTGTAAAAGCAAGCCGCAGCAGTGCCGTTTTTACCACAGGACAGATCAACACCATACACTACCCATGCCTGACCAACCTATAGCACAATAAAAAAGCCTTTAATAACTCTCTGCTAGCGGTAATGCTGAGAAAATCCCTATTTTAAAATGCTCCCTACCCTGAAAGAAGGGTCTTTTATCATGAAGCCTAGTATAATTCTCTTGCATGTATATTTCATGCCCAGAAGTTGTTTTCTTTTCCCATCACTTGTCTTTCTTTATCTCTTGTAAACTCTGTCAGCCTCCAACTCTGTGAAGTATCACCTTAATTTCTGCATGCAAGCCTTTGCATCTAGCTTTCCTGCAGGCATTGAGACTAAAAATTCCTTAGTTCCAGTTACATTATTTGGTAGCCTTTGGCAAATCACCTGGCAGTCAGTGACCTCTCCCATACCAGATTCTTTCTCAACACTGTTTACAAAACACGTTTAGATAATTTAGCCAACGTTTTATACTGCTCTGGAACTGCACCTTACTATTATGTTGTGGTCATTTGCTCGCATGTCGTGTGAAGTGCCCTACCATTTACCCTGGCTTCCCTTGACCACTTCCTCCCTTCTGACAACATCCTCTTTTGCTGTGATCTCCAAATGGTTACTCCTTGTTCTGCTTTCAGAAAATTCTTTGTTTAAATACACTTGGTAAATGACATATTCACAAAAATGTTCCTCAGACCTCTGGCACATGCTTATGTATGGTGTGTGTCTCTATCCTGTTCCTGCTCAGGCACAGTCTTCGGACATAACATGCAGTAGACCTTCTGTGTCACCTGAGCCCGTTTACAGTAGGAAGTAATAAATCAATTCTTGGCAAACAGAAACACGATGAATAAAATTGAATTATCTTACCTGAAAAAATGTGTACAACAACTAAAAGGGAAGCAATTCAGACAATGCATCTCTCCAGCAACACCCCTTTTCTTAGCTCCCTATCTGACTATTTCAGGATGTTCTGCAGGTCTGAGGTTCTGGGGCAACCAGGGAAGATAAAAAATGCTAACCCAGGTGGAGGGTACAAAGCTGTGAGCGGATCATCTCTGATCCACACAGTCTCATTTAAACCTCTTAGGAAGTGTTACTCCATAGGCTCACTAACAGTTGTATCACCACATTACAACTGGAGTACACTGTCAGAAGTACAGAGGATGAATGTTAAAAATGCCTTCTAATCATCTTTGAAAACTCAGAAGCTACTAGACAACAGAGAAGCTTAAGGGAGCCACCGCCTAAAGATTATTTTACACTCTGAAGAACAAATATTTCTTTTCTCCTAAGGTTTGCGACTTTCTCTGTAACATGCAATTTCACAAGTTTGCAACATGTCTTTGCAAGCCAGTATGAAATACGCAGAGACACCCAATATGCTAAATACATCTGGAAAAGAGGCTTGCGCTGCCAATTTATGGGACAAATGGCCCAAAAACCTGCAGGAATCAAAACTTTAAGTTCTAAGAAAAATATGTGGTTATTTGCAACCACATACTCTGAGTTACATTCATAAAGAGGATGCTAAGAACTCTTGGATTAGAGTGGAAGGCAGATGTTACTAGGAAAAGTAAAATGCTATGGCAATATTTTGTCATGCACTCCTGCCTACACAGCCTGATTTAGCATGGGCAACACCGAAAACCTGCAAGCCTTGAAATGCCTCATCTTGGAAAGAAAATTTCTTGGTTGTGAATACATTAAGCCAGCCATCAGCAGCCCTTCACAACCGAAGCCATCAGCACGACGCATTAAACCCCAGGAAGTGCCAAAGCCCTGACACAAAGTCAATTGCAAGATAATTTAATAGCAAACCATGCATGCAGTCCTACCACTGGTTAACGTGCTAGCGTGGGAGCAGTACATAAAAGCAGAAAATCTCCTCCACTTTGGGCAAAGTTATTTAGGATGCCAACCAGATCTTGTACCTACAGACACAACTGAACCATACGCTACCAAATTTTAGGTTTAAAACTCAGATGAATCATGTATTTCTGCTACAGGTAACCAGTTTCAAAATAAAACTGAAGGCTACTAGAGAGCTACGATTTGTGCAAACATCTGCTTTACACCCTGTTCTCATGTGCCACATTGGTCTCTCAAAACTAAAATAAAATCTTTCAGGTTAAGTCTTACTCTTTTATGACTGTCTTTTCTCACCAGTGCACCTTTAGCTTATGATGATGCCGCATTTAACCACTGCAGACACTTCGAGATGTGTGAAATTCACATTAATTTCATGGTAATACTATGGTGTGGGCCATGTTAAAGATGTACACTGGTGTTCACATGATGAAGTAAAAGGATGTGATTATTTCTGTAGTCAGTGTATGCTCCCTAAGTTACAGTAAACCACTTTAAAGGAAATGGATTCATACTGGCAGCATTGCTGATTTTTAACTATGTGGATTTCTTCAAAGGGCCAAAACTCTGTTCTGTAGACAGTGTCTAGCTTACTCATTGAAATTTATATTGAAAATACCTGTTACAGCAAGAAACTGTACTTATCCCAAAATCCTTAGTCCTATTCTTCCGGTTGTCTAAGTCACCTACATTACCAGCTCTTCAAGAGGTCCAGAAATTCCCAACACATCCCAGAGAAGCTTTCAGGTTTAACACTCTAGTGTTCTTCAAAGGATCTGACAAAGGAAACCTTACATATGGTTACAAAAAAAGCACAACTCCAAATCAAAAAAAAATCCTCCACAGCTCACTTTAAATGAATATACTAGGTTTGATCTTACCTTAAAGACTCTCTGCCAACACTGGAAGCCAGAAATGTGGATGATACACGCGTGGGCATAACCTGAGCTACCTGAGTATCTAGATAACTAATAGCAGTTAAGCCAGAAAAGTACAGATTTCCACAAAGGTCTTAAAGTACTGCGCAGACTTAAGACAGCTCATGGTCAAAGCCTGTAGCAGTGTAGCTTCACTGTTTTTTAGCCAAACAGATTAAGCATACTGCAATAATAACTACCAAAGCGTATCTTAAATATGAACAATTTACATATGGCCTTCTCATTTTTAAGAAGCTGAAATAACAGCTACAACAGATGAGAGATACTTGCATATTTCAAAAGGATGGTAACACTACAGCTGACAGCACCTTGATTGTCGATGCTACTGTGTTGATCCAGGGTATTTGTATTAGCTTCAGCAACAGCTGCTGTGCGTAAGCGTAGCTCTTACTTTCTAACAGTAAAGCATCTTCCTCACCCAGTCCAGTTGCAAGTGACAGTACTGGTTTAGAACATAAGCTGTGCATTGTGATTTTTCCTTGGCATTTTAAGGTTTTCAGTGGGAGATTCCTTCAGAGACACAGTTCTAAGGGTCAGACTCAAACTACACAGCTTTTTAGTTTCAGTCTCACAAAATCCCTTGTGGCACTCAAAGTTATTTTAGTATTGGGGCTTCCATCCTTGCCTTTCTTACTCATCTCCACATTCACTATCTTCTTACTTCTCTTCCCATACTGTCTATTATATTCAGGTCTAAAATTAGGCTCAGATCTTGCAGAACTCATGTAGTATTTCATGACACTGATTCCAACTATTAACTGTCCAACACAGGAATTGTGCATCAACCCTGTACTTGGAATACATAAATGTATTTTCATTTCATTAATGTGACAGCAGAAAGTATGCCAGTATTTCTATCCATTTAAAACACTGTATCAGTATATAGTGATGGGTTCTGGCTTTATGTGGACAAGGCAGGGCTTTTAGAAGTCATTAGAGAAACCACAATCAGGTAATGATACAGGTGGTCATCAGCCATAACACTCTTCAACAGAATTTGAGACAGCAGTGAACGTATTTTCCAACACTGTAGTGATTTTTTGACAAAACGGACTCTTCTGTAACCTCAGGAATACAATCAGATATTCGTCATGGAGCAATAAAACCTGCCAACTGCTTGGGTATATTTTGACAGGAATAACCTGTGAATCCACTTTAGCCACTAAGAATTTCTGCAACACTACAGAACATGTCTCTTGAGAGCATATTTCATGCCTGAAAGAGAAGTATCCTACAGCAATTCAGGGCTCAACTACAAAAGTGTACCTTTAGAAGTTTTATTATTAAAAATGAAGCCAAAAGATATAGGAGCCTGCAAAAAAAAATGCAGGGAGTTATGAATGCTCAAATTCTGACCCTAGTAACCTCAAAACAAAATACTAAAGCAGTAAGCTGCTGAACTGATAGCTAACACTAAAGGAGTTGCTCTTGCTTCTCCTACCTCCTGCTCCTGGTTCTGCCCCTTCCTTCATGATCTATCTGGTACTTACTGAACCTGGTTCAACCCACTGAGCTGCAAGACCTTTTACTAACTCAAAGACAATAACATTATTGGCTTTCCTGATCCAGCTTACAGCTGTGAAAGTACGCGTGTTGGCACAGGGAGGTGTGACAGGAACATCAGACACTCACTCTAATGTAGGTGTCTCATTCCTGATCTTGGTCTAGTTTACATTAGAAATAAGTATCAGCTGTGGCTATTACCTTTAAAATCCAGATCATCCACAGTAGTGGCAGTTAACAAAGAACATGATCCTCATCTAAGTCCTAGATTTTGCTCCTGTGAATAGTAACTGCACACAGACATAACTAAATATTCAGTCTAAAACGACAGCTTCAGCTTTTGGGGCATGCAAAGGAGTCTTTTTTAAGAATGGATTAAAAAAGAATTAAATTCCACTCTGATCTTGGGGAAACCATTTAGTGCATCTCTGCTGCAACCCCTCACATATGAAAACAGGGATAATGACAATTCTGTTATCTCTTGGTGATGATACACGGTTTTAAATAAGAGGTTTCTCAATACTGTGGTCATTGGTGAGACGTGAATGCCCTGTAAGTATTATTTTAGTATGAAAATAAAAGTAATTTTGATATTAAAACCATTTTTTCTTCAGTAGCTGTACTTCTGCTTTGCTGTACTATGCAAAGTAGGAACTTTGATTTTTCTTTCCCATCCTTGTGAACATTTTTTAGTTACTAAGCCCAGTAATTATTATTGTGGCTTAACCCTGTAACCGACGCTGTGCACTGTGCAGCTCTCCTCACTTTCTGAAGCTTCAGGGATTTCCCTGTCATTTACATGGACCTAAGTCTACTTCCTTGCCATAAATCTGTAAAGTACGTAAAAGCTTACACCCCTTCCCTCAATCACCGCCACTAACGATTAAAATAAAAGCTTTTGTTTCTGCAATCGAGGTCTTAATTACCTTTTCTTTCTTCCCTGCTTCCACAGCAGCTCCGGGGCCGCCCCGCTGCCCGGGGCACGTTTAACGCGGCAGCAGCACGAACTGCCCCTTCCCGCCGCCGCGACGGCCGCGGCACCGCGGAGCTCCAGCCACCCCGCGGGCGCGAAGCCGCCGCCGGATTTTGCGGGGGGGGGGGTCGGCCCCCACAGCACCTACCCGGCCCAGACCCCTGTAGCCTTCGAAATGTCACCCGCGGTCAGGAAGAGGGGACTTCCCTCCGCATCCGAGTCCCACCGGGAGGAGAGGGGCGGGGCGGCTGCGGCGACCTTGACTTTTCACGCCGAGGAACGGCCGCTCGGCGCTCCCCTCACGCTGAGGGGCGCCGCTGCCCGGCTGCCGGCGGGGCTGAGGCACCTCGAGGGGCCCGCAGGGCGGCTCCCCCCTTCGGGGCGGCGGGGCGCACCCCGGGGTGCCCGCGGAGCCCAGCCCGCCTGCGAGGCCTGGAAGCCGGCAGCCGCAGGCAGCCGCGTTTTCCCGCCGGCCCGTCTCGTCCCCGCGGCCGCACGGCGACTCGGGTGGCTCCGCCACAGCCTCCTCGCGAATCGCTGCGGGTGCTCCACGACCGCTGCTCCCACGTTTCCCTCCCGTCACGCCCGGCACCGGTGTCCTCCCACACCGCCAGCCGCGCACCCAGCCCCGCGGACAAGCTGCCTGCCTGACCCCCGGCCCGGTGGGCTTACCGGCGGCACCGCGCACATCCCAGCGTAATGGCCGCGACCCCCCCGCGCCCGCCGCTCTCGCTCCGTCTCCGCGGCCGCCCCGCCCCGCCGGTGCTGCCCGGCCTCCCGCGGCTGCGCTGCGCGCCGGCCCGCCCCGCCCGCCCCCCGCCGCTGCCCAGCCTGCCTGCGCCTGCCGCCGCGCCGTGCTCGGCTCCTGCCCGCTCTGCTCTTCCTGCCCTGGGAGTGACTGGGGCAGGAGCCGCCGGGCCGGGCAGCGGCGGGGGACCCTTCCAGGAGCGGCGCCTCCGCACACCGCGGGGCTCCGGCTGAGGGCAGGGAAACCTTTGGTGCCGCTGCAGGAGGTGAGCAGAGCAGCCCCTGGCCGGGGCCAAACCCCGCCCCAAGCCATCACATGCAGGCAGGCCATGCCCAGGTGTGAACAGCGTGCAGTCGTGCTGCCGTGCTCACAAGCAGAGCTTTTAAAGCAAAAGGCGAACAGAACTGCTTTTACAGTGTCCATAAGCAGCACTTACCTGTCCAAAGGTTAGTTAGTGTCTAAAGGGGTTTTTTTTTGTTTGTTTCTGTTTTTTTTCTTTCCTTGAGGCCTCAGCAGATGGAGGCAGTGCGGCTTTGGCAGGACCTGACACCCTTGACAGCTTGTCAGGGAAATTGATCTTCTTGATCTTTCGTAAGGACAGTCTGGCACTGAAGGCAGCTCGGCCTGTCTAAACATAAGGTTTTCTAGCCACTAGGCTAACCAAGGTTAGCAAACACTCTTGTTTTCTAGGAAGTAAGCCTCCAGCTATTGAGCAACTGCCCAAATTATCTTAAACAATCCGCTGCCATCGGAACCTCAGCCAGCTGTTTCATCAATAGCCCTTTTGAAGCCCCACACTGTCCTTTTTGCTCTTAATGCCTTTCAGGGCACTCCTGAAGGCTGCCCCTTACAACGAAATCCATGGCCTTTTATAGGAAAGTGAAAGGATTCACACTCCCACTCCAAGACCATCTTCTGCTGAAAAAGGAAGAAAAAAATCTAGAAAAAGTTATTTGCAGACCCCTTGGTCCCTATCAAAATGGACTGGAGTTATCAGTACTTACCCAGTATCAATGAATTCCTATGAGAACTGGGAGGGCTGTGCTGAGCAGTGGTAGTTGGTTGTGCTCTCCTTCTTGTGTGCATGATGTTGTTTCCCTCTGTTACCGTGCATTTTAGCATGCCCCGCACCCCTGTCCACACACTGAAAACACTTTGGTTATGTTTCAGTGAACAGCAACTGATGGTCTGGTCTTTGAAGTGTCCATATGGCTAGCAGGAATTTCAAAACATATTGGTGTGTCAGATGGACTGAAAATAGTTCTGTTTCCTTGCAGGATCCACCACATTTACTGGCTCAGGTGCTGTAGGAAAGAGGATACAACTCCGGGGAGGGCAGAGCAAGCTGCTGCAAGACACAAGGTAGTAATAGGCCTGCCAGAAAACAGTTACTTTGTTTATTGGAACCTTCAAGTTAGCAGAGGTATTTGAGAAAGAAGATAACATCACATGGCTTTTAACAAAAAAAAACCCCACCTCTTTTGTAATCACATTGGAGCTGTAAATAATTCACGTGCAGAGTCACACATTTCCTTTTTTTTCACATGCATGTCAGTCCAATGTGTAAGCTTACAACTATAAAAGCCATCATTTTGTTTCCCTTGTTTGCCCAGCAATAACAGTCGCCTCGATTAGGTCTGCACGTCAGTGTACTGCAAAAATACCTGACCAAACTATAAAAGCTTGGTTGCCAGAAGGAGCATAGCTGCCTTAGTGCAGCACTCTGTGCAGTTTAATTAGATGTTGAAGCAGGGTGTATGAGCTGTTTGGAGAGCTAGGTGGGTGGGAGGCTTTACTGGCACCTGGCTGGGCCATTGCACATACATGTTTTCACTTTTATCATTTTGTACAAATGTCCAGTACAAATGGTCTTGATCCTAAGCATACAAAGCAACCATGCAGCATGTCTGAAGTGTAATTAAACTGTCTTCTCCCAAGTATCCTGTGGAAGAGTAACTACAGAGAAGCTAGTCACCAGAGAGAATGCTTGATTGAGAAATCTCACTGATAGCTTTTCTGTGTCAAGGTATTAACACTGAACATCATCCATACAGTATATCCTTTTTCTCCCAGAGAAGTCTGCAGGTGGCTTTCATATTAATGTCTGAACCACCACATGAAAAGCAAAACCTATGGGTACGTGAGTACCATTGATGACTCCAGCACAGCTGGAGAGCTCATTGGTCTTCTGTGTTCTTCAAACCCTCTCTCTGTTCATGGCTCCAGTAACTCAGCAAGTACAAGCATGAACAGCTCGTCCAGCTGTGCTGATATTGGCACTGGTTGGTACACATGAAAGAGAGGAACTTACATCACGGGAACTGTCAGCTAAACATGTTGGCAGACTGCAAACTTTCCCACAAAGACCTGGAAGGAAGATGGAAATTCGTCATAGCATGCTATCAAACATTTCCCAGAGCACTTCAACTTAATGAAGTGCTAAGAACTTGGATATGATTCTCCAGACATTCCAGTGCCAAATCCACATGAACAGCTGTGCCAGTGGGCATTTAGGTTTGTAGATATAGATGGTTATCATTGCTGCAGTGTGGATGCTCCTGGATCAGCTTAGCAAGTACAAGGTACGTTCATACCAGGTCAGTGATGTACTTGAGAGATCTGGTGTGTATTTACAGTGTAAGTAATTACATACTATGGTTTACACTCTGATTTAAATGCCTTTGAAGATATGGTAGCGTATTAACCATAATTTATAGCCAGAAAGGAACTAGATTATCAACCAGTAATTTGATCACCTTTTTCTTCCTTAGTTCTGCACTAAACCCAAATGGTTTAACCATAGCAGAGATTTCACCAAATAAATTAAATTTTAAATTATACTTAATTATTGTTTACAAGATCTTTGGCTAAATGATGTATTTAGAGTCCTAAACAATGTAATGTGTGAAAACCCAATATTTTGCCAGTGCAAATTAAAGCTGTCTGTTGTGCATATGCACTAATGTAGTCTCTCATTAGAAGATCCTCAGCTATATTTCCTGACAGGATACCAGTCTCAGTTTACAGGATGATGGATGCACACTGAATGGGACAGCTGTTTATCTGTTCTAGTCTGTGGGTGGCTATAACCTTTGTCTACTGTACAGTGTCTAAATCTGTATGGGTTTATTGATTTCTTTGTGAGATGGTGTTCATCACTGGAGTGAGCATTTTATAAATACTCATGAATTTTCCTTCGCAGCTCCCTGTGAGGCAAGAAGGTATTACTATTCCATGTTGTAAACAAAAAATTGAAAGGAGAGGATAAACACCACAATGCGAAACTGCTAGTGATTCTGAGACTAAATACACAGTTTAAAAGATCTAACATTGGGGTTTGTATTTTTTACAGCGCAAGATATATTCTGTGTATATTGTGTATCTTTTGCAAATCTTGAGAGGGTAGAGTAGATATGTAAATATTATCATAGGAACATCCCAGAAAGGCACCTTCTGGGTCATTGAATATTCTGTTGTTACTGCAAGCATGCTGTGTAATCTGGTTCATAGACTGACTGAGCTTTTTCTTGAAAGTAGTTAGGCGTTTTGCTCATGCTGCTGTGTAAGGAAACTGTTGCAGAGTGTGGTTGCTGTGAGGGTTAAGAATTACCTGCTAGCTTCTAAACTCAGTCTCATACCCATTTGTTCTTAAACTAGCAGTGACCGCTTTTAATGGTTTAAATAGTTCCTTTTGTTCCTAGTGTTTATCTATCCACCTTTGTTTTGCTAAAGTAAACCAGAGAAGAATTAATTATATCAAACCGAACTAAGGCAAACTAAATTCTGAATAAAAGTGACAGCCAAAGATGTAATGCAGTTTATAAATCCATTCAGACCTTAGTTTATGTTGGATAAATTGCAGTGATGTAGCTTGTGTAGACAAGTTTTAAGGGAGTAACTGACTGCAGTGTTCCCTCATGGTTTGCCTGTGGTTTAGACCAATACGTTTAGTCAATTGCAGAATGCCAGGAATCAGGAAGCTTACGTTGTATCCCAGTTTTAGAAGGCAGTTATTAGTAGTCAGTAGCAGTTATTATTATTACTGACATAGCATTTACTAATATACCACTCACTGTGGTTTGGCCACCATGTGTATTAGGAACTTCCATCCTAAAAGTCACTAAGATGATAGGGCTTGTTATAGGGATGTCTGTTCTGTTGCCCATTCTGCAGAAAGTAACTATGAATGGGAATTTAAAAAAGAATCTGAAAGAGTCTGTCACTTTTAAGGGGCTCTGAATTACCAGAACAAGCAGAAAATTATCTTAAATGAGAGATCATCATCTTACTGCAGCTCCTAATGCAGCAGGAATTTGCCTCTTATCTTGGCATTAGTGCTTTCCACAACAGGAAAGCTGAATTCGTAATCTATAGTGAGACTCCAGCTTCTAACAATCCAGGTTCACTACTCTGCTGAACTAACACAGGCCCATTGAATAAAAAGACAAAAAACTATCAACTCTAAAGAAAAGGAACACCATCTAATGATGCTTCTTCTGGGGTGATTGGAAAGCGTGTATGGTTGGAAAGTAGTACTAAGTGGAATTTTATACAGGTGGCTTTAATGCACTTGGATAGATTGCTTTATCCCTTCTTTTTCTATTTACTGTGATGTGGCAATTCCCAATGGCTAATCTTCAGCCTTATCTTATCTACAGCTGTAAACTTGTTATTAGCTTGTTTACACTGCTACAGTTTTATTGTGCATCAGAACACTTTTTATATGCACTTTTGATATATACTTATATGCTTTCCTTTTCACTGTATATATAAGCAAGTTACTTTGTTGATTTTATCTGCTCTACAAAACAACCTTAACTCTGCATCTTCTTTTTATCAAATCACTCTATTTGATAATAAAATGAGCTGAGTCAGTGATATCAAATGAACTGTTTAGTAAATGTTGCTTTTTTCTCTCTCTTTGCATATAGAAAGTTACTGTCCAGGTGATAATTTTTCTCAAACTTTTTTCTATTTGCCTTTTATTTTTTAAATGTTTTTTCTAACTCATAACTTCTGCTGAACAGATGCCTCCAAATGACTAAACAATTTTTTTCACTATTTTAACATAGTTACTTATGTCACAAGTAGTATATCCATTTCCTGAACAAATAAAAATGCTCCAGCAGATGGATATGAAGATGCCACTAGGACTTTTGAATCTCTCAGGTATTTTCCCCAAGGGAAAATCCAAGGCTGTTTTTTCATGAGATGGCAATCTAATTTTAGGAAACAGTATCAGATAAAAAAGTGTCCCCAAGACACCACACTGATAAAAACTCATTTTAATGGTTCATAGATATTCAAACATTTTTGAAGGTGAAACTTTGTCCCAGCAGACTTTATATGTGATCATCTCACCTTCTGAAGCCAGTGTAAACCAAGATGAAGATAAAGTATAGGCCAAGATAAAGTATAGACCTAAACCAAGACAAAGCACAAGTACGACTTTAGCTGACTTGGAAGAAATGTTACCACATGCACATTTCCGACCTACTTGGGTAGCCCAACACATCACAAATCCAAGTTCAATTAAGGAAAAGTTATGGTCGTGGTAAAGACAAGAGACATTTATACTTTCACAGGTATTGTAGGTCGGGTTCAAACTTAGAAGAAAGCCTAGGGTTTACTTTTAACTGGTATTATATGTGACACTATTAGAACACCGCTCTTTGCTAGGATTTTATGTCATATAATGAATTGTAATTAACATATGGAAAAAACATATTGTGTCTTCAAGTGAGCAGTATTTTTTTTTCTCATTTTTCCTCCTATAGGTAGAGGAACTATTTAGGGACAACTAGGAAAAGTAACATAATTGTAAATTTTCTATTTTAAGTCATTCAGGATTTCTCCTAAAATATTCTCCATCCATGAAAGGAAATTTTCTTACTACGTTCCTTACAGTGTCTTGTGGAAGAATGAGCAGACCATGTCTTCAGAGTGCAAAGTGAAATTCTCTGGAGAGCTCTTCTCCAGTATCTCCTCCAGAGTAACTCTAAATAAAAGCAAACATTATCTCAACTAATTCACTGAAAATTAATAACTCTACTGATGCAATAACATTAAATCATTGCAAATCTGGTGTGAGCAAAATACTAATCAAAGCTGTTGTCACCTGTATAATGAGATTGATTATTTCAGTACAGCAAATGCTATTTATAAATACTTGCATTTTCCTACCTTATAAAAGTCTTGCGCTTGTGCATGAGCCAGAGGGTTTTCAGATTTCTTCAGCTGGCTGGTAATGCTATGCTTTTAGGTAAATTAGAACCTTTTTTTTTGTTTGTTTTGTTTTTACCTAGAGAGAAAGATTATACATTATATGCAAGCTGAGATACAATGGTTTTATTGGCACGACTCTCTTACTAATCAGTGACTAAGCCATAAGAAAATTGTTGGCCATTGCAAAGAAGCACACAGTGTGCCTCTCTTTTTGTGTTTTTGTTAATTTGAGACACTCATGCTGAAAAAGGGGGGAATTGCAGAATATGATTCAAAGCAGAATTTGTCCCAGGAGTCATGGAGGTCATGGGTCATGGAGGTTATAGAGCTGCAGCAATAGTGTGACAGTTGGCAAGGTTTGAAAAGTTGGTACTATAAAGGAGTTGTTCAGAACTCTTTACAACTGCTCAAAATCTGCTTTTCAAGTTAATACATTAATATTTAGCTTTGTGAGAAGATGTCACTTTCAAAATATTTTTTCTGACTTCCTCCTGCTCTGCAATGTATTTATTTGTATTCCTTGTGAGCACTGCATTTGCCGTGTTTGATATCATATTGCCATGTGTTTCCTAAGAAAAAATAATTTCTATCGTTCTGAACACACACTTAACTTGTTGCCATGGTCATACTTTTCCCAAAATACAGAAGTAGTGCTGGTTCTTAACAGATATTATTTAAAGTTAGTAAACATGATGGTGTAAAACCTCAAATAGAGAATTCCTACACCACCTGTAAGAACAGTCAGACAGTAAGAACTGTCTGAATTCTGCAGGTGGGAAAACTCAGATGCAAGATGAAGTGGGTAGGAAATAATATAGTGACAAGGTTGGAATTTTTCCTTTACCCTAGTTCTGTGTGAAGTATGGTAGTCACATAGTCTGTCTCAGAAAAGGAAAAATGGAAACAGATTTTAAATATCCTTCAAGGAAAGTGTAAAGTGTATGAACAATCCACTTTCCTGAGCTTGGATACAGGCACGGATAGATGGGATTAGTTGTTTAGTAGGAGTCTAGGAACATCTTCAGTGAAGTCCGTTCTACTGTTACTTCCCATGGAAAAGAGAAGGGCAGAAGTTGGAGGTAGATGTGAGCAGCTGCCCCTTATATATTTTTTAGAGACCCCAAAGAAGTCCAGGCATTCTGGACAGCACAATGTGCTGCCAAACTAGACGCAGACTGACAAGACTGGGAAGGACTTGTAAATCCCAAGGCCATTTGCCTTGGGAGCAAGCTGGCTGTATTTACCCTGGAAAGGATTTAGTGGTAAAAAAGCACTGCTGTGCTGTACTGGCAAAAGCACTCTTACATGGATGTAGCTGTATCAACAAACAATGCTTTTTCTTAGTCTGTTAAAATTACCTTCTTTTTATATGCCCTTGTTTGATACCACTTCTGTCAGCAAAAACAGAGTTTTGCCAGCATAAATATTTGACCAACAGCTGTTTTCAATACCTGAAAATATTATGTGATAAAAATAAAATCTATAGTAGCTATTGTAGTAGCTCTCAACTCAGAGTCATACAACAAATACAGCCCATGAATTCCTTGTGTGGATGAGGGCACATGTACCTAGTAGTGTGCTTATTATTTTAAGAATACTTTCTCCCTGCTGCTGTTATGACATGTTGGTGCAACTTGCTATGCAGCATATTCCAGTGTCTACTAATTGTTGTTTACTAGCCAGGCTAAGAGTCACCATAATCTACCCACAGGGCATTTGCTTTTATCTTTATGAGGCCCAAAGAATTTTGAAAAGCACCAACACACATTCATTATTAATGTTAAAATCTTAAGGTTAGGCTTGGAGAAGGGGAGGAATATTTGGCTTATGGTTTCACTGCATCTCCCCTAAAAGGGATTATTAATTTTTTGTTGTTTTGTCTTTTTGCATTCCAGCCATTACAATCATTAGACTTGCACATGGTGAGTAAAATTCCAGTTCTGACGTGTACCTAGTAATCAATTCAACTAGAATTCTTAAGCATGAAAAAAGGGATGTAGAAGAATAGAAATGGTAACAATATATTTTTGCTTATAAAATGGTAGCAATAGATCAGATGAAAATAAACTCTCTGCATTTTCCCTGAGCACAGAACAAGAGATAATGGGCCTGAAGTGTTGGAAAGAAGTTAGGAGAACATTTAGACTCCCATAGGATAGGAGACAAAGGCTCCTCCCTTTCTTGTCAAAGAAGCTTATGCACAGAAGTGTGTCTTGAGGAAGGGGAGGAAAGGCAGAGTAAGTCTGTGCCTGCCCAGCTGTGAACAGAAGATGGTGACCAGTGATACTCATGAGCATACAGTCCCCCGTTACTTACTCCAGTTTGTCTTGAGCTGCAAGGTGTTACTTTAGCGTGTATATGGCTCAAGCCAGCTACAGGCTCCTTGGCCTGTACAGTTAGGTCACTCTTCTGGTCTAAGCTATTCCCTTACCTCTTCTGCAGAGTACTGGGTGTGATACCAGCTCCTGGCCCTTCCACTACCTCAGCCAGGCAGGTGTCGAGATGTATACAGTACAGGTATTCAAAAAACCTATGATATTGTTTGATTTAGAATAGAATGTACAAGATTTTTCCCACCTGGTACTTCAAAGCAGGCTCAGGCAGCCTCCGGCGATAACAGTTCCTCTCTGAAAATCTTGCAGTCTAGCAGAACTCTTTTGAATGATCTCTTTAGTATGTTCTTGTCCGTGAAAGGCAGTACAGAGTCTGCTATATATAATTTGCGTGTTTCTAAGGTGATGTTGAACTACGAGAATGTACCTCACAGCTATTGCTACATCTTCAGTGCAGTCTGTTGGAAGGACAGAACTGCTACAGAAACCAGCAAGAGGATTTTGAAATTGCAGAGAACTAAAATCAAGAACATTTAAGGAAGTCTCTCTTGTTACATCTCTTTACTGGAAAAAGGTAGAGAAGGCAAAGACAAGTATAAAGCTATGGACGTAAGACTGTATCCACTATGTACAACATACTGTACTCTTCATGTCTCATAAGAGTGAATACACAAGTATTAAATTTACAGAATGGGGTGTGGTGGAAAAGAACAAAAACTTGTCATGTTTTTTTTAAATTTTACAAGTAAAATTATTTAAGAAACTGATTTCTTATTCAGGAGGAATTATAATTATGGATTATGAAGAGCAAATACCTGATAAAATATGTTCTGCATGTCAGCTGCATGTCAGTGTCATGTCGTTCATCCATTCTCGCTTACTGTGAACTTCACTGGCTGGTCAGAGCATAAATATTAAATAGAGATACATTATTTTCCATCTCCTCCTCTTGTATCATATCACTATGAGCATGTTTATATGTAAGCTTCTACAAAAGCTTTTAAGATTCCTGGTTTAATAATTAAAATAGTTCACTGACTGGTATTCTTGTGTCAAGCTATAGTTTCAGGACTAATTTGATCTTAGTCTGGCCTGCTGGATGGGGTAGTTTTGTCTTCCCTCTCTGCCCAAGCCACAAAGGTCTTCTGTGTCAGAAGTGGTGCTCTGTTCCAACCTGGCTGAAATCTAACCTGTGAAAAAAATCAGTTGGTGAAAAAATAACAATTAGTTTTCAGCCTTATCAGTTGCAGTTCATCCTGCAGCCCCAGGCACTCCAATGCTGACATGAGGGATGGGGAGAGGAAGCAGAGCTGGCAACAGGGGCTTGAGGACCAGTGGGACCTTACTTTACCATGGCAACCTACATTTAACTCAGCATAATCTGAACTGCAATGTTGTATTTCCTCTACATTTAAAAAATCCATTTACTGCCCCTTGGTGTTGGTAAAACACACAGTTATCTATTTATTTATATTGACATACCATTTTAATATTCCTTGTGGGACAGTTATACTGGTGCTCAGATGCTCTCCCCAACTGGATATACTTAGGGCAATGTAAAACACTTTTATGCTACTATAATACTAAGGCCCTCTGTTCATTAAATTATTTCCTGATGTTTTAATTATTGCCATCCTTCCAAACCCAAGGGCAACAAAAGGATTTCTTTTAAAATAGGTTTAATTACTGCAGTTTAGCTTGTGGGTTATCTGTAAAAGCAAACAAAATCCTCTCTAGGTCAGCAGCAAAAAAATAATATAATGCGAAGTTCACTCCACATTTCTGTCTCATAAAGTTGCATTTCTTGCTGTCCTGGTGTCTCTTGCCTACCTATGTACTGTTTTACAAGTTTTCCTCTTTGTCTTTGATTTTATGGTGATTTGGCAGCTTACCTGCAGAGGGGTGGGGTGGGTTATTGCTGCTGTGGTACAGAAGCATGAGAAGCAGGTGATTTGAAGGCTTAAGACCTGATGACGGATTGAAATAATCCAGGTCCAAACAAACTCTGAACTGCTGCTTTGGAGTTGTACATGGGCTCAGAAACATGTATTTAGCTAATCCCGCTATGGTTTCCTTGCACAGTCTGTCTTTGCTCCTCGTATGTCAGTAGGCTGAATCCAAAATATTATTTTAAACTACACATGTATGAAAAGTGAAACTGTTCTTCAGAGCTGCAAAAAGTAAGCTGCTTTGAAAGTGTTCACTAAGATTGTGTCAGACAGAATGGTGGTTCCCTATCCTCTTTTAGGTATTCCTGTCTTTCACATATTACGTCTTTGCTCTCTTGCATTTGTCACTTGTTTGGTCACTTTCAAATGAGTGGGACATTAGCTACCTTTCTCCTTATTTCCGCTAATTTACCTCTGTTGCGCCTGTTGTCTGTTTTGTCTGGAGCAGAAGCTCCCCCTGCTGCTCTGTTTTGTAGCGTGCAATATTATACAGTCAAAAAAACCGGGACAGGTTTTCCAGTAGTTATCTAACAAAGACAATTCAAGAGGAATCAAGGAGTTTATTATTGAAAATTATATAATTTTTATTTGAAATTTCACCTGTTCCTGAATTTAACAGCATCTTCAGGTAATTTCTCTATAATAAAATTGAATACATTTACCCAGAAGCCTTTATTAAAAATCTAATCTACTAGCAGTGGCAAACCCTGAGAGAAATTGGGTGGATCTGAAAGTTTACAGTCAGCAAGACACGAAAGCGGTTCTTCCCCATCTCTTTCTTCTCCAAAACTCTCACACCCCACAGCTGTTCCTACACAGCCACGTACCTGCCTGTGGAGAAGACAACTGACTTAACTAGCCTAAGGGTTTCCAGGGACATATCCACCAGTGCAGACTTGTAGCTGATTGCATATTGTTACACCCCAGTGTTAGATTTACATACACGTTAATTGTTTGCCTGTGAGATAGCCTAGTGATTTTGGTGTACTAAGGGCTGGATACAGGTATACCAGTTTCTGTGCAGTTTTGTGTCTTGCTGGGACTTGAATTCATACAGGGTTTCTCATACAAGTGGTCAGGGAATTTTTGCTTCTTCATGTTCACGTTCAAATCAACTGAAGTAACGGAAAGGTCATTGCTAATGCAAAAACCTGTGCCATGAACCACCGTGGTCTGGTTAGCATTGAACTCCCATTTCTGCAAAGCTGAAACGAGTTGTTTGTGGCAAACACTGTACCAGCAGCATGGACTTCTGTAGTTAGTATTTCTCCTAACTTCCTCAGTGTCATCTAATATCAGAGAAGATGTGTCATCTGTTTTAAGCCTTGAACTTTGCCGCTGCTGCCAGTTGGAAAGTTAGCTTGTTAAGAGGAAAAAAGCAAAGCTGTAAAACAGGTAGCATATGAAAATAGCATATGTATTATTGCACGTAAAAGCTCGTAAAGATTCTGAGCTGCCAACTTCCTTCGCTATCAGATCGAAGGTGGCACAGAGCGCTGGTTTGCCCTCCAAACCCGCCGAGCGGTACCCGCTGCGCCGGGGCTGGGATCGAACCGGTGAACTTGGGCGGAGGAGGGCGAGTCCTTGCCTGTGCGCATGCGCGCTGCCGCCGAATGGGAGGGGGGAGCGTGTGCTCGCGTGCAGCCCGGCTGGTCACGTGGCCGGCGCGGGGGGGGCGGGAAGGGCCGGGAAATGCTGTCGCTGCTGGAGAAGCTGCCGCCGGGACGGGCCCTCGAGGTAGGCGGGCGGGCGGGCGGGCAGCGGGGTCCGGTGCCTCTGGGGGCAGCGGAGCCGCGGCCGCCGTGCCGGCCAGCAGCCTGCCCTCCGCGCTCGGCAGGGTGGCCCTTTCCGTTGTCGGGGCCTCCGAGCCGCTGCCGCCGTGAGCGAACCCGGGAGGGCGGGGACGCGGTGGGAGCAGGCGCGTTCTCCCCGGCGTCCGGTAACGGCCCTCGGGGCTGGGGAGGGCGGCGTTCGCTGCGGGGCGGCCGAGCTGCCGCTCTCCGGCACCGGTGAGGGAGGTCGGGCCCGCCGGCCGCCTGGGGCTGCGGAGCGGTGCCGCTCGCCGCGCCGCCCTCCCTCGGCCGCCGCTCTGGGCCGTGTCGAAACGAAGCCGGAATAGGCGGGGTGGGGGGTGCCCGGCGGAGGGGCCTGCGCTCGTATGGCTCTTGGGCGGCTGGAGGTGCCCTTCCTTGTGCCAGCCTTCCGCCGGCTGAGGGCTCGGCGCTGTCTCTGCCGCTGCGGGGGTGGCCTGCCTGCGGGAGCTCTCGGCTGCTCCTAGACAGGCTCCAGCCGTTTCCAGTTGTTGAAGGAGCGGCCCGCCTGCATTTGCCTCACTGCAGTGCTCAAATAAAGTTACTACAGCAGGCCAAGAAGCCAAGCATGTAGAAGAGGCTCGGTGCTAGAGAACTGTGGTTTGGGAGACCAGAGAGATCCACAGGCACGGAGGTTGGCCCGTTGAGTTGTGCTTTGCATCCTGCCGGTCCCGATACAGGGTGACAGGTGTCCTCTGGGGTGGCATCGCTGCTGCTCAGCAGGATGTTACAGTCGTGCACAAAACTGTTGTCCAAATGTAAGTCCGTGGTGAATGTGAATCATGTTGTGATTTCTGTGGCCAAACCTTGTGAATTAACTTTGAGGGGAGGGGAGAGGACAGTTCATATTCGGGGACTAACCTCTGTGACTTTTTAGGATGGTGCGTGGGCTGTGCTCAGAGGAAGCATTGAGACAGCACCCAGTGAAGGAGGGGGTGATAGCTCTATTGCTTAATTAGTCTCATATCTGGGGTAGGTTAACCCTGATAGAATTATGCTCTTAAGTTATATATGACGTTGTTTCAGTTCCTTCATAAAATAGTTGATGGTATATGTGGCCGTGCGTATCCTCGATATCAAGATTATGGCACTATTTGGAGCTTGTCGGAGTGGATGGAGATTTTGGAAGAAACAATGACATATTTCAAAACTGCAGTTGGCAAAAACATATCTGATGAAGAGGTAAGGGCTCATCACTGTAGGGCTTGGCTTTGAGAGATCATGCTGGAGTGATTGGTCTTGTAGTTTATTTAGTCCTAAAGTGTTTTTATAGTGTAGCATTTGAATAGTAGCAGACTAAGCCTAAATAGGCGTAAATTGAGCAGCATTCAGAGATACACTGCAATGACTTTTAAAAGAATTAAATTGACACTGGTTTGTTCTTTAGGTTGTTTTTTTTTTAATAGCACTGGATAATACTTGTTAAAATACTGTTTTGGTGACTTAAATTGATATCTGAAGTACCACCAAATTAAATAAGCTTTCCTTAAAAAAATAGTCTGTCATTACTGTTTATTAGCAGTAAAACCAGTTCACACTCCTGTTTAGCTTTCTTTGGTCATTGCTACTGCATTGAAGTGTTTTAAAATATTGACTGTATGTAAATCCAAAACCCCTAAATCTAGACTGTGAATGGAGGGCTGTGTGGGACAGGGACTACGTTTCGTGGCATTCCAATATGTGTAAACTTTGCAAAACCTGTTCCATTATCAGAAATCTTAATTCCTACATTTTGCAGATTGCTGGGATTGAGTACTTCTTAGTAGCTAGATCAAAGAAAGACACTTGTGTAGCTATAGGAAGCTGTACATCAGCATGTCTCTTTCAGCTAAGCTAATATATTTTGTCTCCACTCTGATGTTCAGAAACTTTCAGAGCTAAACTTCAGTTGGTTTTGTGTGTATGATTTTTTGTTTTGATTTTAGGGTGGCATCTAAGAAGGCTGATAAAGCTTCCATTCTCTGGTCTCTTAATTTGAATGACAAGAAAATTATTTTTTTTTCGTTATATATGGCTGTGGTAAATGCTAACTATCAAACACAGAGGGTAGCCACTGAGGACAATACAGGAAAGATGAGAGTATGGAGTCCAATAAAACAGCAGACTGGGTAGAAGCTTGGATATCTACAGACCACAGCTATTACAGCTGGTACATGTTATTTCTGTAGTTCACTGTTTAAGAAATAACAATTTTTATTTTTATTTTTTGTAGGCTGCTCAGCAGATAAATGAGTTAAATTCGAACTATCAAGAAGCAATCACGAAATGTCTAAAAGGCAGAAAGGAAGAAATCAGGAATGCACTAGTGGAAAAAGTAAACGCAATCTCCTCTGCCCAGCTTCAGGATTTTGACTGGCAGTTAAAGGTGAGAGGAGTGTCTCAATGTTGTTTGAAAGAAGTGTTCTGCAACACAGAACTCAACTATTGGTATAGTGCCCTTAAGCCTGCTCATTCTGGAGCATAGTTCAGGTTTTGTAGGTATTTTGTATAAACTGTAAAGGTAAAATTCTTTCCTGTCCCACCCCTCTTCCTCTTAAATCTGCAATATGTATCCCTAAAAGGAGACTGAATGTTACTCAGGAACACCTGGAAGTTTCATATGCTGTTACGATTTTGAGGCCTGAATAGACAATATTTTTATTCAAAGGAAGAAGAAATATTTACTTAATTTTAAGGTTCAGGATGTGTTTCTCTGACTTCTTTTCAAATTTTTAGATTCCTGCAATAAACAGTTATTTAATAATTAGTTTGAAATAATTTTATCTTTAGACTTATTTTGATAATCCAGTGATCACTGTGGTGCTGCTTTGGGTTTACAAAGACAGCTGCTTTAAATTAGGCTCTGTCAAAGACTTAACAACACTACATATACCATTTACATTTTCAGTTAGTCCATGGGAGCTATTAAACAGATTTGTAGAGCTGTTAAATAGTTTTTAATTTCAACAAGAGTGTTAAATAATTTGTGCAGCAAACAGCTTTGGAAATCAAAGAGCAATGCCCACAATAGACAAGATTTTGCAAGAGCAAATATGGCTTCATAATGTGTTTCAGATGAACTGTTAACTACAGATCAATCTCTTGCTAACTGCATTTACTGCTTATGAAAATATAAACTAGGCTTATGTGAACTCTTGTTTGTGGTTTCTTTTGACTTGGAGGATTTTTTAAGTTTCTATTTTGTGATTTCTGGTACATGTCTGAACTACTGTATTCATTTTGTTTTAAACCAGATTTTTTTTTTTTCTTGAGCTGGTTGTGATTTTTTTCGCTCACCGTAGTTGAATCCTACCAAGGACATTGTTTCTCCTCTGCTGTATTACATTCTGCTCTCTGAATAAGATAGGTGTGTAAAATACTGACCTACAGTATTATAAACTGAGCTTTGATTTGAATGTATTTTAAAAGCCTTATTTATGCTAGAGTATAATAGTAAACAAAAAAGAAAGCACAGTTGGTATGTAATCCTCTTTATCAGTGTTTGTTGAATAGGGTATCTGACAAGTGTTTCATCAGCTGTAAGAGAGAGCTGAAAAATGCACAAAGGTGTCCTTTTTCTCTCATCTGCCTCTTTCTGTAAGACCCTTCTTTTTGATTACCAGAACTATTTTAATGTGGTGACTTCAGGATTTATATACTTCACTTTTAAAGAGCTATGATCAAATGTATCCTTTCTTTTATCCTAGAATACAAAAATGTAGCAGCCCAGTAATTTTAACAAATTGTTTTGACAAATGTATTGCTATGAAGAGGGGTTTTAGTATTTCAGTATATTGTTGATATTAACAAACAAAAATCCCAACAATGGCGGGGGTGGGGGGGAGGGGGAAGGAAACCCCTATACTGGAACAGTGACTTGTGAGGAATGAATTTTGTCATGTTGATGTTTGTTCTGGTAGTGTACTGGTATACTGGTGGTATACGTTCAGTATAAAGTGCGAATATGATGCTATGAAAAACTAAAAAGTTAATGACTCCACCTTGTACTTTCTTGTTGTTCCATCAATCTGCATAGCTTGCTCTCTCCAGTGATAAGCTTTCCATGCTGCAAATGCCACTTCTTAATCTTGATCTGGATGTGAGAGAAAATGGTGAAATTAAACCAGTTTCTATAGAGATGAATAAGGAGGAGTTGCAGAACCTAATAAATGCACTGGAAGCCGCTAATAAGGTAGCTTTTACTGATATCATCCTTTGTTCCTGACTTGTCATGTACTGAGTTTATTTTCACTGAAATTCATAGAATTATAGAATAGTTTGGCTTGGAAGGGACCTTTTAAAGCTGTCGTAAGTAGCTGGCGGCTAAGTACCATGCAGGCATTTCCTTCTTGCCCTTTAGCTTGACCAGCAGGTCTCAACTCATCCATGCTGGTCTCCTGCCATCCTTTCCTGATTTCTTACACCTGGGGATCAAGAGCTCTTGTGGTCTATGGAAGGTATCCTTAAGGGTCTGCCAGCCCTGTTCTGCTCCCTTGTCACTGAGGGCAGTGTCCCAGGGGGTCCTATTGATTAACTCACTGAAGAGCTGGAATTTTGCTTTCCTAAATGAGCATCCTGATTTTACTTTTTACCTGCCCCATATTCCTTGGGACTGTGAAATCCGGCGGAGCACGATCACTGCAGCCCAGGCTGCCTCCAATTCTGACATCACCAATTAGCTCACTTGCACTGGTGACCATCAGGTCCAGTATTGCATCCCCTCTGGGCTGTCCGTTACCTGGCTTAAGAAGTTATCCTCAATGCATTCCAGGAGTCTCCTGGATTGCCAGCAGCTTGGCATGCTATTTTTTCAGCAGATGCTGGGGTGGCTGAAGTCCTGCAGCAGGGTGAGAGGCTGCGAGTGCGATGCCTTCTGTAGCTGGACTAAGAAGGCTTTGCCAATAGGCTCCCCTTGAAAGGCTGTAGTAGACATGAACCACATTGTTCTGGGTGTGTTGCTGAAAACCCAAAGTCAATTGTTCATTGGCAAAATGACTATAGAGTTACAGAAAGCCCTATAAAAGGTAGACTGTCTTGGTCTTCGGCACGGTTTAGTCTAGAATTTTTTAAAAATGCCATTAGAATCCTTATAAGCATAATAGTCTGTTCGGAGCACCATTGAAAAGTCTATATAGTGAGAACAGGAGGAGAATAAAACAAAGTAAGTGTCGGATGAGAAATGATTTTGAAAGATTGGCGAGAACTCCAGTGTTCCCCCAGTTCACAAAATGCCAGTGGCTGGGGATGCGTATGGGAGAGTTGTTTTGTTCAAATGGAGTGCTGTAATTTCCATGGCATAGTAAATCAGGAACAAAGTTAAAGGTTCCAATACAGTAACCCAAGAAGAAAAATTCGAGTAAAGCTTTATTTGTAGTGTCTCAGATTTCTTAATAGAAAAGACTAAAGGAAGTGACAATTTGAAGAAAAATCATTGGGGGAAGAAGCGTCATCGGACATGCCCCCTGGTGATGACTGAATCCTGGAATCCATCCTTGTTCACTTTCAGTATTAATTCTGGCTCTGTTATAAAGGAAAGTATGTGTGTGTGTTAACAGACAATAAATATTAAGACATTTTCACATTATCTGAGAGGTGGAATTCTCTGACATACTGCAGGATGGATGCGAGTATTGTACATACATGTTTTAGAAGTTAGCAGCTTCTAGATGCTTCATAACATTTAGCAAGTAGGGAGTTTCTTTACATGTTTTATGTAATGTTATGATGCTATAGCTGAAATCTGGAGACTAATATTTAGAAAAAAGCTTTTTCAGTATAAATCAACTGAAAGTAATCGTTTTATAGCTCATAGAGTTAAATACTAAGTTATAATAGTGCTGTTAATATTTTGAATTACAAAAGACACTAAGATGATGTCCACCAGTTGCTTTAATGAGGCTTAACATGAGACCTTTGAATAACTGTGCAGTTCCTAGTGAGATAAGTACATTAGTCCAGATACAGGTGATGTTCTCGTGAAAGGAGAACCCTTAAGAGCTTGCGTTCACCTGGATCTTTTCCTGCAAAACTAAATGAAAATAGTAGCTTGTCATGAACTTGACACTATGCAAACAAGGATTGTTCCAGGACAGACTTCAGTTTCCACACAGTTTTTGTTCTGCTTGAGGGTCTGTATGGAAGCTGTGGTATCTTGTCATCCTCTTACTTAGTTTTATGTGCACACAAGGAGGAATTCACGTTAGAAATGGTCCCTCAGTTCTGCTTTGCACGGAAGGAATCTCACTGGACCTGGAAATTACCGTTCTTCTTTGTTTACAGGTAGCTGAGGAGTGGTTTGCATGCAGTAAATGCTGGTTAGTTATTGGAAGTGATAGTTATGTGAGGTTGTAGAAGAGAACTGAGAGAGGGATGGTGTATTTTCCAGAGGAAAGGCATGTTTATACAGTTGTATATTACACTGTAACAGAAAGAAAAAAGCTGTATTTCCTACCCTGCTTAAGTTTTGGTTTTATCCAACTTTAATCTCATTGCTTTTCTCCTTTTTGAAGGTTGTCTTGCAACTGAAATGATGGAATTCAGATCATCGACAGTATCTGCTGGTGATGGCTCCCCATTTGACCTGGAGTGGGCAAGGGGAAAGAAATGTTCTCTGCAAAGCCAAAAGTTGCTGATGCTGTAAAATACTGAAGTGAAAAGGCTATTAAGACTTGTGACCAAAAAAAACCCTAATCCTTTTGTAAAAAATAATAAAACCTTGTATCTGTTTGACCAAAACCATAAAAATCCAATGTACAGTTGCTTTTAGTACTAAAGATTTATAGAACTATGGTAAAGTATCATTTATGACGTGTGCCATATTTGTTTTGGTTAAACTTCGGCAGTGACTGCACAGGTGCCTAGTAAAACTAACTCGCATAATGTTACTCTTATCTAAGGTGCCGTGATAATGAAGAACATGACAAAGTAGCATGAATGTATTTATACTTGTAAATAGTAAATAAACACTTGATTTTGTGTGTGAATATTTGCAGTAAGTTGTTTCTTGATTTTTATTAATCGCTAAACTCGGTCTTTTTAGATGCTGGGAAAAACCCGCTTTACAAACAAAAGCAGTACAGAATCACAGAGTAGTTGGAGTTGAAAGGGACCTCTGGAGGTCATCTTGTCTCACTACCCTGCTCAAGCAAGGTCACTTAGAGCAGGCTACCCGGATGGCTTTTGAATATCTCCCAAGGATGGAGACGCCACAAACTCTCTAGGCAACCTGTTCAGTGCTCGGAAATTGCAGAAAAAGCACTGGGGCTTTATACAGAGTAAAATTTGAGGTTTTTATCTTACTTGATGGCTTTTCATTTAATATACTGAAAGCTCTCAAAAGGGAGTGCAGTGCTGCTGGAGAGGAGTTGACCTACGTAGACTGTGAAAAGGATATTCCCAGCCCACTTAATACAGCAGGTAACTGATAAATCCTACTCTAAACTTCTCTGAAACCATGTTGACTTTTGATTGTAGTATGTAACAAAAGTTAGAAGCTGTAATACTAGAGAAGACTACGCTAGAAATCTTACGGTGTCTACTATTTGTTAAACCATTTTTCCACATATAAAGAGAAAGTTATCTGTAATGCTTGCATAAATACAAATGTGTACTTATCATATGTGTGTGTATATTATGCATGTTTTGTATATATAAGAAGGCAAAATTAATAACTTACCTTCATAGTTTCAAAATTGGGGTCTTGAGTTTCTCCCACTATATTTTGTTATGCCATAGGTTTTCATATAAGCAACGTGTAAAATAACATGTATAAAAAAAATTGGACTTCAGAGGTCTTGTCAAAGAGGGAGGAGGAAGAGGGAAAAACTCGTAGGAAGGTTTCTATGAAAATTTCAATGATTTTTTGCTTTAAAAAAAAAAGTTCTGTTGTGATCTGACAGTAATAAATGTGCAATGAGCTGCTTTTTTGTGGATGTTAAGACTTTATTGAAAGTCAGAGTATTTTTCATATAACCATCAAAATGATGTTTTTGACAGAGGAGCATAACAACACCACATGAACAACTAGAGAGGGAGAGGAGCACCAGTTCATGAGCAGTTGAGAGCTAGCAGCTAAAACATGATTGTCACAGAACTGCATTTGAAACATGCATCCTGACCTTACATCTCTGCAGAGAAACGAACCGTCCTCGTAAGGCATGTAAAGGCCTCCAGTAGATGGAAAGGAAAAGGACCAAACAGAACGGAGAGGAGAGCTTGCCGCTCTGTATTTTGTACCATCTATCAGAAAACAGTTTTGTTATTTCTCTGCTCTGACAATTAGCTACTTCTGGAGTAAGCAAGATCTCCAGTTGTGACAGGTAAGACATTTGTGGAGATGGTACCAGGTCGAATTGATGAGAAAAGCTAGAGACTTCACAAGACTCGTTATAGTAGTGTCAGCTTCAATACACTTTGATGAACGCAGGTAGACATGAAAAGGTAGTGAATAGGAAAAGCGTACCTGTCAAGGAAGCATCTAAACCAAGCTCATGTGGCCAGGAGCATGTCTGTCAAGTATGCCTGGCTGTGCTCCCTTCTGGACTGAAGACTGGGAGGTTAGGTAAGGAAGTTGGTGTAACATTTCCACACAGAGGTTTCCATACAGCCCAGAGCACTTCAATGCACGTCACAACCCCACAATCTGGAGGAACTGTATGCTGGGACTAGAGTAAAATACAAGAACTGTACCAGTAACAAAAGCTGAGGAGGGGCTGTGATGTGAGGAGTGTCACTCACAGAGCCACTTCAGTCTGTGACTAGGGGGGAATCGGTGGTGGTGGTGGAAATCTTCCGAAGGCATAGGAATTGGACCAAAGGTGCAGGAGTTTAAGGAGACTCCATTAACGTAAAATAACTTGAAATTTTGTCCTTGCCTATCTGCTTACTTTGCCCATATCCATATTTTATTGTGTTCTTCCAGGCCTGAGCTCTTCTCATTAACTGGTTACACTAAGTGAGGCGGCTTTAGTATTTGTATGTCCCACCACACTAAATTGTAACAGTTGTTCCTCGGTGATGCTCCCCCTTTTGTCCTGTTTCAGGGACATGGGTTCATATTCTGCCACTGTTTGCTCCTGCAGAGCAGCTCACTTCTGGGTCCCATGGTTGCATGGGCAAAAAAAGGAAAACAACCATCATAAATATATTGATAAAACCTCTGTGGTTTTGCAGGTACTTTGTACAGACCTATTAAGCACGTAATTAAGAGCAAAACCAAAATTTTGTACAGTAGGCTCTTTGAACCAGAAGTCCTAATGAAAATAATACTTATAATGGACACACCGCTGTATGAAGTTTTAATTTCAACATGTAAAAAGCACCTACAGAAAATCACATTGCTTAAATAGACCTGCAATTTGAATCAGAAAATGCAGCATATCTTGATACAAAATATAAAAATGAATTATAAAAATGTTACTTGCTTTCCACTAGTGTTCGTTGCACTTCTCTGTTTCATAGAAATCTTCCTGTGATTTCAGAAAAAACGTGTTTTTAATGATCAACCATTTCAGCTTTGATCTTGGCATGCTATAGTGAATCAGATTTGGCTCCGACCTGCAAACCGTTGGTATGGAAGTGACTGTTGCAATGAAGCTGCTCTTGCAACAGGGCAATCGTGTATGTCAAGAATATGTATTTTCAAAACATCTATATAAGCCTGTAGAGCAATTTCTGAGTTCTGGAGCAAGCCTTTCTTGTAAGAAACATGCTGAAACATGATTGTACCTTTTTCTGAAGCGTGGTCTTAAAAGCCAGTAACGCCTTGTCCTGAAGTATGCACACTTTGCTATCCCTTTGAGTTGTGAACTAATATTTTTAATGAAGTATCAGAAATAAAGGTATTTTTACTCTTCTAGTACTGGAGAATGCTTCCATAAGTGCACCAAGATCACTTCTTTAAATCTGCCTTGATTACATTTGGCAGTACACTACGCTTCCCTCTGTAAACTTATAGTTTATACTTAGTTCTGGACCTCTCCAGAAAGACAAAAAGACTACTACCAAAATGTAGAAAAGGAGGCAAATCTCACAAAGATTCATCCTTCGGACTTTTACAAGCCCGTGTGCTTCACCTCATCAGGCTGCTCTGTGAAGTCTTCACAGGAGCAGAACCTGACGTTTTAAGCTGGTTTGTAGAGGATATACTGGATGTTCGACGCTTCATGCTGTCTATGGCTGAGAATTTTACTCAAAGGTACTCTTCATATGTGCTAGCACCAGCAGGAGTCCTACATAGAGAAGGCTTGGGCTACGTTTTAGCATGAGGTTAGTCAGCTAATTTAGCTAATACAGTAATGAAAGGCACTGGGAAGTGTGTAAATTTTTCTAATTGGGAACTACTATAGGTCCACGGGGACTGCTTTGGTGGTGGACTATCTGGGGGGAAGCATTCCTAAGACCATGTAGATTAAACAACTGTTTTCTGATGCCTACCATAAAAGAAGGAATTTTGTTTCTTGGGAATGCAGAGGTTTCAGTTCTTCCATATTTCTGTTTATGTTGATTTAGATGGGAGCTAAAGCAAGCATTGGGCAATCTGATGAGAATTGGTATTAACTGCCTTTGTAAAACCCGATTCTGAATTCTTTACCAATGCCGAAGTCTTATTCAGCTCTTTCTTGAAATGATTTGCCAGCTTTGTTTGTAAAGCTGCTGCAAACAATATTCAAAGTTAGTTGTCTCTGAAAATCTAAAGAAAATCAGGTAGTATGTTGTCAGCTAGATCAAAACGGCAAATGATGTTTCAGACGGGAACAAGGAAACTGATATGTTCATAGATGGGAACAAGGTTGCTGATGCTCTCACTGAAGTGCATAATCTGCCAGAGGAAACCCATCTTTATGAACATTTTTGGCAGTGTGATTGATATTTTATGCTTTCATGAGCATATACAGCTAGCCAGTGATAAGTTAAAACACGTTATTGATCAGAGAGAGTCTCTAGAGATGACATGCTTCTGCTGTCATTTAATTATTTTAGCTTCTCATTGGTAATGATAATCAAATACAATTGGATTTTGCCAAGAATAAGTGCTGAAGACCATTTCTTAGAATGGCACCAGGACAAGACAAGAGGTGATGTTTTTATAACATTTGGAGATTCAAAATTACCTATAAAATAATTCAGAAATAAACATGCCAAGGAGCAGACAACATAATTAGAGTTCACTCTGCACTCCAAGACAGTAAGTAGACCAAAGTGACCTAGTCTTCCTTTAAGAAATGCCAGATTTCTCATTTGTCTCTTAATTCTTTCATGCTGTGCATATATGTTTTGGTATCATTACATGCTGAAATTAAATATTCTTCTGTGATCTCCTGCTGCCTTTGAGCTGCAGGGTGGATGCCCACGGGGGTAGGAAGGCACATTCTTGTACAATCACAGATATGGGTCTTATGCCTTGCAATACAGAAGCCATTTAAAAATATTTTTGTACATAACAGGTGTAACACAGCCCCTATATTTGACTAATGCTCCCAAGGCAGTGTTAGCAATGCATCCTCAGTACATGGGAATTCACAAGAAGGTGCAGAGGCTCCTCAGTGATGGGAAACAGGAGCAGCTGGTGGAACATGGCCCCCAGCGCTGCATGACTTCCCTCATGATACATCTCAAGAAATCCTCCGCTTGCAGTACGAGGGGATGGAACATTTTCTATAAGGGTGAACAAGGTGAAAGAGCAAGTAACTGAAATGGCAACTTCTGTGCTGGTCAGTGGTAGCATGAAGGATAGGAATGCTGGCAGAAAGATTCCTGTGATACTGATTTTTTTTTTTTCTTTTTTTACTAATCAGGTTGGTGTTCATCGAGTATCTCTGTGCCAGAGAAGACGGGTGAGTTAACATGATCTTTGTCCTCTTGCTCAGCTAACTGCTTTGTTGAAACCTGTAAGAACGTGGTATCTCCTAGATCCCTACTGTTCTGCTATCTTGTAGTTGAAATTGTCAGCGGATTCAAATATTTTTGGGAGATTTCCAGGTAGGCACACAAACATGCACACACACTCAGGGGCAGTAGAAGCCCATATCTTTAGGAAACCTAGCTAAAAAGGACTTCCAACACAGGTTGCACGAGACAGCTGCCCAAATTGAAAGGGAGTTTAGCTGAAATCTAATTAGTAATAGTACCTTACCTATGCTGATCTTGATGTCTGCTTCCTAAGGGCAGGCAAACTAATTAGTGAAGTACAACAGTGATGGAGCTTAGCATTACATCATTATTCACCTTCATTGCTTAAAGTCAGCCAAATGACTCCACCCTGTTGATGGGAAGAGGTGTTTCTTTTGTACTCACTGATTTCTAGCTCTAGATGGCAGAGTGCGTGGGTAACCCATAAATAGACATATTTTTCCATCCTGTGCCTCTAATAACCACTGTCTTTTCCTTGCTGCCAAGCTATTGCTCTCAAGTGAGAAATGTTTTCTTCTGCTTTTTTTTCTAAAAGTAGTTGAAAGAGGGAAAATGTACTCGTTATGGTCATACACCATTATATACCGTTCCCAAGTTTGGGTTTTAATTCTCTTTTGAGGCTTTGAAAGGGGTTTTAGTTTAAATCCAATGTACCTTGCAAGCTTGTATGCCAAATTCTGTTTTCTTTACCAGAGTTAGTGGTTAGATGTGTGGATAGGAGCGGTGGGAGGCAGGAGGTGCTGGCTTTGGGGTAAGATAGTGCCTGCAGTAAGTGGCTCTTGCCTCTGTATGTGGTGGGGTTATTAGCCCCTGCTGCAGAGCTTTGCGCCGAGAGCTGGCAGCTGTTTCCTCCGTCAAGACTGTGGCTTCCAGCTCTTGATGCAGGCAGGCCTTGCTGCGTGCCGTTCAACACTGGCAGTTCTATTTTGGACAATGCTGTTCTGAAGGACTTCTGCATTTGCACTGCTTTTTGTTTGTTAATGGCCCTTCCTCTGCTCCATACCCTTTTTTTTTTTTTTTTTTTTTTTTTGCTTGGAACTGTACAATGTAATGGTTTTTAGCCCATGTGACTAACATCTGTGGGTGAAGTAGCTGGGTGATCCATAAAATAGAAACTATGTGTATGCAGATGCTAGGGTCTTACAAGAAAAATGCTGAAGACCAGTAAGGCTGATCTTTGCTCTTGTAATATAAGGTAAAGGATCCTTTTCTTAAGCTAAAATCTTGTTTCAGTGCCATGCTGCTTTTCCTAAATCTCCACTGTAGCTGTAAGAAGGGGTTGTAACATCTCTGCACCACTGGAACAGCTGGGTTAAATTACTGACCTGTGGTCTGCCTGTGAATATCTTTGAGAAATCAGGTAACGCAAATCCATGGGTCACTGACAGTGGTTTTTTTCAGAGTATTTTACCCTACAAATCTGTAGAATGTATTTCTTTCTTTATATTTATTTCTGCATATAACCTCAAATCTGGCAAGTGCACAAGCTCGTGGACCTATTCTCTCTGTTTGTAAAGTCCGGTGCCAGTTCATTGAATTCAAAACCATTTAATGGGGTATGTGTTTGGAATAGGCAGCATATATGGCCCTGCTGCTGTCTCCCTCCTGGGGCTCTTTTGGCAGTTACAGAAGTTCAGTTTACTTAGCATGCAAGACTTCCATATACAGCTAAAATGTTCATGATCTGAACATTGCTTAAATTTAACTAAAAAATTCATCAAAATGTCCCATGTGGAATGATGTGTGGCAGTTCTTAGTTTGGTTGCTGTTATGGTGCAAATGTTGAACATTTATTTGGAGTTGTTTTAGGGTGGGGATAGGCATACAAGTTGTAGCCTGTTCAGAAGAGCCATTTGACTGAATGAATATTTGTCCTGAATCACTTCAAGTTGTACTCACTGGCTGATTAATCTGGTAAAATTGTGCAACTCTTCAATAGAGTGCAGGTTAAAGGTTGTGACAGAGAGAAGACAGCTGAGGAAATCACCTTTGTGTTCCGTTGAGCTTCGGTTCTGTGGCTTCGGAGCCCACAGGAAAACTGATAGTCTCAAGGACCCCCCTAGACTACCAATGTCAAATGCCTGTTTTGCAGGCTTACATTTTTTTGTAATGAGTAAATTAAACCTATTCCCTTTCTTGTTTGATGTTTTATCATGCCAGTCTGTTTCTGCAGGAGCCTGCTGCATAAACAAAGGGAAGGGGCAGCAGGTCCTGATCTGTTAGGAGGTCCAGGTCTTGCAGGATGTGGCAAGCATTAACATGTAGGAGTGTTTCATTTATTATTAAGTTCTGATTGATTAAAAAGTTGTAATGTCAGCTGGCGATAAGGTCACCGGTTGACCTTACTGCCAGTCAGTGTGGAACTGGTGTAGAAGCTTTCCATCACTCGTTTGTATTCCCTACTAATTCCTAACTGTGGGTATTGCTGCTTACTGATTGTCCTGATCAAAGTTTCTTTCTGTACCAGCTGGCACTGATGAAAAATCACCTTGGTACCTCCACAGGCTCTGCTGGCTTGTATATCTTGGTTCTCTTAAAACTATGAAACACTTTCAATACAAAATAAAATTCAACCGCTAATAGTTCTGTTTCAATCAAATGCTATGTTAGGCACCATAGAGTTAAAACTGTTAAAACTCCCCTGGCAATAGAAGAGGAATGGATTTGATACAGATAGGAGATGACTGACCAGTTGCTACCCAATTGCAGGGACCTTCGCCTGTGGTCCCTCGGCTGGAGTTGTGTCAGGCGATAAGCAGCCGGATGGGGAGAAGCAACTCCTCAGGAGCAGTGCACCCAGCATCACTAGTGTGTTGCAGGACTCAGCCGTATCTCCTGTTCCTCAGCAGAGTAAGGCAATCTACAGGAAACTGCATGCAGAAATCTCCTCAGATCTGTTCCCAGACACCTGCCAGCTTTTGGGAGAATGTGTTGCAATTATCAGCCACAGGCAACCTGGGAGTCAAAAAGGTGGCCGCTTGAGGCCTGGGGTATCCCTCAGTAGTTGCTTCCAGGAATGAACACGTCTGTGTGTCCTACTTTTTAATACAAAATTATAAATGGCACAATTGTTCTCAGCAATTTCGACTTTGCTACTTTGTGGAAATAAGTTGGATCCAGTTAGGAGTCCATCAGCTGATTCCTTAGTTGGAAACTTGGTGGGATTTGTCTCTGCTACCCTTCCTTTCTTTTGAAGATCCCTGCCTCTTTGAAAATGTGAATTGACTTTTCCTTGAGTGGTACTTCTCACGGACACTATGGAAACACTTCCCAGTATAACTATTAACTTTGAAATGATGTGTGATATAATAGTTACAATCCTTCAAACAGTTATTTCTTCAAATTTCTCTGTGCTTTAAATGCTGAAAGACTGTGACATAACTACTACTTTGAGTTGTTTTACTGCCTCATTTGGAAGCATGCTGCCATAGGCTGCCAATATATGGTAAGAAATACAGTAATACTAATTTTTATTCCATTAAAAAAAAAAAGAGAGATAAAAGTGGGTACAGAAAGGTCATGGGTGATGCATGAACTCTATAAAAAATCAAAGTATAGCACTTTTGCTGAAGATGCTTTTTAAGAGCACATCTGTACTATACTTATCTGTGAATGGTGAGGCTGGATTTGGGTTGGGTTCTTTTTTTTCTTCAAAAGCTTAAATCTAGAAGTATTCGATGGCTGGGTATCTTACCTTGAACATGTTATGGCTACTGCAGTTCTTCAGAGTTAACAAAATTGAGAAGGAAAAGAAACAAGTCTAATTATGTTAGTCTATGGTAACATTATTGCATAAATTAGTGCACATAATACAGCCAGTAAACAACATTGAAAAGAATAAATGTGATGGGAAAGACCATTCTGGACCACTTGTCTATCAAGTTAACATCAGTCAAATCGGGGATTTTGACTTTGATCTGGGATGCCCTTCTTCGTAAGCGTCCTTTTTTATGAAGCCTGTGCCTGTCCAGAACACTCCTGCTGTAGAGGTCTCTGCTGGAAGTGGCTCTTCTGTACTGCAGGTTGGCGCTGTCGTACGTGTACGTGGTGGCTCGAGGGTCACAGAGGCTTGTGAACACGTCTGAGCTGCTGACATCATTTCGTATTTCAAGTGGGCTAAGAAGCACATTTCCATGGGGATCAACCTGTGTCAAGGAAGGAACGTGAATTAGACAAGTTCCTCAGGCAGCCCAAGGTTTTTTCCAGATGGACGGGTGACTTCTGGCTCTGCTGCTGAGGCACTCCTGGCGCTGCTGTGACAGTCATGTCTTGTGCAGCGTTGACAAAAAGTGAAAAGGTACTGAGTACACTTTCCTGACTAGTGTGAAATTATTATTAAGCATCTAAACACCTTCCATCCAGACCTGGCCTCTTGGTCTGGGACCTTTTAATTCAGTTTGTTATCTCGGCCCCTGTAAAGTAAGACTTTTCTAATTTTATCTTTAACTTAGAACATGGTTTTTATGAAATACTGATATTTAATGCCTGGTGACCTGACACTCGAAGCTTTCACGTACTCAAGATGAAAATAAAATGTTGCTGTCTCTGCTCGTTTTGTACAGGTTTATACAGAGTTAGTGCTGTAGGTTAGTTTAAAAATTGCTTTTGTAACAATAAGTTCATCATACGAAGAGCACGTAGGTACACGTGCATTTTATCTGTTACTGTAAAATACTTGTGATGAGAATTAATTTTTGAGAATTACTATATTGCAGGATGGAAATCCCCACTCCCCACAGCATACTATTAACTTGTTCATATGGAGACAGAATAATTTATTTTACTTGATGAAACCTTACATTCAGTTGCACTTTTATATGCTGGTATCAGAAGCAGTTGTTTCAAATACGTTTATCACTGAATTTTGTGCTGTTAGTCAGGGCACTGTTTCAAGTACCTAAAACTGGAAATTGCAACTAATATGTACATGTCTGGCAGAAACAATCATATATGTGTAGACATAAAATATTTTAATATCATTGCCTTTTGTGTGTATGAATGTAATTAAGTATGGATTGCTGCATTACTACAAAGTGTTTATCTTTTCACTCTTTACTTTTCTACGTGTCTGTAGTAAAACCTCTTTTAGGAAAAGTTTTTTGGTGTTCCCAGGATGACTCCTGACTTCTCCATAAAGACTTCCTAGATGTTTCAAATTCTCAGGCATTTAAACATCCACGGTAGCTCATATGAGGGAAATATGCTCAGGACACAGACCTCTTAAATGAAACTTCAAAGACTTCACCTTGAGGCTTGAATATTAAAATTCTTTTTTGTAAACTGTGGTGTTGGACCTACCCCAAATATGTTACAATCTATACCATGGCTGTCTGGGGATACCTTTGTACCAAGGAAAATTACTTCTTCATGATGTCTAGTCTTGTGAAACATCAGTGATATGCAATGCTTGGGTCACACGCTGAGACTTACATTTTTAGTGAGACATAGCAGAGCTAGGAAATGGTATAATCATCTACAGCAGGTTCGAAGTATGTTCAAGAAAAAACCCCAAGCAGAGCACAAGGGGAAATCCAGACTCTGGGGGATGCTGCAGAGGAAAGCTGGAAGCCAGAGAAAGCCTGGGTTCCACCTGGCAGCGTGGAAGATGTTCCTTCCCATCACTAGAAGGAGAAAATGTTGCGTGATAGCTGCTGGCATATATACACTGTGCCAGACTAAGCACTTACTAACTGAAAACACAGAAGTGAAGGGGCTATTTGTACAAAAGCCACCCAGGAGAGCTGTGAGGGAAAAAAAGTCTTCTAAATGGAATAGTAACTCACCACAGACAGAAGATGCACTACTCTGGTTTAGTGCCTGGTTCTGTACACACTGAAATGAGTTTTCAGTGGGAACATCCCAATTCCCACCACTGTTTTTGGTGGGAAAAGCTCACATATTCTGAGTTAGAGAGGCTAGCTGGTCACAAAGGAGCATGGTGTTTGCAATCTTTATTTGAGATAAGGGCTACTCAGTTTACTTTTTTGGTCAAGTCTTAAAATTTAGGCAGAGGGAAGACCTAAGCCAGGGTTTCCTACTCTGCAGAGGACTGCCATAGCTATGGGACTACTCATTGTACCCCTAAGTTCTGACTTTTTCTGTGGAAAAAGCAACAATCTCAGAGTTGTCTCCATGTAAAAAGGAATTTTTTTTTTTAATTCTCAGAAACTCTGATAGATCAACCTGTTCTTCCCAGTTTTACAAAATAGCTCTTTAAGCTGTCTTTGATTACATAATGTAATGTTTAAGCTAATTGACTTTAGTGCTGTGATAGTAGTAGCAGTAGCACAAGCATCATTAAGCAGTTGTTATGGCTTCTCTTTTGTGAAGACAACTCATAACTGCCTACAATCTAAAGTGATTCATAGGGATGTTTCTTAAACTAACACACCCTGACAGCTTATTATAAGTCAAGCAGCATATGAATTCCCCCTTTAAGTGTTATGAATGAGCCTGTTATATTTTAAAATTAGTTTTATTTAAATCATTTTAGGTGGGATGATTTGTATACATCATGAAGTAATTCAGTCTTTGAATTGCGGTCTTTGTAATTCAGAGCAAAGGGCCTTATGCTAATCTTGAATAAATTAGCTCAGAAAAGTATAAAGGCTCTACTTATGTACCTGGGTCAAATTCTTCACTTGTGCAACATGAAGCTGGACTAACAGTTAATTTCCCACATTGTTAAAAACCCTTTCAGAATTGATTGAAGTTCACTCCAAAATATTCTTAAAACTTGTGCAGCTGAGGTTTTGTTACTGAAGCATAGGAGTTCTAAATTCTACAAATTCCTGTAGGAATCTGGAAAATGTACAGATTGTTAAGGGATCCCCCAAAAGGACTTGTTACTAGTTTTGTTTATGTTAATGTTAGAACAAATCAACAGCAAATGACTGGACAGTAAAAGCTGTACATTTTCTGTCTTAAAATATTTTCTCCCTTACTTGATACGAGGTTACCTGGGGCTTGCGGTCAGTCCTGTGCTGGAGGAAGCCTGTGCATCAGAAACAGCCAGCAGACTTTGACTTATTTCACCCTGTGTCTCAGTGAAGAGGCTCTTTCACCTCACCAGGTATGTACTGCAGTTGTACACAGTCTTTGACACATTTGCATCAGATGGCATGGCAAAAAATGGGGATGGAAGAGTCAAGGCTCTGTCTGCTCAGTTTTCTGGCCCCCTGCTTTGGAGCAGAGTATCTCAGTCCCCTCCTTAGGTAGGAAAGATGAGCCATATCAAGCCCAGAGTTCTTCCTTGCTTGGATGCAATGCATTTATTCTTTCTTTCAGATACGACCTCGTTGTTCTTTCGCTGGAGTGCCCTAAATTTTATTACATAAACTGATTATTGCTCAGATGAAAGCAGGATTTCTTGCTTAACAGATATTCTGAGCCTAAATGTGTGTTTGCACAAACATACACACTTAGCCTTGTTTGTACAATGCATACATTTTGCCTAAAGTTATAGAAAGCTGAAGAATTGTTACTTTTTTTGTCTTTTGAACATATCATGACGAATACGTGAGCAGGATGTTAAAGCATCTAAAGCTGATGTGTTAGTCATCTAGTATAATTATGAAAGCGTAAATATGCTTCTGATGCATGTACATGGTGACACTTCTTGTAATGACATTTGTACCCATATTGAGCGTGTATCTATATTGATTTTATAGATTTTTAATTCTTTGCTTGCACTGGAACTACGTAAAACATCAATCAGCACAGGTATATATATATGAATCTTCATCAGTGATGTAAAGCCTTGATGTGTGCTCAGGAAACAAAGAAGAATTAATAATTTGTCTTGTATGTGTACTTAGAAAATGAGTTTCCTGCTTAGGAGTGTCAAATGACATTGTAAGTGTAAAATAGTTAAAGTAATAAAAAGACCCCAAAATAACAATCCTGTGCTGACCACATAAAAATTAGTCAGTTCTAGGGGAGGAGCACACTGGCATTCCTTGACAGAGGATGGGTCTCAGATGCTTAGTGCTGTTTGGAATGGGTTTTTACCTACCTACTTTTTTAATGTTAAGTGTTGGGAGAGAAAAGGTAAGAACTTTTGTTTTGTCTCAATACAAAAACATCTTTTCTTTTTCTTAAGTTGAAAGATTCAGGGCCATGCTACTCATACAAGCCGTCTTGTGGAACAAATGCAGTAGTGTTATCACAACCAGATCTGCAAAGAAACAGGTTATGCTCAGCAGGGGTATACTTCTTGAGGCGTGGGTTTACTTGAAGGCTGAGCTAGCTGTGTGGTTATGTGCTCCCTCCTTTTTCTCCTTCCAGTAGCCACTGTACTGGAAAATTGTACGTTGTCCTTGCAGCCTGTGGCTGGTCTCTGGCTTTGCATCCCAGGTGTTTTGTGGTTCATAGAAGGTTTGAAAGGAAGGTGAGATGCTCTGCAGAACTGGGGAGCAAGAGACCATGCTTGTTGCCATTTATGAACCCCTTGATGGCTCAGCCCCTTACGCAGTTACGATTGCATCCTGCCTCTTTCTCATGCTTAAGAGGCATCTTCTGTGTAATGCTTATTCATATTATAATTGTCTGGTGAAACAGAAGCAGTTGAATGCATGGATTACCTTGCTAGGTGGTTTGTCCTATTTAACCATAATTATGGTGGTTTCCTCAGTGACATCTAGCTTCAACAAATGGACAAGGAGATATAAACAGCATTTATGCTTTATTCAGAGAAACAGAAAGCATGTTTATTACAAGTTAATATTGTTTTTGCGTATTAAAAATTAAGATGGTATAAGTTGTGAAACTGGAGGGGCTTTACTTCCACCTTCTTCATTCTGTAGAGCAAGCAACAGCCACATATGAAATAGCATTATGGTTTCATTTTCCATTGGGTCTTCTTTATACTGTGTTAATGTCACGGCCAGTTTGCTGAGTGTTGCTCACATGTCTAACGCTTTTGTTATCTGGTGAAGGAATTTGAACTCCTGGTTGTGGCAGATGGAAACAAGAAATATCTTCACCTGGCACAAAGAGAGGAAGCACTGTTACATATCTTCTATTGGTTATAGGTGTCTTTATGGATAAGTGGTATGGATCAAGAGTAAAAGGGAAAAAATATCCTATAGCTGTAGATACTTACATCTGTGTTTCTTTTGTGCTCCAAAACCACTTTCCCCTGCTCTGGTACAGACATCATAATACCAGTGAAAAGTCTCAAAATATGACGGAGAGCGGCTGGGAGCTGTCTTCACTAGAGATCACATAACTTTACTGTGTCCCACTGCTCTGCTCATGTGCATTCTTCCTGCTGAAGACAGAAATACGGCTGCTGGACATCAGCATTTCCATGCTGAGTAAAATGAATGCTCACAAGCTCCCACATCAACGTATCTCCAGTGGGATAACAAAATCCATTGATACCTATTCACAAGTGTGTGTCTGCATGTGTGCGTGTAGGTGTGTATTTCTCTCTCTCACTCTCTAAAATCACAAACCTGCTCTGTACAGGCAGAAAGCAGTCTGTTCACTTAAAGCATTCTAAGTCTCAGAATGGAATTGCAGTCTACAGTGTGGACAGTTGCAAATCCTAGTACAAAGAGAAATGCTGGTGTATGATATGCATGTGGTGCTCTGAGAAGTTCGAGTGGGATTGCAAACACTTTCTATTCCATTCTGAGTACTAGTCTCAGTGTAATCTTTGCCAGTGTAACATTTAGACAAAAGCTTTCAGTCATTAAGTTAGGACTTTTTGTTAGTTAAACAAACTCGCCAAATACGTAAGAGAAAGAGCTTACCTGCACTCTTATCCTTCACACTGTTTCATCCTTTACTCAGTTCAGTGCACTGGGGCCCATAAAGCCAAGGCTGACCTCTGGAGAAGTGTTTTCCTTTTCATCATGAATCCTTGCTGTGCTTCTTCTCACCTAGGCTGGGTTATCTCAGGAGCTGTTGAGGTGGCTGGTTAGAGTTTGTGGGCTTTGTTGGGTTTTTTCCACTTATTTTCCACAGAAATGGACAGACAGTGCCTGCACACAGCAATCTGTAACAGGATGGCTTACCTCCTCTGCTCTGTGGAGGACAATACTTTGTGGGACCCTGGAGACTGCTGCAAGTCTAAACTGAATTTGTGCACCCGTTGTAATAAAGCATCTCCTACACATTGGGACAGGAGGCAGATGTGGGTAAGGACTTTTAATGGGCTTATGAGTTCACTGAGACTGAGGACATGACTCTGTTAATGATGCTTAACCGTAGTGGCAGGGCTGCTGGGATACAAGGCACACAACTCTAGTACTAATAAAATATCACAGAGTTTCTGAAATGCACTTCCTGACATGTATGTGGAATTGCAACCATCCATTAAGCTAAGGTCTTACCTGCTGGAGCTTTGTGTGCCGGTCTCGTGCTTCAAGCCGAGCAGAGGGCTCACATACAGTTTGGTCCAAATGTTATCACCCCAGGCCACAACAGCACAGGAGATTATAGGACAGCCTGGGCAAGATCTCGTAAATACTTGGATGTAATATATTGTAAGAAAAGCAGAGAACAGAAGAACATTTTTGGCTCATGAGGATATGTATTTTCCTCTGAGTCAGACTGGGCCAAATACACTTAAGGGAAGTGTTTATTTCTGAAAAACTGGGAAAAAATGAAATAGGTTTATAGAAGTTTACAAGTGCTCAGTGATGTACTGCTGAAAATTAAACTTTTCCAAGTTAAAAAAATGTCCATAGTATTACTTCCTGGAGTTTGTCTGGCTTGTTTTTTAAGAGGGTGTAGCTGTGGTCTGCTTGAATTTAGCCTGAGGGAAAAGTCGTGACATCTGTGAAAGCTGTTATAACCTAGCAGCAGCATCCTTACATTTCTGGAAGCTCAGTGGTGTGGGCTTCATTCAGAACTCACTGAAACAAACGTGTCTGTCTTTGCTTTTTAGTTTTGTTAAAGTTTTATATGTAAAGAGGAACTATATAATAAACATTTCTTCTATATCACCTTGTGTGGCAAAGAAATATACAGTTGAAATGGTAAATATTTAACTTCCTTGTACCCCTTGCATTTCTTCTGTGCTGCAAAGAAAAGCTTGCTCTGAATATTCTTCTCCATTTTATGTAGTTTCTTACTCTGTTTTCAGTTGAAAATGGAATAAACATGTTGCTGTAATCTCCTTAAAATACAATTTTTCTCCAGACAATCCTAAATACTTTTGCATATGTCTTCAAACCGCATTTATCACTATCATCATATACATCAACACTGTCACAGCAGAAATAATTGAAAAGTTGGCTTGAACATTTTACCTGGACTGTATTTGTTTCCAGTCTGCTCTTCTCGCCTGTAGCATGTCCTGCCCTTCCTGCTGCCTTTTTTTGACGTTGGGGCCCTTTCCCAAAGAATATGTAGTTTACAAAGGCATATTCCAGCAAGGCAAGGAACACAAACACAAAGCATCCCATCAGGTAAATATCTATTGCCTTGACGTAGGGAATCTTTGGCAAGGTCTCCCTGAGGTGGGTGCTGATGGTGGTCATGGTCAGCACAGTTGTGATTCCTGCGAAAGGAAGCAAAAGACATGGAGTAAGCAGGCAGGGAAGGAGATTTGAGCATGAAAGGCCTAATGGCAGCATTGCCCAGCTACCATGCACTTCTCATGCAGGTGGCTTAATTACGAGAACAGATTCTTAACAGCAAGGGAATGTGTTTTGCAGGACTGGAAAGGAAGATAATCCTTGCAAGCCTGTGAATAGCACCTTTCTTGGCTTTCTGTGCATCACAGGGTGAACGAAATAGCCTTCAAAAGCCCAGGCTACCTTGGTACATCTTGCCTTAATTTTTGCAATAACGCTGCTAGGGAACACGGTGTTCCATAGCTGACCTAGATAGCAGAGAGCTCATCACTGTATTTACAGCAGCAGCCCTGTGGCTTGCATTGCTCTGGGGAACTGGATTAAGTATCTAGCTTTTGACTGAAAACAGAGGGTTGAAAGGAGAAAGGGAAGCTTTATGATAAAGTGATGGTCTTTGATGAAGAGAAAGTGATATATGTGCTTGTACCAAACAGCTTTTCCTGTTAGAGGGGTGCTTGCAAGTAAAGCATTTCCATCTTACTGTTATCCATCGCTGCATGATTCTTTCTTTCTTTCTAATGCATCTAAATAATAGCTCTAGGCACAGGTGTAATGAGCTAAATTTACAGAGAGGTGGGACAAAATAAAGGTGGAACAAAATGCTTTCTGGCTTTAGCAGTTGAAAAGCATATGTGCCTTAAAGCGCAGATGGTGGTAGAAGATCTTGGTTCTTATGGAAAGTTGTAGGAAAGAACATGGTACAGGAAACTTGGTGTAAGCTGGTACCACTCCACTTTGGGAGGAACTTGAGTATTCATTCCAGCCACACATCTGGCCTGAGAGGATGCTTTTTAACATCAAAGAAATGTTGATGCAGCACAGTATAGGTACCCTTGGCCACCCAAATTAGACCTTTATGCTTACATTTGGAAGCAAGATACTTTTGACCTGATCCAAAAACCATTATGGCAACTGGAAGTCAGTCAGGATCCCAACCTAACTGCAGGGTGAGAACATCAGATCTAGGCAAGGTGGCACCTGCCTGCCTTCCTAGTGATGAAGACCCTACGCTGCATATGTAAGCTCACAATTAATGCTGCTACAATCACCTGTATGGATTCAGTGCTACTGTATTCGAAGACAACAAGCATCTATGTAGTTCAGTGATTTTGAAAAGAAGTTACCTAGAGCAACTCTGGCTGCAGAAGCATCATAATTGATCCAAAAAGATACCCACGACAGAATTGTGATCAGTGTGGAAGGCATGTAGGTTTGCAAAATGAAGTATCCGATATTTCTTTTAAGCCGGAAGCTAAGGGATAATCGAGGATATGCTCCTGAAAGAAAGAAGTCACATAATAACTGATGTCTAACACAAGTTAGACACTGATATTTCTGGGTTGGGGAAGAGGGGGGAGCTTTTTTAACTAACCAGTACTTACCTGTTTTAAATTCCACTCTCTTTGATACCATTTCTTACCTGTTGTAAATTCCACTCTCTTAGATACCATCTTGTAATCAACAATAGAGAATTGTGGGAGCTCGATGTTACTAACTCCCGTCACTGCCGACTCTCCTCCATTCCAGTAAAATTCAATATCATCAGTAGTGTATCCATCTGAAACAGAGGCACAATTTGATTATTGATTTTTCATTTTATTTTATTACTTGGCTTAAATAGTTGCAGTTAAAGTGGAGGGAGCTGCTGTCAGTCAGGAATTCAGCCTTCTCTGATGTGACATTTCTGTTGTACAGTAGCCATGTAGCCTCCTCCATACCCAGGGGAAGATTCTAGGGGTGGAAAGGGAGAAGGCAGAAAACAAGGACAGAATTTAAAGTTAAAGATCAATTTTTAGCTAGCTCTAATGCTGCTGCTTTTCATTCAGGCTCGAGTTACTCAATTTACTGACATGTTACAACATCAGCGAAACAAACTCTCTAAGAGGAGCTCTGACAGTAAAACCAGGTTCGGTTCCCAGCTTTGCCTTGATTTCGTATGCCGGCTTGTGGCAAAATACTGAGTTTGGAGCCAGTGGAGGCAAAGATGATTCTAGAATTCAGGTGCCTGTACTATTACCTGGCCATGTCTGTCAGAGCTGCAGGTATTCCTTTGATATTCATGCAGCATTTTGTATTTTAATTAGACCATGCCATCTTTGATCTTCTGTTATCACAGGACTATTTCCTATTGACTTAAATTTTCCTTTCTTCTCTTTCTTTTTAACAGTGATGTTGATTATTTATCATTTAATTAAAAATTAATTTGCCATTCTACCACTGGAAATGTTAACATTATTGTTAACATTTTCAAAAACATTTTGATTAAACTCAAAACTGACTGAGTTTCAAAAAAAAATAAATCTCACAATTGATAACTTTTTTGGACTAATATTTAAACTGGTTCCAATTTATTACATTTTACTACTTTCTCCAGATATCCACCAAAGGAGAGAACAACACTCATCTATTTTTAGACTTTTCCTTCAGGTGTTAGTTTTAATCAGGTTTAAACCATATGACACAGATCAAATAAAAACATGTGTTTGAACTCAAAGCTTTAGCAAACTTGACAGTAGTTTTGCCAGCTGAACCAACTGCATCAGAAACCTCTCCAGAATTAGGGACTTATCCTTTCATATGCAGCAGCAACACAATTTCTAGCTAGGGAAATCAGCCTGGAGATGTCCTGTGACAGCGCCTGGTATCAGCCTTGTCTCTGGCAAGGTGACCACGTGCAGAACGGGTCTGTAGTTTCCCTGGGGACAATCAGAGAAGCCCTCACAGCTTGCTGCAGGCTCCGGGGACTGCTTGGCAAGTCTGCAGTTATTGAACAGCAATCTTTTGATGCAAACACACAGTGATGGGCTGAACAAGGTTAAGTGTTCACGTACCTTATTTGTGAACTGCTCAGTGCCATGGTTTGCTGACTATCTGAATTGCTCCCGAAACTGTACTGATCTGTGTAATATGGATCGCTGCTGTTTGCTTAAAACTGTGCTTCCTGTTACTTATGGTAATTTTTTATTTTTTTTTAAATGAACCATCCCAGGGCTCCCACACAGGGCTCTCTGCATGACTGGTTTTCATTCCTTCCAGGCAGAAGCCAAAAGCTTTTCACTGAAAAAGGTCGAGGTAGCTGCTTGGTAGTGGGACTTCAGTAGCTGCTGTAAAGGCAATGCACACAGCCGTGCGCCCAGCATGAGCCACGTCCAGGGTACAATACAGAAGGATTGAAGGACAGAGTGAAGACTGCAAAGTCTGTTTAAATGGCTGAGACTAAGATTTTCAAGGAAGTGTTAACTTCATTTTCTTGCAAATCTGTATTATAAAAAAATCTCTGTTGAATATTTTCCCTTTTTAAAAAAGATGGAGCAAAACAGAGGAAATGGTAAGGTGTCATCTCATATGGAAAGGGTATTGATTATGTATAGAGTCGGTACCACACAGATATCCTCTGCATGAGGTAACACTCACAGCTATTTCTTTGTCTTTAGGGGCTAGCATAAAAAAGAAAGGCCAGCACTACCTAAGGTGTTGCACCCATACTTGCTGCAAAGTCACAGGTGAAGGTTTAGGTGTCAGAATCCTGGATTCTGCTTCAGGCTTTGGTAGAAAAGAATGAACCTCAGTCTTCTGTTCTGTGCCATTGTCACCTGGGGCCCTTTTCACACCCCTCCCTCTGATTTTGCTGCGGTTGTGCTGCTTTCTCGGCCAGGACCCAGGGCAGAGAAAGGAGCCGTCTCCCATTCCCAGCAAGTTCTGACTTCATGCTGTCCCCCTCGTCAGCCTCTGCTAACCTCTCTGCAGTTCCTCTGCCTGTTTGACAAAAGAAGGAATAATTCGAGCACCTAACTGCAGAGAAAATTCCCTTCCCCAAAGGTGAATTACTGTAGATTTAGTTGTTAAAACTAAATGGTACCAAATAAACACCTGGGGTATCACAGGGCAGATTTCAAAAAGAAAATGGGCACAACTTCCTACAAAAGGATTGCATCGTGTTATTGGTACAGTGTGTGGGGATGCTGGACCCTGGCAAAAACAGGTTATGGAAGTTTTGTAAGGTAGGCAGATGGGCTTTGCACTAGTCTTGGAAAGATTTCTATGACTTTGGCTACAAAATGAAAATTATAACTACAAGGTTATAAAGTCAATTAACCAAAAAGCAGGAACCTTGCATGGAAGATTTCAGAGGATGACAAGCCATCACTGTTAGCAGGCCACGGCTTTAACCTTTACAAGTTTAAAAAAGGCTTGAGAATACAACAAAAAAATGGATCTAGTGTGAACCGTTGCTGCTTCTAATATGCTTGTGCCTTGAATTTAGTCGGGTTAAAGCTGAGCGAAGTTAGGAAAAAGGGATAATGATGTTTTTCAGGTACGAGCATTCACATTTGTTAGCTCTTATTTTAGAAGAGTAATCAAGAAGGAACATCTTCCTGCGGTTTCGTATAGAGAACCTTGGTACAATCGTGATTTTCTTGACAGTCACTGTGATAACTCTGCCAGACGCTAACAAATCGTATACTCTCCTCAGGCATTCCATTCCTTGGTGTGATATGATTTTTGTTGTGTGATGCCTTCCATTATGTGCTTTGCACATTGTAGGTGTGTGAGAGGCGTTGCTTCCACAGCTGCTGCTGACTCACTGGTGCAGGGCTTGGAGCCCCTCATGTTCCGTAGGTGTTGACATTGTTTTTTGCTTTCCAAACTAGCAAACTCGAGAGGAAGGCAGTTGGCTGCAGTTTAATGATTGGAACCGATCTCGGCTCCGAACAGAGTCAGCAGAGGACAGATCACTCCTTCTCCTTTTTGAAGTGGACAGTGCCTTCAGATGAGGAGCCGTAGTGATGTAAATGAAGAAACATTCAGTGTGGAATGTGCTAGCTTCTGGCTAGCAGGTCATGATAAACCCTCAGTTCCGGCAGCATACGCCTTCACATTTGCAATGGAAGAAAGGCTGTTTCAATGATAGAAAAAGTGGCTCTAGCCTGCACAGAGCCCAATCTAACAGGCTGAGTTGTTCACTGGACGTACCTGTTCTGCCCAGGTATTCCCTCGGCAGCTCCTTTTCGCATGTGAGCCTTTCCCTCCGCGTGCATCCCCGTGTCACCGCTTTACCAGGGGGTGCTGCTGCTTCTGCCGCAGCGAGAGCGGGGCTACAGCTGGGCAGCGGTGTCCGAACGCCAGTTGCACAGGAGTCGAATACCGGGAACCTGAACTATTTCAGTTACGTTCGTAACAGCTGTCAGGAGCGGGTGCAGCTGCAGCGGCCTGGAGCTGTTTCCCCAGGCGGGCATGACCGTGGCATTAACCACGTGGAGCTGCCGTGACAGCAGGGGTTGCTGCAATTCAGTTGTGCCCGTTCCCTGGAAATCAGGATCGGCTCCTCCTCGCGGGAGTCGCCTGTGGCAGAGCTCCAGCTCCGCTCCGCAGGCACACACCGGGCACCGGGGGGCGCCTGTCCCCGCCCCGCCCCGCCTGTCCCTGCCTGTCGCCGCCTGTCAGCGGGCCCTGCGGCGCGGCGGCCACTGGGGGGCGCCCGCGCTCCGGCTCCGGCTCCGGCTCCGGCTCCGGCTCCGGCTCCGGCTCCGGTCGAGCCCGGCGGTGGCGGCGCGGGCCGGGTCCCCGGCGCTCCCGGTGAGCGGCGGGCGGGGGCGGGGGCCGCTGCGGCTGCGACGCGGCTGCTCGGTGTTTCTGGAGCAAACACGGTCCCATTCTGTGCTGCCCTCCCCAGCAGCCTAGCCCACCCAATCAAACATTTCCCCAGGATTTCTGCCTGTGGTTTTGTTGACCTAAGTAACAAGTGATTGCTAAGATTACCATTTATATTTTTTAATTAGTAAAGGTCCCATGAAAATTACTTGATCCATTTAAGCCTTTGCTTGCTCGCTCGATTCTTTTTCAGCTTCAAAGCCAACAAAACATGTTCGACTGCCCAGCTCAAGATAGCGAACTTCTGCTTCCTCTAAAATCATGTCTAGAAGTGATAGTCTAGCCCTTGATGTGCCTGTCACATAGATAGAAATGGAAACACTTGTTCTTTTTTTGTATTTTTTGTGTTTTAATTCCAGACCAGCGGCCGAGAGTTTAAGTGAGAACACTTAGGCAGAAGTACCACCAATCTAAAAAGCAACTAGATTCAAACATGGCAAGAAATAGGTTATGTATAAATCTTGCTGTTCACAGGAAAAAAAATAAATTAGAAATGTTGCTGACATTAATAGCTGAGATTAACAGTGTATTAGATGTTAATGTCACCAGGCTCTTTTATTTTCCACTGCAGTACTTACCATCTGAAATACCTCTGGGATAAATAAAGATCTGTATTACACTAAGTTAACAAATAAAGTCACGGTTCTACTGTTATTGCCGATTCCACAGACATGTCCAAATGGAGCCTCATTTTCCTTCCAGTTCTCCAGGGCAGACAGCTCTGAAACACCCAGCAACAGGGTCTCTGCCTTAGGGACCTGAGTCTAAACAGGGCATTTCAAAAGTGTTTCCTCCCTGCGTGCCCCAAACCACTCGGCCTTGCGTAAGGCCACGGCGCTGGAACCCAAGCCTCTTCCCCTTGCCTAACAACTTTGTCTTTGCTGCTGAATGTACTCTTACAATATCATTTTTCTTGTTTCACACAGTTATTATTCCTATGACTGTATTCAAACAGGAAGATAAGTAATTTGTTCTGCATGCCACCAAGATGATCCATCGACTGGTAAATTTGTTGTACTATTTCAACTTAAACCCGATGCGTGAATGGGGCACTGTGGACCTGAAGATGTGTTTTGGAAAGAGATGTCACTAGTTAACGCTGAAGTGACAGAATTGCTTGAAAAGGCTCCCTGCCACCTGTGTTCAAGTGGGTGTTTGTATCTATAAGTCGTTTATTCTTTTCACTGAGAAATACTTTCTATAGGTAGATGGCAGATTGTAAATGGGGATATGAGTCAGAATTTAGCCTAAGCAATACTGACCCAAACAAAAACTTGGTTAGACTGCTGGAGTACTACAAATTGTCAGTTACTTAAGAAGGTTTCTCAAATAAAAATAAATTTAACATATGGAGCAATCTGTTCCATCCCAGTTGGAGACATCACTTCCCATCCATTAGAAGTAGAAAATAAATGTTATTACAGCATAAAGTCACTCTTGCAACATCCTAATCTAGTTCAGAGAGTGAGTTATAACCTTGCCTTACTGTGCAAACACTTTTAATATTGGTTCACTGTTACTTGTTATCATTTTTTGCCCCTCTAACTTTTTAAATCTCATTTTCAAGCGAGACTCGATACAAGGTTGAAAGTCCTTTGGGAGAGGAATTGTTTGGTTTTGCTTAATACCTCTTTAATGACTAACACAGCAGGACTTCTTAGTATCACTGCAGTCTCAATAGATGGGAAACATTGAAGATTTCTGGGCAAGTAGTCAGGCTTGTGCTGAAAATGCCTTACTGCTTTGTCTCCTTCTACTGGATTATGCTAGTGATGTCAAAGGACCTACTGACCCTAAAATAATTATATTGCAGTGCACAATCAGAAATACACATTAATATGTTTTATCTAGTATGGCTTTCATGTGCAAGAGTACCTCTTATAAGGCATGCTGGTATATTTTTTTTTTCCTGTTCACTAGTAAGAGTTTTATTCTCACTAGCTATAAAAACAAACAACTCAAGGAATTATTAGGAAAGGAAAGGAGAACAAATGCAAAAATCTTTGTTTGCATTTTCATATGCTTTCCAGTTCATGTTGTGCTATTTCTTGACTATTATATGCAGTTTTCTTTCTTTCCCTAAAACAGCTGTACTAAGCTGGCCAACAAGAAGTGTCACAGAGATGACTTGCTTCCACTGAGGGACAGACTGATTGAGTCATGACTCTTCAGGCTGGACGTAAGGTGGCTGAGGGGCTGTTAGGACAAACGTCTATAAGACCCTAAGTTATCATGGTGAGTTTGAACAGGATGTGATTATTCACAATCCCTCACACTTCTAGAAAGCAACAAATCATATGCCTAGTGGCTAGTTGAAAGAAATAAAGGGAAATACAATGTACAGCCAAACAGCAGAAGTCATTGCGCAAGGTGACGTGTCAGAAGTTTATGTTTGTTTGGAAGCTATCAAATATTCACAGAATAAAAGTCTATCCAGGTTATAAATCACAATGATACTATTTCTGACTTGAGGTAGCAAAGTGCAGAACACTTACTGGAGGTGTGTACTGGGGAAATATAAGCATGTATATCCTATGCTCTGTTCCAGCTTCACACATATGTGCTGCCGGCCACTGTCAAAGCCAAGAGGACGGGTGAGACAGACATTTGATCTGAGAAAGCACAGCAGGTAAGGGTCTGACATTCTACTGCTGCCTGATTTGTCCCTCTCATGTCTCTTACCTTTGCAACTCACGTTTTTACTTCAACACTGGAGTGATGCCTTTTAGCCTGATGTTGAGAGCCTCTAACTCTACGCATCTTTGTGTAATTTATGTAAATTAAATTGCAATTAGAAAACTTTGTTCATGCCCATGATCATTTTGTCTAGTAGTAAGCAACCTGCCCATAGTAACTCAGTGGCTAAAATGTAACTGAAAACTCAGAAGTCTCTTACATGCAAATGTTTACCAAGCAGTGCCAGTGATTTAACTTTGAACTTGAGATATTCTGATGACCTGTTGTCTCAGAACTAGCAGCAATGATATTGCTTTTTTAACTTTTTTAACAAAGCAGGTGTGCAGTGTGTGCTCCCGACTAGTGTCTTCTTGTAAATATTTAGTTGTGTAATTGTACACGTAACGTACAGGTGCACAGCTGCTATTGATGGATCGGTCCTGATAAGCACAGCCTCCTTTGCCTGAATCGTCTTCTCTTGTGGGTTTGAGACCAGCAAAGTTCTGAAGTCGTGCTGTCACGTTCTCTTTCTGGTCTAAAGGCCAGCCCACAGCAATGAGGGCAGAGGCTATACACAAGGACATTAACCCCAGTAGTTTCCTTTCCTCACATCCAGGTTCACTTGCTGCTGGTACCAGACTGTCCTTGAGAGTTTGGAGCTGGGAAGAGAGCAGTTGTTTCTTTCCAGTAGTAAGCATCAGAAATCTCAGTTGTCTTCTCTTGCTTTTGTTCTGAGATGCCTTTTTCCTAAACCTGTTTTGAGCTTTCTGCTTTTCCCTTTCTTCTTCTGCTTTTCAGTGGACAATTAGGCTGGATACCAGCTGTATCTCAGTAGAGATCTGAACCAAAGCTCCTGACCTCTTCTGGTGAGGTTTGCTTGCCTTTCCTCCCTATTTCTTTTTATCTTCTGTCTTTCATTCCCCTCTGGTTTGGCAAGGAGGGGGAAAAATCCATTTTCAGGAGCAGCAAAATGCAGACCACAAATTGTTTCTACTCCAGTCCTGGCAGCATAGCCTGGGAGTGCCTGACCTGGGATGAGAGACCTTGGCACGTGAGAGATACCTGACCTCTACTGGAAGCCCAGTGTTGCAGCCCGTCACCGATTTTGCTAACTCAAAACTTCCAGATCCTCACCTGAACCAGACTAAGGTAACTTGACTGCAGTGCTGTCAGGAGCACATTTTATGTAGCATTTATGTCTGTTGCATATCACAATTTTCACCCTTCAGCTTTCCTTCTCTTTCTTTCTCATCTGGAGTTGCTGTGCAAGAGATGGCTATCCCAGTCTAAGCCATTCTCCTGGAATTTTTTTCTGACTTGAGTTGCTTTACAAAGTTAAAAAGAGAACACTATTTTATAAGCACATTATGTAAACATTAGCAACAGAGGTCCAGCTGCTTAGCATTCAATTAATTTAGTTCAGTCAATATTGCATGGTACATAGTTTTGTCTGCTCATATTGTAAACACATCTTGCCCTTGAGCACTTATTTCGTTTGCCTAATTAAGATCTACTTCTAAGCGCTCTCATTCAGTTGCAAGGCAGACTCCCCCCATTTTAGGTACAGCTGTTGTACTCAGTGGAAAAGGCATTTGAAATCCAGGTCCATCTGGTTTGTGCTCCAGTGTGTCGGGCCAAAACCTACTTTGGTTTAAGGCAGCAGGGTCTCTGTTTTCAGCAGGACTCCGACTGCAGGTGAATCAGGACATGTTGTGTTTCTTTCTTATACCAGCATGGCTTATGCAAGTACACCTGATATTTCTATGCATTATTGTGTTCCCCTGTCTGACATGGTGAAAACCCTTTTAAAATTTTTATTACTTAATTCAGGTGTGCCATTGTACTTGGGCCTTTTAGATCAATGACGAGAATGAAGTTTTCATGGTGGACTTACTCAGTGTTCTGGCTGTGTAAGTAGCTGAGTTTTCCATTCATGAACAATCGTATAACAATTTATACTGAGCTACATGAAATTTTTCATTCAGACAAAATTCAGAATAATCGAGAGGAAAAAGGTACTTTTCTAATCAAAATTAATTTCAAATAAAAATAGCAAGTATTTTGCCTTTTGAAAATGAAGTATTGACTCTTTAGAAAGTCTGTTTTACAATGCACATGTATTGTGCATGTATTACACTTCTTCTGCGTACATATTTTGCCAAAACAGTTACACATTACTGAATTGATATACCTCACTGGGGAAAAAGCCTTGCCCGAAACATACCGTGTTGTTATTTATTACATTGTTACAAGACCATGAAAGGAAATGCAGGTTTGACTGTTGTTTTAAACCTGTCACTGATCCACTTTATGGCTGTAACCATAGGTAAATACTAATTCTGTACCACCACAAAATAGGAAGAAGAAATTCCTACAAAGAACCAAAAAATACGGAAAAGTACATCCAGATCTGTACTTGGTAACAGATTTATAGTGTAACAGGAAAAAAAAATAAATAAAAGGAGCTTCAGACTGAATTCTGGTCTTGGTTCTATAGAAATGATTCGCATTGCTTAGGAAGCTGGGATGGCATTGGCTTCTCCTGAGAAAATTTATCTTTGCTAAGGCCATTGAGATAAGCCAGCATCATTTTAAACACCGTGACACATCCTGCGGTTCACAGCTGGGCTAAGCAGTGCAAGCTACCAGCATTTTTTTGGCTGCCTGTGTTGCTGAGATTGAATTTGTGCTAGCAATGATTAGGAGCAAAATAGCAAAACTGCAGTAAAAAATAGCAGAATTCTGTTACTACCAGGAAAATATACACTATTTTTCATCCATGGGCTTTAATACTATACAAAAACAATCTATCTCCATTTTGTAGGGACACCAGAAGCGCATAAGGGAGAAGTATATAAGGTATATAGAGTTTACAGTCTATCTGAAGGACTCAATTCTGTTCTCAGTTCTGGAGGGTAGATTCCTGAGGGCTGGAAGACTTGTACGTGACTGCACTGCCCACTTCGTAACATCACTTCATGTTAATGTTGTCCCAGGTCAGGTAGGCAGCCTCTTTCTACATTGAGACTTGAGGCACTGTGTTTTGTTTGTTTGTATTATTGCAGTGTCAAGGAGCCATAGGTACAGATCAAGCCCCGGAGTAGATAGGCACTGAACAAAGAATTTCTCAAGTTTTATAATATCTGTAAACTCGGATGCCTTTGGGGCAAGGGTTCATTCACACAAATTGAAGTGAATCGATGATACCAGTATCTTCTAATTTGTTTTGGATTTTGCTTGTTTTATACGGCAATTCACACCTTGGCAGAAGACAAGTAAATACATAAACTCTACTTACGGCTGTTACATCCTAGGACAACTGCATTATCGCAAAGCAAAATATGCCAGCTCTTCCAAAAAATGTGATATGACCAGGTGCAGAGGTTTTTTTCCCCTGCTGCTCTGACTGCAGCAATACAGACTCATTTAAGAGCACAGCTGTTTCCAGAGAAGTCAGCCCCTTCTCTAAACAAAGCCTTATTTTTGAAAAGGCAGCCCAGCTTTTCCTTTTGCTGTTCCCGTGGCCTGGGGGCTGTCAGAGGCTGAAGATTGAGACCTGGTGAGTCTGTGCTGGGAAGCAACTTGACCCCAGCTTTCATGTCCACTGTGGTCACCGGGGGACAGCCCAGGCCCTGTATTGGTACCTCGGAGGCTACCGGGATGGCGTTAAAAAGAGAAGAGCAGTCGGTGAGAATAACTCTGCATTCCTCTGTGTGCAACACAAAAGTGCTTAAGATATACCAGACAGGTGACTTGGCTACCTTCATGTGCTGTGCACTGAAATCATCAAGTGTCAAGTACTTGCTATCAAAACGTATGCATCCATATAGACACAAGTTATCCATCTTTTTGAAAATAAAAAGGGAAAGTCATATAGACTATACCATCAGCATCTGAGTAACTTCCAAATTTGTATGCAGTGTAAAAATACATTGTGAAAGTAAAATAACTGGTTTATAGTCCTTTGGGAAAAGAAATCTTTCCAAAGTGTGGAAACAGAGCAGTTGCTGTAGCTTAACACTAGTGTACTGTGAAGAATTATTTTAGCTTAGTGACTGACTTAAAAGATGAGTGGTAAGGAATGACTTAAACAGAGCCAAAAATGCGTTTCAATTTTTGATGTGAAAAAAATGAATCACAGTCGTAATTGGCTAATTTCTCAGTTTCAATATCAACAAGCTATTTGTGAATCTGCCTCTCGGAGTATCTGAAAAACAACTTGCTCAGCTCCACAGCTTTGTGCTAGTCTTTCTGTCCCTGTGATGTTTAAATCTGCTGCTGTGGATGCTGATGCCATGACTTTAAAACCACTCCTGTTTTGCTGCCAGCATGTTCTCTGCAGCTCAGAAGGATGGCATTTCAGCTGTGTCAAAAGTTAATGTGCATCTACAGATTGCTGTGTGCATGCAGAGTCTGCATGGGCAATCCTGAGAGTGAATTTGCAGTGACACAAGCTCAGTGTGTGTATTCTGCATAAGGCATGTGGAGTGACCTAGGGTGTATTATCTGAATGTCTTTAGAAGTTATCGAAGTGTGTTTCAAATTGCAAAATATGTTGCCCAGAGAGTAGTCACTTTGATGTCCCAATGGGCAGTATATGGGATCACACCAGCAGCCTGCGTGTGCTGGTCTCTGTTCCTGCTCTTGCTGGGATGTTTCCTGTGGTACCGTCTTGCTTGTTTAATGAGTGTGCTATGATAAAGTGTGCTTTTCTGTTTTACTGGTGTTAGCTGTTCTTTTGCTAGGGTTTGTGGCAGCTAGCTGCTTGAATATGGCATTTGATCCTTGGCAGCGTCCTTCTGAAATAGAGCATTTTATGCATGTCATAGAGCCGGCAGCAGTGGGAGTACAGAAGGTGGCATGGATGGAGACCCACATTGTGAATGCTGTGAATGAGATGAAATGCTAAGAACCTCTGATCACTTATAGCTGGCAGATTAAGTCAAGATGGCCAGGCAGGAACTCTTCTGCCTTTTGCATGCAGATAGTTAATCATCTCAGAAAGATCACACTGTTTGAGTGATCTGAGTATTGGAACAGATACTTCGCTTTCTCTCTTTGTGGTCCACCAAGTTTGAAATAAATTTAAGGCCGAGTGTGTATTTTAGAGCAGTTAAAGGAACTGGTGAGAAGCTGAAGAGAGCTTTTATTCCCAGTGCTACACTGTGATAACCAGAGACAAGTCAAAGTGGAGAAAACAAGGTGGGGTTTTTTCCCTCAAGGTTTGCACGGCCTGGGGGAAGCAACACATGCTGGGACACAGGTTTATAGCTGACAGGTCTCATGGGGGAGCAGGTGAAGTCTGACAGGCGGGTAAGTGGCAGAAGTTCTTAATTTACAGATGTGGCAGAACCTAAGCAACTGTGAGGAGTGGGAGCTGCCCTCATTAGGAACATCAGAAAGGTGGAATCTCTTAAAAAGGGCATATAGCTGAGCATCCTTCCAGCCTTTTTTTTAACTGGGAAGGGGCCTTGCAACCGGTTTTTAGAATACTCTGAGCAGCGAGCTCCTTTGGAAGGGCAGAAATTATGCCTTCTGTGGAAGCAATTTGATATGCTTGGTGAGAAGAAGCAGGATGAGACCAGATGCCCTTTTAGTCGTTCTGGATACTGCAGGGAAAAGGCATGAGTGGATCCAGCTCAAAGCTCCTGCTGCCTCAGGTACCAGCACAGTTGTATTCATTAGTGAATTTTTATTGCCAGGCATGAATAAATTACTAGATATCTGGTGCCTGCAGACAGGCAAAGGAAAAGCTGTCTGGCAAATCTTGGATTTAAGACAGGCTTGTCATCTCTAATAAAAATAGCTCTTTTTGTTTGAGGTGTAGGCTCTTACATCCTTGGTAGTTCAAATGCAATCATACCCTGGATCAATGCAATCTTGTCTCAAGCAGGGAGCTGTGATAAATCTGTTCAAATCTCATTCTGTCAGACCACTCTGTGCCAACAGAGGTGATAATGAATGTTTAGGTATGAACACAGTTGTTTTTTCTGGCAACAAACTATGTAGAGGTTCAAGTGGAGTATTTTACCGATTCACTGCAATATCACTTCAGGTTGGTTGCACTTTCATCAAAGCATTACAGATATTTAGTGTTAGGTCTACTTCTATAGTAAGTAGGGACAGCCATAAAAACAATGGAGTCAAGGCAGAATCACCATTTTCTACACTGTAGCTGATGAAATAAATCTTCCTCTTTTCCCCAACTTGTTCTGTTCAGGTTTCTGTGGGCTTGTTCAGCTCACCCACACAAGTGGAGCGGTTTCTAAGAGTGCTGCTGACAAGGCTAAGGCATGGTTCAGTGTTGCAGTCTTGATCCCTGAATCATGCTGCAGCATTACAGTTGTCATAGAGACACAGATTTTTGAGACCAAAGGGACAGTTCTGATAATCTGCTCAGACCTGTTGTAAAACACATAGTCGCTTGCCAAGAAGTAAATAACTTTGCCAAATCGGAGTGCAGCCTGGCCCTCCCTCTCCTGTGACAGTGGAACATGTTTCACTTAAGCTTGGGGGATGCTGGAAGAGAAACCCCAAACAGGGATATAACTTGGTGTCAGACTGGTACTGTTGGCACAACACTTTTTTTCTGCTGAGTGAAAGCCAGGTGCAAGCTTAGTCCACAAGGTCACACCGTGATTGTGATACTGGTGACTTCAAAGGGACAAAGACTATCAAAGTAATAACGGCACCCCGTCCTATTTTCTAGGTGGTGCGGTGAGGTCAGCACTTGTATTTGTAATGAAGGATACTAGAGTGGGGCAGCTTGTGCACTCGGAAGTCTCTAACAGACAAGCACTGGGTGATTTAGCTGCAGCAGTTTGATGCTACTGTGCCTGGTGGTTTGCCCTCTCCTTCTGTCTGCTGCTTTATTAGCTGAGATGTGTCTCTGCATCTCACCCATGCTGGTCCAGAGCCTGCCGCAGCTGCTGCCGGGGACAGTGGGCTTGTGCCAAGGCACTGGGTTGTGAACTGCCATAGCAGTTGTAGTCCTTGCCAGAGGCTACCTGGTACAGCAGAACTAACAGCTGGGGGATTTAACATCTTAAATTGCCAAGCTGACATCCATCAGAACTCACGTAAGAGTGCCAAGCAGTCTGGGTAACCTCCAGCCAAGTATTAAGTCTCCTCTGTCCCAGTATATGCTAATCTGTGAGAAATGGATTGTTACAGATTCTAGCTCCGCTGATGAAGCAGTTCCACTTGTAAAATCCCTTGATTTAATACATAGAAGTTTCCAGTGGCCATCACAGTTTTATACACTGAAACAGGTGTAAAGTCTCTGATATGGTCTCCCATCTGCTGCTGCAGAATTTGGAATAAGGTGAACTGCTTGAGCAAAGCTGTGAAAATCTGTGTGAAGGAACATGTGCAGCCAAAATGCTCTCCTCCTAAATGTATACATTTCTCTGGTTGTCACCTGTGCATACATAGCTTTTGCAGTCCTGTAAGATAGCTTTGGGAAAGCTGGAAATGTAATTTTTTAATGAAATAATCTGCTGGCTCAATATAGGCACATGTTATCTCTGCATTGGCTGCTCTGCTGGAAAGGTTTGATAATAGGGCAGCATTTGATGTTTTGTGCTCTTTTCCCATTCCTGTGTAGCACAGTTGTTTTGTGCTATTTGCAGTGCCTTATATTACTTGCTGGTAAGTATTATTAAGGAAAAATTCCAGCAGTTTAGATTTGCAGGGATTGGATTCAGGAATTTGGCTAATTGCCTTTCTGTTCACAAATAGTGCTATGTTAATCTATTCTTTGAGCAGGTTAAGAGCAGTTCATCTGTGGGACTGCCTGGTTCCTCTGGAGCACGCTGCTGCCGTAGGAGTAAGTTTCCCTTGAAAACACAGGGGAACTCAAGAGAGGGCCAGGCTGTGTGTGCTACAGTATTGGTGTGCTACAGAGCTGCGCACCTATTGTGGGTGCACTGGGGAGCACTGAGCTTTTGGAGGGGAAAATGTGTCTCCAGCTTGCATGGTTTAGAGGTGGGGAAGCACCCTGGGACAGGGAGAGGAATCGCTCAGATGCCACCTTCTTGTCACCCTTTAGAGACAAAGGAGATGCTGCAGCTCTCCTGTTGAGAGGGAGCGGGGCGGGGAGAGGGGACAGTGTTTGCAGCAACTTTCTGGCCTCACACTCAAGCACAGTCCAGCCACAGGCTGACCCTGGGTAAATAAGCAAGACTGAACTGAGGAAGCAGGCAGGGCTTCAAACACAAGGAGACAGGATGGTGCAGAACATAACGCTTGTGAATCTGAGTGTAAAATCTGTTAACCGGCATGCTTTCCGAAGGATGCTATTCAGGGAACCACTTGCAGTCCTAGCGTCCTTGTACACGGGATTAGAAGAACACAAAGCTCATAAAGTTCAGTGTTTTGGGGAGAGTTTAACAATAGTGTGAAGCACATGATCCATTCTTGTTCATGGTCTTGTGTCTCAGCATTGGTTTAACTGTCAGGCTTTTGCTTGCTGTTTCTGCACAGTCATACCGCTTGTGATTGCACCTGCTGGTATCCACCTCCCTATCAGCCATGCATTTACATCTGCAGGATAGCGAAGATCAGTTTAATAACTACATGGCTTAAATGCAGGATAGATATTCTACATGCCCATATAGACCTTTGACTTGGTGTATTATTCACCCTTTATCTTTTTGCTTAAATTCCAAATTGACGTGTGCATTTTCTACAGGCATTGAAAACTCCTCATAAACATGTATCTTAATTTCCCAGTCAATTTACAGTGTTTCTGCTGATTAGATCTAATTTAAAGGGTGAGGCTGAGGAAAGGGCCATCCATTTGGAACAACTAAGAAAAAAGATAGAAAAGATTCTCAGTGTGAGTTGTGGTGCTTTAATTGACAAAAATGGAGCCATGCCAGTTTTCACCAGCTAAAGATCAGACATAGAATCATAAAATCATTTAAGTTGGAAAATGTTACTTCTACGTCAAATTACATGCTGCTGAGAGCTACTAGATTTAGGACTTTTAGTATTGCAGAGATTTACATGTCCATACAGGTCTTTTTGCTGTTTATGCATCCAGCTCCACTCATTGTTTTCTTTCTACAAGTCTCAAGCTTGCATGATTATTGGCAGCACCAAGGACAAAAATGACATTAAGAAACAAAGTTAGGATTAAAGAAAGTCAGTGTTACTGTTATTTATATTCCTGCTGAAGCCTAGAAGACTGTAGGCAGCAGCAGAAGAAAGTCAGTGGCAGTGGCAATTTAGAGCACATCTCCTCAAAGCAGGGATTATTGTTCAGTGATGGTTTCCTTGACCGGTATTGCTCTGGAAGCTGGTGCCATATGGCTTAAACCATATAACCATGCTCAGTATAAAAATGAACAAAACCACTTTCCAGTGCTTTGAAAATGGTCTGGCAGTACACATCGTGCACAGTATCTGTCTAGCTGTGAGGGATGCTGCTTGCTTTTACACAGGGCAGTTCCAGGATTGTGTAGTGATTACAGCACTGTCTTCTCTGGCCCTTTTATTAAGGAACAGTTCCACTCTGGGGATTATTTAATTCCTGTCTCTCCCAAAATTAAGGCAGATAAGCCTTTCTTTCAAAGGGATATTTTAAAACTAAGAAAATGTTAACATTTTGATTTTCATCCTATCTCTGTGAAGAAACAGAAAGCTGAATAGCTGAAGTATGATGCAGGAGCTGGAAGGAGATGTTGAGGGTGGAAATCTCACAAACATGGAAGAAAACATCACATGCCTGATGAATGTGGTGTGATCAGAGAGGCAGTGGACACAGTTACTGCCTCTTTATTCACCCTCTCCGCTCTGCCCCCTGGTAGCTTTCAAGGGGATTAATGGTACTACTAAGTGCAGGGTAATCAGGACAGCTGGCTTGAACTCAAATGCCTAAGAAAGAAGTAAGCAGCCTGCCCTTCAGAACTCTGTTCTTCTCCCAGGTATGATCAATAATTATCAAGATGCAGAGGAGAAAAGCTGTGGTGTATTAGAAGGTATATTTTAGGGGGAGAATTGTCAAAGATGTCAGCACTCCTGACACATCTACTACCTGTGGGCTTTTATTAGCAGGTAAGCACGTTTGTGCATTTGGAAAATCACCGAATTCTTAGTAGAACTGATCTAAATACTCATGAGAAGTAATGCACTCTGCGATTTTGACCTGTTGACAAATTGTGAATAAAGATTTTTTGATTTCTTTGGATCAGCTCAACAAGCATTAACGTATCAACATATATATATATATATATATATGTCTTTGGGGACATGAAATATTTATAGAAAGTGTTCAAAAGGTCTGAAATGCAATTTTCTTCTGGGGATGTGTGACTGGTCACATGGGTGACACGGTATTCTTTCATCCCTGATTGTGTTTGCATTTTAATTGCTTATTCCATCTGATGTTAATTTTGATTCTTGATGAGGTCTCAGTAGTAGTAGTAAGTCCATTTTCACCAAGCATTCACCCCTAAAAAGCTTCATTTATGTGAAAGCTTGTGAATAAAGACATATGAGCCAGCCAAGTGTCAGTCTGGTTTCATTATCTGGGCTGCCAGCGTATAAATGCTCATGTGCTTTGATCAGCTTCAGTCATGATTGGGCTGGAGACTTCAACTATCTCCCAGCAAATAAATTCAGGTATGAATTCAGTATGAAGGCAACATTTTGGTTGCTGTGGTACTGAATAGATACCCATTTCCTCTGCTGTCCGGGCAGAAGAGTTACTGAAGAGATGTGTTATGTGCTTTATTTTGAAAATCAAGATATGACTCATTCTCATAAATCCGTTGCATGCCTTATTAAGTTTAAGCCAGAAGATGAGCCAAGCAGCAGCAAGCAACATAAAGAGAGCTGTTTTGTGACAAAAAAGACAGGGAGCTGAAAAGCCCAGGGATGTGTGAGACAACCATGGGGTTTAACGAGTGCCTCTGTAGGTCCCATAAAGTGGTGGATTATGATACTCAGACAGAGTTTTGCACTAGCAGAAAGTAACTGGGGAGATCAGTAGGGTGATGGGCAGCACTGAAAAGGGAAGTTACAATCGCCTACAGTCCCTGCTTCTCGGGATCGAGAAGAGAATGGCTGCCTATGTGTTCATACACAGGGCTGTGGGTTTGTGGTGCTTCAGTAAACTCAGAGCAATGCAGATACAGGCAGGCTGACTGCAAGCAGATGTACGGGGAAAGGCAATACATGCTGGTCTGACACAAGTATTCATTACATGCACATTGACTTGGCCCAGCTTGCCATGCTACTGCATCTGTTGAGGGGGTTTAATATGGTGCATCACCAGTATGTCCTTCCAGAGACTTCCTTGTGCATGTTGAATGGTAACAGACAACAAGCTGTTGTGGTGACTCGGGACTGCGGCTACTGAGGTGCTTCATGGGGAACCTTGACAACACTGTCTCCCTGTTTTTCCTTCTGAGATGTCTGCCTGCAGTGCTAAAACACTAGGATCTTCAAAATAAAAGCCACCATTTTTAAATCTCTAATGAAATAAATGACCAGGTTCTGTTCAGACAATGCTCTCCAGTAAAAATAATTTGCTTAAGCCTACTGTTAATGTTTACTTGATTGAAATATTTTGCTGCTGGAATAAAAGGTTTGTTGTTCTCAACCTGGCAGAGAATTTCTAAAATCGCTATAACATGACATTCTGTGAAAAGGAGCAAAAGCAAATAATTTGTGGGGAAACGTTTCAAGGTGCTTGCCAAGCAATTTAAAATCTGAATGAGAAGCTGCACCTCCACTGACTTATATTAAGGCTGATATTGATTATGTGCTTACAAAGAAACAAAATAATTCATTATGGAGAGTAATTTTGATGGTATGTACCCATTTCAGTGCTTTAAATAAGGCATCTTTCTGGTGCCATCAAGTAGAAATAATAATAAGTATAAACATTGGGCTGAGAGCCCATCTTGTCTCTCATTAGTGCAGTGCTCTAGACTGACTGTATGCTTTTTTTCAGTGCCTGGCAATCACCACCTCACAGGTATGTTGAGATATATTACATTTATGTATACACAACTGATGAAAACCTCTGCAGTTCAGAATAAACTGAAATCTTTCCCAGCAATATTTTCTAAGGTTCAAAAAGTGAGTGTCTTCTTTGGCTTAGACTTATTTGTTTTATATTTGTGTTACTATACTATTAAACATTTTATATGTGAATATTCCATTGTTTTGACACTGTGAAAATGTTTTTATTTGTCAAATCTAAGCAATGGAAGACTAATGGAATAATTTTGAAAATTGGTGCTGTGAGGTTTTGCGGAATTTAACCTCTCTTCAGTCCACAGCAAAATCTGTACATACTGGACTTCTGAGAAATTGTAGTTCCTTGAATGGGATATGCTACAAACAATGAAATCATCGCTTTTGTTGATGGCATTGGTATTAGGAAATTATTTTGGTTAATTCTGGATCAGCTTGTTTCTCTGTTTATTTAACACTTCAGTCTATCCATCAAAGCAGAGGTTCAAATGCTAAAATCATTCTTTCTCTTCAGTAATTGAACCAAAGTACTTCATTTGGGGAAATCTGTTAATCCTTTCTAGAACCTCATACAGATCGCTTAACTCTAACAGTGCAGTGGTTGTAATGTGAAAAATGGAAATTCTTAGAAAACTGCTGCATTATTTTGCTTTGGACTCTATGTAGTCTTAACCAGTTTGTTTAGACAGACTGCTCTGTGGTCAGTGGCAGCAGCTGGTTTGACCAACGACAGAATAAAAATTCTTTTCAAAAACCTTGGTAGGCATTTCTCTAAAGGCTAAGTTTATAAAAGATAGACTATCTTAATGGTAAAAATTTGCAAGTGCATGCCTTGATCCTGCGCTCGTGGATGACAATGGCAAAGCTCTCATTAACCTTAGTGCTGAAGGATCAAGTTATTTCCTTTTTTAACCTCCAAGTGTTTTGGTAAGAGCAATTGATCAGTCCTGCCACCACCATGTGGGGCAGATGTTAACCTTGATGTTAGAGATGAACGCACTGAGGTGAAGTAATTAATTCAGGTTCTGCGGCTGATTAGGCACTGAAGAGGGACAGTGCTTGGTTGCTGTCCTCTGACCATCAAGAAATACTCTTCTCTCTTTGATGAGAGATTTTAAAAGACATTTTACAAGCTTGGATCAACCAATATTGTGAATTAAACATACTTTGGCTTATGTATTACAGAAATATGTTGGATATGTTCAGTGTGCAAGCCCACTGGACACAGCGTATTTGAATAACTTGTTCCTGTCGTACCTAACCTGTGAACGTCTTTCAATCCATAGCTGTCATTTGGCCAACCCTCTCCCTCCAGTAACTTACAGCTTTCAATTTCTAGTGTGCAGTTTTGTTCATCCAGAGGGTATCTGCGTAGATCCATCATGCAAGCAGCTGTTGTTGTGATCCTGCAAGAGGAGGGTGAAAAAAAAAATACTGAAACCACATTTTACTTGTTTGAGAAGGCAAGATTTTCTGTAGTGGCTTCTCTCTTTGTTTAAATACAGAATGGTTATGCACAGGGATTCCTGGAATACAGGCTTTACATAGCTTGTATTTATATGATTAAATAATTTATACAGCACACTATATTGGTTAAAGTATAAAGCATCAGAGCATATGGTGAATACTGCAAAGCAGGATTTTGACTGAAAACTTTATGTGCAAGTGTACAGTGTTTTGAAGAACAATTAGAGAGATTTCTACTTGGACATCTGTTTTTTAATGTTCTTCATTCAGACATCTTCAAATTGCTTTATTTATAGCTTGTACTGCTGATAGTTTTCTTTTTTCATTTTGTTGTCACCTGCTACTCTTTCGATTTTGTCTGATAGGTATGTGCATTTTCACCTGAGCTGTGGAAATGTTGGTTATATTTGATTCATTATTTTTAAGGTTTCATAATCAGTTTATCATTAACTGATAACTGAACATCACCTCTTAAAAATGGCATGATGCAATCAAACACTTGTGAAATACAACATTGTATGGTGGTTACTTAAAGAACATTGAGAGTAGCTATGATGTAGGCAGGATCTTCCCCATCCTTGCTCCTTCTAGAGGAGCATGTAAGTTGGTATTTCGTCCCTGAAGGTATTCACCATAGCCTAAGACTTTTTGCAAGGCAGTCCTTCTCCTTTTGTTGGACTGAAAATCACAGAATATCTAAGCAAATGCTTGCTGACAGGCCTGTGGTACCTGGGAGGAAGGTAAGTGGCTGTGTTAGGACAGGGGTCAAATTAAAGCTTCTTTTGAAAATCCCTTTAAGAAAGGCACTCATAGTGGTGCTTTCAAACTCACAAAAGTGGGTTATTACCCGCATTTGCCTTTTTTTTGGTGATAGATGGCTTCTTAAGTGTTATACAACTTCTGAAGTTGTGAATGGGCAAACTTAGCCTCTAATTTTTTTTGTGTCTCTCCCTCTCCAAAAATTTTTACCTGAGAAAGGCAGATCTTGCCTTGATCTGGATGTGTTCCAGTTCTATGCTAATTAATGTCACAGGAACACATCTGGAGATTTTACTTTTGATGGGGTGAAAGTCAAGCACACTTACATGCTCATGTATGGGGATGATAATCCTTGCTGTCATAGAACTGACAGAATTAAAAGAAGAAAAATGCCACATGCTTCATTACTGTGACATGCTTCAGATTATCCTAAGTCTACAAAATCTGCCTGTCTACCTGTGTGTAAGGACCATCTAGCTAGTGCTGTTATGGGAACCCATCCATGAAACTACTCTAGAATACTGTGTAAAGCACCATGGAAATGATATATTTATGCTTTTCCTCAGGCTGATTTTTGTTACATTGAAGTGAATTGCATATATCTTAATGGGTTTTGCATTTGTCATGGGAAATGTTGAGGGCTTCAGCAGAGGTAGGATCTTGTTTAGTTTAGCCATGTACCAAATATATCTTACTGAGAGGCACTGAGGAGACACACAGTAATCATTTGTCAGGCACCTACTTGATAGTGCTTAAGATCATACATAACTCTATACTAACATTAGTCACACTTAAATGCTTTTTAATGAAGGTTTCATAGGGTAATGTTTTGTTTCCAATTAATAAATCAGCCTTTATGGTAATTTTGTTCACTTACATCAACCAGATTTATTTAAGTGTGTATGGAATTAGAGGTTGACAGTGTTTCCCAGATCACAGAGTTGCAGTGGCTTGCTGTTTCCTAATGGCCAGTGTCTCTGTACTGCTGCCATCTGCAGTTCTGCATATCCTACATAAGTTACCTAAGCAATACAAGTTCTTATTCTTTATATAATCAATGCAAATTAATTTTGCAGTAGTAAATAATGCAATTGTTGTATACTTGTGATTTAAATATTCCACATAATTATTTTTTCCTGACGTTGTAATTCTGTCAACTGTACTGTCTTCTCACTATTTGTGCAGGTTTTGGCACGCTGGTTGGTTTGGTGTGTCTGATCCGTACTACAATCCAAGAACTAATATGAATGTACGTGTGGCTAAGACACTGCACTGCTAATTTCAGGTGGGATCTGGAAGTAAATACTTGGGTTATGCAGAAAAAAGGTAAGAAACCCTTAGTATCAGTTTCTAGCAGCAGTAAGTGATCCAAATCTGCTTAGCCTGCCCATTGGTAATTTCTCATCCTTGTTAAATCACTCCTTGTCTCTATCCCACAAGGAAAGGTAAACCAGAAGCATTTAATTTATGTTCTCTGCTTCCCTCAGGTCTGTTTTGCATATCCTATAGGGCCTCTGTATTTTGGGGTCAGTCTCCATACTTTGGGGAAAGTCAAAGGTGGTGGTGGGGAGCAGCTCTCCCCCTCGTGAGTCTTTTAACCCCTTAGCAGCAGTGCTGAATGCTGCTGTGGCTCCTCCGGTGCAACAGCAAGCAGCTGCTCCCAAGGAAAAGGGGAGTGACAGGGTTTTTGCTGAAGTCTGCAGAGGTGAGAGCCGCACAGCATGAGATGGGAAGGCCAACTGGAGACTATTGCCAAGCAGGCGGTGGAGGGGTAGCTTCCAGCAGCAGGAGAAAGGATCCTACTTCGGTTGCAGACCCACAGCTTTGGAAGTGGTACAGTGTCCCTGCTGCTTAAACTTTATTGGGAGTCTTAGGCTTCCTTGAAAATAGCTACCTATGACTGCAGTAGGAGTGCTTCAGGATCTGGTAACATGCATTACCTGTAGTTCATAAATCTGCCTTTCAAGCATTTCTTTCTCTCTCATGATAGATCTCAGCTGTGTAAAATTTTTAATGCATTGTGCTCTGGATAACCACAAATCTGTTTAAGGAGATAAATTAAACCCAGACGCAATCATAGTAATTGCTGTCTCGATTACAAAAATCAAATCTTGTATTATAAATAGAGTATAATCCCAAACCTGTTACTGTCTGTGCTCTGAGTGAGTGTGTGTGTGAGCCAGTGCTCACAGTGGAGAGTTAACTGATGGCTTGCACAAGCACCAGAAGCTTAAAACTGACATTCAAATGTGGAATACAAGGGTGTAATGGCAGGAAGGGGAATGCAATAGCCTGAAGACAGGGCAAAGCTGCAATAAATCTGTGTCCAAGAGGATTACTGCTGAAAGTCTCTGGGCACAAGCAGTTTCTGGCAATGGTGGAATATGATGGGGCTTTGTAAAAGTTTTAGTGGAGGACTAATCTTACACTTGAAGCAGAGCTATTTATATCCCAGAGTAAGATATGTTTCTTCCAGACTTTCCATTCTCATAATATGTTTTAAGTTCCAGTGTTGGGGCTAATATATTTTGTTTGTACAGTGTCTTTTGCCCTACTATCCTTACAGTCTTTAGATTCTTTTGAATACAAATGATAAAAATGGGATTTTGCAAAGAGTACAAGCAGTTAGGTGGAAATATATCATTGTGCTACTTAATTTCATTCATGTCAATACTCAGACATTCTGGGCTTGAGTGAACTCTGAATGGCTAACAGGCAAGACAAATATCTGCAAAAAAGCAAAATTATTATTTTTTTAATTGTTGCTTGTGTTTCAAGTTATCTGATGAACTGCTTAGCTTTTATTTTGATGTCTGAATCTCTAAATACCATATTCTTACTGTATAATCAAGTTCTTTTTTCCAAAAATAAAATTATATAAAACATTGATATCCAGTATCTGCAAAACTGAAGTCCTTATGTAATACTGTCAGAGGCAGCAGGTCTTGCAGGAACAAATGGTAAAGTTTAATATTTTGGGTTAAGTCATCAGTGAGCAGTTAAAGCAAGTTCAGAATGAGTGCAGGAAGTGGAGCTGTGGTTCAGTATTTAGAGTATTTCACCAAATGCTGTCAAAAATCTGTTCCTCAATTCTTGAAGAAGAGAAGAAATATTTAAGACAGCAATGACAACTAAATGTGGAGGTGATCAGAGTTAAACAATGCAAGATCTGTAGTGAATTGTTTCCTCTGTTTGGAGGACAGGTATCAAATTTTAATATGTTGGTTCTTTTTCTCTCAGTCAACAGAGCGTGAATTATAAATGTATATGAAGATATGAACTGGGGTGGACCCACTTTTTTTCCTTAAAAGCACAATAAAATCTTCAAATCAAATAAAGAATAACTTCTCTTCATCACTGCAGAGCTGGGGCTCTGGTGCACACTGGAAGTAGACTTTCATACCCCAGGTAAAACACTGTTTTTATTAAATCGGTGTTAATTTAACTTCAGTGGTATCAGCGAAATTAATCCCATAGCCACTGTTTGACATCAGAACCCAGTCCCATGTTCTCAGTGTAATCAGCATTTTTTTCTGGAACTTGGAAGAATCCTGATGTTTAAGATCTAATAGGATGTCTTGTAGGAGAGTTACTGAAGGAATAGAGGAAGGCAAAAAAAGGTACATTTAATCTGCATATTTTTTTCTCTGTCCAAACCATGTACAGGATTTACGGTTGTCATGCCAGCTGACACTAAATTTCCAAGGAAAGTGTGAGTGCTTGACCCTGGGAGAAAATGTCAACTCTCAACCTGCAAACATGCCCAACTTACAGTGCTTGGAAAAGCCTACTTACAAGATGTACATTTAAGCATTAGCGTTATTTGTGTTGATGTTGTGTATTTTACAGTGTAGTGTGTACTTGGGAAATTTGTGTTCAACAGTCTGTGTATTGCTTGTCTGGTCAAATTCTATTAAAAAAGAAGTTACAAGTGTTAGTAAAATTGGGAAGGGCCAATACGTGATTAAATAATGATGCTTTCACAGATCTCATGAGAAGCTGAGAGAAAATTGGAATATTGGGTCCTGAACCAGATGCAGTAAAAGATTTAGATACTTGGTTTTAGATATGAGTACAACAGCATGTGTAAACCAATTTTTTAGACTGGAAAATGATTATAATATGACTAATTTTTTTTCCTTTATCTTTTTTTTTTTTTTTTCTCCACAAAATCAGTAGGAAATATATCTTTGACTCTATCTTGGAGACAAGCTGCCAACTGCTAGGTCACTGCTGTAGACTACATACTTTGAGATAAGACTCAGGTTTATAAGGAAAGCTTTTGTATGGATTTAAGTTAGCGAGTGTAACACACATTTCCTTTCCATGTTGCTCAGAGAAACAGTAGACTTGCATAAACACGAAAAAATAAAAAACATCTTGAGGAAGACATCTACAGATAAATATACAGCTCAAAGAGTTGAAGCTGTAAGCAGCTGAGAACTGGGTCTAGCATGAGAAGCACCCAGTGACCTTTATTATATCAGGTAAAGTGACCTGTTCTACTTAAGTCACACGAAGACGAGGCTAGGAAAAATGTGTCATACTAGGGGCTTTCTCCTGTGTTTTGTTGATAACCTGAACTGGTGTTTTCTTGGTTTGCCTCTCCTTCATCTTTATTTTTCATTGAGAAAAAAATTCAAAATACAGATTAAAATTCACAAAGAAGTGAAAATGGTTTTTAAATGTGGAAATCCTGTGGTCTGCCTTTCTGAAAAAGGTGTATATTTATATGTGCATGGATGTGTACGTATATGTATATGTGTAAATAAAGATGTTATTTATATTTTGGATTAAGCAGAGGGATGTGGATTTAACACACTGCAGATAAATAACTGTTAGGTCAATTCTTTTCCCAAGAGTTTATTAGAACTGTGTTGTAATTACTTTATGCAGAAATGGCCAGCCAGCCAGCAGTGCTTCAGCAGTCACCGTAACCAACAGGGCAGCCAGCTTCTGGCTGTGCAGGAGCTGACCTGTTTCCCATGCAATGACCAAGCATGCCCCCAGAAGCCACCTCTTCCATGGCTTGTGGACAGTGGTGGTATGGAAAGGCATCTCAGGGACAGCCTTCTGCCTACAGCTCCTGCTGGTCTGTGATGCTATTGCTCTCTCCTCCCCTTCCACCATGCTCCTTTCCTTCCAGTCTGCCCCTTTACTTGCCAACATTGAACCCTGACTGAAATGCAAGCAGCTAAGCAGTAAGGTTGGTAACCATCAAGGTGATGAGCAGCAAGGGCAATAACATCTTAAGCTAGTATAGCTGCGACAAGAAAAGGGTAAGTGGTCAAATTCTGCAATGCCTTTCAAAGGCTGAAACATGGTTTTTAAGATGAAAAGAGCTGCTATGGTCAGGTAAAAAAAAATACTACTGAAAAAATCAGAAGAGTTAACCATAGTAGTACTACTGGCTAGTGCTGTAATGGACTGGGATTCATGCTGAGACCTGGAGAAGTTGTTATGAGTTTATTGTCTATCCCCATGTACCTAGTAACATTCCTGGGAGTGAATACACTTGTCAAATGTAGAGGAGGAATATTTAGGTTTTTTCCGAGGTATAAATACAAATGTCTGTTTCCCAGCAGATGACAGGCATGAAAAGTTAATCTACAGGATGTCAAATCAATCAACAGCATTGGCTTGAAATAAGAATGTTAAAAAAAAAAAAATACTTTCCCTACTGCTCTTCTAATTCATGTATGTTCTCACAAGCTACTGAGCTGCCTGCTTGAGCTGCCATGCTGTTCCGTAGCTCTCCTGAGACACTCCTTATCCCATTCCTTTTCCCCCCAGTCATATCAATATAACAGCTGCCCACCCAAAGAAGGCAGAATTTGTCCGAGTTGCTTATTGTTCTTGTTAGGTTGGTTTAACATGAATCAGTTCAAGCTGGGCTCACTGCTGGGCCCCAAAGGTGGTTAGATGGCACCATCTCTGAAGACAGTGTTGATGATGAAGAACCGAGGAAGGCAGAGCTTGCACACAATGGATTTTGTCAACTTATTTCATTGTCAGTGTTATGCACCAGTGAATTGCCAAGGTCAGCCGTTGCTGCTTGAGCTCTGCCTCAGATGGAAGACCTGCAAAAGTCAAAATGCTATTCTTAAATAACATTTCCTGTCCATCTGTCCTGGTTCCAGCTGGGATAGAGTTAATTTTCTTCTTTGTAGTTAGTACAGTGCTGTGTTTTGGCAATGATGTGAGAACAATGTTGATAGGACCTGATGGTTTTAGTTGTTGCTGGGTGATGTTTATACAAAGTCAATGACTTTTCAGTTTCTTGGCCCTGCCTGTGAGAGGGCTGGGGGGGCACACGAAACTGGGAGGGGACACAGCCAGGACAGGTGACTTGAACTAGCCAAAGGGATATTCCATACCATGGGATGTCATGCTGAGTATATAAACTGGGGGAAGAAGAAGGAAGTGGGGGACATCTGGCATCATGGTGTTTGTCTTCCCGAGTAACGGTTACACATGATGGAGCCCTGCTTTCCTGGGAATAGCTGAACACCTGCCTGGCCATGGAAATTAGTGAGTGAATTCCTTGCTTTGCTTTGCTTGCACAGCTTTTGCTTTACCTATCTCAACCCTTGAGATAAGACCCTTACCTTCCTTTCCGATTCTCCTCCCCATCCCTCTGGGTGAGGGGGAGTGAGTGAGCAGCTGCGTGCTGCCAGCATTAAACCACGACACCATCTCAGCAGTAGAGTCTAATTCAGTATGTCTTAGGCAGGGGTAAACCATTGATTTAACACACAATGTGACATGTTTCTAAGAGAGAAGGAATGGTTTGTAAATGTCTCTTTGTATGCCCAAACAGTCACCAGGTCTTATGCAGGAGATGTTGGTTAGCAGTAGGCATGTGCTTAGTATTGCTGTTGTGGTCATTTCAGTTTACTCCAACTAATATTCTTTAACATAACCCAGGCACTGGTTTCTTACATTGGTTTTGTGCTTACAAAGCTATGCAGTGAATGGTGTCTTTGTCACTTAATAAAAAAAGAGTTCTCTCTGAGAATAGCTGGTAGCTTCGTGGTGAGGTGAAGGTAAAAGAACAAATCAGAAATCATCTTAAGCCTTTCCCAAGACATTTGTCCTTAGTAATTGCTGGGGACAAGATAATGGGCTAGATGGACCTGCAGTCTGGACTTTTGTCATAATTTTTAATGTTCTGAACTTTGGTAAAATTAACAACTGAAGTGGAGGCCTATCCCTCACCACTTGTAGTCCATCTTTCATTCCCTAGATCCTTCCCGAGTCCAGCTCACCCAGCATGTTTATATGGATAGCCTGCAAGTGCAATAAATGAGTTTGGGGTAGTGCTCAGCAAAGCAAGGTCTAACTTCCTTCACAGGTTCTAATACACTCTAGAAGGTGGAAATAGTTCAGTATTCTACAAGAATTACAGCAGTACAAAGCTAGTTTGATTAAAAAAAAAAAAAAAAAAAGAGGAACACGTATGCATGATATTTCAGTCCTGTATGCCCAGGAAATGTTTTCTGTTCACAAATATTTAATCTAGTCACTTGCACCTGTGCACAAGTGATGGCACTGCTTGGTCTTTAGAGCTCTAGTTATATGAGTTATATGAGTCCTGCTGAGTTACTCATGTGACCTGAAAATTTGCCAGTAGAGATTGTGAGATCCATAGACCAAGGCATGTAGAAGTGGGTGCAGTGCATTGTAGCATCTTTAGTGTGCGTGGTAACATATATTTTTAAAAGCCTGACACATGAGATCACATAGAGAGATGAGATGTGGATATTGTCACAAAATATCTGAAAAAAATAATAACTCGTTTATTCTTTCTTTATATATACACAGTGGCAAGATGAGCAAAATTAAAAAGGAGCTCTTGGACTGGCACACTGTAGATTCATTTATGCCTTTGTAAGCAAGCCTATGATGGTGTCAGACTGAATCACTGGCATTTTGTGCTGAGTGGAAGCAGGTGTAAATAGCTAATACATACCTCAAAGCAGAGGAGCTGCGGGCATGTATCTTTACCTCCAGCAATTCCAGCCATTCAGGGTGAGCAAACTATTAAAGACTGCAGTATGAGAATCAGCTTTGTGCTACCATCTATTCAAGTGTAAATGCTCTTTTTTGAACTAACTGTGAATTTGAAACCTGTTATCCACCTGCTGATTGTTCTCCCCCTCCCTGCTCCACCTTACAAATTGCCTTTACTTTCTTTGCCCCCCTCCCTTTTTTTTTTTTTTTTTTTTTTTCTTTTATTGTTGTAAATGAGGAAGGGTCCTTTGCTGGAAAAGGTCACTGCTGGTCTTCCTTTAAGGATCCCAGGTTCAGAGATTCCCTGAAGCACTTTGAAGCTTACACATTTTCTGATGAGGTCGTGCAGCTGCAGTGCCTTGTGATCACGGTGCTGTGTGCTGCCTAAGAACAAGCGGATGGCCTCCTTGGGCACTGGGGCTGCTGCACGCTGGCCTCTCCACTGTGTTGGTAGAGGTATCTATGGGACAGTGGTGTTACCTGAAACACTGAGATATTCAGGGCTAAATATCCACTTTTCCACAAGGAAATGTTATTTCTAGTCCAAAAGAAGTCTTCTGCTCACCGCAGAGCTGTTGTGCTGCAGAGTCAAAGGGTGCTGCAGGGAGTGGGGGCCAGCCAGCACCTGCGTCCTGGAGAGCAGGATCTCCTTTAGCCAGCCCTGCTGATCACCTCCTCCTCAGCTCATGAACTTAGTGTCAACTACTATTCCTTCTCAAAACCAGATATCTTATTAAGCTCTATAAATCTAAAGAGTTGCTTGTTAGTAGGAAGTATGCAGGTGGGTCAGACTATGGCATGTCAGGTGTTGAGGTGAGAACCTGATGGGGAGGATTTGTTACACTCCTTCACTGCCTGCATCGTGTTCTCTTTGGTTTACTCAGTGATCCTCACTGAAATCTAGCACTATGCTGTCATGCTTAGCATATTTTAAAATCTGATATGAGCTAGCGGCTGGTGATTTGCAAGTAAGTTTTGGCGTCAATAAAAGAAAGCCATGTATATCATAAATGCTAGCTTGACGGGTATTCCGCCCTGAACTCGTTCTCAGAATGAACCAGATCTTTGAATGTAGACACCTGCAAAATGCATGGCATTATAAAGCATAACTTAGCATAATAACATCCAACTGAGGACGTGTTCAGCCCTTTCAAGGTGTCTGATTCTTGGGAAGAAGTCAGGATTTCTTACGTTATGCTATGTATGCATTCTGGCCAATTCTTTTTATAGGTTGTTCACATAGAACATTGACTTCTACAGGCAATGCCAAGTAGAAGTGTTCAAAAAGTTAGACAACCTTTAACTTGGGTGCTATAGGCATTAAAATATTTTGGGGAAGGGGATATCACATTTTAGTTGTCTTGGGAGATTCACCTCAGCGTTCAAAGTAATTGTCAATAAAATCATTGTTATTTAGCTTATAGAAAGAAACCCTTGCTCAATAGCCTGATTTTTAGCTGCCAGAACTCTGCTTCAGCGAATGGTTACGTAGTACTATCACAGAGCAGGGATGGGGTGAGATTACTGAAAATGGGGACAATTAGGCTTGCTGGCTTCTGCCTTCCCCAGGAAGACAGCCTGAAGCTCCAGGGCAGCGGTGGGAGCAGGAGACAGTGGGGAAAGGAGAGCTGTGATGTGGAGGAGTGGGGGGACAGAGGTCATGGGAGAAAAGGTCTATAAGAAAATATTTTGCTTTGACTGCATTAGAAACTTCTAAAATCAAAACCTTAAGCAGATATGTACTTTTTACAGTGTAAGAAGTTTTCTGTTCAACACAGTTTATTAGAAATAATTCAGTGAAGATTAATGACTTCTTGTAAAGATCTAGAAATATAAAAAAAATCACTAAAATATTACAATCTAACTTTTTAAACATTAGCAAAAAGCACTCTTTCTTTGATGCTTGTAGGCCAAACTTCAGTGCAATGAGAATTTTTACTGCACAGCTATAAACCCATGAAAATAAATCCCAAGAGAACTATAACTATACCAGGGCAAACAAGATACTTCAATAAAATGTGCCTGAGAGTTGGAGCTGAAATTTACTAGAAAAAATAATTTAGTTTGACAGTGCAAGTATGTTGCAAGCCAAAAAGAAAAAGAGTGAGCCAGATGGGAAGTGCGTAGCATAAAGGAGGGTCCGAGTGGGAAGTCAGATAAATGGTTTTCAATCTGGTTTAAAAAAAAAAAGAAAAAAAAAAGAAAAAGTGCCAAATCTGCAACTTTTTCAGTACCTCTATACAAAGCTTCTAAAAGTGACTAAATGCGAGAAGAGTGATGTTACTATTGAAATTTCTAGACGTAGATAATACCCACAGACTGAAATATCCTGCTTAGGAGGGAATAGAGGTCTGCTAGATGGCAGCAGTGATGTTCGTGTCATTTGGCATCTTCAGCTTTTGTGTTGTTTTTGTTGTTTATCCCAAAATAAAACCAAACCAGACACTGAGATACGTGTTGTGTGCGAAAGAGACATGGACATGTTCAGATGTCTCCCCTTCTTTGGTGGAAGAGGAATCTAGGCAACAAATTCCGCACCCAGCCTGGTTTGTAATTGGAAGGTTTCAGGATGTGCGTGGTCAAAATGACTGGTAAAAACCAGATTGTTTCTGGCATCAGACATACTTCAGATTTACCTATCACTATCTAACTGCCTTGTGACCAAGGAAGATCTTCCTGGATTTTGGAAGCAGGGGTGAGGCTGGAAGAGAGCGCTGTCATTTTGCTGCAGGTGTGGTGTGACTCTTCAGGAACTGTGACTTCTCATGTAGCTTCTACAGGTCAACATTACCCATATCAGTGCATCTCAAACAGAAACCTGCAGTCAGGGGAGGAAAGGTGCAGAAGCAAAGATCAAAACAATTTCTTGCTTTCATGTTTCTTTTTTCTTTCCTTATTCTGGTGCCTGGCCTGCTGGCTTTTCCAAGAAGGGGGAGTCTGCTCCTTTTTCAGTGCTTGTAGCTTTACCTATGCAGTGGAAAAATGGGCCAAAACAGTGGCTTCAGTGTCAAACTTGGATGAAAGACAGAGATCTACTGATTTTAAGTTAAGAGAAATTGGGTGTTATAAGCTTTCATGAGTGGCACGGAAACTCCTTCATAGTGGAGAAGCTTAATCCCTTCTTGACTTTATGAAACATGTGTGAGAAACAGAATGATTTTGAATACAGCATGCCCATGGACTCCCTGTTATGCAATTCCTATTACTAAAAGCACAAGCTGTCAGCCCTTACTGTTGGTTCACAACACCTGTATGGGCCAGCAGAAAGAGCAGGGCTCTGACAGAGTAATTGGGGGTACCTGGGGAGGTGCCGGCTTCTTTGTGGTGGCTCTGTCTGGCTCAATGTCGAGCTGCTTCAGGAACTGTGAACTGAGTGGGGAGATGCCTTGGAAAAAAAATGGTCGAAAGTACAAGTAAAGTGCTAAATTTCTGTGGTTTTTGAGGAAATGGGTGCCTGACTAAGCTAAGAGTTTGTTTAAAATCTGAAATACTAGGCTTTTTGTTGGTGGTAGGTGAGGCCTTGTTCTTTTTTTAGCTATAAAGAAGAGGAAATTAGTAACATAAACAATTGCAGAGAAATTTGACTTGAGATTTTTGGGACTTTGAGATCCTATATTGTCTGAAACTACAGTCCCCGCTCCTAGGAGAGTGCAACAGAGAGGGAAGCCAGCATTTTCTATAGGGTTTGTGTGGCGAAAAGAAGGAAAGAGACAGGAGGAACCCTGATGCAAGGGAGAAGATGCTTCCACTTGAATCTGTGGTTAGTTTTATGGCCACATTTTCTTATAACGAGCTCACCTATGAAATCTATTAACAACATGTATCACCTAGGAAAGGTTGCAATAGCAAGAGTAAATGGCATCTTGCAGTATGGCATTGCACTGCTTTATGTTTGCAACTGACTGTAAGATCTAATATTCATTAAAATATGCTTTTACCACTTATACAGAAGACCTTAAATTATCAAGCCTTTACAGACCACTCATGCAGTTCTTAATATAAAGTGTGATTGATTTCTGAAGGTTTTTCTTAGGTCTTTGGTATTCACTGTTTTCCTGTGTTCACCCATCCTGACCAGACAGTAAGCACACCTCATTTCTTCCAGGTAGGTAATTGAATGTGAAAACTAATAATTTCAGTCAGCAAAGCTGGCAGTGTAATTATGTCTTGATACATATGTTATGAGGAAACTGGAGTGCATCTGAAGAAGCTGAGCTCCTGTAGTTAATCTACCATGTGTGGTGACTAATTTCATTGGAGAACTGAAAGTAAAATGAAAGTCTTGCACTAGGACCTTAATGACAGGATCTTTGTTTTTGCCAAATATTGACCCCACTGGCAGTCTCAAGCATGAATGAAGAAATTAGATTGCCTTTTTGCACACCCCTGACTTGGGAGAAATGCTGATGTGATTTTTGTGTAGAAAATTGATTGATGTTCATGCCCTGTCAATGGATCTTAACTGGAAAACAAGATAAATCAAAGAAGAAATGAATGTTTTCATTGCATGTGGCCTAGGACTGATTCTGTGACAGTGAATCAGTTTAAGGCATGTATTACTTCAAAGAGATTTCTAGTTACAACAGCTTATTAACTCTCAGAACTTTTTGAATGAGCATAAATTCATTACAACACTGAAATAAACTTTGGAGAGTAGAGTGTTTCTGTTATTCCAGAACAGCTTTTTTGCAGTTCTTATGCCTTATTTTTCTTTGTGAATTGTGCTGTTGAGTCAGTTAAAACAAACATAAGAAGAAAAATTGTACCCTGCCATTCATTTTATTTAGAAAACAAGATTTGGGATGCAGTGGGAAGGGAAGGAATTTTGGGTCATTGTTCATACTACTGCAAGTACTACCTCATGATATTTCTTTCATAAATTGATCAACATGCCTCTTAAAATACTTGGGCGTAGTAGGGCAAACTATTAAATAAGAAGGTTTTGGGCAACCACTTTTTTTCTGATAGCCCTCTAACTTGCAGCCTAAATTGATTTATGGCTGGTGTGTACTCCTTTGCCTTTGGGACGGTATTGTCCTGTGGCTTACACAGAACTTTTTCCTAAAGTTGTTTTTCCCCTTTCTGGACAACAAGCACATCTTCTGTCAAGACTTCTTTTGCTGGGAAAAAAAAATATCTCTGTCCTTGTTACGCAGATATATGTCCTTTCCCAGCTGCAGCAGCACTAGATGAATAGGTTACCATCTTTTAATTTATCCCCCCTTTCCTGGAAGTTGAAATCCATTATTATCTACCAGCAGAGCTACTGATGTGAAAACACCTTGAATAGTCTCTGTGAATCTGTTTTTGTTGACCAGTAGTTAAATTGGGCAAGGTGGTAACTAAAACCAGAAACAGAAAGTGTTCACTAAAGTAACCTTACTTAGCACCTGTAAGAAAGCTGCAATCTCTAGCAGAGGAATGGTGATGAGTAACTTGGGAGTAGACAGGGAGAGACCTTCTTAAACCAGCACAGTGTGGATTAGGACAGAAAAATATGAATGTTTTATCTGAGCTTGTCCTTTTCACCCAGTTCTTCAGCTGGGCTTGCATAAGATGGAGCAGGTTAGCAAGCCCCAGAGAGTGAGTAGCTTAATTATACTTACAGCATTTAGTTTCTCCTGACTGTCAACACTGATGAGTCATATGCAGACTTCATCTGAGTGGGTCACATCTTTGAAAAGAAAATTGGGTTTGTGCCAATGAGATATTTTTATCCAAAAAGATCTGCTAACTAAACCCAATATTGATAACTTTGAACTGGTAGGGCGTGGGTATTTTGTATATGAATGTGCTGGCGGGGGGCAATATTTTCACTGTTTTTGTCTTTCAGTAGTGGTAGGTAGTTGTTTTACAAAGTGGGTAGCAGTTGTGTATACCAAGAATGTCTTACAGAGAAGAAAAAGTTATAAAAATTGTAAGCAGTTCTGGAGCAGAATATATATATTTCTTTGTTTAACTTTTATATTTTAATAGAGGTGAGAACAACTTGCTCCTATGTTGAAGCTTTGTCGTGTTTTATTTGGTTTTAGACTTCCTTTATATTAGCAATGTAATGTCTTTTTACTTTTGAACATTGATACTTTGTGCTTTCTTGTATTCACTGAATGCTATGTGCACCAGTAATCCAGCAGACTAATACGCAGCTGTATAGCATCTTGAATGCACAACACCTGTTACTGCTCCTCTGTAAACTGAACATCCCTCATAAAAAGAGCACACAGGCTTGTTATAAAGTGTTATTTCAGGAATTAAATGTATATTTCATTATTTAAAGAAGTGTGTATGTCCTACAAATAATATACTTGTAGAAATGCTTTCCCCATGATATCTCAGAAGACCTTATTTTGTCTGCTTTTCCCCCACACCCCCCCGCCCCCTCTTTTTTTTTCTCTTAAATTATTCCACAACATACACACTGCTTTTAAAAGTTTCATAAAAAGCTTGCCTGGTCATCCAAGCTAGGTACTCAAAATCCAATAGCTATTCTAATTTCTCCTTGGCACAGAGTATTTTTCAAATGGATGGAATAAGGGCAGCCAGAGAGGTGGACCTGTTCAAGTAGGAGAGCAAAATGCCCAGCTAAGTACTTAACGTTCAGGTTATCCACCCCATGCATCATTATACAGTATAGGCATACTTTGTGATACTTGGCACTTCAAAGGGATGGCAGGTTGTAATTAAAACTGTGCCGATCTGTATATGAAATCCAAGAAGAGGTGTGAATGGAATCTCATGTTACCTTTTTACATTTTGACTGTAGAGCTGCATTTTTTTGTTTGTGTTGGGTACTCACATAGAAAGGCTGGCTAGAGAACACTTGATTTTTCGCTGAAATCATGGAGGTTAGCTATATTCCAAATGGTGATGTGAATACGTTCGGCAAGATTGCACACGCTTATGAAACGTGAGGAAGCTGGATGCTGTGTGAGTGTGGGGATGTATTAGCTATTGGCTCTTCCAGAAGAGAGAATCAAAGCTCTGATGGAAGAAACAAAATGAGAATGTTTAACAAACCAAAGCCATGAGTTGGATGAGGGCAAGACTTGTCTTCCTTAGCTCCTTAAATGTCAGGACAGACAATATTTATGTACTTTAGAGAGTCTCCTGGCTCAGGCTCTGGTGTTGACCTACATCAGGCCTTCTTGTTGCCTTTTACCTCCTGCCTCAAGTAAGCTTTAATATTCTGCAAGTTCGGACACTGGGCTTTTGCTCTTTCCTAGCAACACATCTGCATTTGATTTTTACAAATAGTTGACAAATAATTCCTCATAGTCAGTACCTGTCATTGTGTCTGTTTCTTCTATCTTTAGCTTTAAAAGCACAGTATGATAGACTGTTTAATGCTACTGTGCCTTTATTCATGCAATGATCATGATGACAGAATAAGCAAAAATCTCCTTAGATGATAGAGATGCTCTTTACCATGGCATTAAAATACCCCATTTAAGACTGAAGCTTACACAAACAGATTATTTTCTTTTTCTGCTCAAGTTGTCTGCCTCATTAAGGAGAATTTTCAGATAAGGTCAGGGTTGTTTATGGTGTTTAACTCTCACTTTGTGTTGTTTTGTCACAACCTTGCTGTGTTGCATGGCTTCTTGGAGCCCAAGGAAGCGGTTGGGTGATTTTACCTGGTTTTTTCTTCCGAGACAAGAGAAAAATACAGTGAGACAATGCTGCTTGACTACTGTATTGTATTTTCTTCTGGATTTCATAGTACAGAAGTTCTTCCCTGAAATGTTTTAATGAAGGAAGCCATAATAAATTACACAGTCATTCCTTCATCAAGATAGCTAACGAAAATGTAGGAAAGTATGAAAGACATCATACCAACCTGTTTTGTTTTGAAATTCTTATCCTTCTACTTTCCAGCCTATATAAATTTTTTTGCTATTTATTCTCATGTTTAGTAGCTAAATAACATGTTATTCCTAAGGCTGAGTATTCAGGTAAGCCTAAAGAAAAGGTGCTCTAATAATCTACAGCCTTGATTGCTCAGTGGATTACCATGAACTCTAGATTTCCGAAGAGCAAGAAGGCTTACTTTAGAGATAAGGGAACAGACAATTCCTCTCTTACCCCAGCAGATCAAGATGCAAAAAGAACATGTAATTTATAGGGAATGATTTACACTCTTGGTTCAGCCCCTTTTTTTGCGGTTTCAAAATCATCTGAAGAGCATGAGTTCCTTGGGTGAACAGGCTTAATGTTGTTTGTCATTCTTTGCCTTCTCATATGGGCTGCAAACAATTTAGTGTAAGAAGCTATCGCACTGTGTTCAAATTCTATACTGGTTATCCAGTGGCTTCACAGCATGATTTCTTTTCCTTGAATGGACACCTTATTTTTGTATTGAAGGAAGTAGTTGTGACCCTTCCAGGAGAGGGATCTAAAAATGGGTTTAGAAATGTATTTTAAACTTTATATATTGCAGTTTCTACTAGTTTAATACATTCTTCCTAGGTCTAATTTAAGCTCCTTTAGAAGGAGGAATATTTACATATAAATTTTACTTCTTGTTACATTTGCACAAAATAAGTGCATGCCTGGCATAGTGGAAAGAACTAAGGTAAGTTTTTTCCTTTGATCTTTTAACTCCACTAGCTATGGCCGGGGCTATCTCTTCAAGTATGTTAATAGTGCTTATATTTGGCGAATAATACCTCGCTTATACTGATAAAATTTCCTACAGGTGTCTGAGTATGGAAGAAGATTGACTTATTCCCCATGTGAGTGAAAATTCACGGACAGCATGTTCAGTGTTCAGGCAGCTTTACTTATAATCTCGTGTGCATGCAGGCCTTTGAATTTTTTCAAGAGAACGCTTTGATATTTTCTCTGGCATCTTAAAAATAAACCTGACATTTTGCCACTAAGAAATAATAGAAAAAAGAAATTAGAAATGTAATAAAAGATCACTAATCTTTTAGTGATTTTTGTATTCAAGAAAAGGAAAGCTCATATATATATATATATACACATCAAACAGCCATCAGCTCAATGCTCATAAAAGGCAAAAACTCCCACTGCCATTGAGAAAACATTTCCAAGGAAGCAGGCACTCCACCATTGATGTCTCCATCTTGGGCTTATAGGGACACCTACAAAACATCCTCACAGACAAACCTGGATACTGAGCTTTATTGCTGTACCCTTCATAACCAGAAGAATGAAATGATAGGGGTACAACATACTTGTGGAAAAAGCTGCTACTTACAGCCCTAGGTAGTTAAATTGCACAGTGCTCTGAATGGCCGTACGTGGTGGAATAGAGGAGGTAGCAAATGCAGTATGGTTCAACTGTTTTATGAGTTTTGTCAGGAAAGAAAATACTGATGGATCTCTGAGTTCAGAGCAATTGTTCTAACCTGTACTTAACCTGAAATTTGTTGTTTTGGTTTGACTTATAGGAGCTTTTGTGCCCGAAAACTTGTCTATTTTTTGCAGTTAATTCAGGTGGTACAATAAAAATACTACGCTTCCAGAAAAGACAAAGACTAATTTTGGCATTTTTCTTTTCCTGCAGCCCTAAAAGTGTTTTAGTAGGTTTTTTTTTGTTCTGTCTGGGCAGTTGTTTCTTGTTGTTTTTTTTTTTTCTTAATCAAACTGAATAAACCTAATTCTGTTTATGGTGTTTTTAATGATAGCCAAACAGATCATCTGCCAGTTTGGATCCTTTCTATTTAGCACACAGGCTGTCCCTTTGCATCTTCATGCATTTCCCAGAATTAGGAATATTTTAAAATGTTTCAAGTATTTTACTAATACCAAGCAAATGCAATTGTTATGTACAGAAAAAATATTTTTCTTCTGTGTATTGATTTATTTATGAGAAATCAAGCATTCAGTGACTCAAAGGTTGATAATATACCATATGTAGAGTAATTAAATATTACTGAAACACCTGTGACATACTTGCAAAACAAAACTTCTTTTTGCTTGTTTTCTAAAGGCAGAGTCCCAGCAGGGGGCTCCCAGGTAACACAGAAATCTTTAGGAGTCTTAATGCACTCTAGTTGCCCACACTTGGATGCTGAGTATTTTAAAACTTCCTAGAACTTGAGCTAAATTACTATTTAGAGTCTTTATTATTGTTTAAAAAACATTTTACTTAAGGAATATTTTAGTTGCTAAACTCTCCAGGTTCATCTTAAAGTGTTTCAGTGGAAATTACTGTTCCTTGGATGCAAAGGTAGATGGTGAAAAGCTGAAATTTTTGCCTTGGATCTTTTAAAAATCTGGCTAATATAGGTCTTGTGCCAATTTAGGCTTAACACCAGTTAACATCCCAGAGAGAGCTTGGAATCCTTGTATGTTTTAGTAATCTTCTGCAAACAGGTTAAGTGTATGCCCTGTATCAAGAAGAGGCACCATTAATTGCATTAAGAGCAGAATTATCAGTCTCACATAAAGAAATAATTAAAAAAAATGAAAATGATATACCAACCTAGAAATTTACCCAAAACCATAAAAGTGCTTATTTAATAGCTGTTTCATTTATTTCTTTGAGTGGAAAACTCAACAGTTGGAGACATTGCAACAGGACAAGTAGGCCAGTAGCCAATTGTATTTAAAATTATGTCAGATGGGGTCAATGGATTATTTCTTAGGAAAAGAATCGAGAATTTTTTATTCTCTCCCCTCCCCCCATTTGCAAAATGTCTGACTAGAGATTCATCAAAAGTATTTCTTCAGGTACTGAAATACCTCTTGTGAAATAGTTTATAAGCTAATAAAACAGAAATCGAGGTGTTTTGGTTTGGGCTTTTTTTAATTGGATTTCAAAGGTGTGTTCCACAGATGTTTTCTGACAACAAAATAATGGTAAATGGGTTAAGACATTATTTGAACTAAATCCTTAGCAATGCAATAAACCTGTGCAACATTTTTCTTTCTGTCCCTTGATCAGAACATACTAAAACTAATAAATATAGCACTGGGGGCTTACAGGTGATTTACTTGGATAACTGTTAGGCCCTTTAAAAAACTCTTAAATATTATCTGCCGTTTTACCAAAACATAGATAGCCTTAAGAGGTATGGTCTTTCCTTTGTAAAAAGATTTATCATCAAGCCCGAGAAAAACATCCCACATCTGCTAATAAAACAGAAAATATTAAGATTTCCACACAAGATTTACTTTTCAGGTTCTGTTCCCAACGTATTTGTGTAAATGAAGGACTGGAAGTAGATTTATGCTTCCACTAAAACCGCTTGATGACACTGTCGTACATAGTTTACAAATCTGTCTATCTAAAGATTATGAAAAATGCTGCATTTGCAGTCTCTTGTGACCGTGCTCTCAAGAGGTGGCAAGCGGCTCTGTTAAAAGACGCCTCAGCACCATGCATCAGAGTTAAATTTCCCAGGCCTGACAAGTGTTGAAGGGTCTAAACTCCCCCAAATTTCTTCTGCCTGTGCCATGACACATGGAGATGTCAGCTTACCCTTTGTATGTAACTTATTTTCTCAGACAATAAAATTTTCTGTCTGATCTATAGAAATGACGGTAATATAAGAGGGTGCATATATATCTTTTTGGAAGATGATCAGTGTCTTGTTGGACCAAACCTATTGGTACGCACGTGGCTTTGAAAAATTGGTCTCTGGCACTTTTTCATTAATGTGAAGAACCAGACACTTTTCAGGTGTGGAAAATACACAGTTCTGCAAAAAGTAAGGACAAATAATTTGTAATTTCTGTGATTTGTTTTTAGCTGCTCTTTTCAAAGAGAAGCAGTGTATACTCTTACTGATCCGACTGCAGTAAGGACCTGTGTGTAGGTTTTTTGTTTGTGTTGTGTTTTGTTTGGGGGTTTTCTGTGTGCTTGTGTGGGGTTTGTGTGGGGTTTTGTTGTTGTTCTGTTTGGGAACTTTTGTTGATTGTTCTTGTTTGGTTGGGTTGGGGTTTGTTTCGTTTTGTTTTTTAAACGGAATTTCAAGAATTGGAGCCAATGCCTCCATCAGTGGTACTTGTTGTTGCTGGTACTGAGGTAAAAGGCTGTGACTGCTGTGTTACCATGACTTGTGAGCAGGTAGTTCAGCTAAGACGAAACCAGCCATGCTGGGTGTAGACAACACTGTAGTTGGGCTGGGGACCTTGAGGTTGATGTCGCTGCCTGATGATTTACCCATAGATCAAGAAATAGTCTGCAGTCAGCTCAGACTCCCATGTCACACTCATGTAAACCTACCTACTGTGAGTTTAACTGCTGAGTGAGTTTCAAGTTGCTTTCTTCATGCTTTTGACTCTTGCTTTAGGCTCCAAGAAGCTCCATTACTTCTGATACTTTTCGGTTCTTCCCCGGAAGATATCTAATTATATTTGTAATCCAATCAAATATGTCAACCAAAACTACACAAATGGTATTTGAAGTACCTACCTCCTCATGTCTGCTCAGGCTGACTGCTCAGTCTAACAAAAAGAAGTCAGACAAGGTGGGATTTTATTACCAATGCTATAGATATAGTTGGTAATCACATCTTATTAATGGCTTTATAAATTACAACATTCTAGTTGTCACACATTTTGCCTCTTTAAATGAGGTAATTCTGGCCTGGCAGTTATGAGAGTATGTATGTTGATACTGGAGCAAAGGTGCCAAACTGAGGAATGTACTGGTTTATTTTATGGAGTGATTAATTTTACATTTTATTGTACTCAAGGGCTTGGCTATTTTCTAGATTGTAAATTCTCTTGCAGCTACTTCTAAACTAGGTCAACGATATTTCAGAAGAAAGGCTTATCCTCTTTTTCTTTTAAGTGGAGATATTTGTAGAAGGGTGAGGGTTAAGGAGAAAATACATTGCCTGAAAACATTTTTTTTAATGCTTGATTATTTGCATCTTAGCATTGTACTCAAAAAACCCAGCTCTTAATCTGTCTTAAAATTACTTAAAACCACTGTGCTTGATTGCCTTAGTGAATTAATCAAGGCAGGGCTGCTCTTGATGTTAATACCCTTAAACATTTGGTGTGGTACAATACAGCTTTCTGCATGGTGTGGCACAGAGCAGGTATGGCCTGACTGCTGTGAGCTCTGTGAGCAAAGGGGATGCCTGAGAAGTAGCAGCCCCCACAAGGCACTTTCTATTAATTTTCCTTTTCCACTTTTTGTCGTGTTAGTAATGGGCTGTCACACCATTTGTTCAGGATTTCAGCAGCTTTTGGGTAGCGTTGTGACAGTTCTTGTCTCTTAGAGAGAATACCTGAATTAAGACCCCACAGTCTTGTGGATCTAAGTGCATTCATCAGTTTGGTTGCAGGTTTGGTGAAATATTTTCTGCCTCCCCTAGAACCTTAATTTACCTGCCTGATGCTCCTAATGCATAGAAAAGGTTCAGATTTACCCCTTGCCCCCTGCCCGTCTGATTTTGGTTGAACAGGTACTTCATTGATATCACAGATCAACATCAGCATAAGCGAAATGAGAGTGAGGATGGTTTTGAGCAGGTAAGAACTTAATGTTTTCTCCCTCAACAATAATTTTTCTCAGCATGCTCGAAATTAATAGCATGCAAATTGGAAATCTGCAGCAAAGTACAACTTTAATTACTGTCCCTTTTAAATGTTTATTATTAGTGAGAAATGGATTTGCTTTTTATTAAATGTCTCTTTAATGAACTTCCTTTTAATGAACTTTAATGCACTGTTAATGAACGAGTGGAAAACACACATAGTATGTATGTATCATGATATGAAATGTACTACTTCAAGTATGTTAGCATATTAGGATTCAGCACAGATTGCTATTGTTATGTACTGTCATGTATTATATAGCATTATATAAAAACATATACTAAATTATCATACTGCTAACAATACATACCAGCTCTGTAAGTAAAATTGCAGTGTTTTTTGAAAAGTTTTTGCTTTTTTCTTTAAAAAATACAAATAGTGTAACTGTGTATGTCTGTTTCATGTTCCTTGCAAAGTATAAGCAGCAAGAAATGTGTCCATAATCTAGTATTTCAGGGAAAAGGCCAACATTATGAAGTTACACAAACCTAAGGACTGACTTCTAGAATACGAAGATGAAATATGTGCTACTGCAACAGTGTGCATGCAACTGGCCACGCTGATATAGTAGGACTTACACAGCTCACTTGTGAAAAGCTTGTGGGGTTTTCTTACTGATTGCTCTATTATAAGATACCTGTGCATCTAACAGGTTGTCAGGCATGAGCTTTCATGGTTTGCAAGAGAAGAAAGCTGAGATGGTAAATATACAAATTTCCTTTCTCATGTGATACATACCCCCTAAAGAAAGAAAGACTCATAAAAAATTGCCTATGCTGTTACTGGATGAAGTAAATCTTAGAGTGTATATAAATACACTTGAAACTCTTCTTGATCAAAGGTACTTCAATCTTAATTGCTGCCATTAAATTTATTTTTACTTAATTTCTGTCTCCCAATGTGTTTGAGCCAACTATAAATAGTATTATTTACACACACTAGAGATAAACTTTGGTGTGAATGGAGTTCTTTTAAAAATAAATAAATTGTAGAAAAAATTAAAGACCATTATATTTTGAAGTGTGATTTGATGCAAATTGGGTTGATAGCAGCGGGGTAATAATTCTAAAGTATTGGAAAACATTTGCACTTCTGATATGAAAGAAAGTGAGGACTTCCTCACATTGAGTAGAACATAGTCTTTAAAATAGAGGATAAGAGAGTCATCCAAAACCAGTTTATACCAAGACACTAAGAGATGATGTGCTGCATAGGAAACATGTAATCTATACTTTGCATTATCCTTCAGCTTTAAAAGTAAACATTTGTTAAATGTTGTCTAATTATTTTTTATTGTTCTTTGGATAGTATTAATGTGGTTAAATAGTACTGTAACAATGTTATATTCAAATAAGTGACATATAATCTCAGTAATCTGAGCGTGATCTAGAGTCTGCTTGAATTAAGTGGTCTTTGAATAAAGCCTAGTGGGCTTTGCTCTACAAAATGCTTATAATTCAGTTCTTCAAAGCGCTATTACTTGATAGCCACAATCAATTACAGCATCTGAAGCTTGCGTTTAAACGCAAGCTTGTGAAGCCAGTTGTTGTGACTCCACCAGACTACTTATGTACTCAACTACTAATTACAAGAGCCACCACTCACATATTTAAAGCTGAGTCTATGTTAAGTACTTGTGTGGTTTTGTTGCTTCGGGTTTGGTTGTTGTTTTTTTTTTTAATACGCTATTATTTGACAGTTCAGTAGGAGTTTATGAATTGTTGCTCCCCACAGAGCTGTGTGTTTCCGCCATGTCTGCTCTTTACTGGGAGTAAGAAAGCAGGGGGAGATGTGCTGTGCATTTCACTGGAGGGATTTCAGTTTGTGTGTTGTCAGTGATGATAGCACCTCTTCTTGGGATAGGTGGCCAGGCTGCCCCTGGCTGTGTGTGAGGCCGTTTGTGCTGGAGGAAGGCAGCAAGCCTGTCTCTGAGTTACCCCAGGACTTCTTACCCTGCTCTGGTAGCTGGAGAGGACCTTTGTTCATTTTTCTTATAGTTTTCAGTCTTCCTTTTCCATTTGTGCTATTTATTAACTACCAACTTACCGCTTCATTCTATCAAGCCTGTGGGCTTCATTTTGTGCTTGACACTGAATAAAACCTCAGTGTTTTGGAAGCAGTATTTTTAGTTTGCACATAGAAATCCATAAGCAGTTGCAGGTTTTCTGGTTTACATGCAGTAGTAAAGGTCCATATAAATGACACCCCATGTGTTTTAAGGGTTGTACTCACTTTTGTCTTAAATTTCCTCAGCTTTGGCTGTGTGCTCTCAGTTGTAAATTACTACAGTGATCTTGGTCTCAGGTATTTTTCATCAAACAACGTTAAAGAAATTATAAAACCCTGTGTTGACTGGTATGTTTCATTATGTATAATAAATGTGGGGGTAAAGTAGTAGTGAGATTGCATTTCGCTGTATATACAGCATTACATGGACATAGCATAAAGGTTACAAATCCAATCACTCCAGAGTGAGGAGGTGTCTGAACTGAGGTTGTCTCTTCAATTTCCAGCCATAGTGTCAAGCAGTAAAGTACACACCAGCCTTTGGGAATGGGTATAGAGCAAGGTGGTACAGAGTTTCCCACTGCTGCCCAGCTAAATACTGGAGAAGTAATACTATGATGAATCAAGCTTCATGCAGCAAATGCACTAAATGTGCTAGTCTGCCACTGATTTATCATCCTTATCAATCCTGTACTACTCTGTCTTTTTCAATCTTTGGACATTAAGCAGGGGAATAAAAAATGACAGGCTGGGCATGAAGAGTCCTGGGAGGAGCTGGAGGAGGCAGGTTTGGGGAGAAATGTTCAGACCTGGAGACGAGGAGGCAGTCAAGTTGGTGGGGAGTGTAAATGTGGGTTTCAACATCTAAGCTGGAGAAAAGTCTGGCTGGACCTGAAAAAAAATGTATCTGACATGTAATAGGCCCAGTGGGGAAGTACAGCTTTGTGCTGCTACTGCCGTGTTGCCTACTGCTAGCAGGTTAGATGACTGCAGGGGACGTCTAGCCTGAGGAGACAAACATTAAAAAAAAAAATCTAATAATAAAAAATAACTAGAGTAATGCCGTGGTGGTTTGTCATGAGCTTAGGAGTGGCTAGGCTAGGTTACAGTTCCCTTGTTCTTGCTATTTTTTGTTTGTTGTCTGAATATAATTACATCTCTTTTTGCATCTGAAAGCAAAGTGAGCAAATACAATTTCTGCAGGACTTGTTTATTCTGATCCACATTTTTTTCCCCCTCACCTAGAACATATAACTGTTCTTCAGTTAGATCTGTTCACTAAAAATGAGTGATGCTGAGGGCATCCCGTTCCCTGGTGTCCCTTCACCGTTCTTGCATAGAGCTATGAGGCAGGCTACACCTGTACTGCCTCCTCGTGCTTTCTGCAGTATTTAGAGAAGCACATCTCCCAGCTTCTGTGTGAAAAATAAGCTGTATTTTGGTATGCCAGTGCCTGCTTGAGTGCCTCTGTGCTTCACGCAGTAAATTGCAGACTGTAGTTGTATTGAGATGATAAAACATATACTTTTTTTTTTTTTTTTCCACAGAATGTATTATACAAACCAGTTTGCAATCTCCACCAAATTAACTGCAGTGTGTGGGAACTGACTTGGGACAGACTGTGTCAAATAAACAAGTTTTGCATGTGATAAGAACAATCCTGAAAATGCATTTTTGCTTATGACAACATAACATATTGATGGTGCTGCATCTCTTGAGTAAATACAGACGTTCTCTGTTTTGACTTTATAAACACCCAGGCTGGAGGAGTCCTTGTTCAAGCATGAGAGAGCATAAGTGAACTTGGGTGCTTTTTTCCATCTGGTAACTGCCAAGGGTAAGGAGTAGCTCTTTCTCCTATACTGACTAAAGCCTGGTTAATATATGCAGCTGTAATTTGGCCGTGCCTGCTGTCTTCTGTGCATAGACAGTTGGTGCCAACTAATTTCTCCCCATGGGTTTATGTACCGGTTGCTGCTCATCCTTCCATCAGAAGGGCTGAAAGGAGGATCTGGGGAACTACAGGCCTGTCAGTCTGACCGCGGTGCCAGGGGCGGTTATGGAGCAGATCATCTCAAGGGCCATCAGGCAGCACACGCAAGACAACCAGGGGATCAGGCCCAGCCAGCATGGGTCTATGAAAGGCAGGTCCTGCTTGACTAACCTGATCTCCTCCTATGACAAGGTGACCTGCTTAGTGGATGAGGGAAGGGCTGTAGATGTTGTCTACCTGGACTTTAGTAAAGCCTTTGACACTATTTCTCCCAGCGTTCTGGAGAAACTGGCTGCTCACAGCGTGGATGGGTGTACTCCTTGCTGGGTAAAAAGCTGGCTGGGTGGCCAGGCCCAGAGAGTGGTGATGGATGGAGTTACATCCAGTTGGCGGCCGGTCACAAGTGGTGTTCCCCAGGGCTCAGTACTGGGGCCAGCTCAGTTTATATCATTGCCAACAATCTGGACAAGGGGATCAACTGCACTGTCAGTAAATTTGCCGATGACAGGAAGCTGGGTGGGAGTGTTGATCTGCTGGAGGGCAGGAAGGCTCTGCAGAGGGAGTTGGACAGGCTGGGCTGATGGGCCAAGGCCAGTGTATGAGGTTCAACAAGGCTCCGTGCCGGGTCCTGCACTTGGGTCACAACAACCCCACGCAATGCTACTAGCTTGGTGAAGAGCGGCTGGAAAGCTGCCTGGAGGGAAAGGACCTGGGGGTGCTGGTTGACAGCCAGCTGAGTTTGAGCAGTCAGTGTGCCCAGAGGGCCAAGAGCATTCTGGATTGTATCCAAAATGGTGTGGCCAGCAGGACAAGGGAAGTGATTGTCCCCCGTGTTCGGCACTGGTGAGGCTGTGTTTGTTTTTGGGCCCCTCACTCAGGAGGGATGTTAAGGTGCTGGAGCATGTCCAGAGAAGGGCAACAGAGTTGATGAAGTGTCTGGAGCACAAGTCTTGTGATAAGCAGCTGAGGGAACTGTGGTTGTTTAGCCTGGAGAGAAGAAGGCTCAGGAGGGACCGTGTTGCTCTCCATGTCTACCTGAAAGGAGGTTGTAGCGAGGTGGGGGTCAGTCTCTATGAAGAAGTAACAAGCTATAGGAGAGGAAATGGCCTCAGGTTGTGCCAGGGGAGATTTAGACTGGGTACTAGGAAAAAATTCTTCACTGAAAGGGTTGTCAAGCATTGGAACAGGCTGCCCAGGGAAGTGGTTGAGTCACCATCCCTGGAGCTATTACATGTAGGTGTGGCACTTAGGAACATGGTTTAGTGGTGGACTTGGCAGTGGTAGGTGAACAGGTGGACCGGATGATCTTAAAGATCTTCTGCAACCTGAACAATTCTATGATTCTATGATGTCCTTGCACCAGCCATACCATGACCAAGAACAGATGACAGTAGGATTGATAGAGAAGCACAGACAATCCTAACAGTCTGCAAAGCAGCAGGAAATAGAGGAAAATCTGTCTGCCTCAGGATTAATTTGCTCTGTCTTCTTCCTCTCCTTTTTTCTGTCTGAGTTAAAAAAATGCTTGTAGAAGTGCATCTCCTGTCATTAGGGGCCATGCTGGCTGTCCATCAGGCTCGTTTGCTTGTTTAAGTGTGGTCTGTTGGAAGAAAGCTTGCAGTAGGCCTGGTGTGACCTGAGGCCCGCTGAATTGGCTTCCACAACACACATGTGAACTGACCCCCTCATCCCTACCCCTTCCTAATAGCTGTACATTGAGGAATGTATTTGTTTGTTTAGTGAATCCTGAAAACTGACCCTCAGAGACTGAAAAGTTTTGGGAGGTGGAAGAGATGACAACTATTTGATCGACTTATTTTTGCAAAGTTCTTGTATATCTTCAGGTTTCGAAAATATAAAGGAAGTCCCAAACTGGTTACGCTAAGCCTTAATACCAGGTAACCACATACGAAGACACCAAGTAGGAGAAAGTAAAGTTTTCTATGTCAGCTATGATCTAATGTCTTGCTCTTCCTTGGATTCTTTACTGCAGCATAACACTTCTTTTTTCTTTCTTTTTTTTTTTTTTTAAAGATGCCTGCTTCTAAATCTTTTGGCATTGATACACAGAAGAAATAGCGTTTTGTATCATTTTCAAAACTACTCTATCACCTGATAAAAGAATGCTTTATAAGTTGTTCTGTATTTTTCTGTAGAATGAAAAAAGAAGTAGCTTTTTATTTTGGTTAGACGATAGAATTTTGTATCATTTAGAGTGACTGAAGTAGGGTTGGATTTTTTTTGCTAGAGCTGTTTAGTAACACAGGTGAGGACAATCTAGTGAGTACCAGCATAAGCAGGCTGCTTGTTGCCATGAGGGGATGTCCTCAAAAGGACCCAAAACCTGACTTTTTAATAAAATCCATGAAGGTGTTTGGAGAAAAACTAAAACTCCATAGCCCCAAATCATGGCAACACAAAACCAATCCACAAAGCAGTGAAATTTCACTGCACTAAAAGATGTAAACTCCTAGCTAGTAAATTTCTTTAGTAACACTCTCAGATATATCACCAAAATACAGAGAGTCAAGAAGGGAAGTTTACACTCAAGTTTAATTTCAAGATTATATTTAAAAACAAAGCTTTCTGCATTTAAATATAGCTTTTCTTGCATTCCACCTTTAGGATATGCTAGATGGGCTTCCATGGATACTGCATGAACAAGTGGTTAGTAAATTTAACGTTGCATGGGTCAGTCCACATTTGTGAATTGGTTGGAGGTAGACGGATGTGTCTGACAGTGTTTCCATCACAGAATACCTTCTTTGTGTAAGTAGTGGTGAAAAAAGTCCTTACGTTAAAGGAAAAAATGATCCTTCACTCTGTCCCCTTGCAGTTGTAGCAGTGCCTAGCAAAGTGGCATCCTCTGCTGCAGCAGTATAAAAACATGTGGTCACACTAAACCCAAAAGTTTTTGGTGTTCCAAGCCAGATCTTCACATCTTTGTCATAACATGCTTAGTTCCCCTGCCTTGAAATAAATGAAGACCTGCTCTAATATAAGATGGTGTGTCTGAAAATCAAAAAGGAGGGGAATCTGTGTAAAGGGATCATCGAAGGTATGTTGGTCTTCTTAATGACTTACACTTTTGAAGGATATACTTCTTTCAACACACCAGATGAAATTATCCCAATATTTATTTTGAGGCAAGGTCATTTTAACAGAACAGATGTCTTGGAAGCAACAAGATGTCATTGTTCTGCTAGTGAAATGCTGAGAAGAATTAAGAGATAGCACAAAATACTAGGAAATGATTTAAATCAGAGCTTCCATTCTTGACATTATGACATAAGAATTTGAAAATGGAATTCAGTACAATAAAATAATAATTTTTCCTTAAATATCTTCAAGATGGATTGCATGTCTAGCATCTTACCCAGTAAAGGGGGAGAAAGGACAAGCAAAAGAAACAACAGCATGTGTTCATTTGAGATTCTAGAGCTTTGGGAGAGATTTCTAGATAATCTTGCCCGAAAACGCATCAAAAGTAACGTAAGATGCTGCTAGAACTAAAAGGATTATACCTAATGGGATCTGATGAGTTATTAAACATGGGGAAAAAAATAGAGAAGGATCCAGTATTTTACCATCTTGTACTGGGACCAGGCTAGAGCTGTCTTGGACACCAGCCTCAGAGTGCTGCAGGTTTGCACATTGACTCAAAGGGATACTTTTTCTTTCTTTTAAGAAGCAGGTGGCTACACCACAGAAAATAATAATAGCTGCTGGTGGGAGCACTTGATAGACACTGAAGAATCACATGCTTCAGGTACATAATACTTAACAGTGACACTCAACTTCCCTGGCACATTTGAAATGGAATTCAGAGGAAATATTAATGTGGAGTTAAATATGTTTATGTGTGTTTACTTGCTTGGGTGATAGGATGAAAGAGTTATTTGGTTGTTAATGTTACACATTATTCACTACTGTGAATAACTAACAGAAGTAGTATTTGTAGTAAGAGACGTAACAGCAAGGTACTTAGAGGGCAGAAGGTTAGGAGTGTCTGTGTCTGTACAAGTTTGTATGCACATGTCGTTCTTTCAACTGTGGGGATAGAGCAGCTGAAAGTTACTTGAAAATATAGCTAAAGGGACTGGGTTTTTTTCATCCTAGAAATAATACTATAATTGAGACATACTGAAGTGATAATGCTTTGTTACATGATCTGAAACCAGTCCAGTGTATTCAGTGCATGTTTTCCTTGTTTATTCATCTGTAAATCCAGATGATTAACCTTGTTTTATTTTTTCTCAACTTTGTTGAGTCTGAACATTGCATCAATGCCAAACTGCTGAGTACATGGATGCAAGCAAAGCAGGTTATTTAGAGCTGCTGTGATTGTTCCAATTCCTGTTTAAAGAAGCCAGTAAAATTTCATATATGAGCCTGAAAAGAAACATTTAACTCTGGACTGAAAGTAGAAAATTTGTGTAGGGAATAGGAGGCACAAGGGAAAGCAAGCATTTAAATCATCCTGCCTAATTTGTTGGGAACTTAGACCCTGGTCTGCAGGGTAGTTATGCCAGGCCAGTGCGCTGTCTTCAGTAATGAAAGTGAAACGCAGGTCGCAGCTCCTGTGTGAGAGGTTTGGTGATAACTGTCTTCATGCCTTCTACTGCATAGAAGCTAAATGTAAGCTAATATGGTGCAAAGTTTCTTCTTTACTTGTGAGATTAAAATTGGAGCTGTGTTTAAATTTCTAACAGGCAATGCTGAATTTTACCTAGAGATCATTTTCTGCATTGTTTTCTTATGTTTTATTTTTTATGAGGCGTATGTATCATCTGGCATATGAAGAAATTGCTGTTTGAATGATCTAAAGGTAATTTATAGGTTGACAGAAGCATGTTTATTACCATGAGGAAAGTGACCACTAACAGATGCAAACAGTGCAATAATTGCCATCTGTTGTATGAAACCTGACTCGATGCTTCTTCATTCCTTCTTTTGCTCGTTTGTTATCTTAGTCTTTCATCAGATTTTTCTTGTGGGATGGGGACATTACATGTGTTTTCACTGGCAGGTGGCAGACCAAAGTCTGCTCACCAGATGTGCCTAAACAGCTGCCTTGTCCTTGGAGAAAATATGACACATCACCTTGAGCTGTGACAAAGACCTGACAGCTGAGCATCTGCTGTGGTTGGTGATGATGATCCTGTTGGTGGATACAGGCACATCGGGCAATGCTTGGCCCTGCTGCACCCTGAGCCCCTTCTGCCTTCTCTGATGTAAGAAGATGGGAAAGTCCAGAAACCTAGGAGAGCCCCAGGCTACCCCTGTGCCAGTGTGCATTAAGGGCATGAGACAGGGGTGAGTGAGGAGAAGGGAATCATGCTGTACTAGACTGTGTGTGGAATACAGGTTGCCATTTATATTAGTGTGGGTTTTTTCTCGTTTATTTGTTTTTTGGTTTTGTTTGGTTTTCCTACCTACAGCAGTGAGGTATTGGATGGCATATTAAATTGCAGAGCTGCAGCTGTTGCAGAGCTGTTGCTTAACCATTGAAATGTGAATGGTTATTTAATCGTATGAACTAGCAACTTCGTTATGTGAAGGTGACCATCTTTGCTGTTGTAGTGGATGTTTGCTTGAACACCTCTGAGAGGAAGAGCACAGGCATTATGATTGAGCAAGGTCACAGCTTCTTGACCAGGCTCATACTTTGTGGATGAAGCACGTAAGAGGACCTGCAGCAGGGTCACCAGATGTGTCACAGCTTCTTTTGCTGTTTCTGCAGAAGACAGCTACTCATAGCAGATGTATGGCATGTGTGTGGGAGCACATGCAGGGCATACATTTCTAGGTGTAGTTTATATTGTATACTACTGTTTGTGAGGGACTACTTGGCTCTAATGCACATTCTTGCCACTGTCCACATCCTGGAATGTAAATAAATTTAGTTCCTGGCCTTAAAAAATAAAATAAAATAAAATTTTGAAAAGGTCTCAGGCCAAAACATCCTCTACTGATAACTGCCTTGATAAGCTGATTTTCAGGAGTCAGTTTGATTGAAAGGAACTTTAGAAGGTCTGAAGGCAATGGCAAAGATGTATTTCTCAAATGCTTTGTTTAGTAAATGATAACAGCAGCCTGTAGTCTATCAGCTATTTCCTCATGGGTTCCTTGTTTTCTTTTTCACAAATGAAGTCGTTTTTCTGTACCAGAACAGATCTGGCTGTACCAAAGTGCCTGTTTGGTCATTGGTAGCAACTGATACACTGCCTGTGAATCTGACAAGTTCAAAAGAACTTAAAATGAACCAAAATAATAATTTATATTTTTTTTTGTTTCTTGTGAAGCTTGAATTGATTGGTTGGAAGGCTTTATCTGAGTGCATGGGTAGTGTTGTGTTTTAAAAGGTTACGGTTTTTATAGCCTAAGAGGTCATTCCTATTTTCAGTAAGCTCTAAGTTATCTTTCCACAAATATTTTCATTTTGAATTGCTGCAGCAGTTTGGGTTTTCCCCAATTCTATCTTGGGTACAATTTTGAGGTATTTCAGCTAGGTTTTATGCTTTATGACTTTTTTTCTGATTAACTGAAGTATGCTTTCAGGTTTGTGCTCTCCAGACATTATTTTCACTGTTGAATGGTAACAGTGATCAAAGGTTTCAGGCATGCAATGTTGTTTTTCCAAGCAAAGATACCTTAATTTTAAAATAATGCAAAGCCTATTTGGGCTGTGCAGTGATCTCAAAACTCAACAAAGTTATTTGTTATGTTAATTTTACATTTGTGTACCTTAACATTAGATTGTGCCTGTTCAGATTTTAGAATGTATTTTTATCTACAGGGGTGACTGTAGGTTGCATTGGATGAAGAAGCAATTGTGTGAAGAGGCCATGATAAACCAAGGCAGATTAAAGAAAACCTGTACTCGGACATTTAGAAAATCTTTAAATGATTCATGTAAATTTAAAATGACTTCTTCTTGTTCCCTACCGAATGTTGGTTGCATTTCTTCAGTGGACTCCCACATATTTTACATTGTTCTAAAGAACTGCTGGAGAAATTTCAGAAGGAAGGAAGCATTTGTCTAAGCTGTGATTATTTACCAGGTGAGAACCATAATAAAGAACTTGTCAGAAGCATTAACATATTCAGAAGAGCTGCACAGAGGCATTAGGCTTTGTTTGTTACGGCTATAGCTGTTAAAGGTAGTTTTGATGCACTGTGCAAAATTCTTGGATCTATACTGATGGTCTAGATGGAGTATTTGCCGACTTATAAAGCTGCACTGAGAAACCAGGAAAAAGGAGAGGAGAACAGCATTGGTACTACATGCACTTAGCAATCATGACTTGCATTGTGCCAGGACAGCCATATAGTGGAATAAAAAAATCAACATACCGCAGGCCATAAAGGACTGTCCCATCTGGATGGAGTCGAATCATTCGGTTTTTCACTGTCACCCCATGGACAAATGACTTCTTGTCATTTTGGAAATATGTGTCTGGCACCCAGAGCTGGTCAGCCACTCTGTTGTCCAGAGTTAGGTTCAAAGGTATTCCAGAATAAGAAAGCCTTTTATCCCTCCACGACTGCTGGAAGTACATGGTCAAGGTGTAGTCCTAGGGAAGAAATAAGAAGAGCTTTTTGTATTTTGCATACCACATAACTTAACAAAAGTTTATTTTTTAGATAATTCTGAGTAACTGAGGATCAGTAGCAACGTGAATTTTAAGGATTGTTAAGATGATGTCCTTTACCATGATAGTAAGTCTTGGCCTGTTCATGTTAATATTGAACATCACACTACTCACCAATGGCAGTGACCGCCACAGGCTTTCAAAACCTCTTGAGCCAGAGGGAATACATGGCACATTTGAGTTTCCAGTCTGTGGATCACACTTGCATGGTTTTTGATTTTTTTTTTTTTTCTTTCATGTGAAAACTGTAGTGTTTAGCTGACCTCAGCCAAATAGCATTGCATACCACTGAGGACATTTTTTTCATATTCCCTCCCTTCATTCTGAAAGATTCCCCCATAATCCTGAAAGGCCAGAGTCCCTAATCTCTTGAGAAAGAGCAAATACAACCTCAGAATGTATAATTGACAACTTCCCGTTCTGTATCTGCTGGAGTTGCCAGATATGATGACCTTAGCTGGGCAGATCTCACCTCAGCCTGAGTAATGCAGGTCTTTCTGTCCTTGGCAATCAGATATTACAGCATAGAAAATTAACATTTTCTCTTGACTATCACATTGTGGCTTAGGTGAAATATCATTTATGCAGTCCTTCAGCTTTCACTTAGTCTAAAAAGAAATTGTTCTAAAAGGCTTCTGGTCTGATTTAGTCTCTCATGTCTGTCTTTCTGGGAATTCCTGATTTTAAAGGTAGTCAGATTTTTTAAGTGGAAAAGCCCATGCACTTTGTAGCTGATGGAGTTCTTAAAAGAGGACTGGAACAGCAGTACGTGGACTATTAGTCTTCTTTTCCTCATCTCCTCCCCCAGCCACCTTTTCAAGTGGCAGGTCATTTTGTCACATATTTTTATGGTAGAAATGCAGCAAAATTATAGATATTGTTGAAAACATTGGTCAGACAGAGGTAAGGTTTTCTTTTATGTGAGGGAAAGTCTTACCTCTGCCAGCCCCACAAATCCTAGCCTGGACTCTAATTTTTGAAGAAACAGAGAGCATAAAAGCTGTCTGATGTGATCTGTTCTCTTAATCTTCAGTGGCTTCTTAAGACTGTATCATTGCCATGAAACCAAAGCAGTGTTGATACCTTTCAGAAAGACTTTCTCTCTGAAATGTTGCATCTAGCAGACCTATAAACTATAGACTTATCAGTAAAAGAAGTCAATGAAAATACTGTTCTTCAGGCTCTGGGCATGGTAGTATTTGTTTTGTATAGAGGAAATGCCATGACTTGATCAGTGGTCATATACAATAGGACAATTACGTCCATTTTGAGCATTGATTTGCAAGGATTTAATAGATATACTCTTTTCCTGGCCTGCAAGATGATGGCTACCCACAAACAGAGCCAAGAGGCAGTATGCTGAAAGCATAAGTTTTTTGTTTTTCTGGCCCAGGTAGCAAGGAGGAGATCAGGACAGCTTCTTTCACTTTTCAGACCATGCTGGTCAAGCTCTGAACTATAAAGTATATGCAGTGGGGTGTATGCTGTGCTCTACTGAATAGGTAATTTATAATGTAAATAGCGGTATGGAGAAGCATGAACCTCAGGGAGGCAAATTTTTGCATGTACAATGTGAATAGAGTTGGATTAGAAGCAGACACCTAAAGAGAAGTTAAGTCCCTGCCCTTTGTTTCTCTTACACATATACAGACCCAAAGACCAGATGGGAATTGGATGAGAAAAAATAAATAAAATAAATATCACTATTCTGTTGAAGTTTTCATATGTTGTAACTGTTTTCTAGCCTGTTCTATTTCAAGTAACTTTAGGCAGAAAAGCCTTCATACATGGTTTTTACAAGTTAAATTCTCAGTGCTTCACTTGGTATCCTCTACATCTTCGGCCTGACTCAGCACAGGCCATGCAGTCTGCAGCACAGATGGAATAGAAATTCCAATTATACATAATTATCTTTTTTCCTTCCTGCTTTCCTTTCTATTTTCACTAGGTCTTAAAGCTGCTTTTGTAGAACTGTCATGCTGTTCTGGAAAAAAGCTAACAATTGCAAGCTAACATAGGCAAGCGGTGCCTATGTGATGGTTCTCAAAGCTCAACCAAGAGAGAAAAATAGCCAAGATAAACTACAAGAGATCTTAAAGGATGTGATGAAGTGAAAGAAAAAGAAATTCTGTCTCTCTGCTGTGGCTACTGGAAGAAAATTAGTTGCTATTTTTAGCATCACAGTCTGCTTTAGAAATTTTATTTCATCCAGCTGTGCTAATACACAGAATACCTCTGTTGGTAACCCTGTGGTAGAGTGAGTGATGCTCTGCCCTGCAATTGTACTATACTATGTAGAAGTACATGGCAAGCCAACAAGCACTAATGGGGAAAAAAAAGCTGAGGTTCATCCTAAAGGAATCTCAGTGTTTCTTAACTCAGAATTACCTATTTTCTTCCATTCCCCAAGAACATGGGGGTGTTATTCATTCAATATTTTAATGAGAAAAATGGAGAGTTATACGTCATGATTGTAAGAGTCCCTGTTGCTGTAAGTTCTTATCTTAAAAAGCATAGTTAAAGGTTATTTTCATGGAAAGGAAGTGATACCTGAGCTACGATAACCCAAATTATATAGTTATATACTTTCTAGCATTTTTAAAGGAATACAGCCTTACCTTTCTCATGTCTAATTGTGCAGAATGAAATACTGACAAACCATATAGCTAGCCGCATCTTGGAGGATTTGTATTATTTTTTTATATTTCACAGCAGTGTGAGTGAAGTGAGGATTTAATGACTACTTGCCTGCTACCTTGTAAAACTTGCGGGGGGTTTTGTGGTTTCAAGCTTTAGAGTGTATGAATAATTTCTGAATCCTTCATAACTATAGTGGTAACTGGCTGCAGAATTTTTTTAGCTTTTTATGACAGCTTCCCAAGATCTCAAGTGTCAGTCTAGCTATGAAAATAAATCAGGTTATTTTAACTTTTATATTTAACAATTTTTAATCATGAGTTAAAAAAGCAGGGCCCAATGTAAAATTAAAAGAGGCTCTGTTTCTGCAGATAACTGTTCTTTTAAACAATGTTTTAAAAAATATTTCACTTTTTTTAGAAGCAGACTGAACTTTTTTTGCTTAACTATACTTCCTATAATAAAAGAAAAAGCTGTAATGCAGCTGAAAAATCATGATATGTCAGTAGATTTACTTGAGCTTTCTACACTTCCCACAAGTGACTCCCTGCTTTTCCAGGGCATAGTCAACCTTCCTAGCAGTAAATATCTGAGCACCAATGAAAAACTTGTTCTGACATGTATTGATTTTTATTTTTATTTTTTCGTGATGAATTCTGATTTGTCAAATGAGATGGGTTTTTTTTCCTTTCTTAGTAATCATGCAAGTTTCTTATTTCGTTGTATGAAACTGAAATGTGTGAGCGTGTATAGATGTGTACTATAGCATGTAAGTCAATCTGTGTATCAAACAGTGTTTTAGTAAGGTGCATTAGTTTGCTAAGACAAATAAGAGAGATGCTATGAAAATGTGAGCAAGAGAAACTAGCCTATTTTACTCAAAATGGCAGATTTCTTAATCTGAATTTAGGCAGCTTCATAAATAAATACTGGCCCCAAGCTTCACAGTTCACTTGGGTAATATAAATTTCTTGTAGTAAAGAAAATGAACGGACCACGGATGCATATTATACTTGAAGTTAAAAGAACAGTCGATAGTTCCAGTAAGTAATGGATTGGAGTTTCCATACAATACTAAGTTTCCTTTTTATTTCTACTTTTTTGGTTTTCTAATTTTTTTGTGCAATATGTATAGATGATGCAAGGACAATAATGGAATTTTTCTCTCCTGATAAACATCTGTAGCTCCTGAAACCAGTAGAGATGCATTAAAACAATAATTTGGACTTGCTGGTAATTTCCAGTGTGGTTTACCAGTTCAGCACCGCAGAATATAATGTGGAATACACTGTTCTATTATAATCTAACCTTCTGGGAGACACAGAGCTAGTACTTCACCATTCTTACCAGTTGAATTATGGACTCTGGTGTAGTAAGAGATGAGTTTACGTGTCTGCTGTGCTGGCAGTTGCTTTGTCTTTCACAATTTCCAGACATACATGTTTAAGGGGAAACTAGGGAATATTTTAACTTGCAATGTTAAGCTCTGTGATCTAAAAGACCTTTTGTGTTTTTCCTCTTTCCAAGGTGGCCCCAATCTAAGTTCTTTTATAGTTTCAAGTATTGAAAAACAGCTTAGTACACTGAGATATGTTTAAGTAATGACCAAATATCAAAGCACACTCCAAAAGACTTACCAGCTAAAAATTAACAATATGGATACAGTTCTTAACAAAAGTTAGTAAACAGAAGAGTATTTTGTGACTATTTAGCTGTTCTAGGTCAATTCAATATCATTAGATCTCTAGATGAGTTTGCACATGAAGGCACTGTGCAGCAAAACAAATAAATGAAACACATCAGTGTCTTGCTTCTAATAGATAACAGTGTATATTGATAGTTGTGGGATGCCTACTTTACACCCAAATGATCTTAAATTTAAATTATATCCTTGGGAACCATCCAACAATCAAATATGTGGCAGCATCACAGAAAATTAGATGCAATGCAATTCAGATATAGTATAACTTAATCAAGACAAGCATAATTGAAGCTGCATTTTAAAATTAAATATGCAGTGATGATCAGAATACTAATATTGACTGCAATAAGGCCATAAATACAGAACACCAATATATGTAAATCCTGCTGTGACTGCAAGCTGTTATTAATTGGAGAAAATTATTTTCTATGTTTATCTGATACCAACAAGAATGGGAAGGGCAGAGTTTTGAGACAATGGTAAGTGTTGGATTTGTAAATAGTAAAAAAGCATAATCATTCACGTTATAAGCATGCTAATACATCAGAAGGAGCTGTTAGCATTTGTTTAGCAACAGTTAGCTGTCCTATCTTGGAACTCCTAGGGAAGATCTATACCCTTACCCACAAAAGAACTATTTTAAGATGAGAGAATGTGAATGATGATGTGTTTTTTTAGGTGGGGGTTTGGTGTTTCTTTTTTTAAAGTGTTTTTTGCTTGTTTCGTTTTTGGTTTTATTGTTGTTGGGTTGTTTGGTTTTTTTTCCAAATCCTGTAAAATTTCCCATATATGCTTGGTGTTCAATTCCAGATACTGCACAGAAACCAGGGGGAAACATTTTAACTGAAATTATGGAGAAAGAAAATACTGGTTCTGCTCATGCTCTTCTCTAAAATTGTCAGGGCAGCTATATATCTTTATTAAGTCTGCAGTCCAGCCAGGCAAGGAAGCCAGGGACTTAAGGATGTGCACATTAGTGGATCAATTGCATTTACCTTCCTTTCTAAAGGACATAGTTCAGTGGTACTTTTGGTTTTGTTTTCAATGAAGACAGATGCAGCATATGCATCCAAAAGTAGTGGGAGCAGGGGGGAAGGAGCACATACTCAAATTATTCAGTGCACTGGCCTGGTTCACAGGAAGCCGTGGTTCTTGTGAACTACACCTCTGTCAGTGTACAGGCAAGATGGGAAGCTCCATTGACTTCAGGACAATAGAATAAAAGACTTCTATTTTCCTGAGAGAAGCTGTTTGGTTTTATAACAGGATCAGAATTTTCCCACAGCAAGCTTCAGTTTTGCAGAAATGTTTTCTGTCAGAAAATTTGAAATCATTTGTAGATGTGAGATTTCTGTAGGAGAAAAAGTTGTGCAAGGTATTGTTATTTTGTTTGATCCAGTTGGTAGCTCTAGTTGCTAGTGAAGTGCGTTTAATTCTTGTTTTTCAAATCTGCTGACAATTCTCCAGAGAATGTTTCATAAACCTTGTTGGCATTTATAACTTCACAATTAAGTATGTGGCATCACAGTTGTGTCTTGTAGAAAGACACAGAGATCTGGCAGGAGTCAGCATAGCTGTTATGATGATGCTCTTTATTGCTCAAAGCACAGCCAGGAACAAGATTAGACTCATTATAAGAGGCATGTTGGAAATGAAGGCACTCATCATTACTGTATTGGGATCCAATATTACTCTTTGCAGTCAAGACAGAAGTCCCTGTAACTGCAATGGGATTAGATATACATCCAATGTCTTCAATCATTACTGAAAAAGCAAACCAAAAGGCAAAACGTTTCTCAGTTACAACAGCAGACTTAAATATTTTGTTGCATTTCCTTCAGTGTTTTCATAATAATACTTAGCAGAAGCATTTATTACTGCTTCTAGCATTTAAATGGGTTGTTATGATACTTGTGTTCCATTGGCTTGGCGTTATTTAACATAGAGGAGGGTAAAATCCCAATTTTATCTTGTGTGTTCTACTTTGCCTCTCAGGGAGAAGAAAGCAAGGACTTCTGTACTTTGGATCAATATCCCACTGCCTTGCCCTCTGCTTCTTTTCTCTTATTTGAGCTTCGCTAACCTGGAGGCCTGAATGTGTCACTTCTTTGTACAGGAAGAGAGATCATGTTGCTAAATATTAGTATAGATTGCTTTGATTAGAAGTGCACTTAGCTAAACGTAGCAGGAAAGTAAGGTAGCAGGTAAGGTAAGCTTACAGATTTGTTACCATCACTGAATGCTGGAATCTCCTTTAAGAAAGCTTGAAAACCACTATAGCATTCCCAGCTACACTTCAAACTTCCAGCCACATAACTCGCTGTCTGGGGCCGGGGGTGGGTGGGGAGTGTAGCAATGAGATGCACCAGTACAACATTGCTTACAGTGCAAGCTAATACTATGTCTGTCTTAAGTGGCTATACTAACTGCCAACATAAGAATCAGAACATGTCCGTGCTGATTCATATTCCCTGAAAACTGCTTTTAGTACCTGTAGGAAACAAGTAATTATATCTATTCCCCTGCTATTCTATTTTGCTTTTGAAGCTGGTAATCTTTTCTATACAGAGGGTAATACTGCCATAATGATGCTTGAGGGAAGAGGTGGAGAATGGCAAAAAAATGGCAGAGGAGTTATGTGTGCTTAAGCAAGATGGCATTGTAATGAATGATGGAGTAAACAAATACAAGTGTATTGGCATATAGAATAATTGTATTCAATGTGTGCATATACGTTCACAGGCAGCAAATAAGTGTCCTTTATATTTTGGCTCCAGGGAGAACACCTGGGGTTGAATACAGAACAATTGAAAGGAAAACAAAGGAACAGAAAAGCTTCTTACTGTCAAGTAGCCCGCAGCCACCATATGTTGATCCATGTCTAGATATATCTTTTAAAAGCAAATGTAGACAGCACTGAGACAAACATGTTTTCTCTTGGACATTTGTCTCTGAGAGGCAGCTGAAAGCAAGTTTTTGCCAAAAAACCCCCAACCAAAGTCAACTTGTCCAGGTGGTCCATACCTGTCTGTCTGTATCTGGGGACTCCAGTTACTGTTCAAGTCTAGATATTAGCAACTACAGTGAAAAGGTGCTCTAGGTGTTATATGCTGCTTTGTGATGAAGTTGAGGATGTTCTTGGGTGGTACTTGTGCGAATTGTTCAAAAACTTGCCTGTTCATATGAAGGTATGAAAGGGAATGGTGGGATGACATTTGAGGACTGTGATATTGTGCCTGCGTGGTGCTCTCCTCATCCTCTCCGCAAAGCAGGTGGAGCAAGCAGTACAAGGAAAAGAAATTTCAAGCTTTAACTGATGTTCTAAAACATTTCAGCCAGCTTGGACTGGAAGCACCAATACATGGGGGTGGGACTGGGCATTTGGGAGGAAACTGTACTTCCCATGTTCTTCTTTGGGCTACGTGGAGATGGCTCTTTGCTGACCAGAGGACAATCCAAATGAGGTGGGCATGATCAGCTCTGAGGGTCTAAAAATTGGAATGTGATGTGAGGAGTAAAGCAAACTATGAGATAAATACATTGGAAGGATGCAGCACTTTAAAGTTCCTGTAAAGGCAAAACATTGTGGAATAGCGGAGAACTAATTAGACCACACTTCCCCTGCTGCCTATAAGCAAGATAATTGGAAAGCAGCCTTTTTTCTAACAATGTTGTTTCTGAAGCACTTGATTATTTTTTTTTCCCTTTGTGATTTCCACCTAGCTCAGCAGGGGTGAACTATGAGACCATTATGAAGTGCACTGAATGTCTAAGGAGGACAACATGGTGCTAAGAGCTCAGAAGAATTCCTTGCTGCAGATGAAGCTGAAATGCTTGCTAGCTTAGGAGCAGATAGGAGAGGTCTAAATTTTGTCTTGAATGCTATTGTATAAGCAATAAAAGTATCAGAAATCTTATAAGCACTGGACAGAAAGTTGAAGAGAACACAAGCACAAGAATGTCAGCAATGTAAAAATGGAGTCACAGGGTGTACTAGCTGAGGATGTACAGTAAAAAGAAAAAGCCCCACAACCCTTCATTCTGTGTTGTGCAGGGGCTTATGATAAGCAAAGCTTATGAGTTAGAAATCAGTAGTGAAGATGGCAAACCATGCCCAGACTCCTTGGCTTCAGCAGATGCTGAACAATGTAGGAAGCAAGTTACATATATCTTAATACGAGGGTGGGCTAACTTTGTAACAATAGCTACTGATTTTTATTATATTTTTTTAATGCTTCAACATACATACATATGTAATATATTTTTTCACTAATTTACCCCTATACAGATTAGGTAGGAGTATTTCTATTTCTGTGGGTCTGGTGATTGAAACATTTTGATTCCTCCTGCCTTGTTCTCAGTGGTCATTCTATGGTATCAATTTTCTTTCATTTTGAGAGAAGCAGATGGAGGTCAAAGTGATATGCAGGGAGTCAGTGGCTCTACCTGGAATAGAAACAGTAATCATTTAGCTGCCAGACCTTTACACTTGTATATACTGTAACTGGGTTTTTTGTCTGTGGAGTGTTTGGGGTTTTTTTGGTTTGGTTGCTTGCTTGCTTTTTTGCTTTGTATATAACTATTGTTTTGAGGTTTTGTGCTTTTTTCTTTTTTTGGTTGGTTGGTTGGGTTTTCTTGTGGGTGTTTTGTTTTTGTTTTTGTTGTTTTACATTTTCTTTTCCTCCTCTAAATTGCTCAGGACTACTTTGTTTCATTGTTCATTATGTTTATGCTTGAATTGTGTTGCATAAAATGGTGATGATAATGAAGACTGTTATGTGGCTGGAAAGACTTTTCCCATATGTGGTTGGCATCCTGGCTGTTTTACGGAATGCTAACCCATAAATCAAAAGGTCAGGTTGTCTCCCTGATACATTCAAATGAAGGATTGTAACATTTTGTGCTGTACCTGGAAACTGGGAAGAGAAGAGCATTATGACATTATTGCTTTATAATGTCTCTCAAAGTGGAAGTATTTTGAACTTGGAGCTGATAACACTAAGGGTATTAGCAATACTGTCATAGTATGATAAAAACTATTGACATGCTGGTTGGAAGGTCCTCTGGGATTTTCTACTAGTCCAATCTCCTGTTTGAAGCAGGACAGTCACCAACCCTGTCTCAGGTCAGGAATCACTTTCTCTAGCAAACCTTGAAGACCTTCAAGGATGGAAATTCCACCACCTCCCTGAGCAGCCTCTTCCAGTGTTGCACTGCCTTTCTGGAGTGAAAGTCTTTCCTGACATCCACCCTGACCCTCCCAGGGTGCAATCAGTAGTTTTTGCCCTTCATTATACCATCTGCCACTACTGAGCATGGTTTGACTGTCATTCTCCCCTCAGGCAGTTGTAGGCTGCCATGAGGCGTTGCCCTGGCTCTTCTCTTTGCCAGACTAAGCGAGGCAAGCTCCCCTGTCTTACAGGTTATGTGCTCTAGGCCCTGGCCATGTTGATAGCTCTCTACTGGACCATTTAAAGTTACTCAGTACACCTCCTGAACCCGGGAAGGAAAGAAATGGGGCACCCCGTTGTAAGTGCAGCCTTACCCTTACAGAATGTAGGAGGGTAGTAACTTCCCTCTGTGCTGACCAAACCCTGTCTGTAGCTTAGTCTGCGGTTTACGTATGATGAAAGTGAACTCAGTAGCTTGTATTCAGCTGCTAGTTAACCAGTCAGTTTCCAGCCTGTTCCAGTTCTTGCTGATATCTGAGTTTCTTGTTAGTTGAATCCTCTTGTTTATTAAGGTCATTGAAATAAAGCTCTGCCGTTGATTGTCAGCCACTCTCCCTAATGTAGAGCCATCCATGTACTTGCTAAGGATGCACTCTGTGCCGTTTATGAAGATGTTGAACAGTGTTTGCTCCAGTGTTGACTGTTTTCCTTGTTGCTAGCTGCTGCCTCAACCTCAAGCCATTAATAACCACATTTTGAGCCCTGGCACTCCAGATAGCTAATTTTCAACTCATCTAACAGCCCATTTGTCCAGCACATCATTCCTCATCTTCCAAATATGAATGCTGTGGGAGATGTCAAAAGCCTGACTAAAATCAAGGTATATTGCATCCGTTGCTCTCCTCTCATCCACGCAGACAGCCTCTATGTTGCAGAGGGCAGTCAGATTGATCATCAAGTATGATTTTCCTGTGGTAGATATGTGTTGACTAATTATCATAGAAACATTGAGGCTTGAAAAGACACTGACTGAAAAAGAAATATTAGCGGCATATGAGGAATTTGAGCTGCTCCAGAAGTAGTTGGGACTGAAATACAGCTCCTTTTGGCACCTCGATGGCCTGTGCTTGGCTGGGTGTTCAAAGGGAAGGTCCTCTCCATGCATCATGCAACAGATGCCACATGGAGTAAGTAGGTTGCACTGATAAGGAAATGAGCTCGATTAGGAAACTCCAACTGCCTGGGAATCCTGGAAGTGATTGTGGACTACCCCGAGGGCTGAAACTTTGGAGTGCCACCAGGCGAGGTGATTCATGCTGAAAAGGCCTCTCTATATAATAAACTACCAGTAAATGAAAAGCAGTATGTCCTGTTTATAGATGGATCCTGTTGTAATGTGGGAAAAAATTGAAGGTGGAAAGATACTGCGTGGAGTCATACATGACAAGTCACAGAAACTGCTGCAGGACAAGGGGAATTCAGTCTGTTTGCAGAGGTGAAAGCCATCCAGCTGGCTTCTGATACTGCTGAACAAGAAAAATGGCCAGTACCTTGTCTCTAGACTGACTCATGGATGGTGGCAAATGCTCTGTGGGGTTGGCCATGGCAATAGAAGCAGACCAACTGGCAGCACAGAGGTAAACACATCTGGGCTGCTCAATTATGGCAAAATATTGCTGCTCAGGTAGAGAAGCTGGCTATAAAAGTATGTCACATAGATGCTCACATACCCGAGAGTTGTGCCACTTAAGAACACTGAAAAAATAACCTGGTGGACTAAGCTGCTGGGCTTTAAGTGGCTCAGGTGGATCTGGTCTGGGAACACAAGACTGAGCTATTTATGAGCTTGATGGGTCCATGACACATCAGGACATTTAGGAAGGGATGCAACACACAACTGTGCTCACAATCAAGCAGTAGACTTGACTGACTATTGATGCCATTGCACAGGTTACCCATGAATGTCAAACGTGCACCACAATCAAACAAGCTAAGTGGCTAAAGCCTTTTTGGTATAGAGGATGATGGCTGAAATCAACATGGGAAAGCCTAAAGATTGATCATATCAAACTGCTACAAACCTCCCATGGCAAGCACCATGTGCTTAAAATGGTGCAAGCAACTACTGGATGGTTGGAAACATAGCCTGTGACCCATGAAAATACCCAGGATACTATCTTGGGCCTTGAAAAGCAAGTTTTATGGCAACATGGCACCCCTGAAAGAATTGGACAACAGGACTCATTTCCAAAACAACCTCATAAACATGTGGGCCAAGGAACGTGGCATTGACTGGATTTATCACATCCCCTATCATAGAATCATAGAACTGTTTAGGTTGGAAAAGACCTTTAAGATCATCCAGTGCAACCATTCACTTGGTGCTGCCAAGCCCACCACCAAACCATGTCCCTAAGCACCACATCCAGCCTGTCCAGCTCCCTCTGCAGAGCCTTCCTGCCCTCCAGCAGATCAACACTCCCGCCCAGCTAGCTGTCATCTGCAAATTTACTGACAGTGCAGTTGATCCCCTTGTCCAGATTGTTGACAATGATATTAAACAGAACAAGCCATGAGCAGCCAGCTTCTCCAGAATGCTGGGAGAAATAGTGTCAAAGGCTTTACTAAAGTCCAGGTAGACAACATCTACAGCCCTTCCCTCATCCACTAAGCAGGTCACCTTGTCATAGGAGGAGATCAGGTTAGTCAAGCAGAACCTGCCTTTCATAGACCCATGCTGGCTGGGCCTGATGCCCTGGTTGTGCTGCATGTGCTGCCTGATGGCCCTTGAGATGATCTGCTCCATAACCGCCCCTGGCACCGCAGTCAGACTGACAGGCCTGTAGTTCCCCAGATCCTCCTTTCAGCCCTTCTGATGGATGGGTTCCACATTTGCTAATCTCTGTCAGCTGGGACCTCCCTGGCTAGCCAGAACTGCTGATAAATGATTCAAAGTTGCTTAGTGAACACTTCCACCTGTTCCCTCAGTTCCCTTGGGTGGATCCCATCTGGCCCCATAGACTTGTGTGTGAGTGGTGTAGCAGGTCAGTGACCATTTCCCCTTGGATTATGGGGGCTTCATTCTGCTCCCCATCCCTGTCTTCCAGCTCAGGGGGCTGGGTACCTGGAATACAACTGGTCTTACTATTCAAGGCTGAAGTAACGAAGGCATTAAGTACCTCAACTCTTCCTACATTCTTTGTCACTATGTTTCCCCCCCTGCATCCAATAAAAGATGGAGATTCTCTTTTGTCACTAATGTAACATTTTTTTATCGTCTTTTATGGCAGTATCCCAATTAAGTTCTAGTTGGGCTTTGGACCTTCTAATTTTCTCCCTGCATAATCTCACATCTTTGTAGCCCTCCTGAGTTGCCTGCCCCTTCTTCCAAACATCATAAACACTTTTCCCGCCCCCCCCCCCCCCCTCCAAGTTCCAGCCAAACTCTCTGTTCAGCCAGGCCAGTCACCTTTCCCACTACCTTGTCTTTCAGTACATGCATAGATGGCCTCCTCCTGCACCTTTAAGATTTCCTTCTTGAAGAATATCCAGCCTTCCTGGAGTACTGTGTCCTTCAGGACTGCCTCCCTACCACTTTGCCCTTCATATGCTTTGAAATGTATTCCTAAGAACATGCTCCATGATTTTTCTAAGGACTGAGGTGAGACTTGTAGCTCTGCGGGCCCCCTTTCTTGCCTTTCTTATAGACGGGTATAATGTTTGCCACCTTTCCTATCATTAGAGATCTCTGATCACACACGTTTTTTACATAGGCAGGCAGCAGTCTTGAAAGTTCTGATCACATTGTCTCTCACCTTTTTGCGATTAATGTACCTACCACCTTCTTGTTACTCTGTCTCCTACTTTCAGGTCCATCTGGACTTTGAAGCAATACTTCTGTGCTTCACAGAATCAAAGAGCCATGGACTTCTTGGAAGGGACTTCTAGAGGTTGAGGAAGAGCTTGCCTGAGGAATGAAAATCAGACGCAGCCTTAGCTACTCTCCTAAAATCCAGGGCTGTGGTCCTGCTTTTTGCCCTTTTCCCTCCTCTAAGGATCCTAAACTCCACCATCTTGCAGTGACTGCAGCTAAGGCTGCCTCTGACTTTCGCATTTCTGACAAGTTCTTCCTTCTTGTAACTGTGAGGTCCAGCAGAACATATTTTCTTGTTAGCTCCTCAGTTACCTGTGCCAGGGAGTGGTCATCAGTGTGTTGAAGAAGTCTTCTAGATTACCTGAGCCCTGCTTTATTGTCCTTCAGGCAGATAGCAGGGTAGTTAGTCTCCCGTGAGGATCGGGACCTGTGAAAATGAGGCTTCTTCCAGCTGCTGGAAGAAGGCCTTATCTACATTTTCCTCCTGGTCAGGAGGTCTGTAGTAGATACCCACTACAACAGCACCCATGTTAGTCAGGCTGCCAATCTTGATCCATAAACTCCTGGATGACCCCTGACCCATCCCAAGGCACAGCTCCACTCTCTCTTCACCTTCCCAGCCTGTTCAACAACAAGTAATTATTTGCTGTGGGTCTCCTTGCCAGTTCTGTTGCCTTGTTTCCTTCTGCAGGCTCTCTTCGGTGTTTTAGTTCAACAAGCTCCTGTCTTAGACTGGCAGGCAGGCCTTCTGCTGAAATTCTGGCCTTCCTGCATGATGGGGTGGATTCTTCCTGGTTTTCTGAGTTCCTGAACTCTGTCATCTTGTGGTCACCACAAACCAAGCATGCTGTAAATACCAGCTTTGCATCTGGGATGCTTCTACATAAGGCAGCTTAAGAAAATGCTTCCCCACGTGATTTTTCATGGACTGCATAATTTAAATATTAAGCTGCTTACATGATAATCTAACATCATAGTTGATGAGTTTACAACATTGATGCAAATTTTCTGTGGAAAACTTGCTTTTGGCTTTTGCAGGGAATCAGTTTGCCTTTAGATGCATCTATCATTGACACTAAATCCTCAGAGCAGAAACCAGGGTATTTTCAGTGTTTATTATAAAGGGCCTTGTTTTATTTTTATCTTACTAATAGCATAACCAATTGGATAACTAATTGAGTTGGCCAATTTAATATGAATAATCTGATTAAACCCCTACAAATCCAGTGCTATTGACAGTTTCATGGGAATCCACTTTTCAAAACATTTTATAGTAGGCATTTTAGCAGTGAAATAACCAAGCAATAGAAAATAATAACTCATCAGTCAGTTTGAAGGCATGTGCATAAAACTCCTGAGTACTGAATGGGATATGAAGTGCAGGTTCTCTTTCCTGAAAATGTGTAACTAGAGAGAACATGGGAATAGTAATTATTTAGAGAACTGAGTAGATCAGTGCAGAAACTTGGGATTGGCATCAATATACTGAAAATCTGGGAAGGTGTATTCTTGCAAATGACAAATAAAGGAAACCCAAAAATCAGTTTTATTTAATGGTTATGGGTAATAAAATCTCTGAGAGTGAAGTTTCAGAAAGCTTTTCCTCACTGAAGTCCAAGACAACCACTACTATAGGAAGCAAAGGGAATCGGTCCAGGTTAGAAATGAATGCTGTCATTACTATTTTGGTGTGGTGGTTTTTTATCTAGATAAATTCCCCGATCCTATCCCCACCACGGCTATCCAAGCACTAATGCTGGGGCAGGAAAGGACAGCTAGGAGTGATGGAGGAAGGCAGAACATCTCTGCAGGGCAGCTCAGAGCAGCTCTGAAACTCCAATTCTGTAGTAGGTTTTAGAGCCCAAAAAATGAGACAAGAAAAACTTAAGGACTTGTGAAAGACCACAGAGCACACCTACCATGGCTCTCAACCAAGGCAAACACCACTGCATTTTTCATGTTTGCTATTTGGAGGAGGCCAGGATGAACCAGAAGGAGTTAGCAGTGTGGTGCCATGCATAGGGCTACAGCAGAGACCAGGTTTATAAGCTGTGTAAAACTGTTCTACAGCTTCAGGTCAGAGCAACAGAAGAAGCTCAGATCTATTGCCAGGGCTGCACCAACACTTGTCAAATGACTGTGGCACCCTATGTCTATGGATTGGCATCTAGTGGCCTTCCTGTTACCTTACATTGCTGTGTAAGTTTACTAGTGTTTTCACTGCATTAAAAATGCAGGAGCTCAGCAGCCAGTCAGCACTTCCAGTATTACCTTGCCTTTGTTTGCTCTTGATTAATAACCTGGGGGGGAAGCATCCAAAATGTTTGAAAAAGCAAAGAAAGCCAGTCTGACCCTTTAGCTTTTCCTTGCTTGCTACAGCCTGCTACTGAATGTTGAGGCACTGTTGTAAAGCTTGTCCATAGAATCATTTAGGTTGGAAAAGACCTTTAAGATCCAGTCCAACTGTTAACCCAGGACCACTAAGTCTATCACTAAACCATGTCCCTAAGCACCGACTGCATCCACATGCTTTTTAAACACCTCCAGGGATGGTGATTCCACCACTTCCCTGGGCAGCCTGTTCCAGTGCTTGACAACCCTTTCAGTAAATAATTTTTTCCTAATACCCAATCTAAATCTCCCCTGGCACAACTTCAGGCTGTTTCCTCTTGTCTTGTTGCTTATTACCTGGGAGAAAAAACCTACATCCACCTGCCTACAGCTGCCTTTCTGGTAGATGTAGAGAGCAACCAGGTCGCCCCTGACTCTCCTCTTCTCCAGGCTAAACACCCCCAGTTCCCTCAGCCGCTCCTCGTAAGACTTGTGCTCCAGACCCTTCACCAGCCTCATTGCCCATCTCTGGACACGCTCCAGCACCTCTACACCCCTCTTGCAGTGAGGGGCCCAAAACCAACACAGTGTTCGAGGTGCGGCCTCACCAGTGCCAAGTGCAGGGGGACAGACACTTCCCTTGTCCTGCTGGCCACATTATTTTGGATACAAGCCAGGATGCTCCTGGCCTTCTTGGCCCTCTCGGCACACTGACTGCTCAAACTCAGCTGGCTGTCAACCAGCACCCCCAGGTCCTTTCCCTCCAGGCAGCTTTCCAGCCGCTCTTCACCAAGCCTGTAGCTTTATGGGCGTTGTTGTGACCCGAGTGCAGGACCCGGCACGGAGCCTTGTTGAACCTCATACACTGGCCTTGGCCCATCAGCCCAGCCTCTCCTGATCCCTCTGCAGAGCCTTCCTGCCCTCCAGCAGATCAACACTCCCGCCCAGCTTCCTGTCATCGGCAAATTTACTGAGGGTGCATGTTGACCTCTGAGACAGGCAGACTGGAAGCCTTGCTGAGAGGAGTGTGGTGTTGGTTGGCTGAAGTTTTTTTGTTTTGGTTTTGTCGTGTCCCCCCACTGCCTTCTGAAGTATTTGTTTTCTTGGTCCATGCTGAGATGTCAGCAGAAGTACCTGTAGCAGTCCTCTTGCACATAGCTTCACTTTTCTTGGTGATTTTTAGGGACAGCTGTGTCACAGTATGAAGGGTGAAGTTAAAACATCTCACATGTACCCATACGTGATGATCACTGACACAGAAGGCATAGGTTTGGTGTGTCCTTAATTTATTGCAATTGACATGATACAGGCTAGAGGGGCTGTTGAGGGCTGAGGGATCCTAAACCCACAGGCTTTTGGCCAGGCAATATTTTATTCTGGGGCTTTAATTTCTGGAGTCATTGCAGTGCCTTAACTATGTCAGCTAAAAGTTCTCATGAATTCTTTCCGTTTAAAGACAAGCAAACATCTGCTTGTAACTGGTAAGTTTTCACTGCTTTGCAAATTAGACAATTTCCATACTATAGAGGAATGGAAATTCAGCATGTTTTCAGGAGCAAAACCAGCATTTCAAATTGTGTCTGTGCATTTATTCCTCCTCCAAATATGGCTGCTTTTCTGGTTTGTTTTGGTTTTTTTTTCTTTTTTTTTTTTTTTCTTAATGCCTCTTCTGAATAGAAAGACTCATTTCCCACTGAAATCCACTTGTCTTCAGCCAGAAAAAGTTCCACATATAGCTGGCCAAACTATGTGAAGCCTAGGTCCATGTCACTATTGTTTAAAGCTAAAACGTAATGTTTGCCCAACTACGTCTTTTTGTATGACTGGTTTAACTTATAACAGAGCCAAAGGCGCTGGTGTCAGAGGCATATGAAGTGTAGAGATCCGGAAGGCTTGGCTTTTTTTAAAATACTACTGATAAATGAAGTGTTTTGGGGACATGAATGGAAATCTATGTCAGTGAAGCAGCACTCTTGGCAGAGGAGTAAATTATGGGATAGATGTAGCTCTTCTCTTCCTGCCACCTACAGAGATGGCCTGTGGCAAGGAGGGGATGATAGTAAGAAGCTGAACTGGGCCAGGAGACCAGCTGTTTGGCAGTTTTGGTGTATGGGAGAGGTGACTAAGTCATGCCATCTTTCACAATGTGAGCAACGATGCACATGATGGGGAGGTTTTTCTTCTTTGTGGTGACGGCAGTGAGTCTCATATTCTTTAGTTTGGTAAGATGGCTCTGCTTGGTGACTTCTAATGAGAGATAAGGCCCTTACAGGTGAACAGGTAAGCGATGCTGCAGCACCATAAACTTTGAAGTGATATGGCAAATGGCTTCACTTAAGGTTCCTCATTATATGGTATAGATATAGTCAAGTGCAGCTTTAGTGCAATGAACCTTTTCCATATATTGCCTGTTATTTGCCTTAACCAATCGCATAAAACTTGATTAAATAGTTACAGAATTAGTGGGTTTGCATCAGTAGACATTGAATGCTTAGAGATAAATATTCTGGCTAGTCACAGGACTTTCCAGATGGATCTGATGTATCTGAGTGGATGTTTAGTTTTTCATTTACTTATAGCAGGAATGTTTTTTGTATCTGTTAGAATATAGTAATAAATTAACCTAACTATCAAATAATTTATCTTCCTGCTTGCTTTCAGCTGATTATAACATCTCTAGTTGTCTTAGGATAATACGAACATCTGTTCCCTGCAGACTGACTCTTCCCAGACAATAATCATAAAGCTAATGAATGGAGAGGAAAATGGTGTTTAGGAAACAACTAGGGACAACCCTGCCTCTCTTTGCTAACTCTCACCCTAGTATATCATTCCTTTCACCAGATTGGCTTTCTTACATACCCTACAGTGAACTTGCCAAATGCAACAGTCTATTTTCTCCAGAACAGGATAGAAAATTAGATAGTGACTCTGGGACTTGAACAACTTGCTCTAACAATTTGTGTTAGCAAATCATCAGCTATAGATAGTCCTGCCTCCTTTCCCACCTACTCTGAAACCTAGAGCACAAAACTAGACATGGGTATCCAGTAGTCACCAGTGTTCTCAGGGAGACATCTCCCATAATTTCTCGTAATTTGAGTAAAATCAATTACTTCCCTGGTATGCTTTTCAGTTTGCTATTTTTAATGATAGAAGTGAATCTGACACCTAATTTGCACTTGTTAAAACAGGCTTTGAAAAATGTGTTGTAAATAAATCTTGGGAGGAATATAAATTAGCATGGTTCAGGATAAAATAACTTCCCTGCTGTGGGTCACAATGAAAATAACACTGTGGAGAGATTATTCCCCTTCTATATGCTGAAGGATTCTTTATCTTTTTATGTAGTACTTGATGTTGGTCATCACTGGAGACAGGACTCTAAACAGACCTCAAGTCTTAGGCAGTATGACAGCCCTGTTGTTCTAAGGCAGCCAGATGAATGTTAACTCTTGGGTCTCTCCTGGATTACAGACATGATAAAACAGGCAAACAAATGTCTGTGTAGTGTGTATCGAGCAGTGAAATAGCTGCAGATGAGAGAGCTCTATAGTTTCTGCAAGAAACATGGATGTAGTTAATTCAGCATATGTAATCTTACTGAGAATGTATAGGGGGCAGAAGGGGAGAAAGGCTTGGTAATGAATGAGCAAAATGAAATTCAATAGGCTTAGTAAAGTATTGTACACTGCCTGCTGTAACAGTAGCTGCCATGGTTTTGTGACATGTATAATACTTTTCTGATTTATGTTTCATCTCAGGTGGCAGCTAAGAAAGCTGAGTCCCTGCCCAGCACTTGGTTTTTATCATATACCCTCTCCTATATCACCAACTTGATGTTTGGGAAAAGCTTTTCTGTGACGGGGAATCTGTTCGGTGTAAGGTAAGTGTTCTGTGTGGGAACAGTGCTTTAATTTCTCCCTTTTTTTTGTATTTACAGGAACAAACCCCATTCTTTAATCTTGGTTTTAGTCAGTTTTTAGCTGTACTCCTTCTTCAAATTCTGTATGCAAAGATTGCTTGTCATAAATATACTTATTTTCTACAGCACCAATGTTCAGCAGTAGGCGTCAGTTCAATATTGAATGAACAAAATATTGCATGTTTAATCTCTCCCCAAACCTTTTCCTTCTCCATTTCATAGCAAGTCAAAGTCTAGCGACTGAAAGGAAATCACTATGGTTACAGCACCAGTTCTAGCAAAGAGTCCAAGATTTAAGTCTCGCCGCTTGTAGGAAAATATATTTGACACACACCCAGACATTTGGGATCATGTTTATAAGTGTTAAAACAGACATTGACAGTTTTAGATAATTCCATTGCAACGCTTTGCTTGCAAGACAGTGGTCTGCTATTATACATGGATTGCTTACATAAGAAGTGAAAGAATACGCAGTAGTTAAAACACAGCTCAAAGCAGTGTTTGGTTGATAAAGTCAGAAACCTAAGATTTAATTACCACCTGGTTAGCAGTCTGTGTCCACTGTCAGTCAAAACAAGAACTGAAACTTGGTTTCTTCGCAGCTGCAAACATTACCAAGGTATCACCACAGGCCCTTTTTAGGTATTATGAGAGCTATGTACATACAGCAGATGACTTCATGTCCCAGGTGGTTGGTATTTCCCATACTGAGGTCTCTCACCCCAATTAGTAACTAATTTCATTCCAATTGCTTACAGATGTCAGAAAATTGCTTACCTACCACAGTTCTCACTGGTATCTGCCCATAAGCCAAATTACCAACCCAAGATCAGAACCATGTGGGGAGATTTCCTGAGACACCCAGCCACTGCATAACATCAAGTGTGCAAATCAACTTCAACAGGGTTGCTTGTGTATGCAGTTGGATTTGGGCTTAAGTTTCTTATGGAACTGAAATTGGAACGCAGATTTGTGCTTGATTTTCAGTTGTTTTCATCTGCCAGATCTCTGCAGGGCTGGGACCTATGTTGATTTATACTAGTGCTGCCATGATCGGTAATTCACTTAATCTTGTGCCTGATTTCAGGATCCCAGTGTTCTCACTGAAATGGAAGCTACTCAGGGGAACATAGATGCCTGAGCATTGTTAGAGCAGTACTGGGGACTCTGCTCAGGGCCAAGCCTAATGGAAAAAACTGAACGAATGCTGCTTATGCTGGCAAATATCTCTCTTGTCTGTGGCTCAGGCATAGGAGTTAATTTGGGTGGGGAATATTTAACCTGGACCATGCTGTACTTCAGATCAATACATGATTGTACAGGGTTGTATCTATGCTTAATGGATGAGAAAAAAAGGTGTAGAGTTCCCCAAGAATTGAATTTCAGACCTGAGTACAGTAACTAGTATAGATCAAGTGATTTATAACTTAAAATGTGACAATGTGGGGGTTTTACTGCATTTTCAGAATGGCCCTACTTGCTAATCTTGAAGGGCTCACTATCCTATAATAGCTATTCTCTAGATATTTTTTCTTAATGAAGTGGAGAACTAATTAGAATTTTTAAGCAAATCCCATTCATAATTAGTTTTCTACATTATAGCTGTCAATAGCACACCGCATTTTTCCATTTGATATATGATGGTTTTATTTTATGACATTAATTTTTTGAGTCTTTGAGGAAATTGAAAACTTACATAATATTTTACTGTAAGTAACCTTTTCCCATTGAGTAACTCATCATAATTGTGGGGTTTTTTTTCCTGAATCTATTAAATATTAGATGTAGAATTTTCTCCAGATAGCAAGTCTTTGAACTTTATAACTAAGTCAACTGTTTCACAGGCAGCTAGTACATACTTACCATGGGTTTGTTGTTTTTTTTTTTGTTTTGGTATATGAATTAGGAGGCAGCAGGTGCTGCTGCTATCACTTGACTTTTAGATTGAGGATGTTTAAAAGGATGCATTGTTTCAGGTTAAGCTTCATTTGTATTGGAGTCCTGAGATAAGTAATGTCTAACCTCTTTTTGTACTGGAGGGTTTTGTTTAGCTTGGAGGAACCTTAAGAATAATATTAATTTTATTTTTGATTGGTTGGTTGATTGTTTTTGGGGTTTTTTTTTTAAGACCACATGGGACAAAAGTAGAAACAGCTGGTGATGGGAAAAAATGCAACACGTGCTCAGCAATTGTAGATCATGTCACTTCTTGTTTATTCTCTGATTACTGGTTTTCCAGATAAAAGAAATGTTGTGGATCTCAACTATCTGAAGGTCAGTACAACATTTTTGATTGTGCCATTTAAATTAGAGAAGATGGAAATGAGTACAAGAATAGTGTCATGGTTTAACTCCAGCTGACAACTAAGCACCACAAAGCTGCTCGCTCACTTCCCCCCTGCAAGCCCTGCAGGATGGGGGAAGAAGAACTGGAAAAGTAAAAGTGAGAAAACTTGTGGGTTGAGATAAAAAGTTCAATAACTGAAGTAAAATTAAATAATAATAACTTGCAATTATAAAGGAAATAACAGAGAGACATACAACCTAAGAAAGACAAGTGATGCAAATTAAAACAATTGCTTACCACCAAGCCGCTGATGCCCAGCTAGTCCCTGGCTAGCAGCCCCCTGGCCAACCTTCCCCCTGGTTTTATTGCTCAGCAATGACATCATATGGTATGGAATGTCCCTTTGGTCAGCTGTCCCGGCTGTGTCCTCTCCCAACTCCTTGGGCCCCCACAGCCTGCTTGCTGCTGGGCCGGGGTGAGAGGTAGAAAAAGCCCTTGGCTCTGTGTAAGCACCACTCAGCTGTAACAAAAACATCCCTGTGTTATCCATACCGTTTCCAGCACAAGTCAAAACCATATCCTCCTGCTAGCTACTCTGAAAATAAACTCTTCCCCAGACAAAACCAGCACAAAGAGTAGAATGGTTAAGATACTGGAGAAAAGATGTGCCAGTAGTGTGTGCTGAACAGAGAAGAAACATGCCAAGGGAGATTACAGGTGGAAAACCTCAAGGATGAGATTTGGGACTAATTCTTATTTTCTCTTTTATTTTCCTCTGGCACAAAAAAATCAAAATGTGTCAATGAAATTTGCAGCTGATATTAAAGTAAGGAGCCACTTCCAACATCATAGGGTATCAGAATATCACAATGATCATGCTGAATGCTGGGTTAGTAGAAGTGGGCTTATATTCAATACTGAAAACTCATAGACTAGGAGACTAATGATAAGGATTTATTTTATAAGATGAAACTTTGTTGGGGAATGGGATGAAAAAGAGAAGAAAGACCTGAAAAAAAAACCAGAAGATGTGACATGTCAGCCTTACATGGACAGGATAGAAGAAGCAGGACCCTACTGTGTACTAAGCGATGCATGCTAGGTAAGTCAGGGACAAGCTAACCTTGCTAACCATGAGCAAGCAGGGCTGGGAATGCTGAGCATTGTCCCAGTCATTCACAGAAGAACCAGTTAATTTCCAAGTAAATTAATTCAGTCTGGGTCAGTTGCAGAGGAAGGCTCTGGCAGTGGCCGGGTGAATGGGGAGTGGGGTCCTGAACTCCAGGTCCAGCCTCGTGTGACAGCAGCAGGCTTGGTGAACGGGAGAAATCTGCATGCTGCTGTACAGGGATCTTGATTCCCTCTTAGGTGAGCTGTGTGTTTTGCTGGCCAGTGGTGGGTTATAAAAGCCAGGCTCATCATCATGCAGACAGTCAGAGCATACATCTGAGACACTCTGGGCCTCAGCTGTCACCAGCTAAGACCTGGCTGAAAAACTCTCTGAAAGGTGTGGGAAATGCGTAGCACCAGCAGTGGCTTTTAAAGGGCAAGACAGACGTGCACAATGAAGCACTTTCACAAGACTGGGAGGCTTTCAACGTGACACCTTTGCTTTACACGCTGATGTACACTGATCATCAAAAATGCACTTCTGACAAATACTTCGTTTTACTGTCAGCATTGAAACTACAGCTGGCAATGCTGGATCTGCCTCTCCTGAAGCTGCAGGTGTTCCCTCACTTGTGTACTGTGGCTAGGAGAATAATTCATTTCTCCTCCAGCTTCAACATTACCCTGATAACTCAAGGATGCCTACCAGCTCTAGGGAGGCTAGGCTGCTGCGTGCTACTCCCTGCAGGCGGGAGAAGACAATTTAGGAGAAGACAACTTCAGTTTAAGTTGCATGGCAAAGATCTGGGTATGGGGAGATATCCTCGGGCAGGGGGTGAACAGTAGGGTTGGCTGTAGCTGTTTGATTGGTATTGTCATTCAGAGCTTCATTAGGGTTTTCTGGGGAATGTGATGGCTGAAAAACAGAATAAAGGCAGGAAGGCGTGGAGGGAGTATGAAGTACTGGGTCAAGAAAAAGCTACAAAGCTTTCACTTCTGAGGAACAGGAAAAATAAAAATGCAATAGAAGAAGTTTAAGCAGCCATGTGCTGGGAAAGGAAGGAGGCAAGCTTGCACACTTGTGCATCATGGAATAAAAGCATCAGAAGGAAAAGTGGGGTGTTTAGGGTTTGTTGTGTTTTGCTGGTTTTGGGTTTTTTTTTAGTCAGCAGACAAATGGAAAAATAAGAATAAAATTGGATCACCCAAAACTGAAAACTTTTATTGCCAAAATTAAAATCCATCTAAAATGCTTTTGAGCAAATAGCATCTCATATTTGTTTTATTTTGTTTTTTAACAACTTTATAAAAAAAAGTATAGATGAATACACTATAAAAATATAAGCTTAAAATCAGTATTTCAGACTGTTGACACATTATTGTTTACACTAGAGAGGTTGAAAGCCTTCATGAAACGTAGAGAAGAATTCATGAATAACCTTAAAAAAAGTTTCTCTTCTGAGAGACCTTCCCAAATTCTGCCCAAATGATTCAAAGCATGTATGTGTTCACTCTCTTTCTAAGCTATATGTACAAGTTTTTGTATGAATTAGACACTCATGCAGGTTGGAGGGAAGCTCCAGAAAACTTCTTCCAACCTCCAGCTTACAGCATGTCCAATGAGATCAGGCTTCTTGGGGCTTCATCCAGTTAAGTTTTGAATATCTCCAAGGATGAAAAATTCACAGCCCCCCTGGGTAACCTGTACTGGTGTTTCATCACCCTCATAGGGAAAATCTTTATACTTGGGTTCAGTCAGAATTTCTCACATTCTAACCTGTGCCCCTTGTCTCTCACCTTACCCCTACGGTGTGCAGAAATTAAATACAAAAAAGCTCATACTTATGTACTGAACTGAAAATTTTATTAGAGATGATTGTTAAACATATTACACGATGATACTGACTTTTAATTTCTTCTTATATATCCATGCATGATGTTTTAACGCTCTTTTTTGAACAGGAAATTTCTCAGCATTTAAGTCATATTAACATAGAATTACATGTGACTATGTAAGACAACTTATGGTTAAAAGCTACAAGTGTATTGTAATTATCTCTAAAATATCTTTTGCTCTACTGAGCTTATATTTGAAATTTTGGCTGAAATGCTTAGCTTTACCAGAAAATCAACTAGATCAAAGGGTATTTGTAATTTCCTAAATCATCTTCACCTACAGGTGAAGTGGAAGTTCTCACAGACATAGGTTGGGTCAGTGATTTTAAACTCTCAGCTGGTGGTGAACATCTATCTCCCATTCATGTGAAGGTAATCCAGAAATTTATTTTAATTCACATAAAGTATTTTTCTGAGGTAATCTCCTGCATTATTTTACCCTGTTATGTTCTAGTAATAGTATGTGTGTACTTCTATGATATTTTACTTTTTTACTTAAGGTGTGTCAGGAAATAATACTAAGAATTAATTTTTTTAACCTTGAAATCCTGTCATGTTAATTAATCTAGAACATTTTACTGTGATTAAGTTCTTATTTTGAGTCTCTTTGAGTAACTGCTATTAGATGTCAGATCTGTTTTAATTTGGTTTAGATGCTTGTCATATTCCCAAGTGTGAAGAAAACTGAGGGGGAGAAAAGGAAAGCTTCCTTTGCTAGTATGCTTCTAGCAAAGAAATGCTGGGAATCAAGGTTTGTAGCTGCTTGCTTATCGAGATGCACAGGTGATTTGAGAACATATTCAGTATTTTCTTCAGCTGATGTTTGCAAATAATATTTCTTTCCGGCCAATGTATTTTGATGTTTAGGTATCTACTACAGAAATAAGAGTGTAATAAGTAATAAATCTGTAGGAATGCTTCAGTATATATCTTGGTATAAGAGCTGGCTTCCAGCTAGCTTTTGATAACCATCTGCAAGCTTACATAGGAGATTTGACATTTGATTTTACAATACTAGCTGATTTCCTTTTTTTTTTCCCTCTAAGGTATATCACATTTCTTTAATAAAGAAAACACATTTCCCTAATAGAAGATACTCTGATATTATGATAAACAAGCATAATATAAACTGCAGGGACTAAGATAGTGTTTGCATTGCTTTCTCATCTGTTTGCAAATATTCTTTATTATGAATTTTTATTTTGATGCAGCTGTTTAGTGTGGCTATGACTAGTAAGATACCTCCTATTAAAGCTGGGGTGTTCCTGGCTTTCTTAATCTCCTTAGTGCATGCTGTAAAGATACTGAAGGTATCAGAGTAAAATGGAACTTGTACAAATTTTGAATGCAGTGCATCCTGCCTTTTGAATTTGTCTACAAACACTGCTTTGGTTAGGTCAACAGGCAGCCTCGCTTTCACACAGGCTTATAGAGCTCCTATAATTAGATTGCAGACAAAGGCTACAGAAGAGTTTGCTGGTTAAGGCAATACAATATTTGTATGAGAACAAAGAGAAAAATGAAATTAAATTGAAAGTAAAATCACCAGTGGGGATGCTGGGAAAGAGGAAAGTAGTATTGCAAAAAAAAAAAAAAAAAAAAAAAAAAAAAAAAAAGACCTTATTTCATTCCTGGGAAAATCTGGAAGAAGAAATTAAAGGAGAAATATCAGAAGATTTATTATAAATTTAGGAAGGTGTTAGAAACAATTCTTGTAAGACACTTCGCTTCTTGACTTTTACACATTGTTAGTCTAAAATAATGCATTGCTCTGTTAGAGCTTCACAAGCTCTAATATACACTTCAGGGATGTTCACAGGAACGCATAATTTGATCTACTGAACTTTGACACTAGTTTTCTCAGGTACTTCCTGTAACTTTTTCTTTTTGATTACACTCTCCTGTCAGGAGGAATACCGAGCCTTGATTTATAACAAAGCTTTTGTCTGCTGCCACTCAACCATAAGCCACAGAGAAAGCTGTTTCTTTGTTCCCTTAACTGAATTTAGAGGCAGTGGGACCTGGGTCGAGGCCCTTTTCTTGAAAGGAGTTACTATTTCTGATGAGCGAGTAACTACATGGACTTTGCCATGCCCAGAAGAATTGGGCTAGAGAGCTCTATCTTATCCACTCTGTGAAGGTTTGTCAACATCTGAAATACAGTGGGAAGATGTATGTAATATAGCCAGCAGCAAAACCAGAAAATTATTATTATAATGAATTTAACATGGAATTTGGGTTCACAGAGCTCCTTAAGCAATGAGAAGCAGCGTACCAACTATCCACAGAAAAACTGGTAAGGGCAGGTGGTGACTGCCTTTGGAAATCAATGCTCCTTTCTGACAAATGCATTAATTTATAATGGCTGCTAGTGTCAGCTGTAGGCAACCTCCCTCATTTAATTAAGAAAACTTACATTTCACAGATGCCAAAATCTAAATTTGGCTTTTGATGCCAGACTGGATCAATGTTTTAATTAACGGAGCCTATAATCTTTCCTTTAGCTGCCACTTTCCACTGCGTGTGGCCACATGAAGCTTTTCGTCTTACAGTGAGGAAATAATTTCCAAAATGCTTGCTGACAGAGGCAAATCAGTAGACTTTTGGGGACATTATTAGAGAATCCAACGCTAAATCCTGTGATTATGCATACTAGCCACTTGATCATTGTTGTGAATTTTCTTTCTGTGCTTCTATTTCTCAAGCAAGCTAAGTACATTTTAAGTTTATTTTCTATTCCTGTTTATACACATTTAACTTTCAAAACCCTACTTTGTAACTGAAGCTGAGTTAATAAGCGTCCCCCCTCCCCCCCAAAAAAAAGTTCAAATGCCCTCATTAATATGAGGAGTCCAAGTTTGCTAATTACCAAGGACTACTGAATAATTATCCCATCAAGAAAATTTATAATTTGCATGTACAACCTATGCAAAATGAAAGAAGCAGAATTCGCTGAATGTTTTGTTCACAGAAAATTACATTTTACATAAGCACAGACCTATGCCTGACAAGGACCTTGAAACAAAATAGGAGAATCATATTAAATTCAGAGATGATGCTCTCCATGTCTGTTTTTCTGTATTTCTGGTAAATTAGAGAAGTCTTTGCACACTGTTTTGACTATTCTGATAACCTTTTGAAGCAATTGGCCTGAATTTCTGGAATTTCTTCAGTTTTTGTTATTTGCTTATTCTGTACCATGTAAGCGTTTTTCGTTTCTTCGTAATACTGATGCCTTTTATGCAATGAAGTTCACTTGTGAACTGACTGGTTCTGAATAGACTAGAAGGATCTGCCGTTATCTTACAAAGGAACATTTTAAATTACCTTCCATCATGGGAATGTGTTTACAAAGACAGTATTCAGAGGGGCTTTGTTTGGGACTAAAATGGTATTTCCAGGCACATACACACACCAGTCCAGCTTATCAGTTCCACTATGGTATTCTATTTTATCCTAAATCATGCTCCAAATACTAGAAATGTTCCTCTTCAAGAGCGCATCACATACGACGAAAAATAAAATTCTCAACTGTTTCTCTAAACATTAAATATGTACTTGCCGCAGATATTTCTGCAATGAGTAGTAGGATTACTATGAAGATAAAGATTCTTTATCCTTTTTGATTCTAAGAATTATTTCTTCTGAATTCCTTTTTTCCCACTTTGCCCCTCCCAAGTTTTTTCCTTATATGATAGTTTTGTTCTTCCATTTTCAGGCTTTTACTATGTTAATATAAGAATATTCCTTTATCATAGACATTACTGTCTACTGACTACAGAAATGACTAGTATTAAAGTCCAGGCTGTAACAAGTTCATTAATATCATTTGTTTTGTAACAGAATTGATAGAAGTTTTATTAGAAGATGAAGGAAGAAGTAACCCTACAGGGAAGTGATGGGTCAAAGTTTATTTCATTTAAAATGAATCCATAAGGAACATTATTTCTTTCCACAGAGCAGAAGGGCAAGTTTTTTGCTACTCAGCTAATAATTTCTTGATGAAATCTTCACTGATCCTTAAATAAAACTTCTAGATCAGCTTGCCAAAGGATTTCTCTTTCCCATCAGTGGGACCTTTGACTGGACCTTTAAAGCATGATTACTTCAACATATTGTTTCAGTTTTCTTAATACACATTATGATATACTTTTCAGCTCATTCTAGCTAGCACATCTTTTTTTTTTTTTTTTTTTTCCCCTCCCCTACGAGAAAAGTCTAAAGCCTACAGTCTGTTAGGTGTATGCTTTAAAGCATAGCTTGCTTGCAAGAACCTCGTACTTCCAGAAGTTGGAAGACGGTCCATGGAAAGGGTGCCTGTAGTGGTTAATTTCCACTTGCACAAGGAACTACAACAGCTTATGGAATTCAGGGAATGGGGTTTCCATTATATGTTCCTAACTCACTTTTCTTCAATGGATCCAATGTATTTTAGCAGTCAGTGTTAGCTTCACTGGATAAGCGTAATTTCTCATGACTATGAAAGAGAAAATATTGATATTTACATCAGTTTTGCCTCACGTCAAATTTATGTGATGGTCAACCAGCTAGCCCTTCTTCCTGTTTCTTATGTCCTCCTAATCTAACTCCAGCATCATCTTAATGGGAAGCATTATTATGGGTATGTGTAATGGAGGCCACAGCTGGTGCCCTGAAGGTACAGGTAGTGATCTGTAGAGCTCTAATGGGCAGGGACCTGAAATTTTGCCGCCTTGTTCCATGTTGTCACCGGTTCAACCTACATGGAGCAGGTGTTCTCTGCTGTACTCTCATTAGTCCTGGTCTACCAGCCATCCCAGCCAGAGGACCTACTGAAACAGTCAGTGGCTTTCATTTACCCACATCCATAAGTTTCCTTTGGGAGGGAGCCCAGATGAGCTGGAGAAATGCTGGGTCATCATGATTCTTGCAGCATGAGGTAGTGGCAAAGTCCATTTGTGGCCTGGAAAGCAGGGTGAGGAACAGGGTGCCTGTGCCCCTCAGGCTGTGCAGCTTTGCTGATGACAGTGGGTACGCTGGCACATCTGTGATCTGCTGGAGAGTGTGCTATAGGAAAGGTTACTCTGTGAAAAGTCCTTGGTACAGGAACACGACCCCAGCCTGTTTGGCTAGCCTTCTAGCACACCCCAAAGTATGTCTCCTCTTAGTCATGGTGAGGGCAGTGGCTTCAGGCTTGCAGTTCATTTTTGTGAGTTGTCTCAAGTATTTTTGCATGTTTTGATCAGTAGAGGATGGCAAACGTATCTATATTTGATGAATGCCATAAATAATGGAAGCAGATGATTTGAACTGAACAGCTTCGTGGTCTCCTGGAGGATGTGAGTCACTGCTTTCATGTTTTTTAGATCCTCGTATGGCATTTGAGGAGTCCCAATCACATAATATTTCAGAGCTTTGGTAAGGGTTGTACTTTTCTTTGACAACACACAAATTACTTTGTGGGTAACATTTGCTTTTGGCTTATGACTGGACTTTTTCTTAAATAACAATGTTTAAGAAAAAAGGTAGTAAATGGTGCATTTTTTTTTCTTTTGTGTCTTTGCTGCTTTCACATCTCTTACATTCATTATTCCTCATCTATCATTTCTAGCTGGATGCAAGTAATAAGTACCTGCTCAAGACATCTATCTCTGTACTGTATTTCTTCCAGCTGGTCTTGCTGAGTTTATACCAAGCTATTTCTTGGTATGTTCCTTGAGGGACTTCTTGGTTGGCTCTCTGGGAGCCACAGAAGTGCCATGTGAGTTGGTCCTTTGCTTTGTTCGATCCCAACAAATGCTGGGGTGGTGCTGGGTGAGAAATGCTTTCCGAGACTCAGGGACAGGAATACACACCTTTTCTGAAGTTTAGAATGTTAAAACCATCTTGTGTTGATACTAATCATTACAAAAGTAGCTGTCATTTTATTTTTTAATATTAAAGTCTAAGAGTATAATAAGGCTTACCATAGTGAACTGTTCTTTCATTTGTGTTCAGTATGTACCAGCTTGATTTATTGTCCTTGGTTTGCATTTAATTAACGTCAGCCTCTGATGTCGGTAGGACAAATTGCCTCTTTGACTACATGGCATGAGAGTTCTGCATTTTCAGGTTTTCCTGCCTCAGGTATATTTTCAATAACCCACCAAAGGAAAGGTCAGTTTTGCTCACTCACTTGTCCACAGTTGGTAGACCATAAACAGTCTGATTAAAATCCTGTATGTATGTAGGTGGAGGAAGCAGACCTGAAATAAGAGAAGAGTTACGTAGCCATCTGAGATGAAGCATGCCTGTAAGAAACAGCTACACCTGAGACAAATAAGTAGAAGCCCTGGCTATTATTGAGTCCTTGTGAGAACGATGTTTACTACTGCATCTGTATGGGATTCAGCAAATTAGCCCTATGTGTCAGTTCTGGTCCAAGGACTGGTGTGAAAGGAGAAAGAAGCTTATTATCTCTTTAGCGTTCTTTGCAACTGCAGGAGAACTGGGAGAAATGACTGTTAATCTACAGCTGGTCCTTTCCCCATCACTCAGAAGAATTGGAAAGATGTTTTGTGCTTTCTGCCCTTCTACATATAGTAGTGACAGGCACTATCTGGTCCTTCATGGGAAACTAAGACATACGTGCATCAGAACCTTGTGTTAGCATATGTATGCTTCATCTCACAGTAAATTATTCTTCATTAACACATGTCTACTGGAAGGAAAAGTAGACTCACCAAGTACTTCGTTAGTGAGGTTTCAGTGAGTGTCAATGATTTAGGGGATGTTTCTCTTAACTGTCTTGGGTCTGTTCTTCTCATGCTGGCCAGACTCCCAGTAAGTATGTAAGTATACATTGTAAGCATGAACTTCAATCCTTGAATGAACAAGCACAGAACAGAAAGGAAAGAGCTTAGAAAGGACCATCTACAGAACCGGATGACAAAGTCTAAAGGACTACATGGCACTGGAAGACTTTTACAAAAGCTTTATGTAAATAGGTCATCTGCCCCGCTGAGTGGTGGCAGATGTTAAAACAACTGTTTTGTAACTGAACTCTGCTCTGCACTAAAAGCTGTCTACAGAGATTTGAGTCAAATCCCTGTGATAAACATCTTTGGAATGGGCCCATAAACATTGTACCAAGCAAATGGGAAAATAATTTTCAAAAAAATAGGAAATGAAAAAAATTAAACTGGCACACATGTGAATGAATGCTATTAATTTGTCTGGTTTGCAGAATATGATGTTGCTAGTTCTTTGATTAGCATATGACTGAGGCGTTTTTAATTTAGATTGTCAGTCCAGTTATGCTAAGGTTATTATTTCTTTCTCTGAAGGTCAGTTTTCTGAACAGAACTCTCTGGGCAATCACATCAGGAATCTGACATGTGATACCAACAGTCTCTTTTGGGAAAAACTCTCTAAGGCTTCTGTGGTTTGGAAAGGGAAAGTAGAAAAATAATCCCTGAAAAATGTTCTGATAGAGATTTGTTTTCTTTAAGTGTCTTTTCTCCAACATACTCTGGAGCTTCATGCAGACTTTTACCATGGTGTCAACTATTCTTGCCTTAACTCCCTGGACCATTAGCAGTTCTACAATTACACCCAGGACTTTAAAAGCCAGACACAAACCCCAGATATATGCCAGATGCTAAAACAGTCCCAAAGAGCAGATTTGTGGGTTCTAGCACCTTTTAAAAAATCAGGCCACCTATTTCATGACTTAACTAAGAAGAACTTGGAAACAAGCAGAGAGACTGTGTGAAGGGGGAGATGCTTTTCCATTTCTGCCCTTTTCTATGGTTTCAGACTTGTTGGAAGTCTCCAGCTGTAGTCATGCTGTCCCATCCAAACATACTTGTGCAGGTGCAAATGAAATGGTAGACAGCTGGCAATACCAAGCTGATGCAGACACAGCAGGGAGTTGTGTTAGATGTCATCAGTTACGTTGTTAGTGATGGATTTCCCAACATTTGTGTGCTGGGCTGAAGGGGTAGCGATGAGTCTCCCTGTTTGTAGATGGATTAAAGCTGTGTGAGGGTTACAGCCAACAGAAAAAAATGTCTGGTTGAACTTTGGTAAATGAGTAGGAGAAAGGCCAATCTCTCATCTCAGTTGGTATGAAGATAAATGAGAGTTAATGGATAAGGACAAAAGACAAGACAGGAGCCAGGATGCAGTATCTAGATCGGAGAGAGTATACGTGTCTCGAGAGAGAACATAATGGAACTAGATTTTATCATCTGTATGTTTTACATGTTAAAAACTGGCTTCTTATGTATGAGTATGGTGCCACGGTATTAGGGAAACAAATAATTATTATAATTCTTAAATCAGATTTGGCTAGTATGGATTTCTGTGTTTGCATAGGAAAAACCCTAGAATGTGCTCATACACTGTACAACTGCAAGGACCAATGCTGCCTTATCCCAAAGAGATTACTAAAGGAAGCAAGGAAGAAAGTGAAATAGAAGTTTGGATGTACTTTCTGACTAACATAAAAGCAATTAGAAAAGGCAGAAAGACAACCAGACAGCCAGCAGACGGTACGATTCTTGAGCTGTGCTCACAAGTGTTGTGAGAAGAGATGAAAGAAACTGCTGGTAGAGGAGTAGGCAGTTGATTGAAAAGAGAAGAAAGGCTACCAGGGCTACTGGTTACTATCAGACCAACGGCTTACCAATTTAAAACCTAAATCAAAACTCAGAAGCCCATTTTGAGGCTACAGAGTTTTGCCATCTGAAACCTCTTTTGAACCAGAACGCAGCCTTGTCCATACATGAGGACGCACCGTGTATCCCCTGTTGTTGATGCTAAAATCACCAGGAAGAGATAAGCATGTTCTGATGTGTTTACCCAGTGCTTCACTGAGTGTGTGAAGAGCTACCACATCATAATGAAATATAATTTTAAATTCTTTTCATGTTATTTGCTGTCACACTGAGTCCTTCACAGATATTACCACTAGGTTTATACCTCGCTGGGGTAGGGAAGTTGCTCTGGGAACATTGGTTGCCATATAGACCTGATAGTGACAGAATATTGAGAATCTGAGATTGTTTCATTGTGATTTTACGAATTCTTTTGAATTTTTGGTAATAAATTTCAACTTAAGTTCTCTTATTTTATTTTACATAATCACTGCATATAATTTAATTCAAGAATTGGCCTCCAAAAGGGTGACTCAGTCACAGAAATGAGGCTAGATGTGCTGAGAGCTGTCAGTGGTGTCAGGGCGCAGCTTTGTGCCAGAAGAGGTGACAAGATTATCCAGGAAGACAAACCCTCTAACAGTCTCTTCAGGTGACTTTCTGCTGCCTGGGCACTTTGGTTTTTATAAGCTTAGCATCGTAGCTCCCCAGCACAGAGGCTGAGCTCTGTTATGACTAAGGAGTGTGTGTAATAGGGAACTGGGGAGAGAGGATTTAATGAGCCTGTGGAAAGCCTGTAGACAGACATCCTCTGTACCTTCTTCTTAAGTCCTGTGAGGCCAGCGGGAGTGGTGATGGAGGACTCCTGTCCAGGAGCTGTGGATCTCATAGCTGCCTCTCCATTGCAGTACCGAGGTAGCCTTGAAGCTAAATTGCTTGCCCATTCGACCTTACCTGCTGGGCAGCCCTTAGAGCCTGTTCCGGAAAGAACCTGCTTACCATTTTTTGGGATGTACACAGGCCTTTAGTTTGTGCACAAGCATACACACACCTGCTTTTCATATACTAAAAGCTTACTTCACTTCCCTGCTTTCAAGCTGTCAGAGAGGTTTGGTGTGACATATACCACCTGAACTTTCAAAACCATGGGGGACATCTTGTGTGTGAGTCCCCTAAAGGGCAGGCATGAGATGACAACCAACGAGACACTTGACAGCCCAATGATAGCATTGAAAAGTAGCAGAATTTTGGGCACTTGCTAATGAAAATATTGGTACCTATTGGCTCACTTAAGGAAATCTCTCAAATTACTCAGCTGAAGGCAGGCTACTAATGACATTTCCCTGAAATGTCATTTTTTTGGTAATTTATTACTTCTCAAACCTACTTTTTCCTAGCTCTAGTTGGGTGTCTTTGTACCGGTCCTGCAATATTTTGAAAGCTTTTATTGACTACCCTTATTTTTAAGAAGTTATTATAAACTGACTCTTTCTAGCAGGTTCAGATAAAGCCCTGAATACATGCGCATGTGAGAGGATTAGTTCCAAAACAGGCTGAAATAGGTGACCAGTGTTTCCTGCTGCTGGTCTTCAGGGGATAAGTAATTTCTCTGATGGTAATCTGTTGTACCCACTGTCAAAGTGACATGTTTATTCTTTGTTTTGAGTCTAATGACTTAATTATTACAGTACTTCTTAATCTCCTCCTTTATAGGTCAGTTCATGTATTTTTGTGCAACACAGTGAGCACTTCTTCCTCCCAACTCTGATATTTTTCTGATATTGAAGCTTTCCCATTTTCTGCCTGGGTTAACTGGTTAAGACAGACTGGAGGCACTGGCACAGGTCTTTCCAAACTATGGGCAGTCTGTTGAAAAATGCAGTGAGCCCCTTATAAAATGAGCTGTCAATCATTCATTTGAGCGTGGTCTGAGATGCTGTGGTACAGCAACACCATGTGATAAATGTGAAATTTGACAAGTGAGGATTACTTAAGCTGGTGGCCTTTGAACTCAGGGATAGTGGTTCTGGACTCAGCAGTTGAAGCTGCAGACTGTGTAAAATAAATGGGATCTGTGGTCACCATCTTCATTAAAATACACCCTTGTTTTTGTGCTTCCTACATCATGCTGTTGCCAAGTAAAAATTCAATTCCTTGTGAAATTAAAATCATTCTAGCCCTAAAATGCTGACAGAATTTTTAAAAATATGGTTTACTGGGAGCTGCAATGCATGCTTTACTGTTCTGCTTTATATTTGCTGTTTAGCCATACCAAAGTTTTCTTTACTATTTTACTTATTTATAAGATAATTATTCCTTTCATGCTTTCAGAAGCTTGTTTTGCAAGACATAGGCTAGCCTTAGTGTAGATTTATTGCTGCTAAAATATGTCATGAGAATAATCAGATTAACTGTAGAGGTGACAGGTAAGGCTGATTAATCTATCATCCTCTACTATAGGCAGTTTCAGACATTCATTATTTTTATTATCTGAATGACCTTCTTCAGCCATCTATGCCCACTGTCTTCAAGATGCTGAAAATCCAGACCTTCAAGCTATATGTTGAACTCTGAGAGGGAAAAAAAGGGTGTGGATGTGTGTGTATGTGTGTATTTTAAGATACGATTCAAAACCAGTTCCATTACACAATTAACAAACAAGTTTGAATGTCTTCTTGCAAATTAATAAGCTGTTAGAAGTAAGCAGTGGAAACTTACAGTATCTGTGCAAGAATGATTGTGGTGAGCTCATACTAAGTATTTCTCATGTTTCTTCTTGGTCCTAACTTCCCTATGCCTCAGTTCACTCACCTGTAAAATAATAAATCTTGGGTATTTCACAGAACTGTTCTGATGCTTAATTAATTGTACTTTTTAAAGAACTATAGTTATTATACTGTGATATATAAAATGTCACACTGTAATTGGTGTAAGAAATGAAATGTCCAAATAGCTCTATGTGAGAAAGGACATGTCTCCTGAATGCGCTTTCACCCTTCTTTGCAGCTGTACTTTGAGAAGTAGAGAGGAACAGCAACGAAAAAATAAATCAGTATGTTTCCTTTGCTGTTAATTTTGCAAGACTTATTTAAAGTGGGAATGTGTAGACTTTGAATACCAGAGACAAAACAAAAGACTGCACAGTGTCCTCAGCCTAGAAATGAGATTGGAACACAAATATTGAGGGCATCCAGCTAATCTACCACCTACCACGATATACCAGCTGAATCCTTTGGAAAGCTATAGCTCTCCATACTAGAAACGGTGTCGTCTTAAGTCAGTATCTTTTCCGAGACCTTTTTTTCCATCAGAACCAAGGCAAAGTCTATTTGTCACTGGCTGGGGAACTGCAAGCATGTGGCTTCTCTGAAGGCCCACAGGGTTTTATTACATTTCTGCTTGGATTTTTGGTAGACTTGCAATCCCAAGTGATTCTTGGATTGCTTAGGAAGGAAACTGCTTTTTCAGCCTTTAAAGTAGTTTGGATATAGCAGCTATTCTCAACTCAATTAGCATCTATTACTTAAAACACTCCCTGCACCTACCCTACAGTAGAGAATTAACATTTAGTTAAGAAATGTGCAATTCCTAGATGCAAATCACAGAGGGAAATACACACACACACACACACATATATATACATATATAAAGAGTGACACCTCATAGTCTCATAGTGACACCCTTTGGTTTAAATTGACGAATGCCCCTATAGAAGGAGGAGGTGCTGGAAAAAGTCTGAAAAAGCCTGGGTGTTCATTGTTCCATGGGGCCAACAGGAACAAGGTGCCAGGAATCCTACAAATGCATAGGTACTATATTGAGCTATAACAAGAGGAAAATATAGACAGTGATGTTGGAAGATTGTTGCCAGGCAGACCCCCTGGGTGACGACTACAGTGTTATTTCTATGGGCTCTGTTCATCTGTGTTTTAGCTGAGGGGGACAGCCTCTGTGTTGCCCTCAGATTGGCACTGAAGGACTCCAAAACACGGGGAGGAAACACAAGGGGAGAGGAGTCTACCTGGACTTCAGTAAGACTTTTGACACTCTTCCTTAAGATCCTTACAGAGGTCATGAAGTATGGGATGGATGAGCAGACAGTTAGGTGGATTGAAAACTGTATGAACAGCCAGGGCCAGAGGGTGGTGATCAGTGACACAAACTTTAGTTGGAGGCCAGTAACTAGTGCTGTACCTGCTGTACCCCAGGAGTCAATACTGGGTCCCGTGCTGTTCAACATCATCAATAACCTGGATGATGGGATAGAGTGTACCTCCAGCAAGTTTGCTGATGACACCAAACTGAGAGGAGTGGGTGATATACCAGGGGGCCGTGCTGCCATCCACAGTGACCTTGTCATGCTGGAGAACCTCATGAACTTCAAAGGGAAGCGCAAAGTCCTGCACCTGGGGAGGAACAACCCCATGCACAAGTATATGCTCGTGGCCACTCAGTTGGAAAGTATCTCGGCAGAACAGGACCTGGGGGTCCTGGTGGGCACCAAGTTGAACATGAGCCAGCAATGTGCCCTTGCCACAAAGAAAGTTAACAGTATCTTGGGCTGTGTTAGACCAAGTATTGCCAGCAAGTTGGAGGTGATCCTTTCCCTCTACCAGCACTGGTAAGACCACACCTGGAGTCCTGCGTCTGGTTCTGGGCTCCTCGGTACAAGACTCACGTGGAGCTACTGGAGAGAGTTCAGCTAAAGGGCCTCAGTGATGATGAAGGGACAGGAGCACCTCTCCTATGAGGAAAGGCTGTGAGAGCTGGGACTGTTTAGCCTGGAGAAGAGCAGGCTTAGGGTGGATCTCATCAATATACAAAAATACTGAAGGGAGGGTGCGAAGAAGACAGAGGCAGGCTGCTTTCACTGGCACACAGTGACAGAACAAGTGTCAATAGGCACAAACTGAAACAGGAGGTTCCTCCTGAACATCAGGAAACATTGTTTTACTGAGGGTGATCAAGCACTGGCACAGATTGCCAAGAAAGTTCATGGAGTCTCCATCCTTGGAGATATTCAATAGCTATCTGGGCATGGTCCTGCACAGCATGCTATTGGTGGTCCTGCTTGAGCAGAGAGGTTGGACCAGCTTACCTCCAGAGGTGCCTTTCCACATCAATGATTCTGTGATTTTTATCAGTGTATATCATATTAGAAGTTTGCAGTTTTTAAGTTAAGACTTTTGTGCAGCCACAATGCCTACCAATGAGAATTTGGCCCTTCTGACTTACACAATCACCCTTCACCAAGACATGTTTATGCAGTAGATGGAACTGTTTACTGAGATTACCCAAAAGGTGAATTAGGTTTGAATGGGTTTATCTAAACTCTACTGCTTCGCATACTCTGCTAGCACAATGCATGCTGCATTAGCTGCTTTCTGCCTTATTACCCTATAAAGCTCTAAATGTTCTGGGACTTCATTATTGCTTTCCACATCTGATACCTCTGCTGCTGCAATTAGTGTTAATGTGTGAGCTAACAACCTAAAAGAGAGGGGATAAAGCAGAAACATCTCATGAACAGTAATAATCCATATACCTTTCCCCTTTGTATCACAGCAAGCTGGGAAGTGAGAAATGCAGGCAAACGAACAAGAATGTGACCTGCTCTGGGGACTTTGAGCTGACATATGGTATTAAGAGGTGTCTATTATAAGCAAGGGAAATTTCCAGGCATGCATGCTTTAGAAACTGGAAAATCTTGAAACCTTATTTTGCAAGTGCTTTTGTTTAACTATGATTTTTTTTTTTATTATGATTTTGATTAACTATGAAAATTTCTGGTTGCATGACTTGTCTCCTCACCCCCCACTTTTGCAATTTATGAAGACTCTAGCTCAAAAATTCAGAGGCAGAGACATTCACTGCAGGGCTTGTGGTTTGCTCTGTTACTGTGCCTTTTAACATGGACTGTTAAAAACAAGCGTCCATATATGTGTTTAGTAAGTCTTTAGATGATCCACTCTTACGTGGAAGCAATACAGAGATGAACAGCTCCAAACACTGGTATGATACAAACTGAATTTACTCCTCGTACTGAAAGGGAGCTTAATTAGATTTTTCTATTTACTTTAAAATCATAGACATCACATTTATTTCAAACCAGTTTAAAAATGATGAAACGAGTGGAATTTTTTTATGTGGAATATGTAATACACAAGGCAGATGATTTATATTCTGAAGCATTGGTTTTGTGGTGCTTTCTAGCAAGGTTAATGGGTAAAGTTCCATGGCAATATTGAACAGTACTGAGTAGTCTGACATCGAAATGAGTGCGAAGAAGAATAAATCTAGTGCTAATCAGGTAAGACATATAAAATTTATGTTCACCTGTTGTGTTATTATGAGAAAATTTAGAGACACCAGTAGTGGTCACTGAAGAAGACTTCAATGTGTAACATCTACCCAACAGTAGGAAATCTGGGAATTCTGTTTTAGGATTTGGAATGTCTGCAAAACTGTTCTCAAAAGAGAAATGGAGAGTTGCAGAGTACAGTTGTGTTAACTGAAATCTCTGGTTACACACAGGTTATTTCAGGACTAGGGTCTCAAATAGTTCACAGCTGAACCTAGCCCAAGAGCAGCAGATGATGACAAGCTATATAATACAATAGTGAAAAAAGTGCACTATGGGAGCAGTGAGAAGCAGAAGGAATCTACAGGTGTGATGGATATAACAGAAGTCTCTGTCTTCTTTGAACTCTTCCTTTTGTCTCCAGTATCACCCTTGAAAAAGCTTTAGATGAAAAAAAACATCTGTTAAGAGCATTTTTTCAGTAATAGTAGCCTTTGTAGGTAGAAGGCACCTCCAGAGGACAGGAGATTCCTAAACCACATAATAACAGCTTTTTAAACATACTGCATTTCCTCTAGGAAGAAAGCGTGTGGTTGTGGTTGTGGGTAAATGCTTGGTGGACAGCTGACCAAGGCAGTGAGCACTGGAATGGGGGAATGTGCCTATGCAGGTTTGTGGTGGCACAATAATACAGTGAAGGACCAGCCCAGTATGTCCTGAAAGACTCTGACCGGGTGCTACTGGTAATAAATACATGACATCCAAGGAAACTACATTTGCTAAGTTGAAAACTCAGGTATACATCAAAGAACTGGAAAGATGCTATGGCAAAAAGAGTATTTCTGAAAGACTACGTGTGTTGGGAAAGATGCTGAAATTAATTGCCCTGAAAAGGGAATTTTTAGGGGGGAAGGGGCTAGTCAGTCCCTGAATTCATTCTGTGCCTGAATGAAGTTGTACTTAACAAAACTTTGAAGAAAATATATGGTTTAGTAGTGGCCAGATGTGGCACTGTCTTTTACTTCATTTACTATGCGCCTCTGTTATGAAGCAGTCTTAATAAACCAGGTTTCCAAAGAGCAAACACCATCAGCAGTAGGATGTGATGAATTGTCCCAGCAGGATAATCCTGGCAGGGCTGTGAGGCTCTGCCTTGAGAGGTACAGGCACAGCATGTCCTGGGTGGAGGAATGCTTATGTGAAGGGCTTAATGTACAGCCTGGCCTGGAATCCTGGCATCTAAATGACTGTGAAGCTTTTATCCTGGTGTAAAGTAAGTCTCTGTTCTACCTGGAAAGAGCGTAACATGAGGGAGGGAGGTTTCAGATGCATTTGAACTGTGACACTTGCTGCAAAAGGTGTTGCAAAGGGTGTAAGGCAACCTTGAAAACATTAGTTTGCCTTTAGAGAGTCTTTAGCGTGGAGCTGTTACTTCTCGATAGCACAAAGAATGCTTAGGGCAATACACTGCAAAATAAGAAAACCAGCAGAAAATTATGATGATTACTTCCAAAAAGCTATGTTTTTGAGAATATTTGGCTTCTGGCTGAACAGAATTAAGGTAATAACTCGTCTGGCTGGAACTGATCGAAACTGCCACAAGCAGGGCACTGACACCAGTGTCAGGCAGTCTGGGATCACTCTTTAAGTATCAACCTGAGTTATGGTTTTGTTTCTGACTATAATGGATCTGACTGTAGATACGTGGCCTGTAAGAGCTCTCTGCATAGTAAGGTGGGCTACCTCTTTTCCTCTGGCTCTTGCAGCCAGGTTTTCATGGCTTTTGCCTGCGCAGCTGGGGAATAAAGCATCACAGTGAACTGATGGGGCAGCTGAGCTGTTCCTTCAGGGACCCTGTGTCCACCTCGGATGCATCCTGGGAGGTGCTGTACCAGCTCACTCCTCCTCAGAGAATGACTTTTTAGCCTTGAAATTCTAACTCAGGAAGACAATGACCTATAATGTATTGCTTACTCTACTCTTAAAAAAGGAAGGACAAAATGCCACAGTAGAATGAAGCAAGGGAATGCATAAGCCATGTAAACATGTTTGGAAAAAAATAAGGCCCAAGAAAAGCCACTGCCAGTGTCAGAGTTCCTTAGCTGTCATAGTCAATTGTACAAATGCCAGTGATGTTATGTCTGCAGCAGATGTTTTTTATTATTTATGATGGATTGTGGGGAATTTGTCTTTTAGTTGGATTTGTTTGGTGCTACCATCTTTCTTCCCCAGATCTTCTGAGAGCCCTGTTGCAGAGTCTTCTCAGATGGTCCATAAACTTCAGTCACTTTCCTGTATCTGCTGCCATAATGTCTATTTTAATCAGGAGCTGACACCAGACTGAGTGTATACATTGATTGCAATACTGCATGTCATATCTTCTCTTAATGAAGTCAGACAGAGGGGTGAGCTTTCTGCTGTAAAGTTTCCTTATTGGTCTTCCAGAAAGAGTGAGCATTCAGACACAGGCTGTGATTTCCCAGAAGTACGAAGAGTTGTGTTTGGTCTAAGTGATGGATTAGGGAGACTATTAGAAATTTGGCAAAGGAAATATTCTGTAAATCAGACAGACCAGCTCAGATCTGTTTTTATTTAAAAATCGGTCTACAAAGACATTTTGAGCAAGGACATTAGGCTGCAGCGTTGCATCATGAGAACAGATCATCACCACTCGGCAGTTGTGAGGACAAGGCACTGTAACCTAGCAACTTCTCAGAGCTGTCTTTTATAAATCCATACTGTCATGGATGTCACGTACACACCACAGTTGGTCTTTTCAAATTTTGCACTGGGTAGTATTGCAAAATATATCTTCTGAGTAGTAGTATCCTTGGCAGGTATTAAATCACAACAGCCTGGGTTGTTCTTGCCCTACCTGCTTGCACAGCAAGGCAAGGGCTGTGAATTAGTTCTTTGCATAAGTTACCGACCTGCTTGGATTCAGAGATGGAGCAGTGTCTGTGGGAGCTGTTACTCAGCCTCTCTCCTTCTTTCTTGTGCAGGAAAGAACGGGCAATGATCTGTGTTAATTCCCATGCCTATAAGCTGCTCTCCATCTTTTGTTGCAAGGGGTGGTTATGAGCTGTAACTGTCTTGAGGTGAAGAACCCTTCCTCTGGCTCAGTATTAAAGTCTGAAATGAGTAGAGATACTCTCAAATTTTGGACAACTGCTGCCTATATCTCTGTACAGTCTCAGGCACAGAGGATTTGATTCTGGATAGCTATTTTGGATGTTACTGGATTACAGATACTCAGCAAGACTGATTTAAGACCTTAACTTTTCTTTCTAATCTTCGCCTACTGATCACATTTGAGATCATGCAAGTTCACCGTTGCTTCCAATGGCATTTGGAGCTGGAATTTGGAAATTCCAATCATTTTATGTTTTGCTCCTTGCAGTATTTTGATGTGTATCCTGTAGTACTGTAAAATGGGAGTTGGACACATTATCCTAAATATTACACGTAAAAGATACTGTGCTGATTCCTGCAATACCATTTTTAATTGCTTTCCACTCATTCTGTTATAAGCAGATAGTGTGTGGCATCTCTTGCTTCGGTAAGTAGTTGCCTTTAATTTGATGTGTTATGAACTAGACTCTCTTGGATTCTGTTACAGTACAAGTAGTTCAACAAGCGAAGCTTTCTCTACAACTCCTGGAAGCTGACAGACATCACATCCCAAAAGAAGATGCCAAGGATTTCACATTTTGAAGTGACCAACTGTAGTAGTAAAATATTTCGGCCTGTGACTTCCTCATGGTTACTTCAAGTGACTTGATATTAACGGGAACTTGTAAACCAAGTATCAGAGACACTGAGAAGACCAAGGTCCCATTCTGGTTTTTTTTTTGTGGGTTCCCAGCATTTTTTCTATGGAAAAAAAAATAATCACTGGAAATTGCTACCTTCTATGAGAACATTGTACAGAGAGAATAAGATACAAGCCTTTCATAATAGTGGTGAATTCTACCTTAAATGTGTTTTGTGATGAGGAATTGTTACAGATTTCTGCCTGGAATAGAAGCAGCAATGATTGCAAGGACAGGAAAGATACTATTAATGCCTTTTGCAGGCTGCCCATTGACTGGGAAGCTTCAAACAAACCAGTACTTTCTGTATCAAATATGAATCAATACTCTTGACTCCGCATGGTAGGAAGCAACGGTTATGTTAGTTTTCCTTCTCAAAACAGATGACCTGGACAATCATGATGAGATGAATTTCTCAGTTTCATGCAGACTTCAGCTCATGTTTCCAGCAACTTAAGCTACAAAAGCCAGTAAAAGGGTTTTCAGACCTATTTTGACAAGTACGTGTTAATTTTTTTTCTCCCAATTTAACCATTAGGATCAGAGTATATTGGCTTTGAGTACAGGTGTTTCTGTGTTATTTGAGTAGAAAACAGGTGGGTAAGTACCCTGGCAATGCAATGTTGAGAAGTATCTCACTTCAAGGAAGGTTATTTCTGCTCTGTCTTCTTCCTTTAGTTGTCTTGTCTTTGTCTAAAGATCTTGATAAACTCAAGAAGCAGTCTGAAAAAGCGGGATGTGATTCCCACAGTTAAGGATGCATTCAAATTCCTCTCTAAACCCAACAGGAATACTGAATGTGCAAATACAAGACAGGGAATAGATAGATGCTCTGAACAAAAGGATCTGTGGCTCACAAGATGAGTGTGCACTAATGCCAAGCTGTTGCAGAAAGAAAGAAGGCATATGCTGTAGTGGGATGTGTGAAGAGAGAATCTGCAACATCTCATATTTAACATAGTATAGAGAAGACATCGAGGGGATGTGATATCAGTCTTCAAATACATGAAAGGCTGCTGCTGACATCAGTGGCTATGTCAAGACAAGATGGGCTCAAAATGCAGTAAGGTAGAATTCAGTTAGTAAAGGGAAAACTTTCTAATACCGAGGATACATTCTGCATCAGTTGCTTCAAGATATTACAGGGAATTGGTCACTGGCAGTTTATAAGTACTTATTAGCCAAATGCGTGGCACAGGTACTATACCGCCACTAACTCTGCCTTGGAGCATCCAGTGAAATGGACTGTGTGACCTTCTCAGGCTTCTCTGGGATTATGCCAATATGTGTACCAGCATTATCGCATTATCAGGATAGTACTTGATAAGAGGCAGGAAGAAAAGTAACATATTTTTGGAGTACGTTTATTTTACAATTACCCAAATATCTATTCATGTTAATTTTTAACATCCCAGCATTAAAAGGTTACAATAATACCTAAAGAAAGTGTTCTAAATACACACAGAGTAACCTCCATGATACAAATCAGCCTGTTACAAGAGCTGCAGGGCCATTCTCAGCTGAAGTCTTGTTTTTGACGTAGCCCCCATCCCCCAACACCTTTATTCTCTCCTATTACCTCTTCTAACTGTGGAAAACCTTCTACAGACAATTCCTTCCGTCCCCTTTACCATGACACACAATTAGTCTTTTAATCTGGCCATGGCAGATGGTAAATTGTCATCAGGACCACTTGTTCTAAATTATGTACTCAGAATGATGGGAACTGGACAGAAAAAAATTTGCTCTTTAATACAAGCTGGATTCCTACACAATTTTCTTTTGGCTCACCTGTTTGCTTTATCCTAATATTAAGTCTTGTGATTTAGATTATGAAGTCCTTGAGTCAGAGCTTCCACCTACTGTTTGGTTCATGTCTTGCACGTGGGGTTTTCCTCTGTATAATGTGGTGCCTGTGGTCTCCCTGGTACCTCTTCTCCTGCCCTTCACCTGCTCAGAGTGCCTAAGACAGTGGATCAGCCTAAAAATTGGAATGACTTCAGGTCAAGTACTTGGCAAGAAACATGAGCAGAACACTCGTTCTGGAAACCGCCCTGAACAGCAGAGCTTGATTAATTGATTAATGTCTGATTTTCAGTTAAACATTTAATAAAACTTATCTTTTATGGCATTCTATGCACAATACGTGGCATATGAAAGCAGCCAGCTGGTTAAGATGCACACTGTGCTGTTCAGCATATTGGCCAGCCAGCCAGCGTGCGAATGAAGCAAGCTGCCAAGCTGTCTGCGAGGGTTGGACATCACAGGAACAAACAAGAAGGGGCCATGGCAGAAAAAGAAAGTAGAGGGGTCATGGCAATGACGGAAGAGAAAGGCAGTGTTTTAGGAGCTGGGGGAAGAGGCTGCAGCCATTGCTTATCAAGTGAAGCCTTTAAATATTGAACCCAGTTGGTTTGAGATGATTACTCCTGATTTACCATCCGATTTTGTTTATTGCGTCATGTATCAGCTGTTGTTGCTCCACATAAAGACAGAGGCTGGAGCTAAGGTAAAGCAGTTCTGCTCACCAGTTAGTTGCTGAGCAAAGTGAACCGAGTGCTAGTAAGGTTACATGATAGTATATGATCACCTTGGAGGAGCTGCTCTCATACACAGTAGAGGATTAATTAATTAGAAATGCTTCTTTTTGCTCGGTGAACTAGACTGGCAGACAGAAAAAAATTTAGAGTGGTTCAGAAACACTAGTCATTAAGCAACCAGAGGATCTTGACAGGAAAAGGAATGAGACCTGTCAGAAGTACGGACCTAAAGAAGATTCTTGGAATAATATTAGTCCTAGTAAAATCCATGATGAAGTACACGGTAAAACAAAAAGAAAAAACAAGCTCAGAGCAAATGGTATTTTTCTTACACAGAACTTTTATTACTGTTCTCTCTCCAGACACTGCTCCATTCATTGATCAAACTATTTTAAAGAAATCCTTTGTGACAACACATATATACATAGTCTTACTCAGTCCACCCAGCAATGGGTGCACTGGGGATCTAGCTTTTTCAAGCAGAAATGGACATACCTTCCCATTTTGAAACTATTGACAAAAATGAAGTGCTGCCATTTGCACCATTAACACAAGCATAGAGAGAAGATGCAGCATTTTTTCCTATCAAATATAACTTCATTAATATAATCTTATATTTTTCTGTTTGCTTCACACAAGCAGTAAGTTGTTTAGTTTCTGCCTTTTTATAATTGGTACGTTATGATGGGTCTCTGCCACCATTCCTTCAAATTTCAGCCCCATAAGCCTTGATTGATGAAGTTTCTTCAGTTGAAGGTAATTTTAATTTGAAATGCACACAGAAAAACGGTACCATTTTTTTTTTTTAAACTCAGCAGTGCAACCCTGACAGCGCCAGGTGCCCTTAAGACCTAGTACTTCTATGACTTAGTTACATAAATATCTACAAATTAAGCATGACAACATCTGAAATGAGTGAGGTTTGTTCTATCTGCCCTTGATTCTTTTTCCACCCTTCAGAAATCAAGTGCATGGGCAGGGAGAAGCCATGCTGTGCTCCTGTTCATGCCCTGGATGCAGCGACGGGGCCACAGGGACCTGAGGCCATGGCATGAAATGCCCCCTCCCACCACAGGTATGGGTCTGGCTGGGCACACCCAGACTGCGGCTGAAAGAATAGGTGTGAGGGATGGGTATATATAGGAGACACAGATAATAATGATGTTAATGATGAATGGCAACATTTTAAAGGGGGTGAGGGCTGGGGGAGTTTGGGTGCAGTCTTTACAAATTGTTCTGTCCTCCTCTTTTTCCCTACACATACCTTTCAGAAAACACAGTTCACAAATCCTAAGTAGGCTCCATGATGCTGTAATTGACTGATGTCTACCGATAATGATCTGCTTGGTAACAATTCTTCTGTGCTCGTTGTAGTAACACTAATAGGAATTATTTCATTTGCTTTCATATGGATGGTGCAAGCACTTCACATAATTAGCGTTAGCACATATGAGGAAAAGCCCCTGGTTATTCACAGATTTCCCCTCTTTGTACCACCTATATATTCTTTCAGTAACCCTTCTAAAGCTCATGCTGTCCATTTTAATTACATTCAGATGACCATGTTTTAAAGTCCACAAGAAAGATGGCTGTAGTGATGTTTTATTGATGTGTACAAGGAGTCATGAAATTAGCTGCAATACGTAACACTATTTCTTTCCAAGAGACTTTAATTGCTTTATAAGCTTACGTAACTGGGACCACTCTACGTGTGGGTGGGTGTTTAAATGCACATCAGTGTGTTTCTGTCATGCCATTTCCAGGTGACAAATGCAGGACTGCAGAGGATCTCCAAATAGCCTTTGCTACAGCCACTCACATCGGTTTAAATTGGGAGTGGGGAAAAATGTCACACAGTATTTGAGACTGATGCAATTACCCTGGCTCGTTGAGACGTTTTGTTTCTTGTCGATTCCTTATTTTCTTTCCCTTGGCCATTACAACCCCAGATCCCCTTTACTAAATCACTATTTGTTTCATGTGAACTGCAGTTCACTGTAGAAGTTAAGAACCTTTACTTTACCTTACTGTAGAACTGTAGAAGAACCTTTCATCACAACTTTGACAGACATCTTACATGTTAGAATGGGGAATAATTGATTGATAATGTGGTGGGCAGACATGTCTTTCTCTGACAATAGTACAAATGAGCTCGGATTACTGATTTGGACCAGATTCCCAGCACCTAGGGGGCTGTGCTTTGGCCTGAAATTTTCCGCCTTGCTATAAGACAAACAAGGCTCACAACAGGTGAATAGTTTAGCATATAAATCTTGGGCCTTCCTAATTTCCCTTTGATAATCGGAAAGACTTTTGTCAGGTAGCAGAAAAATAAATAAAAAAAAAAAAGCTTATGTAAAAAATAAAACGACTTTTAAATCATGAATAGTTGCAGCAAATTCTCCTTTTAAATCCAAGCCTAACCCTGTAGGGAGATGCTGCTTTCCTGGGATCACAGATGGCAGGACCAGTTCAGGCTCTTGGTTCTCTTGCAACCTTCTCTTTGGCAGACCGAAGTGATTCTTCTAGGATAGGTTTGAGAGTATTTGTACAGGCTCCTTGTTCCTTCAGGGCTAACTCTTACACCAGTCAAAACCAGTGAGTGAGAAGACCTCTGGAGTTATAGGGTAGGCTGTAGGGAAATTTAAGCATAGGAAATTTAAGCATATTTGATATGTAACTGTTCCTTGGTCCTTATGGATTCAGCACAGCTAAATCACGTCTTGGTAATTATGGAGGACACGTTCAATGAGAGCAAACAGATTCTCCTCGTGCCAAAGCATGCTGTGTCAAGATCTGTAGCCTTCTGCTGTGAAATGTACATGAAAGATGCATCATGAGCTGTTTTGCATCTGCCCATATATTGAGTTGGCTGCAGTATGAAAGCTGCTTTCATACCAGCACAAACACAATTAAATATTACTGCCTTGAGGATAAGATAAAATAACTTACTCATTTTGATAAAATTCAGTTTCACAGGCATAAGAGTGTGGCTCTGTCAGGCACCATCGACATACACGGGCTGGGAGCAAAGGCTGAACTGAATGAGCTCCCTTTCCTCATGCCCGTCCCGGTCTGTTCCTCAGCTGTACCTAAAGCTGCTGCTTCCCTCGCTGACACTGAGCTCACGTGCCCTGTTGTCTGGGAGGAAGGTGAGGAGCAGGTGGCCAGCTGCCTCCTCCTCCCACCACGCTGCCACGGCTTTACCTGTGCAGCCTTTTCCTTCAGCAGAGGCACTTGCACTGAGGTGTGTGGGGAGAGGTCACTTGAATGAGCTGCTCTGTGGAGACAGCCCGAACCTGGAGCAAAGCCGGGATAACTGCAGCGAGACCTACAGGACTTCCCTCCTGCGCTTACCCCTACGAATGTGCTGTGTCCAGCACTTGCTTAGTTTAGGTAACTGCTCATTCTGCTGGTGTCTTCACCATCACTGACTGCAGCCTTCAAAACCGTTTTAACCTGTACTGTCTGGGAACTGCAAGCCAGTAGGGAATAAATGCTGTGCTCTCATACATTGAACCAGCAGCTGGGAATGATTTGCTGACGCAGTCCCTAAGGAATCCTGACCTGGTGGGAGGTACTGACTTCTTTCCACCCTTTTTTAGTACATGCAGCCACAAAGGAGCAGGATGCTCATGTGCTCCAGCCTGCAATTCCCAGTACAGCCAGCTCATGCACAGTTGCAGAGCATGTATTTCAGTTAGAATTACAGATGCTGTGTATTTTGATGATGGATCTGCTACAACACTGGAGAAAGGTAACAAATTAGTTATCACCAGACATGCTTCTGTTTACAATCCTTGTGGCTACCACTGTACTGATGTTAGATTTTAACACTTTTGTTTCAGAAGGGACTTCATATTAAGAAATCTGTCATCTGAAAACCAAAGCCTGTCTGTGCACATTTGGTACAGAGGGATTTCAGCTACATTCTAAGCAGGCTTCTTTTCTTTTTCTAGGGAGGTTGTACTTCACTATGGAAATCCCTGAGGAATAACCTACTACTTCCCTTACATAAAAAATAAAAAAATCTTTATTATTTATCTTTTTTGTTATTCTTACCTCCTCTGAAAATGTGGCCATGTAAATACTGTGTAATGAAAATTAGTAATATAGGTTCTTGCATGGACCTACACAGACTTCTAGACAGGGGAAAAAGCCTCAGCCCAGTCTTTGTTCCTTGCCAAGGCAAAGAAAGAACTTTTTAATTGTGAGTTTTCATACATTCCTATCTTATAACTTTTCTGGATTTCTGCTTAACTGTTGGGGAAACAGAATTCCCACCAGGGCTGCACAGGCAAACATTTTTGTCTGAAATTAGCGTGTATTTAATATTAGGCATATATTGGGGTAGGACTGGACCTCAGATATGTTTTCTTACTCAAAAACATGCAACAGTTTCTACAGGAGCAACTTAGCCCCACACCACCATTACTTTGTTCAGACCATTCCTTAAGGAGGTGTGAAATCAGTTACTCTAGAACAAATAAATTGTATTTCTTATGACTGCTCAAGTCCAAAGGCATGAAAGAGAAACAGTACTGCACCTTCCTGTTCTGTGAAAAATGTCTGGCTTGGATGCCTACACCATGAGCATTCAGAGATAGGAAGACAACTTTTATCTGGCTAGGTTAGGCTGATCTCTGCTTAGGGAGCTAACCTCATGCTTTAATTTGGTGTATGTGCATCTTCTGCTGCAGGTCTCAGTACAGGCAACATAAACTGCTTCTGACCCATGTCTGTTCTGAAATAGAAATGGTGCAGCTACATTTGTGGATGCCAAGCCCAAATCAGTCATCCTTGCTGAGTCTGGACTAATTATTTTGGGCATATTGCTGCAAGATCTGGCTTCTCTGCTTCCAGACTCAAACTAGTATCTTCATGCTGTCCTGAATGATGTGAAAATACAAGCCTGGAAGGGTGTTACCTTGATGATTAGCTCACAGGTTAAACCATTGTCTTACACTCCTCACATTCTCCGTGTACGGTGCAGAGCATGTAATTCAGGAGTGCAGCTGCCATTCACCCACTCAATCACGCCACTGCAAATTAGACACAAAGCACTGCTATTCAGATTTGGTCTCACGAAATAGAGTGGAAAGAGTGGAGAACAAGGCTCTAAATTTAGTCTGTTTAGAATGACACACCACTGAGTATTCTCATCTGTTTTCAAAGATGCAATAAAACAGCATGGCAATACTAGTAGATGTCATTAGCTCTTTGAATTAATAGAATTACTGTTGGCAGCCAACGGTAATAGATTAGAGCAATTCTCATCTAGTACATTAGAGTAATTCTTGGCAGTGTGAACATAATGAATCGCAGGAGTTTACAACACAACCATCCAACTAAAACTTGGAATATAAAGTCTCTGCCTGTAATGACTTCCTTTTTTGCCTCTTTTCTCTTTATTCAAGGCAGTATGATTATTATTATCTTTTTTCAGTCAGAGAGTCGTAGCTCTAAGTTCTGTTTAAAGTTTTTACTGATTTTCAAAGATGCTGTTGACTGGTTAACGTAATTTAAGAAAACCCAACTTTCTCTTTTTAACACAGGACATCTTCAAGGTTTAACATACCTACCTGAAATCATAGGGGTTTTAGGCAGATAAGATTATAAATTTTCATTACACAAATATATTGTCGTGCCATCTTAACTGGGCTATGAATATTGAAGTACTGATCCTGCTCTATAGCTTCTGTAGAAGTCTTTTCTGTAAAAGAAAAACTGTGTCCCGAGCTTGTCAAGTGTGCGGTTTATTCATTTTTCCCCCAACATCTAATAGCTGTATTGATAAAAAAAAGCATTATCCCAATAGCATCAGCACTATGTAAGCCCTCAAAATGCTACAGACGCCAGTATTTTCTTGCTATAGTTCTTAAGCCTGATACCAATTTCTCTGTTGTGTTGTTGGAATAAGTTTGAGTTATTCTTGATTTATGTGGAAGAATCAAGTCCTGCTAAGGTTGTTATCACTGGAATGGGATTAGGGTTCCTCCTGTTTGTGAACCAGTCTTTGCTGTTCCTACCTTCCATCTGGGCTACAGTCCAAACACGATGTGTCAGAGCCAAATCTGAAGCGATTCAGAGACTCTATACTGGTTGAGAAAACAGTGTGCTTTGATTCTTTACCTATTTGTGCTTAATTTTGAACTATTTTTAAAGAGCTATACTGAAAATAGAGAAGAGAGCAGCTTCTTCTACTTGCCCCCAAAGAGAGACTGGTAAGACAGTGAGCAAACACTCCCTGTCACCTTTTAGCAAGTGAGTTCAGTTGCTGGAAAGGACCATTTCCACCTTTTAATAATCACATCTTTGGTTACCAAAGGTATTGAAAGATGCTGATGGCTCTAATGGAGAACAGCACCTGTGTGTCACTTGCCAGAAGAATTGATATATGCGGATTAGAGGTTATCAGAAGATCTGTATAAATATTGAAAAATATGTTCTGTGCTCTTTCCCCAATGGCAGATTTATGGTCAGCTAGCAACTGCCTGAGATTTGAACACAAAGCGCATGTGGAACCTAATGGCTGCCCTCTGGAATGATTACTGACAGATAATATCCTGCATGGCAAAGGAGAGCCACCGGTCACAGGCGTTCATGCCTGAGACCACAATGCGTGTGGAGAACCTGACAGCTAGCTCCTTCAACACAGTGGTGAGAATCAGACTTTTTTATGTCAACTTGAATCTCTTCATATAAAGAACATGCATCCCATAGGTTCAACACCATTTTAAAATTTATTTCATTTTCCTTGCCCTTGCTGAGCTATGTATGTTTGTTTGCCTTACGCTTCACCTTGATGGCCGTCGCTAAAGGAATGCCCCTGAAGAACTGAAGGCAGAGCACTATTTATGCATTTGGAGGACTACTGAAGAGTTAAAACATTCCTTCTGTTTCTTCTTTACAACTAACCTTCCAACACCACTCTAACGGAGAAGTAGATTTTTTGCAAGCTGAGCAAAAGGAGATGTACCTTTCCCTAGACTATAAAAAAAAAGATTACAGCAATGTAGAGATAGGGAAGCCCAGTGTTCCTGAAATTACCAAAATTACATGACTGATAATCAATTTGGAATCTTTTTCACGTCCTTCCCTCCATTTTTCATTATTCTACTATCTTCTGTATTTTCTGATCTTCTGAAGCAACCAAATAGTATTTTACACAGGGAGAACTTGCTAGAGGAAATTACCCATGAAAAATAAATGCAAGACAACACTGTGACTAAGTGCTGTACCACCAGATCTTGCCGTTCTTTGTCTCCATTGAACAGCCTTGCCTTGGTTTAATTCAGGAAGAATTCTGACTTTGCTATTGCTTCTGATTGTCTTCATTCCAGAATGGATGGTGAATGGAAAAGAAAGTAAAAAACAGTTGTGTCTCTGCAGCCCACCATAGAAGAAAACAGTATTACTGGTTTGACAAGTGTGCCAGACTCACTCGGTAAAAACAAAAATGCTACGTTTTTCTTGCTGTTACCAGTTTACAGATTCCAGAAATTTATAGAAAGGACAAAACATTCAGCTAGAGGCTCCATAAAAATTACATCTTTTTTTGCTAATGTGTGTAAGTCCAGTAAATAGTTTACTTAGTTCTCTTAGGCTTATAATCAACAGGACAGAAGAAAATTTATATGGAAAAATGGATTTTTATAGGCATTTTCTTTCATAAAATTATCCTCCTAACCATTTGGGGGTTTTCTCCCAACTGTTTGAGAAAAAATGAATTCTCAAGTGATTAGTAACTTGAATTATGAGCATTCAAACAAACTCCTCCGTGATCTAAAAATATTGGAAGCAAATCACAGTCAATTAAAAACCCACAGAAATACAGAGGCAGAAAAATGTATCACTCAGAAAAACAAATAATTCTTTGTGGCTCTAACTCTCACTGTGAAATTCATTTAGGTAACTCTGCTTTTAAAGTGAAATCAGAGATAGCGTGAAATATCATAGTGAATTAATAATCCAGTATTTTAGTAAACAAATCTGTTGGATGTTGTCATAACTGGTCACGTTGGAAAGCTCAGATCTTCAGCAAAGGAAATAATATAGCTAGACAAGATATAACTGCAACTCTATGGCTGATTTAGGAATTCAATTAGGCTATCTAGAATCTTAGCCAAAAAACAGCATTCCTTTCTAATCCTGGTTCAGGGAAGAACACCACTGACTTTTATAAGATCCCTAACAACCTCACATATGGTGTCCTTGATTGCTGCCCTATGCAGTTTCTTTATTCTCACCTAACATTTCTCTGCCTGAGCCATCATTTTGTCTAAGCAAATGTTTAAATGACTGTGGCCAACCATTCTTACCTCTTTTGGGAGTGGTTTTTTTTCAAAGACTTTTTTTCAAAGGTTGTGTTCCTTGGGGAACTCTGCAATAAACTCACAGTTCTGCTACTGATCAACCACTGCATTCTTACAAGTTGCAAATAGCTATTGTGGGAGGCAAGGGATAGATTCACGGGTTTTGGAGTATTTTTTGCAATGGATTTTCATACACTGACAATTTGTCAGCAGGAAATGCAAAGTGAAGAAGGCTCCAAAGGATCCTACAAGAGAACCAATAATACCCATATCAAAGCATGTGATGCCATCCTAAAGAGACAATGACTGCCACAGGTACAGGAAGAGTAATTTATAAAACCTGCAGGATAAAACTTTGATTTCTGCACTGCATTATGTTTTCGTTTACTATTTAGTCCACAGTGGGAATCCATTGCTTTTTGCCACAGAACACTGAAAAGGGAGACAGAAACTGAGTCACAGTATTTTGATTAGACAGAAAACAAATAACAGTACTTTGATTACAGTCACTCGTACTTTCTTAAATCTTGTATCTGTATGTAGAAATAGTAGCAAAGCAAAGAGTAAATTTCATAACCCTCTGCTTAATATCATGCTCAGTTGTTGGTACTGTCTGGTTTACAGAACAAGGAGAAATTGGCAGTCTTTTTACAAAGCATTTTCTAGAGCAAGAAGGCTCGAGAGTGGAGTTCTGAATTTGTTTCCATTCCAAAGCTAATACCTTCTGTTCGCAATCATGTTGTTGTACTACAAGGCTGATGATCTTCCTTTCCGGGAAGATTTCTGTGAATTTTACTTTTGCCATATCTTTTAGCAATAGAAAGTAAAGTGATGCTTTGGATTATCCCGTTCCATTCTCCAATGCCAACACCAAGTCCTTAGCGTAACCTAAGCCTTTTGTTGACCTTTATGTTAACGCTAATCACAAAATAAAGGAATTTATGAAGCATTTTTCAGGATGGTGTTTTCCACCCCATACTTCTGCCAAAATCCTCCTGCTCAAACCCCTAGCTATGCAACTACCTGAGCTGAACACCTCAGCACTAGTTTTTGAAACACTGGTTCTGGCTTTTTATCATTTGCCTATACAGCAAGGGATGGGGGCAAGAGATGGGAGCTATGGGACAGCATAGTGCAAAGAGCTCTCTTTTGAAGGGAAATTTTCTTGGCCATCCTTTCCCATTCAGCTAAATACAGTAAAACATTCCATAAAGTAAAACCAACTTGAAGTGAGGCAAGAAAACTAACTTAAATTAGAATTATTTTTTTTAACAGAAGTTGATCCTACACTTTGTATTCCTTTTTAGGTTATCTGCACATTCGTAAGCACAATATAATAGAATCATAGAACAGCCCAGGTTGGAAGGGACCCCAAAAGATCATCTACGCCAACCTTTAGAAAAGGTTGAAACAAAAGACCCCCCATTTTTCAAATTGTTTAATGAAACAAGAGATTTCATCTGTTAATAGAGATGAGTAAAAAGGCAGTTGTTTTGTATTTAGTTTTTAACGTTGCATCCTCTGAGAGTTTTCTTTGCTTAGAAACCATTTTTCACTTTAATAAGAAACGTAGTTTGTTTTTTGAAATTTGATTGTACTATGACAGATTGTATACAATACATTGTTTAGTATTTATATTCCATTCCAGCATGCTCTAGGTACATTATTACCATATTATTTACATATGTTTTCTGTTGATCATTTCTGAAATACATTTAACCGATCCTCTGACATGCTTTCATCATTTGACTCTGTGAATGCAACTGTCAATAAGGCTGTCTGGGTGTATCAAGACTACAAAGAAACTGAGAAATTGCCCGTGTTTGCTATCAAGGTATTATATCACCCCTTGCTAACACACATTTGCTTGATGCTTATAATCCACTTCAGAGAAACATACTGCTCACCCTCACAAAACTCAGAAACATGCTGGAGAGATTTTTGTTGGGTTTTTTTAAGCACTGTTGTTGATCTGGGTATAAGCTTCACCTTGTTGTCTGAACTAAAGGCTCACTCACCACTTGCTTTCCTTGCTTCCGTTGCCATTTTAAAATGTCACAATTTTCTCCCTGGAATTAGATAAAAACCACTGAATGCCATCCAAAGTGACTCCCAAAGCGCAGGCCAGTTTCACCAAGTCCATAACTAAACTCCAGCTGGATATCTTCTTACTGTCTGCCAGAAGTCCCCCTTCTCAACTGCCATGCAGGTGTTTGGTTTGCTCATCTCCATGATAATGAATCAGACACCAGGTGAGCCCTCAGCTTGCTGCCCCATCATGCATATCTCATGTGTCAGAAGATACTGAATCTGAAAAAAAAATCATTAGGTGATTGCCTACTGCTGCATATTCAACGGAAACCCAATCCTGAAGAATGAGCTGGATGGCTGACATTAGCAAACATGCGTTTATTTATCTTCTTCTAACATATTTGCACTCAGCATTGCATGAAAAGTCATTTGTGACACTGATGTGGAAAGCAATATAGAAGTTGCTTACCTACTAGAAGTCACTGTAGAAAATATACTGCCTGTCCAATAATGTCTTTGTTTCAGGTCTGTAATAATGCCCAGGCTGAGTGGTCAAAGCATTTTATCTCCGGCCTTATCTCAAAGACATTGGTTCAAAATTTGCCCCAGCCAGAGTAACTAGGAACTTGATGAGAAATAATTTATGCCATCTTTTGTGATAAAGCATCTTGAACTTGTTTACTCCTACCTCTTTTCAAAAAGGAATTTAGTGTAAATCATTTACTGTTCTTCCTCTAGCTCAGCGTTGTTCAACAGCTATGTATGGCACAACTTTGCAAGGTGTCGAGTATCCCTGGGGGGATGACAAGGCTCAGCTACTGATGGAATATACCAAAGTTTCCACAAGTGACCTCTGTGAGAAGGCTTACTTGATATGGACCTGTTTGTGCGATGACACAAGCAGAAAGTTGAGCGAATGCAGGAAGTCATGTATTAAAATAAACATGATGCAGGTACATTTAAATAAGATTGCTTACGTGTAAAAACAGTCAAGGTAACAGAATTAATAAAAGTTCATAGTATTAAAATTCATAGTATTAAAAAAAAACAGTATGGCTGTGCTGTAAGAACCAAAAATTACAGGGAAATGAAGAGATTTGGGAATAATACTTTGAAATGCAATTACTTTCCATCCAACATCTGAAAGATGCTTTGTTCTGGAATGAATATATGTGCAGAAGTTGGCTTTTGAAAATACACTATGTCTGCTTGTCATCTTTCTTTCATCTGGATCTGATTCACTGATTTCAGACTAGTTACTGCCAAATTATAACAGTGCTGGTGAGCAAAGGTTCTGATCCAACATCAATATGTGGTGAAAAGTATGACACCAAATTGGATTGCTCATATTACAAAGCACGACATTACTCTCATCAGTTGTTAAGCTTTCTCAGACATGTGAAAATACACCTAGGAAGCAGCAAGGTAGCCAGGCATGCATTTCCAGAGTGCATAAGGTGGATCCTTACACAGGCTGGTACTTGGAATGATATATGATGTGCTATTTCATCAACTGAAAATAAGTGAAATGGCCATTGAGTTTAAAGGTATAATATAAGAGAAACTTGAGGGGAAGAAAGGATCATGGGATGTAAAACGAAGGACACAAAATGTCTTACCCTTATGTGAAAGGAGCAGGTAGTGGGAAATGTGATACAAAGCCACAAAGTGAATATAGGAGAAACAATGTCCCAGAGACACAGGGAACCCCCTGGCTGAGGCATGGAAAGACTGCTCAACAATGATCTGGTATTAGTTCCCGGAGTAAGCACAGAAAATACACAATGCAGGGCAGGATTCTCTACTCAGTGGATGGACTAGATACAGTAACTTCTCTCATTTCATGCTGATTTCTACACTTTTAACAAATGTAACAGGTTTTGTCATGGATGTAAACATCTTGCCCTTGCTTAGGTCTTGTTACTCATTCACTGTCTTCATACAGCTCTAATGCCAGTTTACCCAGTCACCCAGGGACTTCTTACCAAATGCATGAAAATTTCCATTTGGCACACACCAGCCATATTACCTTCATAGAGACACGGCCAAAAGAATGAGTCTGAGGTGCAATTTTATCCACCAAACCACCCCTAATATCCATAGAGTTTTTAGATGGCTCTAAATTACTTTGTGCAACTGGTCTGGTAATGCTTGAATCATGAGGCTAAGGACTGTTGGGGGAAAAAGCGCTCCTGGTTTTGAATTTAAGGATTAACAGATTGTAAAGCAAGAAAAAAAAATACCTTTGTCAAGGTCATACTGACTAACTTTATCTTCCTAACCTTGGAGAAATATCAGCACAGACTTTGTATAATTGCATTAACGGGAAGAGAGAGATATATGAGGATATGAGGATCCTTCAACCAAGTTATTTGGGGGGGCGGGGGGAGATTTTCCTCCTTGGCACTTTAAGCAGCCTGCATTACCTCCCTGGTGAGCAGACTAGTAGCAACTGAAGATCCCTGGTGCTACCGTGCTCCGCTCTCATTACAGCACATCAGTAAATGTTTTGGAATTGAAGTACTTGAACTGCTCATCTATCCACAAACTAAAGCTCAGTAATCCACCTTCTTTGCTCCTCCATGGGATGGCTGACTTTAACTGTTGCTCCCAGCACAAGACGTAACTTACCCAAGAGGCCAAAGTGCAATTCAAAGTTGCTATGGACATTTTTTTTTAAAGAGGACACTGGACATGGCACCAACAGAGAACCTAGAGAAGTGAGTGTCCATTCTAGAAACAAGAATGGCAGGTCTAGGAAGACTTTTTCCACTTACATGCCACAAACTTGGCATGAAGGTTATGGTTTGTTAAGGTACACTAAAACTCTTCCACAAACACCTAAAGAAAAAAATCTTTTCCATAGAAGGGAGTTTCTGCTCATGCTAACTTCCCTGCTAAATATGAGAGTCAAAATCCAAACTGTGTCAGTCTCTATTGCAGACTTTCTCCCCAAATCCTCCTCCTTCCCAAATATGACCCTTGCAATTTCTTGCAAAAGACAGTACAACCATGGAGGGATACAAATGAAAATCTGCCCACCTCTTTAAGGATCAGCAGAGCCCTCTGCTGTTGCATGTTGTTCCAAACACTGGGCAAATAAAATGAAATTTAATGAGATTAAATAGCCTGTTTACAGAATAGTCATGCATGTTGCTTACCTGTTCAGCTACTCACAAGAAACATGCGTTTGGTGGCATCAATGAGTAAATAGAAAGAAAAACTATTTATATTTTGACATGTCTGATTCTTCAGACAAATGAGCATCATTATTGTCTCCTCCTGTGAATTCATTCTGCAAACAATATGCTCTTAAATATTACAGTGAATATCTAAACCAAATAAATAGTGAATACACAAAGTTTTCCCAAGCCAGCACAGAACTGTGTGTGTTTTGAAAGCTAATGCTGACAGAGCATATATGATGCTGTGAGGTATTCAAAAAGTTCCCTTTATTCTTACATTCACACTATGTTCATCTGGAAACCTACTGTACTGGGCAAAGTCTACTGTGCTGACTCAAGTTAAATTCACAGTTGCCTCTTGATATATCACAATATGTCATTCAGTAATCCCACTGAGGAAAATGTAATTACCATGCAACATCTTGTGCTGTCTTGGGATTTCTCACTACGTAAGCAAGCAACAAATTCCTGTCAGTACTGCAGGAATACTGCTGTAGAGATGTAGGAACAGACCAGCTGGGTCATAACCCACAATGTTGTGTTGAAATTACTGGTCACAGAGGATATATTCTTTTTTAGCTGCAGGCTGTATGTATTTTCTATCCACCTGAGTGTGCAGAAACTTGCCCACTGTCCAAATGAACTTTCATACAACGCATTTAATTCTCATAATATTGCTGTAAGGTAGGAATTGTAACAGACGATGAACTGAAGGCTAGAGGAATTGCTGTGTGTCCACAGTCACGCAGAAAAAAGAATGTTTCATGTAAGAAACAGACATTGTTGACCCTTTGGTTCCACCCAGGATCTCTCTCATGACACTTTTCTCTTCTGTAATGCAACAATATGTAACTGCTGTAGGCGCTGATCTCCTGCTGAACAGAGTGAAATCTAAGCCTTCTGCACTTCCCTTCAAAACGCTTTCTGAGCCTGTCCCAAGCCAGCTGAATTACTGCCTTTTCCTTGGGAATCAGGACCTCCCCTCGCAGCTTTGTTCTGCCGCTACAATGACTGTCAGAATCGTCAGGAGGCAGAAGCATTAACACCCATATACTTCCTCAACTTCAGCACAAAGTTCAAAGTTCCTACTGTGGATCCACTCTGATTTCTTAGTATAAAGTCAAATACACAAATAAAATCAAAGGTAGTTGATCACTCACACCTACAGAGAACAGAAGATTCTCACTTGTGACTTCTAAAGCTTGTATGCCACTCTGATAATGTAGTCGTGGGTGTGAATAATAAAAAAGAAGATGCATAGGTAGTTGTTCACATTAATTTTGTTTCCACTGGAGCTGGCTCAATGTAGACTAAGGAGACTGAGATCTCAGATTACTGTCAGAAAGACTGATAGCTTCTTATACCAACATTTAAACATTAGGTTAGGATGCATAAATATAGCAGCAGGAAAATTATAAAAAAGCTGCAAGGAAAACCAAGTTGTCTGCAAGCCAAGACTGAAATGACAGAGAATAATATTCCTGGGAAGATAACAGGCAGCTTGTTTTTTCTCACTTGCTCATTTTCATTCATTTGCATTTTGCTATTGAGATCTTCTCAGAAGCTTTAGCATAAAAATTAAGCATTCTGAAAAATTTTTCCTTGATGTCTGTGTGTGTTTAGGGCAGTTCAGTTTGTCTGGAGTACATGAATGTTACAGGCAGCATTTCTGCAAGAAAACATAGTTACTGCAGGAAAGTATAATCAGCTTGAATAAAGTTGGTTTGATTCATTACTGATGCATCCTCACTGATTTCAGTAAAACCTGATCAAAGGACAATGTGGGCTGAGCATTTCTATGCTCCATGTACTCCAAAAGTGCCCTTTGGAGTGAATAGTCAGTGGAAGAACAGCTAATACACAGGAATAACTTTTTCCTTAGATTTCAAATACATTTTTCTTCTACAGGATTTCTATAAAGGATGATTCAAGAGCACATGGATATAGCTAAATATTAGCTAGTTGAAGTATTTAAACCAAAGTGTATTGGTTCCAAATTGGGTTTGGCTTACTATTGCCTCAAGTTTGTCCAGCTTCCTACTCTAGAGTTCTGGAATATTGCAGTGTGTTATGGTGATCACTTCTGTAACTGGAAGGCACGTGAAATACTGAACTTTCATTTGCTTGGACTAGTAAGTGCAGAATTATGCATCCTAATAAGTTAATTGGATTCACAATGTTTTAAGTACAGAGCTCTGTATTACATAATCCCTTTCCACAATATTGTGCTGAACTCTCCATCGCTGTAATCATCTGAATGAGAAAAAACCCCACAATTAAGGAATACAGATCTACCTGCCTTAGTTCAAGTTCCCTTCTAACCCCACAAACATCCTTGGAAATACAGCAAACCTGAAACCAGCAGCAAAGGTTGACTGCATTGTAAGAGGTTCTATGTAGTCCTACAAAAACTAATCTAAACCACCGTATTCCTGTGTTAAATATGGTGAAAAGCATTAGCCATCTGTCATGACAGCAGCTTGACCTGATGGGCCCTGCAGAGCAGCAGTGAGATCAGCACGGTCCCCGCTGAGCCAGCAGCCCCCTCCTGCACAGTCAGGTGCTGACGCTGTTCCCCGGAACAACAGGTTGTCCTCAGCAGCTCCTCCTGCACTTGTTCTCTATGATCTGGAGTGCCACTGTTGCCTAGGTTTCTGAATAGAAGCTGTGCAATAGTCACCGAAACCGTCAGGTCCTGCAATAAACCCATGCAATAAGCTTGCCTGAATCATACACGTCTGAATCATCTGCAGATTAATATTTAATCTTTTTTTAAAGAAGTATTTGTTTTCAATAAGTAGCTTAATAGCTGTCCTGCTGGACAGCTCCTACCCTGGCAGGAGGGTAGGTATAGGCAGGAGTAGTACCTGAAGAGAAAAAGTGACTTCTAAACCAATTTAAAAAACATATATATAGTAGTCAATTTTCTCTTTCCTTTTGAGAAAGAAAAAACAACTTTTAAATTGGACAACTTAATGAGCAGTGTTCCTGGATGGTCCTTTGTTCTGTGTTACCCTCTGAGAGGAGGCAGTTCAGGAGCTGACCTATCATTTTAATTGCTTCTGGGTTCCGCATATGTGAAAAGCAAACATCTGACACTGAGGACACTGCTGCTGCTCTGCTGCTCTTTGCCAGTGCTGCACTTGCTCTTAATGACGAATGGAAGAATTAATATTAATAGCCTTAAAAAGTAATTTACAGCATGTATTTAATGTCTGTTATTTGACTAACTGGAGTGCTTACAGGTACCTTGAAGGCACTAAAATAAAATAAAAGCCACGGTGTTTCACAGTGGGCAGTGAATACTGTACGCAGATCACACAAAATCCCCAGAGACCAAGTGACAGTGCAGTACCATGTTGGTCACGAGAATAGTCTTGACTCATGCTGTCTGCGTCTCCTCTTGTCCATTCCTCTTCTAGGAGCTACAGCAGTATTATTTACAAAGCATCCCTGTTCCAGTGAGACTGAGGAAATTAAACCCAGGGGACCGTGGCTGGACATGGGTCACATTTCCCTATTTTGTCTCTGGCAGTGGTATTTCCCTGGTACTACCTAAAAGGCAGAACAGTGTCAACTGCGTTTAGGATCATAGGGTTCTGGGAAGGAAACAGTGGAAGATTTGTGTTATGGTATGTTTTCAGTATTGGCATAATGAAATGTCCATTGGGACGAGACACTCCAGAATGAGGTGGAATTTTTAGCTTGGTATTTGAAATTGGTTCGCTTCATTCATTCAGTGCAAAAATTTCCTCAAAGGTCAGCTTTCTCTGACAGACCACATCATACTGGCGAGAAGGTCCAGGACGACTGCTGTGAGCAGAATGGTTACTACTTTATGTTTGTCTTTATATTTTCCTGAAATATGCTAGTCCTTCTCATCATCTGCTTTGTACCTACTTTTGAGTTTCTGGTAGGAATAATTTAAAAGGAAAGAAACTGTTATCTGGAATATAAATATTCCTTAAGATCTCAGAAATTCATACCCTTAGTGTGCTTCTGGAAAACAAACTCATTTCTCTTGACAGTGGGAACTGAAAAGATCCATATTCAGGATTCATTTCCAATTGACACTACAATGACACTGGATTTGCTCCCTATTAGTTTAGGAATCCACAGAACATTTAACAAGCTGTGAAGTCTGTCACTGCAGGTTTGATTCCCAGCGTGTTATCGATGTTTTGCAGCTTACTTCCCCGCCCCCCCCCCCTCCCCCCACTTGGTCCTGGCACAGTAGATAAAATAAACCCAGAATTTACAGGTGGCTCTCAATCCCATGTTTTGTATCCTTCATAGGAAGCCAGTGACAAAGATGCACTGACTATGAAATGCAATTTATGTATGAAGCCTCTGAACCTCACCCGTTTCTCTCTTTGACTTGTGTATGGTTTCAACCAGTGAACGTTTTACAAAACAACCGGTTAAAGAAAGGATAAATCATCATGGAAGAACACAGGGTGGGAGGATATCATTCCAGGCTTGGTTATTCTCTCATGCTGAAGACTAACGACAAAAACTGTATGGAAACAAAGATTTAAAACTGATGTAAACCGGAGAGCTAGACTGCTCCTGCAAACCGCTGAGTAAACTGTTGAGATGCTAAAGCTAATGTGCACTTCAGTTTACCGGTGTGAGAAATTGTATCCATGAGCACACTCACTGAAATGAATGGGACCATCAGCACCTAGGCTCCCTGCGTGGGACCAGAACCCTCAGTGCTTTGTGAGAATTAGTATTGCCTAGAAGCTCCTGAGATACCCAAGCACGAACATACCCACCCGCAGCTGACTGCTACTCATGTTACTTCAGCTACGCATAAGAGTCTCCTCAGGTTAAAAATATGATGGGGAATTAACGGCACCCATCTTTTAACATGATTAAGATAATCCCAAATAATATTAAGACATCGCGTACCTATTTCAACAGTTTTAACTTTGCTATCTCTTCAGTCCTTTCTATAGGCAATTAAAAAAGACATGACCAAAATTCTTCCATCTCAGCCAAATGGATTGATGAATTTTAATGGAGAACATTTATTCTGACCTTTAATTAAGTTTGGCGGTCTGAAATCATTAATCTTTGCTGTGAAACTATGCATTCTATCATGAGCATTTAAAACCTTACAATTCCATTTTGCTATAGGGCGGACGTCTATGTGATAATGCAGCTTTCTAGAAGCTGCCTTTGTGTCTTTTACACTACCTTTCCTTTGTTCATGGCATAATACAAACCGTTAAGTATTTGGCCCTGCAGAGGATGGAGCAAACCTCAGTGTGACACTGCTTTGGCCAAAAGCAACCTTTTAATCTTGAAACGTCATCCTAAAGGTTGACAGGCAAGAAATCTAATCTACCTTCTCCAGCCTATGTAAATCTTAATACAGAGCTACTGCTTAAAGGAAGAACTGAACAAACTGCATTATCTGGTGTTATTCTGCTAGATTATTCAGTGACTGCTACTACCAATTTCCCTGTGAACATATTTGCAGTAGTTTAGCCTTTGGGGTGGAAACAATTTCATTTTAATATGCTCTGTGGAGCACTGCCAGTGTTACAGGTGGTATTGTATGTAAGGGAAGAGAAATTCTACATGCATGGAAGTGTGTGCCTTGAGACCCTGAATTCTTTTTCTGGAGGAAAAAAAGGAGTCTCAAAGAGCATTAAAGTACAAAATCCTTCTGGTAGCCATCCTGGACTCTTTCATCACCTGCTAGAAGCTCTTACAGCTGGTTTTACAGGCCTCATGATGTTTTAAAATACAGCGCACTTAGAAGGATGGGAGATGAGACACCCCAGAGAACTCTTCAAGGCAGCTGCTGTTTGGAAAACAGTGATCAATAAAACATCAGCTGGGGATACTTCTGAATGATTGCAATCTCTGGGTTTGATTTAACGGTTTCAGCTGCTGTCCCAGAGCACCTGGCATGCTGTGAACAGGAACAAGTCTTTTGGGTGCTAGCCTTCGAGCTTGTTGCTGTTCCTCCCCTGAGGCTGGGATCTTTTCCCACCTCAGGGAGAACTAACTGGTGGTGTGACTGTTCCCTTTCTTGGTTGCACAGCTTCAGCTCCAGGTCTGTACTGAACTGCAGTTGGTAGAGAATTTATTAATACAGCCTAGACAAGTTAAGGAATACTTTTCAGGCAGTAGGGCACAACGCAAAACTGATTTAAAAAAAAAAAAAAATCACTAAGTTTTGCAGACACTTGAAATGTATCCCTTACATCTCCTTATGAAGAAAAATGCTTAGTTTGGAACATTCTGATTTCTCTCCTTTCCATAATCAGAAATAAAAAGACAGTGCAACTGGGGAAAATGAAAACACAAGCTTTTAATTAAACACCTTCCCTGTCCTGCACACACACAATAAAAGAAACATCTTTCAGGTTCCTGAAAGAACTTAAAATTTAATTTTATAGATCTATTTTTCTCTTTTTAGAAAGTGATTCATTTTGGGGAATGGGTCTTTTGTGTGAATCATTGCCTGTTCTATTATTAAAGAATCATTTGGGACCCTGAATGTTTCAGGTTTGTGCCACCGAACCGTGGGGTTTGTGTGTGCTAATAGACAACAAGCTGGAAGTTTCCAGCCGTCACAGTACAGCCACGTTGTTAACAGGCAGTGCCAGGGGAAACCTTGCATTTTCTCACCCATATAACTGAAAGGCACATCTAACTGCAGGTGTACCCCTTATTTAGTGAATTCCTGACACCCCAAACTGGGTGCTAAAGCTTCCACTAAACAGGAGGGGGGTGTCACCCCCCATTTCATGCATACCACTGCTCACCACTGTGATACAATGAACTGTAGATTTTAGGAACAAGACCTGGCTGAAGAAGTGTTTTAGGGCATGATTAAGACAACATGTGGTCCTTTGCTTTGCAGGTGGTCACTTGCTCACTCCAGGTGAAGAGATTTTTGACAGTTCATCACAATAATACCATCATATTTCAGACTTGCAGTTGCTTTGGGAGGTTTTTTTTTTTCACTCCATGCTCAGAAGAAACAAGGTAAGAAACAGCTTACCAACAAAATCACGTAAAAAAATCATTTGCCTCTAATAATTTACTGTCCTTTGTTACCTTCTGCTGTTCTCTTGCATTCCTGGAACGTGCTTTAAACAAACGGGAAGTGTGACCGCTTTCTTTCTTTCTTCAGAAATGTAAAACAGGTTATGTTATCTGGCTGTACTACAAATGCATCAGGATGCCCTGTGGTGTCAGGTGTAAAATCTCGGCTAAAGGATGAAGTACACAGGTCAGAACTCAGCTTATCAGCTCTTGAGAAAAGCTGGAAAGTGAGGGTAAGCCACCTGCAGTGGCTAGAAAGAGAAACAATTGAAGGAGTGAGGAGAGCTGCCCTTGTGGGAAACTGTGAGTTTAACATTAGAAAAAAGAATCACATCTTTTCTATAAAGGGTGTTCACTGCTAGTTTGTTTAAACCTTGAAATCAGGGAAGTGTTATGTCTGTCAGGCTGAAAAGAAAATTTGCAATACAGAATGCATCAACCCTGAAGTTGGTCTCAGGTTAGTGTCACTTTTGAAAAATTATGATATATCCACTTTCTGGATCATATAAAATAACATTTAGGTTATTGCTTTATCCTTTTTGCCTACTTGTTAATTTTATTGAAGAACCGCTTGTTCATGCAGTCAAACGAAAAATAACACAACACCACGTTCAGTAACAGTGACCCAGTCATTTAACCTCAAGCTGCCTATTTCTACATTCATTCTGTTTCATTCTTTAATATAATTACTCCTGTTTGGAATAGACAGTGATGAAATGATCTGACCTTTATGTATTATTACTTGATTAGTTTTTCCATATTTGCTGGGAAAAAAATCAGTTGCTGAAGATTCTTATTAATATTCATTTCAAGTGCTTTTGCATGTCCTTCATGCTCTTCAAGTGAGTTGCTGTATAACAGAAAAGTACTTCTCCTTTCTTCTTTTGCACTACAGCTAAGCAAATTTTCATTAATAATTGTTGAGTTTAAAATCTTGTTTTAAAAATCAGTTTAACCTGGGAAATTCAGGCAAATGTATTTAGACCAAGGACCATTTATTATCATTCTGACTACCCTGGTCACTTCTGTTGCCTCACTGGCTGAGCTGAAGGGAGTTTGATGTTTTAGTTCTCCAGGAACCAGACAAAATTACATAAAACTGAGACTTGGCTGCTCTGATGCAAAGAGGTATGAGATGAGGTTCACAAGGCCACTTTGGTTCCCCAGCGTAGTGTTTGTTTCCTCCACTGAGATTCACAACAGCCACCATGCTAAACTCTCAGATACTTAATCCAGACAGGGAGAAAGAACACTGTGACGTGTGAAACTCTGGTTATAGCTATAAACACAGCTTAAGCCTTCCTCAGCCTGCAAGAAGTGCCTTACGATAACCTGCACCCACACATAAAATTCTCTCTACCATTCCTAAAACTGGGAGTCCAACGCATGAGCACTGGCCTGCCAGGATTAATAGTCAAATGTCAGTGCCTTGGTTCCAAGCCTTACCCAGCCTGAGTGTTTAAACCCACTGATTTAGCTTCTCTTAACACCTACCAGTGCAGGATGCCACAGCCACCCAGCCTGGTGTCAATCCTAAAGCAAGGGGAAGCCCTTTGGCTCTTCTAGGCTCTGGAGGCATATATATGCTTGCCTTGGATGTATAGGCAAATTTGAAAACTACTGTGTGTATATACATTTTGTCAAGGTCATCTTGTGTGATCAGCCCAGAACTCTGAAAATTAGGCACAGCTGACTATTGCTGAAGGTTTATTAATGCTAAGGAGAGTTCTGCCTCCTGTATTATTATTTTATTAAAAAAAAAAATGCAGCTATGAAGTCAGACCAGACTGCTCACAGCTTGATCCAGTCAGGTCTTCCAGACCACCAAGGACAGAAACTGCACAAGCTCTCTGGGCACCCTGCTTCTCTCCTGGGCTGCCCTCAAAGGGTATAAAACCCTATTCCTTACATCCAGCCTCAACCTCTTTTGTTTCCCTTCATGTCAGTCATCTCTTGTCCTCCCATCATGTTCCTCTACGAAGAGCCCAGTTCCATTTTCTCCATAACCTTTTCACTGGTCCTGGGAAGCTGCCTCTGAAGCCATCTTTTCCAGGCTGAACATGCCCTGGTTCCAGAGCCTTTCTTCACAGAGCAAGTGCTCCAGCCATGATCAGCTTGGTGGCTCTCCATTGGGCTTGCTTCTGTTCAACATCTTTCTTGTACTGGCTGGGGGGAAGGAGGGAGGCCCCAAACTGGATGCAGTATCTAGATACGGTCTAGCAAGTCCTAAGTAGAGATAATCAGTTCCCTTAACCGACTGGCTGTGCTCCTGTTCATGCAGCACAGGACACAGATGTCCTCCTTTACTGCTGTTTATACAACTGAACGAAACACTAATCCTCTGTTTCAACCTGCAGTGATATTTGCTCAAGGACTGCTTATTCATTTGGCTTGATTCTGAGGTAAAATACATCAACTTACGTGGGAAATTACTCCATAAAAGTTTAAACTGAAAAAGCATTTAGTACCCCAAAAAGACACACTCTGAAGATCAAGAAGATTCTTTCTAGAGATCATGTGGGGGGAGAACACAAGTTTGCTCTTAATTTTTCCACACTTGCAGAACTGCTCACTACCCAAACTGAATAAAGCAAGATGCTGTGAAACAAGCAATATAGTTGAGCCTTCAGACAACCCCCTGTTTACCAGCCTCTAAAGTAGTATTTCTGTAAACTTCTCGTACATAAGAAAATACATTTATTTTGGACTCATTTTCTAATACAAGCTAGTGTTTCAGCAACAGACCTGGAAACAGCTCTAAGGTAAGAAAAAAAGAGAAATACTGTATTGCTTCCAGGGAAAGCTAAATAAGCATAATAGAAAAGCCTGTCTGACAACATAGGCAGCACAGCTTTTAAGTACTGAGAGACACCTCATTCTCCAAACCAATAATAACCTGCAGTCATAACAGAGTGAGGGATCAAACGTGACACGCAGGTCTACTTTGTGCCACAAACACATGACTTTATCATTCAGTATAAACCATGGTGTCAAAGATGCATCCGAAGATAATGGCTGTCTCTGTGTTTGGTTTCTTATATATAATCACATGAGCTAGAATCTGAGAGGGTGGTATCACATGAAATGGATGAAAAAAATAATCTATGCAGCTGGCTTATTATTGGTTTTCCCAGAAGGACACAAAAAGTGAGCTGTTTAAGCTAAATCAAATTCTTTCAGGGGCAAAAAAACATTATCCAGCAGGTTGGGATGTTGACAGTATAAAAGACAAATGACTTAAGGAAAGCCTTGAGAACCAGTTGTGACTTTTGAGCAGTAGGCAACAGATAAAATCCTGCTTCTCTGCAAGATTTGTGGCTTATTTGGGAGATCAGATACATGGAAGTGCCTTAAGTAAAAGTCACTTTGGGTGTAAAGAAGCTAAAGAATTATATGCTCTTTCCGTGTTTTCTTTTTCTGGGACAAAAAACCTTCAATTTGATATCATAGAAACTAAATCATCATCATCAGTGTAAAATCAGAATGGTAGGTAGGAACAGTGTTCCCAATACAAAATAATGGGCTTTTTTTTTTCTTTTTTTTTTCTTTTTGGTGTCTCCTAACCACTCTATGAAAGGTTCTTTATCATGTGTGCTGTTTTTTCAAAACTGTAAAACATGTACAGCTATCTTTTCCCTACTACAAAGATTTGAACATCTGCTCAGTAGGAAATTACATTTTGTAGACAATTACATCATGTACGGCATGCGATTCCCGCCCTCCCCCAACCCCCAAATTCAGCTACTTCTTGACTGTTTCCTAGTAGATACAGCAATATGCTATTTGTTTGCTTGCCCTGAATCTTGACAGTAGTTGCCATGAATCATGCTGTCCATGTTTATTCTTGATGTACAAGCAGCACCTTCCATTAACCAGGTAAAAGTATCAGAGAAAACCAGACAATTCATGTCACAGCAGTTTAATAGATTTAGTTGTAGCATGGTTCTTAATGAAGTCTTTACATTCATGTAAATGTCTGATATACTTCTAAAGGAACTCTGTCATGGATGAAAGTTAGCTGAACATTCATTAATTAAGACAAAGCGAAGGGCCACCTTGTACCTTTGGAAGGGAGTGCCTACAGTTACTGCAGCAAAGACGTGAAAAATCTGATGAAAACAGATTAAAACTTATCTCATGGTGTATTAGAAAGAAAACATGGTTAGAACTGGGCAATGGTCATTAGGACTTTTATATTCTACTTCTGCTGCTTGTTCTATGTATGACAAGCTCTTCAGCTTATTACCTGCAAAAATCAATGTATGACAACATATCTGATGCCAAATGGGGGAGTCATGAGAATGACTGCTTCAATTAATCCTTCTGTAAAAGTTGCTACAGCAGCTCACTACAGTATTGAACTACCAAGCAGCTATAAAACAGCAGTTTAAAAAGCTGAATATATCAGGAGAAATAACAGGTTGACTTCAAGGCTGCGCAAGTCTCAATTCATTAACTGACTAAAGTACTTCACAGTAGTTTAGTGTACTCGAAGAAGCCACTACAACTAGACAAGCTGCTTGAGTAGACAGTTATTACTGATGGCACTCACAGAATTCACAATAGTTCTGTTGTCTGTATTTCAACTTTTTACCCGAGGAGTGGACTTACTCGGACATACAGATCAGCCTGTTGACTTGGCAGACAACCTACAGCCATGACATATTCTCAGCTAATGCACCGAAGAGATACATCTCCTTCATAGCCAAGAGAGAGAGGTATTTTAACCTTTACTCTTATTTAAGCACCAAGACTGGAATAAAAAAAATTAATCCTGCCTGTGGGTACCGGGATTTGGAATAACTGCGTCTTGCCATTCTGGAAATGAGGTTTCAGGAGCCTGAAGACAGCCAAGGGATGAGACAACTTCCTCCAATACCGACAGGTGAGACTGCCTGAACAGAGCTCTGGTGGAGTCCAACCAGACTCTCTTGCCAAGAGGCGCTCGCACGGTAAGGGTGTTGCTCTCCCTGCTCATGTTACCGGTTTCCTTCAGCAACAAAACCCACCCTATAGACAACAGAAGCTATAAACCAGCATCTTCTCTGGTAAACACTTCTGTCTCTGAAGACACAGAATGGTAGCTCTTAACAAACAAAGAAAGAAACAATCTACAAGACAGCAGTTCAAAAGGAAAGGAGAGAAGGTGAATCGTTCACAGGTTGTTGCCACATTAAGCATTTCAACGCCGTGATTCTCAGAAAAAGTACCAGAATAAAACGTTATTTTACTAGGTAGAAAAATTTTTCTTAAGCTGAGATACTGATCCCCTCATTTCTGGAATGATGGATGAAATTACTAATCATTGCCTAAAAGGGTATGTAAGTCTCTAGCAACACAATGAAGACCTTGCAACACTCCAGACATGGTATGTACAGGTAAGCACTTGTGGTTTGGGAAAACCCCTTTCACAGTGATTCAGAACGGACACTGTGTTTTCCATATTTGCGTTTAAGGAATGGGCTATTTGCTATACCTGGGAATGGTTACTTCCTTACCCTGTGAGAGATGTAGCATTTTATGAAATGAAAACATCTAACTTTTTTGACCAGTCTTAGCAGAGCTGCCCTCCTAGCACACGCAGATTAGTCAAAAGAATCCATCTAGCATGTAACTTTCCTTGATTAAAACCCAGGGAGTTCAAATTACAGTTTCCCAAGGGCTCTGCAAGTGTCAGAATGGAGGAGGACGTTGCATGCTGGATCCATCAAAGCTAGGCAGAAATGCTGTCAGCTGATGCAATGCCATTCATACACTGTGACATTGCCACTGGAAACAGTCACATCCACTCCCCTTCCAATAAACAGTATTTCAGGTGTTGAGACTTTACAAGATAAGTTCCGGACCTTTCAGAGCAGGTATTTTGTTGATTGTGTTTGTCCTGTTTTGGCTCTCCAAGGGTATACCACTGTTTAGAAGCAGCAATCCCATCACAGGGTGGTAGAAACAGTTTAGAGTCGAAGTAGATTTGTTATTTGGCTATTTTATGTTGTTTTCTCTGCATGATCTGCATAGTCCCTACCATGTTCTTCCCTGAAAGTATAATACAGCAACAGCAACTCCAGGAGCTGAAACTAGTAAAGTGTAGTCTTTGCGTGGCATTAGCATACCAGGCTCTCTGAAATGCTACATGCAACGTGATGAATCTCCTTCCCTCCCCATTCTGCCAAGCTTATTCATAAGCAAACATAACAGGTACACATAACCAACAGAAAAAAACTAAATATGAAAATGAAAACAATCTCAGAAGAGACTGTTTTAATGACAACTATTAAATAATAGGAAAAATTCCCCTCTAAGGAAAAAGTCCCCACTCCTGGAAAATTACTTTGGATAGGCAAATAACCACCTGTTGTTGGGTTGTTTTTTGTTTTTTTTTTAATGAAATCAACCGATCAGGATGGAAATGCAAGGCTTCTAGCTTCTTTTAACTAAACTGGTGTTCCTCTATGGAAGGAAAGCATCTTAAGATTTTTATGAGACCAAACATAAGACAAGATAGCGAGAGCAAACTGCCCACAGTGCATACTAATACAACATGATTTTGTAAAATGTTCAGACATGTAACTGATTTTTCATTTTCTTCTGGGAAAAGGCTGTCAAACAAGGCAAGCACTATAGAGACACATTTTTGCTCTTTAAGCCTGCACGCCTATTAGCATTTCTTCCAGCAGCAGAGCCGAAATCTAATGCGGTATGTTTCACACCTGTAGGTAGGAGACTTTTCCGATTTCCATAGCTGGATATGCAACATCCTCTAAGTACTTAATCTGCAATGCTGGGTGTTCTTTCCCTTCTTCAAGAGAGTGTTTTCTAGAAGCTCCTTTTTCTTTTCTTTTTGCACCTTTTACTCAACACCACTAGCTTGCAAAGTGTCTAACTCTTTAAATCATTTAACATGAAAAAACTGCACGTGCCAATCTGCTGCTGCCGCTCAAGACGCTCCAACATTTCTGAAGCCAGCTGTTGACTACGCAAACGGCAAACCCGTGCAAGCAGAACCCCGCACCTCAGACCTGTACCCGGCGTTCCTATAGCGGCAGGGAGCACCTCGGGGGCGCCAGTTCAGGCACGCAAACGTTTGCTTAACAACGCAAATAACTTTTTCCTAGCAACCGCGATGCGCCTGGCCGCTTTATAGTATTTGCCGTCGCCCGGGAAGCGACCCCCGCCCCAAGCCGGGCTCCCGGCAGGTGACACCCCGTCCCCGCGGGGCTGGTGCTACCGGCGGGGACGCGCTCGCCCCGCCGGGGAGGCCGGCAGGGGGCGCTGTGGCGAGGGGGGCCCCGCTCTCCGCTCCGGCCGGTCGCGGCGGGGAGCCGGCGGCAGCGCCCTGCGTCCCGGCCCGGCGGTCACTCACCATGTTCACCTCCGAGACCACGTCGATGCTGGCGATCTCTATCCGCATGCCCACATCCACGGGCGGCCCTGCGGGGGGAACGGGAGGCGGCGTTAGCCGGCGGGGGGCGCCCCGGGGCGGGAGGGGGCTGGGGGGTCGGGGGAACGCGGGCGCCTCACCTCCGAAGTCGGGGCGGAGGCGGATGTCGTAGCCCTGGAGCAGCCTGTCCACCGTCTCCTTCACGTAGGACATGTTGCTGGGCCCGTCGGCGCTGCGGGAAGGAGCACAGGCGGGTTAGGGAGGCGGCTGGGCGGCCCCACGCCCGCGGCCCTCCGCGGCCCGGCGGCGCTCACCTGCGCGCCGCGCACGCCACGGCCAGCACCAGCGGCAGCGACAGGGCCCGCGGGCCGTCCCGCCTCGCCGCCGCCGCCCCCCCCATCCCGGCACCGGCCGCGCTGCCGCCGCCTGACAGGGGACGAGCCGCGGACTGCAACTTGGCGCGGAGCGGTGGAGCAACACTTCCCGCCGGCAGGGCGCATGCGCGGAGCGGGGCGCCGCGGCCCCCGGGGCGCCCCCCTGCCCGCCGCGGCCCGCATACGGCGCCCCCGCCTGCCCCGCGCCCGCCCGCCGCGCCGGGGGTGAGGGCGGCGGCACCGCAACAGGTGGCGGCCCGGCCCCGCCGCAGCGGCGGGCGCAGGCGGGGCAGGGCGGAACGGAGAGCCCCCGGGCTGCCGCGGTCGGTGCAGCCGCCCCGGCTGGGGCGCGAACTTCTCGCCAAGAGAAAACAAATACGTGCGGAGGGCGCTTCCCTGTGACAGTTCACGGTGGGAGGCGCTGACGTCACGGATACCGGAACGGGGGGCTGCAACACCGGAGAGACACGGCGCGTTTTGGCGCCAACCGCGCGTTGTCCGGGCGGGCGCGTCACGCAGCCGCCTCACGCAGCCGCCCCACGCAGCCGCCCGTCGGTGCGCTGCGCCCCGAGCGGGGCTGCGCCGCGCCCGTCCCGCCCGAGTGCCCGCCGCGGCCTGCGCGGGAGGCGGCGACAGGGCTGTGATCGCTCTGTGTCGGCCACAGTAACCGGCCTTGCGTTCGGAAGGGGATTTTTAGAAAAGTCCCTGAAGTGACGCCGTGAGGCAGCCTGGCCCCGGTGGGCGATGCTGCACGCTGCCGGCCGCAGCCCGGTGATCCGTGCGCGGCTCTGCCCCCCGCTCGGTGGCTCGGCACAGAGCACCGATCCCTTTCGGGTCCAGCCCGCCTCACCTGCGCGGTGCAGCCGGCCTGCGGCGGCCCGGGGGTACGGGTTCCGTGTTTCTGGGGCTCCCGCAGTGCCGTGCGGGCTTATTTCGGAGAAAATGGCAGGCTTCTGGTGGTTCTTTTGCGGTTGAAACATGCCCCGATATTCGAAAAATGCAGGATTACTGAAACATCGTTTCTAGTGATAAATTCGGACATCCTGACGATGCACATTTCAATGCAAATTCGTCCCTCTCAAGGGGCGTGACGCGCTTCCTAAGGGGTTACCACAGGAGCCTCTCACCCTCACAGCTACTTCATGTAGCCGCAACAGTGTGAGTTTATGAGAAGAATTCTTTTATTGCTGGTCTGTAACAGTGTAATAAACGTTTTCATTCGGTTTTGAGGACTTTTACACTGAACATATCTTTCTTTTCCTCCTGTTTTAGTCCTTGGTTGCTAAAAAATGTCATCTCCCAGCTCATCATGATAGTACTTTAGCATTGCTGTTTGGAAAGAGATTTTAAAATTTACTAATCACGATGAGTATATTTTAGTAGTGTTCAATTGTAAGTGGTATGTCTTGCGTCTAGCAGTTTAAAAAATAAATGTTCTACCCATAGAAGTGTACCAAAAAGTATCATTTTATTCAGTTGTATCAAATTTCACCATAATGAAGTTACCTGGTTCCTCTGAAGCACTGAATTAGGATTTTCCATGGGACTATAGAGTCCCTTCTGCCTCTTGATGGTGTGCAGCGTTATATCCTATAGATAATTTTATCTTTGTCGTAAACCATGTGAAAGTCAGATACACCTGTATGAAAGAAAGGGAGATTTCTGCTCTCTGTGGCTTGCCAAAATCCATCTTAAGCCATAAGTGCAGGGGTTTATTATATATGAATTCTTCATTCTCAGTACATTTCAGGGCAACTTTAGTTTGGACTAGCTGTAGTCCCATCCCGGGATTGAATGCCCATTAGTGCTTGAAATGTTTTAGATGCATTTCTGGAGCTTATCTTCTGGTTGGAAAAGGCGTGCGCTAAGCCTGCCCTGCAGGGCTGCTGCCCTTAGGAATGCCTCAGCGCAACCCAGGGAGGGGGAGGATGTTCTCTTCAGCAAGCTGGTTCCTCTGAGAGCTCTCCTGGCTGAGCTGCACTGGTCCGCAGACCGGTGTCGAGCTTCCTCCACTGAGCATCCCCAAAACAAGACTAGTGAGCCATTGACTGTTTCCCAAAAGTGGCGTTTTATGGAAATTCAACTCCCATCTTGTTCAGCTTGTTCACTGGGGACATCTGGGCTCTAAAATGGGGTCTTGAAACAACTGCAGATATCATGCTGTGAGGAGACGATAATGAAAAGATACCTCAGTAGTTTGGGCTTGGGAATGAAGAAGTTTATACGGTACTTCTAATAACCACACAAAGGAGGAGCTGCATGGCATTATGCTGCTGGGGTGGTGAGAAGGATCCTTTGCACCATGAGGTGGATGATGGGAACATGTCTGGGACGTGTGTTCCATTGCTTTCAGGACTGAAAAAGAGAATTTGCCAACAGCAGGACTTCCCCTCACCCACATATTAGCAACTGAAATGCTCAATAGTTCTATCTTACGTTTAAGAACTTGAAGTTCTGCTTTCATTGTAGAAGATCTGTTTCTAGGAAAATAGAGCATGCTTTTCCAGGCCACCAATGCAACAGAATCTTGTCATAATTTTGATTAAAATACTTCTTGTGACATAATTCTTGGTTTCAGCAGCTCTTTAACAATCCCTTTTACACAGAACAGGTGATGTCCAAAATGAGTGACCATGGCAAAGAGGCCAACCTTCAACACCCAGATACTATCACTATCCTTCACAAACATTTCCTAAAGCTTTTACAGGTGATGAGGCATCTGGTGGTCTGATTTACAAATGTGGTCTGAATGGCAGCTTCTTCTGCAGTCAATAAACTTGATTCCAAATACAGCAGTGTGTCTTTCCATCCAGTCCAGTGGGGCTTGCTCACTCACTCAGGATGAGGGAAACCTGATGGGTACTCAACATGGCTTTTAGGCATCTTGGAATTTGCCGAGCACCCCAGAATTTAAGCACATAAGTAGATACAAACCTAGAGGGTTAATCTGGAGACTTTTGCCACTAGTTTGTGATATTTTTAAAGAAAACCAGACTTTTGTGGTGGCTTCAATTTCTGCTCTTACAGTCTTTTCTTAAGGTTATTTTCTCATATTTGTTGTCCAATGATCCCTTTTCTTTAAAACATTGCTAATAATAATGCTAAATTCCTTTCCCACTCATTTCTATGCTGGGTTTAATGTTTATGGGGTTTATAAGATGGACATAAATCTTGCAAATAAGATTTAAAAAAATATTTTCTGGGCGGTATTACTGAAGGCAGATGTTTTGGGTGGGGAATAGTTTCATCTTGATTAAATATATATAAACACTAGTAAACTACAACAACTGAAATCCACTGGTTCTAACATAGTAGCCATGACTTCTTTTTTCATATTCTGAGGCATGTTGAATGCTTACTAGAAGCAAGACAAATAATATAACCGCAAAGCATGATTCATAAAACCATCCTGGGCGAGTTGCATGTTCATTTTTTACCTTCATTAGGCATAAACTTTCAGGAGGGAACATTTTTTCTTACACAAAGAAATGTTTCCAGTTTATTAAAGATTTTTTTGACAACGCTCAATTTCATTCAGAATCAGAAAGTGCACAAGTACAAAGATAATGTCCTGCTCAGACAATGTTGGCTAATTTAAAAGAATGCAAGATCATTAAAAAAGAAGTAAATTCTTCCTGTTTCCCACTGGATAAGATCTGTAGGAAGGGAGACCGCAACTTTTAATGAAAGTAGGGGGAAAAAAATTGCAAAAGTTGTGGCTCTATTATCTCTCTTTAGTGATACTTCCTGCCTTCTTAAATGTAGAATGAGGGAAGGTATGTCTTTGTGATTCTGCTCAAAACAGAGGAAGGGAGCTGTGTGCCTCACACTGCACTTTGCATGTAGAGGTGATGGCTGAAAATGTTAATATTTGTAATACTGACCAGTTTGAGTAATTGGAAAAAGGGACTTGCAGACCCAGGATACTTGTAATCTAAATGTCCTATTGGAATTGCAGTTTTCCAGTCAGTGGGGAGAACTGTTGTGGGAACCAATACACCAGCCACAGGCCAGAAGCAGGACTGGTGTTATGTGGGAAAGCAGCATAATTAATTAGAAAACTTGCATTACAGTGTGACAGAAAACAGAACAGGAAACTGAGCTCAGGATCTTTGGATTATTCATTATCAGGCATCAGTGCTCCACTGGTTGCTTGGCTGTGTGGCTTTTCATACTGCATACACCCCAGCTAAAAGAAAATTGAGAAATAGGATGGGCTTACATTTTTTTCTTGCTTGGCACTGAGCAGGTGACATTTTGCAGTAGCTATACTAATAAGATATATTCAAAATTTTAGATTAGATTTTCAAATATGTAAGAACTCAGTTAAGTGTTTGGATTTGAAAACTATGAAATGAAACCTAGGAACTGTGAAATTACTACCTTTGCAGGTAAAACCCAAACCCTGTTAATATTTATACTTATAAATAAAGTATAAAGAAAAAAGAGGCAGGTAACAGAATAGGTCACATATTTCATCTGCTTAGTGATAATGCTATTGTCATTTTGTACCTACAGTAATCCCTTGAGTTGAACACAGCTTGTGACCAATCTTTTCAGATGGCAGAAAATGGCAAGCTGGAGGTACTTTTAGTGTGCTTTGGGGATTTCGCTGCACTGGGAACACTGTGCAAGTGATGGAGGAGAGCTGCAGAGTGACACGCTGAACGTGCGCTTTATCCTGGGATCTGTAGATGGTGAGATGCTGCCCTGCACTGAGGAGAGCACCTCACCCTCTCAGCCATTTCCCTGTCCTTTGGGTCTCTCAGTAAGCCTCCACACCCTTGCCCTTCCCTCAGGAAATAAAAATGGTACAGCTCAAAACCCATGCCCTCTTTGTGCCCCATTTGTATCCCTCTTTTTATATGCGGTTAAAGGTTAATTAAGATATTCTTAGTGCAGGTTCTACTTTCTTCTCAGAGCCTGTAAAACACTCAGGACAGCACTTTTAAAGTGCTTTTAAATATCAGAACTGTGAATTGAAGTTATTCACCTTTAATAATCAAAGTGAGAAAATATATAATAAAAGCTATAGGATTCTTTTTGTCCTATAGTATCTACAGCTAGAATAATTTAGTGAGTCTTTAATCATGTCAGATAAACTTCTGTAACACCCATTTGAAATCCCTTTTTAGATCTCCCAGCCTTGTGTCTACACCACTCATCCAGCATCCTTTAACATTACAGAATTTGCCTCCTCTTGAGGGGTGCAAGTCCAGCACTGCATGCCTAATCACAGAACCGCTGCTGGCAGGAAATTTTCTTTGCCCCTCTCCTCGCTGCCTGTGGGAAGCAACTCTTCTGGCCTTCTGAGTCCTTCATCCCATGTGTGGGAGACTCACAAGCTCCTTCTCCCTCTGATGCTACCTCAAGAGAAGTAGTAGAGGCTAAAGATTAAAGTCTTTGTGCCAGATGCTATAGAGACTATAAAAAAAGACAATCCCAGCTTCAGAGAACAAACCATCCAGGATAAGTTAGGAAGACATTCAACAAGTGTTGAGACAGACATGAAGAAGGTGAAGGCCGCAGTTGGTCTGTAAGCATTTGGATAGTTTAGTGGCCTCAGTGGGCATATTAACTACAAGGAGCCAGTAGTCTTTAAGTTTGCTGAAGAAAGGCAGGCAGCTGTATACAGCACTGCAAAGGCTGGTTTTAAGGAGATATTGAAAGAAGAGAGACATACAAAGTGTGATATTGTTACAGTTCCTGTTAAAAGGTATTTCAGGTACTTCCTCTTGTACAGTTCCTAACAACAGAGGTTTGTCAGTGCTGGTGAGATGTCAGGAACAGGACAGAAAGAGTAACTGATGTGTTATCCTTAGAAATTGAGCAAACATACACCTTTCCATTGCAAGCAGCTCTCTTGATTTTAACAGGCTGTGCATACCATGGCAAGTTGTGTATGCATTTGCAGGATTGAGACCTTTGCTTCTATGCTTTTTAGGCCTGGCCCTGTCTTTATTTGTATGGGGCATTTTTTGGTATAAGGAATGAAACACTATTACTGGAATGGCCCAGAAATTCTTTTTCTGACAAATGAAGTTCATTTTCTCCAGCTTTGCCTTCTCATTGTTTCCTGAAGTGGCTCACTGCAAACGCCTATTTAAATTGTCAAGTTAAATAAGTCCTTTTAGAAGCAGTGAGTAGAGAAATATGAGTAGTATTCTCATACTCGGAAGTACTTTACCACACTGAGCCACTAGAATGCAATGTGTCTCTGTCCCATTTCAGGGATGTGATGCATTTGCTATGTACGCTTATGAATCTGTGAATCATGTAAATAAAAGCCTAGATTGTTTGCTTCGAGCAATAAAGAGACAGAAGGGCTGAGTTCAGTCACAGAAGCAACTTTTCTGGAGATATTTTCACTTACGCGTGTTGATCAAAGCGTTCCTTCATCAGGAAGAAGAAAGAAAATACTTAACCCAAATGAACTTTTCTTTTAGAAAAGATAGATTTCTGCATTATTTACTCACAAGAAATTTAGAATTACAAGATACTCCTTTCAAAGCCCTGAGCAACCTACTCTATCTTTGAGGTTAGTGCAGCTCAGAGCAGGAGCTGAACTCAGCTCTGCAGTTGAGCAGGAGGCAGGCTACGTAACGTCCCCTTCCAATTTCAAGGTTTTTGTGATCTTGGGTAACATCATTTTCTGCTTGTACTTATGGTTTGCAGTTATTCCATGGAAAGAGTAGTTCCAGCTCCTTTGTTAATCTCCAGTAGCCCTTGCTTATTTGTCATTACCTTGCTAGGGAGATTGAAGGTCCCAAGTAGGTCTTCCTCTAAATTAGTTTTACATTAAACGTTTTGGGGTTTTGACTTAAGTCTGATTTGGGTTTAAAACTGGTGCTGAGCATGGGCCTTTTCCATTGGCCGGCGCTTCCAGTTTTAAAATTAGATCGACCTGAAAGTATCCTTAGGGCACTGGAGACCCAGCCTCCAAACACATACTCCTCAAACAGTGAAGTTCAGTAAGAAAAGAAACAGTCATTTTGGTTGAGACTGTGTCGTAATTGTTTTTAAGAGGTTGTGCCTATAGTTGGTTAAGGACCCTATAGAGTAAAAGCTAGAACAGAGCCAAGAATGATCACTACAAGTAGAAACAGTTCTTGATCCTCTTGCTGTTGCATCTGCCTCAGGAATAGCAGGCATTTTGTACTTCCACCCGTTATCAAGGTTGTCTGCTGCCTCCAAGGACAAAGGTGAGAAGGAGGAAAATTTGCATTGTATTTCATGAATACGTTTACAAGACATTTCACCTCTTACATTTAAAAGCATTAGAAAAATAGCAAAATATTACAATAAAAGCTGCCAGACTGAAAACTTACAGGCTGATTTCTTTGCTGATGGCAAATTCCTCTGGAATTATGTTGAGTAGGTTTACAGCCATGAAAATGACAGCATTAGATGTGTATCGCCGTGTATAGTCATACCTACGCTGGGAGAAAACAAAGTGGGCATGATTTTAACAAATGCAATAGTCCTACACAACAGCTGCTTGCACACTCCTTTCTTGTCTCAGGAGCACATTTGATGAGCGAGATAGATGCTTCTTGCTTGCTGAAATAAAGAGCACATGTGAATCTCTTCAGCTGGGAGTCACTTTGTCAACAGGGAGGTGTAAGACAACAAGTAATTTTACTGATCTCTTTAACTGATGCAGGGGTGCAGGTCTAAAATCCATGATTTATATGTCATGTGGGCTGGCAGCAGTCACTGGAAGCGGTCCATAAACTGAGAAATAGATTACACCCTGTCATTTGTGCTGTTTTTAGCTAGTTGAAAAAGTACCCTAAAATAAAGGCTAAAATAAGTACAAAGATAAGAATTGGCAGAAAAAAGAAATTGAACACAAAGAAAGAGAACTGGTAAAGATGTGGGAGAAAGGTTCCTCAGCCAGATCACAAAACTGGGAGGCTTCTAGTTTTTTAGCCCCTCTTGGTATCTCTTCCCACTGCAGTGGTGGCCACAGAGGCTCTCACAGGTATAACTGCTCTGAGACGAGGCCTGCAGGAAGGATGATTAAACAACAGGGAGTGTTGGTTTATTCACTGTTCGTGCATTTTGGAAAAGACTGGACTGTTTGTGTTTTTTCAATGTCACTGTGAAGGACTGTGGGCCTTCAAACCCACCCCAGAGGGCAAAACCATCCTGACTCCTCTTTTGAGGCAATCGGCAGAACAATGCTCGTGAAGCAGTAAAGGCTGGGATAAAGGGTGGGCGAGCACACCCTTGTTCCTCTGAGCAGTGGCAAGCATTTGTGTGATGTCAACAATATCAGCTTCAGACATTTTCTAATACCATCCCTGGGCAGAAGAGAAAGGTTGAAAGAAGGCTTAGTTTCATGGGCAGAAAAGGCCAAAAGAAGAAATATCAAGTATATACTTAATTTTATAATTTGGAAGCATTTCCCTCTCATCTCTTCCTACTGTAAGGGATGATTTTTGGATCCTTCCCATGAGTTAACTTCTTATATTCTTCACACCTCTGTTGTGTCCTCCTTTGTCTTGCCAAGTGTCTCCTAGAGTGATTTGTTCCTTGATTCAGAGAGTTTCTCTCCCTTCACCTGTAGAGGAATGAAGCTGGGTTGATTAGCATTGATTGTGGGCTGGCTTCAGGGGCGGTGGGTTGGCTGATGTAGACAAGGTGCAGTTGTGGCTGGTTCTGTTAAGAGGTTGGGCAGCCAAGGAAGAGAGAGCAGCCGAGGAAGAGAGAGCAGGAAGAAGTAGAGAGAAGAGAGGGAGTGAGCGTGTGCCCTGGGTGAGGAGAGACTAAAAGAAGGCAGCAGAGGGACTGGCATGAAGATTATGATGGTATGTGATGGTAAAAGACCTTGTTGCAGCTGGCTAGTTTGGAGAGTGCTGTGGTGTTCACCTAGCACGTTAAGGCTTAAATTTCACTTCGGGTTCTGAACATTATAAAGGTTTTCATTTCAGAAAACCTGCTAAATGTGTTTCATATTGTTTCTGTGTTAGGCCAGTCTGAGGGGCTGGCCACAGGAGTGGCAGCCAAGTCACATTTCTGTCTGCCCCACTTTGATGAAGGCAAAATATTACCTACCTATCTGTCAGGTGGGGAAAGGAGGAAATAGAACACTTGTACAATGGGATAAAAACAACAGCAATGAGGCTATAAGAAAACAAAGCATTACAAGGATAGGGGAAAAACCCAACATTGTAGCAGATCAGGGACTCGAGAGTGAAAAATGCTGTTTGGTTCTGATCCAGAATCCCCAGGCTGAACAGCCGGTTTTTAGTTTACTTCAATGAGTTTTGGAACAGGACCTAAATGACCCTGGTGTCCAGATCATACATAACTCAGGGTAGAATTGTACTTCATCTTTTTGGGCTGTGAGCTGAAAGGTACAGGAGGGAAAAGAGGATTGCTCTGGAGTAATAAGACAGGGAAGACACAGATGGTTTTCCATGAGATAAGAAAAAGCGCTTGTGAGTGCAGACCCCATCCATCCTGTTAAAGCTATTAATCTTGAGAAGTCTACCTCCTGGAATTGTGTATTTGTCTCTGTAAAATATTCAGTTTCCTTTCTGCCCCTGGGTTTTCTACCCGCTCATTTTCAACATCAGCAGTGGAAGTCCTTCTTTCTCATGTCTAAGTGGGCTAAGACGTAAGGCAGGTGACTGCAGAGTCCTGTTAATGTAGACAGTGCATTGGCTAAGGAGTGTTTATTTCTCAGATAGTGTTAATCTCATGTAGTCTGATGACTTGTCCACCAGAGAAATATTTAGAAAGCTGATTATGTATTAAACATCCAAAATGAGACACAAAGTTGACAAAATGTCTAAACTAACAAGGACATGAGTATTAGTTAAATACTGACCTATTTGATAATAATACTTGGTATTTATACACTTTACATTTTTAAGCCACTGTGTGGATTTGAACTAATTAATACCTTCAAATATCCCTGCAACATATCTAAGTCTTCTCTAAGTTTACAGAACAGGAAATTCAGGCAGGGAGGTCTGGGGATCAAAATTTTAAATGCAGATTTGGGTATTTGGCCTCCACAAGATCTGGGTCACTCTTATGTATAAAAGCCTTCATTATATGTTCCTGCACTTAGTATTAACTACACTTGTTGAGAAGATTTGGCCTAAATGACTTATCCAAGGTCAAAGAAATCAGTGCAGAGCTGGGAAAGGAACTGAAGAGCGCATGTTCTTTAAAGGTAAAAAGCAACTGAGCCATAAAACTGTTTCTGGTTTTCAGTATATTGTGCTTTGTGAATTTTAAGATGACAATAATGAATTGATCTCATTTCATGCTATTCTTGAAAAAGTCAATCTCACACATGACAACAGATGCTGCAGCTGCACTGGATCAACCCCATGGAGTATCCAGACCAGCACCCTCTGTGACTCTGGCCAAGGGGTTATATTTCTACTGTTGCAAAATACTTAGAGTGGACTTGTCACTGTATATTAGTTATCTGTTGATCCATGCACTTAGGTAAAAGCAAAAGGGTATTATACTTCATCAGTTATTGTACTTCTTTCCTTCAGTATAAGGGCAGACTACCCTTCCTTCATAAGAAATACTCTTAAGATTGAAAAGGATGAAGATCTCCTCAGAGGCTGTGAGCCACCTGATCTAACTTTGAGGTTGGCTGTGGTTTGAGCTGGAGATTGGACCAAGGACTTCCAGAAGTCCCTTCCAACTGAACCATACTGCATAGTTTCCCTTTTATGAAACCATTGTGCGGGAAAGGGAAGAGGCTGTACGGTGGAGAGCACAAGCTGTGTGAGACTGGAGCTAGCTCCCCTTGTAGCTGTAGAATGGGAAGATCACCCTCTTGCTTACCACTGAGGACATAGGGCCCCTGCTAGGATACCACTTGTAAGATACCTCTCTGGCTAAGTAGTGAGGGAGATCTGGGAACTAGTTACTGAAAGTGGTTGACAAGGTACCTGTCTTGCCAAGTGGTCCCAGCTGCCATTGCTGTCAGGCAGTATGCTTCCCAAGCACTTCTCAGCTCCTTGCAAACACTGTTCAGGTACGCCTTAAAATTACTTGATGAAATGCTGAAGTACTACCAGATGCTTCTTCATTTTTGTCTTTTCCACTGGCTCATTTTGTTAGTGTTTTCTGGGCCTGATTCCTCTGTATCAATTGCCTGTAAGACAAAAGCAGCCACCTTGTGCTGCCCGCTGCTGTTACAGCACCCTTTCCTTTCTGGTGGTGATATGAAAATTACCCTCAGTAACTTTTTCAGGTATGAGTAATGCCACTCCATGCAACAACCACCAGATGGTAATGAAGAGCAGACCGGTTGTGTGTCTTCTGTAGATGAAGTGTATTACCAAAATGGCAAATTTTGCCTTTGCAGGCAGAGCTTACAAGTACAGCTCTAAATGCCAATTTGTTCAGCTGTTTACAGACCCCTGGGCCACTGAAAAAGTCTGTTTGGCAGCTCTATTTGCATAAAAATTCATTCTGTTTGTTTTTAAACTAAAACATTTTAAAGGGAATATTTTCTACCTAACGCATGAATGCTGATATTATTATTCAGTACAGAGATGTTATCAATATAAGGAAGGTTTTGGATATAGTTAGTGTAAAACTATATAAGCTATCCCTTATAAGAAAGTAGATGTGGTATACCATCAGGTGACTGTATGCCCTGCTTCTTCTGGAGCCATAATATTTCTTAAAATGTCATGAAATAAAGGATGTATCCTTTCCAAGGCGGAAAGGAAGGTCTCTCTGTTAATGTGTGTGCTTGACATCAGGAAAGAGAGCAGGTGTGGGAAGTGAACCAAACCATAGCAAAGCAATGTGTTTTTTCTTAACTGAACTTCATTGTCAGTGCAGAGGTGGTGCTGAGCACGGCTCACCAACCCCCTGGCACAGCAACGTGAAGGAAAAGCAGCATAAACAGAACCTCATCAGTACTGCTAGCTCCAGACTTTGGAGAATCAGAAGTCTCAGTTTTACTTACCTGCCTGCAGGATTTTGGGTTCTTTATGCAGTACCTTGTAAAACACCTAGGTCAAATTTTCAGGTTTTTCTCCCCATTTTACAATCCAGAGACTTTGCAGCTCTCTCTCTCCCCCTTCTAAAGAAAAATAAGGCTCCTCCTGCCTTTGAGAGACCTGGGCAAGCCAAGCACCACAAAGGCAGGGGCAAAATCAGCCAATAACTTCAGTGTGAGTCAGGAGCCAGACCTATGGCTCCCACGGCATATTTGATTCATTCCCTGGGAATCTGCCCATGACTCGTATACTTCTGGGATTAATAGACATGTAATGACAGGGAACATGAAGCCTTCCAGGGAGAAAGTTTGTTGATGCTTCTGCTCTCTTGTTCCCTCTGGGAGCAGGGGCCAGCAGTGTGGTGCAGCTGTCTTAAAACTAGATGGCAGAGTGGCAGGCGCTGTCTGAAAGCAGGAACCTGAAGGAGACCACGAGTTGGAACACCCAGCCTTCCTCCCCTCTCCTTCTGAGCCATAGCAGCCCCCACAAGCTCCCCCCGCCTCAGGCCCCTGCCCCTCTCTCTGCCCTGACTGCTGCTTGGGAAAGCTGCAGCAGGTTTGCTACTGTTGCTCAGGGCAACCAAAATTTTTGACACATTTTGCGTTAAACTTGGCAGCGCTGGCAGAGGAAAGCAGGGTACAGGGCAGAGGTTTCCCAGATTCCTCCCCACGACCCTAGCTGCTATGTCCTTCATGTTGATGAAACAGCCTTGTAATGCTTTTAGAAAAATCTCCGTTCCCCCCTGCATGAAGAGATCCTCTTCCCGTATTTTTCTGGGGATGCCTGTTTTAGAGACAGAAATCAGATCTGCTTTATTTCCTGCTCTGCCACAGAGGAGGTGACTGTGACCTGCCCTGGTGGCCCCTGCTGCAGATGTGACGTGGGTCAGTGACATGCCCAATTATATGAGCGTGGGTGCTGGGGAAGCAGTGTGGTTAGATGAGAGATGGAGGCACAGGAATGCTCTAATGCTTTCTTACTGAGAAGACTTTTTGCCCCAAATTGGCAGTTCCTGCAGCGAGTGCTTTCACAAATGCATTTCCATTGCAGTGTGTAGAGTAGAGGTCCCATTAAATATGAAGCTCACAGTTTACCTCCTTAAACATCCATGTGTCAATCACTAGAAGAATCCACATAAATCCTATTGCAATCAGTAATAGCAATATATATATGTGGGTATGTATGTATATATATACACATATATTTGGTACTCAAAGTATTTTCTAGCCTTATTCCAAGCAATCAAGGACATGTGTGTTAAAATAACCATGGTACTGTAGAACAGTCTTGTAAATACCATATGTCAGAGGAAAAAATACATGGCTAAATGCATGTCGGCATCAGTTCCTGCAGTTTCGTAGGAGTTTTGACCACAGAAGCGAAACAAAGCTGGGCCGGCTGAAGGTTCAGGTTTCCACAGAGCTCACACTGTGCTCTGAAAGGACAGCTGAGGTGGCGATGGGAGAACTGACCGGGGACACAGCATACTGGAATTAAGCTCCTGTTCAGCTGCAGGTTTCTTACACAGTGTTACAGTGTTGTGTTGCCACTTACTCTTTTTGCATCTCAGTTCCCAGCAAAACAGAAATAATACACTTTCTTGTGTCCAATCCTTAGTTAGTCTTACCTGTTTAGACAGTGAGTTCTTGCAAAAAAAGAAACGTATCTGGTAACACGATAGCTACAGCGAATGCAATGGGATCCTTTTAAGACTGGAGGCAACAACTTTGTGATCAGATACTGAAATAGAAAGCTGGAAAGAAAATGACTAGAGCTATAGCAGGGAGGGAAAGCTGGACTGGCAAAAAGAGCCAGAAAGTGATTAAACATCTTACTGCTTCCAGAGCAGAACTTATATTGCGATCAATACACCCAAAATCCAGACTCCTTAAACATAAGCACATTGCTAGAGGTACAATCAAGGCCCACAGTGTCCTGGTGTCCCCACTGATGGAAAGCTCTTCCCTGAACAGGTAGTTCAGGTTTCTCCTGCGCTCTAGATCAAAGTATTGATAAAGCCAAGGGCAGGTGTTTTTTTGTAGGTTCCCATGATCTATTTAATGTGTGAAAGACCCCTTGCACCATTGAGGAGGATGAAGGATGTGAGCCGAAGACCCTCCAGTTAGCTGTACAGAAAGGGTGTCCATTATCTTTTCTTGGTCATCTACCAAAAATGGGATTGGGTTATACATTTTCCAAAGAATGGGATATTCAACCCCTGACCTTTAAAAAGGATGTATGGGAAGACAAGCTGTTGGATTAAGACTGTAAGGAACTCTATTGATATGGGCAGAAACTGTAAAATGTCCAAGAAATCAATGACTTCACTATTCAGATAAAGAAATGCTTGGCAGTGACCCCAGTTTTATCTCCTCTTTTCTAAGTGTTAAGAGGCTTTTTAACTATGTAATATATAGTTGGGCATTAAAGATTTCCCCAGTTTTTTCCATATAAGCTTGGCTGTCTTCAAGGATTTGATACCAGGTCTAAATCAGGTCAAAATCAGCTGAATAATGAAATCTGCTGGGGAAAGGATGTAGCCTATAATTTAGCTATATAGCCTGTAATGTTGGTGGAACCTATAGTTTACCAAAAAAACCCAAACCCCAGAAAGGTTAGATAATGTCTTCCACAAGAAAAGTCCTGACTTCCTTTATCTTTCCCTTTAGTCTAGTGGTAAAGTAGGAATGGGAAGAGTGATGAAAAACTCTTCTGGTTCTCTATGTGTTTTGATAAATAAAAAATGATCAAGCTATACTTGAATATCCATAGCTTTGGATAAAACTGCCTTTGAGGTATGACCAGAATGTCTGCTTCACCAAAAATCCTTAGGAGGATACATAAGCATAGGGGCAGTGAAAAAAAAATAATATATATTTAAGATATTCAAGTGCTTTCTGAGCATATGGAGCCAGGCAAAAATAGTCCCCTTCTTACAATAGTCCACGATGGCTGAGACTTCCTCAGAGAAATCTTGGAAAAATTGGTGGTAAAAGCTGGAGAAGCTGGGAAAACGCTGAATTCAGCAAACATTTTTAGGGACTGTCAATCCAGCCTGTGACCACTAAATCCTCTGTGTCATCAAGTTCTTTTAGAGGTGTGATACAACCTAGAAATTCTTTGAAGTGATCAAAGACCATTTGAAGGCATATTTTTAAAATCAACATACATCTGCTGGTGACAGAGAAGCACCCTGGGAGTTTCTGTGTGTGTCTATGCTACAAACACATTGCAAAAGAGTCTAGAATATCTCTTAAGATGCAATTCAAAAAATGCTGAAATTAGCCAGGGCAATGTATGTATCAGAAGGTATAAAAGAAGTACTCGGAGGTGATATATCTGGCTTACAGGACTGTTTACTGTTATTTTGAACTATTTTAAATTTCTTTCAAGCCTAGTTTTGTAAAAGTTTCAGCAATATACAGATGACACAGGTTTTCAGATATCAAGAACAATGATCTCTGGTTTTGGTATTAATCTGAGTTCTTGATGGTCATTGCTGGATCTAAGGGACATATTGATCACTGATAAATTTGAAAAGTGTTAGAACTAATTTTCTAGGTTTAGAGAAAGTGGTTTCTCATTTAGTTTTAGCCCTTGTAGGGACAAAATGCACCCACATGGCACCTGGATCCTACACCAATACAATCTGCTCCAGGGAGGGTATGACAGAAGCGGGGGACTATATCTACCTTTTCTTAGAAAAAATGAGATAAGCATCTTCTCAGAAGCCATGACCACTTCTTGCCTTGTGCTCTGGCATGGCATATCCACAAATCTTTCAGCCTGATCTTACCCTTACCAAAGTACCTGTACTGAAGAGGCAAAAGGTGTCTATAATATTATTCTGTGTTCTAAAGAACCTGGGAATCATTCAAAGGCCAGTTCAGTTCCTAAAATTGCTGAAAGGGGGATAACTGAGTGAGTTTCTTTGATTTCTACCTGTAGCAGAATTACTGGTCCTATGACATCCATGTTCCTCATGACTCCAGGCATGGATTTGAGAGGGGGTTGAGTGATAACATTTCTCAGGACATTCATATGGGGAGATTGTTACTGGTGAATACCACTTGACTTTTTCCATTTCAGATCGCACAGGTGTCTACACATATGCAGAAGGTGAAAAAAACAGTCTAAACCCAAGGGTGTCCTCGGCCCTGCCAGGGTGTTGTTGGCTTTCTTCCACAGCAGCTGCTGGAAGTGGTGGTGCTGTAGAGCCACAGTTTGCTCTATGTCTGTGACTCGTCAGCAGGGATCAATTACCATCTTTTGCCCTTGCTTTAGTTTTGTGAGTTTGACTTCTGTCAGCAATTTTTTTCTGAGGTATCCCTAGATCAGATAACCTCACTTTGAAATATTCTTCTTCAATGTTCTGCAACAACGGACTACTTTTTCTTGCAAAGGACAGAAAAACTAGAGACTCTCCTTACTGGAGGCTAGTTCTAAGTATCTCCTTGGCATAGTCCATGCTATAGGAGAAGACTGGCCCAGGAAAACAAAATTGCATCACTTTACAGAAGATCAAAAGTGGCTGATTAAGCCAAGCAAAGTTATCTGATATGGTGAAATTAGATCCCTGAAGAGCTGCTGATCCATCCTTCCATTGTTCCTGATCAGATTGCTAAGGGAGCCAGGGCAGCGAACCTACTGGTGTGCTGGTTTTCACCCGTACGTGGAGTTAACCAGGCTGCTCTCAGGGCCTCATCACAAGAGCTGAAGTGACCTTGGCGTGACATCCTACCGCCTGCATTGTTCAGGCTTGCAAACACTGCATGGAGTGCGTGTGCCATCCGTGGGCAGCCTGCCCGCCCTGTGGGGTTTCGGCAGAGCATTTGTCGTTCCGGTAAGGCAGCCAGATCGGGATCCTGTAAGGCAGTCAGGAGGTGAAGATCCTGTCAAAATCGCAGGAAGCAGACTAGTAATCTGCAGAGGCCTAAATAGGGCTTTTAAAATTGGAAGCAGAACTGACTGCCTAGACAGAGTTTTTTGAAAGATAAACAGCATCAGCAAGCTAAATGGATTTCAAGGACAGCTTTAATTGTTTTTCAAAAGAATCAGCAAAAGGCACCCTAGCCAGAACAAGCTCTGAAGTACAATCAGGAAGATTTCAAGTGTACAGTAGTTTTGAAGATAATCAGGCAGTTCAGTGCTTGGAGATACCGTAGCAAGTAATGAATAAAGCCTTTTAATGTCAGCATTGACAGTACTGTAGTCTTGGAGTCAATTACAATACCTGCTCTAGGTGCTCCTGCAGGATGAACTTTGCCATCCTCATTAAAATTGACATGCACGCAGATTCCCGAACCTCAGTAATTGTCCCCGCAGCACACTTGGTGAGAAGAACAAGTTGTTTATTGCCAATACCTGTTGTGTGGAGCCCCCCTTCTCTTCCTTTCCGCCCCCCTCCCCCTCTCCACCCAACCATCCCAATAGCCTGTGACAGACCAGCAACGTTTCTGAGTGGATTTTACTGTAATCGTTGCAGAATCCCATGGACCTTGCATAACGGAAATTATTTGGGTCACCAAATCTTATTTCCTAATTATAGGATTGAAAAGGGGAAAAAAAGAAGGTACAATGTGAAACCATTCCCTTATCCTGGCATTTCTGCTTTGAGAAACCCTGCATAACCCAGTGCTTCTCTCCGCTTTGGGTGAGCTCTGCTGTAACCTGCAGCCGGAGCGCTCCCCTCGCTCTGCCCCCGGCCCCTCGCACCGGAGCCGACGGACCCTCGGCTCCCGGATGCTCTTCGCTGGGGCATTAATCCCCCCCGCCTCGGGGAGCAGAGACGGTCCGGACGAACAAAGATTCCGCCGCCGCGACCGGCACCCCCAGCCGCTCTCCCCGCGGAGGCGCCCCCCGGCAGGCAGCGGGCGGGTTTGACGCCCCGGCGGCCGCCCGGGGGGGGCTGCGGCGGCCGCCCTGAGCCTCGGGGCGGCCGGGAGGGGAGAGCGGGGCGGAGCGCGGGGCCGCGGGCGGGGCGGGGCGGCGGTGGGAGGGGGGGAGCGGCGGGGACCGGCGCCTGTTGCCCCGAGAGAGTTAACGGTGCGGGGAAAGTCGCCTCTCCTCCGCCCGTGCCGGGCGCCTGGCAACCGGGGCGCCGCGCATGTAGGGCCGCCGGGGGCTGCCGCCGCCGCCGCCCCCCCGCCGGGCCCCGCGACCCCCTCCCCGCCCCGGACAAGGCGTCTAAGGTGCCCAGGCGTGAAGTATGGCATGCAAAGATGGTTTCTGCCAAGGAGCCAGCCATCGCCATGTCCTCGGGTCTCTCCATCGCCCTCCTGCACTGCCTGTGCCTGGCGACGTGGTGAGTACCCCCGGCGGCGGCGGGGGGCCCGGGGCGGCCGGTCCCGCCGGTCCCGGTGCCGCTGCCCCCGCGGGTTCCCGGAGGCTCCGCTCACCCGTTCCCTCTTTGCCTCGTAGTCTCACCGGGCCGCCAGGGCAGAGCAAAAAAGAGGAGAAATTGTGGCCGGAGAATTTCACCAGCATCCTGAACAGCCTCCTGGATGGCTATGACAACCGGCTGCGACCGGGATTCGGGGGTACGGTAGCGGCGCGGTGCTGGCCGGGGGTGTGTGGGCACGCCGGGCAGGGCGGGGGGCGCAGCGCTCGCCGCTCGTACCCAGCGAAAACGTGTGTCCCCCAGCGTCGCATCCTCGCCCGGGGATCCGAGCCCTCGGGGAGGGAAGGGCCGGCAGCGAGCAGCGCCTGGCCCCGGGAGCTCGGGGGGCGCAGGGCAGCCCCGGCCGTGGGGACCCGCTGGGGCGGTCCCGGGCTCAGCCCCCGCTCCGCGGCTCTGTCCGCACCCGGCATCGGGCCGCGGCTCTTGCGCTGGGGAAAAGTGGGGAAAAAACACAACAGAAAAAAAAGCCCTGAAGCCGCTGTGCATTGGTTTGGTGAGGATGGAGGGATCTGTCTAACCTGCAGATTCTTCTGGTTCTTGGCAGTTTTTGACCCCGAAATGCCACGAATCGGGTCCTAATAGAAACAAGTGTACTTCTGCCAGCTGGAGAGGTCAGGGCTTTGGTGGTTCTGTGCCACTAGTTAGAGAAAAGCAGAGCTCAGGTGCCTGAGCACACCAGTTCTTTGCCACAGCTGCTCGAATTCCGGGTTTGATTATTAGAAGTGGTAGGCTTAATTGCTTTGCAGGAATTAGAAGTGCAGGAGTCTCCCGTTTGCCTTCACCTGTGCTCTGCCTGTGGAGCGTTTGTGCCCTGTTCTTGCCTCAGGCTGTTAAGATGCAGTTTTGTGCCGCCGAAGAAGCAGCCAGACTTGCTGCTCTTCGTTGGTTTTAATGTTACTGTGTAGGGACTTGGAATCACAAATCATTAGGATCCAGACAAAATAAAAGTTTATTTTGTAATCTGGAATGAAGATACTAAAAATGCAGATTTGGAAGTAAAAAAATAAATAAATTAAAAAGAAATGCTGCAGCCCTTATGATGCACAAAGCTATAATGAGCATTTTCTGGGCTGCTTCCTATAAGGATTGAATGAGATCCTTGCGTAGGTTTATGTTGCAAAATACTTTCTTCCTCCTCTGAAAGTACTTTCCCCATACACGTGATCCATCTACACTGACATGTATGCCAACACATTCCCCACATGCCACATACAGTGCTCACATGCATGGTCATGATTGTTAAAGGACAACACCTGGCATCATTGATCACTCCTTTATTAATTTGAGTGTGTGGAATAAATTAGGCCTTCTGTAAGTTAGCTTACGCATTAAGTGAGAAGGAAGCTAAATTTATTAGCACCCAGAGGAATCATTTGGAACGGGTAGCCTTTTGCAATTTAGTCTCTGCAGAGAGGTTACAGACACTTCTGCACGCGTACAAGAGATGTGCTATGTTTGGCATCATTTTAGGTTGAATGCCAACTAATTAGTCATCTAGCAAAGATGCTTTATGAGCATTATCAGATTTCCCAAATTAAACAAGTACTAAATATGTAATATGACATACATTTTATGTTGATTTTTATTTTAGTACTGTTGTCCTTTGCAGGACATTTTGCAAGAGTAGGTCTTTTTCCCCAGTAAGTGTGGCAGACTTTCAGCAAAATACTGTCAAGGAGAAAAAGCTCATTGTATCTCCTTGAACTTTCATTATGACAACAGTGAAGTAAATGATAGAGGGAGGAAAAAAACCTCTCAGATCTCAGCCCGAGGAAAACACTTCTGCGTGAATATTTCACCAAATGGGTATTACGTTGCTTCTTGCTTCTTCCTTATAACATCTGATCCACTCACCTTTGGGTTTTGAACTTCTGGGTGAAACATGGGGAAAAATACTTTTATTTTTGAAAACGATGCTTGCCTCCCTAGCTCCTTAAAGCAAAAGTTATCCTCACGTGATTTGACAAGGACAACTTTTTTTAAAAAAAACCAAACCAAACCAAAATCAGCCAAGGAAAGAAATTTCTGCAGTTGGTTGCATCTGACTTTTTGACATGACTCGGAGTAATAACTCTAGATTAGTTAGTAAAATATACACTATCCAGATCAATTTTTTCCTGGTATTTGGGGGCATTTTGCTGATAAATCCTTGATAAATGGGTCTTGCATCTTAAAAGTGGGTCACTCGCTTGGTGACAGCATAGCAAACAAGATATCGGAGGGGATGGGAATATTTAGAGATGGAAAGTAGAGTGTGTTTTGGTAATATGAAAACTGCATCACTTCCTGATGAACAGCAGAATATTTTTGTTTTAGTCTTGAAGCTGATTCACCATCTAGTTTTCACGTGGCTCAAAATGAAACGAAGGTTTTATTTTAAGAACAAAAGGCCGCACAGAGGTCTAACTGATGCTGATTTTAAACTTCAAATTAATGAAAACATTTCTAATTCTCGTGCAAATGATGTTTAAAATCAGACTTGAGGAGGTAGCCAAATTCTGAATTTTGCTGGCATCTTCCAGAGTTGCCACAAATAGCAATTCATGAAGATTTTCCACATGCAGAGCAAAGTAGAAAACATCAGATTTTGGAGAATTCCTAAAACTGGATCCAAATTCTCCACGCTATCATTAGCACAATTTTTTGGTGGCTATGGAGGAGAAGTTAAGCTCTCTAAACATGCTTACAAATGTGGAAGTAGTCCCCTGGGAGAGTTTTGAACCTCAGCGGAGTATATGGAAGCTTGTCTTGGTACTCCTTACACAGAAGCATGGCGTATGTTGAAGATTAAGAGAAGAATTAATTTCCCTGTGTCATTGGATTGACACCTTGGATTACAAACTGGCTTTATTAAATGGATTTGAAACCCTAAAAATTTGCTGTCACTTACTGAGCACTGTGAGGTTTGGTAATGTCAAAGGGTTTATGAAAAATGTTATTAAAGACCATTTAAGTGAAAGTTCCCATTAAGTTGGGGGAGGAATCTAAAGAATCAAGAGAGAGGCAAAGAGATTTCACCTAGAAATTTAATGAAGCAAAGCAGAATGGGCAGTTTTGTGTAGGAAAGAAAAAAAGAACCAAGTGCTGTCAGGAGGACTTTAAAATGCATGAGTTTTGAATTTCAGTAGAGGGAAGGTATTTGGGGACTAATGAATAAAGTAATGCTGTATGATGTTTGAAAATAGTGTGGTGGAAAGGAAGTCAGTTCCATTCCCTACAGTTTATGCTTCATTATATCGTTATCCTGGCTTTTAGAAGGCAGTTTGTGATGCACGTGGGTTTCTTGGTCAAAACCACTCTATAAGAACAGGGTGTTTACAGAAGCCACTTGTAGCATGTTTAATTAAAAGCATTATCTGCTGGAAAACTTCAAGAGTGTTGCCACAGTGCTATTTTGATTCAGCTGTAAAACACTGAAGCAAAAGCATTTCCATTTATACCCTGATTCTAGTTTTCATCTGCTTTTAAAAATTTTATGTATAGCACAAAGGAAAACTATGAAAGTTGCAAAAGCTGGATTTTCTCTGAAAATCCCCTTGGTTCTTTCTGTTATCTTTCTGCTGGTGATTAGTTTCAAAGCAACGGCAGAAGTCTAGAGACTTTTTAAAAGGAGCGTTATTTACTTGAAGTAAAAGGCTTGGGCCTGATTTGCTCTTTTAAACACTTGCATGGTTTCAGACTTCAGCTGAGCAACTCTTCACATAAATAAGGGCCTGCAAGATCTGATTTAAAGCTGTATTGAATTGTAACTTTAAAAAAATGTCATGATGTCTTTGAAACTTTCATGATGCAGTAACTCATCACACTTAAACCTGCACTTAGGGAAGTCAGAAGGAATGAAAGGACTGAAGCTGGTGAGGACAGCATCACTGTGTACTGCCCTGTATCTGCTAATTTTAGTGAGTTGTGCCTTTTAGAGAACATACCATCTCCAGTGCCTTGCTTTTAATTGCCAATTGTATGGCCGGACCAAAGAAAGGAGGTGGTGTGTGAATTGCCTCCTGCCCAAGGCTCAAGGCCTGACGGCAAAGCCCGCTGACGTCAGCTCTGAGCAAGCTGACAGTATCGCCCACAGCGTGTTACTGGCTCGTGGTGGTGCGGGTGCCCATCATTTGGTGAGAGCTGGAGTGCTCTCTCCTCCTGGGTTCTGTTTATTTGTGTGAGGCAGAGTTTGGCATGAGCTGCAAGTCTCGCCATCAGCTAGTGAGATGGCAATGGCTCTGTGGCGTTCTGTTTGGAAATTGCCAGGTGTACTGTCTCGTGAGTAGAAGGAATAGGACTGTGTTTATTCACTTTTCTTTTTCTTCGTCTTTTCATACTCTTTCTCATGAGTGCAGCTGAGTATTAGGTGGAATTACATGTGCTGGCCATCGTCTCCCCTAAGAAGGGTAGGAGCGGGCTTCTCTGCCCCTTCTAGGCTGTGGAATGTTCAGCTGATGAACAGTGTTTCTGAAGAGTTTCATTTCCTGTCAGTGCAGGAGGAGTGACTTTAGTCAGACGATAAACAGAATAAATTTGAAGAGCAAAGACAATTTTCTGTTTTTAGAGAGCAGAAAAATATCTACATGATTATCTGCTCTTATTAGGAAGTCATGTGTACCTTCAAGGTTCCCTTGCTCAGCATAATAGATACTGTAATTTATTTCTGTTTTTCAGATTGCAGATGGACTTGAAGCGAGCACTGTAAAGTGAAGCTGATAAGTTTTTTCAGACAGTTGTCCAGCCTTCCTCAGCTGGTGAGAGTAGATTACTCAAAGGCTTAACAGGATATGGTGTTAGATACCTGTAGTTGACTGGTTTGAATTTGGCCCAGGTTAGTAATGCTTGAAGTCATTACCATCTGTTCATTATTCTGTGACCTGTACAAAATTAGCTGATATTCTTAGTCCAGTTCTTAGTAGACAGGTGTCCACATCATGAAAACTGGCACCAGTATCAAGCTAGTTGGCTGTCTCAGCAGTAATTGTCTGCTGATGAACAGGCAAGGAAACAGTAATCTCCTTGTTTGTGGAGGTATGTTTTTTCCTTTTCAGGATTCACACATGCTGATCAACGAACATACGTAAAGACAAATCTCCTGTGTGCTGCTGCATTTTTTGTATTTCTCTTTTGGTAGAGAATATAGTCCACGTGTTGGAATTCCACATAAATTTTTTACAAATGCCCTACCTAGTTGTTCTGACTTCCTAACAGAAATCTGGCATATAGCAAGTGTTCTTTCTGGTAGAATGAAACAAGAGAATACACTTCATATGATGCCTTTTTTTCCTTCGCTTAAAAGATACCTTTAAAAACCCTATTCAGGCAGCAAGAATTTGGAAAGAGAAAGCACTAAATCTTTCACATGTAGTTATATTAAAAAAAATATAAATCTGTAGCAATTACTTTTTTTTTTCTTCTTTTTAGACATAGCTGTAGGAACTGATGCCATATAATTTCATGGAGCTTATGTATCCTGGGACTGATCTCATAATAGCAGCAATAACTGCACTTAGCATTTAAATTGTACTTTGTATGTTGAAACCTTTCTACAGACTTGTTTGCTGAAGTTCCCGGTTGGTTGCGTGACTCCTGATGGGAAAATTTGCAATATACAGAAAGCCTGTACAGGATTTGACTGTTTACATACAGTGGAGATCTCTGCAGTGACAGTTGCCTATGGAGACGCGGTGATAATGGAGCCCAAAGTCTTTCACTGGGAGCTGTGCTGCAGTTCAACCCATATGTTGGCATAAAATGCATGGGAGAGCTGTCTTAGGTTCCTCTTCACAGGGTTAGGGCCTGGCATCGCTTCTTCAGCCCACATGTAACATCTCTAACACCAAACTATTCTGGCTTTTTGCAGGGGTTGCTTTTCATCCTGCCTGAGCTTCTTTAGAGTATATTATCTTGCAAGCAGTGATTCAGACTTAGCTGTTCCCACTGCAGTGTGTAGGACTCTCCTCCTATTTCATTGACATAAAAATACACACCAGTATGTTATAAATAGTTCTTCAGCATTCCTGAAGATTTATGGTGGATAGATGCTTTCTGAACATCCATTGAGGGATAAGCCCAAATGGTCATATTTAAAGTTAATTGGCCTGCTTACAACTCGATGCATTTTATTGCCAGTAATAGAGTGTTAAGGATTCTAATAGGATCTTCTGCTTGCAGAGCCTGAGTTGATTAAGTGGTGCTACATGTTCATTTCAGAGGGCTCCTTAAATCACCAGTAAAAGTGGGCTAGGTGACTACAGATCACCTCCTCGTTGACAGGAATTCCCACGATTAATAATAGTTAAAAAAAAAAAAGCAGCATGACTCACTGTTTGCACCCCTGCTATTGTTGCCAGCTGGAGTTATCTTTTCTTCTAGGACGAGAACAAGGGATAGGTTTTGGTGTCACCATAGATACTCCTGGGTTGGCATTAATACCGGGATGTGCTAGAAAATCCAAGATTTGCTCTTAACAGTTGTGAACTGACAGTGTAGGTGGAAGATGTGGAGCACGACAGGGCTGCAATTGGAGAAAAAGCATTTGGGAGATAATCAGCTTCACTGTCCCTTGCTGCTGTCTTCAATCCTACCAAATATTTTAGTGTTTGACCAGGGTTTTGGATGCAGAGCAAGGATTTGCACATCAGTACTAGCTGGGTAACTGTTACGATGCCTGAAATGTTTCTAGATCCTCATTCACCTGCCATTTACTAGTGGCCTAAAATGTGATTTTAACATGTGTTTTGTCAATGTACTGATACTATGTTGGGCAAGCAACCAAAAGTAAACTTTAAGCCTTATTTTGTGGCCTCATTATTATCTGGGAGTTTTTACTTCCTTTTTTCTCATGGGTCCTACTAATAAATAAAGGCTGAGAGCAAAACAGCAGTTGCTGGAGAGTGAACTCAAGCTCGTTTTAGCCCTGTGCTGCTGCTATAGGATTTCTCATAGCATTAAATCATAGGCTTCCTGGTTTGGAGATTAGCTTTTTGATCTCAGCTTTCCTCTTCTTTCTGAGAAGCTCAAAAAAAACCCCCAAACCCAACAAACTTGCAAAAAGCCTCTGACACTTATTGCCCATGCTTCTGTAATCATTTAATAAAACAAAAGGGTTCGATGCCTGAGGAGAAGCAGCTCATGCCTGTGGGGAAGAATCTGTCCCTTTGCTCAATGTGTAATGATTATAAAATTACAGTGTTCTGTGAGCTAAAGAAAAGAAGATATCGCCAGAGGAAAACAGTTGAAGGTTTAGGTTTTTTTTTTTGTTGTTTTGTTTTTGTTTTTTTTTTTTAAGGTATATTCCTATTTAATTTCTTAGAACTTAACAAATAAAGCAGTTCCTGAAAGGGATTTGGGAACCTGAGTGCAATATTCGCTATTCTGTTACTACTGAGGAACAGAGACTAATACCTGCATTTTCTTATTAGAGGTATATGGGGAAAATGATGTTTTCATTTCTATGAAACTTTGATTCCAGAAATATTTCAAGTTCAGGTGAAATAAATATTTATATATTTAAACCAACACTAGATCAGTTTTGGTCTTGTGATTATGGGAGGTCAGATATGATTGTATCTCTTCTATTTCCATGTACAAATATGATTGGGTTTTTCTCTCTTGTTTTCTAACGCTGCAGATGAATGTCTTCACTTCCAGTGTCTTGACAGCTCTAGTATGAGTTTTTCCAATCTCTTGGAGCATTTCTGTTCTCCAGAAATGATTATTTTCAGGAAATGCCATTTGCTGTGTTGTCAGTAAAACGAGTGGTCTAACCACTCATGGGTTTCCCTGACCTAATGAACACTTTGCTATTTGTTGAAAGGGGAGCAGCTTCCATTTGACATATTTAGAGAAAAACCCATTGCAAAATAAACATCATGGTATGAAAGTATGTTATCTGGAACTTGGGATTTTCTTCTTAAAACCTCTTCAAGACAGACGTGCCAAACTATCCAACTTTCCAGGGACTGCTGAGCTACCAACTGTTCTAGGGTGAATTTTCTTTAGATTTTATCTCAAAAAAATGTCCTTCTGTGAAACTGTTAACTTCCAGCAAAGTCGGTTTTTTGACATTTAGCCGAAAAATTCTTAGCTGTTCTTCTCTACATAACTTGCAAACTGTTTAGTGAAATAATTTTACATGGTTTTATTTTACTTTTTGTTCACAGTTTGACACTTGTTCTAGATGCAAGAAATATAGGTTCCCTGTTTTCCAGTTACTTACTTCTTTTTCTCCTTTTAACATTTGATTCAAAGTGACATCTGTGAACAGCGAATTTTTTTTTAATTTTATTTTTTCTTTCCAAGAGGGACATATTCTGCTGCTAACAATCTTAAGTTATTCCTCCTTTAATTTTTAGATTGCAAATACTGTGATAAAGCCTGAATTAATGGACTCGAGCCACTTACCCTCTATAAATTTGAGTTGTACGGATTTAGAATCTTTCGTTGTGAATTTGTAGATCGTACATTTTTTGCAAACAGATACAGTTTGGTGAGACCATCAGTAGATATTTTTTTAACTTATTTTTAAAAAAATGTATGATGTGAGTTAATTACCTGAATAAAATTGTTAGCTAATGCTTTGAGCACAGAATCTTCGTAGTAACTGGTAATGATTAGCAGCTTTCTACCCTTTTACACTGGCAACAGACCTAAATCCCAGTGAAATTAGTTAGTGCATGTGTTCTTTACTTAAGGGGAACTGTAGGATGTGCTGTAGAGTGAATGCCCGTCTGAGATTTCAAGGTGTTTTGTCCTGTGGTAAAGGACATACATGAAAATGAAGCTGCTTTCTGGGGTGGTTGCTGTGCCATACCCAGCTGTGAGAGCGCAAGACCTCTGCTCAGTGTACTGTTTTTAAGTGTCCTACATATCGCCAGTTCTTTCGAGACAGGCTTTGTAGTAGCACATACACCTAGGTTCAGACCCTAAAAAATGTTCAAATATCCAACTTTGACTTTTTGGTTATTAGTATTAAAGCACTTAGGTACATCTCAGGATGCGGGTGCAGTTCTTGATCCTGCAGTACTAAATTGCCCAGTGCATGGCATGCTGATATCTGTAGTCCAGTTATTACCAGTAGGACTGAATGTTAGTAATAAATGCCTTGAGGAATGTGGATTTCCTGAATTTGGTGCTTGTTGTTAATTAGCATGGTGTTTTCAGTGAGCCTTTTAATTTTTTGACATCTGTTTTCTTATCCGTTGAGTCAACATTGGTTTTCTGAATGGGGATTTACATGGAAATGCTGCTTTTGATTTATTTATGTGGTAAAGGTAATTGAGCACTGCTTGTTATTAGAGACTTATCTGAAATGACCTGTGTTTTCATTTTGCTGTTGCTCGTCCACAGAACCTTCAAAGCGATAACTGTTCACGTGCCAGGATCGTTTATGGGAATTGTTGACCTGCAAAATTCAAATTTTCTTGCTCACTTCCTTTTCATACATTAGGTCCTGTTACTGAAGTCAAAACAGATATATATGTCACCAGTTTCGGACCTGTTTCTGATGTAGAAATGGTATGTATTTCTGGGATTAAAATGCCATTTCCTTGTTCTGAGAAACCATTAACTGCAGTGAGGAGTGGATGCTTCATCTGTACTGTTCTGTCAATCATGCAAAGTAGGCAAGATTAGTAACAGCTTAATTTACAGGTTATAATTAGATACATCAGGCCTGATTCTGGTCACACTTTCACTGGTTTTTTTGGCTGACTTTAGGAATTCACTTTGCGAGATTTAAAACAGACTTTCATGGTATAGAGGCAGAATAAGGTCTTGCAGGGAGTGTCTAAGTCAGTCTACTGTGGGGAAAACATCTAATTATCTTTGCAATTGCTTTTCCTTTCTGAAACTTGTGTTATTCTCAGGTGAATAATCATGACATCATTTCACAAATACTTGTTGATGTTTTCATTTCAGATGAATGCCCTTTGCTGATCTTTGTGCCCCTTTTAGCATCACTTTCAGCAAATGTTTGATTGATAAGAGTTTTCATAAATGTCTGCAGAAATTGAATGTCAGTGTGACATGCATGAAATGGTCACAGGAGAGAAATGTTACATTTGCATGTACTGTTATTTGTGCCTGAATGGCATCTGCATTCATTTGAGATCAAATCCAGTAAAACTCTCATCAGCTTCTGTAATCCAGCGGTATACCCTTAAACTATGCCATAGTTTCTCTTTTTAAAAAATAGCCCAGAAATCCTATGGAAGCAACACAACCATACATGCTGAAGTGAACTTCTTTAAGGGAAAGGCAGTTTCAGGGCAGTAACTTCCTTCCCATACAGTGCTGTCGTGTGCTTTGTGGTGTACCTGATTTGGTTCTATCATGTGGAAAGGTATGTGACAGCAAGGTCTTTTTTCAAGGGCTACATTCATGGCAGCAATCTTGAGTTGAAATGCATTGTACTCCTTCAGTGGCTGTCCTGTGCAGTATGATGTTGTTCGGTGAGACAAGGCGTACAAGAAGATGGTCCCAAGGAAGTTTACTAATGTGTGCCTCAAATCTAAAATGAGGGCTGCGTGGCATCTGTAAGGGTTCATTGAAGCGTTTGGACAAGGTGCCACATGGGAAATTACTAGTTATATTGGAGAAGGCAGGAGTGAGAACATAGACTGAAGGTAGGTAAGAAACTGGCCAAAGAAGAGTTTACGGCAGATGTTTCCCCTTTCATCACTAGAGATCAGTTAGGAGGCTATTCAGGGATCCAAGAATTGTTTTTGGAATAATTTTTAGTTAATGTATCCATTAATGACCTAATATAATCTGAATGTGGATGCACTCTAAAACTTGCTGAAACAGCCAGGTGTGATACAGTCTCAGTACAGGGGATGACCAGAATGCTCTTTTAGACCTGGGCTACTTTGGTGCCCAGTGTAATGAAAACGGTTGAAATCGTCTATTACAAAATCTGTCAGTAGAAGCTGGTAACAGAAACTGCTACTTGTGAGCTATGAAGTCACCAGCAAGAAATGACACTAGAAAAGAGACTTTTCATAGATTGATTAGAAACCACAGCGGAGGGTGCAGCCATGGAAAAGAAGATTCTCAAAAAAAGCCGAAGATGCATTACACTAGCGAACATACCTCCTTGCCAAGGTGAATAGATACGGGCATACAAGTCGTTTCAATGGTAATATTACGCACAAGAGTTTGAAGTGAGAAGACATTGTTTCGCTTAATAACAAAATCACAACTGTGACTTAAAGCTTTTTGTGTTACCTTTTTAAATGCCATGTGATGCTTTTTGTGTGAAATGCTTTAGCTTCCTGAGATAAGTGCATGCCTTCACCCACTCATTCACATAGGGTTTCTCATGATGTGCCTGTGTCTGCAGTTCTGCAGTTGTTGTTTGCATGTTTTCTTTGGAGCATCTGAATGGCTTTTCTGAGGAAGTTAATGGGATAGTTACGTAGTTAATAACAAATGTGTATATATATAAGACTGTATATAATGTATTATCTGTGTTTTGTGGGCCTGGGAAAGGAAATAATTAGCTTTCTTCAGTTAAAAGCTTTCTTTCCATGAGTTGAAATTAATTTTTCCTTCCTTACTTTAAAGTGTAAGTAATCATTTGTCCTGGTATTTTTAATTTAGCCAGCAGCAGAAAACCCATGGCTATCTTTTCCTTGAAAATCTGTTGACACTTATTGCCAGAGATTGTTTTGTTTCCAGTTACATGCTTGACTACAAATTCAGTTGCCTGCTTCCTGCAACCTAATTAGATTAATTATTCCTTAATGATTAAATATGTGTAGCAATTTATTGGTATGACTAATGTGGGAAATTAAGCTATTAAGAAGTACACAACATGCTTTAATTGGTGGAGAGATGTTTGTGTAGTGGACTTAGCATTTTCTTTAGCACTGATTTCTTTGCTCCCGAGGAATTTCTTTTTTTACAAGAAATCTTTACACATGAAAATGTGATCTCTGTTTTTCTGCAATTTAATACAGGAATATACGATGGATGTCTTCTTCCGTCAGACATGGGTAGACAAAAGATTAAAATATGATGGCCCTATTGAAATTTTAAGACTTAACAACTTGATGGTTTCGAAGGTGTGGACTCCTGACACTTTCTTCAGGAATGGGAAAAAGTCTGTTGCACATAATATGACAGCCCCAAATAAACTCTTCAGAATAATGAGAAATGGCACCATCCTGTACACAATGAGGTATCTGTTGTGTTTGTTTGGCTTCTTACAATTACTGTATGCAAAAGTTATACTGCCTAGACAAAATGGCAACCAGAGACTATTTAATTTGTTCCATTATAGGCTTACAATAAGTGCAGAGTGTCCCATGAGATTAGTGGATTTTCCCATGGATGGTCATGCTTGTCCTCTCAAATTTGGGAGTTGTAAGTTGCAATTATGAAATTTCTTGTAACTACAGAATTTAAGTAGTAGAAGTAGATTTTGAGCAATTACTAAACTTTTTGAATACTAGTCTTGATACACAATCCTTATGCAGACAAAACTCCTGTTAAGTTTCTTGGGAATTTTACTTAGTGCCTCAAAAATTAAACCCAGTCAGAGAATTGAAAAGCGGGAGGTGATTCAGCTGTTATGTTAAACCCGTCTATTCTGGCTACACAGTTGCTTGAAATACGTAGTTTTTCTTGGTTCTTAGGGAGGAATTGGATACTCAGTGAAGTGAGAGATTCTCCGGAGAAGACAAGGAGGGTGGGATCCACCTCAACTTACAACGGCCAGGTAAAAGGCACTGAGGGGAGGTGCAGGTTATTTGACTTTCTCTACAGTTAGTTGAGGCACACCGATGTCCTAAGATAGACGTGTAGGTCATGTGCAGAGATTTGATCTTTAGTTCTATCTGTCCATCTCCTGGCCTGTAATTGGAGCCTGCATGGCAAGTTTAGACTAGATAAATGATTTTGGGACTGGTGAGAGGGATCTTAGTGCAGGTCACTTTCTGCTTTGAAGTCGGACATTGATGTTTGGATCACCTCCAAACTCTGGCTAGAAGGAACGTTTTGGGATGTACTGCATAGCAGCTGGGGGAGGTAGTTATGATTCCCCAATTTGAATCCACAGCAGAGACTTCTGAGACTGCCTGGGGATGGTTGGTGCACTCCAGTAACTATCCTGTCACTCTGCTAAGCCTCCTTGGTCACTGACCTCTCTGCTTTACACGATGTAGTCAGTGGCTGGACTTCAATCCGTGAAGGAAACTTCAACCCAGAGCTCTGAAGTTAGAAGTGGCTGGAAGCTCCTCATAGTCTTTCCTTGGCATCAATTTAGCTTATACAGCTGAGTAGTCAACCAAAAGGGGGATATTTAAGACACTGCTCTGCAAAGGCTCTTCATCCCTGTTACGGCGAGATTGGAGACCAGGTGCTGTCAGATTTGGCTTCGGTATCAGCAGTAGGATAGAGGAGCTTCACTAATGGGGGCTTCTCCACAGGCATATTTCTTCAGGCAGAATCACCAGACAGCAGAAATTGCGCTTGATGCTAATCTGGTAATTTCCTTAGTGAAACTGGAAATCAGATGTAGCCATTTCAAATGAGAGACTGATTTAATTTAATTTTAACAGGAGTTTGGGCTGTGTAGGGATTGAATGCTAGCCCTAAGTTATGTCTTTTGTATTAAATGTAAAATGTTTCTTTGGGTGTGCTTATTTTGGGGCTATTGTGATTTTTTTAATGACCTCTGGTTTCTGGCAGATATTGTAAACATAAGTTTAAAATGTTACAGTTTTTAGTATACTATAGTTTTTAGTATGATCATTATTTTCTGTAAAGAAATGTGCACCCAGTCTCCAAAATCTATCCTCCTCCTACATGCTCTTTTTTATATATTAGTATATTTTAATGATAAAATTGTAGATGGAAATTTCTAAAATAATTTAAAGATAAACTTTACGTGCCCATTAAAGGCTGATCCAGCAAGAACTCGTGTTTAGACTTCACATTCAAATGTGAATTTGTGTGTGACCTTAGCTGCTATTTATTCTCATCTGAGGGTGGCTTTTGGGGGTAACATAACATGAAGGGTATCTTTGAATCTCGTTAGTGTGAGTTTTGCTGCTTGGTTTCAGTAGGTTTGGATTGGGCTCTTAGTCTAAGATGTGAGACATTTCCTATTTATGCAAACTGATGCTGTGTTGTAGATGCTTATCCAAAGAGTGAAATGATTTATACCTGGACGAAAGGACCTGAGAAGTCAGTGGAAGTTCCTGAGGAGTCTTCCAGTTTAGTTCAGTATGACCTGCTTGGGCATACAGTATCCACTGAAACCATTAAATCTATTACAGGTAGGAAACTTGTCAGTAAAAATCAACTTGAGGTAAAAATAACCCTGTAATGTTGCCCAAGGCTTTTTTCTTTCCTTCCTGTAAGGTATTGTACTGAGTGTCATAGGGTATATATTGAGGGCTGAGATCATAAATCTGAATTAGGTTTCTGTCCCTCAGATTTACATTTGCAGATTCATTACAGTAGATTGCGACAGTCTTTCAGAAAGCTAGAATGAGATCATTACTCCAAGGGACAAAATGAGCATTTAATCACTGTTTAAAATTCAGTTTGAAGAGTCAAGAGGATGCCTGGGTGAGGAAGTAATTTCTCAGCACTGTATCCACATTACGTGCAAAAGACTTCCTTTGTTTGGTGGTGCAAACAGCTCGGGATAGAAGTACAGCATACAGAATGGGTTATTAAAGCCATAAAACCCTTCTAGTCAGATAAGGATAGGCACAAATGCATTAGTCACAATAGATACTTTTGCTGATTTGTGCTGCAAGAAATAAGGCAAATGGCAACTACAGGCATCTGAAATGAGTGAAGTATCACTGATGAGCAGTGTGGTGATAAACAAGCATATTCCCAAAATATTTTTTAAAATTTGGAAATGTTTTCTAAGCATCAGCAAGTTTGGGTGTTGCGAGATGGTCAAAATGAAACAGATAAAGCAAATATATTTGATGTGTTGCTCTATGGGTATTTTTCTCAAAGAAAATAGAACAGCATTTTGCAATACACAAGAAATATACTTCTTGGCATATTGATTATTATGAGTTAACAACAGTATCTCCTTACTGTCCTCAAAATGCTCATTCTGTAGTGCTTTATTCAGACAGTTTATTCGGTTTATAGTCAAACTGCATTATTTTGTTGTTGTTTAGTATGAACTATAAGGTTTTGGATAAACTTAGAATATTTTTAATTCTTGTTGATGATTTTTGCATTTGCTTCATTATCATAGTGGTGCTGACATACAAACCTAGTAAAAAGCTTGAGATGCTTCCATAACATTTAATGCGCATCATTGTGGTTACTGTTTTATTTGACAAGTAGGTACCACAATGTTATGGGTGCTATAGTAGGTAGATAGCTTGTGTCGTGGGACTCCTTTCTTCAACAGCTTCCAAAAGAATTTTTAACATTGTACTTAGTGTAAAATGTAGTCCAGTATTAGCTATACTTTTATAGTATTTTTGATACCAGCTTCTGAGTGGCACTGTAAGAACCTACTGCTTCCAGGATTTTTTGTTTAAAACATTCATTCTTGTCTCTAAGGAACATATCTTTCTACACACATTAGGTGGTATGGATAGCATCATCTTAAACAATCCTAGTCTGAGGCTGATACTCTGAAACAGTTATTCTGCAACACAAGTTTTATGCACAGTCAGAAAGGTATTTTCTTTCTTTTTTTTTTTTTTTTTTTTTTTTTTTAGGTGAATATATTGTTATGACAGTTTACTTCCACCTCAGACGGAAAATGGGTTATTTTATGATTCAGACCTATATCCCTTGCATTATGACCGTGATCCTTTCTCAAGTTTCATTTTGGATAAATAAGGAATCCGTTCCAGCTAGAACTGTGTTTGGTAATTATTTCTTTTCTACTTTTTCTCATACTTCCTCCTTTAATACCTTTCACTAGAGTAGCCCTTTCTAGTGCATTGGGGTATGCTGCCTCCATACTTGTGCAGAAACAAGGGAGTGATATAAATGCAGAGGAATTTTTGCTGTCAACGTATGAAAAATATTGTTATGGGAATACGAAGAGATATTGGAATATATAACGTGAAGGGTGGCATGGTTGCCTGTGGCAAATAGCTGTACATCTCTGGGGATCCTCCACGCTTGGGGGAGCAAACTGGGAAGACCTGGCTCTGAGTAATACAGTCAGGTCCTTAGTCTACATCCAGAGCAGTTTGATCCTTCAGTGGACGGTAGTGTAAGTACTTGGACTCATACCTCCTAAGAAACTTCTAAAATTAATTGAGTGTGCAAGATGTACAGATGTTTTCTTAGGGGTTGTCTGTGTCATCAGTGGAAGCTTGCTATGAGTAAGGCTTAGATTCTGTTTATAAACTCGTGTTTAGTGCTCTTCTTTCCACCATTGCCATTATGAATTCAAAAAGCAAAATGATCTCAAGATATTAAAATTGCCCTCATCAAAGTACAGTTTGAATGAGAGACTACAGTGAACTCTGAAAATAAAAACCAAAAAAGCTTCTATGGAAGACAAAGCATAAGAAATTAAATGGAAATACAGTTCCTAACAAAGAAGTAGGATAAAAACATTTTTAAAGGTAGTCTTTATAGAGCAATGTCTTGACTTCATAGTGTAGTCTAAAGCAAGACTAATCAGGAAGAGAATTTTTTACAAAAAGCCTTTCAAAAGATAGGCAGATGCTGGCAAGAGTGATAGGAATTAATGTTTCTACATGACAGCCCATTCAAACATGTAAGTGGAGTCAGAACACTGTTTTGTATCACAGATTAGGCAAGGTTAATGATTAGTTACAGGAGAAACAACCGGTAAATCTAATAAGAGCCCCACTAGCTCTCAACTCAAGCATTACATTAGGCAAATTAAGTGTATCACTTCAAATGCCTTTGCAGTGATGTTAAATAATGGTACCTTTTTTTTTTTTTTTTTTTCAAAGAGTATTGCCATGAACTGAAAAGTTAGGATCTGTATTTACAGACAAAATGTGATAATTGAAAATGTACAAATTACAGAGCAATAGATGTAATATAGTCAATATAGCCATATGTGAAACTGGAAACAAATAATAATAATAATAATACATTTTGGACATCTGCTAAGTACAGCTATGTTTCTAAAATGCCTTTGAAAGCAAATGACTTAAAGTATGGCTAAAAGTATATTTTTTTTTAGTTTTCTGAAAAACTCCAGCAGGGACCCCGTTTTCTAAAGTTTTTCATAAAAGACAAAAAGAGGTAGGCAAGACCAGCTTTCTAGAGGAACTGTCAGAAGAGGCTAACCAAAAGATCTTTCCATTGGATATTGCATGATTAGGGAGATCTTGGCAAAGGTAACAGAGGAAGAATACACAAGGAACAAAGGTAAATTAGGTCATGAAAGTGTCAGGCACCTGAATCTGGTGATTGTGGGGGACTGGTGTTTCTTAGAGGAAAGACAGCAGTAATTTTAAAACAGGTTTTTAGCATATATTTTTATATTAAAATACTCTTAATATATTTTTATATGGTTATGTGCATTTCTAATCAGAAGCTTGCAAGCATTTAGCTCTGGATAATTAAAGTTCATGTGTATATATAATATTTTTTCACCAGAACTTAATTCCCTACCCTGTAAATCCTTATGACATGTATCCAAGTGCAGTTGCAATGGCAACTGCAAGTGTCCCAGAAGAATAATTTAATAGAGGGAAATCTGATAAAGACTATGGCAGTAGACTATCATACTGTCATGGCCTCCCCTCTCCTCCTCGTATTTGAGGAATAGTTGATCATTCAAGTCACTTCACCCTATTCTTACATCTGTTAAGCAAAAGTCTTTGGAAAGACAATTCAGACAAGCTATTTGCTTGAAGTGGACAAAGGTAGGATCAGGAAGGATAGGGCTAAGCAGGGATGGGTCTCTTCTAGGGAAAAAAATTTCCCATAATTTATTTATTTTTTCCTCAGATTTAAACATTTTCAGTGGTGTGTTTTTCAATGCCTTCCTACTGAAGAAGGTTTTGTGAGCTGGCATCTGTGGTTTTTTATCCTGCTGAGTTTGCTCTGAGATACTCTTTATGCATTCATGATCTGGCTATTACTCTTTTTTTCTTCTTTAATAGGAAGGACTGGTTTCATTGTGCCCCATTCTCTGTGTGGCAGTGTCTAGGTGAAGCTTTTTCATACCAGATTACCCAGATGGAATACCACCATTTAGGGAATAGGGGATGTGAGGATCTGGTTGGAAAACATTCTCTTAATTTCTGAATTCTTCTGAGCATATACATTTCATCTTGAATTAAAATGGGTACAGTGTTTTCTTCATAAGAGTAAAGACCTCTTCATTTGTAGTCAGTCTTCCTGGAGGTTATCATGGTAGGATTTATGCAGTGTTCACTATATACTTGGTATTTTACATTTGTATGATATGGGATGTTTTGGATGAAAAAGGGGAAAAAAAAGAAGACCCCATACCTTGGTTTTATACACCATGTATTTGTGTTTGAAATACTACCATGTAGTGGTCATATTTTGAGTTCAGTGTTCATGCTTGTACACTTTAATTAAAAAGTTGTTCTTTCTGAAGATGAAGTTCTAATTAAATTTCATCGGTTGACTAGTAGCAGAAGGGTTTAAAAGAGAAGGTAAGGGTTTCTTAATTAACAGAATTGTTAACATAATATTCTAGATTTCCTTAGCACCAAAATAATTTGCCATGACTTAATGGCACCTAGACTACGAGTGGGATCAGGGAAACAGACACAGACTAATAGATGGCATTCTGAGCACATTACAGGAAAAATCATGTTTTTGTTGCAGTCTGAGGAGCACTCCCCTGTTTAACAAATTATGTTCAAGTGTTTAGAAAATAACTTGTAAGGAATTCTGTGAAATTGACATGTGGAAGCCTTCATTTCATATGCTTTTAATTTTCTTCATGTGAACTGTAGATAAACTGCTGAAGTTGTAGCTTTCCATGCCTCCTTTAAAAACTGGTTAACTATTTTGTGTGCATAGGTGCTCACAGGTATATAGTGGTTGTCATGACTTAAATCTAATGCACTATTCACAAGGAGCAGAAGACGACTCTTAAGTGATTTAATGTTCTTTGTTTGAAGCTGCTTGCCTCTTCTCACTTTGTTTTACTCTGATTCAGCAGTGCTTTTGCTTTATTTCTTTGAAGGAATAACCACAGTGTTGACAATGACGACACTGAGCATCAGTGCAAGACACTCACTGCCCAAAGTATCCTATGCTACTGCCATGGACTGGTTCATAGCGGTCTGCTTTGCCTTTGTCTTCTCTGCTCTTATTGAGTTTGCTGCTGTCAACTATTTTACTAATATTCAAGCGGAAAAAGCCAAAAGGAAGACGGTAAAATCCCTTCTTGAATTTCCAGTTGCTCCAGTACAAAGAGAAAGAAGTACGGAAGAGACACTCTCGGTATGTTTTCAGCTTATGCAAATATCTTCTGTCTTTTTTGTAGTGTTTCTTGGTAAAAACAGGCCTCTAACTTCCTCCCTGCTTCCCTCTGATGTAATGATACAGTGTAAATTAGCCTAATGCTACACTATATTCAATGAGAAAAACCTGTATAACATTATTTAATTCTTACATTATTGGATTAACTCAGGGGAGAGAAGGAGGTTGTGTCCATCCATACCTGCAGTCTCTTCCCTATTTAGTTGTGTTTTGGTGAAGGTCAGTTAGGGTGGGTGTCTTTAGGAAACTTTCCCTTTGCATGTTGATTCTGATAGGACTGATTATATAGACGAAGATATTACAGATTATGAGGGCAGCATGTTATCTTTGGCTGATGTCTTTAATGAATTAAAATAAGTTAAAGTATTGCAGCTGTACCTTGGAGCACTTCCCTAGATATCACATTTCTCCTTTCATTGCATGTATTGCTCTCTAGAGTTTTCTTTCTTCATCAGTTACAGTTTCTGGAATTTTTGAAGAATGCTGGATGAAACTTGTGTCCACCATAGGTTTCGTTTTATGTAATTAGCCTGCCTTTGCACAGGAGCTTGCCTCAACTCCTGAAAAGGTTGTGGGGCTCTGTTTAACAAAATGTTTTGCAGCTTTCATAGTGCTTTGGGTTGCATGTGACTTGTGTGGCAGCTATTTTAGCATGAGGTCTAGTTCATAAAGGCTTGATCCAGGGGTCCTCAAACGTTTTAACCAGGGGGCCGGCGCACGGATGCAGTGGCAGGCAGCCATCTGCGGCTGCTTGGTTCCCTCCCCAACCCCCGGCGGGGGGTGGGTGGGGGGGGTCTCTAAATACCGGGGGCCCGATTGAGGACCCTGGGGGGCTGTATCTGGCCTGCAGGCCGTAGTTTGAGGACCCCTGGGCCTTGATCTCATTTTCAGTTGAGCTCACCAGTGATTCTCCTTTCCTCCCTTTTCCCATTCCCATATGCTAACAGAATCGTTGCAGCACTTGCACCGGCCATGCAGGAGGCCAGTAATTCCCACCCATGGCTGACTCTTGGCAGCACCACTCAAGAAGTGAGATGCTGACAGCAGCGTTGTAATTTACTCTTCCTGTCAGACTGATTTTGTAATTTCCTTTGGCTGAGCCATGATTGAGGCACCGCTGTTTTAGGCTAACTCTTGGTAATTTTGTCTTCTGTCTCTTTTCACATCTCATTTGTCTCCTTCCCTATTCATCTGCTCTTTTTTGCCTTACCACCCCTTCCATTTGCTATTGCTGTTCAGCTGCTGTCCACCCACTTCCATTTTTCTTCCTCCTCTTTGCTGTCTTACAGTAGGTTGTTACTGTTTCCAGTCTCCTGGCTGTGGTGTTCTGTTAGCTCCTGTTTCTCTTTAAAAGGATGGATGTGCTCCTGAAGAGTTTGTTACTTGTCACTCTGTTGGCTGCTAGTAAGAGGTGGGAACAAGAAGAAGTATGTTTGTAGTAACATGTAGTTCACCTTGTGCATAAGGGCATTAGTGCCATTAGTTTATGCTGAGCTTCCTGGTTGTACAGTGTGCAGTTTAGTATAGTGTCTCGGGCACTCCTGAGGAATGTTACTGCTTTGGGTGATAGGCAAGTTTCACTTGGCTCCATAGGAAAATAGATTACATAAGAACGGATTCACCATAGGTTTATTTGGAAGACTTTATTTTGTTTAAAAAAAAATGAAAAATAAGTTTTCTTAGCAATGATGAAGGCTTAACAAAACTGTTTTGATTCATGATTCATTGCTGTAAGTCACTCTTGTATCATGCCTAGCCAGTTACGCACATGTTTTGGAGGAACTTCTCTTTCTCTCTCTTTTTCTGGTTTTTGTTTGTTTGTTTTTTAACAAAAGCAACAACAGGACACACACAGCTTCACCCAGCTCAAAAGCTAGGTAAAATGAGATGTGAACACTTCTATCCCACTGCTTAATCAATACCTCTGTAATAAATGTGGTAATGTGCTTACAGGTTTGGGGATTTTGAAAGCACTCAAGGAGCAAACTACTTTTTGGAAGGGTTCCACGTTAATGTTTTTAGCATGCAAGTGGGTGATAACGTTGATTGTACCTTGAACTGTTATTTTTTTAATGGCTTTTACTCCAGTTATGCCTATGCTAAGTCTTGAGTCTCTGCTCTTCCCAAGCAGGTATACAGGGTGAGCCCACAGGTACTGTTACATGTAAGGCCGAGCTATCGAGGTGCAGCCCTTTCCGTGGCTAGAGGATGACTGCTGTTCTGGTCACCTGCTGTGCAGAACACAAGCTAATGTGGCTGTTCTAATTCATTAGAAGCCGATATGGCTGTTAGATTCTGCTTTCCAACCTGACACATAATACAGCCCTCTCCTTAAAAGTTTTAGTTTTGCTTATAAAAGACTAATGTAGAATTTTCTTATGCCTTATTATGAATCTGATTTTTTTTTTTTCTTTCTGCGCATATACTGTCTAATCAGTGCTGATTTACCAGAGATAACAGAATCTCAGTTTCCCGGTGAGGGGAAGGACAGTAATCTGACTGTAGCATGTAATCTGTAGGAATTGTTTCTTAACATAAAGACCATACATTTTATCTCCATAGCTAAATGATAGGGTTTGATTTCGTAACCCAGTAAGCATTTTAAAAAAAGTATGTACTATGTTGCCACTATTATTCTAGAAATTCTGCTGTTTGCAATACAATTGCCAGAGTTCAAAGAGAAGTTTTATTTTAAACTGGATTTTTTTTCAGACTGATGTTGCCTAATCTGTTAAATTTACCAGTCTCCCGAAGTTGAACATTTTCACTTAGCCCAGGGGGGAAGTGTGTGTAAATTTGGAAAGGCAGCGGCTGAACACCTAAACCTTACAGTTCATTCTGGTGCGCATCTCACTATTTGCAACCTGCTTCGGTTCGTCTACTAATAGAAGGGGGAGACCCCTCTCTTACGCTTGTTATCGCTGTGCTTTTGCCTGCCTTGAAACAGCATACAGGTTGTTGCACTGGCTTTTCACAGTTGAGGTCCCAACTGTATAGGTCTCCTGAAAACAAAAATTGAACTCTGAAAAACAGAGTAATTGACACTGTTAAGGAAAACAAAGGCGGTGATACTATACTTTTAAATGAGGGTTTCATTTTATGGGTTGTTGATTCTGAATTATTCATTGGATGATTCTGAGCATTTGATTTTTTTTTTTTTTTTTTTTTTTTACCTCCACTAACATGATGAGATTGTCCTAGGGGGTTTTCAAGAGGGAACAAGTTGAGCTATGAAACTGGATTCCCTATAAAACATGGGGGTTTTGCTATCTGACAGTATTAGAAATCAGGCATATTAATAGTAATGTTTGGTAACTTAAAGATAGATTGGATGTAATTGGAAGTCTTTTTTTGATACGTATACGTTTGACCAGTTTCTGACCATAGAATTAAACTGGGTTTTCGATATTGAGTCAGTTCATGTATTGTTCACACAAATTAGAATTCTTGGTGGTGGTTTTTTTTTTTTTCTTTTCAGTCAAAAACACTTTTCCAGTTGTCATGGATCAAAGGCAAGTCCTATCACTATGACCAAATGATTTGGGATGTGTTCATTCACATTATATGTTTCTTCACCACAACCAATACTTCTTTACTGTAGCAAATGCAGACTGTATGTTTTTCTAAGTTATTCTCTTGAGTAATTATATTTACATTTTTGGAGCTGCATACTGGGTGTGACTGATCAATATATTTATTAGAGTAAGCATTAAATGAACTTTGGAGGCTGGCTAAGTAATCTGAACTGTGTTAATTCCAACAAAAAAATCCTGGTGTCAAGCTAGTTTCCTGGGCTGGGAGTGGCCGAAGCGAGCCTGTAGTGCCTGCGGATGCCATGTGTGCTCCTCTATCACTTGATTTGGTTTTAGCCATGGTCTTACACAACCTCTTTTTGCCCTCTTCCACCTCCCCACCCCATTTCAAACCTGTCATCTTGTTGCCTATAATTTTCTGATACAAACTTAATAGTTTTCGTAAGGAGGAGTACAGTTCTGCAGTAGACATCCCATGATTAGGACCCAAGCTTGTTTGAGATCAGCCTTGAGTTCACAAGGGACTTGGACAGCCTCATTCATCCCTTCTGGCCAGCACAGCAAGACAGTTCTGGAGTCTGTCTAAGCCAAGACAGATGACTTTACACCATGGTCTCCTGTGATTTCCTTGTCTTGGGAGCAAGTTAAAATGCTTTCAGGTTAGAAGGAGTGAACCTGTCCCTGAATATTCTGAACTGCTTTCTTTAGTGAAAGCAGAAATGTTGTTGCAAAGTCAGCATGTGATGGAAATGAATGATTTATAGTTTGTTATTGGACTCCTGAGTCTATTTTTATGCTTCTGCATGATTTCCTTTTCACTGTACTCCTATGAAGTTTATTTTTAAAGACCTACCCAGTTTTGGAGATGAAGAATGCTACTGAAAAAGTCTTCAAAGAATAGGCTCCTTAACACTGTTAAGCTTCAACCAGCTTCGACTTCAGCTGTTTATTAAAAGAACGTGGAACTTGGAAAAAAACAGGTCAGACACTAATGAACCTTTTGAACAGAGTAATTTCTTCAAACTTGGTCACAAGTAGATTTTGTAACACTCAAAACTATCTTCCTCTTTTTCTGAAGATGGCTAAGTGTCATGTTGTCTTGAGCAAGTTCTGTACATCCAGTGGAGGAACTCAAGGGTCAAACTCTTCACTGCCATGTAGGTGTGCAGTCCACTCCATAACAGGTATATCCATTCAGGGTTGATAGGTGACTGGTGTGTACTTGACAAGTTTACAAGAAACATGTCATGTGGGCAACCTGCACATGTGCTTTCATGTGATTAAGATGTGTTTTCTGTGATACAAAGCTTTTAGTTATACGATGGACACAGCTCAAGTTACATGATGGAGGGTGGGAGGAAAATGGGATCCTTTGGCATCTTCTGGTGAGCAGACGTCCAGAGCAGTTTGTCTAGAGCAATTAACCTGGCTCATGCTCAGGTATGTGCACTATCTCCTGACTTCCAGAGCAAGGACTGGGCCAGATAGATTGTTCTGATGGGCTGGGCACAATCCAGAGGCCATAGGCTAGATATTTCTGGGTTTTTAGTGCATGTGTGCACTGCTTCTTTGTTCTTAATCCCTGAAGTGGATTCGTGCTGAAACAGTAACAAATACGTTCTTGTGTCTAAGGTCTAGGCTGTAAGTGAAAGTCGAAATTTTAGCCTTTGAACCAAAACTTCTTTTGGAATATGGAGACATACTCTGTAATGGAGAGGTGCATAAAATGTACCAGATTTGAAGTAGTGCCGCTTAATTTCTTTGCTTCTTCATTGGACTAATAGCTTGGAATAATGGCTTCCTCTGTCCCAGCAAACAGAGAAGTGGAGCTAAACCCACATCCCTCATATGTGGACGGAGTTTTCTGAAGAGCAGCTAGGTCTTACCAGTTTGTGTTTGGACAAGGTGATGGTCTGTTTACTGAACTCCTTCTGTGGATGCATAGCTTGCCTCCTATTGTGTGATTTGAATAGTTGTGCAGCTGGAACAGCATTTCAGTTTTTAAATACAATAATAATTTTTTGCTGCATCATTGCTTCTGCACTGCCTAGGGTGTTGTGGTTTGGGTTTTTTTACGGCAGTGGCATTTTAAAAATCAGATCCTAATGGAGGACTTCAGGCTCAAGAAATGTGTAGAGTTCATGCAAATGTAAGGACAGGACCATAGAAAAGGAGGGTGTTGTACTGTGTGAATAATTTCCTTGACATGTCAACAACTTTCTGTCGCTAATGGTTTCATTAGTCAACATTTTTGCTGTCAGTTATTTACAGTCATAATATACTAGCGTCATGTTTAAGTAAAATGGGAGTGGATGCATGTCATAAACAGCTGGCACATTTTGTACAGAACACTACTTGAGAGAGAGGAGAGAGTGACTACCTGGGGGAAGGCTGCAGTGACTTAGTGGGAACTTTGAATGTTTGGGTTCCTGAAGATAGAATAGATCCAAAATAGTTCTCAAAATATTTTATTAGCTGTGATGCGCAGATGTTTTGTGTGTTCTCTCTGTGCCACACCCCCCCCCCCCCCCTTTTTTTTTTTAATTGCTTCTTTGGCTTTGTTTGTTTTATTATTGTTTTTCTTTGGGCTTTAGTTGTTGGGGTTTTTTACTTGGTTCACTAGTCTTAGATAGCCCTACCAGCAACTGGCACTATTTGCAAGTTATAGAGCTAAATATGTGCTCAGACAATATGATTGGGGCATAAATGTAGGGTGTACAATTTAAAATTATTTTCTTAATATTTCACATAATACGTCTTTCTAAATAGCAAAAAATAAAGTGCTATATTAGAAAATTTGGTCTCTTTCCAAGAACCTGATATTGCTCTACCTTTAACGTGGTTGAGTTGTGGAATAAAATTACCCTGAAAGTAGAAAGAAACATTTGCCTAATGCAAAGTGGGCAGTTTAATTACTGGGAGTATGCAACGTAGGATTAGGTTTGGGGCTAGATTCTGACCCAACTTAACTGTGATGTAAGCTCCATTGAATTCCGGAATTCAATTATAATGAAGGTAAAAGATGACTGAGTGTTGATAAAATGAACAAAAATATTGGAATTGATAGGGAAACTGTTTTCTGTTTGGGGGGTTGTTGTTGGTTGTGTTTCTGGTTTTGTTTTTTCTTTTAACATGCACAAAAAAAGCAGGAGCTTAATTTCAACACCTTATTTATAACTAAACAAAAATCCCTGCTGGAGTGCTATCTTCTCAAACCCTTACTAGGAAATGCAGTAATTACTCAGTCTTCAATTTTCTGTGAATATTATAA